>NC_143513.1:74548951-75914063 GCF_031878675.1 Megascapheus bottae
AGTGTTATAAACATTTTCACACAATATCACTGTTTTCCTTCTTTTAAAACATCTCCTCTTAGATAAAAACCCAGTTGAATTACCAAAGTGGGTGAGAGTACATGAATATTTTCGTGGCTCTTGATATGTAATCTCTAGGTGAAAATGTACAACACTGTTGAAAATATTTGTTTTACTCCAGAGACACCTCTACTGGTTGTGTGCTTTCTGTTCTATGGTACATTGAAAGGCAACAGCCAAGGACGGAAAGCATGACTGTTCCAGAAGGTTTGGGAAATTGTTTGGGAACAAGTTGGCCTTCCAGCATATCTAAACAGATCAGGAACTACCACTGAGGATCTGGATCCCTTGAGAAAGGACAAGAATTAGACTGATATAAGCATAGCCTGTTTTAGGTGAGGATCCTAAAGGATTCCAGAAATTGTACTTCTGTAACTAGAATGATGTAGGAGATAAGATAAAGGTAAGAAAGAGGATTAGAAGCAGGGAAATGGCTCACACCAATAATCTGAGCCACTTCAGATTTGAGATTTAAGGTTCAAAGCCAGCTCAGACAGGAAAGACGGCCAGATTCTTATCTCCAATTAGCCACCAGAAAAATAAAGGGAAGTTGTGGGTTCAAAGTAGTAGAGAGCTGGCCTTTAGCATTGTTCAGAAACAATGCCCAGGCCCAGACCAAGAAAAAAAAGGAAAGAAGGAAGGAAGGAAGGAAGGAAGGAAGGAAGGAAGGAAGGAAGGAAGGAAGGAAAGAAGGAAGAAAGGAAATATTAGAAATGTAACCAGGAATCCGAATACATAGAGCTTGGTTTTATACCACATGCTGTGGTAAGTCACTGAAAGCTGTATGTCAGGAAATGATTGGAACTAATATGCAGCTAGAAACATATAGAGACTCTATAGCCAAGGCCCTGTGGGGGAAAAGACCCAGAATAATGAAGTCAGAAAGGGAAGGGAGTTCTCCACTTCACAGACCACGTAGGACCACTATACTGAAGATTTTGAGCAAATCAACAATGGAACTTAACTTTCCAGCTCAAAGAAGTATTCCACATAATATTGGAGTAGGCTATAAGCAAGAAGTATACTGGTGTTGAGTAGTAGAGTGGTAGTCATAGCATGGGCTGAAAAGCAATCCTAGTTAAGACATCTAATAAAGAATAAATGAACATAATTTTCCTCCTTTTTACTTCTTTTTTTCTTTTCAGGTACCATGCCTTTAACCCAGACTCTCATACACTTGCTTAGCTCACTTGCTCATAGATTATGCCCCACTACTTGAACCAGCCCATATTTTTTTCTAGTTAGTTGGAGATGGAGTGAGTCTCCAGGACTTTTCTTCTGGGCTGGCTTCTAACTATGATCTTCTGGGTCTCAGCCTCCCGAATAGATAAGGTTACAGACACGAGCTTAAAGTACCCAGCTAAGCAGAACTTTCTAGTGGGTTACATATATAAACTTTGAGAGGAAGAAATGAGAGGCAAAAATAACTAGAGTTTGGACTTAAAATACTAGAAGATGGGCCAGCAGTGTAGCCAGTGATACAGTGCTCACCTAGCATGCATGAAGCCCTGAGTTCAATTCCTCAGTACCACATACTCAGAAAAATCAGGAAGTGGGGGTGGTACTGTGGCTCAAGTGGCAGAGTGCTAGCCTTGAACAAAAAGTATCCAAGGACAGTCCCCAGGCCCTGAGTTCAAGCCCTATGACTGGCAAAAAAAAAAAGAAAGAAAGAAAGAAAGAAAGAAAGAAAGAAAGAAAGAAAGAAAGAAAGAGAAAGAAAGAAAAAGAAAAAAATCTAGAAGAATCATGTTGGGAATGGAAAAGATGAAAGAAGAATTGGATCTAGATTGGGAAAATTTTAAGTTGATACAAGCTCTTAGACTATAAAAGAAAGCAACCTTATTTGAATGCCTTAGGAATGCTAATGTTGAAGACACAGATTCAGACAGCACTGAATGAGTCTTTCAAAGGAGAGAGGGGAAATGGGAGCCACAGCAGGAAGTACTGATTTATCACTCAGCAGCAATAAATCAAAGTTTTGTAGAACACTTCTGCTGAAGTTGAGAAAGAAAAGGGATTCAATGTGACAGAGGCTATGTGATCAATTAAAGATAAGAAAGGAATGTATATGTAGTTAAACTCCATAAAACAAGAGCCCCCAAACCTCTTGACACATGTTTTAAGTCTCTGGAAATAATGTCATTATCTCATTGCTCCAGATGCCTGCAGTGGAGGAGAAAAGGTGACCAAGAATTCCTATATCTAAGCAGCTGCTTAAGACATGCCTAAGTCTTGCTCGTTCCACAGCTTCACAATCCCATTACAGTATTTTTCACTATGGATTTCCTTTTTTTTTTTTTTACACAAACCAAGAAACTAAAATTAAAAAAAAAAAATCAGGCTCTAACCCTTTGTTTTTGTTTTCTGTTCTGCTCTGCTTCCCTTCTGACAAGTCATCCAGGTCAGTGGTGAGAAATGGCACATAAACCCAGCTTATCCCAAGTCCTGCCAGAACCTAGAAAATAATTCACTGAAAACACCCAGAGGACTAAAACGCCAAACCACAAAATGTCTTCAAATGAGTAAATCTCAACATAACAACGTAATAAATATGAAAAACAATGGCAATATTATACCTCAATCAACAATCATATAACAAAGCACCGTAACGACAGGAAAGTGGATGAAATCCAAAATACTAAGCTCAAAGGAAAATGAATAAATGATTAAAGAATTGAAAAATGACATGGGTAAACACCTCCACAAAATAAGATAATAAAAGAAAACACCTAATTAAATACAAAGAGTATTAAATATAAAGGTAAATGAAATTAAAGTTAATGCAAATAAACTGGTAAAAGAGCTCAAAGAAGACACACATGAACGGTTAAATGAGAAAAGAACAAAGGCATAGAAATCCTGAGGAGGTTGGGACTGAAGTCCTGGTGATGAAAAATATACTGCAAATCCTCTGCTTTGGAGTAGATCAAGTGAAAGAACATCAGGACTTGAAGATAAGGTACATATAACAGAGAGGGAAAAAGAAGAATGAAGAAATGTGAAAAGACCAAACTTCTGAATGACAGACATAAAAGGTAAAGCACTAACTAAAGACATCGGTAATCTTTTCAATAAAGAAAATGTCCCAAATCATGAAAGAGAGACATTGAAAATACAGGAAGCCTCTAAAACGCCACACAGACAAGCTCTCTGTGGAATACCGTATTTAAAATATTAATACTCCAAGCTTCAAGAAAGAAATGCCAAGGGATCAGAATAACAGATCTCTCAACAGGAACCTTAAATGCAAGTATGTTGGTCAAACATATATAAATCAATAAATGCAATACAACACATAAGAAAAATCAAAGACACAAATGATATTTTCATCTCAACTGACACAGGAAATGCCCTTGTCAATGGAACAGCCTTTATTGTAAGAGCTCTAAGGGAACTTGGCATAGAAGGAAATGCACTTCAACACAATACAGGATATATAGAGAAAACCTATAGCCAAATTCATACAAGATAGGAAAAAATGGAAGACGGAAGTGTAGCTCAAGTGTTAGAGCACCAGCCTTGAGTGAAAAAGCTAAGCAAAAGCATAAGACCCCAGTATCAGCACCAATAAATAAATACATGAATAACTATAATCATTTCCTCTAAAGTCAGAAACAAGAAAAGGGCATCTATTCCCTCAACTCTTATTCACAGTAATACTGTAAATCCTAGCCACACCAATAAAGTGAGGAAGGAACTAACAGGGATTCAGACTGGGCAGGAAGAAAGTCAAGTTATCACTATTTGCAGATGATATATTCCTAAACTTTAAAATTGCCTAAAGCGCACGCGTGCGCACACACACACACACACACACACACACACACACACAAACCACTTACTAATTTAATACATACTCCTGGTGATATAGTAATATTAAATCAACAAAACAAAAAAGTAGCTTTTCTTTTTTCTTTTTTTTAATTGTTTTTTTTTTATTATTGTCAGGGTAGTATATAGAGAGGTTACAGTTACATTCGCCAGCTGGTGGGTACATTACTTTTCACACATTGATACCCCTTTTCATGTTTTTGTCCCTATTTCCCTCCCTCCACCCTCTCCCAATCATCTTGTTTACCCCCCACTTCAAAAAGTAACTTTTCAATATGCCGTTAGTGAATAGGCTGAGAAATAAATGAGTAAAATGAGTAAAATTATCCCAATTCACAACATCCTCAAAAAATAACCTAGATACAAACTTTACTAAAGTTGTAAAACTTTGCCATGCACTGGTAAAGACAGAAGTAGAGCTATTAGAGACAATAACCAGGCCATGAGTTCAAGATCCAGGACCCACATCAAAAAAAAAAATTAAAACGGGTCGGGGGGGTCGGCAAAAGGACACATGAGTAGGGGTAGCAAAGTTAGAGAAGTAATGCACCCACTACCTGAAGAATGTAACTGTAACCCATCTATACATTATCCTGACAATAAAATACAATAAAGAGAGAGAGACAGAGACAGAGAGAGAGTGGATGGATGAAAGGAGGGAGAAAAAAAGGGAGGAAGGGAGGGAGAGAGGGAGGGAAGGAGGGAGGGAGGGAGGGAGGGAGGAAAGAGTGGTAAAATGAGCTAGGCCCTGGTGGCTCATGCCTATAATCCTAGCTACTAGGAAGCTGAGATCTGAGGATCCTGATTTAAAGCCAGACCAGGCAGGAAACTCTGTAAGACTTTTTTTTTCCCATATACTTTTTATTGTAATTAATAGAAGGGTTACATTATAGTCACCAGATAGAAGGTGCATTACTTCACATACATTCATACCCTTTCTCATGTCTTGGTCCCCATTTCCCTCCCCTCACCCCCGCCCCTCATCTTGTTTTCCCCCTTTCCTATCCTATTTCAAATAACCAAATACGCATATACACAATGTATTAGAGAATGAGGTGAAAGACTGTAACAATATGAGATAACCAAGGGACTGCAAAAGAGATGAGAGATAACATAGTATATTAAGGACAACAATTCTGTGAGACTTTTATCTGCAATAAAATTCTCAAAACAATAACAACAACAAAAGTATTTCTGTGTTCTCTTTGAGCAACAAAGAAGCTCAAGGACAGCACCCAGGCCTGAATTCAAGCCCCAGGACTGGAAAAAAAAAAAAAAAGAAAAAGAATTAAATAAAAGGAAAAAGAAGAAAAAGCAAAGTAGAATAGAAGCTTGGCTTCACTGGCTTTCCTATAATCCTACCTACTCAGGAGGCAGCCTGGTAGTAAAATCTGTGAGACTATCTCCAATTAATGTTTTTCTGGAAGTGTGGCTCAAGTAGTAGAGTACCAGTTGTGAGTGAGAAAGCTGAGGTCCTGGGTTCAAGACTGAGTACACACACACACACACACACACACACACGGATTCTAAATTTATAGTCAAACTTGGTTTATGAGAAAATTGACCCTGTAGAATCAGTGTTGGTAATAAATGGTCCTAGATCAATCTGATATCCATAAAAAAATCAAATGAATTTGACTCCTTTCATGGAATTATTACCAATATCTGATTTTATGTGGGTTTATTTATCTGCATATGATAAGCAAAACTGAAAAAGTTTTAGAAGAAAATAGCTAGGTATAGGAGAGTCACACTTGTTATCCTAGCTACTCAGGAGGCTAAGATTTAAGCATCATGGTTCAAAGCTTTCTCAAGCAAGAAAGGTCTATGGCATGCTCATCTCCAATTAATGATCCTAAAGGAGGTGGTAGAGCATTAGCCTCGAGCAAAAAGGCCCAGGGATAATGCCCAGACCTTAAGTTCAAGCCTCAGAACTAGAGTAACAACAATAAAGAGCCAGTAACAAAGTAAATCTCTTTAGTCTTCAAGTCAGGAAATTTTCTTAAGCAGGAGGCAGTAATCATAAATGATTAAAATGTTAAGCTATATTGCAAAAAAAATCTTCTGCTCTAAGATAATGAAGATAATAAGGCACAGAACAGAATAAAACAGTTGAAGACATAACTGACAACAAATTCATAAGAAAAAAAAAACACAGTCGAAATAGGGGTTAAATATTTCAACAGTGTCTTCCCATAGAAGAAATAAACAGGAAAAAGAGGCTTAGTCTTGCTAACGGGAAAATATAAATTTAATCAGAGGAAGATATAATTGTTTAACCACTAAATGGACAAAAATTGAAAATAACATCTTGATGAGAGTTTGGAGTTATGGAAATATACACTCTTGATAGCAGTATAATTTCAAATATGCATTTTTAAAAATATTTTGTATTATTTAGGATGAAAACATGTCAGATATTTTGTTTTCTAGCTTCCTAGCTTGCTTGCTTCCTTCCTTCCTTCATTCCTTCCTCCCCTCCCTCCTTTCCTCCTTCCTTTCTTCTTTCCTTCTCCCCCTTCTCTTTTTCTCTCTCTCTCACTTGCTTGTTCAAGCATTCACTTGTTCTTACTTCTTTGGCACTTTACCATAATTCTTTGTTAGCTATTTGTACCACTTCTTTTGAGAATTGTATGTTCAGCTGATTATTGACTGGGTTATTGATTCTCTAGGAATTTTGTTGTTGAGCTCCATATATGTTATTAATTAATTAATAATATATGGTATTAATATGTAATTAATATGTTGTATATGTATTATTAATTCTTTTTAGATGTCTAGCTGGCTAAGATTTTCTCCAATTTTGTAGGTTATTTCTTTACTCTAGTGATGGTTTCCTTTGCTGTAAAGCAGCGTTTTTGTGTCTATTTCATTTCATTTCTGGGCCTTTTCTGTGCCAGTACCAGGGTGTTTGTGTGATTATGGCTCTATAGTATAATTTGAAGTCTGATATTATGTGGTCTTTATTATGTGCCTTGTATAGCTCAGATTGCTTCTGCTATTGGGGTCTTTGTGCTTCCATACTGAACACATTATAAAATATTGTTTTTTCTATTTCTGTGAAGAAGAGCCTTGATATTTAGATGGCTATTGCACTGAATCTGTAGATTACTTTCAGCACTATACCAATTTCATAATATTAATTCTCTCAATTCATGAACATGGAAGGTCTTTCCGTAATAAGGCAATTCTTGCCTTTTTGTTTATGGTTTTCATTGTAGAGATTTTTACTCTTATTTTTGTTGATGGTGGTTTTGTGGCTTGAACTCCAAGCCTAGTGCTATCCCTGAGTTCTTTTGCTTGAGGCTAGAGCTCTACAATATTTTTTTTTAGTCCTGGGCTTGAACTGAGGGCCTATACTTGGGCTCTCTCAAGGCTAGCTCTCTTTCACCTGAGTCATAGTACCCCTTCTAGTTTTTTCTGTGTATGTGGTGTGGAGGAATTGAACCCAGAACTTTGTGCATACTAGGTAAGTACTGTGCCACTAGGCCATACTCCTGGCTCCTAGAGTTCTACAAATTTAAGCGACAGGGTCATTAGTGGTTTTCTGGTGGATAACTGGAGATAAGACTCACATGGATTTTCCTGCCTGACATGGCTTCAAATTGAGATCTTCAGATCGCAGCCTCCCGAGTAGCCAGGATCACACACATAAACCACCAATGCTCATCTCTATTCTATTTTCTTACTCAAGTTCTTTCCAGTTACAATAATACCAAATTATTAAAATGACCAGGTTCTTCCTCAGATGGTCTTGAACTTCAATCTTCCCATTCATAGCTTCATAAGTGGCTAAGACTAAGTTGGTGCTCAATACGAGAAGAATTGTAAAACTGCAAGCAAAGCTGAACAAATTTAAAATTAAGGTCATATATTTTCTCATAATGACTAAGTAGCTAGAAATTGATGAAAATGAGACAACAAGAAAATCTCTTGGCCAGGCATGGTAATCCTAGCTACTTAGAAGGCTGAAATTTGAGGATTGCTGTTCAAAGCCTGGGCACTAAAGTCCATGAGACTCTTATCTCCAATTAACCACCAGAAAACCGGAAGTGGCACTATGGCTCAAGAGGTAGGGTAGTAGCCTTGAGCTGAAGAGCTCAGGGACAACTCCCAGGCCCAGAGTTCAAGCCCCACAACCAACAACAAGAAAAAATTAGGTGATGCAGTTATGGAGGTTTTGAAAGGGAAACTTATAATAGCAAATTTTAAAGGAGGAAAGAGATTTCATTAAGTCATCTAAATGCTTACCTAAAAAAAAAAAGCTAATAACAAAGCCAAAGCAAGCCAAAGGTATACTGCAGTCAAAATGGGAAAACAATAGAAAAATTCAATAAAATAAAACTCAATTATTTAAAAATTGAGTAAGATAATTAAGGTCTTCTCAAGACTTACAAAACAAAATTAAGACTATCAGGAACTAAACATCTGATATCACAATAGATATGCAACCATTAAGAATAATAACAATAAGGCCAAGAGTATAACCTAGTGGTAGAGTACTCACCTAGCATGCATGAACCCCTGTGTTTGATTCCACATACACAGATAAAGCCAGAAGTGGTGCTCAAGTGGCCTTGAGGAACAAGAACAGTGCCCAAACCCTGAGTTCAAGCCCCAAGACTGGCAAAAGAAATGAAGAAGAATAATGACAATTTAGAAAAATGAAAACTATCAACTATCAAAATAATCAATAGGAATTATGTACCTTGAGTCTTCCTATAACTATCACAGAAATTAAATTTATGATTAAGAAATATCTATAACTATACCCACTTTCACTGGAAAGTTGTGTCAAATATCCAAAGAAACAATATGAGTGTATTCAAGAAAAGTAAAAAAGAGAAAAGAGCACTTATAAATGTATTATGAAGCCTATATTATCCTGATAACAAAACCAGTTAAAGACAATACAGAAAGGAAAAGTAAAGTGGATTTACTCAATGAAAGAGCAGTTACCTGGCAAATGCAAGACCATGAGTTCAGGCCTTAGTTAATAAAAATAATAATAAATTAAAATTAAAATAATAAACCAGAAAAACTGACTATCTATATCACTCATGAACATGCATTCACAAGTTCTCAACAGATCAACTCCCAGAGATGTGTAAAAGCAACAGCAAACCACAGCCAAGGAGGATCTGTTAGGTATGAATAACATACTTAATATTTAAAGATGCAATTCTAGCTACTCAGAAGGCTGAGGCAGGAGAATTATTAGTTTTAAACCAAGCCTAGACCACAGAGGCTCTGGCTCTGAGACCCTGGCTCAAAGGAGAGGGGGAGGGGAAACCAAAAGTCAATAATAATGAAAATTAATCAGTATAATCCATTATGCTAACAGGATAATAAAAATATTATATCAATTGATGCAAGAAAAAAATGGCTTTTTAACAAATTCAATACCTACTCACCTTCACTAAATAGATCAGGAATAGATAAAATTTCACCTTTAGTAATAGCTTACAAAAATACCTAGAGCTAATAATTAATGGTGAAAGACAGAATGTATTCTTCCCTGATGGGGAGATTTGGAGGTGGACTCAGAGAGTCATCAAAGAAGCCGGGCATGGTGGCTCATGCCTGTAATCCTAGCTACTCAGGAGGCTGAGATCTGAGGATCAAGGTTCAAAGCCAGCCCAGGCACAAAAAGTCCATAAGACTCTTATCCCATTAACTACCAGAAAACCAAAAATGGTGCTGTAGCTCAAGGGGTAGGGCAGTAGCTTTGAGCTGAAGAGCTCAGGGACAGCGCCCAGGCCCAGAGCCCAAGTCCCATGACTGATTTTTTTTAAAAAAAAGAGCATCATCAAAGAGTGACTTCCAAGTGTTAGGTTTTATCCACCATAATAAAGACCAAAAAGAAATAAGAGGCATATTGATTTAGAGCTGTTTCCATTTCCAGAAAGATGACTATGTTGAAATTCTCAAGGAATCTACATACAGGATAAACCTAACAAATGAATACAGTGAGCAATCAGGATACAAGATCAAGCAACACAGCTTAATTATAATTTTGTACATTAAAAATAAATATACAGAAAAAAATATATATATATATATATATCAGTCATGGGGCTTGAACTGAGGGCCTGGAGATTGTCCCTGAGCTCTTTTTGCTCCAGGCTAGCACTCTACCACTTTGAACCACAGTTCCATTTCCAATTTTTAAGTCATCGATTGGAGATAAAAGTCTCCAATCATGGACTTTCCTGCCCTGACTGGATCCTCAGTTCTCAGCCTCCTGAGTGGCTAGAATTACAGGCATGAGCCACCAGCACCCGGCCAGAAACTGAAATTTTAAAACATTATCTACTCATGACAAAATATAAAAATGCCATTTGAAAGAAATCAAAGTTTCAAAGTACTTGGACAGATGCTCTGTGCTTCTACATATAAAGACTCAGAACAGCAAAGTATCAAGTGTTACTAAATTTTTCTATAGGTTCAATTGTATTCCTACCAAAATCCTGCAACATTTTTTGTAGATGTAGGCAAGACTATCCTAAAATGGAATGGTATGGAAAGAAAACAAATAACTGATAAATCAATAGTGAAAAGAAAAAATAAAGTGGAGTCATCAGTATATCTAATTTTAAAACTTACAAGCTATACTATTCAAACCTATGTGGTGCTGGAGAGGGAAAGAAAGGACATAGAGAACCAAAAATATGCTCAAACGAATAGCTACTGTTTTTGTTTTTGTTTTTAAGATGCAAAATCATTTGAATGAAGGAAAACACATTCTAACAAATGGTGCTAGAGCAATAGCATATCCTGGTCAAAGAATTCAGAGAACTTGTCCTTAACTTTACCTTTGGTGAACTCAAGCCTGATCCTGGTGGTTCATACCTGTAATCCTAGCTCCTCAGAAGGCTGAGATCTGAAGATCACAGTTCAAAGCCAGCCCAGGCAGGAAAGTCTGTGAGACTCTTACCTCCAATGAACTATTAGAAAAAGCCAGAAGTGGTACTGTGGGTCAAGTGGTAGAGTGTTATTGAGCATAAAGAGGCTCAGGGACAGCACCCAGACCCTGAGTTCAAGCCCTAGACAGGCAAAAATAAAGTAAAATAAAAAGGTAATTAAAATGGATCATGACTTAAATGTAGATACAGGACTGCACACCTTCTTAGGAGAAAGTTGGGAAAATCTTTGGTACTTTATGTTAAGCAAAGAAATCTTGACATAAAAGCAATACCAAAAAAGCACAATACATGTAAAGAAAAAGTTGATAAATTGGAGCGCCTCAAATACCAAAACTTGGGCTGTGAGTGTGGCTCAGGTAGTAGAGTGCTTGCCCAAAAAGTACAAAACCTTCTATTTAAGCTCCCAATACTTCTAAATAAAGAGAAGAGGAAAGAAGTAAAACAAACAAAGCCTTTTGGGGTTAAGAGTGGAACTCAGTGGTAAAGTACAAGGCTTTATTTTCAATCCTCAGCATGATAACAATAAATAAACAAGTAAATAAAAATGGTTTAGACATAGAAGACCTATTTGAGATGATGAAAAGATTATGAGAAGAGTGATTATGGACTGGGAAGAAAATTTCATAACTACCCACCATTTTTTCCCTATAGCTACCTGTCTGAGAGAAAAAACTAATCATTTGCTTATACGTTTTAAGGATAATTTTGACATAAGCTTGGACCAGATTATCTGAAAAATCTTTATTTGCTTGGCCAATATAAAAACTTGATTTGTATAGTATATTCAGTTAAATTTAAAATTAGAGCGATATATTTTCTTCTCTTGAAGAGGAAAATAGGCCTCATCTATCATTTTAGTTCTTTCTTTTCTGTTAGTGTTATTAGTTGGTTTTGTACCTATCTTGGGGCTTGAATTCAGGATCTCACACTCTTAACTTGGCTTTTTCCACTTAAGGTTAGTGTTCTATCACTTGAACCACACCTCCACTTCCAGATTCTTGCTGGTTAGTTAGAGATGAGAGTCTGGATTTTTCTGCCAGATCAGGCTTTGAATTGCAATCCCTAAATCTCATCCTCCTAATTAGCTAGGATTGCAGGTGTAATACTAAGCCCTCCTTAGTCCTTATGTGGCCCATTGCTGAAACTAGGACCTCAAAAGTTGTTTTATTCTTGTTTTTATTTTTAAATGTACATATATGTCAAAATTTATGGGGTTGGAGATTTAGCTCAGCAGAAGAGCCTTTGCTGGCAAAGGCTCTGAGTTCGGTCCTCAGCTGTGGGAAAAAAAGATCTATAAAATCTTTGACATCTAAGGAAGAGTAACATTTAAGAAAATGACAAAAGCATTTGTATGTTTTAGGCAAAGAAAATAAATTTGAGTTCAGCACTGGTGGCTTATGCCTGTAATCCTAGCTACCTAAGAGGCTGAGATCTTGATTCAAAGGATCATGGTTCAAAGCCAGCCTGGGCTATAAAGTCCAAGAGTCTTTATCTCCAATTAATCTCCAGAAAACCAAAAGTGGCACTGTGGCTCAAAGTGGTAGATGCTAGCCTGGAACAATAAAGCTCAGGGACAGAGCCAAGGCACAGAATTCAAGTCCCATGATGACAAAAATAAATAAATAAATAAATGAGGGGGAAAATGACAGGATAAATGACTAACTAGATTGGGGTAGGAAATTCTAGGGACATTGCTAAGAGAACTACGGACTAGGAGAGAGGTGGAAGCTGCTGGATCATATTCCTTGCAGCCCTAGTTCCCAGTTTCCGGTGCTCAAGACTGTTTTCCAGCCTTAATATGTGAAGGTCACAACTCCCAAAAGTATCTTTACAGCTAGCTGCACAGAGTATAAGTGGAACAAAAGAGCTTTTCTAAAGTTCCAGTTTCTCAAATGACTTCCTTCTCAAATAAATATACTAACTGTGAGTGGGTTAAGAAATGCACCCTCAGTCTTCAGCAGCCTGTGCTACACTTGAGCAAATTCATCTGCTGAATTCAACACTAGCCACATTTGACCCCCAGATGTCCTTGATGTAATCAATATAATTGAAAACCTGCACTCACAGACACCTAAAAGGCCGGGCGAATGTACTGTGTACTTTGGTTTGAGGTGGAAATCTCTTCCCATGTTTCCAAAGTCTAATTATGGTCAGTTCAAGCTTTTTCATACCAATTTCTTTTTTCTATAGTTTCATTATCAAAACAGAATTTATCTATCAGAATTCATCTCAGGAAAATCTTCACCCCTGTGAAAACTAAGCACTTCCAATAATTTCCTTCTGTTGAATTTTAAAAGTTCATGGAAATAAATGGGATTATCATCATTCTGGTCTTTTATGTACACAAGAAACACATTTCCATTTAAATCGTGCAAAAAAAACTGAACAAAATATGAATTTGAACCATCCTAATAGGTCAGATATCAACTCAGTAAGCTGGGGTAATCAAGTCCTTCATTTAGATTCGTTGTGATGCAAATGAGGAAACCAGCTATTTTGGTCAGCCCTGAACAGCCTTAAGGGTTGCAAATAACTTACTAGCATATTCCTATATTTGTGTAAATATCTCTGCAAATAGACTACAAAGAGTCAGGCGTGGTATTTATATTGTATGTACCTAGTGCAAAGCCGAACAAAACTCTCCATCCAGACATAGTTCTCCTTTTTTAAGTGTGTGCACAAACTAAGAACATTTTGTAGGTTGTTAACAAGTGTATTAATTTTCTTGGGCCCTATGAACACAGTTTTCACTGATCCCTTATTTTATTGATAAACTCTCCCCAAGTCTATAATTATGTAATCAAACTTTTTAAATCCAAGAAGAGGTTTCTGCACATTTACCATTTTACATATTATCTTAAGCTTCATCACTGTAATATGAAAAAATATTTTCAACCAGATGCTGGTAACTCACACCTATAATCCCAGCTACCCAGGAAGTAGAGATCTGAGAATCCAACTTCAAAGGTAGTTGTGGCAGAAAACCCACAAGACTTTTATCTCCAACTAAACCAGAAAAAAGCTAGAAGTAGAAATGTGGTTCAAGTGGCAGACCAACCAGCCTTGAGTGCAAAAGCCAAGGAAAAGTGCAAGGTCCTGAGTTCAAGCCACATACTGGAAGAAATATACAAATACACATATGCATACATACTTATGCATATATTTTAACCCCACAATTAAGTTTGAGTCATGTATCAAAAGCTGTCCATATTTAATGTGTATGTTGATGAATCATACAATTCTATGAATCTACAACCAAAATCTACCCTGTAAGGTTCGGCAAAAGGAAACTACCACATAATTCAGGCAGAAGTGTTTATTGGGGGTGGGGAGGAGCAGCAGAATACACAAACTGCCAGCCTCACAAGATGGAGGCATGCAGAGAAAGAGAGAAAAGAGGGAGGAAGGAAGAGGAAAGAGGAGGGGCTTGTGTTGAACTGGATTGATTACACAGGGAAAGGTGGGAAGTTGTGAGCACAGTCATGCAAATTGATCTCAGAGACTGGGGAACCTCTCGTTTTCCAAGGAGGCATAACCAGGGAAGTTCAGGAAGTGACTCAGAGTTTGAGGTCCTTTGCTGACTCACAGTCAGGTGGTTGATAGTCAGGTGATTAATGCTTCCAGACAGGTGATTTCTGGCAAGGCCATGTACTGTCTTTCCCAAAGAGGAAGGGGAAGGAGGCTGTTCTCCTGGGCAGACCTAACATATACCATGAACCTACCTGCAACTCCAAAAGCTTCCTCCTGCATTTTTAACTTATTAAATTATTCTATGATAATAATTAGTATTGGGAATGCTGAGATTTGAACTCAATGTCTCACTGAGTAGGAACTCTAACACTTGAGCTACACCCCAGTTTGGGGATGTTGTTGTCTGCTGTTGCTCTAGCCAATTTTCAGGTAGGGCCCTAAATCTATAACAGCTTCAGCTCCCACTGGTTGAAAGTCCTTCATATAGAAGAAAAATTGTATCCTGGAAACTTGTTAAAAAATGACAATGTAGCTGGGTGATGGTGACTCCTGGCTATTCAGGAGGCCAGCTGGGCACTAAAGTCCATAAGACTCTTATTTCCCATTAACCACCAAAATACCTGACATGATTCTGTGGCTCAAGTGGTCGACCACTAGCCTTGAGCTAAACAGTGCTCAGGCCCAGCGTTAAAAAAAAAAAAAAAGAAAAAAAAAGAATTTAGATTTTTAGTTGAGCCATTGGGGATGAGGGTGTTTCATATGCATCTTATTTCAGCTCCAAATGATGCAAAGTCGGCTGGAAACTTAGAGCTAAGGAACAGAGGGAAAAGGTCAGTGCAAGAATTATATTATGGAAGCGTGGGAGAAGAAACTGAGTACACTTTGTGGGGGAGGGGGCAGTAATCGTGTTAAACTGGCCTAACAGGATTCCTGCTGAGGGCTGGTCCAGGGCTTAGGCTTCTTGGTTGGGGAATTTTGATCACATCTCAAGGCTGGCAGCATTCTCATTTAAGAGCTTTAATAGGATAAAACTGGGATCAGGAAGTCAAGGACATTAAGCGTCAAGGTCAAAGCCTATCTAAGAAGGAAGCTCAAATCTGGACTAAACTTTTGGAGCCAAGGGACAAATAAAGATATTCTGTTATAAATCTCCACGTTGCACAAAGATCCCAGTTCTATTCCTTGGTACCACATACATTAAAAAATATATAATAAAAGCTGGAAGTGGTGTTATGGCTCAAGTGGTAGAGTGCCAGCCTTGAGGAAAGCCCACAGACAGTGCTCAGCCCCTGATTTCAAGCCTCAGGACTGGAAAAAAAGCAAATCTCCAAGTTGACCCTTCAGTCTTTGTTTCTCAACTCTTCCCTTGTCTGTGTAACCAAAATTTGGCCTTAAGTGACTCCCATTTTGTTGTTCCACTTATTGGTGAAATAAAAAAAAATCAAAACTGATGAGTTTTGATCAAATAAACATGTAAGTATCACCCAGATTGAGAATCCCAACATGGATTTGGCTCCAGTGACTTTAGCCTTTACTCCTAGGGGCTTTGGAGGATAGATCTGAGGAATACAGGGTAAAGCAAGCCCTGGCAGGAAAATCCAGGACACTCTTCAATTAACCACCGACATGTCAGAAGTGGAGGTATGGCTCAAATAGTAAAGCACCAGCCTCAAGCAAAAAAGCTACAGAGACAGTGTCCATTCCCTGAGTTCAAGCTCCAGTACCAGCACAAGAAAAAGGGAAAAAAAGTCTTTCCTGCCTGGGCTAGCTTTGAACCTCAGATCTTAATCTCCAGAGTAGCTAGAATTAAGGGTACAGTTGCCCAGATAAAATACCTAATTTTAAAGTGTGCTAAACTAAAGAATAGCCCAAAGGTAAGTGGAAAGGTTTGCAACTTTACTAATTATCAGGAAAATGCAAATTAAAACTGTAACAAGATGTTAGGATGACAGCTATTACCAAAAAGATAAGAGGCCAAGTTTGGTGGTACATTCTTATAAACCTGACACTCGGAATACAGACTGTTAAAAGCCATTCTGGACTACACAGAAAGACTCTTTCTAAAAAATAAAGCAACAAGGATATTGGAAAAGAGAACAGCGTATTGATGGAAATGAAAATTGATATAATTATATGGAAAATAGAATTTTCTAGAAAAAATAGAACTCTAGTATGATTTACCAATTCTACCTCTAAATATATATGGGAAAATAGCAGTGTCTCAAAGAAGTATCTGCATGTCGTTGTGTATCATGGTATTATTCACAATAACTGAAATTTGGAAGCCAGCCAAATATTCATCAATGGATGGATTCATAAATATAGTGAGACAAATATTATATATGTTATCAATGTACTATTATTTAGCTATAAAAAGAAGGAAATCCCGACTCTGGGGCAACTTAGATACTCCTTATAAGAATTATACAAAGTAAAATAAAGCAGACAGAAAAACAAATAGTGAATGACTTCACTGATATGTGGAATGTGAAAATTCAAACTCAGGGGGCCAGGAGTTTGGCCTTGTGGAAAAGTGCTTGCCTAGCCTGCACAAAGCCCTAAATTTGATTCCTCAGTACCACATACATATACAGAAAAAGCCAGAAGTAGTGCTGTGGCTCAAGTGGCAGAGTGCCAGCCTTGAGCACAAAGAAGCTCAGGGATGGTGGCCAGGCCCTGAGTTCAAGCCCAATCAATGACTGACCAAAAAAAGGCACAAAGCACTGTACTAAGCAATTGATATTTAATCCCAAATTAAATAATATGATAGTGACAGAGCAAAGACTTAAAGCAAGTTCATCCAATGATGACTGGTGCCTTAGAACAAAGCCCAGTTGCTGTGCCAGCTCTGTGAAGAACTGTCATCTCCCTAATCCAGAGAGTGGCCACTCACTCATTGGAAGGCAACAGTTGGCAGAGAGAAGGAGAGGAAGGGGGCCCACTCACTGTGCTGATTCCTCACTACTGCTCCCTGCCTCACACAGTCATTCACTGGATGCCAAGTTCTCTCCGGGGACCAGAGAGCTCTTGGCAGTAGAGTTATGTGGGCCAGGCTGCAGCAGCTGTAGCAGATAACCCAGAAGTTATTCCTTCCAGAACTGATTTTGCAGCTTCCATTTTAGCTTCTGCCTAAGCAAACCTGGCAGGTTTGGTAGGTACACAGCACTGGCACATGTACAGTACAGTTCTTGTAAACAGGGCTTTCCCGACATGTCCTTGCTAAGAGCATAATGTGTGCTAAAAGGGCAGCTTATTTCTCCTGCTTCTATATATAACCCCTTCATAAGCTCCATTGTTTCCTGTCAGGCTGCTCTAGAAAATAACTATCATAGGAAGAGAGATGGAAAGGCATATCTTTACCCTCCAGAAGTTCCTATCTAATGCAGCACATGAGCTGAATGGCTAATAGAAATAGTAGACACTACCCTCAGAAGTGCTAGAAGCAAGCAAATGGAGCAGATCTAATAAACTGAAGCAGGTAGGGGAAACTAGCCATTATGAAGAAATAGCTTGCAAGAGGCTTTATTTCAACAGGATTTGAAAGGGTGTCAGGATTTCTGCAGGAGAAAGGGAGGTAGATGTATTAGTCAGATTATGCATACTTATAAAAATTCCCACGAAACCCACTTGAAAGAGGATCAATTCATTTTGGTTCCGGTTTTCAGATGTTTCACTCGACGGTTGGAAGCTTCCATTAAGGTAAGCTAAGAGTGAGCAGAACATCATGGTGACAAAAGTAAAGATGTTCATCTCATGGCTGCCACGAAGTAAGGAGAAAATGATGGGGAAGGACCAGGAACAAGGACTGCCGCCAGTTGCTCGCTTCCTTCCCCTTCCACAATTCCACTACCACCTAATAGCTTATTCAGACTCAATCTATCAGTGGATTAATCCACTGAGGAAGGTAAAGGCCTTATGAGCCCATCCCTCCCCATCAAACCTCATCTCTTTCTTCTGTTGGCATTGGAAACCAAGCCTTCAGGACATGAGCTTTTTGGAGGGAGGATGCTTTATATCCAAACCATACTATAATAGATTTTCAGGAAAATAATACAACAGAAGAGCCAAATGATAGGCTCCATGTACGGTAACCATTAATACTGAGATCTATAAACTTTAATTTCTGAATTTTAAGCACCAAAACAGCAACTATGAGCAGAAACATCTTCCTGATCCAAAAAGCAAAGAAGGCTTCAAAAACTAATTAAATGATAACATAAAGGTCATAAAACAAAATTGAACTCTTCCAAGTCTGTTTAAACATGCAATATTCTTGATACAAGTCAAACTGAATACAACATGGAGAATATCTGACAACATTTCAAATAAACCAAACACAGAAGAATATGAAGTGGACAAAAGACCTCTGTTGGAAATGGCCATTTCACCAACTCTATATTCTAAAATTGCATATTTAAAAAAAAAACTTAAAGTTCTTTTGTTAGTGTTTCAAGAATAGTCAGGAAATTATCTCAGGAGGAAGAAAAGTGATATAAAAATGAATGAAAAGATAATTCCATTGCACCAAAATAGCCATCTTATTTGGCACAACTCAACCATTTTTTTGTGTGGGACATGAGGCTTGAACTCCTGGCCAGGATGCTGCCCCTGAGCTCTTCAGCTCAAGGCTACCACCCTACCCCTTGAGCCACAGCCCCACTTTCCAGTTTCTAATGATTAATTGGAGATAAAAGTCTCACAGACTTTAGTGCCTGGGCTGGCTTTGAACCGTCATCCTCAGATCTTAGCCTCTTAAGTAGCTAGGATTATAGGCATGAGCCACTGCACCCGGCACAACTCAACCATTTTTATATAATCAAAATTGTGTTTAAGTTCATCTACATTTGTTAATATCCTAGAGACAAAAAAAATCCAATGACACAATATACAATGTTATATGCTTATGTCAAGCCTAAATTTTTTTCCATTAATCACAACACAGCAAGGTTCCTCTAACTCAGTCATAGGTCTGTAATTACCAAAACCATTCAATAAGGCTAATTTTTGTTTCTAGATAGGCTCTCACCGTGCAGCCTACCCTGGCCTTGAACTCATTACATAGGTCAGGAACCAATGATTCTGAGGTCTCCACCACCTGAGTCATGGGATTATAAGCAGGTGCTACCATGCCACAGCTCTGTAAAGTTTTTCTGACATACTCCCTAGTAACAGAGTAAATGAATACTTTATGAAGAAGATAAACCTCTATGCAACTCAGATGATTTTCAATGATTAGCCTAACAAATAATTAGCAAAATTTGAAGACTTAATTGAGTTTCCAGCTGATAACTCATTAAAAGTAATTTTCAACAGGGATGACTATATGATTTTTAGAAAAAAAATCCAGAAAGCAGTCAAATAATTGATTGGCAGGGCTGTAATAAAACAGCTCCCATTTCCATCTACATATTTATGTAATCAAATTTTTTCAATGCTTATTTCTGTAAGGATTAAAAACAAGAATAAAATTTATGATAAACTCTCTCATTCTAGGAGGAAGCAGCAATTTAGACATCCATCCATGAACTAATAAGGAAGAGACTATCAACCATCTTATTAAGAAAGCTGTTTAGGGGCTAGGAGTTTGACCTAGTGGTAGAGTGCTTGCCTAGTATGCATGAAGACCCAGGTCAATTCCTTGGTACCACATATATAGAAAAAAGCCAGACGTGGTTCTGTGGCTCAAGTGGTAGAGCAGTGTTGGGGACCGACTGTGGGGTCAGTGACCGTGACTGTGGGGTCAGTGACCTTGGACCCGCACAATTGAGTACACAAGGAAGTAAGCTCTTATCATGATTTTGGGCTGTGTCAATAGCTTCTCATTTAACCTATTTGAGACTTGATACTGTTTGTACAAATGTAGCCCCTGGCAGTTCCCTAGTTTAAAGAAGTGTATTTAAGGTCAGAACTTGAAATAAACTGGGCTACAGTCTTCTTAAGCTGTGGCTGCTGATTTGGGCTGTAGCCCTCCCGAACCCCAGATGTTTGTCTCTCTTCAATTTTTTCTAGTCCCTGCCCCCTATTTCAGGAATCCCAATTTGCTGCCGGCTGGCTCCGGCAGAGCAATAATATTGAGAAAGCCCAAGGACAGTGTTCAGGCCCTGAGTCCACGCCTAAGACTGGGGGGGAGAAAAGCTGTTTATTATTGTCTTACATTTTCAAGTTTGATAGTTATCCATCAAATGTAAGATACTTAAAAATGTAAAATATTTATGTTGATTTAACTAATTATAAATTTATAATTGCTGTATGGATAACTCAATCCTTATATAAGGATTAGTCCTTATATAAGGCTTAGTGTAGATAGATAGATAGATATCCTTTAAATAATAAAGCCAGAAATTTTGAAATACCATTTTAAATGTTTACATATATACATATCTATATATAAATGCATGTCTCTATAATATGTAATATGTATAGCTATGTAGTATGTATAATTATATAATGTATATATATTTATAATATGTGTGTGTGTGTAAAAGATCTTTGGTTTTGAACTCAGAGCCTAGGTGTGATCCTTTAGCTTGTTTGCTAAAGGCTAGTACTCTACCACTTGTTTGCCAAAGGGTAGTACCACAGCTTCACTTCTGGCATTTTGGTGGTGACAGTCTCACAGGCTTCTCTGCTTGGACTAATTTAAAATCATGATCCTCAGTTCTCAGCCTCCTGAGTAGCTAGGATTACCAGCATGAGCCACCAGCACATGGCTGCAAGTCTATCTTGTTATGATTTCATGAACAGAGATCTAAGCAAGCTTCCTGCTCCCAACCCTTAAAATTAGAAAGTCTGTTGTTCTAAATGACACTTCGAATTTATGAGGGAAACTATGAAAAATGTAGCAAAGACAATCATGATGCAAATGCAAGATGTAGCTACCAGCCATTCCTGTTGCCAAGCAATTTACTACCTACCATTTTTTCAGCTTTTGACTTTGTATTTAATATGATGAATAGAATAGGCATGGGTCCCATTCTCCATAAGCTTATGTTCTAGTAGAGAAAATATGTTATAACTTAGTAGCTATAGAATTATAATGATATGAAGAAAAGTATCTAACAAAGACAAAACAGCAAACAGGATTATAGGGCACCTGGAGTAGAATGAGTATCAGAAGTTGGTAAATTCTTTCCTGATTAAAAAAAAAGATTTATTATTAATAAGTAGTTTTACAAGTGATTTCCAGAAGTGGTTTAAATTCCAATTAAGCTGTTTTAGTTCCAGAACTTCGGTTATGAGCTTAATGTCTCTTAATCAATGTTATACCCTTTCTTGATTTAAAAAAAAAAAGGCAACCAATGCACATGATAAAAACCAATAGATTGGTCAGATTGGTTCATAACTTTAATCCAAGCTACTAGGAATCAGGAAATCTGAGAATCCCAGTTTGAAGCCAGACAAATCTGAGAGACTCTTATCTCTAATTAACAAGCAAAAAGTCAGACATGAAGTTATGGTTCAAGGAGCAGACTTCTAACCTAGAGCAGAAAAACCTAGCTAAGGGAGTTCATGATCTCTGTCTCCATTTCTTTCTCTCTCGCTCTGTCACACACACACACACATTCTCTTCTGTGGAGACAAGCATTTCTAACTCATTTAGCAATTTCCCTATATTTTCCAACGGTAGTCCAATATGCCCAGGCAAGACATCTGGAAGACAGAAAACCAGAAAGGAAGCAACTCTTTAGATTTATTTGTAAAGTCAATGTATTCATTGTTTTGGGTCATCTTTCTTTCTACCAAACTCAAAATTTATTTTTGAAAATCTCCAATATACAGCATTGTTGACACAGGAGAACTTCAAAGGAGGAGCTTCCTGTGGAGCATTTGTCTATAAAAATCAAAGGATAAATTTTTTCACATATTCTTTGACCTCAAAATTCCACAATTCCTGGAAATCATGGCTGTACACTAACATTCCTTGTCAAATATGCTTACTTCACCGTTTTTGGTTGCAGTGAAAAACAAAAAGGAACCAAAATGTCATATGGCTATAAATTAGACAAATATATCATTAATGATTTAATGAATTAGTTCATTAAAGTTATTATATCCAGCTGAGTACCAGTGGCTCATACCTGTAATCCTATCTACTCAGGAGGCTGAGATCTGAGAACGACAGTTCAAAGCCAGTGGAGGCAGGAAAATCCATAGGACTCTTATTTCCAGTTAACTACCAGAAAACCAGAAGTAGAACTATGGCACAAAGTGGTAGAATGCTAACCTTGAGTGAAAGAGCTCAGGTACATTACCCAGGCCCAGAGTTCAAGTTCTATGACCAACAACAACAACAACAAAATCTATCTATAGTGGCCAGGAGTTTGGCCTAGTGGTACAATGCTTACATAGCATGCACAAAGACCGGGGTTCCATTCCTTTGTACCACATACATAGAAAAGCCAGAAGTGGTACTGTGATTCAATTGATAGAGCACTATCCTTGAGGCAAGCCCAAGGACAATGCTCAGGTCCTGAGTTCAAGCCACAGGACTGGCAAAAAAAAAATTCTATCTATATACATCATGCAAAAGGAAAGGTTACAAAGTAAAATATTCAATATTATCTCTTTTTATTTTGTGGGTCGTGGGGCTTGAACTCTGGGCCTGGGCACAGTCCCTGAGAAATTCAGCTCAAGGCTATCGCCCTACCTCCTTGAACCACAGTCCCACTTTGTATTTTCTAGTGATTAATTGGAGATAAAAGTCTCACATTCTTTAGTGCCTGAGCTGGCTTTGAACCACGATCCTCAGATCTTAGCCTCCTGAATAGCCAGGATTACAGGTGTTAGTCACTGTGGCCAGTCTCTAAGTACTGCCTTTATTTTCAGATTAACAAGACTGAAAAAATAAAGTCAGATGTTAACAATCGGTATGGTTATAGGTAGAGTTGAGGGAACCGTGGGAAAAAAAATTTAGAAAAAAATATTCTATATTCCCTGAAGGTCTCATCATCTCTGCCTTCTATAGTCAACAGCACCATTTCTGTGAGTCCAAAAATTAAAAAAAAAAACTGTATGGAATGGTGTACAGTGTGATGGAACATTCTTATAATTCCAGCACTCAGAAGGCTGACATGGGAAAATCATGAGGTTGAGAGTGGCCTGGAAAGCCATCCTGGGATACATAGTAGGATTGTGTCTCAAAAGGAAGGAAGGAAGACATAGGGGGGTGGGGGGAACAGACAGAGAAACAGACAGAGAGACAGACAGAGAACAGAGACTATTTATATATACAGATTGTTATGTGTAAAAATTAGAATAGAAGAGGGTGTCAGTCAAAATATACACAATATGCACAGTATAAATTTGCTCCTATAACAGATGACACTAAAATAACTAAAGATAAAGACACTTGCCAGAAATGTTGGTCTGAGTTTAGGTCCGAGGAAGCACCAAAGGACAAAATGATCTGCAATGCTATGAAATGTTCTCAAGTTTCCCTATTGTCCAAGGTACAAAATAGATGGAGATGAAGAAAATCAGAACTTCAATCCTATAGACACCCAGCCTTCGCAACCAACAGTCTAGGCTTCTGTCCATGGCATAGCAAATAGATCCTCTCCCCATGAAGGAGATGAAAATTCCCTCAGCCACCCAGCATCCTGTCTTAGAACATTGGAGCTGCCCTCCAGCCTGTGCTTGTACTTCCTGATGATACCGTTCAGTCATACTCATCCGCTTAGAACGCCCAAGGTGGGCTTGGGCTTGAATCTGGAGTTTTACCATTAATATAGAGAAAGATTTCTTTCTCTTTTTTTTCTTTGGTGGTCATGGGATTTGAACTCCAGGCCTGGGCGCTGTCCTTGAGCTCTTTAGCTGAAGGCCACTGTCTCCCTGAGCTCTTTTGCTCAAGGCTAGCACTCTACCATTGTGAACCACCACTCCACTTTTAGGTTTTGAGTGGTCAACTGGAGATAAGTGTATCATGTGGACTTTCCTGCTTTGAGCCTTGATCCTCAGATCTCAGCCTTCTGAGTAGCTAGGATTACAGCAATGAGCCATCAGCACCCACTGAGAAAGATTTCTTTGTTTCCCTTTGCAATTACTCTCTGGCAAATTAAAAGTAGGGCAAGAGTTCAGCAGCAGTGGCTCACACCTGTAATCCTACCCACTCAGATCTGAGGGATCACTCTTAGAAGGCAGTCCGGGCAGGAAAGCCCATGAGACTCTTATCTCTAACTACCTAAGAAAGCCCAGAGTGGCCCTGTGGGTCCCCCATCTCTCACCCTATGCTAATAGCAAAGTGGCTCAAAGACCTTACTATAAGACCTGAAACTTGGACACATGTACAGAATCAAATAGGGAAAACACTCAAACTTATTGGTACAAAAAGTAACTTCCACAATAGAACTGTAGTAGCTCAGCAAATAGAAGCAAGAAGTAACCATCATCAAGAACATAACAAAAACTGGGCACTGGTGACTCACACCCAGAATCCTAGCTACTCAGGAGGAGGCTGAGATCTGAGGATCATGGTTCAAAGCCAATGCAGGCATGAAAGGCTACAAGATTCATCTCCAAATCACCACCAGAAAATGGGAGTCGAGACTGTGGCTCAAAGTAGTAGAGCACTAGCATTAAGCACAAAACTCAGAGATAGTGTCCAGGCCCTAAGTCCAAGCCCCAAAACAACAACAACAAAAACCCAAATATTTAAGTGCCCAACAACCCAACAATACTACTCTAGACACTTATCCTAAAGATTACAAGTCTGACACCTGCACAGCCCTGTTCATTGCTGCACTATTCACAACTGCCAGGCTATGAAAACAGCTCAAATACCCTACAACCAATGAACAGCTTAAGAAAATAAAATATGTACTTAAAGTTTACTTATCCATCAGGAAGTACGTTATGTCATTTGCAGGGAAATGGATGAACCTGAAAAGCATCATGTTGAGTGATGTAAGCCAGGCTCAGAGAGACAAAAGGCACATGTTTTCTTTCATTTGTGGAAGTGCCATCTAAAATATAAACATATATGTAAACACCTACAGGGCCATATGCAAATAGACAGACATCAAATTGGCTAAAGCATGGTCTATGCAGGAGTGATATTCCATAGTGTCTTCTTTTTTTTTAGCTAGTCCTGGGCTTGAGCTCAAGGCTACAGCACTGTCTTTGGACTTTCTCAAGGCTAGAGGTCTAACACTTGAGCCTCAGCACCGCTTCCAGCTTTTTCTATGTACGTGGTACCGAGGAAACGAACCCAGGTCTTGGTGCATGCTAGGCAAGCACTCTACCACTACGCCAAACTCCCGGCCCTGTCTTCTTTTTAAACAATTAGCAGACAGTGTAATGAAATAAAAGGATCCAGGCACCAATGGATCCTAGCTACTCAGAAGGCTGAGATCTGAAGATCACAGTTGGAAGCCAGCCCAGGCAGGAAATGAGACTCTTATCTCCAATTAACTCCCAGAAAACTGAAAGTGGCTCTGCAGCTCCAAGTGCTAAATCACTAGCTTTGATCAAAGTAGTCCAGGGACAGGCCAGGAGTTTGGCCTAGTGGTACAGTGCTTGCCTAGCATGCACGAAGACCTGGGTTTGATTCCTCAGTACCACATACATAGAAAAAAACTGGAAATGGTGCTGAGGGTCAAATGGTAGAGCTCTAGCTTTGAGAAAGTCCAAGGACAATGCTCAGGCCCTGAGCTCAAGCCCAGGACTGCAAAAAAAAAAGTAGTCTAGGGACAGCATCGAGGCCCTATGTTCAAGCCCCACCAGCAATATTAACAAACAAATAAATATTAGGAAGCTGACATATGTCTTGACTGCAAGGTAGTGAATTAGTGGAGAGATAAGAAAAAAGACAAATGTGATCATAAGACTCAATGTACATGTATGAAATTAAAACAAAGAAACTTGAGACTGGTATGGAAGGGGAGAAAACAGAATAATGAGGGGATGAAGATGAATTGTATACATAAATGGACATGTTAAGAGGCAGCCTCCCCCTTTACAACTAACTAAAGAAAATAAAAATAAATAAACAAGCTGGGTAATGGTGGCTCGTGCCTGTAATCCTAGTTTCTCAGGAGGCTGAAATCTGAAGATTGTGGTTGGAAGCCAGTGGGTCTACCAAATCCATTAGATTCTTACTTCCAATTAACCACCAAAAATAAAAGTCAATTGATGAATGCTTCCCTTTAGCAAAACAGCTCAAGGACATTACCCAAGCTCTGAGTCCAGCTCAAGCCCTGAGTTCAAGCTCCAGAACTGGCACAAAAAAGGAAGAAGGAGGCTGAGGAGGAGTCTTGAGGAATGTGATTAGACTATATATGCCCTTAAAGTAGTGCTTACCACAACTGGCTTTTACTCTACCAGGAAACTAGGAGAAAAGTTCCTTATCATGATGACTACATTTCAAAGGTTGATTTCAGGTCACTGAGTAAAGCATTCTAGTGTTGTAAAAGATAAATAAATATTTGAAAAGTAAAAGAATTTATGATTGCAATTTTTCTAATGCATAAACTCCAAGAAAAAGTCAAGAGGCTCTCCAGGTTTGGGCTACAATGAACAGTGGATCTTTTTGTCATGCAGGAACTTAAGGGGTGGCAAGGCTGGTTTTCCCAAAGACATTATCATTGGCTGCCAAAAATGAGACTAAAGATTGGTTCAATCTTTTAATGCAGATGTTAGATGGAGTTCTGTTTGTTTGATGGTACTGGAATTTGAACTCAGGGCCTCACCATTACTCTCTCTCTCTCCTCTACTTTCTTCTCCCCTTCCCTTCCCCCCACCCATCTCCTCCCCTCCCCTACTCTCCTCACCTCTCCTCTCTGTGCCAAAAGGAGACTGCCCCATGGTTAAGGCAGAAAAGAACTTACTGGGGAGCCAAACCACCAAGGTAAACTCTAGAGGAGGATGTAGCACAAACAAGTGGCGGAGAGAGATTATATAGGGAAGGGTGAGTAGGAGGTGTGATCATAGAGGATGACGAAGTGACCTCAGAGGTCACTGTGCTGATTCACTCAGATGATTGACAGTCAGGTCAATGACAGTTACAAGTGATTTCTGGTTTCAGGCAGGTGATTTCTGGCAAGGCTACCTGCGGAGAGGGAGCTGTTCTCCCAGGCAAACCTAACACTCTCCTCTCTTCTCCTTTCACCTCCCATCCTTTCCCTCTCCCTTCCCTCTTCTTCTCTCCTCTTTTCTCTCTCTCTCTCCTCTCTTCTTTCTTTCTCTCCCCTCTTCTCCTCCCCGCCTCTTCCTCTTCTTTCTCTCCCTTTCTCCTTTCCCAACCTTCCATCTCTCTTTTTGTCTTTGTCGGCTTCTCTCTCTTTCTCTTCTCTCTCTTCTTCCCAGAAAACAGCTCTGTTCCAGGACTTCTTCCTGCCATTTTGCTGTTCTGACTCATAACAGACCTATAGTTAATTATAGACAGAACTATCTGAAATCATAAGTTGTCTCAGGTGCTTTGTCATAGCTTTTTCATCTTAAATCCAGTATGACTGTCATCTTTCTAAAAAGAGAACACAGCTGGGGCTGGTAGCTCACATCTGTAATACTAGCTACTCAGGAGGCTAAGGAGTTGAGGATTGCCATTTGAAGCAATCCCAGGCAGAAAACTCAGTGTGACTCTAATCTCCAATTAAGCACCAAAAGAGCTAGAAGTGAAGCTGTGGTTGAAACGGTAGAGTGCTTGGCTTGAGCACAAAGGCTAAGGGACAGTACTCAAGCCCTGAGTTCAAGCCTATGACCAGCACCAAAAAGAGTCAGAGAGTAAGAGAAAACAATGAGAATAACACTTGGAAATCCATGTACATGGGTAGAAAACACTCTGAACACAGGCAGAGAAGAGCATTTTCCTGTCATAAGCCAAGGGATAGAAGCAAAAAAAGATCTGTACAACAGACTCTCAAGTAAACATGAACTTGCCAACACACTGATTTCTTACTCTAGAACAATGAGAGAATAAGTTTGTCTTCTTTTATAGCACCCAGTATATGGTCTTCTCTTATAGTAGCTCTAGGAAACTAACACAGTTTTGTTTTGTATTATTTCAATTTCTACTTGTCATTGCCACTATATAGAAATACATGTGGCTTTTGTTTATTTACCTTATATTCAGCAACCTTTCCAAAATCATTCCTTCTAGTACCTTTTTTGTAGACTTTAAAGTTTTCTGCATAGACAGCTGTGTTGATATAAATAATGGCAGCCATGTATCTTGTGCAGAAACTATATTTTCATTGGGTATTGTTCTAAGATCCCCACTTTACTGTAGAACAAGATGAGCTGAGAACCCACGTTCTTCTCATTAACCTTGAAAGTACTTAGGCTTTCATAAGTCTAATAACTAGCTGAGGTATTTCCCAGATGCTTCTTCAAGCAAGAAAACTACTTACAATTCTTAGTTTGGCTGAGAGGGCCTGGAGTTTGGCCTAGTGGTAGAGTGCTTGCCTAGCATGCATGAAAAATACATAGAAAAATCTGGAATTGGTGCTGGGGCCCAGGTGGTAAAGTTTTAGCCTCAAGAAAGCCTAAGGACAGTGCTCAGGGCCTGAGATCAAGCCCTGGGACTGGTTCGGTCTTATACTCAGGACCTAGACACAGTCCCTGAGCTTACTTGCTCAAGGCTAGCACTGTACTACTTGAGCCACAGCACTACTTCTGGCCTTTTTGGTAGCTGAGTGGAGATATGAGTCCCACAGACTTTCCTGTTCAGACTTGCTTCAAACCATGATCCTCAGATCTCAGCCTCCTGAGTAGCTGGGATTACTGTCATGAGCAATCAGCACCTGACTACTGATCGTAGCTTTTTAGCCCTTGCTCCAGTGGATGATGTTGATTGACTTTCAAATACTGAATCCATTTTACATTTTGGTGGTGGTGGTGGTGGTCGTGGGTCTTGAACTCTGGGCCTGGGCACTGTTCCTGAGTTCTTCAGCTCAAGGCTACTGCCCTACCATTTGAGCCACAGCACCACTTCGTATTTTCTGGTGGTTAATTTGAGATAAGAGTCTCACAGGCTTTAGTGCCCAGCTGGATTTGAACTGCTAGCCTCAGATCTCAGCCCCCTGAGTAGCTAGGATTACAGGCATGAGCCACCATACTTAGCTAATTTTACGTTTTTTATATAAGGTCTAATTTATCTTTTGCTAGATTCAATTTTACTAACATGGTAAAAATGTATGAAAGATATTATTCTCTAGGATTCTTTTTTTTTTTTTGGTCAATCATGGGACTTGAACTCTGGGCCTGGGTGCTGTCCCTGAGCTCTTCAGCTCAAGGCTACCACCTACCCTCTAGGTTCTGTTTTTGTCAATGGAAAAATTACAACTTAAAGATATTAAGTGGCTTTATTTTGCAACTGTACAGTCAGGTAATACATGATCTCATAAAAGACAAAGACTGTTCCAGTTTGCTGAACAAGAAAGGGCTGAAAGAAATGCTGAAACAAGGAACAAAAAACCCAATTGTTCATTTCAAAGTTATCTTTCCTTTTAAAAACTGGGTGAGGATATAGAACAATAGAAAAGTGATTGGTTATCTTCAAGGTAATCCAGGCCTCTTCTTTGTAAGGATTAAGGGATTGAAAGGTCTGTGGATTAAGGAGGAAACCATCAAATAACTGACCTATTAAAGTCATTTGGCTGTTACTTCTCTCTATTGCTTTCTCAGGAAGTCAGTTGACAGCTTCACTTGTGCTTGGTGACAGGGGAATTCTGCATGACCGAATTCATGAGCATTTTGATTTTTAGTCTGGCCCACTGGGGCATACATAGTTCATGATCCTGGGATTCATGAAATTTTTATTTTACAGCTTTCAAGTATACTATAGATATATGAAGTTCGCCCTTAATTACATTAGTACTGCATTGCATCAGCCTAAGTTTCTTTGGAGGCAGACTCTAAGACCAAGATTACTGTGTAGTACCACATTGATTAATGCAAAGCAGATTTGAGATAGGAGCAACTGTGATGCAATACAGTACTATGCTGAAACACTCCAGAAAAAGCACAGCAGGGTATTCCTGCCCTGTCCACAGAACGTGGAAAAAGCTGTATGTGAAACCTAGATGAGCCAAGCAAGGTAGGAGGTGTCTGCTGATCAACTTCCTATGCCTCATTTCTCCCATCAGTGTTTATACCACAGGCTGATCATTAATATTGGTAGACATGGAGGCAGGGATAGAAATCAACATTTACTTTAAAGATGAGCTTGTGAGGAGAGATGGATGTCCTGTTCTCATGTTTTCTTGCTCCTTCTCTCTAAACACATCCATAAAAGCAGAGGAATACAAGTCCAGACATGATTGTAAGGGCTGCCAAAAGGAGATCACCAGGCAGTTCAGGCAGAAGAGAGGCTATTAGGAGAACTAAATTGGCAGCCTGCACCAGAGGTTGGTGTACATAGAGGGAACTTATGGTGGAGAGACATTATACAGGGAAAAGCAAGGTGGAGGTGTGGCCAGCAGATGTGGAAGTGACCTCAGAGCCTGGGGAACCTCTTCCTGTCCAAAGGAGATGAGACCAGACTGGATGAAGAAGTGACCACAGAGAAAGAGGAAATGATTTCAGAGCCTGGGGACCTCACTGTCCTAAGGAGATAAGACCAGACTGAATGAGGAAGTGACCCCAGGGAATGAGGAAGTGACCTCAGAGCCTGGGGACCTCACTGTCCAAAGGAGATAAGACCAGACTGGATGAGGAAGTGACCACACAGAATGAGGAAGTGATCTCAGAGCCTGGGGACCTCACTGTCCTAAGGAGATAAGACAAGACTGGATGAGAAAGTGACCCCACAGAATGAGGAAGTGACCTCAGAGCCTGGGGACCTCACTGTCCTAAGGAGATAAGACCAGACTGGATGAGGAAGTGACCCCACAGAATGAGGAAGTGACCTCAGAGCCTGGGGAACCTCTCACTGTCCAAAGGCAATAAGACAAGACTGGATGAGGAAGTGACTCCAGAGAATGAGGAAGTGACCTCAGAGTCTGAGGAACCTCTCATTGTCTGAAAGACATGAGACCAAACTGGATGAGAAAGTGATCCCAGAGAATGAAGAAGTGACCTCAGAGCCTGGGGGACTTCCCACTGCCCTAGGTGCCATGAGCAGCCACACTGAGAGAGAACAAAGGAAAGGGGCATTTTTCCTGGGTAGACCTAACCATGACAGACACGTGTAATCCCAGCAATGATGACCTGAGGCAGGAAGATCACTAGTTCAAAGCTCTCTACAGCTACTTAATAAACCACTGTTTAAAATCATTGAGAGACAAAGACAGAGTGAGACACATAGGGACACACAAAGACTCAGAGACAAAACGGCAATTGGATTCTGAATGATGTAAAAAAGAAAGACCGGGCGGCGAGGTGGCTCATGCCTTTAATCCTAGCTGTACAGGAGGCTGAAATCTGAAGCTCAAGGTTCAAAGCCAGCCCAGGCACAAAAGGACCTGAGACTCTTATCAGCAATTAACCTCTAGAAAATAGCAAGTGGGGCTTGGCTCAAAGGTAGGGCAGTAGCCTTGAGCTGAAGAGCTCAGGAACAGCACCCAGGCCAAGTTCAAGCCCCATGACCCACCAAAAACAAAAGCAAAAACAGAAAGTCAAGACTTAGTATCTCGTGGCTTGAATATCAACAGGCAGGGGTTTTGTTGTATATTCATTTTGTCTTCCATGTATAGCCAACTGAGTGCCATAGCACACTGTGAGCTCAAATTTCAAACCAGCACTGACCAAAACCAAGGTTTAAAAAAAAGAAAAAAAAAAAAAAAAAGGAAGGAAGATGGCGCTGAGACAATAGGGACGCTGCCTAGCTCTCTCTCACAAAAAGAGAGAACCAGGGAGTCCCACAAGCCAACTACCTTAAGAAATCCACAACAACAAACTCAAAAAGCAACAGAGAAGGACTCAAACCAGAAAAGAAATCCAGATAAAGCTCACATCCAACTTTCTCAAAGAATTCAGAACGCGAGGACCCCTCCCCCGCCTCTCGCCGCCGGATCCAAGCCGAGAAAAGCCAAGGCAGAGGGCGCCAGCTCCAAGCTCCGAAAAGCGGCGGCGGGTGGAGGACGCCAGGCTGGGAGCCCAACCACTGCATTAACCAGCACAGAACCGGGCCAGCGAACGGCGGAAGCAGCGGAACCCAGACGCGCAACCAGAACAGCAAGCAGCGGAACCCAGACCCAGAACACAGGCGGCGGCGGAGACCCGAGGGTAGTGAAAGACTCCCCACCACCGTGGAGCACCCGCAGACGGACGCAGAGGCGTGAGTAATACAGCGCGTCCCCAAACACATCGGGAGCGGGTGCCAAGCAATAGAACTTAACTCAGACCCCAACACCCCACCTGAGAAAGACTGGCAGGAGCAGGGGGGCAAGGAATTTAGAATCCTGTCCCTCCCCTCAACAGCCCCCTCCCTCAGGCCATTGACTGGAGATTGACAGGCGGGCTACCTAAGACCCAGCACCCCACCAAGGGAGGCGGGGCTGTCCCAACTCCCACCCACCCAATGGGCTCAACCCCCAGCCCTCTGACTGGAGACTGAAAAGCTGGCTGACCCTAAGACTCAGCACCCCACCAGGGGAGGCGGAGCTGTCCCAGCTCTCAACCGCCCACCAGGCTCCTCTCCCAGGCCACTGGATCTGGAGAGTGGAGGGTGCTGGAACCCTGCCTTACAACAGCGGGTAGGGTGTGCGGGAAAATAGGAGCCAGCATCTGCCCCCCCTCAATTCTTCAGCGGGGCATCCTCCAGCTGGGAATCCTGAGCAAGACACCACCAAGGGGCCCCCCACAGTCACAGACTCTGACAAAGCAGTGGAAACACAGCAGGGATCTGAAGGGCCGACCACCAGCCAAGCTCCCCTTCTGAGAATCAAAAAGGCGAGGCTCTGCCCTTGGAGCCCATGTCCCCAGCTGGGCCCCGCCCCTGGGAACAGAGGGGTCTCCTGCTGGTCCTGCTGAGAGCCCCTGAAACTCTCAATCCCCCAGACCCTTGGCTTGGGGCCGCCCCTGGAAGCAGCACAGGAAAACATCTGCCAACCATGCTCAGACGGAAGCTCGCAGATCCATCCCATGGTCCACTGTGAGGCCACTGGTTGGGCTAAGAGCTAGTCGTGCAGCAACACATAAGTTTTATTCTAATACTTTCCAAACTTTGTACTCAAATACGCTACCTACTTACCAACTTAGGTCAGTTATCCTTACGCTATACCTTTTCTTCATTACTACAATATTCTAACACTCCTACGTTAATCCTTTTGTACCTCCCCTGACCCCTCTCATTCTATTTTCCTATCTCTGGACCTCTGTTCGTCTTTCAACCCTTAATACTGCACGGATCTACACTTGATGGCTGTATACACTAGATACTGTATATCTAGGTGTTTAATTATTCTCTAGGCTCAGAGGGACTTAAAGACAATAGAGATTGGATTGAGAGGCTTATTGTTTTGGGTATAAATCACTTATCAGTGGATTATTAGACTGGTCGGTAACTGCACAAAAAGAAAGAGTGATAACACCAATCAAAACTTGTGAACATCTAGTGTCTGCCAGCTACAGAGGCCTAGGTTGGTTATATCTGAAAAACTATAATCGTGTTTACTATTAATCTTGCTCCCATTTTCAAATGGGCAGAACAAGAAACTCAAGAAAAATGTCAAATCAAGAAACAACATCCCCCACCCAATGTAAACAAACAATGGAACAGTCACTGGCAAACTTAGAGGAGAGTCTTCCAAGTGCTATACAAATGCAATTGATAAACATCATTAATGAAAAATGTGAAAATATAAAGAAAGAGATAAGGGAGGAAGCCATAACTGAACAAGAGGAAACCATAAACAAGGTGATAAGTGAAAAAGAAGAAGCCATAAAGGAGGCCATAATAAAGGTTTTTCAAAGAAAGATGGATGAATTCATAGAATCCACAAATAAAAAGGTGACTGAACTCCAGCAAATGTTCAAAGAAAATAAAGCTACTGAGCTAACCACTCAAATGGAAATCAAGGAGCTAAAGAAATCCATATATGATCTAAAAGAAGAGATGCAAGGCATCAAAAAATGAGCAATTAGAAGCAAGGGAGATGAAAAATAAAGTAGATAGCTTTGATAGCAGGTTAGACAATGCAGAGAAGAGAATTTCCGGGGCTGAAGATAATTTAGTTATTATAGAGAAAGAACAGAAAATGAGTCAATCCAAATCTAGGAAAAATGAGAGAGCGCTTTAGGAGGTCCAAGATACAATAAGGAAGCCTAATTTAAGGCTAATTGGTATTGAGGAGGGCCTGGAGAAAGAGGTCAATGGTATTGAAATATACTTCAGGGAATCATTTCAGAGAATTTCCCAAATATCCAGAAGGGCAGGCCCATCCAGATACAAGAAGCTTTTAGAACCCCAAACAGACCTGACCAGAAAAGAACATCCCACCGCCACATCGTAATCCGAACTGGATCAATAGAAACCAAAAAAAGGATCCTAAAGGCAGCCAGGGAAAAGGGATACCAATCAGAATCACCCCAGATTTCTCAGCAGAGACCATGCAAGCAAGAAGTGACTGGAAGCATATATGTCATGCCCTTAAGTCAAATAACTACCAACCAAGAATACTGTACCCAGCTAAGCTCTCATTCATAACTGAGGGAACAATAAAAACATTCCATTCCAGGGAAAAGCTGCAACAATATGTCGCAACAAAACCAACACTACAGAGAATTCTCAAAGATGTTCTATACATAGAAAACCAAAATAAATGCAATATAGGGAAAGAAATGGCACCTAAACAGCATACCATCTAAGGACCACAAGAACTGTCAAGACACAGGCCCAAATAAAAGCTTTTAAAAATGGTAGGACCTAATAAATATCTCTCAATCCTAACTCTCAATATCATGGACTTAACTCTCCAATTAAACGGCATAGGCTGTCTAGTTGGATCAAAAAGCAAGAGCCATCGTTCTACTGTCTTCAAGAGACACATCTTACCCCCCAAAACAATCATCTTTTGAAAGTGAGAGGTTGGAATAAACTCTATCAACCTAACGGCCCCTATAAACAGGCTGGAGTTGCCATCCTCATATCAGATAAAACAGACCTCAAACTAAAATTACTAAGAAAAGACAAAGAAGGTTACTACATACTACTAAAGGGATGTTTCCTCCAGGAAGACATAACGATCCCAGTCCCAATCCCAGAGCTCCGAACTTCATCAAGCAAACTTTACTTACACTGAAACCATACATAGATCGAAATACAGTGATTGTTGGTGATTTTAACACACCACTCTCACCTATGGACAGATCAACAAGGCAAAAACTCAACAGAGAAACCTTAGAACTGAACAACTATATAGACCAACTAGATCTAACAGACATCTGCAGAATATTCCACCCAGCAACAACACAATATATGTTTTTCTCAGCAGCACATGGAACATTTTCCAAAATAGATTACATCTTAGGCCATAAAACAAACCTGGTCAGATTTAGAAACACTGAAATTATTCTATGCACACTCTTAGACCACAAAGGCATCAAATTGGAACTGAACACACATCTCCACCAACGAAAACCCTGTAACTCATGGAGACTGAACAACACATTGTTGAATCACCAATGGGTCATCGAAGAGATCAGAACAGAAATCCAACAGTTTATGAAATTTAACAGTAAGGAGCACACAAAATACCAACTTCTTTGGGACACAGCAAAGGCAGTACTCAGAGGAAAATTTATAGCGCTGAGTGCCTACAACAACAAGTTAGAAAAATTGGAAACCAACAAGTTAATGTCTCACCTTAAGCTCCTGGAAAAAGAGCAACAAACCAACCCTAATCCCAGTAGAAGAAAGCAAAGTATTAAAATCAAAGCAGAATTAAATGATTTGGAATCCAAAAAAACTATAGAAAGAATCAACAAAACAAGGAGTTGGTTCTTTGAAAGAATTAACAAAATTGACAACCCTTAGCAAATCTTACGAAAAAAAAGAAGAGAGCATATCGAAATAAACAAAATCGCAGATGAAAATGGTAATATCACAACAGAAATTACCAAGATCCAGAATATCATGCGGGACTACTTCTCAAACCTTTACGCCAACAAATTTGAGAATCTAGATGAAATGGATGAATTCCTAGCCAATATTAACATACCCACACTGAACCAAGAAGAACTAAGCCAACTCAACAGGCCTATTTCAAGCTCTGAAATAGAAATGGCAATTAGAGAACTTCCACCTAAGAAAAGCGCAGGGCCAGATGGATTCACAGCTGAATTCTATAAGGTCTTCAAAGCAGAGCTCACACCAATACTCCTCAAGCTCTTCAACGAAATTGAAAATGAAGGTTCTTTACCAAACTCATTCTATGAAGCCAGTATAACCCTCATCCCCAAACCAGACAGATATTAATCAGAGAAAGAGAACTATAGACCTATTTCTTTGATGAACATCAATGCAAAACTTCTCAACAAAATACTGGCCAACCGTCTACAACAACTCATCAAAAAAATTATATACTATGATCCAACTGGATTCATCACGGGGAGGCAAAGCTGGTTCAACATATGCAAATCAATTAATATAATTCAACACATCAACAGGAGCAAGGACAAAAATCACATGATTGTCTCAATAGACGTGGAAAAGGCATTTGACAAGATCCAACACCCCTTTATGTTAAAAGCTCTGGAGAAACTAGGAATCCATGGAACATTCCTCAATGTAATAAAGGCTGTATATGAGAAACCCACTGCTAGTATTACACTTAATGGTGAAAATCTAAAGCCATTCCTTCTAAAATCAGGAACGAGACAAGGATGCCCACTCTCTCCACTCCTCTTTAACATAGTACTAGAATTCCTAGCCAGTGCAATAAGGCAAGAAGCAAGCATAAAGGGGATCCAAGTAGGGAAAGAGGAAATAAAACTATCCCTCTTTGCAGATGACATGATTCTGTATTTAAAGAATCCTATAGACTCTACTTCCAAGCTCCTTGAGCTGATTCAAAACTTTGGAAGTGTAGCAGGCTATAAAATCAACCCTCAAAAATCAACTGCCTTCCTTTACGCCAACAGTGAGAGGACCGAGGCAATAATCAGGAAAGAAACTCCTTTCACAATAGCCTCAAACAAAATAAATACCTAGGAATTAGCTTAACTAAGAATGTAAAGGACCTTTTTGATGAAAACTTTAAAACCCTAAAAAAGGAAATTAAAGCAGAACTAAGGAAATGGAAAAACCTCCCATGCTCCTGGATTGGAAGAATCAACATTGTGAAAATGACAGTCTAGCCAAGGGCTATCTACAAATTCAACGCAATACCCATCAATATCCCAATGGCATTCTTTAAAGAAATAGAAGAGGCAATTCAAAATTTCATATGGAATAATAAAAGACCCCGTATAGCAAAAACACTTCTTAGCAGAAAGAACAGCGCTGGAGGAATTTCTACTACAGAGCTATAATTCTCAAAACAGCTTGGTACTGGCACAGGAACAGGCCTGAAGACCAATGGAATAGAACTGAGGACCCAGATATTAAACCACAGACCTATGGCCGCCTAATCTTTGACAAGGGAGCCAAAAAAATAGAATGGAAGAAAGACAGCCTCTTCAACAAGTTGTGCTGGCAGAACTGGTTAAGCACCTGCAGAAAACTAAAGTTGGATCCTTCTTTGTCACCTTGCACTAGAATTAACTCCAAATAGATCAAAGACCTGGAGGTAAAAGCTGACACACTGAAAACTTTACAGGAAGGAATAGGAGATACACTAGGCCTCCTTGGCACAGGTCGAAACTTTCTTAATGAGGACCAAGATTCACAACAAATCAGAGAAAGGCTGGATAAGTGGGACTGCATTAAACTGTGGAGCTTTTGTATGGCAAAGGACATAGCTAGTAAATTAATTAGGAAGCCTACAGAGTGGGAAAAGATCTTCACCAACTAAACAACACACAAAGGCCTCATATCTAAAATATATCAACAACTCAAAAAATTGAATCACTGCAAAACTAATCTCCAAAGTAACAACCATCCCATTAAAAAATGGGCAAAGAATTAAACAGAGTCTTCTCTGAAGAAGAAACAAAAATGGCCTACAGACACATGAAGAAATGCTCAACATCTCTGGTCATAAAAGAAATGCAAATCAAAACAACTCTAAGATTCCACCTCACTCCAGTTACAATGGCCAGGATCAGGAAAACGAATAATAACAGATGCTGGAGGGGATGTGGCCAGGAGGGATCACTACTACACTGTTGGTGGGAGTGCAAACTCGTTCAACCACTATGGAAAGCAGTGTGGCAGTGCCTCAAAAGGCTAAACATAGAACTCCCCTATGACCCAGCAATTCCACTACTTGGCATTTACCCAACCATCCAGAAACAAGTGCATACTAAATCCACTAGCACAACAATGTTCATTGCAGCACTATTCACCATAGCAAAGATATGGAACCAACCTAGATGTCCCTCAGTTGATGAATGGATCAACAAGATGTGGTATTTGTACACAATGGAATTCTATGGTGCTGTCAGAAAGAACAACATCTCCCCATTTGTTAGGAAATGGAAAGACTTACAAAAAATCATATTAAGTGAAGTAAGCCAGACTCAAAGGAACTTAGGCTCAATGGTTTCCCTCATTCGACATAATCAGTAGAAACCTTGGGCTCTACTAGCAGAGATCTGCAATAGAGCAAAATCTTGATACATAAGGCCATATAGTATGAAGCTAATTGAAAGGACCTCCAGGATATTGAAACAAAAGCCATATAAGGAATGATTGTTGTCCTTAATGTACTATATTGTCTCTCATCTCCTTTGCTGTCCCTTGGTTATCTCATATTGTTACAGTATCTCACTTTGTTATCTGATATATTGAATTTATTTGTATTTGGTTATTTGAAATTTGATAGGGAAGGGGGGAAAACCAAGACAGGTGGGGGGGTGGGGGGAGGGTAATGGGTACCAAGACATGTGAAAGGGTATCAATGTATGTGAATTAATGCACCTTCTATCTGGCAAGTATCATGTAACCCTTTTACTAATTACAATAAAAAATTTAAAAAAAAAAAACGCATGTCAGCCAGGCATGGTGACACACCCCTGAATGGTAGCAGATAGCTACCCAGGAGGTAGATATGGGAAGATTATGAGCTCACTGCTAGCCTGGGAGAAGTAACCAAGACCCTATTGCAAAAACAAATCAGAAGAGCTGGGAATGTGGCCCAAGCGATAGTGCCATATACAGACCAAAGAAGGGGGACAGCAGACAGGTTAGCCTCTACCCAAGCAGACATATGAAGAGGACTAAGCAGAGTACCTTATTTTTGCCTTGCAGTTGACCTCCTTCCTCTCACAGCACAGGGTGATTCAGAAAAACTCTTCCCCACCCTGGAGGCAGGGATAGGGCAGCAAGTGGGAAGCTAGCAGATTATCTGTAGAATATGAGGCCTGGCAGTCCCTAGCCCCCATTTAGTGGCACCAGAAGGCCCAAGGAGTACCTTTCACTATGGCGAGTGCTCTCTTAGTCCCCATTAGGGACTAAGGAGAATCTGGCAAGCCCATGATGCTATCCCCAGAAGAGTAAAAACCTCTGAGAACTATGCTACCAGCAGCTATGGGTAAACAGAACAGCCCAGAATAGCAATGAAGGGGCTCTGAAAACTAGAGGAGCTCTGTAGCTCTCTGGTGGAACCACAGCCCAGCAAAGGAAACTAAGGACCTGCACCCTAAACCTAAATGGTGAAATACCCACTCAAACAGATCCTTTAAATCTGATTCAGGCTCTTAATGTCATTTCTAAAATGCCTAGATTTAATCATCTAGGTTATAATACAATTTCTTGAAATAACGAGGAATTTTAAGCCAAAACCATTTTTAAATGCCATGACAAGCAGTTATACATTTCCTTAGAAAAAGAGGGCTGGATGGGGCTGGGAGTTTGGCCTAGTCGTTAAAGTGCTTGCCTAGGATGCATGAAGACCCAGGTTCGATTCCTCGGTACCACATACATAGAAAAAAGCTGGAAGTGGTGCTGAGGCTCAAGTGGTAGAGCTCTAGCCTTGAGAAAACCCAAGGACAGTACTCAGGCCCTGAGCTTAAGCATAGGACTGGCAAAAAAAAAAAGAAAAGAAAAAGAGGGCTGGAGGCATTGCTCAGTGGTGGAGCATTAGCTTACTTTGAATGAAGTTCTAGGACAGATAAAAAAAATAATAAATTATCAAACAAACAATTTTTCTTATAATAATTTAAAAAAGTAAAAACTCCAAGACGTAGGAGCTTGAAATGCCTTCCCACAACATACTAAGAATGCTGAGAGCTTACTGGGAAGGTCAAGAAGTTCTGGTTTCACACTAATTCAGATTTCTATCCTGAGTATAGGCTAACTCCATCCTAAACTGTGTGGGAGCTTAGGGTAGACTTAGGTTTATGCAAATTGTCAGCTGTGTTCTGTTTATCTCTCCTTCCCAGAAAAAAGGAGGTTATCTACCATTTGTATACAATATATTGTCATGTGTTGAGCTTTGTTCCTTACTTCCTTACACATGACCAATCAAAACCTTGATGAATTGAACCTCAGGATCTGCAAGTAGCAGAAGGCTACAGGTCCCCTGGTGCCCCAAACATCCATTCCAGTCTGTTCTCCATTATTGCCTTGCTCCTGCTCATGACAGATTAAGGAGCACTCAGCAGGCTGCAACATATGAGAAAAGAAATATAAGCTTACAGAATGGAAATGATACCTTCTGCATGGTGGCTTATACCTATAATCCAAGTTATTTGGGAGGCAGAAATCAGAAATGCAGAGTAGGGTTTGAGGCTGAGGAGGGAAAAGTTCATGAGACTCCATTTCAATCAATGGGTTCTCATGGTGGCATGCAGCTGCTATCCTAAACAATGAGGAAGGCACAGGGTGGGTGGACAGTGCATATGGGTCATGTCAAGGACAAAGAAGTACAGTCAGGCTAACCTTGATAACCTGATAGAACTGAAAAACATGATAATGGAAATAAAGCTCATTTGATAGGACTGGAATTGAGAAAATAGAATAAAATAACATGCACAAATGCACAAACCTGCAGCATGTCCTCAACTGGAATGTCAAACAGGAAAAATGTCTATGGAAAGAAACACAGAGCTACAGGAACATGAGGAACAATAACAAAAGATCCATCGAAGTGTCAGAAAAAGATAGACTGGTTGAGTAAAAGACACTAACCATCCCCAGCACCACAAATAAACAAACAAAGAAAAATAAGAGTAACAAAACCTTTGGTCAGATTAAATTGTTAAACTTAGACAATGAAACTATAAAAACAAATAAGTGCAGCAAACCTTTAATATAATCTTGGAATTTAAAAAAATGCTTTATACTTGAAACCAGTTCAAAACTGTATAGTCCAACCATTGGTTATCAAAAAAAAATTAAGTTCATATATGTCAATGGCACAATAAACCAATTACACACAGGATAAAACACTTGCAATCTATGTCACAAAAACAAGGATAAAACATTTGCAATCTATGTGACAAGCAATGGGTAAATATCCTTGAAACATAAAGGGCTCCTACAAATTGAGAAGAATAAAGCTAAACAACCTCACGAAAAAAAAATGTGATAGAGGTAAAGACAGACATTTCAGAAAAATGGACCTTAACGATTTGACTTCATACATAAAACCTGTGTTACTTGTATTTAAGTACTTCATATTTAAACTTTTAATGCTTGGTCTCTAAGTGATGGCATGGTCCTGAATAGCTGATTGGATCATAAGACCTGCAGCTTTAGCGATGGATGGATTCAATGACTGATCCATAATTTGATAGCATATTGGGAGGTGATAGGGCTGAAGGAAGTTGTTCACTAGGGATCATGCCCAGGAAAAGCATCCTGTCTTTGACCCTGTTCTGTCATGCTCTTTGCTTCCTGTCCACCATGAGGTGAGCAGCTCTATCATCACCAAGAAGCCCGCCTCACCACAGCTTAAAAGCAATGGAGCCAGTTGACTTAAGATCTCTGAAACTAAGGGTTGAGATTAAATCCTTTCTTCTTTAAGTTGCTTCAATCAGGAGTAGTTCATAGAAACATAGAATTAATACATGCTATATACTATTAAACATATCATTGTTCTCAGATGAGATTGGTAACATCTCTCAGATTTTACCTGGATCCCAGCAGTTCTGTCTCTAGTAATTTTCTCTACAGACAGGCATTAATACACACAAAAACTACCTTCACACAGAATTTCTTACAACTTTGTGATAATAAAAACCTGAGGACAAGTCAGGCACAGTAGCTCTCATCTGTAATCCTAGCTAAACTTGTAATCAAGATGCTAAGACTTGGGAGATCCAAGTTCAAAAACAAGCCTAGGCAGATAAATCTTTGAGGCTCTTATACCAAATAATCAGCAAAAAACTAGGCTGAAAGAATGGATCAAGTGGTAGAGCACCAAACGTGAGCAAAAAAGCTAAGCAAGTGGTAGGCCTTGTGCTGTAAGGAAAGATGTCTAAGATGCATGTCTTGGAGGAAGGGGAAATGAAAACAAAGATAAAGAGAGTGGTTTGGAATGGGACCTTATGGGAGAAAAAGACAATTCTTTTTTAGTTCTTTAGAAACTTAAAAAAGCATACACATACAAGAAGGTATTATGAACATGATCCCATGTACCAAAGTCAGATACAGCAACAACAGAGGATAAACCATAAGGGGAAAAAAGAGTAAAGAAATATCTTCACACAGAACATTGAAGACAACAACCACTCTCGGTGAGATCAGCATAAGCCCCACAGAGAGTCGGCAAAGCCTGTGAATTGTGGCAAGCAGAATACTTGGCCTCCTAGCCAAACATGGGGCTCCTTTTCAGATCTCAAAAAAAAAAAATTACAAATACCTTCTACTTTTGAGGTCACACACCTAAAAGGGAAATATTTAAATGTTGTTGTATTCTTACACAAACTGCCTTTGTGAAAGAATATATTTTCCATAGCCAAGGGATACCGAAGCTGTATATAATCCAGGGCTGGGAGTTTGGCCTAGTGATAGAGTGCTTGCCTAGCATGCACAAAGACCTGGGTTCAATTCCGCAGTACCACATACATAGAAAAAAGCTGGAAGTGGTGCTGTGGCTCAAGTGGTAGAGCTCTAGCCTTGAGAAAGACCAAGAACAGTACTCAGTCCCTGAGTTCAAGTCCCAGGACTGGCAAAAAAAAAAAGAAGCTGTTATATAATCCCTATGTCCCTGGTAGTAGGCAGGAATCAACAATCAGAAGAAGAAGGCAGAAAATGTGCTTAGCCACAGTCATTAAAAGCCCAGCTGTGGCCAGAAGTGTGGCCTAATGGTGGAGTGCTTGCCTGGCATGAACAAAGCCCTAGGTTCAATTTTTCAGTACTACATACACAGAAAAAGCAGTAAATGGTGCTGTGGCTCGAATGGGAGAGTGCTGTTTGAGAAAGCTCAAGGATAGTGTCCAGGCCCTGAGTTCAAGCCTCAAAACTGGCAAATAAAACAAAAGGCCCAGTTGTGCTATCACATGAAACAGCAGGCTTTCAGGCAGCTGTGCCTGTTCAGGCGTGTGTGTGTGTGTGTGTGTGTGTGTGTGTGTGTGTGTGTGTGTGTACACCACTCACATATGCATACTTGTGTAGCGTAGCCATAGGAGCATACTATGGGGACAATGTCAGCTCTTTAGCAGCAGAGAAACTGAATGTCACTGATGTCTGAAAACTTCCTCAGAGCTCCTTTCCAGTTCAATGTGGGCCCAATGACTTGTTCCTTCCTGAAGTCATGGAGAAGCCGATGTCACAGGAAAATAATAGAGAGTCAGGGAGGGCACTGGTGGCTCACATCTGTAATTCTTGCTTTGGAATCTGAGATCTGAGAATCAGGGGTGGAAGCCAGCCAGAGCAGGAAAGTCCCTGAGATTCTAATTCAAAAACAACAACAATAACCACAAGGTTAAATCTTTTGTTTCCCTATCCTGGAGTTCATTGTACTGACCTCCTCCTATATGGCCACAAGCACATAGCTTTTGAGCTATTGTGCTCCTCTGCTAGGAAAATCCTATATGGTGTATACATTTATTTGCTTATTTGAATCAGGGAAGGGAAGGGGAAAACAAGATGATGAGTCAAAGGACAAAGGAGGAATCAGTGTAACAGAAAATGTACAAGACAATGTGTTGGAAATTAACTCTACAACTTGGAAGGGGCAAGGGGGAAGTGGAAGAAAAAATGGGGAGGGGTAACAATGTTTAAGAAATAATGTACCCCTGGCCATAAAGGAAATGCAACTCAAAACAACCTCAGAGATTCCACCTCACTCCAGTTAAAATGGCCAGGATCAAGAAATCTAATAACAACAGATGCTGGTAGGGATGCAGCCAGGAGGGATCACTGCTACACAGTTGGTGGGAGTGTAACTCATTCAACCACTATAGAAAGCAGTATGGCGGTTCCTCAAAAGACTAAACACAGAGCTCCCCTATGACCCAGCAATTCCACTACTTGGCATTTACCCAATCATCCAGAGACAAAGACATAACTAAATCCACTAGCACAATGATGTTCATTGCAGCACTATTTACCATAGCAAAAATATGGAACCAACCCAGATGCCCCTCAGTAGATGATTGGATCAATAAGATGTGGTATTTATACACAATGGAATTCTATGCTGATGTCAGAAAGAATGACATTGCCTCATTTGTAAGGAAATGGAAAGACTTAGAAAAAATCATTTTAAGTGAAGTAAGCCAGACCCAAAGGAACATAGGCTCAATGGTTTCCCTCATTTGTAATAATAATTACAAATCTTGAACTCTCCTAACAGAGGATTACAATAGGGCAAAACCTATACACATAAGGCCATATAAGATGAGGCTAAATGAAAGGACTTTCAGGATATGGAAACAAGAGCTATATAAGGAGTGAATGTTGTTCTTAATATACTGTTACTCTCATCTCTTTTGTTGTCACTTGGTTATTCTCATATTGTTACAAAATCTTACCTTGTAATCTGGTATATTGTATATGTGCTTATTTATTTATTTATTTGAAATAGGAAAGGGAAGGAGGAAAACAAGATGAGGGGAGGAGGTGGAGGGGGAAATGGGGACAAAAACATGAGAAGGGATACAATGTGTGTGAAGTAAGGCACCTTCTATCTGGCAAATATAACTGTTACCCCTCTATTAATTATAATAAAAATATGCAAAAAAGAATAATGTACCCACTACCTTACAAATGTAACTGTAACCCCTCTATACATCACTATGAAGATAAATAAATGAATAGAAAAAGAAAATTATCCAAGAGGAATTAGAGTGTCACTCAAGGAAGGAAACTCAAATCTACTTTTCATTATAATTTCTTACAGTTTATGACATGTGTAGTATTATGGCTTTTACAGTAATAAATTATTTAAATTATAAATAATAAAAGGACGAGCTCATCAAAGAAAAATAGTCAAAGAGGGCACTCAAACAATGAAAACAGCCCAAATGTTGTTTTTTTCCATATACATCCAAAAAATACATAGCAAAATATTTTTCATACATTGCTCACCTCTGAGTTTGGCAAAGATTAAAAAGATTCATATTGGCAAATATTTGATGTTAGTATGTAAATCAAGTATATAAAGACATACTAGTGAGATTTCAGATACACAAAGACAGGTGGAGGCAGAAGACCATTGTAGAAGGAACAAAGACAATGAGAGGTTGAAAGCTGCATAAAGTCTCCTTGATAAGTATTTTAATCTCAGTCACAAATTAGCAGCACTCTAACTTAATCCTATCTTAAACACTCTGTCTTTCAATTCATCACATTGGCAATCTGAATTCTGGAGGGCCACATTCAACCCATAACACCACGTTGATTCTGCCTCTTTCTTTCTTCTTTCTCTCCAGTGAAAACTTAGCCCATGCATGGGCTAGAGAAATGATTCAAGTGGTAGAGTCCCAGCTCAGCAAGCGAGCTAAGTAAGAAAACAAATAAGGCTCCAGAGGCAGAAAAAAAAAAAAAAAAGCTTGCAAGCAAGCAAGAAAGAAAGGATTTTAAACATGTTAAAATGGTTGGATGAAAAATAATTTTTTAAAAAGGAAAAGTGAAGCACCATTCTTATACCTGTAATCCTACCTATTTAGGAGGCTGAGATCTGAGGATTGCTGCTCAAATCGCACCTTTAAGAAAAGATTGTGATACTCCTATTTCTAATTAATCACCAATAAGTTAAAGTGGAGGTGTGGCTCAAGTGGCAGAGTAACAATCTTGAGTAAAAAAGCCAAGCAAAAGTATGAGGCCCTGAGTTCAACCACCAGTACAGGTGCATACACGAACACACATATGCATACAAAAACATGCACGTAGATCCCCCTACAAATACCTTTCATTTCCCTAACAGCAAATGGGTGTCCAAACAGAACATTTCTTTTTTTTTTTTCTTTCCTTCCCCGCCACTCCATCTGGGTAGCAGGGCTTGGACTCTGGGCCTGGGCACCGTCACTGAAATCTTCAGCTTCAAGCTCTACCACTTAGAACCACAGCAGTGCTTCTGGTTTTCCAGCGGTTAAATGGAGATAATAGGCTTAGGGACTTTCGTGCCCAGGCTGGCTTTGAATCATAATCCTTAGATCTCAGCCCCCTGAGTAACTAAGATTATAGGCATGAGCCACCAGCACCTGGCTTAAACAGCATTTCTTGAAATTGCTTTTAGCTAAGTAATCTCGTAATATTTTTTCTCATTTCACTCAAGAAAATGTAATCTATATCATTCAAGAAAAGTTTTAATAAAAATCTTGAAATGAAATTCAATAACACTATATTCTCCTTCTCATAGACTATCAACTCTAGTAAACAGCTTTTGGGGGAAAAAATCTCTCACATCACTTCATTGAAAGAACATAGGCAAGAAGACCAGTTAAGACTCACTTTGTACTCGTATAATTATGACTTTATACACTACTATACTATTTCTACTAGTTATTTATGATTCTTAGCTTAACACTTAATATTTAGTTACAAAGATTAACGGTGAGTATTTTTTAATCCAATAAGAAGTTTAGAGATAAGAAATGCTAGCACTGAAGTCAAGGAGAGCCATATAAGAGGTTCTTTGAATACATTTATTATTATTGTTGTTATTATTATTATTATTACTACTACTGTGGCTATTGTTTTTATGTTTAAGTAGTTGTACAAAGACATTGCCACTTAACAAAGCAGTTTATGAATATAATATTTCTTGAACAACATCACCGCTTTCAATATTCTCACCCATCTCTCCCCTATATATAGATTACCTTACTGTTCTTAATTTGTAGGATATACATTGGACTCTTGACTGCTAAATACAATACATTTCATGTTTGATAAATAGCTCCCAATTATTTGTAATAGCCACACTACAAAAAGAGCCAGATGCCTTACAGCCAATGAATGGATCCAAAAAATGTGATATAGAACCCCCATCAAGAAGCAAATATCTATAATTCAGTAAACACAAAAGGGGGGGGAAGAGAGAGAAAGAAACTTAGAAGTAAAAATAAATAATGACAATACACACTGACCACTTCTCTATAATTTCCCTAAATGTAAACGGGCTGAACAATCCAATCAAAAGACACAGAGCAGCAGACTGGATTAAGAAACACCACCCATCCATATGTTGCCTCCAAGAGACCCACCTCACCACCAAAGACAGAAACAAATTCCAAGTAAAAGGATGGAAACGAATTTTCCACTCCAATGCACCATGCAAAAAAGCAGGAGTAGCAATCTTAATCTCCGACAAATTTAACTTCTCAGCAAAATCAGTACATAAAGATAAAGACGGCCATTACATATTAGTAAAGGGTACAATCCATGCCCATAATATTACAGTTATAAACATTTACTGCCCCAACACAAGAGCATCCACATACGTCAAAAAAACTCTTAGAATTACAGAACAAGATAGACTCAAACACAATCATAGTGGGAGACCTCAATACACCACTCTCAACAAATGACAGGTCAACTCAACAAAAGTTAGGCAAAGACAGCATCGACTTAAAAAACACCATAGCCCAGCTGGGCTTAACAGATATACACAGAGTCTTCCACCCAACAGTGAAACTTTTTACATTTTTCTCAACAGCACATGGAACACACTCCAAAACAGATCATATAATAGTTCAAACAGAAAACTTAAGCAGATACAAGAGGACTGATATGATCCCATGCATTCTATCAGACCACAGTGGAGTCAGACTAATTCTGAACAATGCAGTCAAAGTAAAAAAACATTCAATCACTTGGAAACTGAACAACACACTTCTGAATAACTCCTGGGTAATAGATCAGATCAGAAATGAAATTTAAAACTTCCTTGAATGTAATGACAATCAAGAAACATCACAAAGGATCTTGTGGGACACAGCAAAGGCAGTTCTAAGAGGCAAATTTATCGCACTAGGAGTGCATATTAAAAAGACAGAAGAAGAGCATGTAAATAACCTAAAAAAAAAACTGAAACACCTAGAGGAGCAAGAAAAAGTTAATTCTAAAACAACTAGAAGGACAGAAATAACAAAAATAAAATCAGAAATACCAGAGATTGAAATAAGATCTACTATACACAAAATTGATAAATCAAAAAGTTGGTTCTTTGAAAGAGTCAACAAAATAGACAGACCCCTGGCAAGATTAATCAAAAAAAGGAAAGGGGGAGACTCAAATAAACAAGATTAGAGACCCCACGGAAACAATCACAACTGATTCCCAAGAAATCCAGTCCATAATGAATAGGTACTACCAGGGCCTATATTCAAAGAAACAAGAAAAACTAGTAGAAATGGATGATTTCTTTCTTTTTTTTTTTTGCCAGTCCTGGGCTTGAGCTCAGGGCCTGAGCACTGTCCTTGGACTTTCTCAAGGCTAGAGCTCTACCACTTGAGCCTCAGCACCACTTCTGGCTTTTTTTCTATATGTGGTACCGAGGAATCGAACCCAGGTCTTCATGCATGCTAGGCAAGCACTTTAACCACTAGGCCAAACTCCCGGCCCCGAAATAGATGATTTCTTAAATAAATATAGGCTACCCACACTGAACAACAATGAGGTAAACAAATTGAACAAACCAATCTCTAACAATGAAATTGTAGAAGCAATCAGGGAAATGCCAACCAAAAAGAGCCCAGGTCCAGATGGATTCACTGTGGAATTCTACAAGACATTTAAAGATGAAATAACACCTATACTCTTGAAACTCTTCCAAGAAATAGAAACAGAAGGAGCAATACCAAACTCATTTTATGAAGCTAATATTACTCTCATCCCCAAACCAGGGAAAGACCCAACAAAAAAGAAAACTACAGACCTATCTCTCTAATGAACACAGATGCAAAACTCCTCAATAAATTTTTAGCCAACAGAATCCAGAAACAAATTTAAAAAATCATACACTATGATCAAGTAGGCTTCATCCCACAGATGCAAGGCTCGTTTAACATTCGCAAATCAATCAATGTAATACATCACATCAATAGAGCTAAGGATAAGAATCATATGATAATTTCTCTGGATGCAGAGAAGGCATTTGACAAAGTACACATCCATTCATGTTGAAAGCACTAGAAAAAATAGAAATAAGAAGTACATTCCTCAAAATAGTGAAAGCCATACATGAAAAACCTACAGCCAGTATTATACTAAATGGTGAAAGACCGGAACCATTCACCTCAAAATCAGGAACTAGACAGGGATGCCCACTCTCTCCACTCCTCTTCAATATCGTGCTGGAACCCTTAGCCAGAGCAATAAGGCAAGAAAAGGACATCAAAGGGATCCACATAGGGAAAGAAGAAATTAAACTATCCCTATTCGCAGACGACATAATCCTCTACCTGAGTGACCCAACAAACTCCACTCCCCAACTTCTAGAATTAATAAACTACTTTAGCAAAGTGGCAGGATACAAAATTAACTTTCAGAAGCCAGTAGGCTTCTTGTACACCAACAATACACAAACAGAAGGCAAATCAAGAAAATGATCCCATTTGTAATAGCCCCCAAAAGAATAAAATACTTAGGAATATACCTAACCAAAGATGTAAAGGAATTATTCAATGAAAACTATAAAAGCCTAACAAAAGAAATTAAAGAAGACACTAGGAAATGGAAAGACATCCCATGCTCATGGCTAGGAAGAACCAACATAGTGAAACTGGCTATACTGCCAAAATTGATATACAAATTCAATGCAATCCCCATCAAAATCCCAAAGACATTCTTTATGGAAATAGAAGATATAATCCAAAGATTCATATGGAACAAGAAAAGACCTAGAATAGCCAAAACAATTCTAGGCAAAAAGAGCAATGTTGGTGGTATTACAATACCAGACCTCAAACTCTACTATAGAGCCATAATAACAAAAACTGCTTGGTATTGGCACAAAAACAGACCAGAAGATCAGTGGAACAGAATAGAAGACCCAGAAATAGAACCACATACCTATAGGCAACTTGTATTTGACAAAGGACCAAAGATATACAATGGAACAAACACAGTCTATTCAATTATTGGTGCTGGCAAAACTGGGCAACCACATGCAGAAAATTAAAAATTGACCCTAGCCTTTCGCCATGCAAAAGCATTTACTCAAAGTGGATCAAAGACCTCAACGTCAGACCGGAAACCGCAAAACTGCTACATGATAAAGTAGGAGAGACCCTGGAACTCATAGAAACAGGCAAAAGATTCCTGAACAGAATCCCAGGGTCACAACAGATTGGAGAAAGACTCGATAAATGGGACTACCTAAAAATAAAATGTTTCTGCACAGATAAAAACATAGTCACAAAAGTAGAGAGACAGCCAACCAACTGGGAAAAGATATTCACCAACAATACATCTGACAAATGCTTAATATCCAGTATCTACAGGGAACTCAAGAAACTAATCCCCCCCCAAACCCAATAAACCATTCAGTAAATGGGCAAGGGAACTAAAGAGATTCCTATCAGAAGAAGAGATTAAAATGGCAGAAAAGCATATGAGAAAATGTTCATCATCTATGGTCATAAAGGAAATGCAAATAAAAACAACCCTAAGATACCACCTTACCCCAACAAGAATGGCCAAGATTTTGAACTCAGACAATGACAGTTGCTGGCGGGGTTGTGGAGAAAAAGGAACCCTACTACACTGCTGGTGGGAATGTAGACTAGTTCAGCCACTCTGGAAAGCAGTGTGGAGGTTTCTTAAAGAACTGAAAATAGACCTTTCCAAGATCCCCCCATACCACTTCTGGGCATCTATCCTGAATATCATGACCCAGGATATGATAAGGACACCTGCTCAGATATGTTCATCTCTGCACTATTCACAATAGCCAGGCAATGGAAACAATGCAGATAGATGCCCTACTGCAGATGAATGGATACAGAAAATGTGGTATATATACACAATGGAATTCTACATAGCCAACAGACAAGATAAAATAATGGCATTCGCAGGGAAGTGGATGAATCTTGAGTGTGACCAGTCAAGACCTAAGGAACAAAAGGCACATGGTATCCTTAATATGTGGCTATTAAATCCAAAGAGTACAAGAGCAAGGACTCAATAACTGCATACCCAAAGCTATGGACATGGTAATGGAAATACAAACATAATTATATAGACATAAAATCCTATGACTCTATAGACATAATGTTTTACTTCATAAATTGATATGTTTCTATGACATACAAACCCTTAGCCTAATTTTGATTAAGTTCTAAATGCTAAGTCCCAGAGATTGTAAATAGAGATTCCCTCCTTGAACACTTGTTTGTTAAACTTGTTATTTAATATGATGTAAAAATCAGCGTTAATAAATTCTTTAATAAAAATAAATAAATAAATAATGTGATATATAAAATGTGATTCCTTCTTCAGGAAGAATAAAGTCATGTCTTTTGCCAGGAAATGGATGGAACAAATCATGTTTAGTGAAGTAGGTTAGGATCAGAAAGACAACAGGCACATGATTTCTCTCTCATGTGAGTGTTGTGCCTAACATAAACATATATATAAACAAGGGGCTATATGCATCGATTTACAATAGGACAAGCAGGAATAAGATTTCATGGTGTAATGCATTTGAATAACAAACAATTTGACAAAATAAATACCAGGAGCTTAAATGGGTTTGAACTTAGAGTGGGGGGTGGACTAAAATGAAAGAAGTAGAGAAATGGAGGGAGAAATGATGGGAAATATAGCCATTATAGTCAATGTACATATGTGAAAACGGAATCAGGAAACTTGAGGTGATAGGTGGCAGAAGGGAAAGATGGGGGCTGGAGAATGATGGAGGGGTGACATTGATTGAGATACATTGTACATATAAATGGTTATGTTAAATTGAGACCCACTTGTACAACTATTTGAAGATAATAATTTCAAAAATAGCTGCTAGACATGAGACAGCCAAGTTCATTACAGAGTTGTTTACCATAGCTAAGATAAGGAATCAACCCAGATGCACCTCAGTGGACAGTTGGATAAAGAAAATGTAGTATATATACACAATGTAATTCTATGCTTCCATCAGAAAGAATGGAATTGCCTCCTTTGTAAGGGAATGGAAAGACTTGGAAAAAATTATATTAAACAAAGTAAGTCAGACCCAAAGAAACATAGGCTGCATGATTTCTCTCTTGTGTAATAATTAGAATGTGCCTATAAATCTATAATAAACCCATGGGTAGTAAAAGACAAATAATTATACTTGGGCTTGATTAATTAACCAGCATTTCTACTATTCACGCAGTGAGAACGAAGGAGGATATTCTTAGGAGAAGATCACAAGGGCTCAATAGTTATTTGCATATGATCATATAAAATGATGCATATCAAATGAACTCCAAGAAATGGAAATGAGGGTTTTTTCATTGCACTCTTTGCAAGTTTATTGGGTTGTTGTTGTTGTTGTTGTTTCCTCTTAGTCGATTTGTTATATAATAAATTTATCTCATTTGGAGAGGGGAATGTGAAGCATAGAAATGTTAGGACAAAGCATGAACCAGCAGTGACATTATGTTGAAAATGAACTATCCAACTTGGGGGCAGGGGAGTTGGGAGGGGGAAAACTGGGAGAAAATAAGGGAGAGGTAACACTGTTCAGAAGGAAATGTACTCAATACCTGACTTATGTAACTCACCACTCTGGATATCACCTTTCCAATAAAATTTTAAAAAATAAAAAATAGCTGCTAGAATTCTAGATATCAAGTCTGCTTTCAAGTGAAAAAAGGTGGGGGAGTAGAGGAGTATCAGCCACAACCATCTCTTTTATCATAAAAAAGTTTTTCTAGTATATACTAATAATCCTTTCAGTTTGTTATCATCAGCCAGAACAGACTACAAGTGAGATTCATAAAGTCAGTATTTCATTTTTCCCAGTCTCATGGTGGAAGCCATCAAGAATTGTGTGTACCGCAAAATGGCAGCTGCAATCAACCACAAACAGTTGTGTTCCTTGGGGAAATTAACTCTCTTTCTGAGACATCCATACAGGAAGAGGCAATCTGTTATCATTTTCTTTTGTAGACTTACATTTAAATTCTAGTGCTGGAAGCTTTTTTCCTTTACAGATGTGATTCATGTTATGTTTTACTGAAGAAAAAGACACTAGTATTTAAAATTACCAGAAAGTTTCATTTCTTGGTCAAGGATTCCAGAACTCAGCTCCACACAGTTCTTTTTTCCTTTCCTTCTTTCTTTCCTTCTTTCTTTCCTTCTTTCTTCCTTTCTTTCTTTCTTTCTTTCTTTCTTTCTTTCTTTCTTTCTTTCTTTCTTTCTTTCTTTCCATCTTTCATTTTTTTTCCTTTTCGTGGGCCTGGGCACTGTCCCTGAGCTCTTCAGCTCAAGGCTACTGCCCTACCCTTGAGCCAAGCTCCACTTCCCATTTTCTAGAGGTTAATTGGAGATAAGAGTCTCAGGTCCTTTTGTGCCCAGGCTGGCTTTGAACCTTGATCCTCAGATCTCAGAATCCTGAGTAGCTAGGATTATAGGTGTGAGCCACCATACCTGGCTTAGCCCCACACAATTTTGTCTTATAATACTGTTTTTTGTTGGAGCTCTATGGAAAATTCAAATATTAGGTTCTGTAATTAATGTTTATTTATAAAATTTATAAAAACAAGAAAAGAGAAGTGTAAAGAGGGGTCCTGATATTGTAGTGTCTTGCTTGTAATTAATTCTGGTAGTCAAAAGTGTTAACAATTGCAAACAACTATAAGGACAGGAAGCAGTGATCAAAATGGTTATTTGATAACAAATACTGATTCATTGTATTTTAATAATAATAAATTGCATGATGCATTTTAGTAATAAAATGATAGAGTACTATAACTGTAAGCTAGCCTTTCTCTCTTCCCACCTTCAGGAAGAATATAATGCCAGAACCAGGCCTACCACCTACGTACTATTTAACTTTTTGGGTGAGTGTTTGTATGTGCATGCATGCATGCACCAACACTGAACACTGTCCTTTAGCTTTTTTACTCAAAGTGAATTCATTACCACTTAAGGTCCACCTCCATTTTCAGCTTCTTTAGTGGTTAATTGGAGGTGAGCATCTCATAAATTTGGTTGGCTTCAAACCGCAATCCTCAAATCTTAGACTACTGTGCAACTAGGATTAGAGGGATGAGCTACCAGTGTTCAACTAACTGCTTTCTTCATTTTTCTGGGTTTTTTTCTTCTTTTCTCTTTTTTCTTCTCTCTTCCTTCATTCCTTCCTTCTTTTCTTTCTTTCCCTCTTTCTTCCTGCCTTCTTTCTTGCCTGTCTGCCTTTCTCCCTTTCTTCCTTCCTTCCTTCTTTCCTTCCTTCCTTCCTTCCTCTCTTTCTTTCTTTTCTTCTTTTCTCTTTTTTCTTTCCTTCTTCTAGTTTTTTCACTCTACTACTTTAGCCACAGTTCCACTTCCAGTTTTTTTTTTGTGGGTCATGGGGCTTGAACTCTCAGCTTGAGTGTTGTCCCTGAGCTCTTCCACTCAAGGCTACCGCCCTACCCCTGGAGCCATAGCGCCACTTCCCCTCTAGTGGTTACTTGGAATTAAAATCTCATGGACTTTAGTGCCTGGGCTGGCCTTGAACCTTGATCCTCAGATCTTAGCCTCCTGAATAGCTAGGATTACAAGTGTGAGCCACCACATCTGGCTATAGTTTTTTTTTGTTTGATTGTTTATTGGAGATATGAGTTTCACACTGTCCTTCCCCAGCTGGCTTCAAACCATAACCCTCAAATCTCAGCTTCCTGAGTAACTGGGATTGTAGCCATGAGCTACTGGTGCCTGGCTAACTTCTGTATGTCTACCACAAGAATTTAGTTGACATTTAAAGTTTCACATGCCAAAATTGATTCCAGAGGGGATAAAAAAATCTATGGAATGTATTTTAAAAAATAATTAGAAAGTTTGGTACTAAGGTATGAATAAGCACACAAGTCAATGAATCAAAATATAAATGGCAGAAATAGATCCAAACATAGAGAAGAAGTTCTAAGGATAAAAGACACATATCAAAACAGTAGGGGGAAATTAATTTGTAATAAATGGTGTTGGGATGCTGTGAAGCCATCTGGAAAAGAAATGAATTTGGCTTCCTAACTTATTCCTTTTGCCAAAAGTAATTTCATGTGACTTAAAAACTGAAATGTTAAAATGAAATTTTAGAAATAGTAGTAAAGCACAATAATTAATCTTGGTTTGTATCTAAACAATATGCAAGTCACAGAAGCTACAAAGGAAAAGGTATACAAATTATGTTATCTAAACATTTAAATTTTCTGTACTGCCAAGAGAATCACAAATAAATAACTAATGGAAATGAGTAGAACATATTTGGCAAAATATTCTATTTCTTAATAAAGTAATTACTTTGACCTTGCATCTTAACTGTTGATATTCTTGCACATGAACAAAAATATCTATAGAAGTATGCAGTACAGCATGTCATGTAGCACAGTAGACTAGACACATAGTTGTTTATCTCCTCGAGATATTCAGAGAAAAATTCCACAGCTATTTTAAATAGTCCTAAATATACATACTAGACAGATAGCCTAGATATATCATAAAGTGAAAAAAGGAGGGAGACAAGAGCTTCTTTGTTGTTTAAAGTCTATATACTTCAAAAATACAGAAATTAATATGCATACAGAGAAAAGTATGTGCAAAGAATTTATGTCTTGGACTAGAAATGTGGTTCAGAGGTAGAATACTTACCTAACATGCATGAAAACCTAAGGTTGATTCCTGGATTAATAACAAAATAAAGCCTATATCAAGTAATATCATTGGCTCATATCATCATGTTGCATTATTATGTAGCATAAGCAAAATTAAAACTCGGGTGGGGATGTAGCTCAGTAGAAAAATCATTTGTTTAGTTAAGGCTTTAGGTTGAGTTTTCAGCACAGGAAAAAATAAAAACCAAACCAAACAAAACAAAAATCACTTATGGAACTGTGCCTACTAACAAATGCCTGTAATCCCAGCACATGGGAAGCAGAGGTTAGAGCATCATGATTTGAGGCCAGCTTTGGGGTATGTGGCCAGTCTCTGCCTCAAAAACAGCAACAACAAATCAACAGACAAGAACAAAGAATCTGATAGATAAATGTTCACAAGCTATAAATAAATAATTCAAAAAACCACCCCAATTCTTCCTTCCTAGTATGAAACATCATTTTATTAAACATCGCATTGTGGCCATTTTTTTTTAAGTTACCTTCCTCACTCAGTTGGAAGGTCTATGCAGGTAGACAACAGGTCTGTCGTGTTCTCTGGGGGAATCTCAGCCACAGCCACAGTGCATGATGTATTAATGAACATATGACATGGGGCATGCAGGATAAACAGCAATTCACTGGTGACAGGTAATCACAGCTTAGGAGCAGAGGCCGTCACCTGCCCATCAGTGCCCCCTAGGACTTGTATTCAGAAGGAGAAGAAATGACCAGAAGTCCCACAGAGCAGGTTGGTGTTTAGAAACCACTGTCCCTGGTTCCTGGTAGGTTGTAAGACTTGCTTAAATAATTCTTCACACCACTAGAAAACTGAAACATGTGACCCAAGCATGTTCAGGAACTTTACGTTGTTCTTTAGTTCGGAGAGTCTCCTTGTCCAGGGGACATGGCCAACCACAGCAGAGGAATGGGGAACTTGTAATTAGACTATTCAAGGTATTTCTAATTCCACAAGATTTTACGGTAGAACATAATATTGGACTTGAATTTCAGGTTTTGTTTTTAGGTGGGGTTTTCTGTTTGCTTTGTTTTGTTTTGCTTTGCTAATCCTTGGACCTAGGCACTGTTCCTGAGCTTTTGTGCTCAAGGCTAGCATAATATCACTTGAGTCAGCTTCACTTCTGGCTTTTGGTTGACTAATAGGAGTAGACTTCTACGTGAGCTAGCTCCTAACCAGGATCCTCAGATCTCAGCCTCCTACATCGCTAGCATGACAGGAAAGAACCAGCCTAGCTGAATTTCAGAGAAGGAATACTGAACACTTAAAATATGTTCAAGCTTCAGCACAGCCTAAGTTTAAAATTAAAGTAATAAAATGTCTTTTTTCTCAAATAAGCAAAAGTTTCCTAACACAATAATACTTAGTGCTATCCCACAATCCTCTTGTTCCTTAAAATTCCTGTTATCTAGGAAATCATGTTGATCTAGGCATTTTTTTATTGTTGATCAAGGAAAGACACCTTTCTCTTACTGGAGTAAAGAAGAATTTGATCTTGCCAGAAGCAAGATCTGACCAGGAAACAGACTGTTTACAACTGTGTTGCCTTATGGATTGGTTGGTCTTATGGTGTGAAGTCATATACTAAAGATAAAGAGTTGGAGCAGAGCACCAGTGATTCATGCCTGTAATAATAGCTAATCTTGTAATAGGGCTTATTGAACTTCACTGTCTTTGAGTTTGCTCTTAGCTTCTCTCACTCCATTTTGGTTTTGTGACTCCATCTTGAAGAAAAGACTGCACCCTCACTTGTGAGACTAGTTCCTTATGGTTGGACATTTGAAGATATTTGTATCCATGGTTCCAATTACATTCATAGAGACAAATCATAGAACAGGTCATGCTGCTCTCATTCAATGCTCGCTTGCAGCATTATTTAGCTTCTGTAACTTCAGGATTGGCATGCACCTGCAGGAAAGGGCTTTTAGGGACTTTCCACCATGAGCAAACAAGTGGGTGGATTTTCTGCTTTAAAAGGACCGTGAGACCAGGCTTCAGACTGCACTTTGGGCACTTGACTGCCCAGTACAGTTCTGGTCAGAAATGAAGACATTCTATTGGCTGTATTCTGTGACTCTCCTTGGTGGCTTAACCCACATTTTGAAAGATGAGATCTAAGAACAGCCCAGGTAGGAGAATTTGTAAAAACTCCTATCTCTATGAAACTACCAAAAAGCCACAAGCAGGTCTGTGGCTCAGGTGACAGAGAGCCAATCTTGAGTGAAAAAGCTAAGGGACAGTACCAAGGTCCTGAGTTCAAGCCTCAGAACTTTCACCAAAACAAATTAACTAAAATTAATATTTAGTGGCTCAAGCCTGTCATCCTTTATACCTAGGATTCTGAGATATGAGAATCACAGTTGAAGCTAGCCTGGACTGGGAAAGCCCATGAGAATCTTACCTCCAATTAACAACAAAATGCTGGAGGCAAAATTGTGACTCAAGTAGTAGAGCACTTGAACAACACATAGGTCTCAAGTTTGTACCTATACACACACACACACACACACACACACACAATCAATCAATCAATAAAATACATAATGCCCATTCTTTGTACACTCAATATACAATGGTGGACACATATGGAATAGATAAATATTATATTTAAAATTTTCCATTCAAAAAGGGAATAAACTAGAGATGCACTTTAGTATATAGACTGACTGTATTAGGCTCTTACTATGAGACAATTAATCTACGACCCTTGCTCTAACCATCTAGAATTTTCTTTGCTAGCTTTCCTTAGCTGAGTTGAAAGTAGCATTCGAAACCACACTGAGATTCTACCTTACACCAGTTAGAACAGCCATTATCAAGAAAACTAATAACAGCAGATACTAGTGGGAATGTAGCCAAAAGAAAATGCTACTACACTGTTGGTGGGAGTGTAAACTTGTTCAACCACTCTGGAAAGCAGTGTGGAGGTTCCTCAAAAGACTAAACATAGCCGGACAAAGCAGCTCATGCTTGTAATCCTAGCTACTAAGGAGGCTGAGATCTGAGGATCTTGGTTCAAAGCCAGCCCAGGTACTAAAGTCCATGAAATTCTTATCTCCAATTAACCACTAGAAAACCAGTGGCACCGTGGCTCCAGAGTAGGGGAGAGCCTTGAGCTAAAGAGCTCAGGGACAATGCCCAGGCCCAGGGGAAGGGTGCTATCTTAAGCTGAAAAGCTTAGGGTCAGTGCCTGGGGCCCAGAGTTCAAGCCCCAGGATAACAACAACAACAAAAAAAGAATGAACATAGAGCTCCCCTATGATCCAGCAACACCTCCTGGGCATTTACCCAAATGACCACAAACAAGGCCACACTAAGGCAACCAGCCCAACCATGTTCATTGCAGTTTTAGTTACCATAGATAAGATACGGAACCAACACAGACGCCCCTCAGTAAATGAATGGATCAATAAGCTGTGGCATATATATACGATGGAATTCTATGCTTCCACAGAAAGAATGTCATTGCCCCATTCATATGGAAATGGAAAGAGCTGGAAAGCCAGACTGAAAGAAAAGTAGATTGCATGATCTCCCTCATTTGTAAGAACTAGCATATGTCTATAATCTTAATAGAGTACCCCAATAACCCAGTTGCTCAGTGCTTAGAACCATATATAATAAGCATAATAACATGAATTCTAAGATGTGGAAACAAGAGGGTTTTATTATATCCTATATGTAGGGGGTTTTGTTGTTGTTGTTGTTTCTCTTAGTTTTCTATACCTTGTGTCTTGTATATAAGATTATTCAGCCAGGGGCAGTGATTCACACCTGTAACTAGCATTGAGCAAAAAAAAAAAAAAAAAGCTCAGAGACAGTACCCCAGGGACTCAAACCCCAGGATTACTGGGAAAGAGAGAGAGAGAGAGAGAGAGAGAGAGAGAGAGAGAGAGAGAGAGAGAGAGAGAGAGAGAGAGAGAGAGAGAGAGAGAGAGAGAGAGAGGGAGAGAGAGAGAGAGAGAGAGAGAGAGAGAGAGAGAGAGAGAGAGAGAGAGAGAGAGAGAGAGAGAGAGAGGGAGGGAGGGAGGGAGGGAGGGAGGGAGGGAGGGAGGGAGGGAGGGAGGGAGGGAGGGAGGGGGGAGGAGGAGGAGGAGGAGGAGGAGAAGAAGAAGAAGAAGAAGAAGAAGAAGAAGAAGAAGAAGAAGAAGAAGAAGAAGAAGAAGAAGAAGAAGAAGGAGGAGGGAAGGAAGGAAGGAAGGAAGGAAGGAAGGAAGGAAGGAAGGAAGGAAGGAAGGAAGGAAGGGAGGAAGGGAGGGAGGAAGGGAGGAAGGGAGGGAGGAATGAAGGAAGAGAGGAAGGAACGAGATGAACTGTATCCCTTTCTTTTTTTATTGTCGGGTAATGTATAGAGGGGTTACAGTTATATTTGCCAGGTAGCAGTTACATTGCTTCTCACACATTGATACCCCTTCTCATGGTTTTTATCCCCATTTTCCACTGTCACCTATTTCTTTCAGATGTAAATAAGTTGCCATCTCCTTAGTTGAATACTAGACCAGATCAGTTGAATACCAGATCAGAAGGTGAATTAATTCTTTGACCAGATGTCTATGACACTAAACCCAGTTGAGCAGTAGTTAAAGTCAACCCATGACCCATTGTCTCCATGTTTGGGTGATAATACCAAAGAAGAACTCAGCAAAATGATTTAGGTTTACCACTTCTCCAGGAAAAATGTAAACCATATTCTCCCTATCTTAATCCAAAAATTACAAATACTTATAAGATAAAGGCTGCCGGGGGCCAGGAGTTTGGCCTAGTGGTAGAGTGCTTGCCTAGCATGCATGAAGACCCGGGTTCGATTCCTCAGTACCCCACATACATAGCAAAAAGCCGGAAGTGGTGCTGGGACTCAAGTAGTAGAGTGCTAGCCTTGAGAAAGTCCAAGGACAGTGCTCAAGCCCTGAGCTCAAGCCCAGGACTGGCAAAAAAAAAAAAAAAAAAAAAAGATAAGAGCTGCCATTTTGAGTCTCTCCTTTCCCAATTCCTTTTTCTGCTTGCCACTCTCTTCGGTTTTTCTGTATTCTATCCTGAATTACCAAATAAATTCTCTCTCTAAACTTCCACCCATAATTTTCCTTTCTGATGAAGCTCCTCAAAATGCTTTTCCTCACAGATTTTATAATCCTGAGATTTGCATAGAAATTGGGAAGATGAGTTGAAGATTTCCTCCATCTCTCTCTTACTGAGGATTCTCCTTATCCCTTGCGTTGGCAGTGCAACTAACATTAGGCAATGTATTTTGTCAATGTCTATGATTATACTCTATTATACTCTATTGTTTATCATAAAAGGTATTTTAGAGCCTTAAACATTTGCCATGTTGTCACCATTTACTTTTCTTCTCTTTCTTCCCTTTTTATTGCTTTTGTTTTTGTTTTTGTTTTTTGGGGGTTTTTTGTTGGTCATGGGGCTTGAACCCAGGGCCTAGGTTCTGGCCCTGAGCCCTTTTGCTCAAGGCTAGTATTCTACCACTTTGAACCACAGCTCCACTTCCAGTTTTCTGGTGGCTATTGGAGATATGACTCTTCCAGATTTTCCTGCCTTTTCTGGCTTTAAACCACAATCCTCAGATCTCAGCTTCTTGAGGAGCTAGGATTATAGGCCTGAGCCACCAGCACCTAGCTTAATTTTGCATATTAAAGTTGTTATGAGGAATAATTTTCAAATATTTTCAAAAAGCTATTAATTATTAAATATTATCCTTCGTTATATTGCTTAAAGAAACCATTCAATCCACCAACACTTCATGGAAAAAAAAAAAATCCAGTAACAGTAGTGGTCTACTCCCATAATCTCAGTATGCAGGAAGCTCAGGCAGAAGGATGCAAACTCTCAGTGAGCCTGGTTTACATAGTAAGACCTTGTCTCAAAGAAGCTTCAAAATTTTAGCCAGGCATTGGTGGCTCATGCCTATAATGACTGAAATCTGAAGATCACAGCTTATAGCCAGCCCAAGCAAAAATAGTTCTTGAGCTTCATCTTCATTTAACCAACAAAAAGCCTCACGTGTGCCAGGCACTGGTGGCTCATGCCTGTAATCCTAGCTACTCATGAAGCTGAGATGTGATGATCATGTCAGAAGCCAGTCTAGTCCATGAGACTCTTCTCTCCAATAAATCACCAAAAAAGTCAAAAGGTACTGGCACACACACACACACACACACACACACACACACAGTCTAAAATGTAGACAAATCTGTTTTCCTCTCTCCTAGGAATTAAATACATAGAAATCATTTAACCAGACATCTAGTAATTTTTTGACAAAATTCCACTATTTGAAATTTAAATACTGAAATATTAACTATTTATAACTGTATAAATATTTAGGAAAATAAAATCATTTTAGAAATAATTTCTTTCTTAATTAATCATACACTTTCTGTACCTGGGAGGAAAATTGTCTTTGATCTCCGTTCTTAGAGTCCCATAAATGAGCCCCTGTGTGGTCTAGAGTCCCAAATCTCCCTGAATACCACCTTCTGCCTGCTTATTAGGAACCTTCCAAATGATTGTTTGTCACTTCAACTGGCTCTTTTCCAATCAATGTTCAGACCATTTTCCTTCTCTTGCCACTCAAAATACTTTTAGCATCATGTGGCCCTATAGCTCAAAATTACACTCTTAAAGAACCATTTTAAGACTGTTCTTTAGAGCCAAACCCCACCCTGCCCCCCCCAAAAGGACAATGTATTACAAAAGGAAAAATCACAGCCAGGCCAAGCCAGATCTACAATATATGATTGTTCTCTCTCAGTCCTGAGGTTGTCCTAGCAACCAGCTTGAATAACTAGCTCTTTCTCTCTCTTAAGACCTTTGAGGTGAGTCCCCCTCCTTTCCTAGTCTTTGAAGTTACTCTGAAAAGAATACTAATGATTATCTATTAACTGACCTAGTGGATTTCTGAACATCCCTGAAAAACTTGGGTCTCTCTCTTGAGCCATAGTTCCAGCCACAAGCACATGATTTTATATGATCATAGCCAAACTCGACTAGTGTAATTAAACAACCTATAAATGTTTCCTTTATTCTTGGCATCAAATAGGCTCTACAAATCTAAGCATGAATTTCAACTAGTATTGGGTACGGCTAGATTAAAACTAGCCTTCCCCAATCTTCCCATACTGCACCATCCACTATAACAGGCAAGAATTTGGATTTACTTCTTCATAGAATTTGAGAATGTATCCTCATCTTTCTCTCTTTGAACTATCTTTATTTAGGCAGTTAATCAAAGCAATCAATTTTGTGCAAACATGCTGAGATTTAACTGGGTCCCAAGAAGGTATGTGCAATTGGCTGTGGCAGACATTGGCTTCTGGCTGCCACTCAAACACGAGCTTTTTTTTTTTTTCTTAAAGTAATACATCTTTACCTGGACACAGTGCCACTAATACATGAAAAAGAATTTATGTTTTGGTGATTCTGTTCAACTAAATGTGATCCCACTAGATATATAAATTCAAGCATCATATGGTAATGTCTAAGAACTTCCTTTATTTTTTTGTTGTTTTTATTTTTATTTTTTATTGTAATTAATAAAAGGGTTACATGATATTTTCCAGATAGAAGGTGCATTAATTCATATACATTGATACCCTTTCACATGTCTTGGTACCCATTACCCTCCCCCTCCACCCCCTTCCCTATCAAATTTCAAATAACCAAATACAAATAAATTCAATATATCAGATAACAAAGTGAGATACTGTAACAATATGAGATACCCAAGGGACAGCAAAGGAGATGAGAGATAACATAGTATTAAGAACTTCCTTTAAAAGATAGATGCCGGTAGGCAGGGGCAGCAGGAGTCGGGTGGGAGGAGCAGGCTGTCCTCAGCCAGCCACACTCCCCATCCGAGCCTCCGTTTCCCCCTGAAAGGGAGGAGGCCTGGACCTCAGAAGGCAGCCACTGCCGTCTCGAGAGGTCGAAGTCGCCAGGACTCAAGCTTGTGTGCTGAGGAGACTCAGGTGTTGGCCTCAGTTCTTAGGCTAAAACTCGGCAGATTGGCCTATGAAAACTTCTGTTTTGAGACAAAGGAAAGGATCCTGTAGAAAGCAACACCTATTATCCTGGGCTTGGCTGCAAAGAAGAGTCCAGGTGGAAACCCAGCAATCTGAAAAGCAGACTGAAAGGTGACACAGAAGCTGAAGATGGGTGGTGGAGAGAAGGTAGGACATTCCAGACCCTCCATCTAGAAATGTTAGTAAGAACCAACCACAGCTCAACAGACAGAAGACCAAGAATCAGGATTCCCAGATGAAGACTGTTCATATGAAAAAAGAAAGAGGACAGGATTATAACTCTCCCGCAGCTGCAGCAAGCCATGCAAAATGGGGGGAAGACCAAAAACGTCTCAAATAATCCAGGTTGGAACTCTGACTTAACGAGTCCTAGCTTACTTTTTAAATCTCAAACTAACCAGAACTGTGCTGGGGCCAAATTCAGTGTGACACCATCTCCAAGTGTTCTCCCAAAGCCACCCAGCCACTGGGTTCCTGTGTCCTTGAATCCTTCAGATAAGGAAACAATGACTTTTCAACTGAAAACCTTACTTAAAGTACAGGTGAAGATTACTGTTTAAATTTAGCCACAATTGTAAATGGTGCTTGACCTGTCTCACATTTCATTAGAGAATGAATCTATTTGTGCAAAACTGTTAATGATGTAAAAGTATAGGCTATATCATGTTTTTATGTGCACTGTGTAATAGTACCAGTGAAACTTCAGATAACTAAATGATTGTACTTGGGAGTAAGCGTTCTCAACTGAGTAACTTTTTAAGTTAGACCACTGAAGTTTAGATATGGGAGGAATGTTAAAGAAATTATTCATCTTTCTATTGGGAGAGATAGCAATTTAAGTTGTGTAGGTCAGGTTTACTTGTAAAGATGTACAAAGATTGAAGACATTTGAAAGCTTAATGCCAATAGCTTAACGCACTGCCATGTGAATTTTCCTTAATAGTAGCAACATTTTACTGAATTGTACAGCAGTAAATGTATACTGATACTTGGGGTTTATTAGAATGAGCACAGTAGACCCCAGTAGTCTGATTTCTTAAATATAGTAGATAGGTGTATGCCAATAGATGCACCAGGTTTGTTTGTTTTTTTAATTGTCTGTCCTGGGCCTTTAACTCAGGGCTAGTGCTCTACCATTTGAGCCACAGCTCTGCTTCTGGCTTTTTTGGTGGTTGATAGGAGATAGTCATGGGTTTTCCTGCCTAGGCTGGCTTTGAAATGAGATTGTAAAATCCTAAACCTCCTGAGTAGTTGGGATTACAGGTGTGAGCCACCAGCTTCAAGCCACATAGTAGTTTTGAAGAACATGTTTATGTTTATATCATAGCACTGTACATGCTATTCTCACAGTGACCTGGCCTCACATCCCTGCAAAGCTAGATTAGTAGGGAATTATATAATGTGAAAATTTTAAGTACTGAGGGAAGAAAGAGCCATGTAAATACATGTAATAAGCCTGTAGCATATGTCAACTTTTCTTGGCTTTTATCCTACAAAATACTTATTTTTAGTATGAATTTACAGACTGTAAGATCATGGACTGTTTTTATGCTATGGCCTAATTTTAAAGGTCCCTGTGTTTTTAGTTTGCCCTTGTGCTAAGTGCTGTGTATTCAAAATTGATTTGGTTGTATACTACAAAGTAAACCCTAGTGTAATTATATTATACTGAAGTTTTAAGCTGCTAAACACTTCTATTTTTGAGAGATGTAAAATGCAGTACAGGATCCTCCCACCTCAATTTTAAACCCAAAGATTCATTTTGGCTTTCACCAATTCTTGTACCTGATCCTAGTGACTTTCAATACATAAATATTTTTTTTCAATCAGGACTAGGTATAACAAAGGGGTGGGAATAAGAGGCTAATGTAAAAGATGAAACCCAATAATGTGTTTTTACCACTTATGTGGGCCAATTTACAAGACAATGTTTTTTCTTGCCAGTTCTGGAGCTTGAACTCGGGCCTGGGCACTGTCCTTGGACACTTTTTGCTCAAGGCTAGCATTCTACCACTTGAGCCACAGCACCAGTTCTGGGTTTTCCTGTGTATGTGGTACAGAAGAATTGAACCCAGGGCTTCATGCATGCTAGGCAAACTTTCTACCACACTAGTCCACACTCCTGGCCCAAATGTCCTGTTTTTCTAATTTGACTTTTTTTGGGGGGTTGGGGGGAGGAAAGGCAGTCTTGGGGCTTGAACTCAGGATATGGGTGCTGTGCCTGAGCTGCTTTTGCTTAAGTCTAGCACTCTTACCACTTGAGCCACAGCTCCACTTCTGGCTTTTTTTTTTTTTTTTGGTGCTTAGAAATGAAAATGTTATAGATTTTCTTGCCTAGGCTGGCTTTGAACTGCCATCCTCAGATCTCAGCCTCCCAAGTAATTAGGACTACAGGTGTGAACCACCAGTGCCTGGCTAATTTGATACTTTGATAAAGCAAAACACCTAAGTTGTGTATTTTCTCCAGATAAATACTGGATACCCTAACGGAATAGTTCATATAGTACTTAACATACATGTGAATTCAAAACATGAAATAAAGCTTTTAAATCCCCTCAAAAAAAAAGATAGATGCCACTTGTCTTTTACTCATTCTTCCTCTCCTCTACTCTGCTGCCAAGAAGATGAAGGATGGATGACTGGATGGATGATAAGTTCCATATTCAATTGTAAGTTCAGTCACCCCTTAGATCTAGTGATGTGGCAAGATTGTCCCTTGTTCTGGGAATGACCCCCACCCCTTGCCCAGGGCCCATGTTCTAGGAATCAAAAACACATGTTCCCAGAACTAACCCGGACTTGAACCCCAGGTGGCAACAGCCCAATGCTCAGTGGTTAGACACCTGAGCTCTGACCAATCCTGAAGCGACCAGTGGTTCGAAGTTACCAAACATGGAACTCCCCTAAAACTTGTTTGTATAAAAGCTGTGTAAAGCCTTTGTCTGGTGCCCCTTAGCATTGCCCGCTACGAGGTCTGAGTTCGAACTCGTTATAAACGACCCTTGCCTCTTTGCTTTGACCTCAGCCTCCAGTGGTTCTTTTGGGGTCCTAGGAATTTGGATACAACATTTGGTGCATTGGCCGGAAACCCCCAAGCCCACCCAGATGCCTAGTGAATGGGTCAAGGAAAAACCATGGTAAATAGGCCGGCTTCGTTTGTCTCTGGGTATTGTTTGTTCATCTGTTAATCTAGGTTGCCTGCAGGTTCTGCATCTGGGCCGATGAAGAGTCCTGGTGGACACGCTATAGGACTGTCGGTGGGGCCGGTGGGAGACATCCCCCGGACCCCATCTTGGGCTATCTGTATTAAGGAATGATAGACCATCTGGTCAGGCAGGACTTAGCCTGACGCGCGCTTGTGGTCTGTGTTTGTGTCTGCTCCACGTATTTCTGTTTGTAACAGTTTCACTTCTAGATTTCAATGACGCTGGAATAAAAAGAAGGACCAGTCCCGTTCCTGCCTGAGGACTTGGATATTCTGCCCCCACCCCCACCCCCGCCAGATTTGCAGGTTGCTGGTCAATCCTGCACTGTCATCTCCAACCCGAGATGACGGCGAGTCTGTCTCTCTTTTGATTTGGGCATTTCCCTCTGAGATGGGTCAAACACATACTACTCAGCTTACTCGCCAATGACAAATTTTAAGGATGTTAGAGGCAGGGGTTTTGAGTGTGGAAGTCAAGAAAGGCAAACTAATTACCCTTTGTAATTCGGAGTGGCCGACTTTTGATGTTGGATGGCCCCCAAAGGGTACTTTCAGCCTCCCCATAATACAGGAGGTAAGGGAAAAGATCTTTTTACCAGATTCCTTACATTCCTGTTTGGCAGAACCTGGTAGAGGATCCCCTGTCTGTTTATCTCCCTTTCTTCCCCCACCAGGAACCAGTCATATCTTGGCCCTGCACCAGGCTGATGCCCCCTGACCACCCAAGCCCTCAGCTCCCCTTTACCCGGTCCTGGCCGACAGCACAGACCCCCTTCTCCTTGAACTCCCCCCATACCTTCCTCCTCCTTTCAATCCACAACTTCCTTCAATGTCAGCAGGAGGAGCAGAGGCGCCTTCCCCGGATGAGGGGGAGACCCAGAGGCAGGTCGCAGGGATGTACCCAACAAGGGGTGAGCCAGCGCTTTCCAGATTCCACAGTGGCCCTCCCACTGCATGAAATAGGTTTTCCAGATGACACTGGGAACCCTAGGTTCCAGTATTGGCCTTTCTCCACCAGTGACCTCTACAACCAGAAAACCCAGAATGCCCGTTTTTCTGATAACCCGAAAGATCTGATCTCCCTTCTAGACAGTGTTATATACACTCATAACCCACTCATAACCCACCTGGGATGATTGTCAGCAGCTCCTCCGAATCCTGTTCACCACGGAGGAGAGGGAAAGGATCCAAGTGGAGGCCAGGAAACTGGTCCCTGGTGACGGGATGGGCAGCCCACTGTTAATCCAGATTTGATTAATGATACTTTTCCCTTAACTAGACCTCCCCAGGATAAATGGGACTACAACAGGGCAGAAGGTAGGGGAGGCTATGGTGTATCGCCAGACTCTAATGGCGGGTCTCCGGGCTGCTGCTTGCAAGCCCACTTTTTGGCTAAGGTGTATTCAGTTCTTCAAGGTAAAGCAGAAACTCCCTCTGGGTATTTAAAGAGACTAATGGAAGCCTTTAGACAGTTCACCCCAAAGGACCCCGAGGCCCCTGAGAATCAGGCAGCTGTGGTCATGTCCTTTGTTAACCAGGCGGCTCCGGATATTAAAAGGAAGCTACAGAAATTAGAGGACCTAGAAGGAAAAAGTATCCAAGATTTACTTAGGATTGCTCAGAGAGTTTTTAGTAATAGGGATGTCCCAGAGGAGAAACAGCTGAGAGCAACAGAGAGAATGACTAAAGTACTGGCTGCCATAGTTCAACAAGGAAGACCACCACAAAGAGGTTCACATGGCCCACAACCTTCAAGACCCCCAGGTCGAAATTTGAGCAAAGATCAATGTGCCTACTGTAAAGAGTCTGGTCACTGGGCTAGGGAATGCCCGAAAAAGAAAAAGAACAGGTCGGACCAGTGGCAATGGAAACCTTCTGTGTTAGTCACTCATGATGCAGAGGACTAGGGGAGATGGGGTTCGGATCCCCTCCCCGAACCTAGGGTAACTTTGCAGGTGGAGGGGACTCCTGTTCAGTTTTTAGTGGACACAGGAACTCAGTATTCAGTTCTTACTAAGCCCAGGGAAAACTCTCCACAGCCACATCGTGGGTGCAGGGGGCTATAGGAATAAAGAAATACCCCTGGACAACTCAAAGGACGGTGGACCTGGGAGCTGGTAAGGTGTCACATCCCTTCCTGGTCATTCCTGAAAGCCTCCAGCCCTTATTGGGGAGAGATTTATTAACCAAGTTAGGGGTTCAGATTTACTTCTTGCCAGGCGGACCCAAGGTGACAAACTCCCAGGGCGGACCACTGTCAATACTGACCTTAGCACTAGAAGATGAGTATCGCCTTCATCAGCAACAGAACCCCCCCCCCCCCGATCCGGGAATCGATGTCTGGCTTAAACAGTTTCCAGAAGCATGGGTGGAAACTGGAGGGATGGGATTAGCTAAGCACCAGCCTGCACTCTACATAGAAACAAAACCTGGGGCCGACAGTACCCTATGTCCCTGGAGGCTCAGGTGGGAATAACCCCTGACATTGGCCACCTCCTAGAGCAGGGAGTGCTACAACCCTGTCAATCAGCCTGGAACACTCCATTACTACCGGTATGCAAACCTCACACCGGAGAATACTGGCCGGTACAGGACTTAAGAGAGGTTAACAAGCGGGTTATGGACATACACCCAACTGTGCCTAATCCTTATAACCTCCTGAGTACTCTTGACCCTGAAAAACAGTGGTATACGGTCCTGGATTTAAAAGATGCCTACTTCAGTTTGCCTTTGGCCCCTAAAAGCCAAGAACTTTTCGCATTCAAGTGGACCGACCCAGAGAAGGGCATTAATGGGCAACTGACCTGGACCTGACTGCCACAAGGATTTAAAAACTCACCCACACTGTTTGACAAGGCCCTCCATGAGGATCTAAGTGAGTACAGACAAAAACACCCCAACTTGGTCCTCCTGCAGTACGTCAATGATCTTCTAATACTGGCACAGACTCTCAAAGGGTGCAACCAAGGGATGGAGGACCTCCTACAGACTTTAGGAAAGCTGGGCTACCGAGCCTTGGCTAAGAAAGCACAGATCTGCAAGACTGAGGTAACCTATTTAGGGTACCTACTGAGAGTGGGGCAAAGGTGGCTAACTGCTGCCCGCAAAGAGACAGTGCTCCACATCCCTAGACTGCAATCACAATGACAGGTGCAGGAATTTTGGGGGACAGCAGGTTTCTGCCAGCTGTGGATTCCTGGGTTTGCGGAACTGGCCAAGCCCCTGTACTTGGCCACTAAGGATCAGCAACCCTTTTGCTGGACAGAGGAAGCTGAACAGGCTTTCCAACAAATGAAAGACAGCTTTACTATCTGCCCCAGCCTTGGGACTCCTGGATGTTTCCAAACCCTTCCAGTTATTTGTGGATGAGAGTAAAGGAGTTCTGACTCAACACCTGGGTCCCTGGAGATGACCCATTGCTTAAAAATCTTGACTCCGTGGCTGCCAGATGGTCTCCCTACCTCTGAATGATTGCGGCCACGGCACTGATGGTAAAGGATGCAAATAAGTTGACCCTGGGGCAGGAGTTACAGGTCACAACACCTCACGCTATAGAGGGCATTCTTAAACAGCCCCCAGACCGATGGCTCAGTAACTCCTGACTCACCCATTATCAGGGACTATTGTTAAACCCTCTCAAGATTCTCTTCCAGCCTCCAACTGCCCTTAACACGGCCTCGCTACTGCCTGATCCAGACCTGGAAGCCCCACTCCATGACTGTGCCGAGGTCTTGGCCCAAGTGCACAGAGTAAGTGAGGATTTGCAAGATGAGCCTCTGCCAGATGTGGAGATTGTCTGGTTCATCGATCGAAGCAGCTTATGCACCAAGGCCAGAGGTATGCGGGGGCTGCAATAGTTTCAGAGACTAAAGTAATCTGGGCTGAGTCCCGGCCTGCAGGAATGTCAGCACAAAGAGCGGAACTGGTCGCTTTAACCCAAGCTCTAAGACTAATTAAGGATAAAAAACTGACAGTTTATACTGATAGTATGTCTTTGCCATTGCCCACATACATGGGGCAATATACAGAGAGAGGGGCTTCCTCACAGCAGGAAAGACTATCAAAAATAAGGAGGAAATATTGGCACTCCTGGATGCTCTTTGGGAACCAAAGAAACTGGCAATAGTCCATTACCCAGGACACCAGAAACCTGTAGATCTTGTGTCCAGGGGCAATCATCTGGCTGACCAGTCTGCCCAGGAGGTGGCCTTATCTCCAGCCCCAGCTCTAGCCCTCCAGCTCCCAGACCCAGGACCCAGAGCCTTACCACCGATCCTAGGGTACACAGAGGAAGACTTGCAATGGATTGAGAAACTACCTATGGCATAGCTCCTTCATGGATGGTGGAAAGATTCCAGGAGTCACATAGTACTCCTGGAAAAATTAGGGACAAAGGTGCTACAAAAAATTCACCTTAGTACTCATCTGGGAGCCAGAAAAATGCAAGATTTATTAAGACAAACCGGACTATGAATTAAGGAGGCAGCCGTCAAAATCGATCGGATTATCTCAGGTTGCAGAGTATGTCAGCTAAACAATGCAGGGAGAAATCAGCAAAATCCAGGGGCAGGGCAGCAAGGGGACAAGCCAGGAGCCTATTGGGAGGTTGATTTTACTGAAATAAGACCAGGGAAGTATGGATATAAGTATTTGCTAGTTTTTGTAGATACTTTCTCAGGATGGGTCGAGGCCTTCCCCCCAAAAGGGGAAACTGCACAGATAGTGGTCAAGAAGATACTTGAGGACATCTTACCCAGGTATCCAGTAATGATAGGTTCGGACAATGGACCTGCATTTGTCTCGAAGGTAAGTCAAGGGTTGGCTTCCATACTTGGGGCAGATTGGGGTCTCTAGGCACAATGTAATTTCCAAAGTTCAGGATAGGTAGAGAGAATGAATAGAACGTTAAAAGAGACACGAACTAAATTGACCATGGAGACTGGTGCAAACTGGGTAGCTCTTCTCCCCTATGTTCTGTTCAGGGTTCGAAACTCCCCTTTTAAACTAGGACTTACCCCTTATGAAATAATGTTTGGTAAACTACCTCCTATAATACCCAATCTTAAGGAAAATCTTGTTTAAAAAAAGAAGAGGATGGTTATTTTGAACTTTTGTTTTCACTCCAAGCCCTGCAAAGGGCTCACCAAGAAGTCTAGCCCAAGCTGAGGGACCTGTACAAGACAGAACCACCTCTGCTGCCTCATGGCTATAGACCGGGTGATTGGGTACTCATGAAAAGCCACCAGCAAGAAAATCTGGAGCCACGATGGAAAGGACCCTTCCAGGTCATCTTGACAACACCCACAGCCCTCAAGGTAGATGGAGTAGCTTCTTGGATCCATTATACCCACGCCAAGCCAGTGGACCCGTTTCCAGACCTCATAGAATCCTCAGCCAAAACAACTTGGAAGATCGATCGGACCAAAAGCAGCCCACTAAAAATTAAGTTGTGCCGCCAAAACCAATAACCGTTCCTAGTGCAGGTAGTAACAACAGGTATGAGCAGTGTCTGGACAGGGACTCTGTGTGGGCAAATACTCACAGTTGTGCATTTCCATCCACCTAATCGTGTTGAAACAGGAAAGGGAGCAAAGTGAAGGATGCTTTGAGTCATGGTTTAATTTTTTCCCCTTGAATAACAACCCTGTTTTCTGCCTTAGCTGGACCCTTAGGCCCTTGTGTGGTTAATAAGTTAGTTACTTTTGTTAAGGACAGGATTCATACTGTCCAGCTTATGGTATTAATGTAAAGATAGATCCAATATTGGCACTAAAAGTATCATGGGAAAGAGGGGAATGATGTGCCAAGATTTTCCCATGTTCTGGGAATGACCCCCAACCCTTACCCAGGGCCCATGTTCTAGGAATCAAAAACACATGTTCCCAGAACTAACCCGGACTTGAACCCCAGGTGGCAACAGCCCAATGCCCAGCAGTTAACACCTGAGCTCTGACCAATCCTGAAGCGACCAGTGGTTCAAAGTTACCAAATAGCCAATCAGGTGATTGTAACTATGGAATTCCCCTTAAACTTGTTTGTATAAAAGCTGTGTAAAACCTTTGTTCGGTGCCTCTTAGCGTTGCTGGCTACGGGTACACAGAGATCCGAGTTCGAACTCATGATAAACGACCCTTGCCTCTTTGCTTTGACCTCGACCTCTGGTGGTTCTTTCGGGGTCTTAGGAATTCTACTAGTAAGGCAGGTACAACACTAGTAAGGCAGGAAGTTGCCTTTGTCACTGAGGATTTTGTATAGAGATGCCATTTTAACCTTGTATTGTCTTCTTTTAGATTTCTATGTTCAAAAAAATAGAATCTTGGATATTGTTAAGTCAATATTTTTGGAAATATTTCTACTGCTTATAGCTGAACTGAATGATAATCAATAAACAGAGTATATAAAGTAAAAAAGAGGGGCTGGGAATTTGGCCTAGTGGTTAAAGTGCTTGCTTTGCATGCACAAAGATCCGGGTTCGATTCCTTGGTACCACATATGTAGAAAAAAGCTGGAAGTGGTGCTGAGGCTCAACTGGTAGAGCTCTAGCCTTGAGAAAGTCCAAGGATAGTGCTCAGGCCCTGAGCTCAAGCCCAGGACTGGCAAAAAAAAAAAAAAAAAGTAAAAAAGAAGCCAGGTACGGTGACTCATGCCTGTAATCCTAGCTACTCAGGAGGCTGAGATCTGAGGATCATGGTTCAAAGCCATTCCAGGTACTAAAGACTCTTATCTCCAATTAATCACTAGAAAACTAGAAGTGGGGCTATGGCTCTAGGGGTAGGTTTGTAGCCTTGAACTGAAGAGCTCGGGGACAGCATCCAGGCTCAGGGATATAGTGGCAGCCTTGAGCTCAAGAGCTCAGAGGCAATGCCCAGGCCCAGAGTTCAAGCCCGATGACCGAAAAAATAAGTAAAAAAAAATAGTCTCCTGAGTAGCTAAGATTACAGGCGTGAGCCACTGTGCCCAGCTATTCCTAGCATTTTAACCTATAACTATGATCTACTTGATGTGTCTAAGGTCAAAGGGAATATTGAATATAAATTTTCCATGTTCTTCAACAATCATTGCCTTCCTCTTATGATTTATTTAGGTGACATTTAATAGATAAGTTTATTAATTACCCACAGGCACTCATTTTCCCATTTTCTCTCATTACATGGGCAATGTTGCTAGTTGGTTTTTGCTTGGCTGGGCTTTGGATGTTGTTTCCTTAGGAAAGTTTCTAAGGGACCTATTTCAAGAATTTGCACAGATGGGAAGGGCTTCCTGATGTTTTATATGAAAACAATTGAGCAAGAGAGATAACTAATACAGGGGAGTTTTTTTCTTTTATGTCTTCAAACAGTGCTAGAGAAATCTCACTACAGTGTGATGGATTTTTCTAATAGGTAACTTCTGGTTGGGTATAAGTAGATTTTTTTGTTTGTTTTGAGTAAGCTTAATGAAAAGAAGAGAATAAAAGATAAATCAATTTTTTAAATTCCCAAGGCTGGTTCTAAACAGATTTTCTTCTTTTCATAATTTCATTCTAGGAAGGAGTTAGCATTCTTGCTTGAGTAAGTCCAACAAAATTTATCTTAGAGAGGACCCAAATATTAACCCACAGACCTATGGCCACCTAATCTTTGATAAGGAAGCCAAAAAAAATAGAATGGAAGAGAGACAGCCTCTTCAACAAGTGGTGCTGGCAGAACTGGTTAAACACCTGCAGAAAACTAAAGTTGGATCCTTCTTTGTCACCCTGCACCAGGATTAACTCCAAATGGATCAAAGACCTCGAAAAAGCAGGTACACTAAAAACTTTACAAGAAAGAATAGGAGATATATTAGGTCTCTTTGGCACAGGTCGAAACTTTCTTAATAAGGACCCAGAGAAAGTCTGGATAAGTGGGACTGCATTAAACTGCAGAGTTTCTGTATGGCAAAGAGCATAGCAAGCAAATTAACTAGAAAGCCTACAGAGTGGGAGAAGATCTTCACTAACCATACAATGGACAAAGGCCTCATATCTAAAATATATCAACAGCTCAAAAAATTGAATCACTCCAAAACTAATCTCCAAAGAAACAACTATCCCATTAAAACATGGGCCAAAGACTTAAAGAGAGTCTTCTCTGAAGAAATAAGAATGGCCTATAGACACATGAAGAAATGCTCCACATCTCTGGCCATTAGAGAAATGCAAATCAAAACAACTAAGATTCCACCTCACTCCAGTTAGAATGGCCAGGATCAAGAAAACTAATAACAACAGATGCTGGAGGGGATGTGGCCAGGAGGGATCACTACTACACTGTTGGTAGGAGTGCAAACTCGTTCAACCACTATGGAAAGCAGTATGGAGTTCCTCAAAGGACTAAACATAGAGCTCCCCTATGACCCAGCAAGTCCACTACTTGGCATTTATCCATTGGTTCAGAAACAAGGACATACTAAATCCACTAGCACAATGGTGTTCATTGCAGCACTATTTACCATAGCAAAGATATGGAACCAACCCAGATGTCCCTCAGTTGATGAGTGGATCAACAAGATGTGGTATTTATACACAATGGAATTCTATGCTGCCATCAGAAAGAATGACATTGCCCCATTTGTAAGGAAATGGAAAGACTTAGAAAAAATCTTATTAAGTGAAGTAAGCCAGACTCAAAGGAACATAGGCTCAATGGTTTCCCTCATTTGTCCTAATCAGTAGAAACCTTGGGCTCTCCTAGTAGGGATTTACAATAGAACAAAATGATGATACAAAAGGCCATATAGAATGACACTAAATGTAAGGACCTCCAGGATATAGAAACAAAAGCCATATAATGAGTGATTGTTGTTCTTGAAATCAGGCTTCTACCACTTGAACCACAGCTTCATTTTCTGCTTTATACTGCTTAATTAGAGATAAGAATCTCACAGCCTTTTCTTCCTGGGCTGGTTTTGAACATCAGTACTCAGATCTTAGCTTCCTGCATAGCTAGAATTATAGGCATGAGCCAACAACACCTGACTGACTACTCTAAGCATCTTTTAACAGGGCAATCGTTTTTTGTCTTATCAACTCCAAGAAGCCAAGGGAAAATTTCTAGCCTAGGCTGAGCTACATAATAAGCCCTTGATTCAAAAAGAATTCATTTAATTTAAATTAATATACTATTTGGTTAATTAACTGAAATTTCTTAGTCTTCTCACAAATTATCATCCTTCAAACACTACCCCCCTTCCCATTGTTGAAAGGGAATGTAAACTTCCTAAATCTAACCACTTTTTTGAGTTTCATTACTTTAGGAATTCAAATGAACACACATGTATTGATAAAACTGTATTTTTTTCTCCTGTTAACTTGTCTCTTGTTAGTTTAATTCACATGTCATCAGAAAAAGAAAAGGATAAAGTTAAAGATTTTTTCTTCGTGGACAATTTTTTGCTTTTTTTAATTTTCTTTTCTTTCTGGTACAAAGATTGAGCCAAGTACCTCACCCATACCAGGGATGTCCTCTGCTTCTGTGCTACACTCCCAAGCTAACTTTAACAGTAGTTTTATTAACATGAAAATGCTTTGATATCCACAAATTTATCAATATTGTTTTTTATTTTTGCTAAATTTGTCTTGTAAAATTTATTAATGTTTGGTTTTGTTTCTGATTTTTTTTCCCTCGCTTTCCTCTTTTTCCTTTGTCCTTCCTCTGGTTTTTTTTGTTTTTGTTTTTTGTTTTTTGTTTTTTTGCCAGTCCTGGGCTTGAGCTCAGGGCCTGAGCACTGTCCTTGGACTTTCTCAAGGCTAGAGCTCTACCACTTGAACCACAGCACCACTTCTGGCTTTTTTTCTATGTATGTGGTACCGAGGAATCAAACCCGGGTCTTTGTGCATGCTAGACAAGCACTCTACCACTAGGCCAAACTCCCGGCCCTGTTCTTCCTCTTTCTTTTTCCTTTTCTCTTTTTATTAGGTCTGAACTAAAACTTCACAATTGATAAGCACCTGAACCCCTTTTTTCCTTGAGTTGATATTTCAAGTTGAGTATCATACTGATACCCAACTGGACTGCTTTGCACACTTTCCATGTAACTGGAATGTCAGACTCATGCCACTTCACTCAGTTTCCTATTGGTTGAAATGAGATCCTGGCCAGACTTGAATTTGATCCTCTATTTCCCCAAGGAGCTAGGATTACATGTGTGAGTTACAACACTCCCCACATTGGTTTATATATAGGCCTTTCTCTGTCAACTAGAATCTAATCTTGAAGGAAAGACCATAATAAAAGAGAAAGTTGGCCTTCTCTAGATACCAAATCAGCTATCACCTTGATTTATAATAGAATTGAATTGCTGTTGTAAACAAGGTAGGTTGTTTATAAGCAAAAGGCATGTTGAAATTGAAACCTGAATGAACTATTGTTGGGGACCGACTGTGGGGTCAATGACCTTGGACCTGACCTTGGACCTGATCTTGGACCTACACAACTGTATACACAAGGAAGTAACTCTTATCAGGATAACTTTAAGCAATGTCAATCAGTTCTTATCAGGATAACTTTAAGCAATGTCAATCAGTTCTTATCAGGATGACTTTAAGCAATGTTAATCCTTTCTCATTTATCCTATATGTGACTTGTTTACTATTTTGTATGAATGTAGCCTCTGGCAGTTCCCTAGTTTTAAGAAGAGTATTTAAGGTCGGAACTTAAAATAAACAGGACAGTCTTAGGCGGCAGTCTGGAGCTCACAGCCTTCTTGGACTGCTGACTTGGGCTGTAGTCCTCCCGAACTCCATCTGCTTGTCTCTCTTTTAATTTTTCCTAGTCCTTGCCCCTATTTCAGGAATCCCAATCTGCAAACCCTGGTTTGCTGCCAGCTGGCCCTGCAAACTATAACAAATATTTGGCTCAAATGAGAAATTTGAAGAGCAAAAGGACTAGCTTTGCTGTCAAGCTCAATTCTGAATTCTTAGACATATTAGAAGAAGTATATTATAACTGAAATTGCGTGTGCTTGGAATCAAAACAAGAAATACTCTCAGGCTGAATAATTCAGAAACAGATTTATACTGCACATTCAGTAAGACAGAGTGGTCCACAAATGTATGCACTCTCCAGATACACCAATCCTTTGTTTACAGATGCTAATATTCTTAATAAGAGATGGATTCTTATTGTTTGCAGAGAAACATTTTATCTCTGAATTTCCTCTGGCACATATCTGCTATCTTACATCAGACTTAATTTCATTCTCTGAATATCAGGTTGATTTGTTTTTGTTCAGGCTGACAGATATGATTGAAAAACTATTACAGATAATGAGGCCTGGGTAAATAGATCATGGACTCAGGACAAAGTAGAAATGTAGGCACAACAATATTAAGAATTTTAAGCAAGTCACTGGTGACTCATGCCAATAATCTCAGCTTCTCAGGAGGCTGAGATCTGAGAATTCCAGCTCAAAGCCAGACCAGAAATAAAAGTTCATCTGACTCTTATCGCTAATTAACCACCAAAAATCCAGAAGTAGCAGTATAGTTCAAGTGATAGAGAGCCAGCCTTGAGCAAAAAAGCCAAGGGACAGCTATTAGGCCCTGAGTTTAAGCACCAGTACTGCCACCAAGAACAAAACAAAAAAAGTTGTTGCTTCCTGTTCTATTGTATAACCTGTCCATTTTTACCATATATTTGTTATTCAAAATGAACATTCAGCAATCTGCACCATGCTTCACACTCTTCCTTGAAAAACATGTAGGGACCACCTGAAGACTTAAGCTCTATAACATGACTTGAAGATTGTTGACCTCAGAAGTGTCAAGAACTTCTGGAACACTATAAGACAGTGGTGCCAATGAATTCTCCATGGAAAGTCTGCAAGGCTAATTGACCCACCCAGCGTGCTCACGTCCTCTCAGTCTCTCTCTCTCTCTCTCTCTCCCTCTCTCTCTCTCCTGAGATTGATTTCTTTCACCATGGCTACTGCAAAACAACAACCAATTTCCAACTCCCAAAGAATTGACTCTTTCCTAGAGTCCTGTGAGCCTCTCATAGAAACAGCTCTTCCTTGGCTCTCTATGAAAACAAATCTTCTGGCTCCAGATCTGGCATTTCCACTCTCTACTTCTATCTCCTTGGATTGTGTGCCTATGTGCTTTGAATCTTAGTGTACTCTATATTATGGTTTGAATATTAGTGTACTCTAAAACTCATGTTAAAATTTGAGTGCCATTATAATGAAATGCTATTGAGAGGTGGAAAATTGAATCAGGTGTGGCATTGTTTGCTTGTTATTCCAGCACTTGGGAGTCTAAGGCATAAAAATCACCAGTTCACAACCAACTGAGCTATAGAGCAAGACCCTGCCTTGAAAAGGAAAAATAGAAATAATCCGTTAGGAGATTCCCTAATGAATGGGTCAGTGCCATTATCATGATAGTTAAGTTCATTATAAAACAATGATTTCATCCTTCTTTATCCTTTGCTCACTATCTTGCTTCTGCCATGTAATGCCCAAATAAAAACTCCCCCGCCAAGCTGGGCACCCATGGCTTACAATTATAATCCTAACTACTCAGGAGGCTGAGACTTGAGGATCTCAGTTTGAAGTCATCCAGGGCTGGATAATCCATAAGATATTTATCTCTAATTAGCAAAAAGCTGGAAGTAGAGCTATGATACAAGTAGTGAAATGAGCATAAAAGCTAAGGGATAGCACCCAGGCACTGAATTCAAATTCCAGTATTGGCACACACACACACACACACACACACACACACACATACCTCACCAGAAGTTAGCACATTAATATCAGACTTACCAGCCTTCAGATTTGCGAGACAAGAGTTTTCTTTACATTATAAATTACCCAGTCTGGATTGGGAGGATTAACATCATGAAACTGACAATACTGCCAAAAGCTATCTACAGATTCAATGAACTACCCATCAATATTCCAATATTATTCTTCAATGAAATAGAAGCAGAAATCCAAAAATTGATATGGAATAATGAAAGATTCTCAGTAGCAAAAACAATCTTTAGAAGGAAGAACAGTACCGGAGGAATATCAATATCAAACTTCAAACTGTATTATAATAATAAAAACAATTTGGTACTGGCACAAGAAAAGACCTGAGGAACAGTGGAATAGAAATGAAGACCTAGAAATGATCCTACAAATCTATAACCATCTAGTCTTTGAAAAGGGAGTAAAAACCTAGGATGGAAGAAAGACAGCCTCTTCAACAAACAGTACTGGCAGAATTGACTACATATACATGCAGAAAACTGAAATAAGATCATTATATATTACCCTGCATCAGAATCATTTCCAAATGGATCAAAGACCTGGAGGAAAAAGCAGGTACCCTGAAAATACTACAGGAAAGAATAGGGGAAACACTAGGGCACCTTGGCACAGGTCGAAATTTTCTTATTAAAGACTCACAAACACAACAAATCAAAGAAAGGCTAGATAAATGGGATTGCATTAAACTGCAGAGCTTCTGCATGGCAAAGGGCATAGCTACGAATATCAATAGAAAGTCCACAGAATGGGAGAACATCTTTACTAGCTATGCATCTGACAAGGGCCTTTTATCTAAAATATACTCAAAGCTGTAAAAATTAAATCCTACAAAAACAAATCCTCAAAGAAACAACCACCTCATTAACAAGTGAGCTAAAGACATCTCTGAAGAGGAAATAAGAATGGCCAATAGACACATGAAGAAATGCTCAGGCTGGGTGTTGGTGGCTCAAACCTGTAATCCTAGCTACTCAGGAGGCCAAGATCTGAGGATCACAGTTCAAAGCCGGCCCAGGCAGGAAAGTCCCTTACACTCTAATCTGTAGTTAACCACCAGAAAACTGGAAGTGGCACTGTGGCTTAAAGTGTTAGAGCACTAGCCTTGAGCTGAAGAGTTCAGGGACAGTGCCCGGGCCCAGAATTCAAGCCCCATGACTGAAGAAAAAGAAAGAGAGGAAGGAAGGAAGGAAGAAAGAGGGAGGGAGAGAGAGAGAGAGAGAGAGAGAGAGAGAGAGAGAGAGAGAGAAAGAGAGAGAGAGAGAAGGAAGGAAGGAAGGAAGGAAGGGAAGAAAGAAAGAAAGAAAGAAAGAAAGAAAGAAAGAAAGAAAGAAAGAAAGAAAGAAAGAAAGAAAGAAAAGACAGGCCCAGTGGTTCATGCCTGTAATCCTAGCTACTCAGGAAGCTGAGATCTAAGGATTGTGATTCAAAGCCAGCCTTGACACTGAAGCCCATGAGACTCTTACCTCCAATTAACCACTAGAAAACTGGAAGTGGTGCTATGGCAGGATGATAGCCTTGAGCTGAAGAACTCAGGGACAACGCCCAGGGCCAGGGGTAGGGTGGTATCCTTGAGCTGAAGAGTTTAGGGACAGCGCCCGGGCCCAGAGTTCAAGCCCCACAACTGACAATAAAATGAAGAAAGAAGGAAGGGAGGAAAAAAGAAAGGAAGGAAGGAAAAGAAAGAAAGAAAGAAAGAAAGAAAGAAAGAAAGAAAGAAAGAAAGAAAGAAAGCAAGCAAGCAAGCAAGCTGGGGAAAATGGGAGATAAATATGGGATGGGGTATCAATGTTTAAAAAGTAATGTACAAACTATCTGACAAACGTAACTAACGCCTCTATACATCACCCTGACAATAAAATACAATTGAAAAATAAAGAAAGAGAGAAACAGAGAAAGGGAGAGAGCGAGGGAGAAAGGGAGAGGGAAAGGGAGAGTTAGAGAGAGAGAGAGAGACAGAGAGACAGAGAGAGAGAAAAAGAGAGAGACAGACAGACAGACAGACAGATAGACAGACAGATATGCTCAAAATCTCTGGCCATTAAATAAATGCAAATCAAAACAACAATGAAATTCTACTTCTTCAGTTAGAATGGCCAATATCAAGAAACCCAATAACAACAGATGCTGCAGGGGATGTGGCCAAAAGGGAATGCTACTACACTGTTGGTGGGGATGTAAACTTGTTCAACCACTCTGGAAAGCCTCAAAAGACTAAACCCTATGACACAGAAACCCCACTCCTGGCTATTTATCCAAATGACCATAAACAAGGCCACACTAAGGTTACCAGCACAACCATGTTCATTACAGTACCATAGCTAAGATATGAAACCAACCCAGATGCCCCTCAGTAAATGAATGGATCAATATACTGTGGTATATATACACAATGGAGTTCTATGCTTTCATCAGAAAGAATGACATTGCCCCATTCTTAAGGAAATGGAAAGACCTGGAAAGAATTATATTAAGTAAAGCAAGAAATATACATTGCATGATTTCCCTCATTCGTAATAACTAGAATGTGTCTATGATAGCCTTCGCAGCCCAATCACTAAGTCATAGGACCATATATAATAAATCATATAAAAGTGAACTCCAAGAATTGGAAACAAAAGTTTCTTATTATGTCATGTGTGCCGTTATTTGTGCAGTTTTTTTTTTTTACTTTCTCTTTTTCTTTCTTCCTTTCTTTCTTTTTATTTTTCTTTTTGGCTAGTTGTGGGACTTGAACTCTGGGCCTGGGTGCTGTCCCTGAACTCTTCAGCTCAAAGCTAGTGCTCTACCAGTTGAGCCACAGCTCCACTTCCTGATTTGTGGTGGTTTATTGGAGATAAGAGTCTCACAGACTTTTTGTGCCCAGGCTGGCTTTGAACTGTGATCCTCATATCTCAGCCTCTTGAATAGCTAGGATTACAGGTATGAACCACCCCACCCACTTCTTTTTTTTTTCTTTCTGTTCTAGTTTCCTGTATCCTTTGCCTTGTATATATGTTTAACTGATCAGTGGAAGGGAAAAGGAAGCATGGAAAGAGCAGGACAAAGGATGATGACTCATGCAATAAAGATACTCACTAGGCACTATGCTAGAAGTGAACTTTACAACTTGGAGGGGGAGAGGTGTGGGGAGGGGTGAACAGGAGAAAATGAGGGAATGGGTCCCAGTGTTTAAAAACAAATGTACTCATTACCTTACTTAGGTAACTGTAATCCCCCAGTTCATCATCTTTACAATAACTTTTTAAAAAAATAAATAAATGAATTCCCCAGTCTGAGCCAAGTATGATTAAAAGCACACCCCTGTAGTTGCAGGTACTCACCCCATAGGCTGAGCCAGGATGGTAGAATGTTCCAGGCCAGTTTGGGCTATTCAGCAAATCTTGTCTCAAAAAAGAAAAATTCCAAAAAAAATAAACAAATACAGGGGAAAAACAAGTGCTCTATCATGGCAGCACAATACAGACTTAGACATTAGCTGGCTTAATATATGGGCTACAAATCTATTAATGACTTCCCATGTAGAAGACTACTACCCAACCTGTCATCTAATTAGTCAGCCATAATTTCACAGATGATAGTAGAGGACATGAGATTCTTGTGTCAGAAATGAAGGAATATTTACTGTTACATCAGTAGCTGGAGAAATAACATCACTGCTGGATGCAAGTGGCACATGCCTGTAATCCTAGCTACTGTGGAGGCTGAGTGAGGTCTGAGGACTATGACTCCAAACCAGCCTGGGCAGGAAAGTCTGTGAGACTCTTATTTCCAAGTTAACAACCAAAAAGCCAGAAGTGGTTCTGTGGCTTAAGTGGTAAACCACCAGTCCTGAATAAAAAAGGCAAGGGACAGTGCCCAGTCTCTGAGTTCAAGCCCCAAAACAGGTAAACGCACACACACACACACACACACACACACACACCACAACACACACACACACACACACACACACACACACACACACACACACACACACAAATTTTATTTACCCAGGATAAATGGTTCCGAAATGGCATCCAACTGGGCTGGGTTCTTATTGTTTTGTTTTTGTTTTTCTATTTTTTTTTTGCCAGTCCTGGGCTTGAGCTCAGGGCCTGAGCACTGTCCTTGGACTTTCTCAAGGCTAGAGCTCTACCACTTGAGCCTCAGCACCACTTCCAGGTTTTTTCTATGTATGTGGTACCCGGGTCTTCGTGCATGCTAGGCAAGCACTCTACTACTAGGCCAAACTCCCAGCCCTGTTTTTCTATTTTTATAGCTGAAACATTTGATTTCATCTGTATTCATCTTATTCTATCCTCCTTGTTAGCCATTCTCTTCTCTTGTCCCAATTCCTTCTCTCTCCCCACCTCCCACTCTCCTACTGGCCAACAGCTTTCACTGAAGTTCTTCACCCTGTCTTCATATACATTTCCAATCAAGTTGGAAGTTATTCACCCTCCACTGCCCCACTCACCTTCTCCTCCTAATAATCCCTTAGTTAGATACCACAGGCATATATCATTATGCATATGGTTTTATATAGAGATATTATATATACATAAACATATATGTCTTAAAGTTCAGTTTCCACATATGCATGAAAACATGCAATATTTGTTTTATGAGTTTGGCTTATCTCCTTCAATTAAATGTCTTCCAATTCTATCCACTTTACTGCATGGTTTCATTTTTCTGTATGGGCCTAAATTCTTTCGTTTTTTGCCAATCCTACGGCTTGAACTCAGGGCCTAGGCACCATCTTGCGACACTTTTTGCTCAAGTCTAGTGCTCTGCCACTTGAGCCACAACACTACTTCTGGCTTTTTCTTTGTATGTGGTTCCAAGGAATCAAATCCAGGGCTTCCTGCATGCTAGGCAAACACTCTACCACTAGGCTATGCTCCCAAAAATGGGCCTAAAATTTTATAGATTAAAAAAATAAGAACGTGAAAAGACTTCCCAGATGTTCAAATTACATTGATCCAAGTCAGGTATGATTATATATGGCCACTGTAATGCCAGCAGTCTCTGGAAGCACGAGGATTTTAGTCCCAGGTTATCCTGGAGTAGAGAGAAAGCTTCAGGCCAGCTTCATCCGTATAATGAAGTCCTATCTTGAAGATAAGAAATTTCATTAGTCAATGTGAGCAATATGGGTTGTTGATTGGTTGTCAGTCACATTATACATTCCAGAGATGAGTTTTGATCATCTAGGAATGTCTTTATTTACCAGGGCTATTTGCTATCTTTAAAGCATCAATGAGACTGTAGCAACCTGCTATGCCAGATTCAAATGACCAAGGTGATTGAAATTTCCTGCCTCATGTTTCCCCAGAGCCACAGAATGCTGTGACCTCATTTTTGTGATACTTTAAATCATATCTCAGTGTTTTGTGTTTTTTTAAAGTAGAATTTTCTCAATCATCTTCTATATATAATTGTAAAGCTTAGGTACCACAATATATGTGTGTATATATATATATACACACACATATATATATATGTATACCCACACACACAGACACAGTAACTCTGTCACCCTAATCTACCCATCAAGGTCTTCTCATAAAATTGTTAGTGTGTGTGTGTGTGTGTGTGTGTGTGTGTGTGTGTGTGTGTGTGTGTGCATGTGCATGTGATTGTACATAATGATGATATGAAAGTTCCAGAGCTTCACCATACGTAAGTGTTAGGGAGGATTATGATTGGTGGTGGTGAAATCTCATTTGGAATGTACTGTGTAAGTCTGTAATGTTTGAGCCATGTAGGAGTGGACACAAAGGAAAAGGAAAAGGAATCAGGAACTGACTCCAAACAAAAGCCCTCATCCGGAGGAAACAGGATAAGCCTGTCCAGACATTGGAAACTACCATGAGGAAGGAAACGCAATTACCAGAACAGATGGGCAGAAACTGAGCAACTGTCGGGGCAGAGCCATGTTTCTTTGAGAAAGTATATTCAGGTATTTGGGGGATTGAAGAAAATTCATGCTCCTTCCTCATAACTCCCGGGTCTATGATGTGACACTGTATAGATATTTAGGCATGCTTGAGCTCCTGTAAAACAGTAAGGTATTTCTTAAATCGGTATATCTGTCACCTACAACTTCCTGTTTTTTAAAATATTATTTTATTATCCTTAAGTAGTTGTACAGGGATTTCAATTCAGCCTGATGATTCTTGATCAATGTACCCTTTTCATGGTTCTTCCCCATCTTTTCTACCCAAACATATGGCTCAATTTTCACTAACTTATGACTGCTTTCTCCCACCCTTCCTCTCTACAATTGTCACTCCACTTCCCCTGACCTCATTTTTTCCCCACATGTTCCAACTTCCTATATTCATTTTGTTAAACTGTGAGCTGTTTAAAGGAGCTCCACCATTGCAGTCCTTCCTGCACAGACCCAATTTTAATTAATATGTATGTGCATATGTGTATATGACCCTGTATATGCTTACATGTATAGTTTATGTGTATTGCATGCTTTTATGTTAAAAGATGCACACTGGACTAATTCATTTCCTACTTGCCAAAGAATCCAAAATACCTGAATTTCTAGAAAATTGGGAGAATGTTTGGATAGGATGGAAACCAAGTCTTTCAGGGAACACATGTGACAGAGGGGCATAAAGAATGTTTTATTATATAGATTAATATGTATCTATGACATAACCCTCAGCCTAATTTTAACTATGCTCTAAAATCTAAGTGCCAGTGATTGTATATAGAGATTCCCTTCTTGAATTCTTATTTGTTAAACGCATCATTTGAAATATGATGTAAAAATCAATGTTAATAAATTCTTTAAAAAAAAAAAAAAAGAATGTTGGGCTGGGAGTTTGGCCTAGTGGTAGAGTGCTTGCCTAGCATGCATGAATACCCGGGTTCGATTCCTCAGTACCACATACATAGAAAAAAGCTGGAAGTGGTGCTGAAGCTCAAGTGGTAGAGCTCTAGCCTTGAGAAAGTCCAAAGACAATGCTTGGGCCCTGAGCTCAAGCCCAAGACTGGAAAAAAAAAAGAATGTTGAGGGAGGAATACCAATACCAAACTTCAAACTCTATTACTAAGCCATTGTGATTTAAAAAAAAAATAGCTTGGCATTGTCACAAGAACAGGCCTGAGGACAAATGAAATAAAAAACCTTGAATTGAACCTGCAGACCTATAGCCATCTAATATTTGATAAGAGAGCCAAAAACACAACAACATAGAAGAAAAACACTCTCTTCAATAGATGATGCTGTATAGCATTAATGTATAGCATTGGCTATATATGTGCAGAAAACTGAAGCTATCCTTATATATCACCCTTAACAGAAACAATCCCAAATGGATCAAAGACCTCAATATAAGACCAGATACCCTGAAACTATTACAGAAAGGGATAGAAGAAATATTAGGGTTCCTTGGCACAGGTCAAAATTCCTGAGTAAAGATCCAGAATCACAACAAGTTAAAGAAAGACTGGATAAATGAGACTGCATCAAACTGAAGTTTCTGTGAGGCAAAGGACATAGCTAGAAAGATAAATTGAAAGCACACAGAATGAGAGAAGATTTTTGATAGCTATACATCAGACAAGGACCTAAGATCTAAAATATACTTAGAGCTCAAAGAATTAAGCCCCCCAAAAGCAAATCCTCAAAGAAACAACAACCCCATTAATAAGAAAAAAATAAGAATGTCCAATAGACATTCAACATCTCTGGCCATACCCTAGTTAGAATGCCCATTGTCAAGAAAACTGACAATAACAAATGCTGGCAGGGATGTGGCCAAAAGGGAACACTACTACACTGTTGGTGGGAATGCAAACTTATTGGACCACTCTGAAAAGCAGTTTGGAGGATCCTCAGAAGACTACACATAGAGCTTCCCTATGACATAGCAACCCCATGCCTGGGCATTTACCCAAATGACCACAAACCAGGCTGTACTAAAGCCACCAGCACAACCATGTTTGTTGCAGCATTGTTTACTATAACTAAGATATGGAATCAACCCAGATGTCCCTCAGTGGAACAAATGAATCAAGGAAATGTGGCATATATACACAATGCAATTCTATAGTTCCATTAGAAAGAATGTCATTACATCATTCCTAAGGAAAGGAAAAGACTTGGACAAAATATATTAGGCAAAGTAAGCCAGACTCAAAGAAACATGGACTGCAGGGTTTCTTCATTTATAATAATTAGAATGTGTCTCTAACTCTCCAAGTAAATCCAAAGAATAGTAAAAGACAAATTATACTTGGACATGATTAATTAAAAAGTACTTCTAACATTCACATAGTGAGAACAAAGGAGGTATTCTTAGGAGAAGATCAAAAGGGCTAAATATTTATGGGCATATGATCATATGAAATGATGCTTATCAAAATGAACTCCATGGAAACAAGAGTTTTGTTTGTTTTCGTGTGTGTGTGTGTGTGTGTGTGTGTGTGTGTGTGTGTGCGCGCGTGTGGGTCCTAGGGCTTCAGCTCTGGGCCTGGGCATCGTCCCTGAGCACTTCAGCTCAAGGCTACGGCCCTACCCCTGGAGCCACAGTGCCACTTCCCGTTTTCTAGTAGTTAGCTGGAGATGAGTCTTACAAACTTTAGTGCCTGAGCTAGCTGTGAACCACCATCCTTTTATCTCAGCCTCCTGAGTAGCTAGGATTACAGGCATGAGCCACCACAACAAGAGGTTTTTTTATTGGTATTGTTTGTGTTTCTTTCCCACCCACTCCCCTCTTTGGTTTATTCCTATTTGTGACTCTTTTTGATTTCTGTACCCTTTGTCTTATATATAAGTTTACCTGATTTGGGTAAGGAAGAAAAGAGGTAAACCAATTCAGCAGTAATACTCACTAGACGCTGTGTTGGAAATTAACTATATGACTCAGAGGAAAGGGGTCGGGAAGGGAAAAATTGAGGAAACTGAGGAAGGGGTAACACTGTTCATAAAGAAATGTACTCATTACCTGACCTATGTAACTGTGATCCCTCTGTTCATCACCGTACAATAATTTTAACAAACTGCTAAGCCTACAATCCAAAATCATATTGTCTGCAGTCAATGTTAAGTGCTTATACATTTACAATTAAAAATTAATCCAAGCTACTCAAGAAACTGAGATCTGAGGATCATGGTTCAAAGCCAGCCCAGGCACTACAGTCTGTGAGACTCCTGTCTCTAATTAACCACCAGAAAACCGGAAGTGGTGCTGTGGCTCAAGTGATAGAGCATAGCCTTTAGATGAACTGCTCATGGACAGCACCCAGGCCCAGAGTACAAGCCCCACAATCCCACAATGACAAAAAAAAAAAAAAATCCACTCTCCAGGAAAATGTATGCCAGTATGAATAAAAATGCATTCCCTTCTTAGATGAGTTTTATGCTTCCCAGCTGTCCTCAAGATTAATTACATATAGTAAATTATACAATTTCTGCATCCCAACAAAACTACAAATACCATGATTTTGTCATTTTTGCATCTCTTATTGAAAAAAACTCTTATTAATTACTCATCAGCTATAAAATCTTGATAATTGTTCAAAATTTTTGAAGCACTTGGATACATAAACTGTGATTTTAATAGTTGATTCATATAATTGCTTTAGAAGGACAGAACACATCTTTCATACTCTAAATTAAACATCAAATGCAATCTTTTTAAAATAACTAGAATCTCTGAATGTTTCGCTGGAAAATATTTCATTTTCTCAAGGTACATAAGGAAACAGATTTAATGATTGCCCAAGAATCACATTTACACAAGGTCTGCTTAGCAAGACATACATTATAACTACTCAAAGATCTATTCTCTTTCTGAAACATGGAGGTTTTTTCTACTAGTGATGCTCAGAGGGAATTGATTCTAAATTTACCCAATTTAGTTATGCTCAGACAGATGTTTGAATATCCCCTAAAACCAGGCTAGTTACTGCTGATAAATAATTCAAAAAGGCAAAAGATTTATACCATCTGAAGAGAAACGACACTATCTGGTAAATATTTTAAAACATCCATTTTTGTGGTTGTTTTGGACACTTTTTTTTTTTGGTCTGGTGTTTTATTCTTTGGCTTCTTTCCTGTGCTGGTACTGGAGCTTGAACTCAGTGTCTCTTGCTTAGTTTTTTTTTTTATTAAAGAATTTATTAACATTGATTTTTAGATCATATTTTAAATGAGAAGTTTAACAATCAAATGTTCAAGGGGGGAATCTCTATTTATAATCACTAGGACTTAGTATTTAAAACTTAATCAAAATTAGGCTAAGGGTTTGTATGATGTAGAAATATATTAATTTATGAAATAAAACATTATGTCTATAGAGTCATAGGATTTTATGTCTATATAGTTATGTTTATATTTCCATTACCATGTCCATAGCTTTGGGTATGCAGTTATTGAGTCCTCGCTCTTGTACTCTTTGGATTTAATAGCCACATATTAAGGATACCATGCGCCTTTTGTTCCTTAGGTCTTGACTTGTCTCACTCAACACGATTCGCTCTAGATTCATCCACTTCCCTGCGAATGCCATTATTTTATCTTGTCTGTTGGCTATGTAGAATTCCATTTTGTATATATACCACATTTTCTGTATCCATTCATCTGCAGTAGGGCATCTATCTGCATTGTTTCCATTGCCTGGCTATTGTGAATAGTGCAGAGATGAACATATCTGAGCAGGTGTCCTTATCATATCCTGGGTCATGATATTCAGGATAGATGCCCAGAAGTGGTATGGAGGGATCATAGGGAAGGTCTGTTTTCAGCTCCTTAAGAAACCTCCACTCTGCTTTCCAGAGTGGCTGAACTAGTCTACATTCCCACCAGCAGTGTAGTAGGGTTCCTTTTTCTCCACAACCCCGCCAGCAACTGTCATTGTCTGAGTTCAAAATCTTGGCCATTCTTCTTGGGGTAAGGCGGTATCTGAGGGTTGTTTCTATTTGCATTTCCTTTATGACCATAGATGATGAACATTTTCTCATATGCTTTTCTGCCATTTTAATCTCTTCTTCTGGTAAGTCTCTCTTTAGTTCCCTTGCCCATTTACTGAATGGTTTATTGGGTTTCGGGGGGATTAGTTTCTTAAGTTCCCTATAGATATTGGATATTAAGCATTGGTCAGATGTATTGTTGGTGAATATATTTTCCCAGTTGGTTGGCTGTCTCTCTACTTTTGCGACTATGTTTTTATCTGTGCAGAAACATTTTATTTTTAGGTAGTCCCATTTATCGAGTCTCTTTCCAATCTGTTGTGACCCTGGGATTCTGTTCAGGAATCTTTTGCCTATTTCTATGAGTTCCGGTGTCAGCAGTTTCACGGTTTCCAGTCTGACGTTGAGGTCTTTGATCCACTTTGAGTAAATGCTTGTGCATGGCGAAAGGCTAGGGTCAATTTTTAATTTTCTGCATGTGGCTTGTCCCGTCCGGCGGGACGTCAACTAGGGCCAAGAACCTAGAGGGAGGAATGAAAGGGACAGAAGACACGAAGAAGGCAGCAAGACAAGCGTTCTGATCAAGCTGCGAATTTTATTTTTCACACAGAGGCTTATATGTCTCTTCAGGAGAGGCAAGAGGGGGTTGGGGTACTGCTCAGGGTAGGAGGTCAGGTGGTAGGATGTTTACATATCAATACAAGCAGGCAAGAGTTGCTTAGTGACCTTAGGGCAAGGAACTATGCAGGCACATTCTTATGCTAAGAATTCAGGGAGGAGGAGAATGTCTCCGAAAGTGGCTGCCCAGTTTTGCCAGCACCAATAATTGAATAGACTGTTTGTTCCACTGTATGTCTTTGGCTCCTTTGTCAAATACAAGTTGCCTATAGGTATGTGGTTCTATTTCTGGGTCTTCTATTCTGTTCCACTGATCTTCTGTTTTTGTTATTATGGCTCTACAGTAGAGTTTGAAGTCTGGTATTGTAATACCACCAGCATTGCTCTTTTTGCCTAGAATTGTTTTGGCTATTCTAGGTCTTTTCTTGTTCCATATGAATCTTTGGATTATATCTTCTATTTCCGTAAAGAATGTCTTTGGGATTTTGATGGGGATTGCATTGAATTTGTGTATCAATTTTGGCAGTATAGCCATTTTCACTATGTTGGTTCTCCCTAGCCATGAGCATGGGGTGTCTTTCCATTTCCTAGTGTCCTCTTTAATTTCTTTTGTTAGGCTTTTATAGTTTTCATTGAATAATTCCTTTACATCTTTGGTTAAGTATATTCCTAGGTATTTTATTCTTTTGGGGGCTATTGCAAATGGGATCATTTTCTTGATTTGCCTTCTGTTTGTGTATTGTTGGTGTACAAGAAGGCTACTGACTTCTGAAGGTTAATTTTGTATCCTGCCCCTTTGCTAAAGTAGTTTACTAATTCTAGAAATTTGGGAGTGGAGTTTGTTGGGTCACTCAGGTAGAGGATCATGTCATCTGTGAATAGGGATAGTTTAATTTCTTCTTTCCCTATGTGGATCCCTTTGCTGTCCTTTTCTTGCCTTATTGCTCTGGCTAAGGGTTCCAGCACTATATTGAAGAGAAGTGGAGAGAGTGGGCATCCCTGTCTAGTTCCTGATTTTGAGGTGAATGGTTCCGGTCTTTCACCATTTAGTATAATACTGGCTGTAGGTTTTTCATATATGGCTTTCACTATTTTGAGGAATGTACTTCTTATTCCTATTTTTTCTAGTGCTTTCAACATGAATGGATGTTGTATTTTGTCAAATGCCTTCTCTGCATCCAGAGAAATTATCATATGATTCTTATCCTTAGCTCTATTGATGTGATGTATTACATTGATTGATTTGCGAATGTTAAACCAGCCTTGCATCTGTGGGATGAAGCCTACTTGATCATAGTGTATGATTTTTTAAATTTGTTTCTGGATTCTGTTGGCTAAAATTTTATTGAGGAGTTTTGCATCTGTGTTCATTAGAGAGATAGGTCTGTAGTTTTCTTTTTTGTTGGGTCTTTCCCTGGTTTGGGGATGAGAGTAATATTAGCTTCATAAAATGAGTTTGGTATTGCTCCTTCTGTTTCTATTTCTCAGTAGAGTTTCAAGGGTATAGGTGTTATTTCATCTTTAAATGTCTTGTAGAATTCCACAGTGAATCCATCTGGACCTGGGCTCTTTTTGGTTGGCATTTCCCTGATTGCTTTCACAATTTTGTTGTAAGAGATTGGTTTGTTCAGTTTGTTTACCTCACCGTTGTTCAGTGTGGGTAGCCTATATTTATTTAAGAAATCATCCATTTCTACCAGATTTTCTTGTTTCTTTGAATATAGGCCGTGGTAGTACCTATTCATTATGGACTGGATTTCTTGGGAATCAGTTGTGATTGTTTCCGTGGGGTCTCTAATCTTGTTTATTTGAGTCTCCCCCTTTCCTTTTTTTGATTAATCTTGCCAGGGGTCTGTCTATTTTGTTGACTCTTTCAAAGAACCAACTTTTTGATTTATCACTTTTGTGTATAGTAGATCTTATTTCAATCTCTGATAGTTCTGATTTTATTTTTGTTATTTCTGTCCTTCTAGTTGTTTTAGAATTAAGTTTTTCTTGCCCCTCTAGGTGTTTCAGTTTTTTTTTTTTTAGGTTATTTACATGCTCTTCTTCTGTCTTTTTAATATGCACTCCTAGTGCGATAAATTTGCCTCTTAGAACTGCCTTTGCTGTGTCCCACAAGATCCTTTGTGATGTTTCTTGATTGTCACATTACATTCAAGGAAGTTTTAAATTTCATTTCTGATCTGATCTGTTACCCAGGAGTTATTCAGAAGTGTGTTGTTCAGTTTCCAAGTGATTGAATGTTTTTTTACTTTGACTGCATTGTTCAGAATTAGTCTGACTCCACTGTGGTCTGATAGAATGCATGGGATCATATCAGTCCTCTTGTATCTGCTTAAGTTTTCTGTATGAACTATTATACGATCAATTTTGAAGTATGTGCCATGTGCTGCTGAGAAAAATGTAAAAAGTTTCACAGTTGGGTGGAAGACTCTGTGTATATCTGTTAAGCCCAGCTGGGCTATGGTGTTTTTTAAGTCGATGGTGCCTTTGCCTAACTTTTGTTGAGTTGACCTGTCATTTGTTGAGAGTGGTGTATTGAGGTCTTCCACTATGATTGTGTTTGAGTCTATCTTGTTCTGTAATTCTAAGAGAGTTTGTTTGACATATTTGGATGCTCCTGTGTTGGGGGAGTAAGTGTTTATAACTGTAATATTATGGGCATGGATTGTACCCTTTACTAATATATAATGGCCGTCTCTATCTTTATGTACTGATTTTGCTGAGAAGTTAAATTTGTCAGAGATTAAGATTGCTACTCCTGCTTTCTTGCATGGTGCATTGGAGTGGAAAATTCGTTCCCATCCTTTCACTTGGAATTTGTTTCTGTCTTTGGCGGTGAGGTGGGTCTCTTGGAGGCAACATATGGATGGGTGGTGTTTCTTAATCCAGTCTGCTGCTCTGTGTCTTTTGATTGGATTGTTCAGCCCATTCACATTTAGGGAAATTATGGAAATTAGTTTTTTGGTTTTGTTTTTGTTCATTTTCTCCTCAAGGCTGGCAGGCTGTCTTTTGATCCATTCCTCCATTTGGGACTTTTTGTTGGTTAATTGGAGATAAGGATCTCATAGATTTGTCTGCCTGGGATACCTTCAAACATTAATCCTTAGATCTCAGCCCCAAGTAGCTACTACTACAGTCTTCAGTTGTTTGTATAATACTGTTTTATTATTATGTTGGGATTTTTGTTGTTATATTTGTTTGTTTTATTTTTAGCAATGTTGCAGGTTGAACACAGGGTTGATACTGCTAGGCAAGCATTTTATCACTTGAGCCTCACTCCTAGCCCTCATTCTTTTTTTTCTCAGTTTGTAGGACTTGAACTCTGGGCCTGGGCACTGTCTCTGAGCTCTTCAGCTCACGGTTACCACCCTACCCCTTGAGCCACAGTGCCACTTCCAATTTTCTGGTGGTTAATTGGAGATAAGAGTCTCATGGACTTTAGGCCGAGCTGGTTTTGAACCGTGATCCTCAGATCTCAGCCTCCTGACTAGTATTACAGGCATGAGCCACCTCACACAGCTCTAGCCCCATTCTTATAATAAAAGTTAGGTTATTCTTTGGAGGGAACATCTATTTCTCAAGTTAAACAAGTTTCTGAAGTAGGTTAAAAAAGAAGTGCCATACCAATTATCAACCAGTACACTTAAAAGATTTAAAAATTGTTCTACAGGGCTGGGAATTTGGCTTAGTGGTAGAGTGCTTGCCTAGCATGCACGAAGACCCAGGTTTGGTTCTTCGGTACTACATAAACGTAGGAAAAGCCAGAAATGGTGCTGAGGATCAAGTGGAAGAGCTCTAGCCTTGAGAAAGCCGAAGAACAGTGCTCAGGCCCTGAGTTCAAGACCTAGGACTGGCAAAAAAAAAATTGTTCTACAAAGATTTAATAACCCAGTTAAGTGCTGGTGGCTCACACCTGTAATCCTACCTAATCAGGATTCTGAGATCTTAGAATTTCTGTTCAGAGGCAGCCAGGGCAAGGAAAGCCTATGAGACTCCTATCTCCAATAAACCATCAGAAAACCAGAAGTGGAGCTGTGGCTCAAAGTGGTAGAGGGCTAGCCTTGAGCAAAAATCGCTCAGAGACAATACCCAGGCCCTGAGTTCAAACCTCACATCTGACACCTACCCGCCCCCCCCAAAAAGAACTAATCACCTAATCAATAAATAGACAAAGTAACTAACTAGAGACTTATAAGAAATAAAAGAGGCCAACAATGAAACATGTCTAACCTCTCTGGCCATAAAGGAAATGAAAATCAAAACAACACTGAGATTCCATCACACCCCAGTAAGATAGGGCATCATCAAAAATATGAACAATAACAAATGTTGCCTGGGACATGGAGGGAAAGGAACGCTATTATGCTGTTCATGGAAAGGTGAACTGGTATAACTGTCTCTGCCGGGAACATTCTCCCCCTCCCTGAATTCTTAACATAAGAATGTGCCTGCATAGTTCCTTGCCCTAAGGGCAACATTTTGTAATTAGGTCACTAAGCAAAGCATGGCTGCTTGTGTTGATATGCAAACATCCTACCATCGGACCTCCTACCCCGAGCAGTACCCCAACCCCACTTGCCTCTCCTGAAGAGGCATATAAACCCCTGTGTGAAAAATAAAATTTGCAGCTTGATCAGAATGCTTGTCTTGCTGCCTTCTTCATGTCTCCTATCCCTTTCATTCCTCCCTCTAGGTTCTTGGCCCTAGTGGACGTCCCACTGGATGACCTGTGGTGACCCAGGACAAGACAATAACAGACACCAGACCATGGAATTGAAGTTGAGGGCACCAGGGGCCTAAAATTGTCCTCCAGCTTCAGGTGTCCTGGGTATTTATTGATAAGGGGTGTACATGCAGAAAAAGTAAGGTGACAGTACCTTGAAGTGACAAACATCAATCATGTGATACACTCAAGTGATAAGCAACCTTTTGTAACTTTAGGAACAGCCTCAAGCAGCAGATGACTTATGATTAATGTAGATTTTTGTCTATCTCTAAATTTCCAGAAAGTGTGATGTAGAATTAGCCTACACCTAGGATAGGAATCTGAGGTCTTCCAAGCCTCCATTTCAGGAGACTCTCAGCATTCTGAGAATTCTGGGAAGAATGGTTCCATCCTCCTAATCATTTCAGGTCACACAGGTCGATGTTTGTGGGCTCTCACATATGACCACTATGGAAGGCATTTTAGAGATTCCTCAAAATTTTCAACAGAATCTAGCCATTCCATTCTTTGACATTTATCCAAAAGCTTACAGTCAGGATACAGTAAAGATACTTGAACATCTATGTTCACTGTTGCACTATTACCATAGCCAAGTGATGGAAATAGCCCAGGTGCCCTACAAGGGATGAACAGACCAAAAAATTAGATAGATAGATGAATAGATTGATCCGTATTATACATATAATATATACTGCATATTTATGGTGGAGTTTTATTTATTTATCAGGGAGAATAATATTGTGTCATATGCAGGAAATGAATGGTCCTGGGGGAAAAATGATATTAACAAAAGTATACCAAGCCCAGAGAGACAAGGACACATGTTTTCTCTCATAGATGGAAGTTTGATCTAATTTATATGGATACAATAAACACATACAGAATCACTTGCAAGTGTTTACATATATATTAACCGAAGTATAGTAAATGCAGGGGAGAATTCAAGTAGTGTAATTCCTTAGAGAAATGAGTTTGCAGCCCAGCAAAATGAATACCAGGAAACTGGCATTTGAGGTATGGGAAGGAGGTCAAAGAAGAGGGGAAGAACAATGAAGAAAAGAAGGGAAAGGAGAATGCAGCCATAAAACTCAATGCATATCTTATGAAATTAGGAAAATTTAAGAGAAGGGCTGGATTGGGAGGGGTAGGGGAGAAAGATGAAAGGCGTAGTATCGATCCAGATGCATTATACTTCTAAACTCAAAAAAAAAAAAAAGCTCAGGAACTGCACCCAGGCCCTGAGTTCAAGCCCCAGGATGGACAAAAATAAAGTTATATGAGAGACAAGGAGGAACAGAGTTGATGCAAAAGCAAACCATGAAAATTAGTCAAAACTTGTAGTCAAGAAACTCAGGAACTCTGAGATTTGGTTAGTCCCTCTTTTTATTCTTGAAGGGTGAGTTTTGAGACATTCCCCTAATGGGAATAGTTAGGCTAATTAGGGACTTTGACTGACAGGTCAAAGTATAACTCAAGCTATACTGGGCACATGTTAAATGCTCAAATGCATTTTGAATCAGAATCATGAAATGTAAGGGAAATTCATGAGCTGTTCAGAAAAGGGGGGGAGGGGGAATGGGCCAGGAGTTTGGCCTAGTGGTAGAGTGCTTGCCTAGCATGCACGAAGACCCAGGTTCGATTCCTCAGTACCACATACATAGGAAAAAGCCGGAAATGGTGCTGAGTCTCAAGTGGTAGAGCTCTAGCCTCAAGCTCAGGACTGGCAAAAAAAAAAGTGTGGGGGGGAATATCAAAAAGGGTACTTAGGATCACCATTGGACTAAGCTGTATGTGTTTTAAGAATCAAGACAACCATAAAAGAACAACCACAAAGAGGATGTGTTAGGGCATTTCTGGGTGTTCTAGGATGACTCACTTCACACCTATTTTTTAAAAAATGGACTGTTTCACAAATTTGCGTGTTATCCTGTGTGTTCCAGGGCCATGCTAATCTTCTCTGTATCATTCCAATTTTAGAATATGTGCTGCCAAAGCAAGTACACCTATCTTATGTGCCCTTGCTCTCTGCTCACTTCTGTCCTGTGTGTCCTAGTTTTCTATATTAGAATAGCCTTCACGTGCAATCCTTCCGAATCTCTGCCTCCTCTATAACTAGGATTATACAAATAAATCATTGCACCCAATAATTTGTCTTTTGTTGTAGTTGTTGTTTTGTTTTTGGTTTTGTTTTTGCCAGTCCTGGCCTTGAGCTCAGGGATGGAGCACTGTCCTTGGGCTTTCTCAAGGCTAGAGCTCTACCACTTGAGCCAAAGCACCACTTCTGGCTTTTTTCTATGTATGTGGTACCATAGGTCTTCCTGCATGCTAGGCAAGCACTTTACCACTAGGCCAAACTCCCGGCCCATTTTGTTGTTTTCTTAATTTTAGTTTTTATTCATCCTGGGGCTTAAACTCAGGGTCTCAAACTAGCACTCTACCACTTTGCTTGAGCCACAGCTTCACTTTAATTTTTATGATAGGTAATTGAATAAAAGTCTCATGGCCTTTCCTCCTTGGGCTAGCTTCAAACTGCAATCATCAGATCTCAGTCTCCTGAGTAGCTAGGCATGAACCTCATTTTTTTGGCCACTCCTAGAGCTTGAACTTAAGGTCTGGACACTGTCCCTGAGCCTCTCCATGCTTAAGATTAGTGCTCTATTACTTGATACATAGTGCCACTTCTGGATTTTCCTGTTTGTGTAGTCCTGAGAAATTAAACCCAGGGCTTCATGCATGCTAGGCAAGCATTCTACCACTAAGTCACATTCCCAAATCATGCCAGATTTCTTAATCTATGATGTAAATCCTTAAGTTGCATAGAAACATGCTCACCTTTTTTGTGAGAAATAGGTAGGTAGGCAGGTAAGTAGAAAGAGAGAGAAAGAGAGAGAGAGAGCCAGACAGACAAAACGCTTTTATTTTCCTTCTTTGAGGAGAACACAGCCTTGGGAATTATCTCTAGTATTCCCAAATAATAAATCTTTTTTCACTCTTTTATCTTCAAGTTATGCTTGTCAGTTTTATTTTAACTAAGAATTAAACCCAGTGCATTTGGTTACAGTGGTTATAACCACCTTTGCAGTAGCATAGATTGCTCAGAGCAGAGCACTGGGCTAGCATGCAAAAGGTTCTTGATCCAATTCTTACTACTATGGATTTACAACACAACCATTTACAGTGGCTCAAAGAAATACAAAATTGGAGAGGATATCATAATAACCCTCTAGCTATTACCTTGCTTGAAAGGATTTCCATACATAACCAATCAGTTCCTACACATTCCTATTTTAAGAAAAATGTCCAAATTTTACCTATAGATATATAGGATATCACAATATGTCACCCCCAAATTTGCCATGCTAGAATATAGGTTATTTCAAGCTGAAAGCAATTAAGGAAATTGAAACACAGAAGGAGTTCTCTGGCATCCCATCTGCCTAGAGACAGACTGTAGCCCCCTTGCAAATGGCATCCCAACCCACACTTCCCATATAGGGAGGGATTAACAACCTATATCATTCAAGACAAGATGGTACCAGGAAAGGGCCCTACATGAATACACTTGCCTAACATCACTCATCTACCCTTCATTTCCTATGTTCGTTTTCCATCTATTTGCCATCCCACAATAGGTCACCCCTGGAAGCTCAGTGTCCCTTTCTTGGTGTTGTCATTTCTCTAAATACATCCCCTTCCCTGAATGGTGTCAAAGCCTCCAAGCCTGGGCCTTTCCTTGAGTGTTTTCTCTTCAATGAAATATATTCCTGCCTGTCTCATGCCAATTTTTTTTATATGAAATAAAGTTGCAGGCCTTTTTTAGATCTGTTGTAAGTTTGTTTTGGATGCCAAGCCAGAGTACCTAAAAGAGTACAGGACATTTACCAATCACGACAGATACTTGTATTTTTTAATTGCATTTTATCATCAGGGTAACACATAGAGGGGTTACAGTTACATTCATCAGGTAGTGGCTACATTACTTCTTGAACATTGATACTTCTTCTCATGTTTTTCTCTCACCTTCCCTCCACCTACTCCCTCCCAGATACTTGTATTTTTTTCTCCTTTCTTCCCTCCTTCTTTCTTCCTTCCCTCTCCTTCCTTCCTTCCTCCTCCTCTCTCTCTCTTTCCTATTCTCTTCCCCCTCCTCCTTCCTGTCTGTTCTTTCTCTTTTCTGATACAGAATCCCGCTATGTAGCTATGGATTACAGGTATATACCTTCACACTTAACTACCGGTTTGAATTTCTAAGACATATTATCTCATCTGCCCTACTCCTTCAGCATAACTAAAAAGAAAATTAGCAAAACTTTGTGAGAGAATATTGGTAGGAGGAGAAACTGTGTAAGGGAAGAGGAAAAGGCTATGGGGATGAATATAATAAATGTACTTTATATACTTGAAAATTAAATAAAGAAATTTATTAAAATTATAAAGCAAATGGGCCAGAGGAGGGAATAAGAAGTAGTAATGGGCCAGACAAGACACTGGTAGCTCAGGACTATGATCCTAGCTACTCAGAATGCTGAGATCTGAGGATCACAGTTCCTTTGATTTATTCTCATTTGTTGCTGTTTTGGTTTTTTTTTATTTCCATACCCTTTGTCTTATATGTAAGTTCACCTGCTTGGGGAGGGGAAGGGAAAGTACAGCAGCAGTGGGACAAAAGAAGAACCAATTCAGCAGTGATACTTACTAGACACTATGTTGTAAATAAACCATACATCTTGAGGGAGATGGGGTTCAGGAGGGGAAAGCTGGGAGAAAATGATGGTAGGAATGACACTGTCCAAAAAGAAATGTGTTCATTACTTGACTTATGTAACTGTAACCACTCTGTATATCACCTTTACACTATTTTTTTAAAAAGTAAGAATGGGGTAAGTTTGCACAAAACATGAATTGCTCAAAGCATGAGATGTGGTATTTGTACACAATGGAATTCTATGCTGCTGTCAGAAAGAATGACATTGCCCCATTTGTTAGGAAATGGAAAGACTTAGAAAAATCATATTAAGTGAAGTAAGCCAGACTCAAAGGAACATAGGCTCAATGGTTTCCCTCATTTGTCATAATCAGTAGAAACCTTGGGCTCTCCTAGCAGAGATTTGCAATAGAGCAAAACCTTGATACATAAGGCCATATAGTATGAAGCTAATTGAAAAGATCTCCAGGATATTGAAACAAAAGCCATATAATGAATGATTGTTGTCCTTAATGTACTATGTTATCTCTCATCTCTTTTGCTGTCCCTTGGTTATCTCATATTGTTACAGTATCTCACTTTGTTATCTGATATATTGGATATATTTGTATTTGGTTATTTGAAATTGGATAGGGAAGGGGGGAAAACCAAGACGGGGTGGGGGAGGGTAATGGGAACCAAGACATGTGAAAGGGTATCAATATATGTGAATTAATGCACCTTCTATCTGGCAAATATCATGTAACCGTTTTATTAATTACAATAAAAATATATTAAAAAAAAGAAATTTCACAGTGAGGGCATGGGAATGTGGCTTATGGTAGAGTGCTTGCCTAGCATGTGTAAAGCCCTGGGTTCAATTCCTCAATACCACATGAAAAGAAAAGGCCAGAATTGGCATTGTGGCTCAAATGGCAGAGTACTAGCCTTGAGCGAAAGAAGCTCTGGGACAGTGACCAGGCCCTGAGTTCAAGCCTCAGAACTGCGGGGATAAAAAGAAAGGAAGGAGGGAAGGAAGAAAGGAAGGAAGGAAGGAAGGAAGGAAGGAAGGAAGGAAGGAAGGAAGGGAGGAAGGAGAAAGAAATATCTAATTAATATGTGCTTATGTAATAATGATAATAAGTTTGAGTTTAACTGACACCATCTTGGCATCTTGGACGATAGGAAATTTCCCAAACACTTGAAGGTAGAGACCCATCCTGAGGTGATCAGCATGCCCAGATTCCTAGAGGCAGGGGTGAGGACCTAGAAAATTCATTCCTGGACATGCCAGACTATACCATGAATCACAAGACTCTTTGACCTCTTAAGCTCCCTGTGACCCTTCCCCCTAACCATGAACTCTATTTATACCCTCAACCAACTCTACTGCCAGTTGGCATCGTGCCTCCTATCTCCTGACTTTCCTCAGGTCTCCGTGGATGGCATACCTCTTCAGCTCTCCATTAAGAGTTGGTTTTGGTTTGTTGAGGTTTTCTGCTCTTCACTTTCCTAACCTCACTAATCAGTTTGGTGGTGGTAGTGGTGTTCTTTGTCGGTCACAGGGCTTGAACTCTGGGTTTGGGCACTGTCCCTGAGATCTACAGCTCAAGGCTTTGAGCAACAGCACCACTTGTCACAGTTCAGTTTTCTTATCGTGTTAAGCCTATTCGGGGCTGCAAGGTTTGGGGGACATTTGTCCACTTGCAGTCGCCAGCCAGTTTGCTAATAAATATTACTGATTCAACCTCTCAAAATGTGGCTTCTCTGTATCTTGCAAACAAATTCCCATATAACACAACAAAATTTAAAACTATGATTCTACAGAAGTTTCTCTATTATTGTGTGTGTGTGTGTGTGTGTGTGTGTGTGTGTGTGTGTGTGTGTGTGATATGGGGCTTGAATTTGACCCAGGTGTCATCCCTGAGCTCTTCAGTTCAAGGTTACTGCCCTACCCCAAGGACTAGGCGTTGTTCCTGAGCTTAAGCCTATCGCTTTACCCTTGAGCCAAGCCTCACTTCCTGTTTTCTAGAGGTTTATAGGCGATGAGAGTCTCAGGTCCTTTTGTGCCTGGGCTGGCTTTGAAATTTGATCCTCAGATTTCAGCCTCCTGAGTAGTTAGGATTACAGGTGTGAGCCACTGTGCCCAGCTCTATTTTATCTCTATAATTTTTTTCATATATCTTTTATTGTAATTAATAGAAGGGTTACATGATATTTGCCAGATAGATGGTGCATTAATTTCCATACATTGATACCCTTTCACATGTCTTGGTCCCCATTTCCCTCCCCCACCCCCACCCCTCATCTTGTTTTCCCCCCTTCCCTATCCAATTTCAAATAACCAAATACAAATATATCCAATATATCAGGTAATAAAATGAGATACTGTAACAATATGAGATAACCAAGGGACAGCAAAAGAGATGAGAGATAACATAGTACCTTAAAAACAACAATCTTTCATTATATGGCTTATGTTTCTATATCCTAGAGATCCTCTCATTTAGTGTCATACTATATGGTCTTTTGTATCAAGGTTTTGCTCTATTGCAAATCTCTGCTAGGAGAGCCCAAGGTTTCTACTGATTATGACAAATGAGGGAAACCATTGAGCCTATGTTCCTTTGAGTCTGGCTTACTTCACTTAATATGATTTTTTCTAAGTCTTTCCATTTCCTAACAAATGGGGCAATGTCATTCTTTCTGACAGCAGCATAGAATTCCATTGTGTACAAATACCACATCTTGTTGATCCACTCATCAACTGAGGGACATCTGGGTTGGTTCCATATCTTTGCTATGGTAAATAGTGCTGCAATGAACATTGTTGTGCTGGTGGATTTAGTATGCCCTTGTTTCTGGATAATTGGGTAAATGCCAAGTAGTGGAATTGCTGGGTCATAGGGGAGCTCTATGTTTAGTCTTTTGAGGAAGTGCCATACTGCTTTCCATAGTGGTTGAACGAGTTTGCACTCCCACCAACAGTGCAGTAGTGATCCCTCCTGGCCACATCCCCTCCAGCATCTGTTGTTATTAGTTTTCTTGATCCTGGCCATTCTAACTGGAGTGAGGTGGAATCTTAGAGTTGTTTTTGATTTGCATTTCTTTTATGACCAGAGATGTTGAGCATTTCTTCATGTGTCTATAGGCCATTTTTGTTTCTTCTTCAGTTATCTCTATCATTTTATAAATTTTTTTTCAAGCCGCTATATTCCAATTGAAATATGGATACTGTCTCTAAGTAATCATCTTGTCTTCATCATTTTCATGCCTTAATAGATGATGGAGAATTTTCAAGCAGCTCCAAGAATTCTAGAGGTGATATAGGAATTGCTTTTATCTGCAGCTGTGTTGTAAGTTGTTAAGCAATGTAGAGGTGAAATTCTTTGAATTGCAAGTTTGTCACGAGTTGTTTAGCTCCAGGAAATTTTTACTCCGGAGAATACTTGCCCTTGGCTATCCTTGACTATTTCGCCTAGATAGCATGCTTCAATAGAACAACCTTTGCAAGTCCCCATACCACATGACATCAGCCTTGGTATGGTTTTTGCCTTTAAAAGCTTTGTGATAATAGCATTCTGGGCTGTTTCTTGGGACAGAAGTCCACTTGCAGTCATTGGCTTTCCAATAGACTCTTGGTTCCACCATTCAAAATGTGGCTTCTCTGTGCCTCCCTGTATTGCTTTTAGCTGGTAGATTTCGTCAGTGCCCTTTCATCTATAGTTTCTCTTTTTTTTTTACTATTTCTTCCTGGATATTTTGTCATTCATGGGGCTTAAACTCAAGGCCTGGTTACTGTTCCTGAGCTATTCTTCTTCAAGACTAGCACTCTTACCACTTTGAGCCACAGTGCCACTACAACAGTAATGTTTAATCACTACTGTGTTACATGGAAAGGCATATAATGATTAATCATTGTTTTGTGACTAACACTGATCTTTGGCTTCTGATTCTATTAGTGTGATCCATTCTTTATGATACTAGGCAAAGGCTGGGTCTGCTCACTGCAAGACAGAGGCAAGCTAGAAATAGAACGAACTTTATTATAAAGAGGTGGCTGAGCCAGGCACAGTAGCTCAGGCCTGTAATCCTAGCTACTCAGAAGGCTGAGGTCTGAGGATCACAGTTCAAAGCCAGCGTGGGCTCTAAAGTCCATGAGACTCTTATCTCCAATTAACCACTAGAAAACAGGGGGTAGGGCAGTTCTTGAGCTGAAGAGCTCAAGGACAGCTCCCAGGCCCAAAGGTCAAGCCCCACATTTGGGGGGGGAGGAGATGGCTGATGTAAAAACATACGATGACCATCCCAAGTACTTTATTAGGAGCCAGTGTTCATACCTATCATCCTAGCTACTCAAGAGGCGAGGCTTGAAATTTAAGCCAGCCTAGGCAGACAAATTTGTAAGACACTTACCCTGCATTCACCAGCCAAAAAAAAAAAAAAAAAAGAGGAGTGGTGACCTAAGTGATAAAGCCAAGCAAGAACACACGACCCAGGGCTGAAGCCCTATTACTGGTACAGAAAGCAGAAAAAGATGAAGAGAAGGAGAGCGACGGGGAGGAGAACTTATAATTTTGAATCTAAGGAAACACATTTTGACATTTTTGGACACAGAGGGATGGGCCTAGAGTAACAGTAACAATCAATCCTGCAGTGGCCTATTTTTTGCTTACCTATAATGACGTCACCTGAAGAACTCCAATGTGGGGCACGTCACACAAGGGTAAAAGGCCTACCTCGTGGCCCAGTGCTCACTTCCAAGTTTTGGAGATCCAGTCTCCTGGTTGGGAGGTTTGGCTATGGTTTGTGATGTAAAATAAGGCTACCTCGAACCCATGGATTGGCCCCACCACCCTCTCTGACCGCACCTACCCCCCCACCTACTTTTATGTTAATAGACAATCCTGCTTCTTACTTTAGCCCCTGGTATCTTCCCAGGGGCTGTGACATTCTCCCTGGCACATCTGTGTCTTCCCTCTGGAGAAGGGAGGGCTGGGTGAAGGCGGCCAGCCGGCCCTATCCTTTCTCAGTCTCGTCTTAGTTGGGGCGTGTTTTCTTTGCCCTTCTTGCTGGTCAGGAGGCAAAGAGTGCTAAAAACCCCAACACTCCAAAGGTTCTAATTTCTGTAAGTTCTAAAGAAAGATGGCTTGGATTAGGAACTTTATGATCAGTGTTTCTTGTGTTCCTTTTTTCCTGCAACAGCTGATTCTACAGTTAATATCTTAGTCATTTATATGTAGATTTCCCCCCTTTATTATTTCCAGTGCTGGTCAAAGTAAAGAAAAACAAAAGGGGCCGGGAGTTTGGCCTAATGGTAGAGTACTTGCCTAGCATGCACAAAGACCGGGGTTTGACTCCTTGGTACCACATAGAAAAAAGCCGGAAGTGGTGCTGAGGTTCAAGTGGTAGAGCTCTAGCCTTGAGAAAGTCCAAGGACAGTGCTCAGTCATGGGGCTTGTCAGTCAGTCATGGGGCTTGAACTCTGGACCTGGCCACTGTCCCTGAATTCTTCACCTCAAAGCTACCACCATGCCTCTTGAGCCAAGGTGCCACTTCCGGTTTTCTGGTGGTTAATTGGAGATAAGAGTCTCACAAACTATCATGCCTGGGCTGGCTTTGAACTGCGATCCTCAGATCTCAGCTTCCCAAGCAGCTAGGATTACAGGCACGAGCCATCTGTGCCTGGCTCTCACTCATTCCCTTTTGTGAGAATAAAATAAGCTAATTTCCTTCCATTCTCCAAAGAATGGAGACTGGTTTTATATTGAATATCATTACAAACTCTTGAGATTCTATCTTTTTTGCAATTCTTTGATGCACCATAGGTAACCTTTTAAACATCTACTGTGTAGCCCAGGCTTTGCTATGACTTTCTAATCTTCTTGCCTCTTGAGTTACAATGACAGGTGCAAGCCATCAGAGGTTCTAGAGATTTTACAGAGTCCATATCTCCACCCATACATAACTTCCTCTGTGACCAACTTCACCCCACCACAGGCTATCACTGACTCTGAGGATACACCATTATGCCCAAAGCTCATAGTTCTATAGGTTCCTGTGAACGGGAACCTAGGTCATCTTCTGAGTTATTTTCTGTTCTTTAGAGCACCAGCGACTCTACTTTGTAAAGTAACACTTTGCCCTCTGTTTTGAGTGCAAGTGCTAAAATACAATAACTTGGTAAGTCATCTGGACAGATAGATTCCCACTTACTGCTCGACATAGAGAACTTTTCCAAAAGAACAAGGCCTAACTCACGAGTCACAGAACAGTAAGTAAAATAAAAAAATCACCACCTGTGAACTTAGCAAATTCAATTAGAGAAGGGCACATGATGTATCTAAACCATATCACAAAAGCTGTGTCCTGAGGAGTTTTGAAAGAAGTTAACACCAAAGAAGTTAAGAAGTCAGATATAAGATTTAAGCAAGCAAGGTTGAGAATTAAGCAAATCAACTAGCAAGCAAGAAAAATTTACATTCAAAATATAGCAATTTAGGAAAGACTTTCTTGGGTCCATAAACTAAAACACCCAGAAAAAGGACATCCTACCCTCCTAAATTTTGTACTTACATCCTGTGTCCTGAGCCATTCTCTTCTTCAGTCACTTGAAGCCATCTTGAAATTCAGACCATGTGCCCATCCATTTCAGAGTGGATGGATGGCCAAACCACCTGACCACCTTGGACCACACCTGTGACTTGGTCTGTTTCTTTGTTCTTGGTTTGTTTGGGGTTTTTTTTGGCCAGTCCTGGGGCTTGAACTCAGGGCCTGAGCACTGTCCTTGGGCTTTCTCAAAGTTAGATCTCTGCCACTTGAGCCACAACACCACATCCAACTTTTTCTAAGTATATGGTACCAAGGAATCGAACCTGGGTCTTCGTGCATGCTGTGCAAGCACTCTACAACTAGGCCAGACTCCCGCCTGGCCTGTTTTAATTCGATATACTTCCCCCCTAATCCTTTCTATTTAACTTAAGGCAGTATTTCACCCCCCAAAGATGACTACAAATATACTGCAGTGTTGTTTTTCCTGTAGCTACTCAAGAGGATGAGATCTGAGGATCAGGAAATTCTGTGAGACTCTTATCTCCAATTAACCACCAGAAAACCATAAGTGGAGCTGTAGCTAAAAGTGATAAAGTAATAGCCCTGAGCAAAAAGAGCTCAGTGCCAAGGCCCTGAGTTCAGCCTTAGGACCGACAAAGAAAAAAATCAAGTAAACACAATACTGATTTATAGGTTATTTCTACCTTTTTTGATATTAAAATTATTGGTCTAATTTTTTTCCTCTCTTAAAAACACCTCTACATGAATTTATTTAAATGGAGACATACTTTTTCCAACAAAACAAAATCCTCAGAGTATGTCATTTGGGGATCAAATATGTACACAAAACTAAGAATTTTACTATAGATTTTAGATTTTAGTTGAGCAGATTCATTCCCCTATCACTTTCACTACACTGTGATTTGTTTGTGTTTTGGTTTGGTTTTGGTGTCAGTCCTGGGTCTTGAACTCATAGCCTGGATGCTGTCCCTGAAGTTTTTATCTCAAGGCTAGTGCTCTACCACTTGAGCCACAGCTCTACTTCCAACTTTGTGTGTGTGTGTGTGGCTAGCTGGAGATTAAATTCTCATGGACTTATCTCCTGAGGCTAGCGTTCCAGTCCACAGATATCAGCCTCCTGAGTAACTGGAATTACAGATGTGAGCCACCTGCACCTAGCAACGTTAAGCTTTTATAAAATTTTCTAGGAGATAGCAACTGCCAGTCATGCAGGCTTCTAGAAAGACCAAGTGGCATTATTTTATATTGGTAAGGAAGAGATATTCATCAGACTAGAGTCATTCATTGAAAAGTTTAAAAAAATTCCACAAAGTTCTGAAGTTAATTATTCCAACAGAAAGCAAGGCTTCCACTTACATATTTTATTATCATATCTCATCTGCATTGATTCAGTTCAAATATTTATGAGCAATGAATAATAAATTGACTTTAATAACTAGTTATTTCTCTGGATGATTGATACTCATATAAAAGAAGGGAAATATGTTCAGAGAATGAAGTGTGATTGGGCTTTGTGATTTCAATATGAACTTTTTTTTGCTGTGGGTCATGTGGGAAATTATTATTTTGAAATGATGTCTTCTCTTTATTTTGAGGTAGGTATAGTATTATATTGCAAAGGGAATTTGAAATAATGGGAGTTTCTGGGAAGATTTACAATGACATAAGATTACTGCAGCTTTATCTACACTCAATACTTATCTCATAGACGCTTATCTCATATTCATTTCTCAACACCCCAAAAGGCCAGTAATTCAAAGATAAGTTTGGGGGGCAAGAAAATAACTTATTTGGCCAAGTACCAGTAGCTCCTGCCTGTAATCCTAGCTACTCATGAGGCTGAGATCTGAGGATCACAGATTGAAGCCAGATCAGGCAGGAAAGACTATGAGACTCTTATCTCTACTAAAACTACCAAAAAAAAAAAAAAAGCCAAGAGTGGAGCTGTAGCTCTAGTGATAGAATGCTAGCCTTAAGCACAAAAGCTCAGAGACAGTGCCCAGGCTCAGAATTCAAGCCCTAGACAGGAAGGAAGAAAGGAAGGAAGGAAGGAAGGAAGGAAGGAAGGAAGGAAGGAAGGAAGGAAGGAAGGAAGGAAGGAAGGAAGGAAAGAAGGAAGGAAAGAAGGAAGGAAAGAAGGAAAGGAGCAGGCAGGCAGAAGCCCTGAGTTCAAACACAGAAGCCCTGAGTTCAAACACAGTACTGTTATAAAAATTGTAAATAGGGCAGGAGTTTGGCCTGGTGGTAGAGTGCTTGCCTAGCATGCACGAAGACCTGGATTTGATTCCTGGGTACCACATTCATATATATATATATATATATATATATATATATATATATATATATATGTATAAAATATTCTGGGCTTTTAGACTGAGAAACTAAAAATTGTAACCACCATTTTGTAGTCATTAACTAACTACTAGTTCTGCTTCTGTAACCGCTTCACTGCCTTATTGCTGAGACCCTGTGCTATGCTGTGACCCTTCACCCACTTCTGCCCTAATGCTAGGAAAAAGCCTAGTACAGAACAATTCCCAGAACCACAGATGGCGCTTATCTCTATAATACCAGAATAATCCCTCCTGGAGTCTGGTAATCACTATCTAGACCACAAACCCTCAAGTTTAGCATGCATCCTCCTGAGTCACTGTAGTGGTGTCACCCAACTAGTTCAAAGTACGTCAACCCTTGGACCTAACCAATAATTTGTTTCCGATCCTTTCCCACTTGGTAGCATGCCAATCATACTATAGAGTTGTGTTATGATTTTCCCGTGGTGTGCAGTGATTCGTTACAAGGTTCTATGATGTGTGCTCAGCCCCTGCCTCCCCCGAAAAATATATAAAAGGTGTTGTACTCCTGGGCTCAGGGCCTCACAGCATCACTGGTTGCGACCAGGTACGTGGGAGACCCAAGCTCGAGCTTGCAATAAAGACTCCCTTGCTTTTACATTGGTGATGGTCTCTGATGGACTTTCCGGACAAGGCGTCCTGAACTCGAGCTTAATAAGACATGGATGGCAACATATTTTCAACTGCTATATATACTTGCTGCTTGTGGCTTGCAGGATTTGTCCCAGTACAAATTCTATTAGCATTTGTTACTGCTCAATAAATCCACCTATTTCAGAGATTTCTTTTTCTCTAGAGTTTTGATTTGACACAGGCAACACTACACTGTTGTTATAATACTAAAAATAGTCAGAGACACTGTTCCTGTAAAATTACCTTTTAGACTAGAGAGAGGTGAGAAATACACATCATCTTAAAGTTATGTACTGATATTGTCTTTTTCAAAACCAAGTAAATGATAGAGGAAAATATTCTATGTTGGTAGTGATTTTTTTCCTTGTAATTCTGAAGGCTTTCTTTTGTTGCTTTCTAGCTCTTACTAGGAGGTTTGAGTCCATCTTGATTTTCTATTCTTTGGGTATGCCATGATTTTTTGTTTGTTTCTCCTCCCTACTTTAGGGGATTTTTTTTTGTTGTGTTTGTATAAGACCTTGAACTCACGGCCTAGATGCTGCCTCTTAGCTTTTTTTCCTCAAGACTGGCAATCTATCACTTGAGTCACACTACTCCATTTCTGGCTTCCTTACTTTTCCATGATGATAGTTAAAACTTGACTGAAATGTTAAAATGGCTTTAGTAAATACTTAAAGATTTCAGGATTAAATTTCAACATATCAGACTTTTGTGTGGTTTTATGATTTCTTTCTTTCTTTTTTGCCAGTCCTGACCGAGCACTGTCCTTGGGGTTTCCTCAAAGCTAGTGCTTTACCACTTGAGCCACAGCACCACTTCCAGCTTTTCTATGTATGTGGGCACTGAGGAATCAAACCTTGGTCTTCATGCATGCTAGGCAAACACTCTACCACTAGGCCAAACTCACGGCCCGGGTTTTATGATTTTTTTATGATAATGAAACTATTCTGTATCATGACAGTTTTTTTTATTAATTTACTTTATTGTTATTATAGAGGTTTTATACAGAGAAGTTAACATGTACATCAAGCAATGGGTACATTTTCTTTTCTTTCATACAGTGTCATCTATTCCTTCATTCTTTCCTATTCCTTCCCTCTCACCTCCAACCACGAGTTGTATAGTTCACTTTTATCAATGTCCAATGGGTTGTGCCCTGAGACGGGGTCCCCAAAGAAAACCACCAAGATTGGGGCGTCCGAAATGCAAAAGCAAGGTTTATTGCGGGTTACAAGCCAGGCAGGAAACTCCACACACCCAACGCCATGAGGCAGGAGGAGGAGGAGTTGTCAATCAGGGTCTAAATCACAGATTTACAGCCATGGGGGGGGTGGGGGTCGGGTCTGGTGAGATAAGGTAGGGATTAGGGAACTCCCTGGGCTAATGGCCCATTCACCTGTCAGAGAGTAGTTTTATGGCTTAGAAAACAAATGCCATCCCTTGAATTTACCTGAGTTTTGGTTAATTTTAACACAGACAGGTCAGTTCCTGGGACTTAATGGCACCATAACTCTGTTTCTTTAATTTATGTGCGCTTTTGGGTCACTCATAGTTTATATAAACAGCAAGATGGTTACTCCCTGGGAATGGGGGTGCTTTTTTAGCTCCTCACCATGCACTCCACTGCTGTACTTTTTTACCCTTGTTCCTCTGATTCTGTGCCCACCAATATGTACATGAATATATTGTATAGAATACAGAATCATCAGCAAAAGAACAAATTTAGCGAGAGTGGGAAGTGTGCCTTCGTATCTGGTATCCTCCTTGTGATAGCAACGAGAGAGTGACTTTAAAATGGGCGATGTTGAAAAAGGCAAGAAGATTTTTATTCAGAAGTGTGCCCAGGGCCACACCATTGAAAAGGGAGGCAAGTGCAAGCCTCCACCTAACCTCCATGATCTATGTGGTCAGAAGACAGGTCAAGCGGCTGGATTCACTTACACAGATGCCAACAAGAACAAAGGCATCACCTGGGAAGAGGATACATTGATGGAGTACTTGGAGAATCCCCAAAAGTACAACCCTGGAACAAAAATGATCTTCGCTGGCATCAAGAAGAAGGGAAAAAGAGAAAATTTGATATCTTATCTCAAAAAAGCTAGAAATGAGTAATAGCACTGCCTTATCTATTTATTGCAAAACAAATGTCTCATAATAATGTGTACCATAATTCAACTGATCTCTGATAATCAGAGTTCAGATCATGAATGGCTGACAGAATATTTTTGGACAGTCCTGATTTAAGTAAAACTGACTGTGGTTAAGTGAATATCATCTTTAAGATTCCCTCCCCTAAACCCCGTTCTGTGATATGATTGGACTTAACTAATGTTCAGTTTTTCAGCAGGATATGGAGTAATACCTTCTCCACATTTGTCAAAGATTGGTTTTATAGTCAGATTTATATAGCTAATCATGAGAACATGTTTAAATACTGGCAAAATCCCTTCACTGTTTCAGCATCAAGAAAAATTAACCTGTTTAAATGTGTAATCATTATTAGCCTGTTAGAGGCAACGGTTGAAGATGAGGCAATGTCTATATTTTTTGTCTTGATTATACCAATTTAACTAGAATTCCCTGTCTCTGAAATCTGCCTTTTACTTATTGAAAGGCATTTTAGGGTGGCTTATGTATAAATGTCGAAGAATATTTAACACTTGTCACATTTTATAGTTTGTCTGTAAAATTCAGATGCTTGTAAACGTGACCATAATAGATACAATACCAAGTTTTTAAATTCTTTCCTAAGACAAAATTATAATTCAGGATTTTCTTTATGTAGTTATTCAGAAACACTAAATGGTGCAACTACTGTGTATGTGTGATTGCTAGTGCTGCTTTTTGCAAACTTAGAGAAAGGGATTGTGAATGATGTGGCCATAAGATGTAAGGTAATTAAAGATAAATATTACATGATCTTTTGGTTATGCTTGTTTTAACGACTGATGCCAGAACTTAATGTTAAGAGCTACAGTAACCTCTAAATGTCATTACAGCAGTGTTTCATTCAACCTGACTAGACTGACTGACCTTAGGTCTTACAGATCAACCAGAACTAGGATATCACAAATTATAGAATGAGTTTCTTCTCCCAGACTTATACTAAATAAGCTTCTGATGTGTAGTGGCGAATTACCTGTAAGTTAATTTATGCATCAAGTGGGGCTTAGACATTTAGAGTAAACCTTGGAAATTTAATAAAGAACAGCAAGTCAACAAAAAGAACAAATTTAGCAGATTCCTTTGTTTCTATATCTGTCCAGTTCATCTCACTATGTATGTACATTATTGTATGTGCCTATGAAGTGCTTGGGTATTACATCTTCGTGATTTTCTCCTAGGTCTATCCTCATTGTTATCACGGTACACGACTATCTAGAATCCTTTGTAATTCATCTTTTCCCAGTGCATTTTACATCTAACTTCTGCATTGGTTTATTGGATTTGGGAGGGTTCATTTCTTGAGCTCTTTGTATATATTGGATATAAGTACTTTACCTGATACACTGTGGTAAAGATCTCCAAGTCTATTGGTTACTTTTCTAGTTTGGTAACTGTGTCTTTACCTATGCAGAAACCATTCATTTTAATGTAGTCCCACTTGTTGAGTCTCTTTCCTATCTTTTGTGTCCCTAGGGCCCTCTTCAAGAAGTTTCTGCCTATATCTATAAGTTCTAATGCTTCTCCTACACTGTCTTGCAGTAGTTTCAGAGTTTGGGGTCTGGAGTTGAGGTCTTCAATCTACTTTGAATGGCTGTTAGTGCATAGTCACAAGCAGGGATCCACTTTTAGTTTTCTGCATATGGCTGCTCAGGTTTCCCAACCACAGTTTTTGAAAAGGCTATGTTTTATCCGCTGTATGTCTTTGGCTCCTTTGTCAAATATCATATGACCATAAGTGTGTGATTTTATTTCTAGGTCTTCTGATCTGTTCCTTTAGTTGTCTGGTATATTTTCAAGCCAATTCCAAGCTGTTTTTGTTATTATTAGTCTGTAGTAGAGCTTGAAATATGCTATTGTAATACCACTTGCATTGCTTTTTTTTTGCCTAGAATTGAATTGTTTTGGTTACTCTAGCTCTTTTTGTTGTTCCATATGAATTTTTGATTGCTCTCTATTTTAGTAAAGAATGTCATTGGGATTTTGATGGGGATTGCATTGAATTTCTATGTCATTTTTAGCCATTTTCACAATATTGATTCTATCTATCCAGGAACATGGAAGGTCTTTCTAGTTCTTCGTGTCCTCTCTGATTTCTTTCTTTCTTCAGATTTTATACTTTTCACTACAAAGATCCTTTACATCTTTGGTCAGGGTAGTTCCTAGTGGAGTTTTTGGGGTATAAAATGATGTCATCTGCAAACAGGGATGGTTGGATTTCTTCTTTCCTTATGTGGATACCTTTTATGTGCTTTTTTTGCCTTGCTGCTCTGGCTAAGAATTCCAGAATGATATTGAAGATGCATTCTTGCCTTATTCTTTTTTTTTTTTTTTTTTTTTTTTGCCAGTCCTGGGCTTGAGCTCAGGGCCTGAGCACTGTCCTTGGACTTTCTCAAGGCTAGAACTCTACCACTTGAGCCTCAGCACCACTTCCGGCTTTTTTTTTCCTATATGTGGTACCGAGGAATGGAACCCGGGTCTTCATGCATGCTAGGCAAGCACTTTAACCACTAGGCCAAACTCCCGGCCTCTTGCCTTATTCTTAAGTTTAATTTCCCCCCATTTATTTAGATGCTGGCTATTGGTCTAACATATATAGTCTTTATTGTTTTAAGGAATGTTCCTTCTATTTCTAGTTACTCCAGAGCTTTTATTATGAGTGGGTTTTGTATTTTGTCAAAGACTTTCTACATCTACTGAGATGGTCTTCAGTTCTTGTACTTGGCTTGTGGATGTGGATGTGGTGAATTACATTTATTGATTTGCATATGTTAAACTAGCCTTGCATCTGTGGGATAAAACCTACTTGATTATAAATTCTTTTAATTTATTTCTGGATTTGGTTGGCTTTGCATTTGTGTTAATCAGAGAAAATTGGTATTTAGCTCACTTTCTCTTTTGTTTTGGGGGGTTTTTTGTTCTTTTTTTTTGGTTTTTGGGGGGGGTTTTGGGATCTTTAACCTGGTTTCGGGATGAGTGTGATATTGGCTTCATAGAATAAGTTTGGAATTGTCTCCTCTGTCTCTATTTCATGAAAAAGCTTGAGAAATTTTGGTATTAATTCATCTTTAAAACTCATAGAATTCAGCAGTGAATCCATCTGGGCCTGGGCTTTTCCTTGTAGGAAAATTTCTCATAACTTCCTCTATTTTGTTGTGTGTTATGGGCTTGTTTAGCTTGTTTTTATCTTCTTGATTCAGCTTAGATAGTATGTTTCTAAAAATTTATCCATTTCTGCTAGGTTTTCCTTCTTTAGTGAGTACATTTTTTTGAAAGTAGTTCTTCCTAATCATTTGAATTTCTTGAATGCTTGTTGTAATGTTTCCTGGATCTCTAATTTTGATTTTAATCTCCTCTGGGTTTTTTTCTGTTAATCTTCAAAGTGGTCTGTGAATTTTTTTTCAAAATACAGCTTTTTTCATTGCTTTTATATCTAGTTATCTTAGTTTCTATTTTGTTAATTTCTACCCTAATCTTTGCTGTTTATCTTTGCAGTGTTATATTTGATTTTGGTCTCATTTTTCTAGTAGTTTTAATTGCATCATAAGATTATTTACTTGAGTAGTTTCTGTTTTCTGTATGTGTGCGCTTACAGCTATAAACTTTCCCCTCAACACAGCTTTTGTTGTATCCCAGTGACTCTGTTGTGATGTGTTTTAATTTCCATTGTGTTGTAAGAACTTTCTAACATCTTCCTTAATTTCTTCTGTGACCCAGGTGTTATTCAATAGTGTGTGATTAAGTCCCCATGTGTTTGAATGCTTCTGCAGTGTTTTGTTGTTTGGTTCCACTGTGATCAGATAGGATGCAAGGAATTATGTCAATTGTCTTGTATTTGCTATGTTCTTTGTGCATTCTATGATATGACCTACTTTGGAGAAGGTTCCATTACCTGCTGAGAAGAATGTGAATTGGGTTGCTGTTGTTGGGTGGGGTACTCTGTAGATGTCTCTTAAATCCATTTAGGTCATTTAGTTCAGAGGCTTCTTTGATTATCTTTTGTTTGGTTGACCTGTGCTTTGTTGACAGCAGCATATTTAAATCTCCCACTGTTATTGTATTGGGGTCTATCCTGTTCTGTAAGTCCAAAAGAGTTTGTTAGCATATTTAGGTGCTCCATTATTTGGTGCTTAGATATTGACCACTGTGATTTCCTCTTCATGAATTATTCCCTTTATTACTATGTAATGGACTTTCTTGATTCTTCATACTGATTTTAATTAAAAGTATTTTATCAGATAACAATATGGCTACTCCTTTCTTTTTGAAGGGTACATTTCTATGAAATATTTTTTCCATCCCTTCACTCAGAATTTGTTTTTAATTTGACTGTGAAACAGGTCTCTTGGAGACAACAAATAGATGTCTATTGTTTTGTTTTTTTTTTATCCAACCTGTTATTCTTTTTCTTCTGATTAGGAGATTGAGTCCATTAATGAGAGATGTGTCATATTTCTGGCCATTTTCTTGATCCATTAATAAGGGATGTTTCCTGCTATTTTCTTGATTTCCCATATTTTGCTTCTTTCCTCTTCCTGTGCTTACTATGTTGGTCTTCTAGTGATTTGGAGGTGATATGCTTGCTTGATTTTGGTTACTTTTTTTCAGCTTATATACCTCATGTTAGTGGTTTTTTTTTTTTTGTAATGCTGGCTTAGTGTTCATGAAATCCTTTAATTTTTATTTGTCTTGGAAGATTCTAGTTTCACAACCAAATGTAAATGATAGCATCACTGGAAATACTAAGTTTGTGTTGGCAGATTGAGTTGGTTGATTGTCAGGGCTTGGATTATTCCATTCCAGACTCTCCTTGCATTAAGAGTTTGTGTGGATAGATCTGCAGTGATTCTGATTTTCTTTCCCTTATGATGTTGCTCCTTCTATAATTTTTGCAGCATTTAAAATCAATTCTTTGCTCTTCAAGTCTAATATTTTCACTATGATAGGCTTAGAAGTGCTTCTTTTTGAATCCTGTCTACTAGGGGTTTTACATGCTTCTGATAAGTGTAGGTGAAATTTTCTCTCTTAAGTATAGGACTATTCTCTGATATTGTTTTGCTAAATAGGTTTTTCAATAGCTTTAGTATTTAATTCCTCTCTCTCTCTCCTTGATCTTAATTATGCGCAAATTTGATTTCTTAGCTGAATCTGCCAATTCTTGGACTTCCCTCTGGTAGGTTCTGAATTTTTTCATACTTTTTTTTTTTTTTTGCCAGTCCTGGGCTTGAGCTCAGGGCCTGAGCACTGTCCTTGGACTTTCTCAAGGCTAGAGCTCTACCACTTGAGCCTCAGCACTACTTCCAGCTTTTTTTGTATTTTTCATACTTTTCTAACTACTTTGTTTTATCCTCAATCCCTAATACCCTATTTTCATTTCACTTATTTTGTTACCTGTGGCTTCCACTGTGGTTTGCACTATGGAAAGTGAACCTTTTATGCTTAATGTTAATTTCATCTTTTAATGAAGTGTCTAGCATTTCTTGATTTATTTCCTATCGTTTTGAAAGTCCTGGATTTTCTTTCTCATGTATTCTTTGTACTCTTGAAGCTGTTTTTGCATCTCCCCTTTTGTTCCATTGACCAATTATGTTATCATTTCTTTGATGGTTCTTTTGTCCTCCATCTCTCTCACTCTCACTCTCACTAGGGTGCTACCCTGCCTTGCCCTTGGCATTTGGATTTGGTGTGTTGTCTTGATTATTCGGGAATCTTGTAATCTTTCATTGTGATTTATGCATTTGTGTTGTCAGGGCCATGGCCTGAGCTTGGCACTTTAATAACTGACTGGTGGCAGCCCGAGTTTGACCCAGGCTAGTGTTGGAGACTGAGGTCATGAAATGGAGCAATTCAACATCCTGTAGCCTTGAGCGAATAACTCAGTCCTGAGTAAACAGCACCTGGCAGAAACCATTACTCAAAGGATTTCCTGGAAGGACCACAAGATGCGCCTTCGAGATCAGCACAAAAAACGGCCAAAAGGGCAGTGTGACCCAACCCTGGACCTTTCCACCCTGCCCCTTCCTCCTATTTTCAGGGTATATCAACCCTGCTCTGCTTTCAATAAAAGAGACCTTGACGCGACTCAGATTGTCTCTGTCTTTCTTTATGCGCCTGGTCTCCTTCCTCTCTTTCCCCCATTGGTTTTCTTCTCTTAGGAGGTGCCTCCTCGAGCCTGACGAATAACTGAACCCGCGGGATGGGAGAGGCTAGTTCACTCCAGGTGGACTAGGCTATGCTGGCTTCCCCCAGCCAGCAAGCACTTGTGCCTGCAGTTGGCCCAGGCTAACTGAAAGGAGCTGGGTCTGGTCTGCAGCGAGGACCGGGAAGGGTAGATAGATTCAGGCCTTCAAGATGGCTGTGCACTTTGGAAGGCACGGGTTCCCAGGGGTGCACTGGAGTTTGTCTGTGCTTGGGCTCCAGGTTCGCCCCACAGGTAGCCAGCTCTTGACCACTAGCTGCTCGACTCAAATTGTTATATGGTACTCCTGTCAAGCAAAATCTGGAATAAGCAGCTACACAAGAGGTGCTCATCACCTGCTCCAAATTATTCAATTGTTCTTGCAATAAATCAACTCATTGATTAAGCATAACAAGTCCAGTCCTCAGTTGGATTTTGACAAAAGATGATTGAGCCACAAAATTAGCTCTTGAGGATCCTTGACATCCAGTCCAGGAGGGTGGCCAAGATTGTTTAGCTTCCCAGTAGCGTGGTCCTCAGCAATGTTGATAGGGTCATGCGTCATTGCCGTGTGGATTCATTCGGGGAGCCCCGTACTCCTGCTAAGTAGAAGAGCCTTGACAGACATGCTTCTGAGGAGCCTCCACTGTCTGACGTTATCAGTCTCTCCGGCACCCAAACGGGACTGTCAGCATCCTGTGGAAAAACACAAACACTTCCTCACCCCCACATGAGAACAGGGTCTGGTCCTTTCCAGTTTCCAGAGGGAATATCTTTCCACAATACTAAAGGTTTATGACTTCTAGAAGGATTAAAATGTTACAAGAAGCAAGGCTTTTCTTCCTTCCGGAGTAAGCTCCCTAGAAGACGAGGGATCAGGATCCCCTCGTAATATCTCAAATAAGGGTTTAAGTTGTCCTGTAAATAGCCCCAAGGAGGGCCGTAGCCAATTAATATCCCCTAAGCGATGTTGAAAATCATTTAATCAACTTATCTTTAGCAATTTGAATTTTTGTGGCTTAATACATATATCCATAATTTGATATCCCAAAAACAGAACAGGAGAGACTGATTGTACCTTTCCCTCAGCTATATGAAGTCCATGACTCTTTAACATATCCGACATTGAGCCAAAAAGTTGTAAAAGTAAATTTAATTTAGGGTGTGCTAATAAAACATCATCCATATAATGTATTACCATTACATCAGGATAGCTTTCTCTAAGGTGCTTAATGGCTGCATCAACCTTCACCTGACAGATTGTGGGGCTGTTAGCCATCCCCTGATGTCCGACTTTCCACTGGAATCTTTGACAAATCTCACCTGATTCTGATCCTCAAACACTGGAAAACCCCATCCATCCCCCATTTCTAACACTTCTATTCTTTTAGCTAACTTGGGGATAGATTGGGGAGGCTGGCTGTTGGCTCCTCTCACTGAGGCGCAGACTGCTGAACTGTGGGCAGTGGCTCCCGATCTTGCAATTCTGCACCTGAGCACAGGCTTTCTAAATCGCTACCACTTAACTCTTCCTCTTCCTGTTTACTCGATTCTCTCTCATACATTTCTCCAAGTGTCTCTGTGCTTCTTTCCACCTGTTGTTTAACTCTTTGTTTGAACAAAAGCAGCACTCCGTATAAGTTGCCACATAGGAAATGTTCCTCGCGGAAGGTCTCCCTGTTTTAATGCCTTTTCCAAATCTAATTTATGTAAATCCCACTGTGGTACATTAAGAAGTCCTTCATTCAAAAACCAGGGACTTACTTTCACTCTTGTATCCACATAAGCCTTAACCGTGGCTTCTTTACTACAGTACCCATTAGCTTTAAGTAAATCTCTTATGACTCTAACCATCTGGTCCTTGGAAACTTCTGAACCCATTATTCACATTTAACAACTGCACAAACCTTTTCTTTGGCTACAACATCTGGTTCTTGGAATCTCCTGAACCCACTATTCCCGGTTTTTTCTGAACCCATTAATGCCTCTCCCTTACCGCTCTGGCCAGAGACTTCGTGAGGTTCCTCAGTACTTACCCACTGTGCCAAAGTGAAATGAAAAAACGTCCCCGTTTGGGCCACCACTTGTCGCTGCCTGCCACAAGGACGGGTCACTTCAGAGGCGGACTGGGAATGATCACAGACTCAAATAGCTGCAAGCAGAGGTCTTTATTTCTTTCTCCTTTCTTCTCTCTCTGCCTTTCTCCTTCTCCCTGCCTTTTTCCTCCTCTCTGCCTTTCTCCTCCCTTCCCCGGAAATCCTCCACTATTTATATCCTTAAGCAGCCAATCACAATAAAGGTCATCTGCACAAGCAGCAAACAAACCTGGAAGAAATCTAGCGATCACGTTCTATCCACAAGCACGGAAGAAACAAATCAGCAAATGCAAAGAAACTTCCTGGTCAGCAAGTAATGACTTATTGTCAAGCTTCCAGGTGCCATCTTATAATCTTACTTCCTCAGGAAGCTGAAAGCAATGGTCTCCAACAGTCAAGTCTTGAGCAGGAAAAGCTAAGCGAGATCATGAGAACCTAGATTCAAGCCACAGTACCCTTCCCCCATATGCACAAAGACCTTCTATACATCACTTTCATAATAAAAAAATTTAAATGTTTTAAGTTAAAAAGGACGAAAAATTCTAAACAGGTACATAGTTTGAAAGATTGATTTGAGTCCGAACAAAATATAGCCATTTCAGGTTTAGAGCCCATCCTGTTAAGGCACTATAACTAGCAATGTATCAATAACCCCTTCTTCTAGACCTCCTTTGAGACTCCTCTTCCATTCCCTATAGGCATTTCCCATTCTCATGTTGGTGACCAAAAAGTACCTGACTGGCAAAACATTAATCATATGTAACCTAAAATTAACCCAGACCCCATAAGAACTTAGTCAACTCAGAAAATTTAACAAACTGTGAGCTGTAAAATCCTGATAGCAGAACAAAGGCAAGAAACCAGGTGGATGCTGTAAATTCCTGATAGCAGAACAATTTTATTGGCCACCTGCATATGGTCAGCTTGTGTTTTATGGTCAATTTACTATAAAAACCCAATAACTGAAGGATCAGGGCTCTCAATTCTGACCTGCTGCATCAGTGATGGTTGTGATTCCAGCATCAAGCTTGCAATAAGACTCTCATGCACTTACATTGGATTTGGCTCCTCGGTTGTCTTTGGGAACCCCAAATCTGGGCATTACAGATCATGTCCACAGAAGGCACTGTTTCCCGCTTCAGTTCAAGAGAGAAGAAATCATTCAATTCCTATCTTCTGTGTTGAATTGCTGAACATCCATTAGAAAATTCTAAGCCACCATTCTCAGAAAGGTTCTCCTGTCCTCTCTCCTACCATCTACCACTGAGTCTTGGTTTTGTTGACTTTGGGGTTGTTTGGTTTTGACAGAATTTCACTAGTTTAACCAGGCTGGAGTCCATCTTGGAAACCTCCTTTCTCTTTCTTCCCAGTGCTGATATTATAGACATTTGTCACCATATCCAGATTCTTTTTTTTTAATTCTGTTTTGTCTTTGTATCATAAGCCTTTATTTCATCTTCAGCGAGTACCAGAGCCTTCAATAGTCTTTATTTTTATGTACAAATCACATTTATTTTCCATTATTTTCTTATTACTTATCCTGATTTCAATTATTTATCGTGTATTTCTGCAAAAATTATGTGGTATCTCAGGTTGGCATTTAAGTATCACTTAGGTTATGATTTGGATGTGGTTAGTATATTACTCAAGCTCTATGAGTCAACACTGACGCCCATTTTCAGCTATTGAAACTGAAACTGCTTAAAGAAGTGGCCTTTGAAGGTGTTTAGAATTAGATAATGTTGTTAGAGTAGATCCTGTAAAGCTCCAGGATTCATGATTTCTTTGGTTGGTGGTGGGACTTGAACTCTGGGGCTGAGCCCTGTCCCTGAGATCTTCAGCTCAAGGCTAGCGCTCTACCACTCTGAGCCACAATGCCACTTCTGGTTTTCTGGTGGTTAATTGGAGATAAGAATTTCATGGAGTTTAGTGCCCAAGCTAGCTTTGAACCACAGTCCTCAGATCTCAGCCTCCTCAGATTACAGGTATGAGCCACCAGCTGCCTGGCCAGGATTCATGATTAAATCTGATTAAATCATGAATGTTGATTCATGAATCAATGAACTTATTCATGATTTAAGCATGGCTGATTCATGATTGAATCCCAGAGCTTTACAACAAAGAAAGACTACAAGGATACACACACATGCACACACACACACACACACACACACACACACACACACAGAGTTCTGTTCCCTCCCTTACCATAGGAAGCACTGTGCTATCTTACTGTGCTATGACAGTAAGAAAGTCATCACCAGCTAGGCACCAGTGGCTCACACTTGTAACCCTCTCTACTCAGGGGACCGAGATCTGAGAATTGTGGTTAAAGCCAGCCTGAGCAGAAAAGTCCCTGTGAAACTCTCATCTCCAATAAATGACTCAAAAAAGCCTGAAGTGGCACCGTGACTCAAATGGTAGAGTGCTAGCCTTGAGTACACAGAGAGGCCAGGACTGGGGGGAGGGGGAAGAGGGAGAAGTCTTCACCAGATGTGAACCCTTGAACCTCCAGGGCCATGAACTCAGTAAACCTCTTTTCTTTAAAATTTAGCCACTACTATAGTACTGTAGTACTGTGTAACTAACAACAGAAAATATGGACTGACTTAATTACGGTTTGATTAAAAATAGTGGAAAACTCATTAAAATTAGTGAGGGGTGTGTGTGTGTGTGTGTGTGTGTGTGTGTGTACGCATGCACGCCTGTCCTGGGGCTTGAGCTCAGGGCCTGGGTACTATCCATGAGCTTCTTTTGCTCAAGGCTAGCATGCTACCACTTGAGCCACAGCAGCTCCACTTCCAGATTTTCCTGAGATTTTTCTGAGTAGTCTATTGGAGATAGGAGTCTCACATAGTTTTCTGCCCAGACTGGCTTCAAATCTTGCCCCTGCCTGGGCTGGACTTGAGCTCAGGTCACCTGGCTTGACATCTTTCTCTAATGAGAGCAAAATCCTCTGTCCCATGGATTTGGTGATCTGGATCCAGAGAAAATTTCCCAAATATTGGTGCTAAATAAAAATTCATTTAAAGCAATACAAGCTCTGGCGGCTCATGCCTGTAATCCTAGCTGTTCAGAAGACCAGGTTAAGCATTTTTACAAAAACAAAAACAGAATTTGGCCGCTAAGCTTGACAGGAAGAAGGGGAAGAAGCGGAGAGGAGAAGGAGGAAAAGGAATAAGGAGGAGAAGGAAGAAGGAGGAGAAGAGGAAGAAGAAGAAGAAGAAGAAGAAGAAGGAGGAGGAGGAGGAGGAGGAGGAGGAGGAGGAGGAGGAGGAGGAGGGGGAGGAGGAGGGGGAGGAGGAGAAGGAGAAAGAGAAGGAGAAGAAGAGGAGGAGGAAGAGGAGAATTCACATACAGGCACAGAGGAGTCTTTGGGGGGTGCAGGTTTATTATAGTAGAGCAATAGTATACTCATAAGAAGAGAGAAGGGGCAGACTCAAGAATAAACAGCTTTCCTGAGGATCCTAGTATTTTGAGCTTGTACTGGTTTTGTGAACTTGAGGGTCATTATTTCTTCAGAAGGGAAAGGTTTTTCCTGGAAATTGGGTTTGTATCATTAACTCCTCTCCTAGGCTAGGCACCAATCAGACTAGGACATAGCACATGGGTCAATGGAAATTTTGGCTAGCCAAATGTTAAGTATATATTAACCAGCCCAAAGGTCACTGATTGGTCATGATGGTTTCTGGGACTTTCTGTTATTTGCAGGCTGAAGGCCAACTGGATGCATCTGCCTATCGCAGGTAGTTCTGTTAACATATCAGGATAAGTTTTTTTTTTTTTTTTTAACATCCAGACCATTGTCCTCACCATCCAGCTTCCTCGTTCTTTGCCTAACCCCTATGTCAGAACAAGATGGAGTTGTTAATGAAAGGGATAGGTCTACAGAATTCCACAGATTCCACAGACCCCGGTGGAGATCTGGTTGATTGGTTGGTTCTTTTCCAATGTAGACATTATATTGGGAGTTTCCGAATCTGGCCTCCAAGCAGCTTATCATTTCTTAAGAGGAGTGCCCTAAAGCTAAAGTCACTAAATATTTATTGTCCCAAGTGAACCCTTGAAGAGTGAAAAGAGAGCTAGTGACTACTACACAAGGGCCACTGGTATGCAATGAGAATATGCCAAGCAATACAGGCTCAATGGCTACAGTACTTCAAGTCTGACCCCTTTACCTGTAGATAGCACTATGCAGGTCTGTGTTTAACAACTAAGAGTCAATAGACTCTTAGTATCTTCATTGATTCCCAGAGTGCAAATGACTTCTGCCCAAGGATCCATTGTAAGCAAAGGCTTGGTTCATAGCCTAGTACCCTTTGGGGCAGTGGAGGCTGAGTCTTTGGAAGTTGATAGCTAGCGTGTTCCTTGGGTCTGCTGAGGGTATCGCCTGGGAATAGATTGCTCCTGTTTGGCCATATCATTTCTTTCATACTTTGGTTGCTGCAATCTCCAAGGCTTTTCACAGAACTGAGCTAAGGAAGGTACCATATCTTTGGATTGCCCAGTGAGCTAAATATTATTATCTGCCTCAGATATTTTGTTACAACAAAGCAAAGGTAACTGTAACTTCACACTATCCCCAAACTCTATACTATATCTCCGGTACAAGATTACAAAATCCAAAGTCAAGTAGGAGTGGTGGCTCATGCCTATAATCCTAGCTATTCAAAAGGCTGAGCTCTCATGGTTAAAGCTCAAAGCCAGCCCTGGCAGGAAAGTTCAGAGACACTTATCTCCAATTAATCATCAAAAAGCCAAAAGTAGAGGTGTGGGTCAAATGGTAGAGTTCCAGTCTTGAGCGCAAAAGCTCAGAACCTAGGCCATGAGTTCAAGCCCCTGGACCAGGAAAAAAAAAAGGATTGCAAAATTAACACAAATACTTTTTCTGGGAAGTCCCTGTTTTTGTTGAGGAAATAGATGTGTGTGTGTGTGTGTGTGTGTGTGTGTGTGTGTGTATGTGTGTGTGTGTGTGTACATATAAACACATACATATATATGTACATATATGTGTGTATATATATATATATATACATACATCTATCTACAATAAAAGTAATCGTAATTAAAAGGTACCACAATATATACTTTGAAGTTATCATTAGACCCATGTCAAAAATACTTACATTTTTTTCTTTGGCTTGGTATTGGGGCTTGAACTCTGGGCCCGGGTGCTGTCCCTGAGCTGTTCAGCTCTAAGCCAGGGTTCTACCACTTGAGCCACAGTACCACTTCTGGTTTTCTGGTGGTTAATTGGAGATAAGGGTCTCATAGAATTTTGTGCCCAGGCTGGCTTTGAACTGTGATCTTCAGATCTCAATCTCTTAAGTAGCTAGGATTACAGGTGTGAGAGACCATGCCCAGCTTTGCATTTTTTTAAAGCCACAATTATTTTACTTTTTTGTGTATGTGCTGGTTCTGCAGCTTGAACTTAGGACTTCATATTTCCTCTTAACTTGCTAGCTCATAGCTGGCCCTCTACCACTGAACCATGGCTTCAGGCTGGCTTTTTGTTCATTTGTTGGAGATGGAGCCTCATAGACTTTTCTGCTTGAGCTGGTTTTCAACCAGTCTTACAGATCTTTCCTCTTGAGTAGATAGATTTACAAGAGTAATCCATCCATGCCTGTTACAATTAGTTTATTGGGTTTTGTTTGTTTTCCTGAAGAAATAAAATTGGTTGGGGCATGGCTCAGTGAAAGAGTGCCTATCTAACAAATATGAGGCCCTGTGTTCAAATTCCAGTACCTCCCCAAACTAAATAAGTAGAGAAAAAGAACTTGAAAAAGTTATTGCAAAATATTATTTGGAATAGTACACATTCAAAATAGTCTAAATAATTTGAAAGAGTTATAAAAGAAAGGGTGATGGACTCAGCCATCTTAGATAGAAATACATAGTGTTATATGGGAATTTGATCTGTGTGATACAGAGAAGCACCACAGTTTGAGAAGTCGAATCCTGAGCCTTTATTACAAAGCTGGTGACCAGGAGTGGACTGGGTCCTAAAAACCTTGTAACCTTGAATATAGTCAAGGCAAAAAATCACACGATTGGTATGAAGAACCAAGCCTAGCAAAAGCATGTTTTGCAGAAGCAAAGCAAACTAGTTAAAGGTTAACTTGGTGGACCAGTCAGGGGCAAGCAAGGGCAAGAATTCCCTGGAACAAGACTTTCCTGTAGCTTAACCCCTCAACATAGCTGTAGTTCAAAGAATGCACTATATCATCTCTAGAGTTCTCAAAAGTGCCAGTCATCTACTTAGATGCCAGTATGGCAGTGAGGACAAGATGGCATTACATAGACCCAGTTTCAATGTTATAAGGATGCAAAAGTGAAAATAATATTCAGGAATTAACAAATCAATGAATGAAGTAGTATCTGAGCAGACCCTAGCATATATGGAAAACTGACAAATAACAGATGGTATTGCAAATTAGAGAGACATGGATGAATGAATTTGATGACTATAATTGGTACAACTAGTCATCCATACAAAAATAAGAATGAATTCTATTTTCCTCTCCCACCCCCCCTACAAAATAGTAGTGTTTGTGTGGTAGAGTTACTACATTATGTGATTATTCAAAAGAATGAAGTAATTGGGCATAGTGACGCTCTCCTGTAATCCCAGTACTGGGGAAACTAAGGTAAGAAAATCAAGACTTTAAAAAAGAGCCAGGCACCAAGAGCACATACTTGTTGTTCTATTTATTTATTTATTTACTTACTTACTTACTTTGTTACTTACTTGTTGATCCTGGGGCTTGAACTCTGGGCCTGGATTTTATCCCTGAGCTTCTTTTGCTTAAGGCTAGCACTCTACCCCTTGAGCTACAGTGCTACTTTTGGCTTTCTATGAAAATTTTATTGGAGATAAGAGTCTCACAGACTTTCCTTTGCAGGTTGGCTTTGAACCACAATCCTCAGACTCGGCATCCTGAGAACTACCAGTACTAGGGTAACACACTTGTAATTCTTGCTACTTGAGATGCTAAATTTGAGAAGCAGGGTTCAAAGCGAAGCTGGGCAGATACATTGAATTCACTTATCTTTGATTAATCAGCAAAAGCCAGAAGTCAGGTTCAAGTGATAGAGTTCCGACTTTGAGAGGGGAAAGCCAAAGGAGAGTGTGAGGTTCTGAGTTCAAACCCAAGTACTGCCTCCTCCATCAAAAAAAAAAATTAAAAAATAAAACCCCAAACCTAAAACCCAAAGGACTGTAATGTTAAAAAGATATTGTCTGAAATATTTGTGTATGTCCATCTATCTTTCTATATCTTACATAGCACAATCCCATTCATGTGTTTTGCTATGTGGAAGAGGACATAGAACCCAATGCCATGGGACTATATAAGTACAACAAACTGTTGCCATAGTTACCATTAGAAGAGCAAGAGTGGTGGAATTGTACAGAACCACCAGCCCCTTCAGGAATTTCTGCCCCACATGCCCTATCCAATTTCCCTTTGCCCTTCTAGTAATAGAATCGCTGCTCCTGCTGAGTTTTAGAATGGCACTTAACCACTCTACTAAAAAGGACTCTTCCCAGTTTTACTGGAAGCTAGGTATGACTTTTTAACAAACCCAGGGGCCTAGGGAGTATGTGGTCAATGAGTGTGTGTGTGTGTGTGTGTGTTGTTTAAATTGTCTGACCTCCAGTTTTTTTCCAAAGTAAAGGAAGCACTGGGTGCTAGATTTGGGCTGATCTGGCTGTGTAGATAGGAAAACGTTTCAAGGCCTGGTGAAATGCCAAGCTGGAAGGATTCACCAGGGTCCACATTATGGGAAAGAGAACTAAACTTTAAATAGCTTGAGCCAATGAGCTTGTCATACCAACTTAGCCTATAACCTAACATAAAGGATCCAAATATTTCCACCTACCCAAACTTATTTTATAAAAATGCTCATAGGTATCTTCATCTGTTTGGGCTACTAAACAATGTCCCACAAATTGGGTGGCTTTAACAATAGAAATTTATGTTTCATATTGAACGGGAAAAAATTATTCAAAGTAGGCGTAGACTAGTGGGCCCTTAGAAGACAAGCAGTATCACAGATAAACCCCAGACCCATCTCAAAGTCTGGCTTGAGCAAGAGATAGCCAGTTGTTACTGAAAACAGGCTCTGGCCTCAAGCTTCCTGCATTGCCCTAACTGCTAACCCTTTCCCACTTAAGCAACCCCCAATTTAAATCCACCTATTAGCAACTAGTATAGCCCTTGTACCCTAATTCTTTTGCACTACCCTATAAAAGCCCTGCAACCCAGGATCCAGAATTTCAAGTGTTAGCTTGTCTGGATCTTCAGGAGTGAAATAAACCCCGACGAAGTCTATCTTTCCACAACATTTCTTCTAGGTTAAGACCAATTTCAAGGTTCTGGCTAATTGTGTTACTTCTTAACTGGGAAAGTAGCTCTTCCAGTTGTGCCAAAAACTACCTTCTCTCTCAGTCCTCATGTAGCTTTTCTTTGCTGAACTTCTTCTACGAAGAGAATTCTGGTCTTACTTTCTCTTCAAAGGACTTCCATTTCTTCAGATTAGTGCCAATAGTATAATAAGGAATATAATTGATCATTGTCTTGGATTCCTGTAATTTCCTGCATAATGGGGATGCTAAAAGTATCTACTGTACTAATTTTTGGTCTCCAGTCTTCCCCACTGTGACCGTTAGTCTGTCTACAAGATCCTTGGAATTTCCTGAATGATAGGAGATGGCCCATTGTCTTTTTTTTCATATATTTTTATTGTAATTAATAGAAGGGTTACATTATATTCGCCAGATAGAAGGTGCATTACTTCACATATATTGATACCCTTTCTCATGTCTTGGCCCTCATTTTCCTCCCCCCACCCCCAGGCCCATTGTCTTTTGTTATTAAGTTTCTTTGGGACAACTGCAGTATATATGCTTAGTGGTAAAAATCACCAAGGAATTACCAAAGTTGGAACTTGGAGCCCACACTCTGACCTCTGAGTAGAGAAAAAGGGCTGGAAATGGACTTATCCCACTGGTCAGTGTTTTAGTTAATCATGCCCAAGTAATGAAGCAGCCATAAATTGACAGGATCTGTTTCCAGGTTAAGGAACACATTCGGGCACTAAGAAATTGGTACCCCTTCCCCTCCCCCATCCCTCATCTTTGTGTACCACTCCCACATCTTGCCCTATTCCATTTGGCTGTTACTCGGATTTGTCCTTTGTAATAAATCAGCAAGTGTAAAATGTTTTCCTGACTTGTGAGTTCTACTCTGGCAAATAGTTGCATTTGAGGACTGTGGGAGCCCCTGGTTTGAAACCAAGCTGGCCAGATGTGACAATGGGTTGAACTTCATGATTCACATCTGATGGAGTATGCAGGTTTTAGGACTCTCTGACTTGGAAGTGAGACACTAAGGGAACCTGGTATTCAATCCCAGAACTGAATTATTGGACATCAGTGGAGAATCCCATGGAGTGGAAAACCCACATATTTGATCTCAGAGGTCTCATGAGTATAGAAAAAGAATGTATTCTTCATGATGGCTTCACTTCAAGATCTCATTTCAACTTAATCATTCCCAAGATAATTAAATCAAATATCTTTTAAAAACACAGATTTTGAAGTTCTCATGTTTTATGCTGAGTTGTGTTAGAATATTTGGTTCAGTAATGGTTTCTCATAATCAGTGTCATCTTTTTATGTGTGCAGCATGTGTTTGCTGGTACTGGGTCTTGAACTTGGGGCCTTATTTTTTTTCATTCAAGACGCATTCTACCACTTCAGCCACAGCTCCACTTCTGGTTATTGCTAGTTAATTGGTGATAAGGTCTCAAGGAACTTTTCTGGCTAGGTTTGCCTGGAACTGTGATCCTCAGCAACCAGCCTTCTGAGTAGCTAGGATTTACAGGGGTGAGTGACCAATGCCCAAACCACTGCTTGAAGTCAGGGCCTGAGCACAGCTCCTCAAGGTTAGTTCCTCTGACTTTTTGGTAACTAATTAGAACCACACAGATTTGTCTTGCCTGGGCTGGTATTGAGCCATGATTCTCAGATCTTAGCCTCAGGAATATTTAGGATGATAGGTATAAGCCACATAGCTGGCTTTGCTTGTTTTATCAAAGCCTTTTCTGACCTGATCCTACTTAGAATTTAGGTCTGGTAACACTGCACTTGTACTTTCCCTTTCTTGTCTTAGGGCCTGAATTCACCACCTGGGTGCCGAGCTCTTTTCCTCAAGGCACTAGTGCTCTACCACTTTGAGCTACAGTGTCACTTTCTGGTTAATTGGAGACTAGAATCTTTTGGACTGTTCTGCTTTGAACCCAAGAGTCTCAGCTCTCAGTCTCTTGAGTAGCTAGGACTACAGACCTGAGCCACCAGTGCCCAGCTCCCTGGTTCTGCTTCGGAAGCTTCTCCCCAAACTGCCCTGCCAGTGTCTGATTCAAGATGTGTATGATTCCTGTTATCAGGGAAATGGAAAAACGTAAACAAAGGTATGAATCGCTTGGACAGCAGTATCGAGGTTATTCTTAGAGGTCTTTTTATGATGTCACAGTGACAAAGGAAAGACGTTTGTCACTATACATTCCTTGGAAAAGGAGCTACTTTTATCCGTTGACAAATCCAAATATTGACTTTAAAACTGAACTTCTTTCCATTAAGGAAATGCCTAAGACGAACCTTCCCTCCTCCTTCTTTACACCCATTCATTCATCCTGGTGATGAATAAGCCCAGGCTTCAAAATCCATGCTGCTTCTCCAACATCTCTGTCGCACGCTATGTTTTTTTGATCCCTTCTTGGCGCCTCGCTGCCCCCACTCCGACCTCCTCAGCGCCCCCGCCCCGTCCCCGTCTCCCCGGATCCCGTTTCCTCCCAGCTCCAGTAGAAACACCCGAGTTTTCCAGGCAGTCACTTTAATTAACGGCGTGGAGTAGACCAGGCGGGGGCCCCGCCCCGTGGGAGGAGCCAACGCGGCGTGCCGACTGGTTCACAAATGAACCCTTCCTCTTGAAGGAGCTACACACGCGCTCCACATACACGCACATGCACATGGTACGCACATACACACGCGCTACGCACCCCTAAACCCCCGCACTCACTCACACACACTCACTCACACACACACACACACACACACACACACACACACTCACAGAACCAGTCAGAGGCCGCGGGTCTCGGCATCCGGGGTGGGCGGTGCCAGGCCGGCTCCGCCCCTTCTCCCAGCCACCCGCCGGCGCTTCGGAACGCCGCGGGCTTCGGCAGGCCCCGCCCCTTCCCCAGGCGCGGCTCCCATTGGTCGGCGCGCTCCGGGCTGACGCCTCGGTTGCTGGGAGAGCGAGGCGGGGGCGGAGCCTGCGGTGGGTCGGGGGGCCGCAGAGAAAGGCTGCGAGGCGCGGGCGGGCTGGGCGGATTCGACGCGCGCCGCAGCGGTTGGCGAAGCCGACCCGGCGCAGCCTCCGCGGTGCCGGGAACGGTCCCGGCTGACAGATTCTCCCTTCTTCCGGCTGCGCCACTAGGGAGGCGGATCTCCGGGGCCTCTGGCGGCTTCCTCCTCTCCGCGGGTCCAGCGAGCGGCCTGGGAGGAGGAGGTCGTCGGGGGCGGCGGCGGCGGCGGCGGCGGCGGGCGGGGACCGCGCTCCCCCCTTCCCCGGCGGCGGCGGGGCAGGACAATGGAGGTGGCTGTGGAGAAGGCAGCGGCGGCCGCGGCTCCGGCGGCGGCCGCCGGGGGGCCCTCGGCGGCCCCGACCGGGGAAAACGAGGCCGAGAGCCGGCAGGGCCCGGACTCGGAGCGCGGCGGTGAGGCGGCCCCGCTCAACCTGTTGGACACTTGCGCCGTGTGTCACCAGAACATCCAGAGCCGGGCGCCCAAGCTGCTGCCCTGCCTGCACTCGTTCTGCCAGCGCTGCCTGCCTGCGCCCCAGCGCTACCTCATGCTGCCGGTGCCCATGCTGGGCTCGGCCGAGACCCCGCCGCCCCTGCCGGGCCCCGGCTCGCCGGTCAGCGGCTCCACTCCGTTCGCCACCCAAGGTGAGAACCGATGGCGGGCGGCCGGAGAGAGGATGGGAAGGCGGGGCAGGAGCGGGGAAGCCCCGGAGGCGCCCGGGAGGCGGCGAGCGCCCTTGTGCGGCGCGACCCGCTGTCACGTCGCCGGCGCCCGGGGTACGCGGCGGGGGAGGGGAGGAGAGGGGCGGGCCGGGAGGAGCGGCGGGAGGAGGGTCGGTCTGCAGGCGGCGGGTGGCGGCGGGTGACCTGGAGGGCCCCGCGCGCTCCGCCGCGCGCGCGCGCGCGCAGCAACTTCCCTGGGTGCTGTTGGGGGCACCGGGATGCGCCGCTGCCCGGCGTTCTCTCCCGGGCCGGAGCGGCCCGGGCGCCCCGCACTCGGGCCACAGCCCCGACGGAGTGTCCAGGCTGTGGTCGTCGCGTGTCCCGCGGGGGGGGGGTGTCTTCGCCGACTGCATCCAGTTAACCGCTGCCTCCTTTCCGCAAAGCTTTGTCCGGATCCATATGATCCTAATCATCTCGCATGTCTCTCTACCTGCGTTACTCGAGCTGGGGGGAGCGGAGCGGGGCGGAGGGGGAGGGGGGAGCGGGGGTTAAGTGATGGGGGACTTTCTTTGATGATCGGTTGCAGATTGGATGCCGTCTGGTTTCCTGTCTCGGATGTTTTGGTTCCTTTCTGCTTAATGAGTTTCCAGTCCTCTCTTTTCCCCTCCGCTGCTGTGGACAAAGGAACCCGGCGCTGGTGTTTGTGTGTCTGTGTCTGTGTGTCTGTGTCTGCTTCTTTCCCAGGTTTTACTTGGATGGAGACAAAGTGATCGGTTGGATTTGTAGGTAATTGGTTGGAAGTTCCTGTTGTTTTTGCGTGTGCGGTGTTTATTACTGGATAATGAGACTTCCTGACAGGTTCTCATTGCTAACGGTAACAGGTTTCAAGCATTTAAAGTTAAAAGTATTCTAATTGTTTCTAGGAGAAAAAGCACGTGAGTTTTTTTTTTCAGGTTTTAAAAATGCAAATGCTGGAGCGTGGCCTTTAAACTAAGTGAGAAGTAAATGAGAAAGGCAAATCATTGTTTTTTTATTTATTTATTATTTATTTATTTGTTGTTGTTCTTTTGGAAATCCGGACTCTACTGTGTAGCCCCGGGTAGCCGTCCTCATGTTTTTGAGAAAGAGTTGTTCGCCTCAAAACTGGAAGAGCTAGGACTAAAGGTGTGGGCCTCCACCCCCCCTCATTCCCCACCCCCGCCTGGGAATCTTTTTTCATTTCTTCTTCTTTTTAAAGTAGTTATACAGAGGGGTTTCATTCCAACATATCAGATTACTGGGGCTTGACCTCAAGGCCTGGGCTTTTGTGCTCAAGTTTAGTACTCCAGCACTTCAGCCACAGTTGCACTTCCATCGTTTTGGTAGTTAATTGTAGATAAGAGGTTTTTGGACCACCAAATGTGAAAATCATTTTTAACATTTTAAGAGGCTTGTTATTTGAGATAATATGCTAACTGACTATATTACGTCAAACGATGTATGAATTTAATGGTTTGAATAGGCCATGTTTTGTTTTTTTTTATTAAATTTCCTGTCATTAAGGTGTTGTACAGAGGGGTTAGTTACCATTTTGTAAGTCAGGTAATGAGTACATTTCTTTATGGGTGATTTTTTTCCATTCCTTTGCTTTCTCCCAGTTTTCCCCTCCCATCCCTGCCTTGCTAACTTTTTGAGTAGTCTGGCCTTAAACTGCAACCTTATTGATCTCTTTCAAGTGGCTGAAATTACAAATGTGGCTTAATTCATAATGATGCCCAGCTTAATTCAACACTTGGTCTTGGGTGTTTTTGTTGTTTCTTTTGTTTGTAATGGGACAGTTCTGGGGCTTGAATTCTGGCATGCATGCGTGTGTGTGTGTGTGTGTGTGTGTGTGTGTGTGTGTGTGTGTGTGTGTTTGTGCATGCATGTGCGTGCACACGCAATTGTGCCAGTCCTAAAGCTTCAACTTAGGGCCTGGCCACTGTGCTGAGCTTTTGCCCAAGGCTAGTGATCTACCATTTGAGCCACAGCCCCATTTTCATGTGTGTATGAATGTGTAATTTATTGGAGGTAAGTATCTCACCAACATTGCTTTCTAGGCTGACTTCAAACTGCAGTCCTCAGATCTTAGCCTCCTTAGTAACTAGGATTAAGGTGTAAGCCACTGGCACCCAACAGTTTCCCCTCTGCAGACCACCCTACCATCATAGGAGTCATTCAACCAAGTTTCTCCTACTTGTATCATAAGTCTCATGCTTCTGCACTCTATCCACTAAGGTACTAACTGCTTTTTTTTTTTTTTGATGATGTATGAAGAACACATTAGAAAGGATAGCATCTTCCATTACAGCAAATGATAGAATGTGTATTGTCCAGTATAGTAGATAATATCTTCCAAAACCAAAGAATAAATTTCTTGCCTAGTATAGAAGACTACATTTGGGGTTCCTTTCTTATAACCATCTATTACAGGTGTCAAATAGCCCTTTTCATCTTGTTCTGGGGAACTGAGACTCTGGGGGAAAAATGTTGCTACTTTGATTTATACTGTTGCTCTAAGTATTTGGCTATTGTCTCTAATTCTTGAAAGGTTGCTTTCTTTTCCCTCTCTTCTCACCCTCCCCCCTCTCCCTTCCTTCCTCATTGTCTTGTGCTGGTACTCAGCACAAGATCTTACACTCTACCACTTGAGCCACGCCTCAAAACCAGCATTTTGCTGATTAATTTGGAGGTAGAATGTAGCAGACGTTTCTGCCCACGTTGGCACAAACCTTAGCTCTGCAGATCTCAGCTCCTTGAGTAGCTAAGATTACAGGTGTGCACCACTGGCATCCAGCTCTTAGGCTCACTTTTGAGACATTTGAAATTTCAGACATTTTTGTAATTTCCAATTTTTTGTCTTTCTGTTGTTGGGAGGGAGAAGCCCAAGGATCTTGTGGGTCAAGACCAGCCAGCTATATACAATAAGACCTTGTCAGAAGGAGCGAGGTGAAGACATGGAACCCAACCCCGATGCCCCTCAGTAGATGACTGGATCAGGAAGATGTGGTCCTGATCCACAATGGAATTCTATGCAGAAAGAATGGCATTGCCCCATTTGTAAGGAAAGACTTGGAAAAAAAAATCACATTAAGTGAAGTAAGCCAGACCCAAAGGAACATAGTGCTCAGTGGTTTGCCTCATTTGTAATAATTAGTACACATCTAGGATTCACCTAGCAGAGGATTACGATAGCTCAAAACCTAGGTACATAAGGTCATATAGGATGAGACTAAATGAAAGGATCTCCAGGATATGGAAACAAGAGCTTTATCTTGTGTGATTGTTGTCCTTAATGTACTATGTTATTTCTCTTCTTTTTTTTGTCCTTTTGTTAATAGCCTATTGTTACTGTATCTGACTTTGTTACCTGGTATATTGTATATATGTTTGTTTATTTGAAATAGGAAAGGGATGGGGGGGGAAACAAGATGATTGGGAGGGGGTGGGGGCAGGGAAATGGGGACAAAAACATGAGCAGGGCTATCAATATGTGAGAAGTAATGCACCTACTACCTACTACAGTTACATTGGTAACTGTAACCCCTCTATATATTACCCTGACCATAAAAAATTTAAAAAAATAAAAAGAGAGGGGACCAGAGATGTGCCTAATGGTAGAGTGCTTGCCTAGCGTGCACAAAGCCCTGGGTTCAACTCCTTGGTACCACATACACAGAAAAAGCCAGAAGTGGAGCTGTGGTTGCATGGCAGAGTGCTAGCTTAAAACAAAAAGTATTCGAGGACAGTGCCCAGGGCCTCACTTCAAGCTTCAGGACTGCTCTTCCCCCACCCCCCCAAAAGAAAAAAGAAAAAAAAAGAGGAAAGAATAAAGGAGGGAGGGAAAGGAAAGAGAATAGGACTTGCTTGGTCATCACCTTTCTTCTAATGAAAGGTGATGCCTAGGCATCATGGGTCATTCCTTACATGGGACAAGCAGGTAATTGAGAATTGTGTTGAGCTCCTGTCAATCTGAGGGAAAGAAATAGGGAAGGGAAGGAAATAGGGAAAATGAACAAAGGGGCAAAACTTTACTTAATTCCAGCAAAGTTCATGTAAGATTCTCAGGGAGATATATATAGATATATTGTAAGCCAAACAAACCAGGTTTGCTTTCTTGTTTGCTTTGGTGCTGGGGATCAAATTCTGGGTCTTACAGATCAAAGTGCACCACCACTGAGCTACTGTGATCCCAGCCAACAGTTTTATTTATTTAGAAACAAGGATTTCGTGGTTTATATCTAATCTTAGTACTTAGAGGCTGAAATCTGGAAGACCGTTGTTCAAGGCTAGCTTGGCCAGTAGAGAAGAGAAGTTGGTTAGATTCTATCCAGAAAATAACTTATCAGAAAGCCAGGCTGCAGTGGTAGAATGCCAGCATAGCACATGTGAGGACCTGAGTTCAAACCCCAATACTGTCTTCAAAAACAAAACAGTAGCCAGGCACCAGTGACTCAGGCCTGTAATCCTAGCTACTCAGGAGGCTGAGAGATCTGAGGATCGTGGTTCAGAGCCAGCCCTGGCACTTATCTCCAGTTAACCACTAGAAAACCGGAAGTGATGCTGTGGCTCAAGTGTTAGAACGCTAGCCTTGAGCTGGAGTTCAAAGACAGCATTCAGGCCCAGAGTTCAAGCCCCATGGCTGACCAAGAAAAAAAAATGCTTTTAAGAAGTTGCCTGGGTAGGTACTTTATTTAGATGTATTCCTTCAGAAAGCCAGATTTAACTAATCTGACGCTTTCATGGACTTTCTGCCTATGCCATCTTCAACCTGAGGGTCTTTGGTCTCAGCCTTCTGAGTAGCTAAGATTATGTGTGTGAGCCACCATCCAGCAGCTCATACATTTGGAATACTATTAAGACCAAGGTCAAGATATAGGATATCAGTACCCAACACTGTCAATCTAGTTTCTCTTTCTGCAAATTGAGTGTGTGTGCCAGCCAGCCAGTCAGTCCTGGGGCTTGCACTCAGGTCCCAGGCACCATCCCTGAGCTTTTTTTTGCTCAAGGCTAGCACACTACCACTTGAGCCACAGCACTGCTCTGGCTTCTTCTGTTTGTGTGGTACTGAAGGATGGAACCGAGGGTTTTATTCATGCTAGATGGTAAGCACTCTACCACTAAGCCACATTCCCAGCCTGTAAAACATTCTTTGATAACCTCCCCCCTCCGCCTTTTAAGAATCCTAGTTCAGGTGCCAGGAGTTTGACCTAGTGGTAGAGTGCTTGCCTAGCATGCATGAAGACCTGGGTTCGATTCCTTGGCACCACATACATAGAAAAAAGCTGGAAGTGGTGCTGTGGCACAAGGGTAGAGCTCTAGCCTTGAGATAAGTCCAAGGGTAATGCTCAGGCCCTGAGTTCAAGCCCCACAACTGGCAAAGAAAAAAAAGAATCCTAGTTCACAGAAGCAGTAAATCCTAATACTTTTTTTTTTCTTAGGCCAATGTGTTTCAACTTAAAAATAAAGCTATCAGCCACAGAGGAAAAAGTACAATTTATAAATACCAGGATAGAGATTTGCCACCAACCACCCACTGAGAACAAGTGTCTAAAACCTTGGTCTGAATGAACTTCCTTTTCTAATCTTGATGTTGGAGGAGTGAGCAGGAATTGACCACAGTCAATCTACCTCAGTCTTGACTGTCATTTCCTTGGCATGCAGCTCTATGTTAGGGAAAAAAGCAAGGAAAACTCATTATGGGGAAATGTTATAAAATACAATATTTGTATTTTGTGGTGGTAACATTAGACAAAGTAGCAAACTCCCAACTACTTTCTAAGGCCCAGCTTCTGTGGCTCATTCCTATAATTCTAGCTTCTCAGGAGGCTGAGATCTGAGGATTGAAGTTCCAAGCCAGCCTGGGCACTAAAGTCTGTGAGACTCGTATCTCCAGTTAACCACCAGAAAACCAGAAATGGCACTGTGGCTCAACTGGAGCTGAAGAGCTCAGGGACAACACCCAGGCCCAGAGTTCAAGCCCTATGATCACCACCAACAACTACTACTTTTGAAAGGGGGGGTCACATTATTTGTCATGAAAAAATAATAAGAATGCTTCAGTTCTTAAAGGTAATTATTTTTTGCAGTGGTGGGAATGGAACTCAAGGCAAGCCTTTTTCCACTGAGCCATACATCTCTGGGGGGGAGAGGTGGGTGTGGTCAGGTGTCTGTGCATACTGGCACCCATTACTGGGGCTTGAATTCAGGGTCTCATGCTCTTACCAGGCTTATTCTATTCAGGGCTGTCACTCATCACTTGAACCACACCCCCATCTTTATCTCTTTATCCGATAATTAGAAAAAGTCTCCTGATGTGCTAGCTTCAAATCTTCATACCTCAGCCTCTTGAAAAGCTAGGTTTATGGATATGAGCCACCAGTTCTAAACTCTAAACCTAGTAGTTGACAATACATGTTACTGTTTCCTTAGCTGGTTTCTTTTGATTCTTAGCTAAATACTATAAATCACTTTGTAGGTAAAAGAAACAGTAAAAGATCAATAGTGTTGAAAATTGGTCTGTACTTGGCATTTCTATGTAAAATTTGTATTTGCCTGTTGATAGGACTCGGCAGGAGACTCCCACTCTTAACCTTCAGTTTTACTTCCTGAGCTTTCTGTTACCATCTAAGGTCAACCACAGTCTGAAAATATTAATATGGAAAATCCCAGAAATAATTGGTTTTAAATTGGATGCTCTTTTGAGTAGTGAGGTGAAATGTCACTCTATCATATTTAGGGTATGAATCATCCTTTTGCCCACATATCCATGCTGAGTATGCTGCGTGCCCATAAACATGGTTGCCTTCATTTACATTTGCTGTCCTAGTATGCAGTGCTTGTGTTTAGGTCACCCTGAGTGGTAGCTTTACCTTGCATCATGCTTAAATCATTCATCTTGCCTCATCTTGTCATGTAGGCCTTTTACCATCTTAACATCAACAGAGGGCAAGAACTGTACCCTAAGATGTTTTTAGAGGTCATTCTCTTAGTATATTTTTTGTAATTGCTCTATTTCTTAATCTCTGACTATCTCTAATGAATGAACTTAGTCTTAGGCGTGTATATATGTAGGATTGCATATATTAAGAGTCTAGACAAGTCTGGGTGTGGCTGTTCTCGTTTCCTTGGACAAATACTTAGAATTTCAAGGCTGTATAATAAAAATGTTTAGTGTAGGGTTCTCCCTTCTCTCACTCAGTTCCCTTCAGAGGGGGTTCACACCTTTGCCAGTTTGGGTAGTTTTAGTCTTCATTAGCTTTGGCTATTTGAATAGATATAAAAGGATATCTACTAGTTTAAATTTTCATTTTGCTGATAGATAATGATGAATGCACGTTTCTGTGCTTAGTTGTCATTTCTTATATCTTTTTTGGTAGAAAGTTTTCCATACATTTAAAAATTAAGTAGCTTGTCTTTCTTGAAAAAATTAGATATTTAAATTTTCTGACTTTATCCTTCAACTCAGGTGCTGTCTTAAAAATTGCATGTTTATTTTTAGTAGTTGTACAAAGGAGTTACTACCATTCAACAAATCAGTTTGTAAGTGCAGTGCATCTGATGAATGTCATCCCATTCATCATTATTATTAATTCTCCCCATCCTGTGTCTACTGCTGTTTTTTTGTTTTTGTTTTTTTGTTTTTGTCTGATCCCAGGGCTTGAAGTCTGGGCCTGGGTGCTATCTCTGAGCTTCTTTGCTCAAGGTGAGCATTTTACCACTCGAGCCACAGTACTACAGCTTTTTTGAGTAGTTTTTTTGGAGATAAGAGTTGAATGGTGTTCATTACTGGGGCTGGCTTCAAATCACAGTCCTCAGATCTCAGCCTCCAAAGTAGCTAAGATCACAGGCATGAGCCACCAGCACCTGGCAAGTGTCTTCTGCTTTCTGAGTAGGTGCTCCACCACTCGAGCCTCAACCTAATCTTTGATTCATCTCTTGAAGAACCGAAGTTTAAGGATTTTTTTGGAAGGAGGGGTGTCATGGGTCTTGAACTCGAGGCCTAGGTGCTGTCTCTGAGCTCTTCAGCTTAAGGCTAGCACTTTACCCCTTGAGCTACAGTGCCACTTTTGGTTTTCTAGTGGTTAATTGGAGATAAGAGTCTCATGGTCTTTAGTGTGGGCACTGGCTTTGGCTTTGAACCTTGATCCTCAGATCCCAGCCTCCTGAGTAGTGAGGATTACAGGAATGAGCCACCTCACTCAGCTTCTTCTTAGTATTTTCTCGGCAGACAATAAGGGAGGTAGTTGGACTTCTTTCTGTGTTTTACAACTTGTCTCTTTTTTTCTTCTACCTTATCTGTAGGACCTATAGAAGGGAGTGTTTAAAGTATGTAGTTCTGGAATTGGTAGCCCAGTGGTAGAAGCCTAGGATATGATGTCTAGTATTACCAAATGATGGCGTTGTTAGGCTCACAGGAAAAGCATGCCAAAGGGCTCCATTTTACATCTCTTGAGGGAAACCCACATGTAGTGTTGTGTAGGTTGGAAAGAAGGGCCTCGTTTACAGTTGTCCCTGTCATCAGGGGATTTCTTTACTGCAAACCCCATTGTTTCCCAAACCCTCCAATTATAATAATGTATGTGTGCTTGGATAAGTAGGCTATGGACATTAATACCTATTTTTAAACAAGATGGCTATCAAAAAAATTGAAGGTTAGCGTAGGCCATTACCAGACCTTCATCTCTGTTCACAGGGAAGTTTCCTACGGAGGCTGCATTCAAAACACCCTGGTGCCAATGACCTGTCAGATCCATTCATTGTAGATGTACATCACAGGTCCAGCAGCCAGAAAACCTGACCTTCCTCGAATGTGGCAGTGCACGACTATAATTCTAGCACTCTGGAGGCTGAGGCAGGAAGGTTTGATCGTAAGATCCATACCAGTCTGGATTGTGCAGTGAGATCATGCCTCAAACCAATAACCAGGGCCAGGAGTTTGGCTTAGTGGTAGAGTGCTTGCCTAGCGTGCACAAAGATCTGAGTTTGATTCCTCAGTACCACCTACATAGAAAAAAAGCTGGAAATGGTGCTGTGGTTCAAGTGGTAGAGCCCCAGCCTTGAAAAAAAAAAGTCCAAAGACAGTGCTCAGGCCCTGAGGTCAAGCCCCATGACTGGCAAAAAAGAAGAAGAAAAAAAACAATAACCAAAGAAGTGATCCTAAATTCTACCTCCAGGAATGTCACAGAGATCTGGCTCTTCACAAGTCTGTACTCAAGGCTGTTGATGCTTTGCTTTCCTGTCAATTTGGGATAGTGTAGAAGTCTGGGTCTATAGAAATCAGAACTGCTTCTCTCTCTCCTCCAACTCCTTTCTTCCCTCCTTCTCTCCCTCCCTCTCCTTCCTCCTCCCTCCCTCTCTCCCTCCTTCCTTCACTCTTTTCCTCCCCTTCTCTCCTTCCCTCTCTCCCCTCCCTCCTCTCCTCCCTCATCATTCCCCTCTCCCTCCTTCCCTCTCCCTTCCTCTCCCCTCCTCTCCCCTCCTCCCTCCTCCCTCCTCTCCCCTCCTCTCCTTCCTTTCCCTCTCCTCCCCCCCCTCTTCATTCCCCTCCTTCTCCCTCCCCCTCGCTCCTTTCCCCTCCTTCCTCTCCCTTCCTCCCCCCTCTTCCTTCCTCTCCCTCCCTCCCCCTCCTCTCTCTTCTTTCTCCCCTTCCCTCTCCCTCCCTCCCCCTCCCTCCCTCTCCCTCCCTCTCTCTCCTTCTCCCTCCCTCTCCCTCTCTCTCTCCCTTCCCCTCCTTCCTTCTCTCTCCCTTCCCCTCCCTCCTCCTCCTTCCTCCTTTTCCCTCCCTCCTCTCCTCCCTCTTCCTTTCTCTCCCTCTTTCTTCCTCTCCCCCCTCTCCTCTCTCTTCCTCTTTCCTCTCCTCCCTCTCCCTCCCCCTCTGCCTCTTTCTGCTTCTTCTCTCCTTACACTCTCCCTCCCTCCTCTGTATGTTGTGTGTGTGGGGGGGGGGTTGTTTTTTGTTTTATTGTTGTTTTGCTGGGGATTGAACTCAGGACCTTGTGCTTGTGTTCCACCATTGAGCTTTGTCCCTAGCCCAGTACGTACTCATATTATATGACTTCCCAGTTGTGTGTAGTAGATAGGTTCTTGGCATTCCTGAAACCAGAACATGTAATTAGCTGACACAAATTATGCTCTCTCTAGAACGCTATAACCTTTGCTATCTCATTTTGTGTTTCATTTTTTATCAGATGTGTGAGATGATAGCGTGATGGAATTGTGATTTTTTTCCTGCCCGCCTTGAATTATTTGAATCTTTGAAATGTCATTTTCAGCTATGACAAAGATGATACTCATCTGTAAGCACGATAGCATTGAAGTGGCAGAGCTGGCACTTCATAGGGTCTTACGAGCCTTGCTGTGAGGCTTAATAGTACTGATTATCTCAACCAATCTAAGCAAAAAATGTCTTAAAAGTTTCCAAATTAACCAGAAGACTCTGAAATTGATTGATGTCTTATATTGTGAACCATGCCATTAGTTGGCAATAGTGAAAGGCTCTCATGATTAACATGACATTTAAATATAATTTATTTCACCTTGATTTTATTCCTTGAGTAATGTATTTTATACCAAGTGTACTGATACTGTAGTTTGGATCCATATTAAGAACAATATATCTAGGAGGGCATGTGTTTTAAATGGTACACAACTATCAGTTGAATTGATTCAACTTTTTTTCCCCAAATACTACACTCTCCTTTTTTGGGGGGTGGGGCGGGGATGGAGTATGAAGATGGAACCCTAGCCCTTTTGCTGGTGTGCTCAGATCTTCTTTAAAGTTGTAAAACTACCCCTATATTTCAAAGAACTTCTTCCTGGTCTCGTCTAATAGAGTTCATAGATACTGCTATGGGACAACAAAGTTTGAAAACAAATGTTTTCAGACCACACTCCATGTACTTAGGAGGCTGAGAATACATGGCTAGCCAGGCTATACAGAGAGGCCTGTCTGAAAATAAGTCTTTAGTGACCGAAAATCATTTCACTACGATTATGGATGTAGTAATGTCCCTTAACTGCTTTAAATATGAAGGGAGCATGGCCAAGAAGTCATTGGATTCCTGGAGTCTCATTGTTCTGGTCTATATGGATGTGTGTTTCTTCCTGTCCTCCATTCCACAGAGCTTACTCATTTGTTGTGCCATTTGTTAGGTGATTTAATTTGCTTTTACTAATCTTTTTTGTTTGTTTTGTTTTTGCCAGTTTTGAGGCTTGAACTCAGGGCATGGGCACTGTCTCTGAAGCTCACTTCTTTTGCTCAAGGCTGGCACTCTACCACTTGAGCCACAGCACCACTTTCAGCTTTTTCTGGGTATGTGGTACTGAGGAATTGAACCCAGGACTTAATGCATGCTAGGCAAGCACTCAACCACCAAGCCACATTCCCAGCCCTTTTACTAATCTTTCTTGCCCACATTTTCATAGCTTTTGGTGCTTTTTCCTACCATTTCTTTTTTTTTCTTTGTCTCCTGGTTTTTTTCTCTTCTGGTAAATAATGAGGGAAGAAAATCTAAGATAATGGTAGCTAGACTAGGAAGAACTATAGAGAAGACTGAGAACAGCAAGTTGGAAAAAAAACCAGGAAAATGTCCTGGAAGCCAGCAAGAGAAAGTACATACAGAATCAGCAGTGCTTCTCAGTGTCGTGCTTCTACAAGGTCAAATAAGAGATTACTGTAAAAAATTACAGTGATAATTATGTGGGAACAAGCCAAGGGGACTTCTCTGTCTTTTAAATTTAATTAATTAATTTTTGCTAGTTCTGGGACTTGAACTCAGGGCCTGCCACTGTCCTTGGGCTTTCTCAAGGCTGCACTCTACCACTTGAGCCATAGCACCACTTCCAGCTTTTCTGTGTATGTAGAACTGAGGAATTGAGCCCAGGGCTTCATGGATGCTAGGCAAGCATTTTACCCAACTCATGTAGCTGTGTCCCCTTTGTAAATCTCCTTAATAATAACAATAAAAAATTAAATTAGGGCCTGGAGTGTGACCTTGTAGAAGCATGACACTGGCAAAAACAAAACAAACAAAAAAGATTAGTAAAAGCAAATTAAATCACCTAACAAATGGCACAACAAATGAGTAAGGTCTGTAAGATGGAGGACAGGAAGAAACACACATCCATATAGACCAGAACAATGAGACTCCAGGAATCCAATGACTTCTTGGCCACTGAGCAATTTTTGCCCAGTTTGTTTGTTTGTTTGTTTTTGCCCAGTTTATTTTGATGAGGTTCCTGGGGCTTCAACTTAGTGTCTGGGTGTTATCCCTGAATATTTTTGTGCAAGGCGTTTCAGCATCTTTTATAATTAATTGGAGATATGAATCTCAAGGTTTCAAACTGTGATCCTCAGATCTCAGTCCTCTTGAGTAGCTAGGATTACATGTGAGTCACTGTGTCTGGCTTATGTTATTTTTGGTTGTTTTTGTTTTGTTTTTAGAATTTCATTAAGAAGCTCAGCTTGTTTACAACTCACTATGTAACCCAGAACGTTCATACTTCCTCTGCCTCCCAAGTGCTGGGATTACAGGTGTGTAATCCTCTGCCCAGCTTCAAAGGGACATCTAGAATCAAATATTCTAGTAGATATAGCCAACAACCCAAATAGGTAAATTTCTCCTGAGAATAGAGTTGACCAGCAATAACAGTTCTCTCAGCCATAGTTGAAACAAGCCACGTTCCATAGAGGTACAGGTTTCTGCATATATATTAAGAAGAATAGGATAGTCTGAGGCAACTCAAACAGCTGGTCCTTGGGGTTCTTGAAGTAGTCTGTGAAAGAACAGAGCCCCACACTGAGAATAGACTCCTGCAGATGAACACAAGTAGACCAGAGTAGGAATTTGCTAATAAAAAGACTGCAGGTGCTGGTGGCTCACACCTCTTATCTCAGTTACCAAGGAAGCTGAGATCTGAGGATCGTTGTTTGAAGCTAACCCAAGCAGGAAAACTGGAAGTGGCACTGTGGCTCAAAAGTGTTGGCCTTGAGCAAAAGAGCTTAAGGACTACACCCATGCCTTGGGTTCAAGCCTCAGATACACACTGGAAAGGACAGTTGAAAGGCATCTCAAAACATTAGAGAAGTGGTTATACTGAGGTACACTGATTTGAATGCCTATGATAACATGAGAGAGCTCTGGAATTCTAAATGTAGGAAAGTTACCTAGTTATCTTAATGTATTTCTATCCCCTGCATACTACACTGTCATAAGTAAATAACTTTTAATATGAATTGTAGGAGGTGTTCTATGTAGTCTTTTACCCTTCAAGTATTACACAGAAAGAAAAAAGATGGGGGGTATTCTGAAAAGTAGACCTTAAGAAATGAAGATCTCTATGTATATAGGCTTTAAAGTAGAGAACTAATGAACCCCATTTCTACAATATAAGCTTGAAAATAAAGCACTGTGCTAGGAAAAGACAACATATATGACTGGTATCACATACCTGCAGTCCCACCCTTAAGAACCTGAGATAGGAGATTCTTGAGTTTAAGATCAGTTCCAGGCCAGTCTGACTTACATAGTGAGACCCTGCTTTAAAACACTTAAAAGGAAAGGGTCCTACACCTATAATCCTAGTTACCTTTGAAGGCTAAGATCTGAGGATCAAAGTTTGAAGCCAGCCCAGGCAGACAAATCCAACAGTCTCTATTTCCAGTTACTCAGCAGAAAGTCAGATAGAGGTGTGACTCATGCCCCAGGATAAGGTACAAAAAAATAAAAATAAAAAGAGGAAGATTACACCAGGTGCTTACAGGAATTGAAACAGGACTATCAAAATATCGTCTGGGACTTCAGAGAAAACGAAAATACTTTGGGAAGCCATCAAAACAAAAATATAAGAGTAGATTACTTAACAAAATGGTCAGACTTACCAGTCCTCTCCAACGTCAATATTTGAATCCTGAAGACAGTAAACTAAAGATTTTAAGACTTTCGGCAGGAAGAAAGGATGACTTGAGATTTTTATACCAAGCTAAATGATCTTTAAGCATAAATTAGACCACATTAAGCATTTTGAGGAATATTGTTCTTATAGCCTTTTCCACAGATACTGGATTTGACATATTTTATTTACTTCTTTGTGTATACTTGGGTTTTTTCCTAAAAGTTTGAGAATAAGTTGTAGATATTGTGATCTAAAACATGTCAACATGTCTCTGGAAACAAATGCAGTTCTCTTAAAAAAAAAAATAATCCATTCACCTGCATGTATTTAAAATGTGAAAGTCAGTGACTTTTGGCATATGCAGAGACATTCTCATCTGCTGATAGGTGGCTCACACCTGTCATCCTGGCTAGTAAGAGGTTGAGTTCCTAAGGATCATTGTTCAAAGCCAGCCAAAGCACCAAAATCCATGAAACCCAACTAATGAGCAAAAAGCCAGAAGTGGAGGTATGACTCAAGTAATAAAGTGAGGACAGTCTTCAGTATAAAAAAGGTAAGGGACAGTTCCCAGGTCCTTGATTCATGTCCCAATACCAATACACACACACTGCAACACATGTGTGTTTATGTGTGCACGTGAGTGTGCGCTCCCCCCCCTCTCCCTCTCCCTCTCCCTCTCCCTCTCCCCCTCCCCCTCCCCCTCCCTCTCCCCCTCCCCCTCCCCCTCTCTCCTCTCTCTCTCTCTCTCTCTCTCTCTCTCTCTCTCTCTCTCTCCCCCCCCCCCTCTCTCTCCCCTCTCTCTCTCCTCTCTCTCTCTCTCTCTCTCTCCAGAATAAAAACTCAACGTGGGCAGTGGCCAGCTAGGGATTTGGCTTAGTTAGATGAAGCCCAGGGACAGAGAAGGGTGGTTTTGTGGTTTGTACACCATGTTGTCTGCAACCACCAAAACAAAAGCATATAGACAAAACAAACAAACAAAATATAGCTCTAATACAGTTACTCAGCAGCACAATAAAACAATTCACAAATCTTCCTCAGGAAGCTATCAAAACCAATTTCAGACAACCAAGAAGAAATGGTTTAATAGGCTCCTATACTGGTCACAATGGTATCACTGGGTACTGTTTAACAGAGGACTAGGAATATCATTATGAGAACAAATAGCTGGAGAGAGGTGTTGGAGAGTTAAAAAAACAAACAAACAAACAACCTATGTATTCTGTGACAGAATGGAACTATATAAGTATACAGGCTTAACTGCCCTATTCAGAGAATTAAAAAATTGGGGTTGACCATTCAACTTTGCACTCCACAAAACATGCAACCACAAAACAAAGAATCAGAAAGAGTAAGAAGGTGGACAAAGATACAGTAGCCAAATTAAGTAAGAATTCAGTTTAAAGCTGGGTGCTGGTACCTAGAATCCTAGCTACTCAGGAGGCTGAGATCAGAGGATTGAAATTCAAAGCCAGCCCGGGAAGAAAGTCCATGAAACTCTCATCTCTAATTAACCACCAGAAAACCACCAGAAGTGATGCTGTGGTTCAGGCCCCACAAATGACCCAAAAAAGAGAAGAGAGAAAGAAGACTTAGGGATGAAAATTAGACCCCTGTAATGTACTTGTAGTGCAATATTGACTTTGGAACTATGCAAGTACTTCATAACTAGACAAAAACCAAATCAAAACAATCCCTCCATAAGAAAAACCAACACATTATATATTAGTGAGATTACTTCATAAACATGTAAATCTTTTTAACTAATATTAAATAACTATGTTGATACAGCATTCTTGGTGAACTATGTCAAGCATAGAAAAATATTGCTTAATGGCTATTCTGTATAGCCTCTAGTGGTTATAATAGTGTGATTATTTTGAAACTTTTGGATTTCATGTGTCATAACACATACAGTTAATTGTCTTAATGTTGTTGGGCAAAGGAATACAAAAGTCCCAGGATGGAAGCTTGCAGTAGACATGAGAAATATTAAAGCTAGGACTTCAGATTTCAAAGGATGTGTCTGAAGAAGCAAGTGCAAAACTCAAAAATTACCTGAAATGTTTAAACATATGGAAAAGAATTTACTTCCCCCGCCCCTGGGGTGCTTGAATTCAGCCCTGGCCTCTGTCCCTGACCCTGTCTATGCTCAGGGCTAGTACTCTGTTACTTGAGACATAACACCACTTCTGGCTTTTCCTGAATTGTTTATTGGAGATAAGTCTCATGGACTTTCCTGCCAAAGCTAGCTAGCTTTACCAAATGTTCCTTGTCTGTGTGCATGTATGTGTACATGTGCACTCTGGCCACACTTCCTCTTCTGGCCTTTGCTGGTTGATTGGAAATAGTCTCATAAACAAACTATTCTGCCCAGGCAGGCTTAAAATGGTTGACACTCAGATTTCAGTCTCTTTAGTATCTAGGATTATAGGCTTGAACCACCCTATCAGACCTGGCTGTAGCAGATTCTTGTGTGTGTCTATGTGTGTGTATGCATGTGTGTGCACTTGTGCATGCCAGTAGCACTTAAACCGAGGGCCTAAGCACCGTCCCTGAGCTTTCAAGGCTAGCTAGCACTCTACCAAAGAGCCACAGGTCCACCTTCAGCTTTTTGGTAGTTAATTGGAGATAAGAGTTTCAATAGGCTTTTTTTTTCCCCCTATCTAGGCTATCCTTGTACTTTGATTCTTCGATTTCAGCCTGTAGTAGTGACGATTACAGGTGTGAGGCATCCATGCCTGGCTTTATAGTAGGTTTTGATAAACTGATAAAATAAAACATTATGTAAGCTTCCTGATTATCACCACTGTTTTCAGAGACATATCTCACTGTTGAATTAGGTAAACCTCAAAATTTACCTTATAAGTTCCACAAACATAATCAGGTATTGGTTTGGAATATGAGAAATTGACAAGTTGACTTCAGCAGAGTTTATATATTTGTAATGTTGAGTTTCATACATCATGGGGTTTTTGTTGTTGCTGAAGTACTGGGGATGGAACCTAGGTTACACAAGTCTAGGCAAACACTCTACCATTGAGTTGAATTCCCAAAGGGATTTTACACATTTTCTCTTAGGAGTTTTCTTAGGTATTTAAATAGTGGGTTTTGTTGTTACTAGAAATTATTTACATACATGTGTAATATTCTAATTTTACATTCTTGTTCCTGGTGAATATACACATTGGAAATGCCTGAGATCTGAGCTGCCACAGTGGAAAGAGACTTAAGATTCAGAAATTACTTGACAATGCTATTTTTTTTGTTGGGGGGGGCGGTGTCATGGGGCTTGAACTATGGCCTGGGTGCTGTCCCTGAGCTCTTCAGACTACCACCCTACTCTTGAGCCATAGCCCACTTCCGGTTTTCTAGTGATTACTTGGACAGGAGAGTCTCATGGCTTTGTGTTGCCTGGGCTGGCTTTTGAGCCTTGATCCTCAGATCTCAGCCTCCTGGGTAGGATTACAGGTGTGAGCCACTGCACTCGGCTGACATTTTTTGTACTTCTACAGAAGTACAAATGTCAGAGCAGGAAGCACACTGGGTAAGCAGTTGCCCCAGGTTTTATTTTTAAAATTTCATTGTAAAAGTGATATACAGAGGGTTTACAGTAAGGTAAAGTAAGGTAACGAGTTCTTTCCTTCCTTGCTCTCTTTTTCTCCCCCCTACCCCCTTTCGCCAGTCCTTGAGCTTTCTCAAAGCTGTTATCTAGACATCTTCCTCCTACTCCCACTCCAGTCCTGGAGCTTGAACTCGTGGCCTGAGCACTGTCCCTGAGCTGCTTTTGCTCAAGGCTAGTACTCTACCACTTGAGCCACAGCACCACTTCTAGCTTTTTCTGCTTATGTGGTACTGAGGAATCAAACCCAGAACTTCATGCATGCGAGGCAAGCACTCTACCACTGAGCCATAGTCCTAGCTCCATAGTAGACATCTTTGTTTTGTTCTTGATCTCAAAAGAAAAGCTTTCAGCATTGTACTACTAAATATGAAACTTGCTGTATGTTTCTGAGGATTTAATGAAGATGGCCGAACACAAGTATCCAACTTTGGATGGATGAGAAGCACAGTAGTTTATTAACTGGATAGCCTTAATTCACAGTTCTGGAGAGGACATTACAGACAGGACTACCGGATTTGCACTTGGGATAGAGTGAAGAAGAGCATGTGGGAGGTGACTTTTGCTTTCTTAATGCCAGTTCTGGGGCTTGAACTCAGCAAGAGAACTGTCTCTGAGGTGAGAGCCATAGCTCTACTCCCAGCTTTTTTGTGGTTAATTAGAAATAGTCTCATGCCCTCCGTGGGAGGGCTTTAAATCCTGAGTAGACTAAGATTACAGAGTGAACCAGTGATATTATTGCCAATATTGGGGCTTGAACTCAGGGCCTCAGCACTGTGCCTGAGCTGCTTTTACTCAAGACTAGCCACAGCACCACTTCAGCCTTTTCTGTTTAAGTTTACTGAGAATTGCAGGATTGAGGCACCATCAGCTATATTTCAAGACTTTTGAAATAATTGTGAAACCAAACAAGTGATATGATTTCATATTTGTATCTATAACACTGATGATCTTAGCACAATAATCTTTTAAAGTATTACCTTCATAATAATAATTCTACTAGTGTAATTCTCAGTTACATTCAGATTATAGAAATGGGCACCATGTCTAACCAGCAGATTGACAGGGGCAATGAATGAAGAAATGCCCATGCAGTGAAATAATGCTTTATTTCTCCATGGACCAAGGAGTAAATCTTACAGATAGTAATACTGGGAGCCGCCCGCTACCCCCTACATTACAGGCTCAGATTGTCTCTAGGGCTGTGAAGCCTGAACAAAATATAGCCATTTCAGGTTTAGATCTCACCCTGTTAAGGCACTATGTCAGCAACTCCCTCTGAGCCCAAATTCCAGGCAACACAGGAAATTCCGGAGCAAGCTGAGGGAGGTAAATTCCTGATAGCAGAACAAAGGCAAGAAACCAGGTGCAAATGTTACAATTTTATTGGATGCTGTGCACGTGGTCAGCTTGTGCCTTGCTATAAAAACCCTGCTCTCAATTCTGACTCCTGCATCAGTGATGGTTGTGAGCCCAGACTCAAGCTTGCAGTAAAAGATTCAGCTCCTCGGTGGTCTTTGGGGACCACAAATCTGGGCATTACAGGGCAAATAAAATCAGAAAGTGCTGAGGTAAATATTACCCTGAGGCATTGATTTCTGTCTTTTTACAAGATAACTACAGAAGACCATACACTCATATAGCCTGAGCACAACCAGGGCATCATTCATAGTCCAAGAATACCAGTCCTATCTCCTCACAGCCAGTCACAATCACCACAGGACTCTAGGGTTTCTATATCAATACATATATCTTTCTAAAGAAAATAGTAGTACCCTAAATACAAATGCAGATGGCTTTACACAGGTAAATGATGTTAATTTTAAGCCTTATAAAAATTATATCTATTAGAACTTGCCAAGATAACTTACTCATCAGGTAGCAGCCCAAAAATTTGTCAATATAGTTTACTTTAGACTTTAAGAAATAGAATAGCAGCCAGGCGTGATGGCTCACACTTGTAATCCTAGTTACTCTGGGGGCTGAGATCTGAGGATCAAGGTTCAAAGCCAGCCGGGGCACAAAAGAACCTGAGACTCTTATCTCCAATTAACCTCTAGAAAATGGGGAATGGGGCTTGGTTCTAGGGTAGAGCTGTAGCTTTGAGCCGAAGTTATCAGGTAGGGTGGTAGCCTTGAGTTGGAGAGCTCAGGGACAGCACCCAGACCTAGTTCAAGCCCCATGACCCACAAAAACAAACAAACAAACAAACAAAAAACCTAGAATAGCATATATTTCTTTCTTTTTTTCTTTTTTTTTTTTTTTTTTGCCAGTCCTTTGCACTGTCCTTGGACTTTCTCAAGGTTAGAGCTCTACCACTTGAGCCTCAGCACCACTTCCAGGTTTTTTCTATGCATGTGGTACCAAGGAATTGAACCTGGGTCCTTGTGCATGCTAGGCAAGCACTCTACCACTAGGCCAAACTCCCAGCCCCATATATTTCTTTCTTTCTTTCTTTCTTTCTTTCTTTCTTTCTTTCTTTCTTTCTTTCTTTCTTTCTTTCCTTTCTTTCTCTCTCTCTCTCTCTCTCTCTCTCTCTCTCTCTCTCTCTCTCTCTCTCTTCTTTCTTTCTTTCTTTGCCAGTTGTGGGGCTTGAATTCAGGGCCTGAGCACTGTTCTTGGACTTTTCTCAAGACTAGAGCTCTACCACTTGAGCCATAGCACTACTTCCAGCTTTTTTCCCTACGCATGTGGTACTGAGGAATCAAACCTGGGTCTTTGTGCATGCTAGGCAAGCACTCTACCAGTAGGCCAAACTCCTGGCCCTGAGCATGTATTTCTAATGAAGATACATTTGATAATTTCTCCACTACTTTTGTTTTCTGCCTTTTATTCACTGCCTTTTTTACTTGTTGTAGTTGTTGTTGTTGGTTGTAGGGCTTGAACTCTGGGCCTGGTTGCTGTTCCTGAGCTCTTCAGCTCAAGGCTACCATTCTTAACTACTTGAGCCACAGTGGTCTTTTATCTTTTGGCCCACAAACTCATTTCTAGAAATCCATTAAGTTTCTATCCGTATGTTTACTTTTATGTAAAAGTGAAATCTAAATCTGAAAGTAAATGAACTTGTGAACCTGAAAAAAAATACTAAATTGGCAACATCACAGTATAATTGTTGGTTTTATCAAGTTTTGTTTGTTTGTTTGTTTGAATCTTTAATGTTTCTCCTGAGTTTTAAGATTCTGGCCTGGAGGATAGTACTTTACTGTCTTTTGACTTCCTTTTTTGTGTTTGGTGAGGGGTGGGCTATCAGTCTTTGATTTTTTCTATTTTCCTGAGAAGCCATCCTTTTTCTTTGCTTTTAAGATTTGTCTCTTTGTCCTTAGCCATAGTTTTTGTGTAATACATATTATTTTATTTTGGAATCACTCATTCCAAAAGAGTTGTATGATTTATTATTTTCCTTCTGCAGAATTCGATGAGGCTCTAGTAAAATACTTGTTACACATTTTATATATGTACATATCTAATCTTGGACTGTAGTCTGTTCTCTTATTTGCATTTCTATCCTCATCTGAATACCATTCTGTTTTTGCTTCTTATTGCTGGTACTGAGGATTGAACTTTGGACCTCACCTCACACTTGATTTTTTTTGACCATTCTATTCCTCTTTCCTCAGCCTCCCTAGTACTGCTAGTACTGCAGTTAAAGGCTTCATATCACCACAGTAGCTCCCACCCTGTCTTGATTACTCTAGTTTTATGCGAAGTCTTGAAATCACATTGCATAAATCCTCTAAATGTTATTTTTCATCATTTTAGGATCAGTTTGTCAGTTTTTACCAAAGGCGGAGGAGATTTTAATTGGGATTGAAGTTTTGGAGAATTCAGCCATATTGAGTCTTCCAATCCAAGAACATTTTAAATATATCTTTTAATTAGGTCCGCATTAGTTTTTGTTTTGTGGTCTTCACTATATAGTTCTAGAACATGCTTTGTTAAACATACAGTCTTTTGTGGATTCTTGAAGATTTTTTTTCTTATTGTTTACATTGTTCCTTATTTTTTCAATCCATGACAATTTTATTTTTTTTTTTTGCATTCATTAAAATAGCTTTAAGCAGGAATGGTATGAATGGACATCTTCTTTCTACCATCAAGATAATAGACCCTTGGTCTTTTTTGTTTTCTTGAGAATCTCCCTATGTACTTCAGGCTGGCTTGAACTCATTCTTTCTGTTGACCAGGTTGACCTCAAATTCTGTCTTTTCTGCCTCAGTCTCCAAGTGCAGGGATTATAGGTGTGTTTGCCTGCTCATTCAGTTATCTACATATATTTGCCTGTCTAATATTTTGTTCATGATTTTTGAAAAATGTTTGTGAGAGTTATTGATCTCTAATTGTCTTTTATCATAAAAGTGATATACAGTTATATAAATCAGATAGAGTACATTTCTTTTTGGACAGTGATCACCCCTTACCTTGCTGTTTCCCAGTTTTTCCCTGTCATTCCCACCCACAAGTTGTATAGCTTGGTTTCAGCATAGAGTCTGGTCAGTACCAGTGCTGCATTTCTTCACCCTCTAAATGGTCTTCCTTTGTAGTTACTAGCTCTCACTTCAGTGCTATGTTAATGCTGCTGGCCTCATAAGATAATAAGTTGGAAAGTGTTTTTGTGTGTGGCAGGGGGTCATGGGACTTGAACTCGACTGTCCCTGAGCTCTTCAGCTCAAGGCTGCCGCCTTACCCTTGTACTCTTGAACCAAGCCCCACTTCCCATTTTCTAGAGGTTAATTGCAGGTAAGAGCCTCAGGTCCTTTTGTTCCTGGGCTGGCTTTGAACCTTGATCCTCAGATCTCAGCCTCCTGAGTAGCTAGGATTATGGGCGTGAGCCACCGTGCCCAGGGGAAAGTGTTTCTTTCTGTCTTTTGTAATAGAGGTTAGGAATGGTGTTGTCTTTCAGAATTTATTAGAATTTAACAGTGGAGCCCTTTGGGTTTAGATTTATATTTGTGGGAAGGTTTTTAATTACAAATTCCATTTATTTAACTGTTACAGGCCTATATGGGTTTTGTGTTTTTATTTTATTTTTTTTCAGGAAAGGCTTTAGTAATTATTTCTGTCTTACTAAGAATGAAGCCATTTAATCAAGTTATTCATAATACTCCCTACTTCCTTTATGTGGTCCATGGCAGCTGAAGAAATGGCCCTTTTATATTTCTGATTTTGGTAATTTTTTCCTTTCCAGGTTATTAATTTTTATTGACTTGTTAAGACCTTGTTCTGGTTTCATTGATTTTTTTTTCCTCACTCTTTTTCCATTTTCTTTTTTTTGTTGTTGTTTATTGATTTCTGCTTCTGCTCCTTATTGTTTTTTTTTTCTTTCCTTTAAATTTAATTTGCTTTTTTACCTAACTTCTTGAAAAAGACATTTAAGTCATTAGATTTCAAACCATTCGTTACCACACCACCACCACTCCCCCATCATTAAGTAGTGTTCTCTTGTGGATGTCCTTATTTAGAAGTCTACCCTTTCTTTTTTGTTTTTTTGTTCGTTTTGTTTTGTTATATCATTAAAGGGACTTGAACTCTGGACCTGGGCACTGCCCCTGAGTTCTTTAGCACAAGGCTGCCGCCCTATCCCTTCACTTCTGGTTTTCTAGTGGTTAATTGGAGATAAGAGTCTCATGGACGTTAGTGCCCGGGCTGGCTTTGAACCGAGATCCTCAGATCTCAGCCTCCTGAGTAGCTAGAATTACAAGTGCCTAGCTACCCTTTCTTATTATAAAGTCCTCTAGGTGTTGTATTATGAAACATGTTTACTGTGCACTGGTTACTATTTTAGCTCATCATATGTTTAACTGCAGTTTTTTGCTTGCTGAAGTCCAATAAGGCAGTCTCACACTTACACAAGTTACAGGAAGATAGGCACCTCAGCAGTAGAACTGAGCATACATTGCAAACTAGTCCTCTTAAAGGAAAACTTCTCAGGGTAGGTAAAATCTTGTCTTGGTGCTACAGGTAAGGGGCTTCAGAAAGCAGCCTCTCTTGGGAGTGCAAACTTGTTCAACCACCATGGAAAGCAGAAGACTAAACATAGAGCTCCCCTATGACCCAGCAATTCCACTGCTTGGCATTTACCCAGTCGTCCAGAAACAAGGGCATACTAAATCCATTAGCACAACGATGTTCATTGCAGCACTATTTACTATAGCAAAGATATGGAACCAACTCAGTTAATGAGTGGATCAACGAAAAAATCATATTAAGTGATGTAAGCCAGACTCAAAAAACATAGGCTCAATGGTTTCCCTCATTTGTCATAACCAGTAGAAACCCTGGTCTCTCCCCCAGCAGATTTACACAATAGAGCAAAACCTAGATACATAAGGCCATATAGTATGACACTAAATGAAAGGATCTCCAGGATATAGAAACAAAAGCCATATAAGGAGTGATTGTTGTCCTTAATATACTGTGTTATCTCTTTTGCTCTCCCTTGGTTATCTCATATTGTTACAGCATTTTACCTTGTTATCTGATATATTGTGTATATGCTTATTTGGCTATTTGAAATAGGATAGGGAAGGGGGTAAAACAAGATGAGGGGTGGGATGGGAGAGGGAAATGGGAACCAAGACATGAGAAAGGGTATCAATGTTTGTGAAGTAATGCACCTTCTATCTGGTGAATATGATGTAACCCTTCTAATAATTACAATAAAAAATATATGAAAAAAAGAAAGCAGCCTCTCTGCTACATTTTTTGTTGTTGTTTTTTGTTTTTGCCAGTTGTGGGGCTTGAACTCAGGGCCTGAGCACTGTCCTTGGGCTTTTCTCAGGTCTAGAGCTCTACCACTTGAGCCACACCACCACTTCCAGCTTTTTTTCTATGTATGTGGTACCAAGGAATCAAACCCAGATCTTCGTGCATGTTAGGCAAGCACTCTACCACTAACCAAACTCCCAGCCCCTCTCTCCTAAGTTTTAAAACCCAGGGTCAGTGCTGGGAATGCCGCTTAGTGGTAGAATGTCGAGCATGCATGAAACCCTAGGTTCGATTCCTCAGCACCACATAAACAAAAAGCCAGAAGTGATGCCGAGGCACAAGTGGTAGTGCACTTAGCCTTGACCAAAAAAAAAAAAATCTCAGGGACAGTGCCCAGGCCCTGAGTTCAAGCCTGAGGACTGGTGGAGATGGAGGTGGGGAGGTGAGGGAGGGAGCCGAGAGGCGGAGAGGGAGGGAGGGAGGGAGGGAGTGATGGAGAAAGAGAGGAGAGAGAGGAATCAACCAACCTAGGATCAACATGATTCACTGGTCAAAAATACTGAAAGATGTTCTGGTTCTGAGGGAGATAGGGGGAAATGAGCTGTTAGTACAAACTTGTACTTTTCTCAAGATATTGCATCACTCACTAGCACATTCTACAGTTACTCTTGAGAAAATATGAGAACCAACTCTAAAGCCATTCGGAGTATTGCAATGAATATACACCAATTGTTGGAATGTGTATCTGTCCATCCTATTTCTTTTCAACCTCTCTGTATATACTTAAAAGTAGGTTTCTAGGCTAGTTATGTAATTTAGAGGTGAAGCACTTGCCTAGCATGTGTGGCACTCTGGATTAGATTCCTAACACCTCAAAACTAAAAATGTAAGTAAAGGAGGTTTCTCATAGCTAACATTTACTTGAACATTTACTTGACCTCCTTTGTTATACCATCATGATTCACATAACATATTAGTCCAGGAAAGACCAAAAACTGGAAGTTCTCCAAAATTACATAGTAACTTTACAGCCATCTTAGTTTTTTTTTTTTTTTTTGTCAGTCCTGGAGCCACAGCACCACCATTTCCAGTTTTCTAGTGGTTAATTAGAGATAAGAATGTTAAGGTCTTTAGTGCACAGGCTGGCTTTGAACCTCAGTCCTCAGATCTTAGCCTGCTAATTAGCTAGGATTACAGGCATGAGCCACTGTACCTGGCTGATCTTAGTTTTTATAAATATATGATTCTACAATGACAAAACTCTAATGACATATTTCTGAGAACATAAGTTTAGTTGCTAAGAGATATATGTACAGCATGTATAAGAGGACCATGGACAGAGTACTGTGTGTGTGTGTGTATAAGTGTAAGAGAGGGGATATACAGAAACAGATAAATGCAGATCGACACTAAGGGAGATCCATCTCATGTTGGATTATTTAATTCTTTTCTCTTTTTTGTTTTTCTCTCTGTCATTGTGCTTAAACTTAGGGCCCAGCCACAGCAGCACTTCAGTTTTTTGAGTGGTTAATTGGAGATAGTAAGATTCTCATGGGCTTCCTGCCCAGTCTGTCTTCAAACCATGTTCCTCTGATCTCAGCCTCCTGAGTATTGAACTGTTAAGTCTGTGAGCCACCCCACCCTGTATAATGAAAGCAGTAGTTCACATCTTTTTTTTGTAGAACAACTACACAACTAAACAGATGCTAACCAATCATGAGTCCTACAGAGTTCCTAATAAACAGTTGGTTTCCTTGTTTATCTTGTTTCCAGTACATATTCACAATTCCAACTGTTTGGTAAGAGAAAATTTACTCTGTCTTCTTTTAGAATTTTCCCTTTTCAAAAAAGAGAGTTGTCTTACATTTCGGTGGCAGTTCCACCTTTTCTCAGGCTCTGATGTGTTTGCTGTATAACATGAAGTGATGCGAGAAAGTTTATTTTTTTTAATTTTCCTTTTTTTAATGTAAGCAATTTTATTAGTTATTATGCACAATGTAGAACTCAGATATAATTTTGTGTAGGTATTGACATTTATTTTCCTTTGTTTTTGTATTGAAGGGATACACCTATAGTTTGAGAATGAAGTTCAGGTAGATGTGCATGTTTGAGATTACTAACTTCTTTTGTTATTCCTTATTAGGTAGTGGTATAGCTATGACTCTGAATTTATTTAAAGCAGTCTTAGGGGAGGGAGTCCAGTAGATGAGGTCATGCTAATCCTTTTGGAAAAAGTCAACTATTGTCACCTGATTTTAATTAAAGGTTATATGACTTAATATACATGTTTACCAGGTACTGATCCAGATTAGAGCCTTCATATATATTTATGCATATCATTGTTATAACAACCCTGCCTCAAAATTTCATGTTCTAATGAACATGAAATATTTATCACAATGACTAGAACATATCAATGTTTCAAGGTTTTTGTCAAGATTATTTCAGATTGTAAAATCCATGATGCTTTTTTCTTGTCTTGTTGTGTTTTTTTTTTGTGCCAGTACTAGGCCTTGAACTCAGGGCCTGACCACTGTCCTGGGGCTTTCTCAAGGCTAGAGCTCTACCACTTGAACTACAACACCACATCTAGGTTTTTCTATGTATGTGATATGTAGGAATCGAACCCAGGTCCTCGTACATGCTAGGCAAGTACTCTACCTCTAGGCTAAACTCCCGGCCCCTATGTTTTGTTTTTTGTGCTGGAGATTTTGCATATGTTCTATTACTAAGATAAACCCTCAGACAGCCTCTATTTTTATTTTTGCCTCTAGATAGAGCATGAAAGAGGATTCATATCCTAGATTTGCCAGTGTGACCATTGGCAACTCATGGCAACACTTTACCTCTCAGTCTCAGTGCCAATACACACTAGCAGGTCTTGAGCTTTTTTTTTTTTTTTTGCCAGTCTTGGGCTTGGGCTCAGGGCCTGAGCACTGTCCTTGGACTTTCTCAAGGATAGAGCTCTACCACTTGAGCCTCAGTACCACTTCCAGCTTTTTTCTATGTATGTGGTGCCGAGGAATTGAACCCGGGTATTCGTGCATGCTAGGCAAGCACTCTACCACTAGGCCAAACTCCTGGCCCTGGTCTTGAGCTTTTGCCTCTGTTTTTAGGTATTAAACATGAAATCTAAACCTAAAAGTAAATGATAATCTACATATTTAAAAAGATAATTTACATATTTAAAAAAGGTTTCTTAAGAAGGCCTACTTCTTTCCTCTTTTCTAAGCATAGCCACTAAAATATAAAATAATTTATTTGCGTTTGACTCTTTTTGTTTTGTAGTTCTGGGGATCAAATCCACCCAGAACTCTTGTACATGCCAAGTAAGTGCTCTGCAAACTAAGCTACAACACCAATCCCTATTGTGAACTTGAATGAAATACAATATGTGTTCTTCTAGAACTTGTATTCTTCACTTTAAATGCATTTTTTGTTTATTTTTTGGTATTATTTCCAGTCACGTGTTATTTGTAGTTTCTTGTCAGTCATGAGACTTGAACTCAGGGCATGGGTATTGTCTTTGAGCTCTTTCTCTCAAGGTTGATGCTCAACCGCTTTGAGCCACAGTGCCACTTCCAGTTTTCTTGGGGTTAATGGGGGATCAGAATCTCACAGACTTCCTGCCTAGACTGGCTTTGAACTGCCATTCTCAGATCTCAGCCTCCTTAGTAGTTAGGCTTATAGGCATGAATGAGCCATCAGTGCCCAGCAGTATTTACAGCATTATTTGTAGTTTTTAAGTGTGAGCATTTTGTTGTCATGTAGTATTTACATTATTTGAATTACTATTTCTGTTGATAGTGTTTGAATTTATTGAAGATTCTTTTTTTACTGCTGGTCCTGGGGCTTGAACTTTGGGCCAGGACTCAGCCCCTGAGCTCTTTTTTACTCAAGAATAGCACGCTACCACTTGAACCACGGTGACATTTCTGGCTTTTTCTGTCATTAATTGGAGATAAAAGTCTCATAGACTTTACTACCTGGCCTGGCTTCTAACCTCAATTCTCAGATCTCAGCCTCAAGTAGCTGGGATTACAGGTACGAACCACTGGCACCTGGCTTATTGAGAGCTTTTATGTCATGAGCATTGTTGAACATTTTTCCTTATGCTTTATGGTGGAATCATCTCTTGAAGGATATGTGCATTACTCTGGGAATCTGTTCATTCAAAAACAGACTTAATGCTGGGCGTGGTGGCTCACTCCTATAATCCTAGCTACTTGACAAGGTTGTAAGGTCTGAGGATTGCGGTTCAAAGCCAGTCAGAAAACCAGAGGGTGCTGTGGCTCCAGAGGTAGGGCGGTAGCCTTGAGCTGAAAAGTTCAGGGACAAAACGCCCACACCTAGAATTCAAGTCCCACAATCAAAACAAACAAACAAAAAACCATACTGAGCAACATGTGCAAAGTATATTGGTAGGAGCTTTGGGATATCAATAAACAGACAAAAACTTAAATATTAAGGAGTGTATAATCTACTTGGGACAGACAAACAGTAAATATATGACATAGAAGGATAAGAAAAGGTTTCTTCAAAGGTGATATTTTGAAACAGGCTTTAAAAGAAGCTATAAAAAAAGCTATGTACCTTTTTAAAATTTGTTCAACCTACTTAAATAACAAATGGAAATAACCATAACCATGAAAACACACAATGATGAGTGATTAAAATTTCTTAAAATCCTCTATTATTAAAAAAGTATCTTTCTCATTTAGATTTTAATTGCTCCTGATTCAGGAAGGATATGTTGTTGTTCTGATTTGTGCAAAGAATCTGCAGACTTGGAAGGACAAAAATTACATTAACTATGGGGAAGAAGATATTATCAAATTAGGGCTTATTTGCATTTAAGTTGATTTAGGTGAATTTATGACCATACCAAGTAAGATTTTGTGTGTGTGTGTGTGTGTGTGTGTGTGTGTGTGTGTGTGTGTGATTCATGAATGTACTATCAATGATAATGTGCTCTGTTATCCTGTGGCTTCCGAACATATTTTTGTAATGTACACTAGGACATGGCATCGACTCTATAGTTAGCTGGTTAAGGCTCATATCTCAGCTCCAGTACTCTTTGGTATTGGTCAAGTTAGTCATATTCTCTGGTCTCTATTTGCATTTGTGTCATAACCATAAATTGGTATACACAAAGAAAACACCAAATTTTTAATGCATTTGAAAACTCCTTCATGAGAGGTTGTGGAGATCCCATATTTACCCAATTTATGTCTAAAGTACAATATTACAATATCAAAACCAAAGAATGGACTTTGGGATTATAATACCTATAGTTCTTTTTTACTTTATCACCTTTGTAGATTTATCTAGCCACTTAACCCCACTTTAAAGGAAACAGTTTATTATGAATCTGAGTGACCAGGGACAGAGAGTCAAGTTACTTTGAATGAAAATGCTCAGAAATGGAAAAGGTTACATGCACAAAGAAAATTAAAAGTCCGGTGTTAGTGGCTCACATCTTCAATCCTAAGGAGACTGACGTGTGAGAATTGGAGTTCAAAGCCATCCCAGACAAGAAAATCCATAAAACTAATCTCTGATAAACAACTCAGAAAAAGCCGTAAGTGACACTTTGGCTCAAATGGTAGAGTGCTAAGCTTGAGCAAAGAAAGACTCAGGGATAGAGCCCAAGCCCTAAGTTCAAGATGGAGGACTGGCAAAAAAATAAAAAATAATAATAACGGAAATTAAAAGTAATCCAACAAAGGACATTAGGCACCAGTGGCTGACACCTATAATCTTACCTACTTAGCAAGCTGCGATCTGAAGACCATGGTTAGAACCTAGCCATAGCCAAAACCATAAAGTCCAAAAAGCCAGAGCCTAGCTGCCTTTTTTTTTTTTGCCAGTCCTGGGACTTGAACTCAGGGCCTGGGTATTGTCCTTGGGCTTTCTCCAGGCTAGCACTCTACCACTTGAGCCACAGCACCACTTCTGTCTTTTTCTATGTGTATAATACCCAGGAATCGAACCTGTGGGTCTTAATGCATGCTAGGCAATCACTCTACCACTAGGCCATGCTCCCAGCCCCGGAGTGCTAGCTTTTTAAGTACAAAAGCATAGAGTCTGCAACCAGGACCTAAGTTGAAGTGCTGGACCAGTACACACACAGAATTGAGATGTTTCAGCATTATTAGCTTTTAGAGTTGATATTTTGCTTTTCATCAGACTGTATAGCAAACAAGCTTAACAGATATTCTGAGAGGTTTACTCTAATAGTCATGAAAAGGTTGGGTCACATACAAAGGCTTTTTTTTTTTTTAATGAATACCTAAGGTGGCCCCAGATAATTTTGGCTGTAAGCATGCAGCATTCCATATCTCCATGATGTTCTACTTAGCTGAGATCAAATAGTCTGCAATATCTTTAATAATTCAGAGAACTTGGTCTTCACATCACCATGCCATCAAGATGTGAAACAGTTCTGCCACCACAGAGCTTTCCTTTCCACCTTCTCCCATCCCACCCCCGTTGCTAATCCTTTCCTATTTTTTCCTATCACCTCTTAAATCTTGTCATTTTTTAAATATATAGATGAAGTCTTTTGCAAGGGACCTTTAGAAATTGGCTTTTTTTTTTTTTACTCAGACTGATTCTCTGAAGATCCATCCAGTTGGTATATTGTATATGCTTATTATAACTGATATTTCATGGTATTTATATAAGTCAGTTTTTTAACCATGAACATTATTTTCAGGTATCTGTGTATGTGCACACATGTGCATGAATGTGTGTTAAGTATATTTCCCTGGAATACCCAAGAATGCACTTGCTAAGTTGTATGATAAATATGTGTATTAAATGTGTATTAAAAATGTTTATCAAAGTGGTTATTGTTTGTGTCTTTTATACATTGCCAAAGAAAATGTTAAGTTTATCTGCATTTTTGCCTATTTGAGTATTACTATCATTTTTTAAATTTTAGCTGTTCTAATAAGTCTACAGTGATATTTCACTGTGGTTTTAGTTGACATTTGGTCAGCAGCTAGTAGTAATATGTGGAACAGTTTGCCATGAGTTTATTTGCCATGGTGGAATATCTCATGTCTTTTGCCCATTTCCTAATTATTTATTTTTACTATTACATCATGAGATTTTTTTTAATGTAATATGAATCTAAATTCTTTGTCAGACACAATATTGCAGATATGTTCTCCCAGTGTATGTTTGTCTTTTCATCCTCACACAGTCTCTTGCAGAGCAAAAAAGTTATTAATTTTGATGATCAGGTTCTTTGATTTTTTTATTGTATTTTCTGTATTATGTTTAAGAATACTTTCCACTTCCTATATCATTATAGTTTTCTTCTAATTGTTTTGTAACTCCATGGTTTACATTTAAATCTGATCCACATTAAGTTATATTTGTATGAGGTATGAAGTTCCAGTTAGGTTCAGATTTTTCTCCTAGGAATACCCAGGTGTTGCAGTACAATTTATTGAAAAGACTTTCTTGAATTAAATTGCCTTCACATTCTGTCAAGAATCAGCTTGGTTACTTATGAGTTTCTTTGGGGGTTTTCTATTCTGTTCAATTCATTATGTGTCTGCCCTTCCCAATATCCCTCTGTCTCAATTACCATATCTGTCTCAAAAATTGGGTGTAGTGATTCTTGTCACTTTTTTCTTCAAAATTGATTTAGCTATTCTAATACCATTTTCATTTCTATGTAAAATATTAACCACTCCACAAGTGTAAAAAGTCTAGCTTGGATTTTGTGGGAATATATCAGCCTATAGATGCATTTGTGGAAAATTGTGTTGAGTGTTCAGTTCATGGTTACTTTTATACTTGTCAGCATAAAGATACTTTACAATTCTACCAATCATTTGTTGAGAATACTGGTATGAGTCTGTTTCAGGTGTTTTATTCTGTCTGTTCATTTTGTCAATAACATATTCCTGATTTTTGTCCTTCAGTATCTGGGGTTTTGTTCCAGGAATTTAGCAAAATCCAGAGATGGTCAAGTTTCATATTAAATGACATAGTATTTCCTTGTAGCCTATAATCATCCCTTAATATTTAAAAAATCTCTAGAGTATTTGTAATGACCAATATAATTCCAATATCTTGTAAATTTTATTTTGGTTTTTATTGTTCTATGCCAGGCTTGAATTCAAGACCAGAAGCCTCTCTTTCCCTTAGCTTTTTTTTTTAATGGCTAGTGATGTACCTCATGAGTCACATTTCCATTTCTGGCTCTTTGATGGTGAATTGGAGTTAAGAGTCTTAGATAAGAGTCTTGCTGCCCTGACTGACTTAAGTTATCTCATCCTCCCTGGGGCGGGGAGTTTGGCCTCATGGTGGAGTGCTTGCCTAGCATGCACAAAGACCTGGGTTCAATTCCTCAGTACCACATACACAGAAAAGGCCGCAAGTTGTACTGTGGCTCAAGTGGTAGAGCACTAGCCAGAGGGATATTTATTTGTACAGAGAACATGGCATTTAAGATGATTTATTGACTGAAAATGTGGCTTAATGTTAGAGCACTTGCCTAGCACATGCAAGGATCAGGTTCAGATACCAGTGTTGCAAAAACAGCGATAATGACTTATGCACCACTTTGTGATATATATAATAAAATTCATATACTTACATAAAATTGTGAATGGCGAAAGCAAGTATTTTTTAGATGAATGGCAATTGTTAAAAAGTGATTATACTTTAGAAGTTAGTACTGATTTAATACTCAATACATTTTCTTTAAAACTTAGAATGCAATTTTGTCTTCCCAGTCGGAGTTATTCGATGTCCAGTGTGCAGCCAAGAATGTGCAGAGAGACACATCATAGATAACTTTTTTGTGAAGGACACTACTGAGGTTCCCAGCAGTACAGTAGAAAAATCTAATCAGGTAAGTGTATAAATCTCAAGTTTTTGTTCATTTACTCATAACGCAGCCAAAAATACTGAAGGATTCTGCTTAACAGGTGCCACACTTTAGACCTTGCATCTTGTTAATAAGCAATGTAAGCAACGATGAATAATTCACCTTGGAAATCAATGCCAGTACAGAAGCCCCTGGTTCTACCTCACATTCATGCTTCCCCTCCATTGGGAAACACTATTATATACTCAGCATTATTTCAGTTCATTGTACTCAGTTACCATGTATTGATAAGATTTTTTTTTCCCCTAAGGAAATCTTTTTGGCCGAGTGTAGTGCAACATGCATGAGATATCAGCAGTTGCCAGCCTTGCCCAGTCAAGACAGACTGAGAATTCCAGGCCAGCCTGGCCTTCATGATGAGATCCCACCTCTTATAAAAAAATAAACACTCACACATACTAATGGTGGTGTTACTTTGAAAGCTGTGTCGGTATTGTGCAAACTCTTTGATTTAGGTAGCCCATAGTACCTTTCTTTTCTACTTCTATAACCCACACTGCAAACATTTTTGTAGGATTTTATTTGCTGCTTTTTTTATGGAGGTTCTTTTGTTTGCTTAGCTAGTTAGTCTTCATATGGAATTTAGTAAATTTTCCTGCCTGGCATGGCCTAGATCTAGGCCTTTTAAGCAGCTAAGATTATAGATGTGAACCACCAGTGCCTTGGCCTACCCTACCCCCCTCCTTCTCTCTCTCTCTCCCTCTACCCTCTCTCTCTCTCTCTCTCTCTCTCTCTCTCTCTCTCTCTCTCTCTCTCTCTCTCTCTCTCTCTCGGTAAAGGTGAGGTATATAGGGTAACTCCTTTGGTCAGTCATATTCATTGTGCCCATTCATTCTCCTTTATTTCCTCTCCTTGAGTCAGATCATCAGCCTTTTTTTTTTTTGACCAAGCGAAATTTTTATTGTTAATAATAAATTAAACAACTATGATAAATCAAAAATACAAATCCTATCAAGTGGCTCAGTATTGTTTTAAACAGAAAAACTAAAACTGCCTCTCTAAGAACAATGATGTGTATTTTTGATGTCCTTTTTTAAAGAATTTATTAACGTTGATTTTTATATCATATTTTAAATGACAAGTTTAACAAACAAGTGTTCAAGATCATCAGCCTTTTTTGCACATTCTCCCATAGCTGGGATTACAGGAATGTGCCACCAAATCCAGTTTATGCTTTTCATTCATTCTTTTTTTAAATAATTTGATACCTGTCTTGGGGTTTGATCTCAAGGCCTCTGCCCTTCTCTTGAACTTTTTTGCTAAAGGCTAATGCTCTACCATTTGAGCCGCAGCTCTGCTTCTGGCTTTTTGCTGAGAGAAATCTCAGACTTTTCTGCTTTTAACTAGCTTTGAGCCATGATCCTGATATCCTAGCCTCCTGAGCTAGCATTACAGTCAGAAGCCACCAGTGCCCAGACAGGAATGGCGGCCTCGTTTGCCTTTTGAAATAGTCTCTCGTATCTTTTTTTGCCTGGTCTGTCCTCCAGCTGAAATCTCCATATCTAGAGCTCCCAAGCAGCTGGAATTACCATATTAGCTATTGTGCCCTCAAATTCCTGAGGGCTGGCATTATGGGCATGTACTACCATGCCTGGTTTTGTTATGTGGTAAGAGAATAGAGATGCCAGAGAGTTCAAATTTGAGGAGTCTTTATTAGAAGGCCAGTGAATGCAGGCAGGTTCCTATTGCAAAGGCCTGCATCCTGCCATGAGAGCAGGAGAGGAAAGAAAAAGCAGAAAACAATACCAGCAAACCAGATCATCCCCAATGGAGAGCTGAAGGTGGAACACCATGGTGACTTTTGGAAAAAAGACAGGAGACAGGACAATGGGGCATGGCGTACCAGCTCCTGAGCTGGTCTGGACCTAAACAGGGTCACAGGAAGCTTAAGTATTCACACCTCAAGACTGGCAGGTAACCTGTTGTCCAAGTCCCCACCCCTGCCTCTAGAAATTCAGGTACACCCATCAACCCGGCACTGGGACTTTCCTGCTTCCACCATGAAGACAAGATGAGGCCAGTCATCCAATTTTCTTTCCACCATGTAGCCAAGATGGCACCAGTTAAATTTAGCATCCTGACTTCAGATTAACATATAGAACATTTTTATTTTCTTCTTAAATCTAAATGTCAGATTGCTAGGGATAACTTATAACACTCTAGTAGGGGTTAGTTTTTGCCAAGTGTAGTACATTTGCCTATTTGTGTATCCTAATTCACAGATTATTCTTCTAGGCAGTTCCTCAGATTTGCAACAGAAGACCTAATAAGGTACTAAATCTAGTTAAATACTATTTAGTTGGTTATTACCAAAGGCTTAATACCTATACTAATCTTAAATCTGTTTTTAAGACATGTGGCTAATGTCTGTGCTCTTTGCTTTCAGTTTGTTTTTGTTTTTTTTTTTTATTTCTAGGGAAAACTAGAGAAATTTAGGGTTCACTTTATAAGTAGGCATAGCTACTTCTAATTAAAATTCTTCAAAAGCATCCACAATTCTTCCTAATGTGGGAAGACCACACCAGGCCTTTTTGGAGGAGATAGACTTTCTAATTGTGAAGTCAGCTTTAAAGAATGGAAATAAGCTAGCCCTGTAGCTCAGTAGTAGATTGTGTATATAAGCATTCAGGAGTTTCCGACACCAAACAAAGAGACTACAGTGTTTTTCATTACCATTGGGTTGCCCAGTTTTCTAGGTCTTTTAGGGAAAATAATCTGACAAAGTCTTTTTATGAAAATAATAAAAATATGGTATATATGTTGATATTTAAAGCCAAATTTAGTTTACTTTTTTACTTACGTTTATACCTTTTCTATATTAGAAATCTTTGTGCAGCTCTTGGGGCTTCAGCACAGGGCCTGAGCACTGTCCCTGAGCTGCTTTTGCTCAAGGATAGCCCACTCCCACTGCCACAGCACCACTTTTGGCTTTTTCTGAGTTGTTTATAGAAGATAGGAGTTGCACAGACTTTCCTGACTGGGCTAGCTTCAACCATGATCCTCAGATCTTAGTGTCCTAAATAGCTAAGATTACAAGCATGAACCACCAGCACCCAGCATAGAAATCTTAGTTCTTAATTACACTGGCATATCTTATGTTATATTAGTTTTTATGCAATTGGCCATCATTTAAATCCTTAAAATCCTCAGATCTTTTCTGAAACGATAAAAAAGAATTCTTAGAGTCAGGAGTATGGCATAGTTGTCGAGTGCTTGCCTTGCATGCATGAGGCGCTCTGGGTTTGATTCGTTGGTACCACATAATACAGATAAGGCCAAAGGTACTGTTGTGGCTTACCTGGTAGAGCACTAGCTTTGAGAAAGCTAAAGGACAGTGCCCAGACCTTGATTTCAAGACCCAGCACTGGCAAAAACCAAACCAAAAAAAAAAAAAGCAACAAAAAGTATCAGATACATTGGGAAGCAATTAAAGAAATATGGACAAAAGGTTGATATTATTAAAAGCATGGTGGTACAGACCTCAATTCCAGCTGATTGGGAGCAGAAGGTCTGAAGGCAGAGGTCTGAAACCACTTGGGCAAGAAAATAAGTACCTATCTAAAAAACAAAACAAAAAGGCCTGATGATATAGTCTTTTGCAAGGTTGGAAACTGAAAATCAGAAACTAGAGTTTTTCTTCTCTAAGGTAACAACTTTTGGAGCCTTAACAAAATTGGTTATATTTGTTTGCTTTGAGCTGGGCGTGGTGGCTCATGCCTGTAATCCTAGCTACTCAGGAGGCTGAGATCCGAGGATCAAAGTTCAAAGCCAGCCCTGGGCACAAAAGGACTTGAAACTCTTATCTCCAATTAACCTCTAGAAAATGGGGCTTGGCTCAAGGGAAGGGTAGTAGCCTTGAACTAAGAGCTCAGGGACAAGACCCAGGCCTACTTCATGACCCACAAAAAAATAAATAAAATTTCAACTAAGACAACATATAAAAAATAGAGGCACCCTGCTCTCGACCAGAAAAAAAAGTTACAGACTAAACGTGTATGTAGTTCAGTGATAGAAAATTTATTCTAAAACTGCAAGGCCCAGAGCTCCATTCCCAGCACTTAAAAAGTTAAAGGAATGGGCATACGGAGCTTGAGCTAAAACATTGAGGAAGGAAGTGCCATTGGCTGGTACGAATGCCCAGACCAGAGCTGTGTCTGTAGGAAGGAAGTGCTCCAGTTGGGCTGGAGCAGTAATCACAGAAGTTCTTGATCTCACAAAGGTCAAGTTCTTCCTTGCACTGCACTTCCTTCCTGTACTACCCATTGTTAGACTCTAAAGTGAAACCAGCTTGTAATCTGCGAATGTGGTTTACAGAATCAGTGTGTAGAAGAGTCGAGTTTGAGCTCAGGGGAAATTATAGTGGTTGAATCAAAACAAGAAATCAAAAAAGATAGCAGTTGCCACACACACGCACACACACACACACCCAGAAGATAGTCAATCAAGTCATGTTTTAAAGTTACTGTAATATCTTTTTTTGTGTGGCTAAGCCACCTATTTGGTAGCTTTATTTGTTTCATCTTAGTTTTGATGTTTATGAATTTAATTTCCTAAAACTTAGGTTTTAAAACCACATAGAATTACATATAAAAGACATTCATGGATTTTTTTTTTTTCAAGTCCTGGGCTTAAGCTCAGGACCTGAGCACTGTCCTTGGACTTTCTCAAGGCTAGAACTCTACCACTTGAGCCTCAGCACCACTTCCAGCTTTTTTCTATGTATATGGTAGTGGGGAATCAAACCCAAGTCTTCATGCATGCTAGTCAAGCACTTTACCACTAGGCCAAACTCCCAGCCCCATTCATGGATTTTTAAACAGAATCTGTAAAGCAGGGTATATTCACAGAGTTTTTTTTTTAATCTGAAGGACTTAGCTCTCCCCTCTGGGCCCAATCTTAAGTATCTGAAGACATGAATATGAAGGATTGGTTCCCACCTTATTTCTGAAAGTCCAGCAAAATGTCAGGTGTGTTTTGATCATGTGCTTGATCATGTGCTTTTACCATGTGCTTTACGAGAAGCAGGTCATTCCAACTTTGGCTTAGCTGAAAGTTTCCTCACCCCCTTTCTTGTGTGCCAGTTCTAGAACTTGAACTCCAGCCCTGGCCACTGTCCTTTAACTTTTTTGTTCATGCCATCTGTTCTGCTGCTTGAGCCACAGCTCTACTTCTGTCTTTTTGGTGGTTAGGGTTCAGAGTGTCAAGGACTTGCTGCCTACTCTGGCTTTGAACCTCTTCAGATCTCAGCCTCCTGAGTATCTAGGATTATGAACAGATGTGAGCCACCAGTGCTCAACAAATCATCCCTTTTCCACCCTTCACTCTTAAATAAGCAATATGATTTACATATTTGTCTTTAAAATCATTTCATGTAGAAATTTATCTTGAGGAATGTAAATAGACATTGCTTTAGCTAAGTGAGAGTTGAAGCTGAAGAAGCACATGAGATTAGTCCCCAGAAATATGAAAAATCTAGATTCAGAGGAAGAGAACTGGGGGGACTGAGGGACACTAGGATTGACGGGTACCAAGAACCTATGTGAATACCAGAAAACACAGGTCTGTGGTATTAAACAGTGTCAGCAAAGTATAAGGTGATAAGAGCTAAGAAAAGGAAAATTTCAGTTTATGGAAGTATTAATCCAGTTACCTAGAATTTGGCAACCTATGCATGAGGACTTTTGTAAAGAAAACCCTTTTAAGACAATGAGAACTGCTTATATGTGTTTTGACCTTGATGTCTGTTAGAAACACATGGGCTATCTCTTCATCTCCCATACCCAGTGTATCATCACAGCCAATTTACCTCTAAATACTGCTCACATCCTATCTTTGCTCACCCCACTTCTACCAGCCCTCATGGAAGCTATGGAAAAACATTTTTCTTCAACTGTATGCAGAAATATTTGTCCTTATCTAATGTGTTTTCTTTCTTTGTTTTGGACAGTCCTGGCTTGAACTCAGGGCCTGAGCATTGTCCTTGGGCTTTCTCAGGGCTAGAGCTCTACCACTTGAGCCACAGAACCGGTCCCAGCTTTTTTCTATGTATGTGGTACTGAAGAATCGAACTCAGGTCTTCGTGCATGCTAGGCAAGCACTCTACCACCAGGCCAAACTCCCAGCCTTGTTTTCAATAGATCTCTTAGATAACAGCCAGCATTGTCATATTACTATTTCTCTGGCCACAGCTCCTCTTGCCAGTCCCCCTCTGCATCTCATCACACTTAACTTTCTTCTAACCTGTCACACTCTCCTTGACTGCAGCTAGTTGGTTGTGTTATTCTCCATTTCTAGAAAGCATTTTATCTCATAGTTACTGATTCACCTTTTATATCTAGGTGCTGATGAGATCTTTTAGGAGGAACTTTTCACTGGGTAATTCCTTTCTGTTCTCCCAGCTCTCTATTCTCATTATACATTTTTATACTGTCCATTTACAACTTTCATGCACCTACACGTGTCCTTTATGGTACCTCTCAATAGTTACATGTTAGTATAATTATTACAATAATGTATGTCCTTTTCATCTTTACACCTGCTCAGTAAAAATCTGAGTTATTACCCTCATTTTAAAGATGAGTACTTGAACCTATCCAGGACCATCCAGACTAGTTGGTGGGGAAACTGGGATTGAAACCTGTTTTCCTTCTACAAGGCTTTAGACATCATAAGGACAGAGACTGTTTGCTTTCCCCTGATTTTTCTGTGCTCAACATCTAGCCTCATGCCTGGAATATTTAGTAGATCCAAATAATGTGAAAATGTACTTGCAATAATTCTTACCTATGCATAATTACATTTTACATGCATATAATTTGACACATAATTTTGGTTTAAACTTCCCAAGGCTGGTAAAAGGAAACAGAGTCCAGCATAATTAGCATGTCATTTAGATCTGACTGTGGTGTGACCAGCTTTTCACTTTTCTCAGTGATCTGTGTGACAAATTCCTTTCCTTACTAGGTGTGTACAAGCTGTGAGGACAATGCTGAAGCTAATGGGTTTTGTGTAGAATGTGTTGAGTGGCTCTGCAAGACTTGTATTCGAGCCCATCAGAGGGTGAAGTTCACCAAAGACCACACGGTCAGACAGAAAGAGGAGGTGTCTCCAGGTAATCCGTCAGTTCCTCTCTTTTCTCCCCCTTTATCTCTCCCACTGTATTTTCTATTTTCTCTATTAATGTGATATACTTACAAGCATTAAATATAGTCTTAATGTATAAAAGGTCAGTATTATCATTGGAATTTGAGTTACAGAACTCAGCCTTGCATTCACATTCCCAACCGTCCTGCTACTATAAATGCTTTAATTCAGTGTGAATGTACAGCAAATGAAAAATAATTGCCTTAAAATTTTCTTTTCTCCTTTTTGTCAAAAGTGAGAAGGAAGGGATGCAAACATTTTACAACTTCCCTCAGATGTATATATGGTAGGCTTTTGTGGTATGTGCCTACTACATGGATAACCAAAGGAGCTTTTGCTTTTTATATAATGATGTTTTCTGGCTTTTTAACATGATACTTTTATACTTGTAAAGTTTACTTAATACATGTGTTACGTGTTTCTTTCTCTCACCCCCACCCCCCACCCCCATGGTACTTAAACTCAAGGCCTTGGGCATTGTGCCTAAGCACTTTTGCTTAAGGCTACACACTACCACTTAAGCCATAGTTCCACTTCCAGCTTTTGGGTGATTAGTTGGAAATGTCTCATGGGTCTTTCTGCTCAAGCTGGCTTTGAACCATAATTTTCATATCTCATCTTCACTAGCTAGGATTACAAGTATGAGACATTATAAGTATATGGCACTGGCCTGTCTTTTTTTTTTTTTTGGAAATGGGAGAGAGGTGGGGAGGTAGGTAGGGGGTGGGTGAAAGGGCCCTGAAGGTCCAGTTACTATCCCTGAGCTTTTATACTCAACACTAATGCATTACAACTTGAGCCCCAGCTCTCCTTCTGGCCTTTTTGGTAGTTTATTGGAGATAAGAGTCTCAATGGCCTTTCCTTGGCTGGCTGGCTTTGAACTGCAGCTGGCTTTGAACTGGCTTTGAACTCAGCCTCCTGAGCAGCTAGGATATAGGCTTGGGCCATTGGTACCCAACTCATTTTACTATAGTTTTTATTTAAGATTTAATTTTGCTAGTTTTTACTCAAGTCAGCCAGTATATTTATGCCGATTCCTCTAGGAATATTGTTAAATATTAAGAATGAAAATGTGAATAAGACATTTCCTGTATTTTGCAAAAGTTAATAGTATAATGAAGTCTGGAAGCAAATAGGTAATCGTAATTTGACCTAAAAAGTTCTGTTTGAATTCATGAAAGAAGAGTATTAACCTAAGGTTTGAGGATTTAGGTTGAAGCCAAAAATAAGTCCAGTTGAAAGAGATAAGGAGATTTGCTGATAGCCTCGGGGCTGGTTATAGGCACAGAAAATTGGACATGTGTAGAGTTGAAATTTATCTGAACAGGTGTTAGAGAAGTTCGGCAGCATACAAAATGCATGTAATGATGCATGTTTAAGTCTTTTAGACATTTTAACTGAATTGGATGGAGAAAGAGTATTGGTTAGTAGAGGTTAGACATTTTAACTGAATTGGATGGAGAAAGAGTATTGGTTAGTAAAGTGTTAGTTGATAGGAACTAGAAATGTGATTCTAAGAGTCAGGAACAAGAATTAAAAGTAGAAGTTATTAGAGTGGAATGTGGTGCTTGTTGTAGAAACGGAACAGTTATAGACAATGAAGGTTCTAGGGTGTGGCTGTGGAGTGTGTATGTAAAGTTAGGTCTCTATGGTAAGTCATTGGACTTGTAAGTCTTCCAGGATGATAAAGACTTAGGAGGAGCAGGAGAGCAGCAATGAACCAGGATCCAAATTCTTCAATATATAAAGGTAATCTAAGCAGACAACATTTTCTGTCTATATAAAGGGACACTATAAATGACCATTCCTGGCTAGCAAGCACAAACCAGGTTGTCCAGAACAAACCAAAGATACATAGCCTATCCATGCCCAGATGGCATGACCATCAAGACAGACACAGGGAGCTGTGAAGATACGTTGGCCATCTACATGTAGTCTTACTGTGTTTAAACTTGGCCTTTTATCACTTGACAAGTACAAGAGAGGAAAAATTTAAAGAAGGAAAGTTTTTTGTTTTTGTTTTTTGGCTGACTGATTCATAGGCAGGTTTTAGTCCAAGAGCCTGGTTAGGCAGAACGTAGTGGCAAAAGAGGTGGAGAGGCAAAAAGTTGGTCACCTCTTGGTAGCCAGGTAGCAAAGAGAAAAAGGAGAAAAAGGGGTAAGGAACAAGATACATCTTTCAAAGGCATGCCCCAGAGATGTATTTCCTCCTGCTTCCTGGAAGTGTATTGAGCTGTAATCTTATCAATGGACAATCCACTGATTAGGCAAAAGCTTTCATGATAAGTGCTTTTGTAGATGCCTTATATTGAAGTTGTAGCAGTTGTTAATTTTGTTCCTACCCTTTTTTAATTCTATACTTTTATGGCCTTTTTCCCCTTTTCCTTTTTGAATTGGTTAGATGATAGGTTCTGTTTTGTTTTTAGATACATTTATTGTGTTTTTATACTTTCTAGTTTATTGATCTTATATTCCTCTTAGGTTACCTTAGTTTTATTTTAAAGTTGTTATCAGTTGAGATATATACTTTTCCTTTCTCTTAGAATAAGTGCTTAAAGATGGAATTATGGGCTGGGTGCGGTGGCTCATACCTGTAATCCCAGATATCCAAGAGGCTGAGATCTGAGGATCTGTGTTCAAAGCCTGCCTGGGCACTAAAGAACATGAGACTCTTATCTCCAATTAATACTGGAAAACAGAAGTGGGGCTGTGGCTCAAGGGTAGGGTCCTTGAGCTGGAGAGCTCAAGGACAGCACCAAGGACAGAGTTCAAGCCCCATGACCCATCAAAAAAAAAAAAAAGAAGATGGAATTATGATTTACTACTATGTTTCTGTTTTAAAAATACTCTGAATTTTTAGGAACCATGTAAATTGAGATTTACTATTTTTTCTTTTTACTTTTCGAATTTTATAGTTTTGCAAAGGATTCTGATATATATTAAATACTAAGAATAATTTGCTGAATGGTTTCATTCAGGAATTCTTCAAAAGAATAATTTACTAGCCGGGAGTTTGGCCTAGCATGCACAAAGACCCAAGTTCGATTCCTCAGTACCACATACATAGAAAACAGCCAAAAGTGGTTCCTGAGGCTCAAGTGGTAGAGCTCTAGCCTTGAGGAAGTCCAAGGAGAGTGCTCAGGCCCTGAGCTCAACCTCAGGACTGGCAAAAAAAAAAAAATAATAATTTACCAGTGCTTGAATTTTACTCATTTTACCTTAAACTTTATAGTTTAATTGTATTATGATCAGAAAATATGAATATTAATGCCTTGTTGCCGGTACAAATGTAAGGTTTATGTAAAGACTAAAAACCATATGAAAATAAGTTTTAGAAAAATCAGGGACTTAAAAGGAAACTAAAATACCTATGAGGAAGAAAAAAGTAAACATTTTTATAAGAAAAGAGCCTTTCTAGACACTATTTCTTAAAATTTAAAGCTATAAAATACATTTTTGAAAAAATATATGCTAAGTCAAATCAAACTTGGAAAAATATTTCTAAAAACTTGACAACTTGTCAAATGTGTGTACAAGTCATTAAGACAATAGGACAAAGAATGTAAAACAGTTTGGACAGAAACGAGAGATTAGAAGGAGGTAATTCTTAAAGGGAATACAAATGACTGATGCCTGAAACATCTTCCAGTTTCAGTTGTTCAGTTACTACCTTAAATGGTCAAGTCTGTGTGTATGTGTATCTTTGTCTTTGCCTACCTGTCCTGCCCTCATGCTTATCAATTGGCATATCAATTGGGAATATTTCCTGCCAATAAGTATAGACTGTTATTTGGATAATTTAGTTCCTGTTTAAGTTTTTTTTGTTATCTAATAATTTTACCACTAAGTATCTTATTTTAAAAAGCATAGGCCAAGTGCTAGGGGCTCACACCAATAATTCTAGCTGCTCAGGAGGCTGAGATCTGAGGATGTGTAGGCAAGCCCCAGCAGAAAAGTCCCAGTGAGGCTCTTATCTCCAGTTAATCACTCAAAAATTAGAAGTGGAACCATGGCTCAAAGTAGTAGAACAGTAGCCCCGAGCAACAGAACTCAGCGATAGTGCCCAGGCTCTGATTTCAAGCCCCATAACAAAAATAAAAATATAAAAACCCACTGTCCACTACTAGGTTCTTATAGGTGCTTTACATATTTGATGGCCTGTTATGTAGTTTAAGAATGACCAGGAGGCTGAGGCCAGAAGATAACTTGATCCAGGCTATCCTAGGCTATTCACTGAAATCCTGTCTAAAAAAATTGAATAGATAAAAATGAGATCGTTGACTGTACTAACACAGAAAGATATCTAAGGTAGTTAAATGAGAAAAGCATCATACCAAACAATATGTGCAGTGCCATTTTGTATTTCATAAAACAGAACACTGTAGTATATATACTACATGTGATCCTATACACAGAAGATCAACCATAGGAACATATACCAGGTTATTAGTTAGTATAGTTACCTCTGAAGATGAAATTACTTCTGAAATGTTTGGATATTACCTTTTAATTACTGGTGAAATTATTGGTGTTTTCTATGCAGTCAGTCATTTTTGTTGTTTGTATTTTGCTTTGTCCCTTAAACATTATAAGCATTTCTCAGGTTTATCATGTACTAGAAAACTAGTGAAAAGTCACATAGGTAACTATTGATTAAAAGTGAACATGGAAATACTTCTCTCTTAATCTCTCTTAATGGTATACTGTTACAGCTTTTATAATAACAAAAAAAATGATTGGTAAACCACTACTATTAGACATTTTTATTAGGTGTTTTAAAGTTTTTCCTTTTACATTTTGGATAGAAAACATCTAGTTAGGCTGGGTGCCTGGCTCACGCCTTGTAATCCTAGCTACTCAGGAGGCTGAGATCTGAAGATCAAGGTTCAAAGCCAGCCTAAAGTCCATGAGAGTTCTTATTTCCAGTTAACCACCAGAAAACCAAAAGTGGTGCTGTGGCTCAAGAGGTAGGTCTGTAGCCTTGAGCTGAAGAGCTCAGGGACAGTGTCCAGGCCCAGAGTTCAAGCCCCACAATCAAAAAAAAAGAAGAAGAAAGAGAAAACATCTAATTAGTTTGTACTTACCAAGACTATCTTTCACAAGACTTTCTAAGTCCATAAAAGATCTTTTAATTACACTCTTTGAATTTCAATTTGAATTTTTTATCTTAGAAATCAAAAAACTCATTTTTAATGAAAATACAACTTAGTGATAATTAGCAGTATAGATGCAACTTCATAGTTCTTTTATATCTGTAAATATTATTCAGTTATATTTTCTTCTCTTTGCCTACCATTGTTTCTGCAGAGGCAGTTGGTGTAACCAGTCAGCGACCAGTGTTTTGTCCTTATCATAAAAAGGAGCAGTTGAAGCTTTACTGTGAGACATGTGACAAACTTACCTGTCGGGACTGTCAGCTGCTAGAACACAAGGAGCACAGGTCTCAGCGTCTTTCTTTTGAACAAAGCTTGCTTGACATCTAACCTCCACAGGCCTTTTACTAGCAATTGCTGATATAGATAATAGGCTCAAGATTAATTAATATATATTATTATATACATCTTAGTATATATTACATAGCTGTGTTTACTTAGAATTATCTATGTTCCCAATCATGGCAGACAAGATAATTAGGCCAAATATAGCAACAGAAACAAGTAGAAAGCCTGTACAAAAACGCAGAAATCATATGTAAGAAATTTTAGAGCTCATTCCAAATTAGGATTAGAATGGAACCAGACAATGAAAGGGACTCCTCCCCCTTGAGACAGTTCAGAGATCAAACCCAAGGCCTCATGCGGAGCATGCACTCTACATCCCAGCCCCCAACTTGATTTCTCTTAAATGCGTATGTCAGTTACTTGGAGGATTTTAAGTGAAATAGAAAAGTTAGAAAGTACAGCTTTTCTGAAGCTAATGTAAAATATTGAATTAGAGTAATTCTATAATGCAAATCCATGTAGAAAACTACCATCATTTCACTAAAAGATATATTAAATATTGTAAAAACATTCCTTTTGTAAACTTATCTCAAGAATAACAGCAAGAGGGCTAGGAGTTTGGCCTAGTGGTAGCATGCTTGCCTACCATGCATAAAGACCCGGCTTTGATTCCGCAGTACCACATACACAGAAAAAACTGGAAGTGGTGCTGTGGCTCAAGTGGCAGACCTCTAGCCTTGAGAAAGCCCAAGGAGAGTGCTCAGGTCCTGAGTTCAAGCTCCAGGACTGACCAAAAAGAAATAGAATAACAACGAGAAAACTACTTTTCTTGGGCTGGGAGATTGGCCTAGTGATAGAGTGCTTGCCTGGGTTCAATTCCTTGGTACCACATACCATAGAAAAAAAAAGCTTGGAGTGGTGCTGAGACTCAAGTGCTAGAACTCTGGCCTTGAGACAGTTCTAGGACAGTACTCATGCCCTGAGCTTAAGCCCAGGACTGACCAAAAAAAAAAAAAAATACTTATCTTTCATGAAGCCAATCACAATTTTCATACCCAAAACTTAGAAGCAGTGGAAGTAGAAAATTATAACCTAGTTTCATCCTTGAAAAAAATGTAAAAATTCTAAGAAATGTAAAAGTATCCAAAGATAATTTTCGGACCACCACAACCAAATTGGCCTTATTTTAGAAATAGAGAATTCATTTAATATTTCCAAGTTGGGGGTGGTAGGGGAGGTGGGAAGGAGAGCCTCAGCAAGTCCAGCCCACTAGCCCACGGGACGGTCTTGCTTGTTTCATACAAGCCATCCACAATCTGACAAATTGCCTAAAGTAGGGAAAAATGGCCAGGGTAACAGGAAGCAGCAGTCCAGAACAACAGGCTTTGGGGTCCTGCTGCTCATTGTACTGAGAAGTATTTACTTTCTCTTCACTAAATAAATTCTTGTTGACTTACTTTAACTGCACTTTCTGTTCATGTAGCAGTCAGGCATATTCAAAATAATAAATTTCAGCTGAGCACTAGTGCCTCACACCTGTAATCCTAGTTACTAAGTAAATCTAAGGAAGCTGAGATCTGAGGATCACAGTTCAAAGCCAGACCGGGCAGCAAAGTATGTGAGACTGTTAATCTTCAATTAAAAAACAAACAAAAAAAAAACAGAAGTAGAGCTGTGACTCTGAGGTAGAGCAAAGAACTCAAGAACATCATAATTAATAGTGTAATATGGAGTTTTTTACATTGCAATTTGGAGCAGCAAGAGAATGACCATTTTAAGCCAGGTGTGGTGGCTCACCCCTGTAATCCTAGCTACTCAGGAGGCTGAGATCCGAGGATCAAGGTTCAAAGCCAGCCCGGCACAAAAGAACCTGAGACTCCTATCTCCAGTTAACCTCTAGAAAATAGGAAGTAGGGTTTGGCTTAAGGGTAGGGCAGTAACCTTGACCTGAAGAGCTCAGAGACAGCACCCAGGTTGAAAAAAAAAGACATTTCAATAATTTCTTTTAATATTGTATCAAATGAAAATACTGGACCATATAATTAAATGTATATTTCCTAAGCTATCAAAACAAAACCTTAAGTTGCTGAAGAAAGAACTAAGAAGGACATTTTAACACTTAGTGTAGTTTGATTATGTATAAAAAGAAGTTCAATAAAATAATTTTCTGCAGGTCTGTCAAGTTGAGCTCTCAAAGTCTCTAAAACCATGAGTAATGTGGGAAATAATTTCAAGAGTGTCTATTATTACTGAAGGAATCATTTGAGAGAAGGAAAAGTATGCCTTACTTGACTATATTATATAGTATATATATGTGTTATAGTTACTACACTTATAATAAGTAATTCTAAAAGATTATCCTATGGTTACATTAATGATTTTTCCTTTCCTTGTTTTTACATAAATATTTGTATGAAATAATTTGCTTATTTACTTTCTTCAGATACCAATTTATAGAAGAAGCTTTTCAGAATCAGAAAGTGATCATAGACACACTGATCACCAAACTGATGGAAAAAACAAAGTACATAAAATACACAGGAAATCAGATCCAGAACAGGTAAATGTATATGGATGCTATTACATATAATGTAGGCACTTTTAGAAGAGAGTATTTTTCTTGACTGTTAAGTATGTAGTGAGTTATCAGATGTCTCTAACAATATATGGTAACAAGAATTTTTTTTCATTTGCTGTTTTCAGTGTGGTTTATTATTGTGTTCACATCCATATTTTTGTGCTATTTTTATTTTCTTTTTTTACTTTTTTTTATTTGATATTTTTTTAATTTATTGTACAGAGGGGCAACAGTTGTATTCGCCAGATAGAAGGTGCATTATTTCTTACACCTTCTCATGTTTTTGTCCCCATTTCCCTCCCCCCACTGTAACTAGGTTTTCTAATTTTAAAGAGACATCAAGGTTTAGAGTCTGGGAGTTTGGCCTAGTGGTAGAGTGGTTGCCTAGCATGCATAAAACCCTGGGTTCAATTCCTTGGTACCACATACACATTAAAAGCCAGAAGTGGTACTGTGGCTCAAGAGTACCAAGCCTTGAGCTGAATTGCTCAGGTACAGCTCCAAGCCCAGAGTTCAAGCTCTACTACTGACAAAAAAGAAAAAAGGGGGAAAAAAAACCTAAGATTTAAAGAAAAACTGAACCATTTTTGCCAATTGCTTGCTCATCAAGGGGTGAAATGTTTAGAACCCTGGAAATAGGACTGTATGACTTGACATACCTTTTATTCTTTATGTGACAGAATGCATAACCAGTTGCTAGTGACTACTTGCTATGCCTTTCTCCTCCCCAAAAGAAAATCAACTCTCCCAAACTCACATCTCAGAATTCAGCAATGGAGGAGAGTTGTCTAAAGCTCATTTTTTAGTTGTGCAGTAGCACATTCTCTTTATTGTTTTACATTTAAAAGTAACATGCCATTGCTTAAGTAGGTCAAGAAATGCCTTTCAGAAATAGCCTGAACAAGAGATGTGATAGGAACCATGAATGTTGTTCATGGAGAAAGCTGTCCATCCTTGAGGTTCATCTTGCCACCATAGTCTGTTCTTACCATTTGGCTACATCCTGAGCAGTGGTGAACTGGGGTATTTTTTAGGAAATTTTCCCAATTGATTTCCTTAGATTGTTAAATATGAATTTACCTTTTATTGCCATCCCTAGTATTAGGATTTTTGCATAAGTATCATATAGCTTAACTTGTGTAATGGTGATTATATGTTGTCATTCTGGGGGGCTGGGGGGGCGGTCGTGGGTCTTGAACTCTGGGCCTGGGTTCTGTCCCTCAGCTCTTCAGCTCAAGGGCTAGCGCCCTACCCCTAGAGCCACAGCCCCTTTGCTAGTGATTAATTGGAGATAAGAGTATCTCCTGCCCAGGGTGGCTTTGAACCACAGTCTACAGATCTCAACCTCCTTAGTAGCTTGGATTACGGGCATGAGTCACCTCGCCCAGCTTACTTTTAATTTTTCTTAACTAGCTTGTTCACATCTTGTTTTTTTTTTTTTTAATTTCTCTTTTCACGTAATAGCTAAAATTAACCAAATACTATTACCATATTCTAACCAGAATGGTATGTCTTGCCAAACAGATAATAAATGGATTTAAAAATTTTTGAATCTGAGGGGGCTGGGAGTTTGGCCTAGTGGTTAAAGTGCTTGCCTAGCATGCATGAAGACCCAGGTTCGATTCCTTGGTACCACATACATAGACAAAAGCTGGAAATGGTGCTGAGGCTCAAGTGGTAGAGTGCTAGCCTTGAGAAAGTCCAAGGACAGGGCTCAGGCCCTGAGCTCAAGCCCAGGACTGGCAAAAATAAATAAATAAATAAATAATAAAAAAAAATAAAAATTTTTGAATCTGAGTAATTGAAAACTTGTAATAAATACTTGTTAAACAAGTGAGAGATAATTGCAGTCCTTTATGAAAGAAACTCTCTCAACTCTACCACTGTGGTATGGTGTTGGGAGCCAGAGTGGAATCAAACTGTACCTTGATTTGCATCAGACAATGGCTTTATTGTCTTATTGTTTTCTGGCCTTATTCTGTTTAAATGACCTGAGATTTACCATATGAATGTAACACTTGGAAGTTCCCGGGGTCTCAAGGAGGGAAGAGGCTGGAGTGGAAAATAAACGCGGCAGTCTCGGGAGTTTTTTCCTGGACTGCAGACATCCCGGACCCGGTGTGTCTGTCTCTCTCCTATTTATTCCTAGTCCTTGCCCCCTATTTCAGGAACCCCGATCTGCGAACCCTGGTTTGCTGCCGGCTGGCCCCGGCAGTATGGGATGTGGTGCAAGGTTCACATTTTCTTTTAATGTATAGATAGGGGCCGGGAGTTTGGCCTAGTGGTTGAAGTGCTTGCCTAGCATGCACAAAGACCGGGGTTCGATTCCTTGGTACCACATATATAGAAAAGGCTGGAAGTGGTGCTGAGGCTCAAGTGTCAGAGCTCTAGCCTTGAGAAAGTCCAAGGACAGTGCTCAGGCCCTGAGCTCAAGACCAGGACTGGCAAAAAAAAAAAAAAAAAAAAAAAAACATATAGATAGGTATTCTTTCCAACATCATTTGTTGGAAAGATGGTTTATGTATTGGGTTGCCTTGGGGCCTTCATAGAAACTGTGTTCACTGTGTAATTGTTCACTGGACAATGCATATATTCTGTTGTGTTTTTCCTTTGGCCTATACCGCCACTCCTGAGATCACTGCAGCTTCTTACATAGTAACTCACAATTAGATCATGTTAGTTCTTCATATTTGTCACTTTTTGTGTAGCTTATGCAATTGTTTTGTTTTATAAAGTAATAGGATTATACTGTTAGATTGGGTTTTTGAATTGTGATAAAAATGTAAAGAACCAGGCCAGAGTTTGGCTTAGTGGTAGAGTGCTTGCCTGGTGTGCATGAAGACCCCGGTTCAATTCCTCATCAATTCCTCAGTACTACATACATAGAAAAGAGCCACATGTGGTGCTGTGGTTCAAGTGGTACAGCTCTAACCTTGAGAAAGCCCAAAGAACAGTGCTCATGCGCTGAGTTCAAGTCCCAGGACTGGCAAAAAAAAAAAATTTTTTTTAAGAATCTCTTAGATGCTAATCGCTTCTTTTTGAGGGTGGAAATTGAACCAACGACCACACATGTTAAGCAAACACTCCACCACTGAGTTGCATCAGAGCCCATCTGTGTTTCTTTATACCTACCTCATTATAGAAAGATTAAAAGTACTGTGCTGAACAATGTTACTACTAAATCATTTTCATGTATGTAGATATTTACAAACAGCACTGCTTTTTCCTTTATTCATCCATTCTACCATCATGAAGACTTAAATGAGTTGAGATTGATTACTTGTTCTTCCTAGTTTTCTTAAATCTGTATGAATAATCAAATAATTATCCTGCCAAATTTCCAAGAAAGAATGAAATCTCTACTGTTTTGTTCATAAATTTTAAAAAGTCACCAGGGAAGAAGCAAGCAGGAGAAATAAGGCTTTTTATTTAACCTCATCACATTGTCTGCATGCCCTATTGTCCTTTCCTACTTTTACAAAATATTCGAGCATGGTGCTTTATGCTTTTTTCTGATTCATTTCACCACCCTGAGATGGAATTCCCAGTTTTCTCTAATCAAAGAAAGGAAACTTATTTGATAAAACAGTTGTATTGCTGCTTATTTTAAAGTAAATGTGTTATTAAATGAAACAAACCATTACTGTCTTTGTTCTTCTACTTGATTTTAATGAAAGCTTTGGCAGTTCAGATGCTATGAAATCACATTTACAGTTTGCTTATTTATAAATCTTAGTTTTGGTCTGCTCTCTCCACCCAGTCCTTTTAAGCAAGGTATTAATTTTCCTGAATGTTCATCACAGTGTTTTCAAATCATATTTCCTTAAAATATGTTCAGTCTTTTCCAACGTTATCTATTTGATTTTAGGACTAAACTGAATGACTATGTCTTTGAAAAGAATTATTTCTCCTGTCTCATCTCCAAGGCAGTTTAACTAGAAGAATTCAGAAATAGAGCTTTTTAGGGCTAAAAACATTTTGATCTAATTTTGACAAAAATGTCAAGTTAAAACAGTGTTTTACAAATCTGTATTAAAGTTTAGATCTTTCCCCCTCTTTCACTTAATTTTCAGAATAATTGAAGTAAATCAAAATCAAAAGCAGGTGGAACAGGACATTAAAGTTGCTATCTTCACACTGATGGTAGAAATAAATAAAAAAGGAAAAGCTCTGCTACATCAGCTAGAGGTAAGTTTCTGCCAGGGACAACTAGGTTGCAGTGATTCAAGTGTGTGTGCATTTGTTATGATTGTTTCCATTTATGATTTAAAATGTCTTCTCTACTCAGTTTTTTTGCCAGGGTCTACCTTATTTTAAACTATTTATAGCTTTGTAATGTAGTAGGAATGTTTTTTCCTTGTGTGCCTCCTAGCACAAAGCATATAGCCTTGCTCATGGGAAAGGGAGTATGACTACTGAAGAGATAACTTAAACACTCATTGTAGTGACATTTTTACATTGCCAAAGGGATCAAGTTCAAGAAAAACTTTCTGGAAAGATAGACTAAACATATATATGTAGTCTTAGTAGATAAAATCATGGGACAACAAGCTATGTGTAACAACAAGCTATATATATATATACAACAATAGTCTCATCTTTTGTCTGTTGGTGACTTGATAACCAATACTCCAAAATGTTTTGCACAGAGATGAAAGTGCTTAATGTCATATTTCCAATAGCACATCCCCATTGTTAAGGCATGCATGACTGTATTTAATTTTTTGAGAAATTAGGTAAAATAATACAACTCCTGCTTTTAACGTTTTACAGTCTTTATTGTGAAAGCACCATTTCATGATGTTACGAAAGTTTCTTCGAACTTCATCTTTTCTTAAAATTCATAAAGGCTGCCAGCGAGGTGGTTTCTAGCTATTCAGGAGGCTGAGATTAGGATCATAGTTCAAAGCCAGCCCAGGCATTAAAATTCAGGAGAATCTTATCTCTAATTAGTCACCAGAAAACCAGAAGTGGCTCTGTGGCTCAAGGGGTAAGGTTGGCCGTAAGCTGAAGAGCTCAGGGAAAGCCCCACAACTGACCCCCCCCAAAAAAAAACATTGCTTGACTTAAGGTAATATAAGGTTGTAATATAAGGTTGCACGTTTTGACATGGTACAAGTCAGTTTATAAATACTCTATTAATATGCTGATACAGGAGGAATTTAATCAAGAATTAATTTAAAATGAGAAAAGACTAAATGAATCCTAGTTTTTGTAGAATTGAGTGAAAATAAGACATCTTTTTGTTTCATAATTGACCAAATTAATAAGAACTTTCTCAGAAATGTAGTCCCATGTCTTAATTAGCCATACAAGAAATATATTTTAAATATCGATGAAAAAAAATACTTTCAACAGAAGGAATGAGACCTGCTTAAAGTAACTATGTTATTAAAGTTCTGCAGGATTTTTGTATTGTTCCATTTGCCAGAAGAGACACATAAAAAAGAATTTGAAGCTCTTCTTAACAAATGTTACTTTGTTTTGCTTCCCTAGAAATTATTAATGCCTATACTCTTAGCTATGTTTTCTAACATTATATCAGAATCACTTGAAGAACTCTAAAAATAGATAAATAAAACTTAAGTAGATAGACTTGGCTATTAGTGTTATTTTTAGTTTACTGGGACTATGATTTTCAGTGCACCTCTGTAATGTGCCTTTTTTTCTTCTTTTCCTTTTTTTTTTTTTTTTTTTTTGTGGGTCATGAGGCTTGAACTCTGGCCTGGGCGCTGTCCCTGAGCTCTTCAACTCAAGGCTACCAACCTACGTGTGTACCCTTGAGCCAAGCCCCACTTCTCATTTTCTAGAGGTTAATTGCAGGTAAGAGTCTCAGGTCCTTTTGTGCTTGGGTTGGCTTTGAACCTTGATCCTCAGATCTCAGCCTCCTGAGTAGCTAGGATTACAGGCGTGAGCCACTGCGCCCGGCTCAAAATTTTCTTTTAAAGCAAATATAATTTTATTTCTTAAGGCTCCAGAAGTTGTTACCTTAGAGAAGAAAAACTCTAGTTTCTGATTCTCAGTTTCCAACCTTGTAAAAGACAGCAGATTTCTATTTAAAAAAAACACTTAGATTCACAGACATAAGGAATGGCATGATTGTTAAATTAACTTCCCCCTGAACTTAGAAGCACTCATTGATTGTTTTCAGTTCCTTAAAATGGCTAATAGAATTTAATTCATAAGTATTTTCCAGATTTGGAACTGATTGAGATAGACATTTAGATTCACTCTTAAAAAAAGATAAATCTATTTTGGAATACAGCCCTTATACTTCTATTATTTTTTTTAAAATTTGGCTGAGCCAGTAGAAAGCCATAATCCTTTTCCCTTTGTCAAATAAAGGATAAAGTTCTTGAGTAGCAACCTTTAAAATAACACAGATGGATTCCACTTTTCACAGCTCCATTTGGTACATCTGTTTTATTTGCAAATATCAAATTTAATATAGAGAATCCATAGCTTTATCCAGTTTGTATTTAGCAAGATGCATAAACCAAGACCCAAGGTCCCGAATATGTAAAACCAAAACCAAGGGCTAAAGACAGGAGATGATATTTGGAGAGTAGACTTTTTGTTATACTAAAAGGGATCCTAAAAGGAAAACACTTAAGGATTTTGTTGTCTTGGTCAGTTGAAGGGCTTAAACTCGGAGTCTGGGCGCTCACAGGGTTTGAGCACTGTCCCTAAGCTCTTTTGCTCAAGGTTAGCACTTTACCACTTCTCATTTTGAGTGATTAATTGTAGATAAAGCGTCTCACGGGGACTTTTCTGACTGGGCGGGCTTTGATCCTAGCTAGGATTACAAGTATGAGCCAGTGGTGGCCAGCTTAAGATCACTTTTGACCACTGTTACTTGAGCTCATAGTCCATGTGATGACCAACTTAGTGACCTGAAAATGGCCAATGAATGTTGTATTCAGAGACTAATCTAGAGGGGACCAAGTCATGAGAAAGGGTATATGTTTGTGAAGTAATGTACCTTCTATCTGGTGAATATAATGTAACCCTTCTATTAATTACAATTTTAAAAAAAGACTAATGTAGAAACTGTTGTCTTCCTTTTTTAGAGCCTCGCAAAGGACCATCGAATGAAACTTATGCAGCAACAACAGGAAGTGGCTGGACTTTCTAAGCAGTTGGAACATGTCATGCATTTTTCTAAATGGGCAGTTTCTAGCGGCAGCAGTACAGCATTACTTTACAGCAAGAGACTGGTAAGATGAAGTTTAGTGCTTAGATTCTATAAATAGACTTGCAAAGTTATTAAGATGCTTAAAATTAAGAAATGAGCAGGGATCAGGGCACAGTGGCGCATACCTCTAGCCTTTGCAACTCAAAAAGACTTTAGGAGGGATAGCACTTGAGCTCAAGAGTTCACGGCCAGCGTGGGTAACATAGCAAGATTCTGTCTCACAAAACACAAAAGCAAAAGCAAAAAATCTCACAAGTGGCTATTTGTTCGTTTTGTTTAACATTTTTAAAAATCTATTCCAAATTGTAATTGATCAAAATATTACTTTCGTTTTTTTTTTTTTCCAGTACTGGACTTTGAACTCAGGGCTTGAGCACTGTCCTTGGACTTTCACAAGGCTAGAGCTCTACCATTTGAGCCACAGCACCATTTCTGGCTTTCTTCTATATGTGTGGTACCGAGGAATTGAACCCAGATATTCATACATGCTAGGCAAGCACTCAACCACTAGGCTAAACCCCCAGCCTCCAAAAATACTGTGTTTTTTTTTTAAGTACCATTTACCTTCAGTTTTGACCTGCTATTCTCCTATTTTGTACACCAATTGAACTGAGTAAAGTGATAGCAAAAACTGATTACCTATAGTGTGAATGGATGTAATTCTAAGCACTTTTCTTGTTAAACTTTTTTTTTTTTTTGGTCAGTCATGGGGCTTTTGAACACTGGGCCTTGGCACCATCCCTGAGGTGTTCACTCAAGGCTAACACTCTACCACTCTGATCCACAGTGCCACTTCTGGTTTTCCAGTGGTTAACTGGAAATAAATAAGTGTCTCACTGGCTTTTATGCCCAGGCTAATTTAAGACACAACCCTCCGATCTCAGCCTCCTGAGTAGCTAGGATGGATGCTGCATATTTGAACCCCATTTTGAAAGGTGTCTCTAGTTTTGGCAGTAGTCTAAAAGTATGCTTGCTCCGTCTGCATCATTGGATAATTGCTTATACAGTAGGTCTAGCATGAGCCAGACTGCATATTTTTAAATTTATTATTGGCAGTGCTGGACCTCAAACGTGGCAGGCAGGTACTCTATTGTGTTAGCCGTGCCCTTGACTGTTAATTTCTTTAACAAGCACACACTTCGTGCTGTGGATCTAGGAGACATTTAGCCACGAGAAGTTACGCTATTTAAATATTCTTAAAAATTCCTATTTTAGCTGGGTGCTGGTGGCTCATACCTGTAATCCTACCTACTCTGGAGATCTGAGGATCATAGTTTGAAACCATCTGGGGTAAGAGAATTCTGTAAGACTCATCACCAGTTAACCACCAGAAACCTGAAAATAGAGGTAGTCTGCTAGCTTTGAGCAGAACAACTCAGGGACAAAGCCCAGGCCTTGAGTTCAAGCCCCATAACTGATAAACCCCCACTCCCCCCAAAAAGACCTTAAAAAAAGTGGAATCATCCCAGAAGGATTCAACATAGAATTAGGAAAGTAAGAATAGCAATCAAGGCAGCATGACTCTTCAAAGTTCTGACACCAAATATATTGAAGGAATGATATGTCACTTAAAGAATTCAAAAGAGTGGACTGGGAGTTTGGCCTAGTGTTAGAGTGCTTGCCTAGCATGCACGAAGGCCCAGGTTCGATTCCTTGGTACCACATACATTAAAAAAAGCCAGAATTGGCGATGTGGCTCAAGTAGTAGAGTGCTAGCCTTGAGAAAACCCAACAACAGTGCTCAGGCCCTGAGCTCAAGCTCAGGACTGGCAAAAAAAAAAAAAAGAATTCAAAAGAATTTTTTAATAAATTCCAAGTGAAAGCATAAAAACACATTAAGAGAGGTTTTTCAGAAGCATCAAACATGCTTCTTGAACATGCCTTACAATTGGCCAAATCAAACAGAATTTTTAAAAATGCTTGAAGACAGAGTTGATCAAGAAAAACAAGGTATGAATAGAACATTTGAGGGGCTGGGCTAGGAGTTTGGCCTAGTGGTAGAGTGCTTGTCTAGCATGCACAAAGACCTGGGTTCGAATCCTTAGTACCATATGCATAGAAAAACCGGAAGTGGTGCTGGTGCTTAAGTAATTGAGCGCTGGCCTTAAGGAAAGCCCAAGGACAATGCCCAGACCCTGAGTTCATTTCCCAGGACTGGAAAAAATAAAAATAAAAAAGAACATTTGAGGCTCTTGGAGTTAATTAAAAAGATGCAAACAAATTTTGATGCAAACAAATTTTGCTGTATACAAACAAGGGCACTGAGGTACAGAACTAAATACCTAGAAAATCTATTCAGTGAAGTAGTAGCAGAAATTTTCCTAAATTTCTAGGGCGTGGACATTTGGGCCTAGGGGATATTTGGAACCACAAACAGATGTGACTAGAAAAATATTACAGTGCCACGTCATGTATAAAGCAAAACCATTATAGTAACAGTACATTTCTTAAAAGAAAGAGTCTGCAAGGACCTTGAATGATATATTTAAACTCCAGAAAGAAAACTGCCAGCCTACATTGCTATACTCAACGAAGTTATTTTCCAAAATTGAATGAAAAGCTAAGAGCCTTCTAAGATAAACTGAAAAAATTCATAACCACTGAGCCAGCATTGCAGAGATATATTTAAAGAAATCCTACACAGAGAAGAGGAAGATAAATACAGCCATGAGAGTACAAAAAGGAATAAATATCACTATAAGGAAATGAGAAAGAGAAAAAGAATCATACAATCAAATGCAGGAACAATAATATCAATGTATAGTAGTCTTAACTATAAATGGGTTTAATTCTCCAACCAGACAAATTGCTTTTTTTCTTTAAAAAAAAAAAACAAAGCATCCTAACCATTTAAAGAGTAAAAGAAAATGAAACAATTCAGCATTGGTGGCTCACACCTGTAAACTTAGACACTAAGGAGGTTGAAATCTGAAAATCATAGTCAAACCTAGTCTAGGCAAAAACATCCATAAAGACTTTATACTCAAGTATCCACCAAAGTGTTGGAAGTGCAGGTATTGGCTCAAGTGATAAAAGTACCAAACTTAAGCAAAAAAGGTAAGACTCAGAGTTCAAACCCCAGCCCCAGCACCAAGAAGGAAGGAAAAAAGGAGGAAGAAAAGTAGACGAAATAATGGCAAATGTTATTCCAAACATTCTCCAAAGTCAAACAAGAGAAGCTATATTCATATTGAATACTATGTATAATTAATAAGGAGGCACAAAAAGAGTTAATTATTAATTATAGGAACAGTCCTTCCAAAGACAAAAATTGTGTGGGGAGACATTATTAATTATATATACAGTAATACTGAGTGACATAATAAATACCAAACTCTCAATAAGTAGGTCATCTAAACAGAATATCTAGGAAAGCCTTTAGAGCGCAGTTGAACTATAGATCTATTCGAGTCTTCAATTCAACTCATGGAACTTTTTCCAAAATAGATTATATTTTAGGCCACAAAGCAAGTCTTATCAATGCAATAATCTCTCGTGTTTTGTCAGAGTATAATGGAATAAAACCAGAATTCAACAGCAAGAGAAACTTAAAACACTTAGAGATTGGAAACTAGACTTTTGAATAATCAATGGATCATCCAAAAGAAGAAATCAGAAATAATTTAAATATTGCTAGACTCCAATGCAATTTGAAACACATATCAAAATCTATGGAATCCACAAAAGTAATTTGGTTTTGTTTTGGTGGCAATACTGGAGTTTGAACTTAAGACCTCACACTTTTTTGCTCTACCACTTGAGCCATGCCTCCAGTTCTGACTTTTTGTTGGTTATTGGAGATGCATTTCATAGATTCATCTGCTCTGATTAGCCTTGAACCTTGCTCCTACGGTCTCAGCCACTTGAGTAACTAGTTGTATAGTTGTGAAGTTTATTGCTTGAGTGCATACATTTTTTTGTAAAATCAAAGGAAAGCCAGACATTCTGCACAGCTGTAACATACAGGGACAGGAGGATCTTGAGTTCCAGGCCAATGTGGAATACACAGCAAGATTCTATCTCAAAGAGCCACTAAACAGAAAAATAAATATGTCTCAACCAATGGATGTATCTAAAGGTCCTTAAAAAAAAAGCCAACTAGTAAAAAAAAAAAAATAGCTGAAATTAATAATAACTAAAGAAATACTGCAGGGCTAGGAGCATGGCCTAGTGGTTGTGTGCTCGCCTAGCATGCACGAAGCTCTGGGTTCGATTCCCTGGAACCACATACACAGAAAAAGCAGGAAATAGTGCTGTGGCTCAAGTGGCAGAGCACTAGCCTTGAGCAAAAACTGTCCCAGGACAGTGCCTAGGCTCTGCGTTCAAGTCCCAGGACTGGCAAAAAAAAAAAAGTGGGAAGCATAGGTGTTTCAAGTGGTAGAGCATCTGCAATGTAGAGTGTGAGGCATTAAGTTCAAATTTCCAGAACTTGTGAAAGAAATCAAGAAGAAAAAGACCCTTAGCCAAGCTGGGAAAAAGAGAACAAATTGGTAAAACTAGTGATAGAAATGGGATGTTAGAAAACACATTACTAAAATCAAAAAACATGGTGAGGAACTTTTTTGAACTGATAAATTAGAAAATCTAGGTGAAATAAATTTATTAACATTTTCATTAGCTACCAAAACTAAAGATTCATTTAAAAAAACAATAAAATTGCTGGACACCAGTAGCTCATACTTGTTGTCCTAGATACTCAAAAGGCTGAGACTAGAGAACTGTGGTTTGCAACCTATCAGGGCAGAAAAGTCTAAGAGACTCCATCTCCAAAACCAACACAAAGCTAGTCTGCAAATTTGGCTTAAATTGCAGAGAGCCAGTTTGAGGAAGAAAGCCAAGTGAATGTGGGACCCCTAAATCCCAGCTCCAGCCTCTTCTTCACCACCATCCCTGGAAAAGTGAAGTTGAAGTAGTAACAAAGTTAAAAGCCTGGAACCAATTCACTTTTATAAGACTTAAACAGAACTAGCTTCTCAAACTGTTCCATAAAATAGAAGAGGAAAGACCACTTCCAAGTTCTTCTCTTCATCCTCCTGTTCCCCTTCCTTTGCCCCTTCTATTCTTCCTCCTCTTCTGTACCAGTCCTGGGGTTTGAACACCATGATGTCTGGGTGTTGGCCCTGAGCTTTTTCTGCACAAAGAAGGAAAATCTGTTTTGATTTTTTTTTTTCCCTGACAAATACTTGATTCTTTTTGCCTGTTAACTAGCAAAAAGCTGAAAGTAGAAGTATGACTCAAGTGGTAGAGTGCCATAGTGAGCAGAAAAAGCATATCAAGATTAAGAGGCCAATATAGGCATGCATACAAAACACCCCCCCCCCGAAATGAGTCCCTTTTAGATAGTTTTGTGGTGCCTATTAGATAAATCAGGTGTTGATACTGAATAAGCAATTAAAAATGCAAGTTCAAAGGAGAGGTATAAAAGCATTTAAACTATGAGACTGAATGAGATTACTGAAAAATAGAGGAATCTAGAAGAAAGGTCAGAAATGCTTGGCTCTAAGGCACCCATGCATGTAGAGGTACAGGAGAGAAGGAAGCACCCACAGTAGAGACAGGTTATGCAATGCCTGCAAGGAGAATGAGAACCCAAGCATTTCTTTTTTTAGCTCAAGGGAAGAGTTCAAAAATAGTTTGACTTTGGAACCTAAGTGTATTCTTACGGCTAGTGAAATTAGGTAGAACTATGGCATTATAGCATACTGCCTCAAGGGAGAAGGTAGAGCTCCCCCTCCCCCAGGAAGCCTTCATATAATGGTTTTAGGCAATAGTAGAAGGCAGCATAGATAAGCCGCCCCCCTGGTAGCTTATGCCTATAATCCTAGCTACTCAGGATGCTGAGATCTGAGGATCAAGGTTCAAAGGCAGCCCAAGCACAAAAGGACCTTGAGACTCTTATCTGCAATTAACCTCTAGAAAATGGGGAAGTGGGGCTTGGCTCAAGGGTAGAGTGGTAGCCTTGAGCTAAAGAGCTCTGGAACAATGCCCAGGCCCAGGGGTAGGGTGGGAGCCTTGAGCTGAAGGGCTCAGTGCCCCATGACCCACAAAAAAAAAAAAAAAAAAAAAAAAGACAGCATATATAAATGAGTCTTTTGAAGATTTTTTTATTGCATTTATACATGGGTTATTGATAGAAGCTGAAAAAGTATTGTGTTTTGTTTTGTTGCTTGCTTGCAGGTCCTAGGGCTTGAACTCAGGGCCTAGGCTCTGACCCTGAGCCTCTTTGTTTTCAAGGTTGTACCCCTTAAGCCACAACACTACTTCTGGCTTTTTTTTGAGTGGTTTATTGGAAATAATACTCTCAGACTGGGTGGGGTGGTAATCTTGAGCTGAAGAGCCCAGGGACAATGCCCAGGCTCAGAGTTCAAGCCCCAGGAACAAAAAAGCAAATAAAAATAAAAAATCAGACTTCACTGTCTTAAGGCTGCCTTCCAACCACAATCCTTACATCTCAGCTCCTAAGTAGCAGGATTACAAGTGTGAGCCACTAGTGCCTGGCTAGTGGTTTTGTTTTTGGCTGGAAGAAGTTAAAGCATGTTTATCTGGTTATGACTGTGCCCCCCCCCAAAAAAAAAGAATATTTGGGGTTGGAGGAAAAGGAAAAAAATCATTGAGAAAGCAAGAGGAAATGGGCTGTGATGCACAAGAGAAAGGGTTGGCTTTATCTAGAAGGATGGGCATCAGTATGAGGGAGTGCTTATACTGATGGCCATTTGGAGACGAATCACAAGAAGGTTCTGATGCTTTTTTCTCATTGAAATAGTTGTAAGCAAGACCATCAGCTGAGACTAAGAATGGGTTTGGGGAGGATGCTAAAGAGTTCACAAGAAAAAAGAAGTTATGAAATAGTGACTCAGGAGAAAGTAGAAAAGCGAAAGAACCAATGGAATGCCATATGCTAGTCCTAAAGGGTGTCCTGTGAGTATTTGAAGTTATTGAAAGTGAGGTCACTCGCTCCATCAGCCCAAGTCGTCCTGCTTGAATATAAATGATCAATGTGGTTTCTTCATTATGTTTTCTGTGAGGAAAAGACTCATGAAAGGAAGGAAAGTGGGAAAAGTGAAAGACAAGTTTCATGCAAGAAAATGATGGTTGTCCTGGGATTTAAATTAGATTAAATAATAGGAAACGAAAGGGAAATGGAAGGACAGAGAAAGATCATCTACTTGGATTTTGAACTCAATAATTGTGACAGTCACATTGAGATGATAATGTTTGTAAGCCAAGAAGTGAAATCTTCAAGGATGAATGGAACATGAGAGATGTTCCTGGGAGAGAAGCGGAGATATGTAATATACTCAAATTTCAAAGCTGGCCCTGTGTAAAAAGGTGGAAGGGACCAAACTATAGTGAGAAGCATTTTACTACCTGGCCTATTTGTCATCAGCCCCCTAAGACTAAATTCTGTGTCCTTTAAAAGAATAAGAGTAGGAGAGGTCCTGACTTCATACCCAGGCGGCCCAGGGAGCCAGGGAGAGAAGAGAAGGTGGGGGTAATTTTCAGACCAATCTTGTAGGCACTGGAGATTTGAGGGTCACTATCCTCCCCTAGCCAAAATGTGAAACCTTTTGAAAAGTAACTAAAGCAAAAAGGGCTGAGGAATGTGGTTTCAGTGCTTGCCTAGCAAGTTTCAACCATAAGTTTAAAAAAATTAATAAAAGAGGGACCGGGAGTTTGGCCTAGTGGTTAAAGTGCTTGCCTAGCATGCATGAAGACCCGGGTTCGATTCCTCAGTACCACATACATAGAAAAAAGCCAGAAGTGGTGCTGAGGCTCAAGTGGTAGAGCTCTAGCCTTGAGAAAGTCCAAGGACAGTGCTCAGGCCCTGAGCTCAAGCCCAGGACTGGCAAAAAAAAAAAATAAATAAAAGAATAAGTAAAAGAACAAGGGCCGGGAGTTTGGCCAATGATAGAGTGCTTGCCTAGCATGCACGAAGACCTGGGTTCAATTCCTTGGTACCACATGCATAAAAAAAAAAAAAAAGCCAGAAGTAGTACTGAGGTAGAGCTCTATCCTTGAGAAAGTCCAAGGACAGGGATCAGGCCCAGAGCTCAAGCCCAGGACTGGCAAATAAGAAGAAGAACAAGAAGCAGCAGCAGCCAAAGAACAAGATATGTTATCAACATTTTGTTTTACAAATACTGGAGTTATTTGTGTGAACTTTTCTTTTGATCGGTTGTGGGACTGAGTGCTGTCCCTGAGCACTTCAGCTCAAGGCTACCACCTTATTATCCCTTGAGCCACAGTGCCACTTCGGGTTTTCTGGTAGTTAATTGGAGGTAAGAGTCTCACAGACTTTAGTGCCCTGGCTGGCTTTGAGCCCCAATCAATCCTCAGATCTCAGCCTCCTGAGTAACTAGGATTACAGGTGTTAGCTACCACGCCCGGCCATTTGTGTAGATTTTTATTGTTAAAAAATCTGACTTACCTCTTAAAGAGTCGTACTTCAAAATGTAATGAAAAGTTGTGGGGCGTTTTTTTTTTTTTTTTGTAGATCATGACACTTGAACTCTGGACGTGGGCACAGTCTCTGAGTTCTTCAACTCAAGGCTACCCTCATATCTCTTGAGCCACAGCGCCACTTCCGGTTTCTGGTGGTTAACTGGAGATAAGAGTCTAAGGGACTTGGACTTTAGTGCTTGGACTGGCTTTGAACCGAAATCCTCACATCTCAGCCTCCTGAGTAGGATTACAGGACAGAGCCACCACGCCCGGCTTATTTGTGTGAACTTTCATTGTTAAAAAATCTAAGTTATGGGGCCAGGAGTTTGGCCTGGTGGTAGAGTGCTTGTCTAGCGTGCACAAAGACCCGGGTTCGATTCCTTGGTACCACATACATAGAAAAAAAAAAGCTGCAAACTATGGCTCAAGTGGTAGAGCTCTGGTCTTGAGAAATGTCCAAGGACAGTGCTCAGGCCCTGAGTTCAAGCCTCACGACTAGCAAAAAAAAAAAACAACAACAACAACAAAAACCTAACTTACCACTTGAAAATGTATGCAAAGTTTAATGAAAAGTATGTTGAAAGGAAAATTATGTTGCTGGGCACAGTGGCTCACACCTGTAACCAACTCAAGAGGCTAAGATCTGAAAATCTGCAGTTCAAAGCCAGCCGTGAGACTCTTAATCACCAATTAAGCACCAAAAAACAGGAAGTGGTGCTGTGGCTCAAGGGGTAGGGTAGTAGCCTGGAGCTAAAGAGCTCAGGGATAGCACCCAGGCGCAGAGTTCAAGTCTCAAGACACACACACACAAAATTAAATTATGTTGTGAAGCCACGTTTATAAGCTTCTTACATTGTTTATTGGCATGCACATACACGAGAATACTTTTAGATTTCCAGTGGACACGTGATGAATTACTCTCCTAATGAAGATACTGGTGAACGCCTGTCTCTGTGCTTCTTCTAGATTACATACCGGCTGCGACACCTCCTTCGTGCGAGATGTGATGCTTCCCCAGTGACAAATAACACCATCCAGTTTCACTGTGATCCGAGTTTCTGGGCCCAGAATATTATCAACTTAGGTAGGTCTTTATGTACCTTTCTTCCCATACCCGAAGGGTTTCCATTAACTTTTAAAAAATACGTGCTGTTTTTTCCAGGGAATGATTAATGTATGTCTATAGAAATAAATGCCCATGAATATAAACATGTATATAGTTGGAGGGTATGAAATTTAAGAGGGTCATCCTTCAACCAACCCCACAGAATCTTGTTTTTGTATTGTTTACTCTATATTTATAAAAGCAGATTACCTCTGGATTATTTGTGCATAAGGGATTTTTTAAATATATATATATATATATATATATATATTTAAGTATAAATTTTGTGGTCCTGGGAATCCAATCCAAGCCTGAGCCTTGCACATGCAAAATAAGTGCCCTACCAACTCAGCATCTCCCCAGCCCAGGATGTTTTCTTTTTATTTCTTTATATTTTCACTTATGTTGTTACCAACTTTTCATTAGATCCACCTGTGAAGTACCAGATAGTTAAATTGCTTTATCTTATTTAGGGAGAAGGCTTTTTCTTTTGCCTAATGCGATTATAAATACGTGCTTGTGTGCTGTGAGCCCAAGTATAACATACAGAAAAGTACCCAAATCTTAAGAATATTCTTGCAACCAGTTCAGCAGAAAGTTATCCTCTTTGCTTTCTTGTTATGCTATTTACTGAGTTAGTCTTGCTTGCCTCCTTAATTTCTCACAGGCAAGCAACAAAAAAATTTCCTTCTGCATTGTTTGTCCATCAAAACCCAGTATCCCCTCTGGTAACATTTTTTTAGATTCATTGACTTGTTTCAGAATCATCAAAGATGGCTGCAGTCTCATCCCCAAGGCTAGATTCTGTGTTAGAAAAGAACAAAGCATGGCTAGAGAGGCCAGAGCTTCTGGAACACGCTAGGAAAGGAAGAAATAGACTTACATTTATACAAATCTCTTCCACTCAAGGGAAGAACAAAAAGAATCTTTGAAGCAGAAGTGATAAAGAGACCCCTGCAGGCCAGTTTTAAAAGTATGTATAGCCATGTGCCTACTCCTTCACCAAAATGAAGCAGCTTCAGAGATACAGAGCACCATATGTGACTCTTCACCTTACTCTACCTTACTGCTGTGCATTCTTCCATACTGAGACTGCCACATGGTAGAAATCTGCATGCATTGTGTATGTACTTAAAAACATTGTCAATTTTAACATGTAAATATTATTGACACATCTGAGAATTAAGCCTTTACATATAAAATGGATACATTTTAGGTAAATCTACATAGTTAAAAACAAAACGATAAATGAATTTGTGAAAACTGACTTAACAAGTATGTTGTCATAGACCTATAATCCCAGCACCTGAGAAGACTGAGACAGGAAGATCACAAGTTCTCATTCCAACCTGGTTACATAGCTGAGTTTGAGATAAACCAAAGCTACATAAATGAGATTCTGTCTCACAAAAATTTTTTTAAAAAAGGTTAAGCACTAAAGGCTTAACATCCTTGAAATTTACAGCTTCGTAATTAAAACTAAAATTTACTTCAGATGGTTGTGCAAGGGAGTTACAATTTAGCATTTGCAATTGTAGGAACGGTAAATCTTGATTAGTCACTCCTACCACCAGTCACATGATTTCCCACTTCATTTTCACACATACATGTTGAATTATGGCTATATTTGTCCACCTTCCACTACAGCTTAGTAATATATTTACAGTGAAATTTACATTGTAAACCTCCCAAGAAGGAGAGATGATGGGAGGCAAGATTCCGAATTTATCCATAGCTTCTGAGAAATATTTTATAGAAGAGTGCTAGAGAAAACCATTGATCTTGATGAATATTTGGTTAATCTTTTTTAGTCTATGAATCTTAGATCACTTTACTATTTAATATTTCCTTTTACAAACAGCATGTACACCTACCTACCTGTCACAGCACCAAATGCACAGTAAGTTTTTAATGAACAATACCTACACTTTTGTTCAGAATGCATACTTATTAAATCAGAAACATTCATATCTCTGCTGTTGAAGTTCTAAAGCTATTCGACACTCATAAGCTCTAAAATGGTAGTTGGAGACCATTCATTATGAAAGATAGCTTTGTATACATTGAAATGGTGGAACAAATGTGGTATTGTAAATACCACATTCAGACCACTCTGTAGATTTTATTTCTAGAACCAAGATCAGGTTTGTGTGTTTGAAATAATAGTTCTCAAAGTAGATTTCAGCTGCATTTCTGTGTGAGATTTTCATCATACATTTTAGTGTTAAACAATATGTTGTGTTGCGGTGCAGAAACAGATATGATAATTCAGCTCTTAAGCTAGTCATTTAGCCTTGAGCCAAAAAGGTATTGTGAGCATGTGGGACCCTGAGTTCAAGACCCAGTACCAGTACAGAAAAAGAAGCCACTCTTCACTAAATATATTTTAAATATTTTTTTCATAAACAGGTTACCTATTATTTTTAATGAGTTAAGTTTAAATTAGTAATTTTTGTGTGTGTGAGCCAGTCCTGGGGCTTGAACTCAGGGCCTGAGCACTGTCCTTGGTCTTTTTCAAGGCTAGATCTCTACCACTTGAACCACAGCACCACTTCTGGCTTTTTTCTATATATGTGACACTGAGGAACCAAATTGGGTCTTCATGCATGCCAAGGAAAGCACTCTACCACAAGGCCAAACTCCTGCCCCTAAATTAGTAAATTTTTTTGGAAAATCTCCTTGCATATGGTAAATTTTGGTTGATAGAATCTGCACAGATAAAACTTCCTTGGATTTCTCTTGTTTTTAACATTTTACCCCAGAGTCCTAAGATCAGAAAATTCCTTGGCAATTAAGTTTAGCAAAGATATCCATACAAAAAGTGACATTTCACCAGTCATTTTTAAAAACCTTTATTGTATGCTTTTTTTCTCTTTAATTAGGTTCTTTAGTAATTGAAGATAAAGAGAGCCAGCCACAAATGCCTAAGCAGAATCCTGTGGTGGAACAGAATGCACAGCCATCAGGTGGTTTACCTTCAAACCAGTTATCCAAGTTTCCAACACAGATCAGCCTAGCTCAGTTACGACTCCAGCATATGCAGCAACAGGTAATGGCTCAGAGGCAACAGGTGCAACGGAGGCCAGCACCTGTGGGTTTACCAAACCCTAGAACGCAGGGGCCCATCCAGCAGCCTTCCATCTCTCATCAGGTAAATTTGGAAGCAGGCCTGTAGAGAATTGTAGTATAATTGTGCTCAACTTAAAATAACCAACATACCATTTAATTTAAATATATGAATTTATATGGAGCAGGCCTGTAGAGAATTGTAGTATAATTGTGCTCAACTTAAAATAACCAACATACCATTTAATTTAAATATATGAATTTATAGCAATTTACCACTCTAAGAATCCCTTATTTAACACCGAGTTGTCAGTACAACTTAAAAATGATGATTTAGTTGGTGAATCCATTTTCATTTACTGTTCATTACCCTCCAGTTCTAATGGGAGATCAATGTTTATCTTCCCAAAGAACCCAAAGAACGTGATGGATGGGAAAAGCTGTGTACCTGTAATTCCTAGGTCAGTGCTTCAGAATGGCTCATTTCAATGGCCAGTTCTCTCTGGAGAAAGTGATTAGAAAACCACATTCTGCCCAGTAGAATAGGGCAGGACTTAGAGCTCTTTAGAATCTTACCTTCTTCAGTCTTTATCTCTGAGCAAACATCCCACCCACATGTCTTCACGTAGCAATCCTCATTCTCAGTTAATTCTTCTGTAACTTACATTCTACTCGTTTCTGCAAAAGATTTGAAGTGATTGTGATATATGACACAAAAAAAATGGAATGGTGTTTAAAAGACCTAGGCTAAGAATTTTTACTACTCTTAACAAATCAGGCCAGAATTTGGGTTGGCTTCTATTTTTGTTGGCAGTGCAGGGGTTTGAACTGAGGTTTGTATTTGCTAGGAAAGTACTCCACCATACCTCTTCATCTTAGCTCAGAATTTGTTCATACCCAAGGACAAAAACCACAGAATATATTTATTACCATCTAATGAAAAGGAAACATTAGGGGGAGAACGTTTTTACTACTAGGAGGAATATATGCGGGCTTTCTGGTTTTGTTTAGGCTTTGAAGGGAAAAGAGGACTTGAGATAGGGTCTTTTCCAAATAGCCCCAGGCTGTCCTTGAATTACATGATCCTCTTACCTCTCGTCCTATCTTAGCCTCCTGAGTAGCTAGGATTATAGATGTGAGCCACTGCCATGCATCTGCATACCAATTTTAAACTTTCAATCCAAGTTTTACAGAAAGTACATAGCAAACAATTTTAAAAGACCTTTGGTGAATGTCCTGTGGAGATACATGCTTTAGACACCAAGGAGCACACCTGGCAGAGCTGAAAACAGGAAACTTGAGGGTAGAATGACATCATACAAGTGGACTACAAAAATTACTGAAGTTTTTGTGGAGCCACATGTGGGAAGAAGAACAAACATACTCTTAAGAGCCTACATTGCATGTGTTAATACTGCTCTTAAATGTCGGAGTCACACTAGAATAGTTTACTAGAACATGGTCAAATCCATCATGTCACTTAATTGCCTTTCCACTAACAGTGAGGAAGATAAATATTATGTGAGGAGAATTATGTAAATAATAAACAGCAAGCAGGCAGAGTGACCACTGTAGCCTGCTTTTTTCCAAATTGCTTTTGATCTCTGTCCATTTGTCAGTTTTAGTAATTCGTGTAATTTATGTAGGGGATAGCCTACATAGGTGAGCACTAGGTGAGCTATCCAACCTGACTTTCCCACTTAGAAATAGCTTTCACATTAGTGGCTCTTACCTTATCTACTGTTATTTTTTTTATGTACTCTCTATTCTAGACCTTTGTTTCCTTTTTGTCAGTTCTGGCCAAATATCCATATCTATATTCACCAATTAGTTTAACATGTCCTGTAAACTTTACATAGTTCTGCTGCCTCACATTCTTAGTTTCCTACCAGTTTTTTTGTCTGTGTTTTGGGAAATGCCTGTACATGAGCTGGTAAGTCTGTGTATCTGGCTCAGTGGAGGTGTGCAGACTATATTGCCCATGAATAAGGTAAAGATAAAGTCTTACTATGATAGCTTCAAACTCACAGTCTTACCTTCATTTCCCAAGTGCCGGAATTTTAGAAGTACACTACCATACCCAACACAAAGTCTGTTTTCTTTAGGGATACTCACTCATAATATCTTAACAGCTAGCTAAAAACCAGTACACATTTTGGTAATGGTAAGATGAGCTACATTTGGTTTGAATCCTGAGTATTGCATTTTATTTGCTATTTGATTTTTTTCAAGTTTCCTAAGCTTTCTTACCTTTAGTGTCCTCATTCATAAGTCAAAGGTATTCACTTCATAGGGTTCAGTGACAGAGCTCAGTAAGATCTGAAACTCATTAACTTTTAAATATTACTAATACCAAATCATTCGTTAGGAATGATTTGTTACGACCTTGGTTTCAGACTCTTTGTTCAAAGCTCAGATTTATTCCTTGCTATCTTTATTAATCTTGAGTGGTTACTTAATTTCTCTTTATCTGTTTCCTTATATGTAAAATAAAAAGAATCCTACCTCAAAGGATTATTGTCAAGAGTAAATGAATGGGGCCAGGAGTGTGGCCTAGTGGTAGTTTGCTTGCCCAGCATGAACAAAATCCTGGCTTTGATTCCTTGGTGTCACATACACAGAAAAAGCCAGAAGTAGTGCTATGGCTCAAGTGATAGAGCACTAGCCTTGAGAAACCTCAAGGACAGTGCTCAGGCCGAGTTCAAGCTCCAGGACTGGGGGGGGGGGGGGGGAAGGTAAATGAATCACCAGGAGCAGATAGCTCACATCTATAATCCTAGCTACTCCAGGAGACTGAGATCTAAAGATCAGTTTGCCAACAGGGGCAGGAAAGTCTACAACACTCTTACCTCCTATAAACTACCAAAAGCCAAAAGCAGAGTTGTGGCTCAAGTGATAGAGCACTAGCCTTGAGCAAAACTGCTCAGGGAGTATCCAGGCCCTGAGTTCAGATCTCAGGACTGGCACACATATTTGGCACTTGGAGCAATATCTGAGCCAGATGCTTAGGCTCATGCCTGTGATCCCAGCTGCTCAGGAGTCTGAAACCTAGAGAAGTAGAGGCTTCAATCAGAAAAGTCCACAAAACTCCATCTTGAAAATAAAAATAAAGTGCTAGACCAGAAGCCTGGTTGAAGTGGTAGAATATCAGTGTAAACAAGCAAGCTAAGTGAAAGTGGTAGGCCCAGTGCTAGCACATACACACACAAAAGCAATATTAGATATTTAATGACAACTCAGTAAATGTTAGCAGTTACTATTTCATCATACTTTATTTGAGATTTGAAGCAAGAAGTTTTTTGCAAATACACAATTTAGAAGGACACCAAATAGAATTCATCTGCTTTCCTGGTGGCATATATCCATTTTGGTACAAAAATCTCATTCCCATGAGTTCTTAAAAATTCATTTTTAAAAACTGATCATACTCATTCTGAAAGTCTGCCCTACTCCATTTTTGTAATCTTAGTAAATAGTTCCATTCATCTGTTTCAAGGTTTCTGTCTTTTTTTTTTTTCAAATTTTATTTAAAAAAAAAGATCTCTCTAACATTTTATATAACGTAATTATTACTGAAGTGGTCAAATTTCTTCTTTCTAGCAATCCCCTCCACGTTTGATAAACTTCCAGAATCACAACCCTAAACCCAATGGACCAGTTCCTCCTCCTTATCCTCAACAGCTGAGGTACCCACCAAGCCAGAGTGTACCACGCCAAGCAGTCAAACCCAGCCCCCTGCAAATGGCTTTCCTGGCTCAACAAGCCATTAAACAGGTACATATCTACTCTCTCCTCATTTTTCCAATTACACTGAATTTATAGACCCAATCAGTAGGTAATAGAGAGCAAGAGTAGATTTGCTTTTTTTCATTTTTGGTAATGACCTTGGATTAGAAAGTGTATCACAGACAGACCCAGAGGGGTAAAGATAACAGAAAGAAACTTGGGATGAACGGGAGAAAGTGAGTTCTCTAGACCCAGTATAATCCAACCCAAGATACGATTTCACAGTTCTGGTGTGTAAATAAACTTTACAGATGAGCACAGTATGTTTTCAACAAATCCAGTATGCTAACAAATCCAAGTTGTATTCCACAGAATGTTTCCAGGAGACATCTTATGAACAAATAGTGCGGTACAGTTTCAATTTACAATGTGTCTTAATCTGGTAAAGACTAACATTTAAGATACAATTTATCATTTATATTTCTGATACAGTACCTTCAGGTAAAATTCTTTTTCTTTTTTTCTTTTTTTTTTTTTTTGTCAGTCGTGGGACTTGAATTCTGGGCCTGGGCTCTTCAAGTCAAGACTACTATCCTCTACTGCCTTACCCTTTGAGCTGCTTCCAGTTTTCTGGTGGTTAATTAGAGATAAGAATCTCATTCGGGCTGGCTTTGAACCACAGTCTCTGAGTAGCTAGGATTATAGGTGTGAGCCACCACGCTCGGCTGGTAAAATTATCTAGTGCTCTGAAATCTCACAGCTCCTGAGTCAAGTCTTTCCGGCTAAAGGCTTGTAGGTCACGTTTGGTTTAGTTTTGTTTTGTTTTTTTTGTTTTTTTTAACCAAGACCAAGCAAAGATGATGCTATCCTATAGTTTCACAACATTTCGATCAAATCATGTGAAAGTTTTGTTTCAAGTGTATGTCAGTGTGTCTGTATATATCCAGTTTGACTTTGTCATGACAAAGTTAGTTTGTTTTTTAAATCTGAGATGGGTACTTGAACTAGGTATTTGACACATTCATTAAAGGTGCCTTACCACCTGAGCCATGCCTCCAACTCCCAGTTTCTTAAATATTTAAAATTTATACTTAGCTCTAGTTTATTATTAAAGATAAAAAGAACCTTATGATACCTTTTAAATTTTTAAATTCTGTTTATTTTCCTAATAATTTTGTGCCTTGGGAAAATTAGTATTTTTTTTAATTTAAGCCCAACTATAAGATTAATACTTTACATAGTTGTACCACAAGTTAAATTAGTGTCTTAAGTGTTCAGTTGTTCCTTTTACCAATTATATTTAAATAAGTAAAAGCTCTCACTTTTTTCCCTAAATATCTTCTGACCAAGAATCTAAACACAAATCAGACAAAAATATAGAAGGAAATGTGTTTTAATATATTAACGAATAGTAGGGCACATAAACTAAGCACTTTCAGATCTTAAGAAAATATACTAATCTGAGGTGGCCTAGTGGTAGAGTGCTTGCCTAGTATTCATGAAGCCCCAGTTCGATTCCTCAATACCACATACATAGAAAAAGCCAGAAGGGGTGCTATGGCTCAAGTGGAAGAGTGCTAGCCTTGAGAAAGCCCAAGGACAGTGCTCAGGCCTTGAGTTAAAGCCCCAAGGACTGGCAAAAAAAAAAAAAGAAGAAGAAGAAAATATGCTGATCTATATGATAGCCTACATATATTATGTGAGGAAAAACAATTTTTGTGAGTTATTAGCTCGTGTATGTGTGTTTCTCATACATAGAAAGACATTCACCAAGTGTAATTGCTCTTCAGAGAGGAGGAGGAGGATGGGCTATATGGAGGGTGAAACATGAGAAGTGGGTAAGAGGGTAAAATAACTTCCACAATCAATTTTATATGGTCTGTGTGTAGTTTTTGCAGCAAAACATACGATTAGATTGTTTAAAATGCCATACTCTTTCTGTAGTGTAATCCATACAGAGTGGATGTGACTGACAGTTTTTTCTCTTCCATAGTTTGAGATACTTCTCAGTCTCTCAGTTATTTTCCTTTCCCCTCCTCAACCGATATATTTTTTTTTTTTAACCAGTCCTGGGGCTTGAATTCAGGGCCTGGGCACTGTCTCAGAGTTTTGTTTTGTTTTTTTTCTCCTTTGTGAGACTTAAACTCTGGGCCTGGGTGTGTTGTCCCTGAGGTCTTCAACTCAAGGTTACCACCCTACCCCTTGAGCCATAGCACCACTTCTGATTTTCTGGTGGTTAATTGGAGATAAGAGTCTCATGGACTTTAAATGTCCAGGCTAGCCTTGAACCGAGATCCTCAGACCTCAGCCACCTGAGTAGCTGGGATTACAGACATGAGCTACTGTGCCCAGCTTTGTCCCTGGACTTTCTCAAAGCTAGCATTCTACCACTTCACCCACAGCACCACTTTTTCTGTGTATGTGGTACTAAGGAATCAAACCTAGGGTTTTGTGTATGCTAAGCAAGCACTCTACCCTAGGCCACGCTCCTGGTCCCCCAAAATTACATTGTGAAAATTTTCAAACATACCAGAAGTAGGAGGAATTTCATAGAGGACATTCTGTTCTGCATGCTTCATCACATACTGTCTGTATGCCTACGTAGCCATGCATTTATCCATCAAGCCATCCAATTTTTTTAATAGAGGTTTTTTGATCAGTTGTGGGAATGTTTTTTTGTTGTTGTTGTTGTTGTTTTTCTTCGATCCGTTGTAGGGCTTTTGAACTCTGGCCCTGGGTGCTGTTCCTGAGCTCTTCAGCTCAAGGCTAGTGCTATGCTACTTGGAGCCATAGCACCACTTCAGTTTTTTGGTAGTTAGAGATAAGAGTCTCACAGATTTTTATTTCTATTACTGGACAAGATCACTAAAGTTTATACTTACCTGTTCCCACCCCTGTATATTTCATGCAAGTTATAATTAAATTCCTACAGCAAACTGTCTTTTACATTCCGTGTCTGAAAGAATGACTAAGGTACAGCTCACATTCTAGGCCTAATGATGGATAGCCTGTTTTCCTTCCCTTCCTTGCTGCTGTAGTGGCAGGTCAGCAGCGGGCAGGGTGCCCCCTCAACGGCCAGCAGCACATCCTCCACCCCTTCCAGTCCCACCATCACCAGTGCAGCCGGCTGTGATGGAAAGAGCTTCAGTTCACCTATGATTGATTTGAATTCATCAGTGGGAGGAGGCTCTTACAATCTCCCTTCTCTACCAGATGTAAGTATGCACACAAATTCTCAACATCCTCTTTCAAAAATGGTCAGTGAACCAAAGGAACAAAAGGTGCATGCATGGTCTCCTTGATATGTGGATGTTAGATCCAAACAGTACAAGAACGATGACTCAATGTTCGGGTACCCAAGGTATGGACATGGTCTTGGAGATATAACTACATACACATAAAAATCTATGATGGGCTATATACTCTGTAGACATAATGTTATATAGATTGATATGTATCTATGACATACAAACCTCAGCTTAATTTTAATTATGTTCTGAAATCTCTGTGCCAGTGATTGCATGTAGAGATTCCCTTCTTGAATACTTGTTTGTTAAACATGACATTTGAAATATGATGCAAAAAATCAGTGTTAATAAAATCTTTCAAAAAAAAAAAAAAAAACAGTGAATTTGGGAGTCTCTGGGCTGGCTTTAAACCTCAGTCTCGAAACTTCAGTCTCCCAAGTAGCTATGATTACAATCATGAGTCCCCAGCATCCAGCAAGTATTAAGTTCTTAATTAGAAATCTATCACTGTTTAGCCTGATAGTGAATTAGGGAAATGGTGTTGTTTTTATGTTGCACTGGAGAAATCACTTTTTGTTTTCTACTAAACAGCAATGTACGTATTGAGTTGGTGCTCTAGAATTAAATGTGGATGTGTTGACTTAGGTCATCTATATACTGCATACCCAGAGCATCTGTTCTTAAGTTGCGGGCCAGTTATTTAGACATACTGTGATACTTTGAGAAACCTTAACTCCTGTTTGTGTGAAGGCATGATTTCAAAGATAAGTGGTTATTGTTTGTTTGTTTGTTTGTAAGGCTTGAATTCCAGCCTGAGAGCTGACTAGGAGCTTTTTTGGCTCAAGGCACTTTATAACCTGGAATTGGAGATAAGAGTCTCATAGATTTTCCTGCCTGGGCTTGCTTGATCCTCAGATCTCAGCCTTCTGAGTAAGCTAGCCCAAGCCACCTGGACTGGCTAGATCTTCCTCATATTCAACTGAAACCACATATAACAAGTGGTCATTTGGGCTAGACAGATTATCTGCTATCTGTCTTATACATCTGCATAGGTAAATAGAAGGATATAGTTGGTCACTGTTACAGAGATTTGTAGCTACATAAAATTTTCTCTTACCAAACTGGTATGAGCATGTGTGTGTGTGTGTATCTTGGGTCCTGAGCACTATACCTGAGAATATTTTGCTCCTGGCTAGCATTCTACCACCACCTAAGCCCCAGGTCCACTTCCAGCTTTTTGGTTCTTAAATTTAGATAATCTCACAGCTGGGTTACCTGTTGGCCCATGTCAGTAATCCTAGCCGAGACTTGAGATCTGAAGGTCAGGGTTCCAAGCCTAGACTCTTATCTCAAATTAACCACCAGAAAAATCAACCAAAAAAAAAGTCTCATGACTTTCCAATCCGATCAGACTTTGAACCATGATCCTCAGATCTCAGCCACCTGAATAGCTAGGATTAAATGTGTGAGCCACTGGCATCGGCCAAATATTTTAAAATACAACTAGTTTTGTTTCTACTTTTAAATGTATACATTGTACAATACTCTCTTTTTAACCTTTTTACTTCTGAAATAGGATGATGTCCTTAGCATATCCACTAAGGTAGAATATTACAAAGAATTACACTTTTTTCTAGATTGTTTACAAGGAAAATTAATCTATAAAAACTTTCCAAATGTATTACTTGATAGTAAATTATTTAAAACTCTCTTACGAGTTTAAAGTGGCTTTTTAATGTTTAAGAGCAATTTTTCCTGCTGAAATAATTTTTCGTTTTTTGAGATTGATTGTTCCAGTACTATCATGCTGGATAGCATGGTGAAGAAGGATTCTACTACAGATCAGGGCCAGCCAAGACCGCCCTCCAACAGAGCGGTTCAGTCACCAAATTCATCAGTGCCGTCACCAGGACTGGCAGGTAAAGTCAACTTCCCCTGATTTTATAAATTTGTAATAACAAAAAAAATCTCTCTCTGTCTCATTGTGTTTTTGTTGTTGTTTTTGCTGGCCCTACCTAGGACTTGAACTCAGGGCCTGGGTGCTGACCCTGACCTTTTTTTGCTCAAAGCTAGTGTTTTACACCTGATTTTCTGGTGGTTAATTGGAGATAAGAATCAAGGACTTTCCTGCTCAGGTTGGCTCAGATTTCAGGTTCCTGAGTATCTAGGATTATGAGCACCCAACTGTCTCATTCTTTTAAAACCAATGAATAAGATGTATCTTGAATCTTTGTTATTTAAAATTGATATTCATATGAAAAATAAAACCAAGGTTGCACCACTTTGTCTTCTCAGCTTCACCAGAATTTATAGGCACTATAGCACTTGAAGAAGATATTAGTGTTATATGTTTATTAATAAATTAAGCTACCTGGGATATCTCTGAATGTGAACATATGCAGGTCAGTGTTTTGTGTTAAATTATGGTTTAGGAATTAACATACCTCCACATTTCTTCTGAGATAGAAACATTTTAGCACTATTCCTAGAGACCTTGGCAAAATAGAGGTTTAAATGAAAAACAGGAAAGGAAAATTTCTTAAATCTTATCAGTCACATAAGCATAAGGCAGTTACAGATTTTAAGTGGAGATGCCTATCCTATTTTAAACACAAAGGTATCACAGAATATGGCAGATGAGCTGTACCTGACAGGTTCATATAAATAATGAATATATTTGTATTGTCAAAGAATGTAACAAATACTTTCCTTAAAATATATATTTTATATATATATATAATATATATATATCCAATAATCAGTAAATAAAAAACAAAAATGTTTATTCTCACCACTAGTCATAAGAAGAAATAAAATAGATTTGGTTTCTATCTGTGAAACTAGCCAAGATTGAAGTAGTACTAACACTCACTGATGTGAGTGTGAAAGAGGGTATGACTTGGCCAAACAGTTCTGGATGCCATTATAGCATCCCAAAAGTCAGGCATTGGACAAAGTTATTCCAATGCAGGACGGTTTTTGTTGGTGGTGGTTTTGGTTTTGGTCTTTGCTAGTCCTGGGGCTTGAACTCAAGCCCTGAGCATTGTCTTTGAGGTTTTTTCTCAGGGTTAGTGCTCCAGGGCTTGAGCCACAGCTCTACTTCCAACCTTTTGGCTGTTTTTTTATTGGAGATAAAAGTGTCACATGGCCTAGTGGTAGAGTGCTTGTCTAGCATGCATGAAGCCCTGAGTTCTCAGTACTGCACACAGAGAAAAAGCCAGAAGTAGTGGTGTGGCTCAAGTAGTAGAGAGCTAGCCTTGAGCAAATTCAGGTTGGGCAGTATAATCTGTCCTCTACTGTATGACATTGTCACACCAGAGTGTCTAACAAGCCATAACAGACTATCCTCGGAAAGTCACCATTTTATGAAATTCTACTGTGTTTTCAGTTTCAGCATAGTACTAATGAGTGTGAGTACATTCAGTAGGAAAGATTTTGAATTCATGGTAACTCATTAATTAATTCATTGATCAATATATATGATTTCCTCTTCTTAGGACCTGTTACTATGACTAGCGTCCACCCTCCAATACGTTCACCTAGTGCCTCCAGTGTTGGGAGCCGAGGAAGGTAAACAGACTTAAAAATATGCTAGTTCAGCTGTCTCTTACCAGCCATGGGGAATTAGTCCATGACCCTCTTGAGGTTACTAATATTCTTATATAAAATTGTGTAATGTTTGCATATAACCTACAGAATTTATCCTATATACTTAACATAGAACGTAAATGCTATGTGAATAGTTGTTATACCATGTTGATTAGGGAATAACCAGTAACCCCTCAAAAGTCTGCATTTAGTACAGATACATTTTTTTCCAAGAATAGTTTCCATCTGCTGTTGGTTGAACTTGTAGATGGAGAGCTCAGGGACACCAAGAACGCATTGTATGTAAAATCTCTACATTTTTCTGTTCTCTGCTAACTATGTATTTAATGTACACAATTAGTGCACTGATTCAAGTACATCGTTTTTAAAGATTAAAAAATAGGGGCCAGGAGTTTGGCCTAATGGTTGAGTGCTTGCCTAAGCATGCATGAAGACCCGGGTTTGATTCCTCGATACCACATACATAGAAAAAAGCTGGAAGTGGTGCTGAGTCTCAAGTGGTAGAGCTCTAGCCTTGGGAAAGCCCAAGGACAGTGCTCAGGCCCTGAGCTTGAGCCCAGGACTGGCCAAAAAAAAAAATATATATATATATATTATATATATTATATATATATTATATATATATATTATATATCATGTACAAAAAAACAGGTTTAATTCCTCAGTACCATATACATAGAAAAAAGCCAGAAATGGTGCTGTGGCTCAAGTGGTAGAGCTCTAGCCTTGAAAAAGCCCAGGGACAGCTCCCAGGCCCTCAGTTCAAGGTCCAGGACTAGCAAAAAAAATAGATATAATATGTTGAAAATAAGAAAATACTAATATTTGGAAAGGAATAACTAAGGAAACAAGAAAAAGCTAAATAGAATCACAGCATGTTGTAGAAACAAATTTAGGAAAAGCAATAGTTTTTTTAAGAATCTCAGTGTTCCTTTCTAATAATCAAACATTGTTTCTACTGTGATAGAAATTTGGTTGAGGTCCTATTTTAAGTTATTGCTTTGTACTTCTCTCTATTAATATTTAACTTAAACCTGCTTTTTACACCGTTATGCAAAGAAAGCAACATTTTCTGAGTTTTCTGTTGTCCCTTAGAACATAGTAGTTGTCTGTGTAATATTTTCTCCCACTTTTTTAATTATCAGAATACCAGTGATTTTCTGGTTATTTTCCTACATTAATAAGTAGCTAATGAAAACCTAAAGTTCTCTTGGTTACTATAGAAGGAGCCTTTAAAAAAAATGCTATTTTTAAGGCAAGTCTACTTACCCAGTTATAGAGCCTCCAAATTATTTTAATTCAAATTTTATCTTTTCAGGTATATAATGTAACTGTTTAGACAAATTTGTAAAGTATTTTATCATGAATGAAATGTGTACCTATGTAGCAATTAAACAGTTGCATATTATTCCATAGTACTATTGTACTTCATGTGAGGTTCATAATGTAACATTTTTAAATTGTTCATGCATATTCTAATTCTCTCTCTCTCCCTCTCTCACCTCTCCCTCTTCCTCTCCCTCTTTTCCTTTCTCTCCTTCTCTCCCTCTCTCCCTCTTTCCCTCTCCCCCTCTCCTCAGCTCTGGCTCTTCCAGCAAACCAACAGGAGCAGATTCTACTCACAAAGTCCCAGTGGTCATGTTGGAGCCAATCCGAATAAAACAAGAAAACAGTGGACCACCCGAAAACTATGAGTTCCCTGTTGTTATAGTGAAGCAAGAATCAGCTGAAGAACCTAGGCCTCAAAATGTAATTACATTGGTGCTTGCTTCTTCTTAGGAAAGCCAGGACTGTTCCCTACTGTAATAGTTCCTAGTACAAGTATAAGAGAACAGAACACTCCACAAGGGGAGCTCAGTGTTGCATAGGATTTACAACCATCTCTCAGCCAGGTATAAATGGCTCACACGAGATTAAAAACCAGCCTGGGCAAACAAATCAGAGACTCTCTTGTCTCTAAGAACACTGAAAATAGAGGTGTCACTCAGGTTGTAGAGGGTCACCCTTGAGTGAAAAAGCAAAGTGAGAGTACTAGGCCCTGAGTTCAGGGCCCACTACATAACAGCACACAAAGAAGTATCACATTACCCTGTGAAGAGTATCATAGAGATGAGTACATAAGATAACTGACAAACAAAAGATTGTCCTACAAAGGAAGTACAGTTGCAATATATTTTATGGTTCTATAGTGAAGTATTTACATAGTCAAATAATGCAAATGTAAGCTATACAATTAGGATATAAGCTTAATATGAATTTTCAAAAACTGTGGGAAGTAAACTAGAATAATTCCTCATCAAACAAGGACTTAAAAAAAAAGATATTTAATCAGAGTAGATGTTACAATCATTCCTACAAACTAAATAATAATAGTAATCCTTAATGAAAATCTTTATTAAGTTGTGGTAGAAATAGGGATGTTTTAGAGAGTCAGAATGTCAAATCATAATTCCACAATCTTCCGTATAAGAGAAATATCTAGCATTTAAAATGAAAAGTGTACCCATTGTAGTGACTTATACCTCTAATGATGCCCAGGATGGTGGGTATCAATTGGGAGGATCACAGTTTAAGACCAGTGTAGGCAAAACGTTAGTGATACCTCCCTGTATCTCACTTACTAAGCCACGTGTGCAGGTAGCATATTCCTGTGATCCAGTCTATGTGGAAAGCTGTAGATGGAAGGATTGTGGTCAGAGGCCATCTGTGAACAAAAGTACCTTTCCTGAACACACACGCTGTTCTTTCTTTTATTGCAGACCAACTATCCCAGAAGCATACTCACTTCCCTGCTCTTAAATAGTAGTCAAGGTTCTGCTTCTGAGGAAACTGTGCTAAGATCAGATGCCCCTGATAGCACAGGAGATCAACCTGGGCTCCAGGAAAATTCCTCCAATGGAAAGGCCGAGTGGCTGGACGCCTCCCAGAAGTCGCCCCTTCATATTGCAGAGGCAAGGAAGGAGGATGACCCCAATGAGGACTGGTGTGCAGTTTGTCAAAATGGGGGAGAACTCCTGTGTTGTGAGAAGTGTCCCAAAGTTTTCCATCTCTCCTGCCATGTGCCCACCTTGACAAATTTTCCAAGGTAAGGTAGTGCTTCCCTTCCCACAATCTTCCGATAAGTACTAGTAGCTGGGGTATGGCTCAGTGATAAGAGTGCCTGGCTAGACTATACATGGCCTGGCATTCCAGCCTCTGTGCTGCAAAAAATATTCTTAAGTAACAGCAGTACATGTGATGATCATCATAGAAATCTATCATTACAAGCTGGGTGCGATGGCTCACCTGAAATCCTAGCTACTCAGGAGGCTGAGATCTGAGGATCATGGATCAGAAGCCAGTCCAGGCACTAAAGAACCTGAGACTCTTATCTCCAATTAATCACCAGAAAATGGGAGGTGGGACTGTGATTCCAGGGGTAGAGCGGTAGCCTTGAGCTGAAGAGCTCAGGGACAATGCCCAGGCCCAGAGTTAAAGCCCACGACCCACCAAAAAAAAATCATTACATAAGATATTTGTCAACAGACTAATACACTAAAGTTTCTAACAGTAATGGTTACTATACCCTACGGCCTTCTCCTTGTTCTTGAAAAAAATGGGCCAGGAGTTAGGCCTAGTGGTAGAGTGCTTGTCTAGCATGCATGAAGACTCGGGGTTCGATTCCTCGGTACCACATACATAGAAAAAATGCTGGAAATGGTGCTGTGGCTCAAGTGGTAGAGCTCTAGCCGTGAGAAAAGTCGAAGGACAGTAGTCAGGCCCTGAGTTCAAGACCCACGACTGGCAAAAAAAAAAAAAAGTCAGCTATGACCAAAAATAAATAAAAAGCTTAGGTATGCCAGTCTTATACCAGTGTTGAGCAAAAGCTAAGGGATAACATATAAGCCCTGAGTTCAAATACCAGTACTAGCACCAAAAAAAATAAAATAAAAATAACAGCCCTGGTCATGGCAGTGTACACCTATAATCCCACTACTAGGGAACTGAAGGCATTTAAAATGGAAAACCCCTGAGCACAGTGTCTCACGCTGCACTGTTTCTTGCAGTTTTGGGTTATATGCATCCATCAAGAAAGTTTAATGCCAGCATGTGCTACACAGTGAAACTTTTATTATTCACACATAGGACTTGCCATGAAGAACAGTGATGCTTGAGCTTATTTAAAGCACTAGTGAAAATATTTTGTGTGTTTACTGATACTGGGGTTTGAAAGTGGTTTTGGAAATGAGTCCAGATACTTTAATCAGAATGATTTAAAGTACTGTGAATAATACACATCACCAAGTTCCTACATTCCTAGAATTACAATTCAGTAATTAAAGTGAATATATATAACACATATATAAATATATAAATAATCTGGATAAATATATATGTGTGTGATTTTAGAAAAAAGAAAGTAGTCTTGGGCACTTGCTCGCTTTTTTAGTCAAGCAAAAATCTTAAGCCGTACCTCCAATTCTGGCTTTTTGCTGGTTAGTTGAATTTGTCTACCCAGGCTAGCATTAAAATGCAATCCTTAGATCTCAACTTTGTGAGTAGCTAAGATTATCACCAATGCCAGCTCACAGTGCATCTTATTTCCCACGCATTGGGCTTTATCATGTTATAAATGTCTCAGTATGTTCTTAAGCCTGATGATGATGATGATGATGATGATGATGATGATGATGATGATGATGATGGAGTTAATTTTTCCATTCTTTAAAGGCTATGATTCCTTAAGTTTAATTAATTTCAAACTTACAATTTTTCTTGAAGCCTTGGTGGGGGGGATAGGCCTCACATATAAATATCTCACATAGATATATTTCCTACCTCCTTAATTAGACTTTTAACATACACTTTGGCCCTTGCATTAAGTGGCAGCTATTGCCTCTGTGAGCCAGATGCTTTGTTATCTACTAGGTATGTGATAAATACTCTTGTGATTAAAATTCCATGGAAGGCGTGGAAGAGGGAAATAGTGAGAGACAGTGCTTTAGAAACTTAAAAATAGAGCCAGATATGGTGATGTACTCTGTAATGCAGCCCTTGGGAAGCTGATGAAACAGGAGGGTCTGAGTTCAAGGACAGCCTAGGCACTCTCAGAAAAGGGAAGAAACTCAAAACTACATTATCCCAACAGTGGAGAGTGGATTTGTACTTTCTGCCGAGACTTATCAAAACCAGAAGTTGAATATGATTGTGATGCTCCTAATCACAACTCAGACAAAAGGAAATCTGAAAGCCTTGTGAAGTTAACACCGATAGACAAAAGGGTAAGTCTCGGACATTTCCATCCTCCCATGTCACACAGTGTTTATCTTAGATGCATTCATTTTATATTCATTGCTTTTTGCTTCAGGATTTTTTTTTCATAGAGTAGAAATTTTTCAAATGATTAAAGACAAACTTTTTAATTTTAAAAATCAGTACCATGGGGCTGGGAGTTTGGCCTAGTGGTAGAGTGCTTGCCTAGCATGCACGAAGACCCGAGTTCAATTCCTCAGCACCCCACATACATAGAAAAAACCAGAAGTGGTGCTGTGGCTCAAGTGGTAGAGCGCTAGCCTTGAGAAAGCCCAACGACAGTGCTCAGGCCCTGAACTCAAGCCACAGGACTGGCAAAAAAATAAAAATAAAAAATAAAAATCAGTACCATATATATTTTATAAATATTTAAAATACTGTACCTGAATAGGACAGACTCTATTCTTACAGAACCTGGGCATTTAAAATAATTTAGCCTACCTTGGGCTAATTTTGTTTCATTTCTTACATAAGTTTTTCTTCCTCAGAATGTGTTAAGAATTGATGATGAGATGGGCTTTTGTTAATTCCATCCTTTCGTCACATGATTCCAGCTGTGACAGCTTAATATTTAACAGTACTACGGTAGCACTTTGTTAAGATTATCATACAACAGGAGGCACAAACACTCCAATGCAGAACCACAACGTTGACTGGGAAAAGGGAACCCATAAACAGAGCAGGAAAGAGCTCACAGAATGGAGCCCTGGGACCAGACACCTTGAGGAAATGGTCCCATTTCTGGATCTCTTCATTAAAACTATTTAACCATTCCTATATTAACCCATTATTCACCATACACAAAGTGGAGTGAGCATTCATTGTGAAGACCAAAGGTCTTTGTTCATTTAATTGCAAGGGCTCTCAAATGTCATACACATAGTAAATTTTCAAGTACTGCAGTACATAACTAGGAGTGAACCTAAAACATCAGGATTAAGTTATTTCTCCTGTATTAATCTGACTTTAATTCCTACTCTTTTGTTTTGAGATCTATAAATTCTTGTTGAAATTAAGCTACAATTTTATTAATGTATCATTTTTATTTATTTTTGCTTAGAAGTGTGAACGCCTACTTTTGTTTCTTTACTGCCATGAAATGAGCCTGGCTTTCCAAGACCCTGTTCCTCTAACAGTAAGTGTTATTGTCATTTTGTATTTACTTGATCTATATCGGTCTAGACTTAGAGGTACTCAGTGGATTTTAACAATATAGAAAAGCTGAGGAAGGTATGAAAGTATGGATCAACTGTTGGCTTCAAACACATTCAGACTAAAAGTTTGATGTGACTTTGATGTATAATATTAAAGTGCTTGGAAGGATCTACCATTAAAATAGATTCTCCTATGAATGTCTGAAATTCCTTTTGAATTATCTTGTATACTCTATAAAGAAGCAGCGTAAAAGAAGCAGAGGCTTGTAATGCCAATTCAGTGTTTCAAGATTTAACTCAGAGAAGTGAAAAGCCCAGAAGATGGTTGTGAAGCCATAGGGAATCACTCTAGCCCTCTCTGAGTAGAGATTTAGTAACCTAATGTGTACTCACCCCAAGAAAACTACAACCAGAACTGAAGTGCCTGCTATTCCAGGACTGGAGTGGGGATGATTTCTCCTACAATAATCTGCCTCCCCAAGTCCCCCCTGTGCCAGAGACCTGAACGCAGGCCCTCAACCTGTAGGGAAGAAGACACCAGTTAAGGACTGCCCGCCCTCTCTGAGCACACAACATAACCTTCCCATCTGACCAGGACATGTTACCCTTATTTACACTGCCCAGAGCTGAAAGTCGACAAATGCAAAGTCTGACAAAAAGCCATCCAGTGAATCCACCACTGAACTTGATGCACCACACACCACAGTCCCTGAACCCCAATACATAAGTAACAACGAAAGGTTTAATGCATGAAAAATCAAGACAACAAACCAATGACAATCCAGAGAAGGATCCTAGTGAGGGTGAAGAAGAAATGGAGAACAAAAGGACCATTGGAAGAGAATTGGCTGACGAAATAAGAGGGGATATCCCAAAAGAAATACAAGAATGCAAGGAGGAAATAACAAAGACTATACAGAAATATATGTGAAGCCGGGCCTTGGTAGCTCAATGCCTGTAATCATAGCTACTCAGGAGGCTGAGATCCGAGGATCATAGTTCAAAGCCAGCCTGGTCATGAAAAGTCCATGAGACTGTTCTCTCCAATTAAACTGCCAGAAAACCAGAAGTGGCACTATTGTTCATACAGTAGAGTGCAAGCCTTGAGCTGAAGAGCTCAATGCCCAGGCTGAGCTCAAGCCCCATGACCCACAAAACAAAAACAAAATACTGCCAGTACAATCCAGAAACCAATTTTTAAGGTCATACATTATGACCAAGAGGCTTCATACCACATATTCAAAGCTGGTTTAATATACACAAATCAATAAATAAAATTTACCACACAACAGAGACAAGAACCACCTGATTACTTCAATAGATGCAGAAAAAAAGCCATCAACACAATACAGCATCCATGTTAAAAGCTTTGAAGAGGGCTGGGAGCATAGCTGAGTGGTAGAGTGCTTACCTAGCATGTATGAAGCCCTGAGTTCAATTCCTCAGTACCACATACACAGAAAAAACCAGAAATGGTGCTGTGGTTGAAGCAGCAGAGTGCTAACCTTGACCAAAAAGTGTCCCAAAGACAGGGCCCAGGCCCTGAGTTCAAGCCCGAGAACTGGCCCCAAAAAAAACCACTTTGGAGATTAGGAGAAGCGAGCAATAGAAGGAACATTCATTAAAATAATAAAAGCTATTTATGACAGACCAACACCAACTTCATACTAAACAGGGATGGTATAAAACAAACCATTTTCCTTAGATCAGAAGCAGGACAAGGACATCCACTCTCTCCATTCCTCTTCAATATAGTTCTGGAACTCCTAGTCAGAGCAATAAGGCAAAAGAAAAAGATATAAACTGTATCCCTGTTTGCAGATTACATGATCTTATTGCCTAAGGACCAAAAGACTCCATCCCCAAGCTCCTAAAGCTGATGAGCCACTTTGGGAAAATAGCAGTATACAAAATTAACCCACAAAAATAAGTAACCTTTCTGAATGCCAACAGTTTACTAGCAGAAAGGGAAATCATGAAAGCAACTCCATTTAGAATATCCTGGGAAAGAAAAACCTAGGAATGAACCTAACCAAAAAGCTAAAGGTTCTTTATAGTAAAAACTGAGGACACCAGAAAATGGAAAGACCTTCCATATTGATGAATAGGTAGAATAAACACTGTGAAAATGGCCATACTGACAAAAATGATACACAACTTCGTCATCCCCATTAGAATGCCAATGACTTGCTTTACTGAGTTTGACACAGCAATCCAAAAATCCACATTAAACAACAAAAGTAATGTGGTGGTATCACAATACTAGGCCTCAAGCTATACTACAGATCTATAATAAGAAAAACAGTTTGGTACTGGCACAAAAATAAACCCAAAGACTAGTGGAACAGAATAAAAGACCCATAAATAAAACCTGTACACTTAGAATTATCTGATATTTGATGAGGAAGCCAAAAACATACATACAGTGGAAAAAAATTGCCTCTTCAATAGTTGGTATTGAGAAAACTAGGCATTTATACACAGAAAACTTAAAAGTGGATTCTTGTCTGTCACCATGCACTAATATCAATTCAAAACGAATCAAAGACTTCCAACATCAGACTGGAAAATTTGAAACTACTCAAGAGAAATTAGAAGACACATTAGAACTTAGAGGTATAGGTAGAAACTTCCTGAAAAAGATACCAAGGGATACAACAAAAGAGAGAGACTTGACAAATGGAACCATCTTAAAAGTTTCTGCACAGCTTATGACATAGTTAAGGGCCAGGGGTGGCATAGTGTGCTTGGTTCCACATACACAGAAAAGCCTGGAAGTAGTACTGTGGCTACAGTTGTAGAGCCCTAGCCTTGAGAAAGCTCAAGGACAGTGCTCAGGCCCTGAGTCTAAGCCCCAGGACATCCCCCTACCCCACCGCCAGAAAAAAATAGATACAGTTAACTAAACTATAAAGACAGACCAGAGTCTGGGTGAAGATCCTTATCAACAGTGTATTACACCAAGGCTTAATATCCAGTAAATACAAGAATCTCAAGAAAATGAATCCCTCCCAAACCTAATAAACCAATCACTAAGGAGAAACTTGTCAAAAGAGGAGGTAAGAATGGCAAAGAAACACATGAGCAAATGCTCAACATCCCTGGTCATAAAGAAAGTGCAAATCAAAACAACTCTAAGATTCCAGATTAGCCAACATTGTGAACTCAAAAGTTGGTTGTCATGTTGGGAAAAAGAAAACCCTGTCAGACTGTTGGTAAGAGTTTAAACTAGTACAATCACTCCGTTGTATATAGCAGTCTGGAGGTTTCCTAAGAAACTAAACACCTATCTTCCCTAGCACCCAGTCATACCACTCTTGGGCATGTACCTTGAACACCAGAATATGTACACCCTGTGCATCCATTTTTATTGCCACGCAATTCACAATAGATGTGAATACAGTCCGGATGCCCACAGTAGATCCAAAAACTGTGGTACCTGTACACAATGGAATTTTATAGTCATTAGAAAGAATAAAATGAGGTAATTTGCAGAGAAATGGCTGGAACTAGAACAAATCATGTGAGTGAAGTAAGTTAAGCTCAGAGAGATAAATGGTGCATGTTCTATACACTGGGACATGATAAACTATAAAGGATTCTGGATACAGTGAAACTGAAAGAAACACGAAGGTACAATGCCATACCAAAACAAACTCCAAAATGGAAAGACTTGGAAAAAATATTTAAGTGAAGTAAACCAGACCCAAAGGAACATAGGCTCCATGGTTTCCCTCATTTGTAATAATTAGTACAAACCTTGGACTCTCCTAGCAGAGGATTACAGTAGTTCAAAACCTAGATACAAAAGACCATATAGGACGAGGCTAAATGAAAGGACCTCCAGGATATGGAAACAAGAACTATTTAATATGTGATTGTTGTTCTTAATGTACTGTTATTTCTCATCTCTTTTGTTGTCCGTTGGTTATTCTCATGTTGTTACAGTATCTTACCTTTTGATCTGGTATATTGTATATATGTTTATTTGTTTATTTGAAATGGGCAAGGGGGGAAACAAGATGAGAGGAAGAAGGGGTGGAGGTAGGGAAATGAGGACAAAAACATTGATACAATGTATGTGAAATAATGCACCTTCTATCTGGTGACTATAACTGTAACCCTTCTATTAATAACAATTTTTAAAAATACCATTGTAAAAAAAAACCTCCAAGATATGGAAACAGGAGACTTCAATAACAGATTTTTTTTTCAATGCATGCAGCAAAAACATCAAATCCTGCTAGAGGCTTTAAATATAGAGGGCATTTAAGAGAATATATGAGGAAACTTTTATTTAAGAAACAAAACTAAAAGAGACCCAAAGAATGTAGAAGGCACTAGGTAGGTAGTTGTGCAGGAAAACGAAATTTTTTTTCACGTTGTTATTGGCTTGTCGATGACAAAATATAAGGAAAAGCAATAGAAACGAATTTCGTGTCAGTTCTTTGTAGTGTATTTAGGACAAGGCCGCAGCATTTAGTTATTTGTGTTTTCTCATTTATTTTGAAAGGTGCCTGATTATTACAGAATAATTAAAAATCCCATGGACTTGTCAACCATAAAGAAAAGACTCCAAGAGGATTATTACATGTACACAAAGCCTGAAGATTTTGTAGCTGATTTTAGACTGATCTTTCAAAACTGTGCTGAATTCAATGAGGTGAGCAGGGGAGGGAGGGACAATGCCAATGTGTAGAAGTAATCTTCAACACCTTTTCAACAGAGACCATGTCTCTGCCAGAATAAATTCCCACCATTTCAGGTCTTCAGGGTATGAAAGGGGTAATTAGAAAGACTTTATCCATATTTATTTTATGGTGAGTACAGATGTTAAAAAAAAAAAGATAATTAATTGGAGACAACTTAATATTCTAACTATAAGAACTGTCATTCCTATCTTAATATCTTAAAACATAGCACTTCAAGACTTTAGTCTTTTCATGTTTATCTTGAAATATTAAGTGTATTATGTATGAAAGTTCTCACTCAATTTTCTGCCACTTCATCTGTCAGACAAGACTTTTGTTGCTTGGCTTGTCAGTGTGTTGCTCATTCTACAGTACCACATTTTAATTTGTTCTACAACTATCCGTTTTGTGACTTTGTGATTCAGTAATCCAGTCGTGTGTGTGTGTGTGTGTGTGTGTGTGTGTGTGTGTGTGTGTGTGTGTGTGTGTGTGTGTGTGTTTTCACTTGTGTGTACACCAGTCCTAGGGCTTGAACTTGGGACGTACGTGCTTTCCCTGAGATTTTTGATCAAGGTGTAGCTCAATCCTCCACTGCTTGAGCTACAGCTCTACTTCTGGCTTCTTGGTGGTTAATCCAAAGTTGGAGTCTCCTGGACTGTCTTGCCTACACTGGATTCAAACTGTAATGCAATTCTCAGAATCTCAGTTGTTCTGAGTGCTAGGATTACAGGCATGAGCCCCTGACACCAAGCTAGTCTTTTTTTTTTTTTTTAGTTGACCTTTTTCTAGCCTTTTTTTTTTTTACTCTGAGACTAGCATTACCACAGCAGAGACTTTTCTTTAATAAAAATGGTCCATTGATTTTCCTAATCTCGAGTCAAAAGTCTATCTAAATGATTACTTTTTGTCTAAAATTTTAAATTTAATTGTAAATTCCTTCTTCTTTATCCAACAGCCTGATTCAGAAGTAGCCAGTGCTGGTATAAAACTTGAAAGTTATTTTGAAGAACTTCTAAAGAACCTTTATCCAGAAAAAAGGTTTCCTAAAGTTGAATTCCGGAATGAATCAGAAGATAATAGATGTAGTGATGACTCAGATGATGACTTTGTACAGCCCCGGAAAAAGCGCCTCAAAAGCATCGAGGAACGCCAGTTGCTTAAATAAGTAGCACCGTTGGCATATGCTTATTTTTAGATTTTTTTTGTCTCATTTCAAAAACAAAAAACACTTGCCATTAATTTAACATCATGCAGAGATACATTTGTGAGCCCTCTGATCTATTTTCAATGTTTACCAGACTTTGGTTTCCTGAAATGAAAATTTTTAACTTATCAAATAAAATGGATATAAATGAATGGAAGAAGAAAAGATACAGCAGAAAATGAAAGCACGCAAGCAAGAAAAAAACAAACATATGAAAGAACAATGAGATGAAAACCTTTTTCCCACCTCTTGAGTGACAGCTACTAGAGAAAGGAAATACTTTGTATGAACTCTCATTTGAAAGTGTAATTTGAATGCGTGTATTAATCCATTTTAGATTATGAATGCCACTACCCATTGATTATAGTCCAAGCATATGAATTCGTTTACTGTTCTTAAAAGTACTACCAGTGCTTGGATGATAACAAAAGTTCTTTCAACCAGGATGCCAACTGGTATACCAAAAGGGTTGTAGATTAGCTATTCAGAAGGAATCTAATAGTATATCATGTAATATGGCGACTATATTAAAGAAATCAGGAAAACAAAAGTTGATTTTTGCTTTTATTCTTGTCTGTAGAAGTGTTTGGTATAGCGGGTTTTCAAGGCCATTTATCATCCATTTCTACATGTAGATTTTGTTCAAGAAGGAAGAATGCGCACGCTTGGTTTTGCTGTGTGTCTGAGTGGTTTATTATTTGTTTGATCCTTTTATAATGAGCCCATAGCAGGTAATAGAGCTACCCAAAATATCCAACCATGTGTCTGATTGTATCTTGTTTGTTGTGAGGTTTCTTCATTCTGTGCCCCTGAGGAACACTATGGTTTCCCTGAAAAGGGAATACATTTTCGTGTGCGTGTGTGTGTGTGTGTGTTGGTTTAGTTTAGATTTTCATCTGTCTTTATAATTTCAAATACAAAGTATGGTCCTTGGAAACAAATTTAGGAGGGGGATTATAGGGAAAAATACTTCTGAAGCATCTGTTCTGTCTGGTTTTCTGTCTGGTGACTTGCTTAATTGGTTGATTTTTTTTTTTTTTTTAAAGAATCAGGACCTCAAATTACAACTCTGAGCCTCAATTCGCCTCAATTCAGAATTTTTTTTAATTCTGATAGGGATACAAAAGAGTTTATCTTTTGGGAACAGGTAGTTCTTTGTGGACGACACCCAACTAGCTTAGCTGACATCCATGTCCATGTATTTTATTTGTTAAGAGGGCTTAGGGATTAGATGAATTGTCAGCACAGCAAACTAAATTGGAAGGGAAGAAAGTTGCTGGGCCGTTTATACCAAAATTTGACAAAATATTTTGTTTGCCCTAGTAAACCTTTACTAATTAAATACTACAATTAATATTTGACTGGAGAAAATTTCTCTTTTTAAAATGATAGAATAAAAATATAACTGACTTGAATTCTTTGATTCTATTATGTATTGTACATTAAGAACAAAAAGAACTTCTTACCAGATAGCATTTATTTCTTAAAATGAATAATTTGAAAATATTCTGTGGATAATTGATAGGATTACCAGATATCACTGAAGATAAAAGGAGAAATAACTTATTAGCAATCGATTCTTATTTTCTGTATATCCAAGTACGTATTGCACCATGGTATATCTTATGTTTTTTGAATATACAATTGACATTTGTTTTCCAAAGACTCATTGTATAGTTACAGATACGCCTTTTAATTCTCTTCTCTGCCAGCATCTACATTCAGCACAGTGACTATGAAACTTTTGCTAATAAGTCTATTATTCCTACCTTATATTACTACTCTGCTGATGATTTATGCTCCCCTCCTTATGTCCACAAGCAACACAGGTAAATTTTTAGAATCATCACTAGGGGAAACAAGGCCTAAAACAAAATATCTAATTTTCTATAATATATCTGGGCCAGAATTTGTTACTATACTCCTATCATAACTGGTATTTTCAATTTACCATTATTATCTTTTGCTGATTATTATATAATCATCATACTCGATACAAATGTCTTGAGTTTCTCTCTCCACATAGCTCTTATTGTAATAAGTCCTATGACATCATTAGAAAGTTCCAAGGCTGGGGCTGGGAATTTGGCGTAGTGGTAAAGTGTTTGCCTAGCATGCACGAAGACCTAGATTCAATTCCTCAGTACCACATACATAGAAAAAAAAAAGCTGGAAGTGGTGCTGTGGCTCAAGGAGTAGAGCTCTAGCCTTGAGAAAAATCCAAGGACAGTGCTCAGGCCCTGAGTTCAAGCACAGCTGGCAAAAAAAAAAAAAAAAGTGCCAAGGCCAAGGTATATTCCAACTAAATATCCATTTGATTCCATTCTAATAGAAACTAGAAATTGAGCCTAACTGTATCCCATGCTCATTTTGAGACCACAGACACTTCAGAATATGATTGTTGTGATTTAAGGCGACCACATAAATTCAATCCTACTTTGAGCTTACATGGTCCAGTCAATTGGGGACCAAGAGCCCACTATCAAGCTCCAAAAACTCCACCTGAGAACAGAGCTTGTGAGTGGACAAAGCATGCTAAAGCTAAGATTTTGTCAGTTTCAACTCAGTGATGGCTTTCCCATGTGACAACTGATTTTTTCTGACAGGAAGAGGAAGGAAACCCAAGGATGCCATGATCAGTAACTCCTATGTCTGTGGCAGAAGTATGAAGTTAAAGTATACCACAATCAATGTAAAATGTGATCCTGGTCTTTGAATTAATGGTGCTCTTGCTTGGGTGTGGGGTTTGATTTTTGTTTGCGGTTTTTTTGTTTTTCATATTTCATTTGTTTTTTCTGAACATAGATCAGTTTCCATGGCACTTTTGCTTTCTTTTCCAGACTTAAGAATAGTCTTTGTTTTACTACCACACAGAAGTTCTTTTATAGTAGAACTTATATAAACGCTGTCAGAAAAGTTAGCTTCACAGTCACTGGGTGAGTATACAGCCAGTTGCTCCTTTTAGGAGTTTGCATTTCAAAATCCTCTACTGTTAATTGTGAAACCTTTCCATTTGACTTCCTTGAAGAAACGCATTTCTATTACAGAGACCTGACCCAAATGAATGTACATCCCAAAAGTAAGTTGCTGCATGTGAACAAAAGGATTTTAGGTTTACATTGGAAAGGTACCCAGTGATCTGGTTACTCGTTGGAACTGTGGACATAATCATGAATTCAACCATCTAATTTCTTATCAAGCTCCTTGCAATAATCATGTACATATTTTAACTGATTTATATAGGTCTATGTATATAGTCAATGACTTGAGAAACTTGATTGTATCTCCATCTTGGATGGGAATGTACGATTCACATGCAGCTTGACAAATGTTCCTGAGTGGAAGTAGCCAGTCAGATCACAGACTCTCTGTGGAGGTTTTGCCTATTGCCAGGGATATTTGGGACAATAGTCTAAATTTTGTTTCTGCGTTGTTTTTTTTTCCCTCCCCTTGGGGACTGGTGCTTTGAATTTAATAAAAAATGAACTTGCTCACATTTTTACTGTTAATATTTTACCACAGAGATTTTTTTTTTTAATGAAAACATCAGGGGCCAGGAGTTTGTCCTAGTGGTACAGTGCTTGCCTAGCATGTATGAAGACCTGGGTTCAGTTCCTTGGTACCACATACATAGAGAAAAGCTGGAAGTGCACTGTGACTCGTGGTAGAGCGCTAGCTTTGAGGAAAGTCCAAGGACAGCACTCAGGCCCTGAGTTCATGCCCCAGGACTGGAAAACAAAACAACCTTTCAAAAAAATGAAAACAATGATCCTACAGTAGAATTCTACCTAGTTTGAATCTCTTTCTGTCATCTAGATGTAGCATTCACACATAAGGACAAGCTCCTGGTCCATAAATGGCGGGGAGGGGGGCCGGGGGGAGGGAAGAATGTTATTTTAGGGTTTGGGGTGTTTGGGGCTTTGTTTTTTAATTCTAACACATGTATTTCAGAGAACTTGTATGGATGCTATCTTCCATCAATATTCCATACTCTTCAAGTAGGAGTGCTATACCATAAAGAATTTATTTGCCCAGCCACAGGCTGGGGACGTTTACAGATGACTTTGAAAGTTTACTACATTTAATTTTACCTGTCAAGTTTGAAAGTTTAAAAGGATAACTTTTAAAATTATATTTTTAAAATTTGGATATTTACTTGATCTTCAATAGGGGGGGTTAATCTACTTGATTCTAAAATTAGTTTTTTGAATAGAATAATTAAGTCTTCATTTGAGTCCCAAAACATCCTCCTTGGTACTTAACAACATTCAACCAAGTTCTATTTGGGCACAATCTCAAATGTGGAGAGAAAACGAAATGTGGCATGGAAGAAAGGCTATTTTCAACATCTCCATTATTTATTAGGAAACTTGAGAGTGTGAAATCTTTGTCCCTGTTCTAATGCCCTTACCTCCCCCCACCACAGAGGAGGTGAGAAATCTAGTGCAAGATTTTTCTTCTGCAAATAACTGAATACAAGTTCATTATGGGGGGAAGGACATCAACCAGAGTTAAGTACTGCTTCACCCTTGGAATGAAGATATGCTGGTCTGAGAAGTAGCCTTTTCCCCAAAGTCAAATGTCCAAGAACCCGACTTTGACAGTAGTTATCTAATCTGATCTTCATAGGAATTCACTAGCCCCACATATAAAATGCCCAAAACAATGCCTTCTTATTCCTATTATAAGAGTTTTTAAAGAATCCACAGAACTTCTCTTTTACATCTAAAATTATTTGGTTCCTACAGATTCCTCTTCTATTATATAAAGCAAAGCATGACTGTACAGAGATCCCAGTTTTACTGCTCTTTAATATCTCAGTTCATAAAAAGTTCTTACCAGCGGACTGGGAATATAGCTACTACCATTAAATATGCTAAACAACCTACCTGAGCAATCAAAGATTAGTCAAATTACATTCCTGAATGTAGACTTCTGAGCAGCCACATAAGACTTCCTTAGCCTTGAAGACCCACACAAGTACTGAGAGGCCAGGAATTATTGGAATATACTGAGTATCAGCTTTATTGTTAATTTATGATAAATTACTACTAACTTTAGGCTCTTAGGTATAACAGAGCTGGTCATATAGCTAATGCTACAAGTGTAGTAAAGACACCTTTGCATTAAATACATTTTTGCCTAAAATTATATAAGATTTTAGTTGGATGCTGGTAGCTCAGTGCCTGTAATTCTAGCTACTCCAGAGGAAGAGATCTGAAGATTGCAGTTACTTTTTAATACATAATCCATCTTAAGTACCAAGTAGCATACAGAATTCTAATTGTTAAAAATATGTCACAGCTCCATGAAGATAAAATTCATTTTTCTCCTCTGGTAGACATAGCTCTGCCAGTCTTCATTTAATTTGCTAGGGGAAAAAGTATTTAATTGATTAGTACACTTAATTTTTGTTTAAAAAGTTTCCATATGTATTCAAACTGGTTGTAGTTCATACTACAAACTAGAGTAGTAAAAAGGTATAAGGAGTTAAGATCTAGCATTTATCTTTGTGTATAATTATACTTTAGAATTTAGTAGATCTAGTATAATGTGTAGAAAAACTCACATCTCAGGATCTTTGAGTTTTATTTCACTGGGCTCATTAAAATTAATTGGAGTAGTTATGAAGTAAAATCAGTGTGTGTGCATTTCACTGGCTTGAACTCGAGGCCTGAGTGCCATCCCTGAGTTTTTTTTTTTTCCCCATTTCACTCAAGGGTAGCACTCTACCACTTGTGCCACAGCTCCTCCTCCTAACTCTTGCAGTAGAGATAAGTATCTCACAGACTTTCCTGCCCAGGCTGGCTTTGAACTGTAGTCCTCAGATCTCAGCCTTCCTATATAGCTAGAATTACAGGATTAGCCACTGGTACTCAGAACTGCTTTTAAACTAATGACAAAATCTGTTTGGCCAGTCAAAATTATTTGGTGGCTATGTTTGCAGTGTTAAATTTTAGGGACTGTCCTTTAACTATTTCTAGCTTTCTATGATAAATACAACACTGGAGTGCATGTATATGTATCTTTAAGATTTACCCAAAGACATATAGCCATTAGCTGGCAGGGTTATCCTGCCATGTAAGTGGATTTCTAGCATGGTGCCTTTAAGTGATTTGCTTTCCTTGTTCCCTAGTTTATTCTTTTGTATAAAAGATGAAAATACCCTAGGATGAAAAGCCTAGGCATGTAATTCAGTCTCTACACACTCCAGGATGGGTAACAAGAAGCAACCTATTATCTCTAATTACATGATAGATAACCTTAAGATGTGACTGAAAGGTGCATTACCTTAAAACAAGTTAGAAGAAACATCAAACTTTGATATAAAGACTCCCTTTTTCACTTTATTCAACAGTATTTCCCTTGTATTTTACTCACCGAAGACAGCCATCCGAGCTAAAAATACTACGTGTTTGAGAAGAAAGATGTGGCAGAGAGCAAGGCACGCTCATCATGACTCTGCCACTTAGAGGCAGCTTCTCAAATAATCTCACTGAATCCTGCTTTCTCCTAAACATGCACCTGGGTGCTGTACTTGAGCTTACTGTTGTTGCTCAAGGCTAATGCTGTCACTTGTTGTTGGTCGTGGGGCTTGAACTCTGGGCCTGGGAGTTGTCCCTGAGCTCTTCAACTCAAGGCTACCAACCCTACCCCTTGAGCCAAAGGGCCACTTCTGGTTTTCTAGTGGTTAATTGGAGATAAGAGTCTCATAGACTTCAGTGCCCGGGCTGGCACTAAAGATCTCAGCCTCTTGAGTAGCTAGGGATTACAGGCATGAGCCACGGCTCCCAGCTAGCTTTTTTAAACTAGGAAAAAATGTCTTGAAGTGGGACAACATCAGAGCCCCAGCCTGTACTTTAAGATAACCATTCTCTATTAAGTAACTACCTGGGAAGAAGGCTAGCAAAGGCCTCTCTTGTGACTTTGCCCAATCATATACTTTGGGGCCATCTTTGTGTGTGTGAGCGAAAGAGACAGGAAGAGAATGGAAGGGAAATGGGCAGGGCAGGAAAGAAAAAGAGGATCTCACTGAATCCCAGGCTGGCCTCTAACTCTTGCTCTTCATGCATCAGCTTTCTGACTGCTGTGATTGTATGTGTTTACCACCACACCTAACCAGGTCATTATTTTGGGGGTGTGTGTGTGTGTGTGTGTGTTGCCAGTCCTGGGGCTTGAACTCAGGGTCTGGTGCTGATCCTAAGCCTCTTCATGCTCAAGGCTAGTGCTCTACCATTTGAGCCACAAAAACATTTCCAGCTTTTTTGAATAATCTATTGGAAACAAGAGTCTCATGGAGATTTTTCTGCCCAGGCTGGCTTCAAATCTCAATCCTCAGATCTCAGCCTCCTGGGTAGCTAGGCTTCTAGGCATAAGCCACCAACGCCCAGCTTTTCCTTTTTATATGAGCGGCCCATGTTTTCTGATTGTTAGTAGCACCTGACAACTAGGACGGCACTGTTTGGACTTGTTTTTCGTATATTTATTGCACAGTCAAATGATAGTCAACATTTCTAAAAGAGAAAGGAGAATGTATTTACAAGCAAGAAGATGCTCTCTAGTGCAATATTAATCAGGTGTTCCTGTCCCTGCAAGATTACATTCAAGATCTTGGATAAGGCAAATAACCCTTGGAAACACACGGTCCAGTGAGAAGAGGCAGGTAGCTACTAGTTTCTGTGAACATTTTGCTGTAAGATGGAAAAATCCCCATGGTGAATGCTGACTCATGTGCCTGAGTTGGGCTTCTGTCTTTCTCCCTCAGTCACATCCCAGTCTAGGAAGGCTTCTGCACTCCATGCTTGAAAGCTCAATCCTGTGTTCCTGAGTCCCTCCATAGAGCCTCCAGCCACCTCTGCCAGGGAGACATAGGGCTCAAACACAGCATGGTGCCATTTAAGTAGTTCTGATTATCAAATGAGCTGACATCTGACCGGCCATATGTATTTCATAAGCCAAAATTATCTTCCTATCTTTTCCATTGTAAAAATGTGAAGTAGCCCAAATGCCAGGGAGGGAGGTATGTGAGTGTGGGGGGTAGGGGGTGAAAATTCAAAGTTTGCCAGAAAAGCAACCCAGTCGTCAGCAGCAGGACTTAGGCTGGAGAGCACTGTAGAAGGTGAGGAGCGCAATACATGGGGCTCACAGGCAGTCCCTCCCACAGTCAGCCCATGGTAGTCCCTTAGAGCACTGAGCAGGCAGACCTCATTTGGGGTACATGGGCACAGTTGGAATTCTGGTGCATTGGAGTGGGGAGCCTGCTGCAGTTCTGAAACTGTTCTTCCCAACACAATCATACAGTGGAACTGGAGGTCATTTTAGTCATTGTAGCAGAATGACACATTGTCCTCATGGGCTGTGCTTCCAGATCAACTTTACCCATGATGACATGGTGCCTAGGGTCCAACTTCCCTGCACCCTGCCTCAGAGAAGCCACGTGGAAGCTCTGACACCTCCAGCCCAGGGATTAGAGAAGATGGACGAAGTGGAGAGACCAACCCATGGCACTCCTGCTCTGTAGTGCTTACACCCATGTAATGGTGGAAAGGGAAGAATGCTGAAACCTCAACAGATTTGTTAAGCTGAGATTTGATAGGACAAGGTTTGAATGGAATTATCAGTTACTTGGACTTCAGAGCTGTGTTGGAGGAAGACTGGAAACCAGTCTTTAAAAAAGAAAAATGGATCTCATATGCCAAGCTCGTGTCCTCTGGTCAAACAGTGGTAGTTGAGAAAACCTAAGTGTCCTGTGCAGCTCACCTGTAAGGCCCGTCCTTTAGTCTCGATTGGGAGAGTGAACGCAGAAATGGCACACACAACACAGACCGATGAGAAAAGACATAAGGCTCCCAGGAATGAGGCGTTCATGAGAACCTGTAAGTCACAAAAGAATGACTCAAGTCACTCTCCGCTCATTTCTACGCTGGTTTGGGGGTGCTTTTGGGTTTGTGTGTGTGTGCATGCGTGTACACGCGTGCCAATTCTTGGGCTTAAACGTGGGGCCTACACTGTCCTTTTGCTTAAAGCTAGTGCTCTACCTGGACTCTGCCACCCAAGCTGGCTTCAAACCGCAGTCCTCACAGCTTCGCCATCTAAGTAGCTAGGATTTCAGGCGTGGGCACCAACTCCTGGCTTACACTGGTCTTTTTTTGGCCAGTCCTGTGACTTGAGCTCAGAGCCTGAGCACTGTCCTTGGACTTTCTCTCAAGGCTAGAGCTCTAGCCACAGCACCATGTCTGGCTTTTTCTGTATATGTAGTATTGAGGAACTGAACCCAGATCTTTCATGATAGCTAGGCAGACACTCTACCACTAGGCCAAACTCTTGGCCTACAATGGTCTTTTATACTCAAGGTAGAATAAGCATGTGTCTACATTCAAATAACGGGCGTTTACAGCCAGTGCGTCACACTGCATGCTGAATATTTTACTTGGGCCAATGAGTGTGCAGATTTTGTGTGGTTGGCCTTAACATGGACTGGCCAGATTAGATGGCTCTTTCCACTGTGCCTCTACATCTGTAGAGCAAATGAGGGTATGAGAAAGATGAGATCTGTCTGTTCTCCCATCTCAGCTTGCTTTGCTCTGAACCTGCTCACTTCCCTGCCAGCTGTCCACTCCTCCCAGCCCCCACTTCTGCCAGCACAAAATGGCAGAAGGTTCTCAGAAGAGATATAGCCTTCCAGTCCCTGAACAGATAACTAACGGAGTCCTATCTCTATTCAAAAAGCATCAGAACTTCCTGTTGGATGCCCTTATCCATACACAACTTTTGGCTGCACCTTTTCACTTCAATATTGCAGTTCATCACCCAGTCTTAGCCAGGACATTCTTTATGTTTTTTATCTTTTTTTTTTTTGCCAGTCCAGAGCCTTACACTTGGCCTGAGCATTTTCCCTAGGCTTCTTTGGTCCAAGTCCTGCACCCTATCTATCACTTAAGCCACAGCACTATTTCCTTTTCTTTTTTGAGTAGTTATTGGAGATGAAAGTCACACAGTCTTTCCTGCCTAGGCTGGTTTCAAAACATGATCCTCAAATCTCAGCCTCCTGAATAGCTAAAATTGCAGGCATGAGCCCAGCAACATGAACATTCTTAACTATGAAGTCACACTGTGACAAATGTGGAAAGATGTAGAAAATACCTGGTCTAATCCAACCTCCTCACTCAGTGGATGAGCCTATGCTAAATAGTTCAATACTTTTCTCCAAGTCGCATGCAGCCTGCTGTGAATACCACCTCCTAGGGTCGTTAAGACACCTGATCTTGCCAGATGACTTTGGCCATACCTGGGATATGAATGGTGCCACCATTGCCCCAATACGGCACAGGGATCCGCTGGTGCCCATTCCCAGAGCACGCATTGTGGTGGGGTAAACCTGTAGGGAGAGGAATGGGGGCCCAGTCACTGATGTCTCTTCTCAGAGCTTTCCTCCTCTCCTCCTGTCCCAGTCAAGCCTTGAGATAGATATATATTTTTTTTCAAGTAGACTTCAGACATAAAAGATGCTCACTTTCTCTAGGATACAACTTTGAAATTTTGATTATTAATGTAAAAACAGCCAGGCACAGTGGCTCATGCCTGTAATCCTAGCTGATCAGGAGGCTGAGATCTGAGGATTGAGGTTCGAAGCCAGCCTGGGCACTAAAGACCATGAGACTCTTATCTCCAGTTAACCACTAGAAAACTGGAAGTGGAGCTGTGGCTCAAGTGGTAGAGCACTAGCCTTGAGAAAGCTCAAAGACAGTGCCCATGCCCTCAAGTTCAAGCCCCAGGACTGACAAAAAGAATAGTTCACACTATCACTGGCTTCAAACCAAAGCCTCCTGAGTAGCTAAGGTATAACCTACCAACACCCCGCTCTGACAATATTTTAATACAGCTACAGCAAATAGAATTGACTAGAAAGCCGGGAGCCTGCTCCTCCAGTCAAGATTCAGTCATCTGCTATACTTGGCTACTGAAGAATTTTATTTTGTATTCTATTTTCTTGGCGCAACTATTTTGCACTTACGGAGTCTCCCTGACTTTACTGGCCAAGCTGTGTTCAAACCACAACCCTCAGATCCCAACTCTCAGATCCAGAGACCAGAAGATCACCTCAGTTCTCAGATCAGGAGGCTGAGATCTCAGGATCATAGTCCAAAGCCAAACTGGGCAGGAAAGTACTTGCAACTCTTATCTCCAGTGAATCAGCAAAAATCCGGGAGTAGAGCTGTGACTCAAGTCACAAGCCCCATCACAGGAAGCAATAGATATAATAATTCAAATTTCAAAACAAGGGTAAATGAAAGAGAAGATATCGCTGCCTGACCCTCTGGATTCTGAAGGCCTAGAGCCAAGTTAATAGCTGTTTTTTTTTACATGCATGCTTGTGGCTATTAATCCTGTCAACTTGATGGATATTAGGCCAGCACACAAATGTCTATGAAGGTGTTTCTAGAGATGGCTAGATCATGAGAGCTCTGATCTAATGTTTAGGTCTAAATATCAGTTATCTACATTGATTTAATCTGTTGATGCATTTAAAATTCAAATTAAGATTACTGAGGTGGTGTTGAGAGGTGAGTTATTGAGAGGTGGTAGAACGGTGGGAGGTGGGACCTGGTTGGAGGAAGCAGGTGGCCAGCGGCCAACCTTTAAAGGACATCCTGATTTTCCATGTTATCTCTCTGCTTCTGGCAGCCTTGAGGCGAGCAGCTTTTTTTCTCCGTGGTGCCCCTCGTTCATGATGTTTCTTCGTGGCCTCAGGTAGCCATGGATAGAAACCTCTGAAACTGCATGGAAATAGATCTTTCCTTTGTTTCTGTCATAGCTACAAAATCTAGCTCAGTGAGAAAAGGAGAAGCCCTATTTTTCTTCTGATTGACTAATAGACTTAAATGGGGGAGGGAAAAATCCCCTGTCATTAAATAAATCTATTATTTTTACAGTATATTTTAGGGTAATTGTTCAAAATTAACAGAGGGGTTGGGGATGTATTTTCCTCAGGTGGAGATCCCCTCTAATTAGCTGGACTTGCATGCCCTATGTGTAACCCACTACTCCAAAGCTCACCTCGGCTGTGTAAATGTAGATGGTGATGAAGTTTGCTGCTACCAGGGCCCGCAGCATGAAGAGGAAGCCAATGAGGCCGGCACTAGAGAACAGGAGGAGGGGAAGGTCATACAAGGTCATGTGGGCAGTCTCACTGGGTCAACTCCAAGTGCACTATAGATGCCACGACACAGCCCCATATAACCCAGAATCTCAGGCAGGCGCTTCTTCTCAACTGGCCTGTTTGTGAATTCTAAAGCCAACTTCCTCCCATTCCCCCAGATAAGCCTAACACCTAAAAAATGAAGCAGCACAATATGTAACTCACCCCAGTCCTTGAGGCTGAAGTTCCTTCTACAACATCCCTTAGAATTTGCCTATACCCTATGTACATCCTCTCATATGTTTTGAAACTCTAGATTCCTTGGTAAACAGTTGTTATTCTGATATTAGCTAAAGAACAAAAGCACAGAGGTTTGGGGGGAAGTTGTACATTTTCAGTGCAAATGCAAATATTTTTTAAGAATATTTTCAACCAGTAGTTAGTTGTTTGAATCTCTGAATACAGAACCCACAGACTCACATATTATAGAATTCAGCCTACCCTAGGATTACAAATGATGGATGAAGTGAATTCCACATTACAGATGGGCTAGTCAGGCCACGGAACTGTCCTGACATTCATCTAGATAATTTGGTAACTATTGGGGTTGTTCTCTAACTGTCCAGGAAGCTTGGTATACACATCATAAATATTTTGGTAGATAATTATAATAAGGTCTCCAACCTTGCGCCCATATCCATTGGTAGCTGAAGAAGACATGGCATGGTGTAAGAGTGGGGAAGGGTGTGGTAATGCCCAAAGCTTTGTAGTCACCTAAGCAGCGTACGCTCTACTGTCCCCAGAGAAACAGACTCACCCTGGCCCCCGCAAAGGTCAGGGATCAGAAAGCCATGTCGGATAATGACTCTACTAAACTTGTTCATTTGAAGCAATCTAAGAGAAAGTACCTTGAAGTACAGATATTGAGGAGAAGAAAAAACAAAGCTGTGCATCCCATGGTGATGGCCAGGCTCGGCCGTCTTCCCAGGAAGTTGATGCCCAGGATATTCAAAGGATTCACTAGGAAACAAAGAGCAGGGACAGTAGCTAGGACTTGGTACCACAATGGTCTTTACCACCCGGATGTGGGTTCACTGTGGGTATTTCCGAAGGAATCGACTTCATCCAGAACTCAGGCACATCGTTACCCAATGAGAGGCCTGTTCAGTGTACATCTCTCACATGGGAGCCGTGAATGACAAGCCCTAGATAAAAGACATTTTAGGACCACAGTGATTGTTATAAACTGCCAGTGATTGTTATAAATTTGCTGGACTAATAATTTAACTATTTTGTACTATTTTCCATTAAATTCAAGAAACCATGACTTCCTTCCTCCTTTCCTTCCATGTGTCAGTACTAAGGCTTAATCTCCGAGCTTCGTGCTCTCATGTTCTTGCTTGACTTTTTCACTGAAGGCTTGAGCCACTCTACCACGTGAACCACAGCTTCTCTTTCAGCTTTTTTTGTGTGTGTGTTTTGTTTTTTCCAGATTAGTTAGAGATTACGAGTAGCATGGACCTAGCCTGGCACAGTGGCTCACGCCTGTAATTCTAGCTACTCAGGAGGCTGAGATCTGAGTATTGTGGTTCAAAGCCAGCCTGGGTACTAAAAAGTCGATGAGACTCTTATCTCCAATTAACCACCAGGATAGGGTGGTAGCCTTAAGCTGAAGAACTCAGGGACAGTACCCAGGTCACAGAGTTCAAGCCCCACGACTGAGTATCATGGACTTTTCTGCCTGGGCTTGTTTCTTTCTCAGCCTCCTGAGTAGCTTAAATTACAGGAGTGAGCTAGTGATACTCAACTCCCTTTTCTTTTTTTCTCTCTCTCTTATTTTTTGTGAGACAGTCTTGGCATGTAGCCCAGGATAGCACTGAACTCTGCCAATCCTCTCGAATGCTTCAATTACAGGTATGCACCAGTGTACATGACCAAGAACTATTGATCTTAAGTGCCATCACTTATGTCAGCAAAGACAGAAATCATGCTGCCAAGTGAAATCTAACAAACTAAGATGCATCCAACCGTGCAGATACTAGAACATTAGCAAAGAGTGTGCCGCTTAGTATCACATAATACTTCAAAGCTGTCTTCCCGATGAGTGTTCTTCCCTATACCAACCCAAAGTAAAGACCCTGGCATGACTCCGAACGTGTACACTTTTGCTGGGGAGGACTCTTGACGCAATCCCTCTTGTGTCCTGAGTGTCTAAACAGCAGTACTCTGCCAGAAACAAGCCCCGATACACAGAGGGACTCTTACAAGCAATTTCTCCAAGGGTACTGATGATCATGGTTCTGTAGTCGGAGGGGGCAAACAAGTGGCAGTGGCAAGGACTGTGGCTTTCTTCTGAGTCCCCCTCAGTCACCACCATCTGTGGCTGTGACTCTGACTTGGAACCACAGACCAGGTCCCTCTCCAGCAGCTCAGCACTAGCCAGGATAACGCCATAGTAGGCAAAAGAGATCCCCAGCCTGGAAGTGAGAAAAGGATCTCGTTAGCAAGAGCTTGTAGCAGACTGAGGATCAGGAAAAGCCTGGAGGGGCGGGGCTTCCAACGGAAGGCACAGCCCAGACAGGGCAGCTGGCTAGGCAGCCACAGCATCCATGCAAATATCTTTGGGGAGCACAGCTGTGTGCATTTCTATTGGATGAAAACTTAGAATTCCTAAGCTATCGTGTAGGCACATTTTCAACTGTGATACTGCTAAACAGTTTCCCAGAGAGATGGTACTCATTTCAGCAAATGTAAACAGGTACTTCGTCTTTCCCAACATTTGGATAATCAGTCCGTTTCATCTTAGCCATTCCTGTGCACTGGAGGGTTTGTAATGGTATCTTGTTGAGTTTTGTGGGTGTGTGTTTTGAGGGTACTAGGGCTTGAACTCAGCGTCTGGGCACTGTCATTGAGTTTTATTTACTCAAGGCTAGCACTCTATCACTTGAGCTACAGCACCACTTCTGGCCTTTTCTGTTTATGTGGCTCTGAAGAATCCAACCCAGAGCTTCATGCGTGCTAGGCGAACACTCTACCACTAAGCCACATTCCCAGCCCAGTATTTTTTTTTTAAATAGAATTGTATTATTCCAAAGGTATTGTAGAGGGGAGTTACCATTTCATAAGTCAGGTAATGAATGCATTTCTTTTTGTCACCACAATGCTGCCCCTTCGTTTCCTTTCCCCCAGTGTTCCCCAGCCATGCCCGAGTACACAGCTCATGTTCCACATAGCGTAGACCGAATAGCGTGATTGCACTTACTCCCTTCCTCTTTCCCTTTCAGTACCCCCTACTTTGCCCCCACTTAAAAACAAAAACTAAGAAACCAAAATAGATACTACCACCAACACCAACAACAATAACAACAGCAGCCCAGTTTTTTCCTGGTTATTTTGGAGACAAGAGTTTCATGGGTTTTTTCTGCTTGACCCGGTTTTAAAATCCAGTTCTCCAGATCTTAACCTCCTCATTAGCTAGGATTGTAGGCATCAGCCTCTGGTATTTTACTTTATTGAGTATTGATTTACATTTCCCTAGAAACTTTAATATTGTCTTTTGATATGTTTGTCTAATTTATTTGATATGTTTATCTGCTTTACAGTTTTAATGACACACCTATTCAAGTCTCTTGCTTGATTTTAAACTGAGTTGTCCAAATTGACCTTGCTTGGAAAAAATTACATGTATAAGATATGTATGGTTTAACATATATAGTATATAGTGTACATAGTATAGATTTAGTATATAATATATAGTATATGTTGTACATATTTTATTATATATAATTATACAGTAATAGTTTTCTCATATGTGATATATAATATAATGCATAATAGATCATGCACATAATATATAATGGTTTTCTTTCCAAAATATTTGTTAAAAATATATTGCAAATTTACCAGTTGGTAGGCAACCTTGAAAGTTTCTTATATCTTATGGCACAGAGGTGATAACTGACTATAGTAAAAGTGATCTGTTACTCCCCCCATCCTTTTTTGTGTTGGTACTGCGGCTTGAACTCAAGGTCTCATGTTCTTGTTCAGCTGTCTTGCCCAAAGCTCGCACGTGATCCTTTGAGCTATACTTCCATGGATTTTTCTTCCCATGCTTGCCTTGAATCTAGATCCTCAGATCTCAGCCTCTTGAGTAGCTAGGATTACAGATGTGAGCCACCAGCACCCAGCTTGAAATAACTGCATGCTTACCATATGACCCAGATCTGTAATGTGGTCCGTAGATATTTGGCATCCAGTAGATCTGCAAACCTTCCTCTTTTATCCTGGGTCACAGAAAGGGGAAGACAATAGATAATGTTGGACCTACAACAGACTTACCGATCTTTTTTTTTATTACATTTTTTATAATAACTACACTTGATATTTTTTTTTGCCAGTCCTGGGCTTGAGCTCAGGGCCTGAGCACTGTCCTTGGACTTTCTCATGGCTAGAGCTCTACTTGAGCCTCAGCACCACTTCTAGCTTTTTTTCTATATGTGGTACCGAGGAATCAAACCCGGGTCTTCATGCATGCTAGGCAAGCACTTTAACCACTAGGCCAAACTCCCAGCCCCCCTAGGCCAAACTCCCGGCCCCCCGATCTCTTTTTTTATCAATTTGAAATTCTTTTTCATATAATACATTCTTATATGTATGTTATATTATTATAACAAAAATTATATTTTTCTTTTTCAAATATATAACAACTGGGTTATCCAATAAAAATATGTCAGCAGAATGAGTTAGCTATTTGGATACGACAAACGTAGATCTCTATCATATATCTGATACTCAGTTAAACTGGATCTAAAAGTTGGATATTAAGATTGAAATCAAATTAGCCAAACAAAAGACTATATGGGCCAGGAGTTTGGCCTAGTTGTAGAGTGCTTGCCTAGCATGCACAAAGACCTGGGTTCAGTTCCTTGGTGCTACATACATAGAAAAAGCCAGATGATATGGCTCAAGTGATAGAGCCACAGTGATACTGTGGCTCAAATGGTAGAGCTCTAGCCTTGAGAAAGCCCAAAGACAGTGCTCAGGCCCTGAGTTCAAGCTCCAGAACTGGCAAAAAAAAAAAGATTCCAGCTTACCCCAGGCAGAATAGCCATCATGAAGAAATCAAACAACAAATGTTGGCTGTCGAGGATACTGAAAGAAGGAAACCCTAATACATTGCTGGTAGGGATGTAAACTAGTACCATTACTATAGAAATCAGTCTAGAGATTCCTCAAAAGACTGAAAATAGACCTTCCTATGACCCAGTCTTCCTGCTCCTGGCCATATGTCAGAAGAAGAGTCAATCAATATGACAGAAAGACACCTGTATATCTATGTCTATTGCACCACTGTTTACCACAGCCAAATGCTAGAATCAGGAAAGCTGCCCAACAGCTAATAGGTGAAATATATACACATATATATATGTATATATATATATATATATACACACACATATATATGTATATATACCACTACCATAAAGAAAAATATCTACCTATATCTGTGTATACATATACACATACATACATGCACGCATACATACAATCACAGCATAATAAAATCCATCAATCACTGCTTGACAAGGGGAAGGGAAAGGAATGAGAATGTAGCAGAAGGGATGAACTCATTCAAAGTACAGTGTGCGTGTATGTAATTATCACAATGAAACTCCCTTATAATACTACAGTACGCTAATTCAAAACTAAAATGCTTAATGCCATAGAGTAACTTACCAGGGCCATGGGGCAGCAGCCAGGAAGAAACTAAATTAGATCCCACCACTACTCTGCTCTTCCTGGCCGCCTCCTGCCTCTGGGTAGAGTGCAAACTGAAGTCCCTTCCCTCTGGCCTTGCACAACTAAAAGACTTCCCAAGACCAGTGGAAGTGGAAGGAAGAGGCGGAGTGTGACCTTACCAAGATGGGCTCCACCAGCCTCCCCTCCGGCATGACAGAGCGGTTCACCCTGGCAATCCGTTCCAGCGTGACCAGCGCGGCCTCTGTGTTCCCAGTGGAGACATTGAAGCGAGCAGATTCGGGAATAAACTAAACGCAGATGTGAAAGAACATCAGAGCCACAAGTCTGTGTACCAGGGGCCCCAGTGCCAGCCATACCACCCATGCCATCCATGCCAGTCCCATATTCCCAAGGGGAGACCAGAGGCCCAAGACACTGCAAGCCTTTTCAGCAAGCTCCCTGCTGGACCCCGGGTTGATGTGGAATGGTGCCTTTCGAGAGGGAAATCCAAGGCAAAAGAGACAGTGGGTGAAAACCAACACATGAAATTCAGATGTCTGCAATGGTTTAGATTTTAAATCATCTGTCAGTTATGTAATTACAATTTTAGACTTTAGGCTTGAAAACAAGCCCCTCGGAAGAGATCCTAAGTCTATATTTGGTCTTAAATCCAAGAGAATCCAACTATGAGCTAAAGTCGAGAAGACAGCCACGGTGTCTTAGTCTACATGGCAAAGAGAGTCAGTTCATCAGAACAAGCAGTCCCTCCATTGGCCACTGGTCCCAGAGCAGTGATACAGGCTCAGAGCCACAAAGACCCTGGCCACTGGGGTCCATTTTAAAGAAAGGGGTCCAGGCACTATTTATTAGTCACATCTGTAATCCTAGCTTCTTAGGAGGCTGAGATCTGAGGATTGGCTATCTAAGCCAGGCAAGAAAGTCTTAAGAGTTTTTTTTTCCTTGAACTCAGGGCCTGGGCACTGACCTTGGGCTTTCTCAAGGCTAGCACTCTACTACTTGAGCCACAGCACCACTTGTAGATTTTTTTTCTGTGTATATGGTAATGAAGAATCAAACCCAGGGTTTTTTGCATGCTAGGTGAGCATTCTACTACTAGGCTATGCTCCCAGCTCAAGTCTAAGATATTTTTTTGTGTGTGTGGGTCATGGGGCTTGAACTCGGCATGGATGTTGTGCCTGAGCTCTTGAGCTCTAAGGCTATCGCCTTACCCTTGAGCCAAGTCCCACTTCCCGTTTTCTAGAGTTTAGTTGGAGATAAGAATCTCAGGTCCTAGCTGGGAGTTGGACCTAGTGGTAGAGTGCTTGCCTAGCCTGCACAAAGACCTGGGTTCGATTCCTTAGTACCACATACATAGAAAAAAAGCTGGAAGTGGTGCTGAGGCTCAAGTGGTAGAACTCTGTTCTTGAGAAAGCCCAAGGACAGTGCTCAGGCCCTGAGCTCAAGCCCAGGACTGGAAAAAAAAAAAAAAATCTCAAGTCCTTTTGTTGCCCGGGCTGGCTTTGAACCTTGATCCTCAGATCTCAGCCTCCTGAGTAGCTAGGATTACAGGCATGAGCCACCGTGCCTGGCTCTAAGTCTAAGTCTCAGAAGTGGAAATCTAAAGCATAGAGCTCCAGCCTTGACCAAAAAGGCTAGGGCCCAAGCTCTGAGTTCAAACTCTAGTACCAGCACGAACAATTAAATAATTGATTGATTCATCTGTGGCACCCCAAGGCCAGCAGTCCATCTGGAAGGGTGCACGGGATGCATCCATGCTCACCTTGAAGGCCAGGATGAGGATGATGCCAGGGATGGAGGCAATGCGGATGAGCCAGCGCCACCCAATGGTGGGGATGACCACAGAGGCCATGCCAATGATGAGCAAGGAGCCGGCAAGCCAGAAGACCTGGGGAGTACAGTTAGTTCCTCCTGTGTCGTGTGCACAATGTTCTGCAGCTACTTCCTCGCACAGGAGCCTCCTCCAGCATTCCCTCTGCTAGCTAGGGTGAATGTAACTGTGTTGGCTGCCTTCGTCCTCCGTAAATTGTTTCCTCTGCCTTGGTTCTGGAGACAATGAGTAGAATCACTGGCGTTTGGAAGTTTGGGCCACCAGGGAGTCGTAGACATTGTGCATTTTTGTTAATTGCATAATGGACTCACTGGACCCCAACATAGAAGGTGAGAAGAAGGCTGAAGCTAGCTTCTCCCCAACTCTCTACCATCTGGTTGCTCTCCTCAGAAGGGGCCAATATTACCACTTGCTTCTGTAGCTTTCTAAAGCTTTTCCTAAACATCCAAGCTAATAAGAATAAATTTTGGGTTTTGCTTCATAAATGGAGTTGTGGTGTACACAATACTCCATGTCTGGGTTTACAACTATATCTTGGAGATTTTTTTTTTTTTGCACCTGTCTTGGTGTTTGAACTCAGGGCCTGAGCTTTTTGCTCGTCTCATGCTCTATCAATAGACTTCAGTCACATCTGCACTTCAAGCTTTTTGCTGGTTAATTGGAAATGAGAGCCTCATGGACTTTTATGCCCAAGCTGGCTTTGAACTGTGATTTGAGAAACTAAAAATTGTAACCACCATTGTGTAGTCATTAACTAACTGCTACTTCTGCTTCTGTAACTGCTTCACTGCCTTATTGCTGAGACCCTGTGCTGTGCTGTGACCCTTCACCCACTTCTGCCCTAATGCTAGGAAAAAGCCTAGTGCAGAACAATTCCCAGAACCACAGATGGCGCTTATCTCTATAATACCAGAATAATCCCTCCTGGAGTCTGGTAATCACTATCTAGAGCACAAACCCTCAAGTTTAGCAGGCATCATCTAGTGGTGTCACCCAACCAGTTCAAAGTACTATGATGTGTGCTCAGCCCCTGCCTCCCCCCAAAAATGTATAAAAGGTGTTGTACCCCTGGGCTCGGGGCCTCTCAGCATCACCAGTTGTGGCCGTGTAAATGGGAGACCCAAGCTCGAGCTTGCAATAAAGACTCCTTTGCTTTTACATTGGTGATGGTCTCTGATGGTCTTTTGGGACAAGGGCTTCCTGAACTCGAGCATAACAGATCCTCAGATCTGAGGATTAGAGGTGTGAGCCACAGGCACTCAGTCATTAGAGATCATTTTATATACCAACAAATAACTCAGAACCCAACAGGACCAGGCCCTAATGGGCAGGAATTAGAATAACTGCCCACATTCACCTGAGAATTTCTCTGATCTGGAAAGGGGGATTGTGTGATAATTCCCCTTTACCTCATGGATCTGGGAAGAAGATAACATACTAGAAGATTCTTTTAGGGACAAATAAAGGGGTGACTATGAAAATAAGAATGATTAGGGTTCTTTTTTTTTTCTTTAAGGATAACAGGCTGGAAAATGACCTAGGGTACAAGGGAGGATTTTTCTGTAGTAGTCAAAGTGACTGGGGTAGGATATCACTAGAAAAATTACATTAAAAAAAATTCCAGGGCTGGGAGTTTGGCCTAGTGGTAGAGTGCTTGCCTAGCATGCACGAAGACCTGGGTTCGATTCCTCAGTACCACATACTTAGAAAAAGCTGGAAGTGGTGCTAAGGCTCAAGTGGTACAGCTCTAGCCTTGAGAAAGTCCAAAGACAGTGCTCAGGCCCTGAGCTTAAACCCAGGACTGGCAAAAAAATAAAAATAAAATTCCAGGGTGGGGAGCTTGGCCTAGTGGTAGAGTGCTTGCCTGGCATGCATGAAGACCAGGGTTCGATTCCTCAGTACCACATACATAGAATGGGCTATTAGGACATCTCCTGGAAACTGAGGAAGATGGTATTATATTCAAGTGCCACTGTTGGAGGATAAAGTCCTGGGTTCAGGAAACCTTAGCATTGGATCTCTGGCTTCAAACATCCTCACTGCTTTTCCATTGGTTCCAGCTAACAGAAAGTGAACTACTGAGACCAATCAACCAAAAGGAAACCATGAGCATCAAAGCCTTCTGCAGGAATCAGGGTGGAATTCCCACTGTTTCTTACCTGAGACAAGGGGAGCATGTAACCTCTGTATTTGGTGGGTAAAAATTCAGTCTTTATGATTAACCTAAAAAGAAAAGGGGAAAACACGGTCATTTTGCTTTGTAAAACCAAATGTGTTTTCTTGGTGCTTTCATACTTGTTCTAGTCACTGGGATAAAGAATTCAAAACACAGCTGGCCAGTGGTGGCTCACACCTGTAATCCTAGGTACTCAGGAGGCTGAGATCTGAGGATTACAGTTCAAAGCCAGCCCAGGCAGGAAGCCAGTCCATCAGACTCTTATCTCCAATAAACTACTCAGAAAAAGTGGCCCTGTGGCTCAAGTGGTAGAGCACCACTCCCAGTCCCTGAGTTTAAGCCCCAGAGCTTGAAAAAACAAAAGAAAGTCAGAACACATAAAAGTTTGTTGCACATTCAAACACAATTATTTTAGCTAATGTCAACAGAAGAGAAATAACTTTCTCTGTTGTCATCTTTTTTCAAGCTATTTTAAAGGTTTTATCACTTAGGAAATAGTCACCTTATCACTTCTGCCTAGGAAAAAAGTAAGTAAACAGTTTTCCCAAGCCTGATTTCCTATCTTCTAAAATAGACCCAGGAAATTAAAATCTACCCAGGAGCAGGTAAAAAATTTTCACAACAAATGAGTCAAAACACAGGTTTGTCATTAAGTACATATTGATTTTGTGAATAGAGAAAAAGAAATGGAATTATATCCCATCCATTTGCTAATTGTTTCTCTCTGGTGCTATTATCAGTCAGGGTTGAGATTTTTCACAAATTTATTTAACTGTTTTCTAAGGAATGTTTTAAAATTCTACTTAGTTTCTTTTCCATCAGGACTCAATGTGCTTAGCTTGTGCCGCGGGGAAAAATAATTATTTCTCTAACACATTAAGGCAATAATTAGATGCTTTCACATCTCCCACTCTATTTTAATGATAACTTGTTCCAAAGTTCCCAGGAAAAGATAGCCTGAGGGGTGTATAGGTCAAGGGGAGTTCCCCAAATCAGAACAGTTAATATAACAACTTTCACCCCCATGCACAAAAAAGACCCTGCACACTTACCCAAGCACAGAAAACGGATGAAAGAGGCCTTGTGCCCACTTCAGTATACCTCACCCAGCCTGGCAGGGCACATTTTACCGTGGCCAATCCCAATGTCTCTCATGATTATGACCAAACAAAATGCTGTAAATGAATCAATTATAGCCAGGCACCAGTGGCTCATTCCTGGAATCCTAGCTACTCAGGAAACAGATCTGAGGATCAAGGTTCAAAGCCAGGCCAGGCAGAAAAGTCTGTGAGATTCTTATTTGCAATTAACCATCAAAAAGCTGGAAGTAGAGCCGGGACTCAAGTGGTAGAGCACCAGCTTTCAGTGAAAACACCAAGCGTTGGTAGAAGCCCCAGTTCTAGCATGAGGAAAAGAATTAATAAAGCCTGTTTTGAATGACTCTTTCTTTTCTTTTCCTTTCTTTTCTTCTTTCTTTCTTCCTTTCCTTCTTTCTTTTTCTTTCTTTTGGGTTGGTGTTAGGGACGAACCCCAAGTCCTTGTACATGCTTGACAGACATTCCATCACTAAACTACATCCCAGGCCTGGATTGACTTTTACCTGACACAGAACTTTTAGTACTATTTACTCTGCCAAAAATTTCTTGACCTAAAAAAAAAAAAAATATATATATATATATATATATATATATATATATATATGCCTTTAGAACAACAACAAAGCTAATACTGGCTCACGCCTCTAACCTTATCCACGGAGGGACAGGGCAATACTGGGTGGATCACAGTGCCAGGCCAGCACAGCTAAGGAGTTTACAAGACTCCTTCATCTCAACCAGCTGTACAGGGGATGCACACTCCCTACATGCAGTGCTGCACGTGCGTAAGTGTGCGTGGGTACACGTTTCTCTCCCAGGGAGCCTCTGGGGGAAGTCTTTACCCTTGTGAGTGACCAGACACGCCACAGCCCACCATGGTCCGCAGAAAGACAAACCAGATGTACGAGGGAGAGAAGGAGGTCAGCAAGGAGAAATAGGCTCCCCACAGGAATGAGATGAGCAAAATCTGAAGACAAAAGAGAGCTTGTTAACGGGATTAGACCTCCCCCCTCACCCTGCTCTCCTCCCCCTGGGGGCCAGGGCAGGCAGGGCCCAACTTTGCGGGCAGTGCTTCCTTCCTACCCCAAAGTTTGCTGTTACAAGGAGCTGAGCTGTGGCCACTGGTCAGCCATGCCACACACAGTTAACGGTGCAGTCCTCAAGACCTGGGCCTTCCAAGTTCAGGTTATTTTTCAAAAGTGTCCTAGGTAGCCAGGCGAGGTGGCTCATGCCTGTAATCCTAGCTACTCAGGAGGCTGAAATCTGAGGACTGAGGTTCAAAGCCAGTCCCATTACTAAACATGAGACTCTTATCTCCAATTAATCACTAGAAAACAGGAAGTGGTGCTGTGGCTCAAGGCAGTAGCCTTGAGCTGAAGAGCTCAGGGACAATGTCCAGGCCCAGGGCTCAAATCTCATGACTGAAAAAAAACGACATCGTAGGGTAGCTCTCCTTTACCAGGGACAGAATCTGGAACTGGCTTCTCAGAAACCAGAAGTATCTCCAGTGGTACAGTGCCTGCCTGGCAAGTGCCAGGCCCTGAGTTCAATCCCCAGTATACATACATATACACACCTATCTCCTTGTGAGGCAATTAGAAGCTCAGTGAAATGCTACACTGGAAGATCATAGGAAAAATGTAATTTTTTTTCTCTCTCTCTGATTATAAGAATGCTACATACTGGGCACTGGACAGCGATGGCTCATTTCTGTAATCCTAACTATTCAGGAGGCTGAGATCTGAGGATCACAGTTCAAAGCCAGCCCAGGAAGGAAAGTCAACGAGATTTTTTTTTTTTTTAATCTTCAATAAACTACTCAGAAAAAGCCAAAGTGGCACCGTGGCTCAAGTAATAGATCACTATCCTTGGGCAAAAGAAGTTCAAGGATGACACCCAAGCCCAGATTTCAAGACCCAGGACCAGCAAAGAGACAGAGACAGAGACAGAGAGAGACAGAGAGACAGAGAGAATAAGGAGGAAGAGGAGGATGATACAAGTTCAAAGTAAAAAAAAATAAAAAGAATTTCAAATTTGAGGGCTGGTGATATAGCAGGGAATGTAGTTATGGGCAAAATATGTACAAAACCCTGGATTCAATCCTAGAAATGAAAGCATGAATAGGTGGCTGGGCTTTTTAATAAATTTATTTAAGAAATTAATCAATTACAGTTGGGTATTGGTGGCTCCTGTCTATAATTCTACCTACTCAAGAGGCTGACAGCTGAGCGTCATGGTTCAAAACCAGTCAAAGCAGAAAAAGTCCATCATACTCTTATTTTCAATTACCCAGCAAAAGCCAGAAGTAGAGTTTGGCATAAACAATAAAGCACCAGCCTTGAGTGGGGGAAAGGAAACAAAAACTAAGGAAACATGCCCTGGCCCTGAGATCAAGCCCCAGTTTTTGTGTAAACAAACAAACATCTATTGTAGGCAAGGCGACCCACACACATAACACCTCACAGGTGGATTACAAATTCCAGGTCAGTCACAGTACAGGTTAGACTGGGTTATAAAGGGAGACCCCTTGGGACCAGGAGTTTGGCCTAGTGGTAGAGTGCTTGCCTAGCATGCACAAAGACCTGGGTTCCATTCCTTGGTACCACATACATAGAAAAAAGCCAGAAGTGGTGCTAAGGCTCAAGTGGTAGAGCTCTAGCCTTGAGAAAGTCCAAGGACAGTGCTCAGGCCCTGAGCTCAAGCCCAGGACTGGCAAAAAAAAAAAAGGGAGACCCCCGTCTCAAAATAAAATAGAGAGAGGAAAAGAGAAAGGGAGAGCAAGAGAGAGAGAGAGAGAGAGAGAGAGAGAGAGAGAGAGAGAGAGAGAGAGAGAGAGAGAGAGAGAGCAGTTTGTTGTCAGACTTTGTAATTTGTGTCTTGACGCTTCCTCTGAGTCAGTGTGCCATCTCTGGCTTCATCAGGCTAGGTGTGGAGACAGAGTCTTGGGAAGAGAAGAGAAATCAAGAAACCAGGCCCGGAGTTCAGGACACACGTATCAGAGGAGCTCCTGCTCTGTCTGTCATGCACTTGCTAGCATTTTCCATTGAAGAGATGCAGCAGTGGGGTTGCCCCAGAGGAAAGTCCCCGGGGAGCCCCCACCTACCTTCCAGCGGCCATATCTGTCAGCCAGGAGGCCAAAGAGGATGCTGGATACCATGTATCCAAAAAACACCATCTAGATGCAGGGGGAAGGAAGCAGGACTGTGAGGAGACGTTTATGGTAGGTCCATTCTTGCATTTAATATCCACCCATCTTGAGACAAAGGGATGGAGGAGTGGAAGTTTCCCAAAGCTCTCTCCTCCACCTCCAGTTCCTGGGATCGGGGTTCTGGTGGCTTCCTGGGGACCTCACACCCCTGGGACCCTGCCCCAGGGGGAACTGGGTCTATAGAGCAGGAGCTATCCCAGATAGTGACTTCAGCCCTCACACACACAGCTACACACTGCCATTGTAACTGAAAGGAAGTCTTCAAGGAGTGTGCTGTACTCTGGGATTCCCCACATTTCGGAGACTGAGCCACGAGAGTGACAAGAGTTTGAAGCCAGCCTGGGAGACACAGCCAAACCCTGTGTTAAAAAGAGGAACAGTGGGGCTGAGAGTTTGGCCTAATGGTAGAGTGCTTGCCTAGCATGTACAAAGGCCGGGGTTCGATTCCTCAGAACCGCATACATAGGAAAAAAAGAAAAAGAAAAAGCTGGAAGTGGTGCTGTGGCTCAAGTGGTAGAGCTCTAGCCTTGAGAAAAGTTCAAGGACAGTGCTCAGGCCCTGAGTTCAAGCCCCAAGACTGGCAAAAAAAAAAAGAAGGAACAAGCTCAGAGAGACAAAGGACTTGTGTCTTCTCTCATATACAAAAGCTAGTTGTAAAATCCAGTGAGGCCAAAGAATATTCTTAGGAGAGGAACACAAAGGCCCAATGCCTATGTTCCTCTGATATATAAAATATCACTAGGCACTGATGGCTCATGCCTGTAATCCTAGCTACTCAGGAGGCTGAGATCTGAAGAACGTGGTTCAAATCCAGCCCAGGCACAAAAGTCTATGAGACTCTTATCTACAATTAACCACCAGAAAACCAGAAGCAGCACTGTGGCTCAAAGTGGTAGAGTGCTAGCTGAAGAGCTCAAGGACAGCACCTAGGCCCAGAGTTCAAGGTCTATGACTGACCAAAAAAAAAAAAAAAGATGAAAAGATTTAGCAGAGCTCTCTGAAAGTGTAAATTTTGCATTTAATGACATACATAACTATGAAGTCAATAATACATTTACATAAAATGCTTTGGTTACACAACATGACAGTGGGAAAATCACTGTATGTATTTGTGTCGAACCTCTTTTGCCTGGAGAGAGGATGAATTTTAGCCCAATGTTGGGATACAGGGACTGACAGAATAGAGCCTTTGCACAACCTTGAGGAACTTCTGGTACCTTCCACTAGAGAGACCTCTCCTTCCCTGTTCTCTCTCCTCACTTCTTATCTCAGGGACATCATGCAGTTTTTCCATCATGTAAACGTGCTGGCCAGAATTTAACAAATGCTTTAGAAAGAATGGAGCATCCTAGCCTTAATTTCAGTTTGTAGCAAAACTCGGTGTGTGATTCAGAAAGTTGTCCTTTAGTCTCTGAGAGACTTTGGGGTGCCAGAGTTATTCACTACGGTCCAACCATACTTGTTGTTCATGTAACTAATCCCTGACCATGGGGTCACTGTCTGATCTGAGTGTCTCTCTTCTGGGCTCTTGCTCTAACTAGGCTGGAAACCACAGCAAAAAAAAAAAAAAAAAAAATGACAGAGCAGAGCTGTCCACGGGCACTGGACCACAGAAAGGAACATGTCGACCATAAAATCAATGACACTCTTACATGACCTTGATTGCTTGTATGCAGAGTGGCCCTGGGAAAATGATGATGCATATTCACATGACAGGTGCCTTTGTGGGGTGGGCTTATTGCTTTGGCTCACTCACTGTTGGGACATGGTGCTAAGAACTCTGAAGGGACACAGCTGGAGCGTGGGGTACCAGTGGGACAAGGGTGGTAGGAGTTAATGGCCAGGCCTGCAGGTGAGACCTAGTGTTCTGGAATTATTTAGGAGTTGACATGAGACATTATTGCTTTGCTGTTCAAGCATATGCACATTGCGGGGGGGGGAGGGGAAAAGTTACTCCCTATCACCCCACAAGCCCGTGAGCATGGGTGGCCACCCTCTTCCTAGCGATGTGTCTTTGGACTCTGAGCCCTGTGGGCTGGATGGAGAGGAATCAAGGCTCTGGTTCACAGCACAGGGAGAGGGGACTCACTGTGGTCACAAGCGCCACCTGCCAGTTCTCCAGCTGCCATTCACAGCGGATGATGGGAGACACGACGGCTATCAGCATGATCTCCATGGCTTCAACAACCTTAAAGAGAAGTGCATGTGTCAACTTGACGTCCCCTCCTCTCCAAGTCCTACGCCCTGCTTCCCCAGCCACCTACTGATGATGAGATCACACATTGCCCTGCCAATTAGATAAAGAACTGTAGTAGCTCAGGGCTTGGTGTTCCAGGCCTGGAATCCCAGCACCTGGAGGATGAGGCAGGCGAGTCAGAGCAGAAGAATGGTTTGAATTAAGTAGCAAGACCCCAAATGCTGTTGCCTATGTGTGAAAATGGGACTTTGAGCCGTGTTGAGACTGGCTTGGGAGGAAGGAGGAAAATGAGGGCTGGAGGAGGTGAATCTGATCAAGGTACACCACATGCATGCACAGACGTGTCTAAATGAAACTCCTGTGTACAACTCATTGCTCATTCATTGGAGATAAGAGTTTCATAAACATTTCCGTCCAGGCTGCCTTCAAACAGCGATCCTCAGATCTCAGCTTCAATAGCGAGGGTTCCTTTCTGTTTGTTTGGTTGGTTGGTTGGTTTTGCTTTACTTTGCTTTGTTTTTGCTTAGTGGAAGTAAGAGTCTTACAGACTTTCCTGCCCAGGCTGGCTTCAAAATGCAATCCTCAGATCCCAGTCTCCTGACTAGCTAGCATTTCAGGCATGAGCCACTGTCACGCAGTCTCCAAATCCTTTCTTAACATGACTATCTGACAAACCTGGGTTTTGGAGGGCATCCCAGCTGATTTCCCCTGCAAACATGTTCGGGCATCTAACCTTATCCCTGCAATACCACTGTTTCCTCAACAACTCCAGGACAACCACTTTAAAATGAGTTTTGAAGTCCCAGAATGCAGGGGTGGAGTAGCCTGCCGTCCACAGGCAGACGAGGTGGTGCCAAGATCACCACGTGCAGGACGCCAGCTGCCGGCCGCAGGCATCCCACCCGGGAATGAGCAGCCTGGGTAGAAGGCCAGCAGGAAACATCAACCCTGGAGACTTCAAGTCTCTCCAGGACTCACTCACCCCAGTGCTACCCATGATCAGAAACAGGGCGATGTGGAAGCGTCCAAACCCAATCGTCTCCACCGCATCTTCCACAGTGAACGTCTTTGTCTCTAAGGGGGAAGGAGAGGTCTGAGGGAGGGGAATCCCGATGCATCTGCTCTCTTATGGAGGGTGTTTGTGTAACAGCTAGTTATTTCAGGCGTAAAGGAGCCTACGGTTGAGAGCTAGTCTTCTGTACAGTGGCCTCACCTTTCTGCTGGGGCTCGGAGAGGCCCTGGCTCAACTTCCGAAGGCCAATGAAGGTGACAGGCTCCGTCTGCTTGGCTGCCATCTGAATGATTCCAGGTCCCACCCACCTCTGCTGATGGACATGAGAGAGAGAAGAAGAAAAGAAATCTAGCGATTTTTTGGTGTATATCACACATTACCCAAGCACCATGTGCCATTGCCACGAACCCTCATCCATGACATGTGCGTTCAGTTCCTCGGGGGACCAGATGACTCCGTGTTTAAGTTCTTTCTGTACTATTCACTAGATGTGTGGCATTAAGAAATCTGTCCTCTGTGCACTTACAGTTCCCCATCTCAAAATGGGCTGCAGTAAGTACTGTATCTAATTGATGGCTGTGGTGAGGATTAAATGAGTCCAGGGGGTGGAATACTTGAAGCCCGGAAGAGAAATTTTCATTGTTCTTACTGCTATTATTACTGATAAACAGGGATATATTGGGTGCCATCTAAAAGAATAATGAGCCGGGTGCAGTGGCTCATGCCTGAGTCCTAGCTACCAGGAGGCTGAGATCTGAAGATCACGGATCAAAGCCAGCCCAGGCACTAAAGAACATGAGACTCTTATCCCCAATTAATCACTAGAAAATAGAAAGTAGGGCTGTGGGTCTAGAGGTAGCACAATATACTTGAGCTGAAGAGCTCAGGGACAATGCCCAGGCCCAGAGTTCAAGCCTCATGACCCACCCCCCCCCAAAAAAAAGCAAGGCACAGGTGGCTCATGCCTGTAATCCTATCTGCTCAGGAGGCTGAGACATGAGGATCACAATTTGAAGCCAGCCCAGAAAGGAAAATCCCCATGAGACTCTTTTTTTTTTTTTTTGCCTGTCCTAGGGCTTGAACTCAGGGCCTGAGCCCTATCCTTGGGCTTTTTCCTCAAGGCTAGAGCTCTACCACTTGAACCACAGAACCATTTCTGGCTTTTTCTATGTATGTGGTACTGAGGAATCGAACCCGGGTCTTTGTGCATGCTAGGCAAGCATTCTACCACTAGGCCAAACTCCCAGCCCAATACACATATTCACTCATTCATTCATGCAGGGAACTGTGTGAGAGCGTTGTGTTTTGCTGACCTCGTTCATTGTGAGGAATTAAAGCAGAGTGCTGGAAGGAGGTGGAGCAGAAGGCCATCAGGCCAGGTGTCACCAGGAGGCCTTCATACAGCTGTCCGGTGACATGCTACTACACATTCTCAGCAGTGGCCATTTAAGTGCAGGAAGGTTTGAGATGCAGTGGCTGGAGTCCACCACAGAGGTGCAGTCGCAGTCATCTGTCTTTGGCCTCAGCCACACCCAAATGGATGTATTTCCAGAAGTGACCCAGCAAGTCTGCTTTCAGGCCTTACCAGCCAATGTTTACGTCCTTGCCCAAGTTTCTCAAAGCCCACCTCAGCGTGCCTGAAGTAGGGATGCTGATCAACACTGAAGCCTCTGCAGAAACCCCTGCAGCACAGCTGGAGTGGTAGGTGGTCACCAGGGCTGCGGCAGAGATGTTTGACCTTTTAACATTGTCACAGAAGCACAAATAGTCCCAGAAGGAAAGTAGACCAATAGTACGCAAAAGTAATCTATGAAATCTTTTCTCTCAACGGAGACCATGAGGAGTAACGCCCTCAAAAGTTATATGTTTTGTGGGTCAGTGGGCTTTAACTAGGCCTGGGCACTGTCCCTGAGCTCTTCAGCTCAAGGCTACCGCCCTACCCTTGAGCCAAGCCCCCTCTTCCCGTTTTCTGGAGGTTAATTGGAGATAAGAGTCTCAGGTCCTTTTGTGCCAGGGCTGACTCTGAACCTTGATCCTCAGATATCAGCCTCCTGAGTAGCTAGGATTACAGGCATGAGCCACCACACCTGGCTTTATTTTCTTTAGAGAGCAGAAAAGGCCACTGTGGGGGGCCAGTGGTTCAAACGTTAATCCTTCCCCTCTCAGCCTTGCAGGTAGCTAAGATCACAGGTGTGAGCCCCTGTATTTAATCTACTTCTCCTACTTATTCCTGTGTGTGTGTGCACTTATGCAGCTCTCAGCCTCCTAAAGAGCTAAAATTACAAGTGTGAGCCACAAGCACCAGGCTATTGCTATTTTTTTCCTATAATAAAAAATAGTAATACACATCACTGAAACAAGCTTAAAGCCAAAGGTAATTCTGGCTATTTGGTACTAGGGAATAAAACAATTTATTTTGATGAGAAAATAATTTTTAAAGCCTAATTAATTTATTTTAAATACAATCACAAGGGGCCAGGAGTTTGGCCTAGTGGTTAAAGTGCTTGCCTAGCATGCATGAAGACCCGGGTTGGATTCCTCGCTACCACATACATAGAAAAAAAGCCAGAAGTGGTGCTGAGACTCAAGTGGTAGAGCTCTAGCCTTGAGAAAGTCCAAGGACAGGGCTCAGGCCCTGAGCTCAAGCCCAGGACTGGCAAAATAAATAAATAAATAAATAAATAAATAAATAAATAAATACAATCACAATTAAAAGACTTAACAATAGCTTGGCAATGATGGTTCTCTCTGTAATCCTAGCTACTCAGGAGTAAAATCTAAGGCTCCTGACTCGAAGTCAGCCTAGGCAAACACATCTAAGGGAGCCTTCTCTCTAATTAAGCAGCAAAAAAAACACTAGACGCAGAAGTGTGGCTCAAGTGGGAAAGCACCAGCCTTGAGCAAAGAAAAGCCAAACAAGAGCATGAGGTCCTGCGTTTAAGCCCAGCACACACCAACAAAGTACTTGACAGTAAATTCAATCAGGAGTCAATATGAAATCTCTTCTACCAGTCCTGTTTTCTGATATCACAGCCTGACCATGTTCTATGATTTTAACAATGATAAAAGTTTACATTTTGGAAAGATAATAATCATTTCCAGCAAGTCTCAATTTTTTTGTATTGATCACTAAGAACAGCAAGGAATCTGCCATTTCATTCTGCAGAATGAGCTTTAGTTGGGCATAGGATGTATCTGGATGTAATTGGGTAGTTGGGCATAGGATGTCTGGATGCAAATGATTGTCTCCTGGGTCACACATACCCTGTCTTCCTCCCTTTTCTTATCAGAGATTTCTCTCCTAGGGCCTGGCCACAGGGACCAGGTCACAATAAGGCTTCATGTTTGGCCTTGACCTACAGTTGATTCTGTAAACCAGGCACTCACTCATGAATTTACACCTTTTTTTACCTAAGAGGAGATTTCTCATTAATATTATGTTTCCACAGAGTAATAGAGCTGTGAATAAGAAAGCCAAACAAGAGAGAGGGGGGAGAGGAGAGAGGAAGAGAAAGAAAGAGAGAGGGAGAGGAAGGAGAGAGAAGGAGGGAGGGCACTGATAAGTGTACAAGAAAATGTAAGGAGGAAAAAAAAAAGGAATTCCTGATTCAGAAACCTTTGTGGTCTGCTGGTGAGCAAGACAAAGCAAGAAAATGCCATTATAGATTACACGCTTCCTCCTGAAGCCATAAAAGAGGGTTCCTCCTCCTCAAGCACAGACCTGCAAGGCAGAGACCACTGAGACTTACAGCAAAAAGTGGGGTCCGGCCAAGAGAGAAGGATGGAAGGGTATGGTTTAAGGTTCTTCTGTTCTTCTGTCCCTATACTTTCCGGCACTGCTTACATTTTTACAGAGACTTTCCTTTCCCCGCCCACTCAGGAGGATGCCGGGAGGCGGCAATTCTCCACACCCCATCACAACCAGCAGAGCTGGGTGGGTGAGGCACCCCTGTCACCCCAGCTCTATGGGAAGTGTTAACAGTAAGACTGCAAGGAAGACAAGTGTAGGCACAAATGCTACACCCTGTTCAAAACTAAAGAAAATAAAAAGTGCTGAAGGCATGGTCCAATTGATGGAGCATCTGCCCGGCAGGCACAAGGCCGAAAGTTCAACTCCCCACTACCAGAGCAAACTAGATTCTTTGGGGGGAAGGGAAGGACAAAGGGAGGGAGCTGAGGACTTGTACTTAAACATGTATAATGGCGAGGCACTGGTGCCTCACGCCTGTAATCCTAGCTACTCGGGAGGCTGAGATCTAAGGGTCAGAGTTCAAAGTCAGCCTGGAAAGGAAAGTCCGTGAGACTCATCTCCAATTAACCACCAGAAAACAGGAAGTAGAGCTGTGGTTCAAGTTGTAGAGCACCAGTCTTAAACAAAAAAAAGTTCTGGGATAGAGCTCAGGCCCTGAGTTCAAACCCCACAAGCCAGAAGTGGAGCTATGGCTCAAGTGGAAGAGGCCAGCCCTGAACACACACACACACACACACACACACACACTGGGGAAGGTGGAAGGCTACTTCTTTGCTGCAACATCAGTTTCATTTTGACCAACTTTCCTATTTGGGAAATTCAAAACCTGTCCAGCCAGGAGTGTTAACACCAGGATTCACCCAAACCAGTTCCTTCATCTCATTACGGAAATGTCACTAAACATGGTCCTGTCCCCCCCCCTCCCTCTTCCCCCCCCCACCTTTACACTGACAACCTCTCCATATGCAGAAAGAAACGCTTCCTAAAGCCTCCAAAGCTTAGTTGGTGGAGAGGTTGAAGACCAACCTAGCCCATTTCTCTCTCTCCCTTCCTTCCTTCCTTCCTGTCGCCTCCCTCCCCTGCCGTCTTCTCTCCTTCCCATGTTTGCCAGCTAAGTTGTTCATGCTCACTCAGTCCAGGCACCAGAAGCCATGTTCAACACCTGCCAATTGTAAGAGCAATCTTCCTTCTGTACATACCTTGAGATGATCAAGGCCAGGTGAGCGCCCAGTGCCAGGGGAAGATGCCAAGGGAGAAAGTTCCCAGTCCTGCCCAGCTAGCTTCCTCAGGGTTTCCAGCAAGGTTGTTCCACCCCCATAGTGGAGGAAGAAGATGATAGATTATCAAGATTTTAGCAACTGAATCTGCACATCCCAAAAGGGGCTTCCATTCTAAATGAATCAGAGCACATACATACAGCAGTCATATAAAGCATTTTCTTAGTATCTTCTCCAGTTGGAGCCAAAAGTTTCATAAAGAAAAGGCTGAGCTATAAGCGAGTGCCTCATGCCTATAATCCTGGCTGTTTAGGAGGCTGAGATCTGAGTGTTGTGGTTTGCAGCCAGCTCCAGCAGGAAAGTCCATGAAATTCTTACTTCCAATTAACCATAGAAAAGCCAAAAGTAAGGCTGGAAATGTGACTTAGTGGTAGACTGCTTGCCTAGCATATATGAAGCCCAGGGTTCGATTCCTCAGTGTCACATACACAGAAAGGCTGGACGTGGCACTGTGGCTCAAGTGGTAGAATGCTAGTAGCCTTGAGCAAAAGAAGCTCAGGGAGAGTGCCCAGGCCCTGAGTTTAACTCCAGGACCTAAAAAAGAAAAAGGAAGGGGAGGGAGGGAGGAAGGGAGGAAGGAAGAAAAAGAAGAGAGAGAGAAAGAAAGAGAAGTCAAAAGTAGAGCTGTGACTGAAGTGGTAGAGTGCTAGCCTTGAGCAAAAAAGCTAATGGACAGCACCTAGGCCTGAGTTTGAGTTCCAGTACCAGCACAATAAATAAATAAAGAAGCCAAAATATTTCAGAGACGAACACAGGGAACATTACTGAAAGAAAGAACTTGTGATCTCAAGTTTGAAATGCAATGCTGAGAAGGCTGAGTTTTAGGAAGGGGGATGGAACAAAGGAGGGAGGCTCAACTAAAGCAACCTAGGAAAATAGGGAATAATCTGGAAGCAAATGTTTCACATCCCTTTACTGATGGTTCTTCTACAATGCATGCCCTACCTCCAAACAACCTGGAATATTCAGACAGAAATCAGGCTTCATTCATAAAATTTCGAAGAAACGCGTTGACCTTTTCTTCTATTGTATTTTGATGCATTATATTTTTTTTTCGTCAGAAATAATTGGGCGCCTTTGCATCTTTTGGAAACTGAGTGGTGTGCCACGTCATTTGTTATACAATATCAATAAAATAAAATAAATTGAAATTCTCACAATTCTATCTGCCTCCAGCCACACACTATACTAGTGTACACACACACACACACACACACACACACACACACACACACACACACACACACTCATAGGAAAACAATACAGATTGAGGCTGGAAAATTTACCTCTGTGTTCCTTGGAAAGCTTTTTCCAACTTGCAGTTTCCACAGTTGTCCCTTCCAGATATTGGTCCACTGTTGACTCTTCAAAGCAATTCCCAGGGGCCAGGCCTCACCCTCTCCTGTCCCCTCAAAGTGTCCAACTGCATACATAGTCTAAGAAACCACCTCTAGCCCCTGGGCATGTGAGTGACACTGGGGACCCGCCCCTTCTCAGCAGCCCTCACCTGACACATTTTTAAAGGGGACATGCCATCTCTTCTTGACTGTATGCAGCTCCTAAAACTTGGAGGAAATGAGTGTGTTGTGCTGGGGGAGAGGGGAGGGCTGAAGTGTGTTTGGAAGAGAAAAGCTTTGCCTTACCAATAGTTGTCCTGGCCATGGCTAAAGTCCAGTGGTTAGGAAGCCATCTAAGTATGGAAGGTTCTGTGGGTGGATGTTGAGCAGGGCGGCAGTAAGCTAAGAACCTTAAAGCTGTCCACAGCAGGGGGCTCACAAACCTTACAGCACACTGAGCACTGCATCTGCCTGTGAGGCCATAGGATGCCAGCATCCATCCAGGCTCACAACCCCTTCTACAGTCTGGAAACAAGACAGTGCCCCCACTCGGCAGGAAGAGGAACAGCTCCATTCTTTGCCCTGTGGTGCCATCTTTGAAACTCAAAGATATACATGGGGGGAGGGGGACCTTGAACGCAAAGTCTTGTACCCTTGCTTGACTTTTTTACTGAAGGTGGTGCTCAACCACTTGAGCCACAGCACCACTTCTCACTTTTGTTCCTTAATTGGACTTTCCTGTCAGGCCAGTTTCCAGCTTTGATCTTCAGAGCTCACCCTCCTGACTAGCTAGGATTACAGGCATGAGCCAATGACTCTGGGCTATGTATATGTCTTCATATGCCAGTTCTCATTCTTTTGCTCAACTTCACCAGGTGACTAATTTAATGACAAGCCTTAAACGGGGTGGGACAAGTTACCACACTCCTGTCCAAGGCTATGGAAACTTAGGTCTAAACAGCACCATTTTATCTTACTAAGCTCTAATCTTAGCACTGGTAGGTCACACCTTTAAATCCTAGCTGCTCAAGAAGGCTAAGATCTGAGGATCAAGGTTTGAAGCCAGCTTGGGTAGAAAAGTCCAAGAGACTCTAACCTCTTACCTTCAATTAATCAGCAGAAAACTGCAAGTAGAGGTGTGGCTCAGGAGTTAGAGCATCAGTCTTGAGAAAAAAGAAAGCCAAGGAGGACCATTAGGCCTTGGGTTTAAGCTTCAGTATCAGAGGAGGGGGAGGAGAGGGAGGAGAGGGAGGAGAGGGAGGAGGAGAAAGAGGAGGGAGAGGAGTGGGAGGAGGAGGAGAAAGAGAGGAAGAGGAGAGGAAGGAAGAGGAGAGGGAGGAAGAGAGGAAAGAAGGAAGGAAGGAAGGAAGGAAGGAAGGAAGGAAGGAAGGAAGGAAGGAAGGAAGGAAGGAAGGAAGGAAGGAAGGAAAAAGAAGAGAAAAACAGGACTAGGTAAAAGGGGATTGAAAATTAGAGCCTCCATGCAGCCAGGCGCAGTGGCTCATGCCTGTAATCCTAGCTACTCAGGAAGCTGAGGATTGTAGTTCAAAGCCAGCCTGGGCACTAAAGTCCATGAGACTCTTATCTCCAATTAACCACCAGAAAACCAAAAGTGGCACAGTAGCTCAAGGAGTAGGGCAGGAGCCTTGAGCTAAAGAGCTCAAGGACAGCGCCCAGGCCCAGAGTACAAGTCCCATGACCCACAAAAAAGAAAAAGAAAATTAGAGCCCTATCCAAAAAATTATTATGAGTGTGAGTGGTCTTTGGCGAACTTTAGTAACTTGCTGACAATGAAAACTTTAAATGAAAGGAACAATAGAGCACTACACAAATGTTTACGATTCACACTTGCCGTGTGGTTGCTAGTGAGCTTGTAATCCATATGCATTAGTCATTCAGACAATGCAGTCTGGCTCTTGGGACCCACGGGCCCAGAATGTAATAGGCTGGACTGAGAGGTGGACCTCTTCCCTCTCCGTGTTTACCAGAAGCAGCCTAAGCCCACTCCTTTTGTGTTTTCTCCAGCATAACGTGCATTGACAGGAAACAATGCAGAAGGCTGTATGAAGTCATTCTTCATCTCATAGGATTTAGCAACGCAGGGTGCCTCGCCAGGGAGGCCCTGCCTCTCTCCAGAACATAACCTGCTCTTCCTCATCTGGACTGAAAATGCATGAGAAAGTTCCTAATGCTAAGCCTCAGACAAGGAAAAGAGGTGGGGGGAGGGGAATGATGGAAGTAAATAAACACGATCCTTCTTTATTTTAGATTACTTTGTGTAACTTCCTTGTTCCTTGCTGGCCGATAATCATTGCTATTAAATGCTATGGAATGATTTTGAATAAAAGATATCTTCAAGAAAGAACGTATGACCCAAATGTTTATTTGCTTGATGAGACCACTGGAAAGAGTGCAAGAAGATAATGACACAGCAGCCCGCTCCTTGTTCAATCCTTTTATTATTTGATAATGCAGCCCTTCCCCTCCCTTCTATGCAGTCAAAATGATTTGCCAAAAGTAGCTCCTCAGTGGCATGGTTAAGTCATCAAATCCTAAGTCTTAGGACCAAGAAATACATAGCCCCATACATCAGGGAGCCAAGAATAATTCCTCCACGGGACAGCACTGTCAGGTGTGACATCAGAGGCAAGACTGCACTTCTTTTGCTGGCACAAGGTACAGACGTGAAGCCAAGCCTATTCCTCAGACATCTCTTCCAGAATATGCTTAAAGGAGAAGGGAGAAAACTTGTACCCAGCCCCAGCATAGAACTTGTTCTGGAACTCCACCCTGGGGGGGAGGGGATGGGAGAGGCAATGGTAAAACACATCGGTTAGAGGCCGGAAGGTAGAAGCAAGGAGAATTCTCGTAACATCAAGGTCAGGTCAGAAAGGCCTCCCAGGAGAAGGCTACCGTAGGAATCCTGGCGGCTCCTCTTCCCCGCCTCCCTCTCCATCACTTCCTCCCAGACCCTTGGGCCACAGCACAGCCTTGGCCCTTTTCCTGAGCTTCCTCAGCTCCACTGCACGCAAGGACATCCTCAGTGGGCAGCATTATACGGAGAGACAGATTGGCACATCATTTCCTGTCACCATCTCCACTCTCACTGAGAGCTCGACCCTGCAGACCCTTGACGAGAGTCTCAGAACTGTCAGAAGCAAGATCACCTATGATCGTGAGTGCACATATGTATGCCTTTAACGACTTGGGAAAACGATATTGTCACAAAAGCAGGGGATACCGCGATCTCTCCCTAGAGTGTCAATACTTGTGCTATGAACAGCAGCCTTCGTGGAAAGGTAGGACAGTAGTGGAGTGCAAAGGCACACACAGAACGTTCAGCCAGGAAGAGGTCCTCATCTCTGGAGGTCAAAGGCTTCCAGGGATGCCTTCTTCCCTACTTCTGCTTCCTCTTTAGAACAGATTAGCTTGTTCTGCTGGTAAGCTGCCCCCAGCAGCCACAGCCAAACACCCCAGATCCACTCAGCGTGAATGCTATCAACCTACCTCACATCTGACACCTTACCTGTGCTTGCATGGGTGACATGTCATTTTATTTATTTAATTTTGTTACCCCAATATTAGTTCTTGAACTCAGCCTTCATACTCTCCCTTAGCATTTTCACTCAAGGCTGGTGTCCTAACACTGGAGCTACAGCTCCACGTCTAGCTCTTTGTTTTAGTGGCTGATCAGAGATAAGAGTTTCAAAAATTCCCCTGCTCAGGATGGGTTTGAACTGTGATCCTCAGATCTCAGCCTCTTGAGTACCTAGGATTATAAGCATGAGCCGCCACCATCCAACATGTCACTTATTTGGAACTCAATTATAAAAAGTGAACATCCAACATTTAAAAGAAAAGCAAAGCTGGCGGCTGGTGGCTCATACCTGTAATCCTAGCTACTCAGGAGGCTGAGATCTGAGGGTTAAAGTTCAAAGCCAGCCAGGCAAGAAATCTGTGAGATTCTGATCTCCAAGAAACTACTCAGAAAAGGCCGGAAGTAGTGTTGTGTTTCAAGTGATACAGCGCTAGTCCTGAGAAAAAGAAGCTCAAGGACTGTGCCCATACCCTGAGTTCAAGCCCAAGAACTGGCACAAAAAGGAAGGAAGGAAGGAAGGAAGAAAGGAAAAAAAAGAAGGAAGGAAGGAAGGAAAGAAGGGCTAGCTAGCCTTTACTGTAGGTCAGCCAGTACATGCATTGCATATGTGTATGTATGTATGCATATATGTACAAGACAGTGTTCTACAGATGGCAAAACAAAGATTCTAAGTCACTAGCATCCCATGATGACAGGACCTATGGCCCCAGCCGGTCTCAGAGCCTGTCCTTGCCCTCCACCACCCCAAGCTTCCAGGGGTCAGGCAGACTTACCAGTGGAGCCGCAGGGCGTGAAGGAAAGCGGAGAGGCCCTCCATGACGAGCAGGATGGCCACGGTGAGAACAGCAAACACGGCAAAAATGAGGACGACGCCAATGATCCCTCCCCAGCCGCGCACGCGCAAGCCAATGTTCATCACCATGGTCCACAGCACTTCAGACAGTTCTGCAGGGGAAGAGAGAGAGACGCTCAGCCCCACGGCCCACCCGGGAACTGCGGGTCCCTGCATCCTAGCCTCTTCAGTCCACAGCTCCACTCGGGCACTTGCGCTCAGGCTCGCCTCCAGCAGCTCTGTTCACAATGGCCGAGCAAAAAAGTTAAAGGATAGCATTCAGCCCCCGAGAGCAAGTCCCAGTACTAACACCACACCCCCCCAACACACAATTCAAAAGTGTAGAACTACACTAAGTCACTTAAGGACATATATGTGTATGGTAAAATAACATTCATCTTTCCCCTGGAAAACCAGCTACGAATAACTCAAGAAAAGCACTTTGGCTTCTAGTACAACCCGTCCATCAGCTCAGCCCCAGGGATGGGCTGACCTTGACCTGGCAGGGCTGCTCACTTACGTGCATGAGCCAAGCTGAGGGCCCAGAGCCGGAGGTAGGAGGCCGTATTGGAAATGCAGCCCAGGCAGTACTCGATGGTGTGGATGGCCTGATGGACAAAGATGTCTCCAAAGTTGAACTGAAAGAGAGAATGCTCTAGTTCATTTCATTAACTATTGTCTTTTTGTCATTTAATCATTTAAAAATCTATATTTTCCCCAGATATGGGGCTTGAACTCTGGGCCTGGGCACTATCCCTGAGCTTTTTATCTCAAGGCTAGCCACTTGAGCCACAAGAGTTTCATGGACTTCCGTGCCTGGGCTGGCTTTGATCCTCAGATCTTAGCCTCCTAAGCAGAATTACAGGCATGAGCTATTGGCTCCTGATCCAAAATCAATATACTTTAGGAACATGGAATAATTACACATATTCATGGGGTAAAATGTAATTTTCTTTTTTTCAAGAACATAGGACCGTTGTACATACTCATTGGGGCACAGTATGATATTTTTATACATATAGACGCAATGGGAACTGATTCAGTCAGGATAATGAGCATTTTCATCTCCTTACCATTATACGGTACTTGGAGCCTTTGCTCTCCTGCCTTCCAGAAAGTCATAAAATAAAGAACAGATCCCCATGACCTCTAGTCACCATCGGCTACAGGGGACCAGGACCTATTCCAGTTCATTGCTTTGGGATCACTCTATTCTCCCCCTCAATGCTTACTTCTACCAAAACAGTCTTACTAATGATACAAAGTGATCAGGCCAGGGGTCTTGTAAGCTGGTGGCTCATACCAATAATCTGAGCTACTCAGGAAGAGACTGAGATAGGAGGATTGGAGTTCAAAACCAGTCCAGGCAGTAAAGTCCCTGTGAGAATTTTATCTCTAATTAATTACAAAAAACAAAAAATGAGCCAGAAGTGGAGTAGAGGTGTATTTCAGTGGTAGATTGCTAGCCTTAAGCACAAAAGCTCAGTGACAGTGCCCAGACACCAGAATCAAGCCCCAGGACTGGCACAAAAAAAAAAAAAGATTAAGATGTGGTCTCTGCTGTTAAGAAAGTTTTGGCTGGTCTTCAACAAGTGGTGCTAGCAGAACTGGTTAAGCACCTACAGAAAACTAAAGTTGGATCCTTCTTTGTCACCCTGAACCAGGATTAACTCCAAAAGGATCAAAAACCTCTAGGTAAAAGCAAATACACTGAAAACTTTAAAAGAAAGAATAGGAGATACACTAGGCACAGGTCGAAACTTTCTTAATAAGGACCAAGAAACACAACAAATCAGAGAAAGTCTGGATAAATGGGACTGCACTAGACTGCAGAGCTTCTGTATGGCAAAGGACATAGCCAGCAAATTAACTAGAAAGCCTACAGAGTAGGAGAAGATCTTCACTAACCACACAATGGACAAAGGCCTCATATCTAAAATATATCAACAGCTCAAAAAATTGAATCTCTCCAAAGAAACAACCATCCCATTAAAAGATGGGCCAAAGATTTAGAGAGTCTTCTCTGAAGAAGAAATAAGAATAGCCTACAGACACATGAAGAAATGCTCGACATCTCTGGCCATAAAAGAAATGCAAATCAAAACAACTAAGATTCCACCTCACTCCAGTTAGAATGGCCAGGATCAAGAAAATTAATAACAACAGATGCTGGAGGTGATGTGGCCAGGAGGGATCACTACTACACTGTTGGTGGGAGTGCAAACTCATTCAACCACTATGGAAAGCAGTGTGGCAGTTCCTCAAAAGACTAAACATAAAATGACATGTGAAAGGGTATCAATGTGTGGGAATTAAGGCACCATTTATCTGGCAAATATCATGTAACTCTTCTATTAATTACAATAAAAAATATATTTAAAAAAAAAGACTAGGGGCCAGGAGTTTGGCCTAGTGGTTAAAGTGCTTGCCTAGCATGCATGAAGACCCGGGTTCGATTCCTCGGTACCACATACATAGAAAAAAGCCGGAAGTGGTGCTGAGGCTCAAGTGGTAGAGCTCTAGCCTTGAGAAAGTCCAAGGACAGTGCTCAGGCCCTGAGCTCAAGCCCAGGACTGGCAAAAAAAAAAAAGACTAAACATAGAGCTCCCCTATGACTCAGCAATTCCACTACTTGGCATTTACCACAGTTGTAAGGAAATGGAAAGACTTAGAAAAATCATATTAAGTGAAGTAAGCCAGACTCAAAGAAACATAGGCTCAATGGTTTCCGTCATTTGTCATAATCGGTAGAAACCTTGGGCTCTCCTAGCAGAGATTTACAATAGAACAAAACCTAGATACATAAGGCCATATAGTATGATACTAAAGGTAAGGACCTCCAGGATATAGAAACAAAAGCCATATAATGAGTGATTATTTTCTTAATGGACTATGTTATCTCTCATCTCTTTTGTTGTCCCTTGGTTATCTCATATTGTTACAGTATTTAACCTTGTTATCTGAGATACTGTATATATGCTTATTTGGTTATTTGAAATATGATAGGGAAGGGGAGAAAACAAGATGAGGGGTTGGGGTGGGAGGAGAAAAATGGGGACCAAGACATAAGAAAGGGTATCAATATTTGTGAAGTAATACACCTTCTATCTGGTGAATATAAGGTAACCCTTCTATTAATTACAATAAAAATATATGAAAAAAACCAAACACACACAAAAAAGAAAGCTTTGGCTGGGTACTAGTGGCTCCCACCTGCAAACCTAGTGACACAGGAGGCTGAGAATAGAGGTTCAAAGCCAACCCAGGCAGGAAAGTCCCTGTGAGACTCTTATCTCCAATTAACCACACAACAAAATAGAACTGTAAAGTGGTAGAGCACTAACCTTGAGCAAAAAGACTCAGGGACAGAGCCCAGTACCCAAGTTCAAGCCCCACAACCAACAACAACAAAAAGAAAGTTCTGGTCTCACTTGGGCAATATAAATATATCCTGTAGAAAAACAGCAGCACAGAGTAACATACATAATGCAAGTGATAATATTTCCCACCAACAGTTTTGAATGAAGTTGTAAAAAACATAGGTCATAAGAGATGAGAAAGATTCTGTTCCATTTATGGAAATAAAAAAAAGAAAGAAGCAAAGTGCTCCCCATAAAGAAAATCACTCCTAGAAGGTAGGTGGTGTAGAGTATTGTTGAGTCAGGTTTGGGAGCAAACAATGTGGCTGAAACTGAGACTTGTCAAGGTGAGGAATGACAGTGCTCAGGCAGTGAAATTTCTGGAAAGACAAGTTATAGGGAAGATAAGAAAGAAACTGGAGTTAATGAAGAGCCATAAAAGGTATCTGAGTAGAAAGTGAGAAGACAAAGTAAAGCAATGCAGGGAAGGTTCATTTGGGCACATACTAGACTAGAGGGCCTTGAAGAAAAAGAGCCAAAGCTGGGCACGGCGGCTCACACCTGTAATCCTAGCTACTCAGGAGGCTGAGTACCGAAGATCTCAGTTCAAACCCAGCCCCGGAACCTGAGACTCTTATCTCCTATTAATCATTAGAAAAGAGGAAGTGAGGCTGTGGCTCTAGGGGTTGGGCGGTAGCCTTGAGCTGAAGAGCTCAGGGGCAGCGCCCAGGCCCAGAGTTCAAGCCCCATGACCCACAAAAGAAAGAAAGAAAGATATCCAATATGGCAGCTAGCCATACAGGAATGAGAAACAGCAGGAAGGTAGCCAGGGCTCATCTTTACCTCCCGTGCTCTCTGGATGTGGGGGAAACAATGCAATCGGCCCTCAGGCAGCTCACAGTACAGCAGAAAGAATGAGCAAACTCACAGACAGCACACTGCAGCCTGGGAAGTGGCATAATCAAGACGTGTGGTGCACAGTGAGAACACAATGGTGCCAGAAACATGTGGGGTTCTGGGGCTCTTAAGCCCAAGTATCTAGAAGCGCTGACAGCACTGAAGACACTGGCGCAGGAGGAGTGCTGCCCACTCTCACCAGTTGACTGTCAGGCGACACTGGCCGTGCTCCAGAAGAAAACTGCGGCAGTCCATCATGACAGGCCCCTGAGGGTCTGCGTGAACCTGGCCACATCAGAGAGCCCAACCACAGGATCACAAGGCTAGGACAGGAATCCAGGCATGGGGGCGGGGGGGGGGGGGGCGCGGCGCACGACACCCGCCCCTAGCTGCCTGCTGTCAACCATGTCCATACAATGGGACCCCCAAGAGAACTTGGGGTGCAGAGATCCAAGGGAACTTCTTTTTTTTTTTTTTTTTTTTTTTGCCAGTCCCGGGCTTGAGCTCAGGGCCTGGGCACTATCCTTGGACTTTCTCAAGGCTAGAGCTCTACCACTTGAGCCTCTTCTTGGCTTTTTGTGTGTCTCTAGGGACAGACTGCTGTAGCTGTGGAGTTCTCCCATCCCTAGATTCTGCCCTGAGCATTTCTGGCTGGCTCTGATGTGCATCCTTCAGCTCCAGCAAAAGGGTAGTGCTTTCCGAAGGTCAGAAGTTGTTCTATGAACTACAGAACCTGGAGTCCGAGGGTTTCACCCAGTTTGTAGACAGTTGGTCTGAAGTGATGGCAGCTCTGAAGACCCCTGCCCCCAAAACAACAAACAAACAAACAAACTTGCAGCTGACAGCCCAGAGAACTATGACCTTGACCTTGGATTGCCTAAGTCCTTGTGGTGGTGGTGGTGGTGGTGGTGGTGGTGATGGCAGTGGTAATGGTGGAGAAAGAGGAGGAAGAGGAGGAGGAGGAGGAAGAAGAAAGAGGAATTTGGAAGGAGGCAGGGCAAGCCTATGCTTGTTAGTGGATGGACACTAAAGTTGCCCAAAAATGGGCAGCCAATTGGTGGGAAGGTGCAGATAGGGTGGGCCCCTATTTACCATGGCATGAAGACACATGAGAGAGTCGTCCAAGACAGGCTAGAACTGGAGGGGAAAGGTAAGTGGGTTGGCTCTGAAAATATCCCAGTAGCTATGGCAGAGCTGGCAGTGTCTGTACACACCACAGGAGAGAGGTTTTATTCTCTGAACCTGGAATCTTGGGCAATTTCCCTGCCATCTGGCCTTTTTAATTCATTACATTTACTCATCCACTCTTCAAATGAAAAAGAAAAAATCTTAGTACTGAATCCCATCAATGGAGCCATTTGTAGCATCTCTGACTCTCACAGAAAGCAGGTTTTTTATCTCAAGTCAGAAAAGAGCTCTAGGTAAACGCACCAGGCAGGATTGTGTGGTCTCAGCCAGCTGTCTCATCTGGGGACCCAGTGGCAGACATTCCCGGGGAAAGGAAAGGAGTCAGAGAACAGAGCCAGAGCCCAGGTCACATGGGAGGAGAAGACTCAAGTGAAGACTTGAGGTTCCCAGACTCCTACGGATCCCCTCAAGGCAGGCCAGAGGCTTCGTTCCAGTGACCGTGAAACCTAGACCCCACTTCCAGAATCTACACGAGTCTTCCTTGGCTGCTTCAGTTCCACATACCTCTTCCTCAAGGTCATCCTGGGCTCCGTGACCTGCTGCACAAGACTTCTGAGCAGACGGGCTGGCAGGGCCACTTTCCATGTCTCCTGTGGCATTTTCCTGGAGTGTGAAGGACTGCATCTGTGAGTAAGCAGAGGAAGAGAGGGCCAAAGTCCCCCTGAGAATTACAATAGTATGGGCAGGGGAGATGGCCTAGTGGTAGAATGTTTGCTTAGCATTCATGAAGCCCTGGGTTCAATTCCTCAGTTCCACGTATGCAGAAAAGATAAGAAGTGGTGATGTGGCTCAAGTGGTAGTAGAGTTGCTAGCCTTGAGCACAAGAAGCTCAGAGACAGTGCCCTGGCCCTGAGTTCAAGCTCCAGGACTGGCAAAAAAGAAAAAAAGAAAAGAAAAGAATTACAGCAACAGCACTGCACCTATTGAACCAGCTTTGCATCCCTAGAATGAATCCACTTTGATCCCCGTGTTATGAATTTTTTCGGTTGTTAAATTCCGTTGGCCAGAATTTTATTGAGAAGTTTTACATTGATGTTCATCAAAGAGATGGGTCTATATTTCTCTTTCTTTGGTTTAGGGATAAGGATTATGTTGGCTTCATAAATTGAGTTTGGTAGTGAGCTTTCCCTGTCTATTTTATTGAAGGGTTTAAGGAATATTGGAGTGAGTTCTTCTTACACTTGGACATAATTAAAAGGACTCTTGGCCGGACATGTGGCCTAGTGGTAGAGTGCTAGTCTACTATGCACGAAGACCTGGGTTCAACTTCTTGATACCACATATGTAGAAAAAGCCAGAAGTGGTCCTGTGGCTCAAGTAGATAGAGCTCTAGCCTTCAGAAAACCCAAGGGCAGTGCTCAAACCCTGAGTTCAAGCCCCAGGACTGGCCAAAACAAAACAAAACAGGGACTCTAAAGATTCACACAGTTGAGAGCAAAGGAGGACAGTCCTAGGAGAAGATCACAAGGGCTCAGTAGATATATGCATATGATCTTGTGAAATGATGCTCATCAAAATGAACTCCAAGATATGGAAATAAAGAGGTTTTTTTTAAATTGTACTGTCTGTGATTCTTATGCTTTCTCTCTTTTTTCCTTTGGTTTTGTCCTCTTTGTTGCTTGTACAGAAAGTTATCTGATTTGGGGAAGGGAACAGGAAGTGTGGAAACAGTGAGACAAAGGGTAAACCAATCCAGCAGTGACACTCACTGGTGCTGTGTTGGAAATAAACTAGACAATTTGGTGGTGTGGCGGGGAGCGGGAAATGGGGAGAGAATGAGAGAGGAGCTATACTGTTCAAAAAGAAATGTACTCATTATCTGAGCTGTGTCACTGTCACCCTCTGTACATCACCTTTACATTAAAGTATAATAACATCCAAGGATCGCAGTCCAAAGCCAGCCCAGGCACCAACATCCCTGGGACTCTTATCTCCAGTTAATCCCCCAAAAACCATAAGTGGGGCTGTGGCTCAAGGGGCAGGGTGGTAGCCTTGAGCTGAAGAGCTCAGGGACAATGCCCAGGCCCAGCGTTCAAGTCCCATGACCAACAAATTTAAAAAAGTAAAATAAAATAACAGTACCATCTCACATGAAAGTTCTTAAATATTAGCTCTAAGCCAGGTGTGGTGGCACAAGGTTGTAATTCCAACCCTTGGAATGCTGAGGCAGGGACACTGAGTCCAAGCTACAAAGCAAGACACTATCTCAAAAAAAAAAAAAAATCTAAAAAATAGCCAGGCGAGGTAGCTCATACCTGTAGTCCTAACTACTCAGGAGGCTGAGATCTGAGGATCTCAGTTTAAAGCCAGCCAGGGCACTAAAGAACATGAGACTCTTATCTCCAATTAACCACAAGAAAACAAGAAGTGCTGTGGCTCAAGGGGTAGGGCGGTAGCCTTGAGCTGAAGAGCTCGGGAACAATGCCCGCCCTGAATTCAAGCCCCACAACAACAACAAAAAAAAGTCTAAAAAGTTGGGGCTGAGAGTTTGCCCTGGGGTAAGAGTTCTAGCCTAGCATACATGAAGACCTGGGTTCAACTCCACGATACTACAGGCATAGAGAGAGCCAGAAATGGTGTTATGGATCAAGTGGTAGAGCTCTAGCCTTCAGAAAACCCAAGGGCAATATCCAGGCCCTGAGTTCAAGCCCCAGGACTTGCAAAACAAAATTAGCTAACAAAAAACCTAAAAAGTTAGCTAGGTCCTGGTCTAAACTCATCTCACTGAGCCTTAAAAACAACTATTTTATATACATCTACTTATCAGCATATTTTATAGAGAATTAAAGTAGCACAGAAAAGTTGAGAACTGTGTCCAGTGCCACACAGCTGGTAAAGTTAGTGACAAGATCCAAACCCAGGAGCCCAGCTGCAGAGTGTGAGCTTTCACTCCACTGTACTCTGGAAACTGTTCTTTATGCATCAAAGAACCCTACTGTTAAAAGAAACATACCCTGCAGAGCACGCACTCAAGGCTAACTTCTGTAATCCTAGCTGCGCAGGAGGCTGAGATCTGAAGACTGTGGTTTGAAGCCAGTCTGGGATGCTAAATCTGTGACTCTATTTCCAATTAATCACCAAAAATCTGGAAATGAAGATGTGGCTCAATTGGTAGAGTACCAGGTTTGAGGGCAAGGGGAAAAAAAATTAAGAGGCTCTGAGTTCAAGTTCTAGTAGTGAAACAGAGAGAGAGAAAAAGGAGGAAGGGAAGAAGGGAGGGAGGGAGAAAGGAAAGGAGGGAGGGAGGGAGGGAAAAAAACATCCCGTCATCAGTTGTATCTATGGGTAAAATTACTAAGATCAATAACTTTCTCAACACAAATACTGTCTTGAAAGTAAAAACATTATGCTACAGAACAGCTTGAGGGGTGGGGGAGGGGACACAGAAGAGGCGCTGGGAATGTGGCTTAGTGGTGGAGTGCTTGCCTAGCATGAATGAAGCCCCGGGTTTGATTCCTCAGTACCACATAAGCAGAAAAAGCAGGAGGTGGTGCTATGGCTCAAATGGTAGAGTACAAGCCCTTAGCAAAAGAATCTCAGGGACAGTGCCCAGGCCCTGAGTTCAAGCCCCAGGAATTACACACACACACACGCACACACACACACACACACACACACACACACACACACACACACACACAGCACAGAACCCTAGGCAGTTATTTTTGAGTTCAGCCTGGCTATTTGAATGTTAACATGGCTAAGTATCCAATGTCTGGAATGCTTAGAACCAGACATATTTAAAATGTTGATGATGTTCAGATTTTGGAATATCTGCACAACTATGTGCAAATATTATATATTATGTATTTATATGTATGTACATTATACCATATACATGTATTATGAAGGGAAATGAACAACATGTTTTGTCCACTTACATTTTAACGATGTAAAGATACAGGAGATGAGGTGTGGCCTTTGCCGCTCATGGTGTCATGGCGTCATGTTGTACCTCAGAATGGTTCTGACACATTCCAGGTTTTGCATTTTCAGCTCAGGCATCCTTAACATTAACTTCTTTCCAGTCATTGCGTGTGAGTGACTCTAAATGTCCCACACCACAAGTAAGCACCATTTCTTTTCTTTTTTGAACTCAGGGCTCACTTGCTAGGCCTATGCTCTACCCCTTGAGTCCTGCCCTCGGCCCTTTTCTTTCTTCAGCAGATCTGCAGGGCACTGAGCAAGGGTAAAATTAGAAGTTTACATGCCAGGTGTTTAAATATTTAATAGTCATAATCCAAGCCAACAAGCTACGTCTTTTGTCATACAGAATGTATGACTATGTTATTTCTCATCTCTTTTGTTGTCCCTTGGTTATTCTCGTATTGTTACAGTATCTTACCTTGTAATGTGGTATATTGTATAGGGGGTGGGGGGAGAGAAATGGGGACAAAAACATGAGGAGGGGTATCAATGTGTGTGATCTGGTGAGTATAACTGTAACCCTTCTATTAATTACAATAAAAATTTTAAAAACTTAAGATATAAATCAAGCCAACAAATCTTAAATAAAATATGCTCTAATCGCTTAGCTTGATAAATAAGAGCTCATAAGAACGTAGAGGTCAGTGTGGAGCTTTGATCTCTCTTCAGAAGAGGTATGTGTAAATGAGTGCTATGTAGTATCATCTGGTTTGTTTGTCATTTTGTGGGGAGGGCCTTGGGAATAATAGCCAACCATATTACCACTGAGTAGCAATCTCATCCTGGGACTTTGAACTTGAACCCAGCTTTCCAAGTTCTTCTAAACTAGTCCTCTCTGACTTCATTGTCTTGACCTCTCCTTGATTAACAAAACAAAATACTTGTTGCCGACCCTTTTATATTCCACAGAAATTACAGGTGAGATCAATAGCCAACACAGATGTAGAATTTAATCGGAAAATATTTCTAACCATTTAAGGCATTCATGATCTCAGTACAGTCCATTTAATCCTTCTCACTTAAAGAGGAAAGAAGGAATAAAGTCAGGTGGTGACTCAAATGTCCTGGGGAGGGTTAATCTCCCTAAATCCTATTTGTTGTAAGCTGTTATTAAGTGCTTCAGCACTCCCAGGTAAATCTGAGCCTCCCAGCAGTGTCACAAAAGGAAAAGGTGGACTGAAATGAATATTTAGCAACAGGAAGAAAATCATCTATAAATAAAGAGCTGACTTATTTCAAGTGTTTACCTCTCTCTTTTTTAAGTTTTAAAATTATTTTTTCCTTTTAAAATATTTCTTTCAAACACATTTCTCTACCCTTTCCATGGGCTATTTAACATCTTTTTAAAAACTGTATGGTATTGTCAGAGTGATGTATAGAAGGGTGACAGTTACATTCGTCAGGTTGTGGGAAGTGTTTACCTCCCTGGTTCTACAATGCAATTTACAACATAATGTAGTGAAATCTTAGAACTCTAAGAAATCTTTACTATTCATTAAAGAAGTAAAACTTAATTAAAATGCTCATATGTTCCACTAATAAAACAATCCAATGAGCTGGGAAACACAAAGCCGTGGGTTCCCTTCCTTGGTACCACATACACAGAAAAAGCTGAAACTAATGCTGTGGCTCAAGCGTTAGAGTGCAGGCCTTGAGCAAAAGAAGCGCAGAGACAGTGCCTAGGCCCTGAGTTCAAGCCTCAGGACTGGCAAAAAAAAAAATCTAAAATAAATAAATAAGTAAATAAATAAAACAAGTTTAGACCCTTGTAAATCATGAACTACCACGAGACAGCACCCACACATCCTAAGCAGAGTCTTTGGAACCAAGATCTAATGTGTTAGAGCCAGGCACTAGTGACTCACACCTGCAGTCCAGCTGTTCATGAGGCTGAGGTCTGAGGCTCATGGTTAGAAGCCAGGTTGGGCAGGAAAGTTCCTGAGATCCTTATCTCCAACTGACCACCAGAAAGCTGGACGTGGAGGTGTGGCACAAGTGTTAGAGATAAGGGACACTCGAGATTCAGTGTGTTAGAGAAGAATAAGATTCTTGTGCTGGAAATTAGCCAGGCATAATGGCTCATTCCTGTAATCACAGCTATTCAGGACGCAGCAGGAGCCAGCCCACACAGAAAAGTCCTCCAAAGTGCTGGGCTGGAGGTACGGTTTGCGTGGCACAGCACCAACGTGAAGCAAAAAAAGCTAAGCAACCGCACCCAAGACTTGAGTTCAAGCCCCAGCACCAACACACACACACACACACACACACACACACACACACACACACACACACTCACCCGCAGTGGACAGATGTAAGGCTGGCCCTCACCTGGGACTTCCGGTGCTTGGCTCTGAGCACGAAGGGCTTGATGAGCAGCATCCAGGGCACAGCGATCAGCGCCATCACCACAAAGAACGTCTGGACTTCTTGCTGCAAGATCAACCCGGGATGAAACCACAGCACCATGCGCCGTGCGCCCCAGTGGTGAGTCCAGCTGCACCCCGCCTGGTTGTGGGGGCCAGGGCATGGGGCCAGCCTGGGGTACCCGCCACCCACGACGCAGTGACAGGGTGCTCCATGGCTTCTCTCCCACACCCATAGGGTGCAGAGCCCCTGCTTAGCTGTGGTCCTCATCATTCGGCCCCTGCCCCTTGACCCTGGGTTTGAGATGGGAAAAAAAAGGCCGACCCCGGGCCTCACCAGGCCATTCTGAGACAGTCTTGGGTCAATTTGTATTCAGTCCATGATTTTTATTTTATTGTATTTTGTGCCAGTGCTGGGGCTTGAACTCAGGGCCTTGCACTTTCCCTTAGCGTCTTCACATAAAGCCGTCCAAGTAATTATTCACTGAGTTCTTTTATCTAATTCTGGGGGACAGTTACAGTTTTTCAAAAGAGAATATGGCTGGCTCTCCATAGTTTACAGGATCGCCTGAGTTTGGTTCTGTAGAAAAGGAGAGACTGGTGAGGGGAGTTTGGCCTAGTGGTAAGAGTGCTTGCCTACCATGCAGGAAGACAGGGGAGCGGGGGTTGATTCCTCCGTGCCATATACATAGAAAAACGCTGGAAGTGGTGCTGTGGCTCAAGTGGTAAAGCTCTAACCTTGAGAAAAAGCCCAAGGACAGTGCTCAGGCCCTGAGTTCAAGGCCCAGGACTGGCAAAAAAAAAAAAAAGGAAAGGAAAGACTAGTTTTCTTTTCTTTTCTTTTTTATGGTTTAAGACCAGAACTTGAACTTGGTACCTGATGCTTTTGCATACTAGGCTAGCACTCTGCCAACTGAGCCACGCCTCCAGCCCCAAAAATGGTTTCCTAGAAACTTACAACCAGTATAAAAGAGAGGTGCTCCTCATATTCATTCTATTTCAATTTTCTTTCCTATGACCCTCAGCTAAAGTCTGCTTTTAAAAATAAATAAATAGAGCCAGGAGTTTGGCCTAGTGGTAGAGTGCTTGCCTAGCATGCACGAAGACCCGGGTTCAATTCCTCAGTACCACATACATAGAAAAAAGCTGGAAGTGGTGCTGAGGCTCAAGTGGTAGAGCTCTAGCCTTGAGAAAGTCCAAGGACAGTGCTCAGGCCCTGAGCTCAAGCCCAGGATTGGCAAAAATAAATAAATAACTACATAAAGCAGTGTGTGTATACATGTGTATGTATGTATGTGCGCTAGTACTAGGGCTTAAACTCAGGCCTTGCACTCTCTCTTAAGCTTCTCCACTCATGGCTGGTGCTCTACCACTTGAGCCACACCCAATTCCACTTCCAGCTTTTTGCTGGTTAATTGAAGATAACAATTTTTCTGTCTTGGCTGGCTTTCAGCCATGATCCTCTGATCTTAGTCTCATGAGCAACTAGGATTATAAGCATGAGATGCTGGCACCTAGCTTGGAAGCAGCATTTTTTTGTGGGGGTCATGGGGCTTGAACTAGTCCTGGGCACTGTCCCTAAGTTCTTCAGCTCAAGGCTACCATCCTACCCTTAAGCCACAGCCCCATTTCCAGTTTTCCAGAGGTTAATTGGAGATAAGAGTCTCAGGTCCTTTTGTGCCTGGGCTGGCTTTGAACCTTGATCCTCAGATCTCAGCCTCCTGAGTAGCTTGGATTACAGGTGGGAGCCACCGTGCCCTGCTAAAAGCAATGTTTTTAACAAGCCTGCGTACCTGGTGGCTGTACAGGGGTGGGTTGGAGGGGTCATCATAGTCAAACAGAAACATGTTGATGAAGTGGATGAGGATGCTGGGGGCATGCTGGGATACGTGGGCATCATACTGGCACCATTTGAAGATGATCATGAACACCAGGTAGCCAAACAGGCTCAGGATAAAGATCATCTCTGGGATAAACTGCAGGAGGATGTTCATTATTTTCCTGAAGAATCTGGGGGAGAAACATGGACACCGAAGACAGAGCACAAAAGGAACATTACTACTGATGGCCTCTTCCCAAAGCGCAGAAGGTTCATTTCCTTTTTCCTGAGCACTCTGGAGAGACAGCAGCATCCCCCTGGCAGACAGCGCCACATGTGCACCGAACAGAAATGATAGGAAATGTGGTAAGTGTTTCTGTACCAAGCATTCAGAGAAAGCTGGGTACCAGTGGCTTGTGCCTATAATCTTACCTAGTTAGAAAGCTGACATGTGAGGATTGCAATTGAAACCAACCCGAGCAGAAAAGTCCATTGAGATTCATATCCCCAGTTAACCAACAAAAAGTTGGAAGCAGAGGCATGGCTTAAGTGGTGGAGCACCATTCTTAAGCAAAAATAAAAAGCCAAGGGAGCTGAGTGCCAGTGGCTCATGCCTATAATCCTAGCTACTCAGGAGGCTTAGATCTGGGATCATTTGAAGCCAGCCAGGGCAGGAAAGTCCATGAGACTCATCTCCAATTAATCACAGAAAAAAACAGAAGTGGTGCTGTGGTTCAAGTGGTAGAGCTTCAACCTTGAGCAAAACGGAGCTCAGGGACAGCATCCAGGCCCAGTGTTCAAGTCCCACAGACAGCAAAAAAAGCCAAGGCATGAGCCCTGAGTTGGTATACACACACACAGAAAAAGTCGACGGTGAGGAAGCAGAGAAGAAAAGAAGAAAGGAAAAGGAGGCAAAGACAGAGACAGAGGAAGCGGGACAGCAGGTGGTATGCAGAATGCCAGGGACATGCTGGCCAGAAGTTACACAGTCTTTCTTGGCTCATTGCTTGCGGGCTAAGCCTGAACAAAGCACCTGCCTTGCAGGTGGTTCCATGTGAACGGGGGATTATTTTTGACGGACTACTTAGAAGAGAGTTACCTCTGGCCACACAGGGAAGCATAGCCCCCAAAGGCAGAGGTTTGCACAGACAAATGGCCGTGTTGGTGACTCCACCCCTCACAGACACTGCTGTCAGATCCCTGGCAGGTAACCCCAGAAACTTACATGTGATTGAAGAGGCTGAGAACAACGCCAAAAATCATTTGCACAATTCCAAGGATAACTGACATCTTCATTTTGTAAGAGTTCAAAAAGGTGAGTTTGTTTGAAGCCAGGTTCCAAATCTGGGTAAGAAACAGGACAAGAATACATGAATGCAGGACACTGGGAACTCAGGTCTATAATCCTAGCTACCCAAGAGCTGAGATCTGTGGATCTGATTCAAAGCCAGCCAGGACAGACAAATCTGAGACACTCTTTTTTATTTTTTTTTTTTTTTTTTTTTTTTTTTTTGCCAGTCCTGGGCTTAGGGCCCAGGGCTTGAGCACTGTCCTTGGACTTTTCTCAAGGCTAGAGCTCTACCACTTGAGCTTCAGCACCACTTCCGCTTTTAGCTATGTATGTGGTAGGTACCGAGGAATTCGAACCCGGGTCTTCATGCATGCTAGGCAAGCACTTAACCACTAGGCCAAACTCCCGGCCCCTCAAAACACATTTTAAAAGAAAATATCTACTCAGTTTTATTTATTTGCTTGTTGTATCCTAGTCAACTAGATGTGGGATGAATAAGAACAAAGGAGATTCCAGGGGCTTATGCCTAAGCTCCTGATAAGGAGACAAGCTCCATGGGGGTGATGGCTTATGCCTGTAATCCTAGCTACTTAGGAGGCTGAGATCTGAGGATCATGGTTCAGAGCCAGCCCTCTAAAGTCTGTGAGACTTGAATTAACCACCAGAAACCTGGAAGTGGTGCTAAAACTCAAGGGGTAGTGGTGGTAGCTTTGAGCTGAAGAGCTCAGGGACCGCACCCAGGCCCAGAGTTCAAGTCCTCACATACTAACAAAAAAAAGGAGTCAAGCTCAAGATGACCCATCACATTCTGCCATAAGGGAAAAAAAAAAAAAAACTTTTATTTCAGCATCTCACCCTTTCCTTCATCTTGACTTTTTCCCTTCTGAGTTTCTCCCTTTTCTATCTTGTTAGCAGAAGACAAAATTTCATGTGAAGGAGTCATTCTAAACCATTGACTTTAAAATGTACATTTCTACATGCACCTCTGCCTGACCATGGCGGATGGGGTTTATGATGACACGGATATGAAAGGCAGAGCGATGAAATTCAAAGCAAAGGGAGATGGTGAGAGGCTAACATGCTGACCACCACTGCACTCCACTCCACCTCACTGCTTAGAGAGCATCACATGGCTTTGTCCAAAGGTAAGGCTTTCTGTTCTACAAATAGAGCAACACGCATTTAGTTCTAATGCTTCACGCATATGAGTCAGCATTCAAGGATTTGACCTGGTTTGTAAAACTAAGAACACAGGTCAAATGCCAGTGACTCACACCTGTAATCCCAGCTACTCAGGAGGCTGAGAAAACTGAGCTCAGATCCAGGTTCAAAGACATCCACGGTAGGAAAGTCCATGAAACTCACATCTACAATTAACCAGCAAAAAATACCTGACCCAACTGGTAGATGGAGCACCACCTTGGGCAGAAAAAGTTAAAGGGCAGAGCCCAGGCCCTGAGCTCTCTGCTTCCATCCCACCAAGAGAAGCTGAGAATTAAAACATGAATGCCAAGCATCTGCCAAGTGCAAGTCTAGCCTGCTCAGATCCATTTGGAGCACAAGGCTGCCCCCTGATGGCAGAATGTGATGGGTCATCTTGAGCTTGACTCCTTTTTTTGTTAGTAGTGGGACTTGAACTCTGGGCCTGGGCATTGTCCCTGAGCTCTTCAGCTCAAAGCTACCACCCTACCCCTTGAGTTTTAGCACCACTTCCAGGTTTCTGGTGGTTAATTCAAGTCTCACAGACTTTAGGGCTGGCTCTGAACCATGATCCTCAGATCTCAGCCTCCTAAGTAGCTAGGATTACAGGCATAAGCCATCACCCCATGGAGCTTGTCTCCTTATCAGGAGCTTAGGCATAAGCCCCTGGAATCTCCTTTGTTCTTATTCATCCCACATCTAGTTGACTAGGATACAACAAGCAAATAAATAAAACTGAGTAGATATTTTCTTTTAAAATGTGTTTTGAGGGGCCGGGAGTTTGGCCTAGTGGTTAAAGTGCTTGCCTAGCATGCATGAAGACCCGGGTTCGATTCCTCGGTACCACATACATAGATAAAAGCCGGAAGTGGTGCTGAAGCTCAAGTGGTAGAGCTCTAGCCTTGAGAAAGTCCAAGGATAGTGCTCAGACCCTGAGCTCAAGCCCAGGACTAGAAAAAAAAAATGTGTTTTGATACAATTAAAACAAAAGCAAAAGCAAATCCTTTGTTTATTAGAAAACAAGCAGAAAATGTTGCCAGGCACTGGTGATTCATGTTTGTAATCCTAGCTATTTGGGAGGCTAAGACCTGAGAATCATAGTTCCAAGCCAGCAAAGGAAGAAAGGTATGAGACTCTTATTTCCAGTTAACCACCAGAAAGCCAGAAGTAGAGGTGTGGCTCAAATGACAGAACACTCACCTTAGGTTAAAAGGCCAAGTAAGAATGTGAGGCCATGAATTCAAGCCCCAGTACCCACACTTAATAGACAGACAGACAGACAGACAGACAGATGGATGGGAGAAATGCACCCCCCTGAGGGAAAACACCAAAGAAGAGGCCTGAATAGATGCAATATAGCTTATGTAATACATATATATTTCCTAGGTAACCAGGGCTTTTCAGAAAAACAATCACTAGCCTAAACCCTAGTGGAATGGCAGAAGGATGTTGAAGGCTACAGGGAAAAGACCAGAGGGGTGAGGCTGAGGAGAACAAGGAGGGATGGTACTTGAACCCAGTGCCACCTGTCATAAAATCCTCTGGTTCATTTTCATCCATCTCATCCCAAGATTATGGAACTAATGTGCTCTAGTCCTTCTTCCTCCTCTATTCAGAGAACTTCTCCACAGCACATTCTATACAACCAGTGTATGTTATCCAAGAAGACATTGTTACCGGATCAATCCCAAATGGGTATGGATTTCCAGAATATACGCCTGGAACAGTTGGGTTCAGTTGTAAGTAGGTATTTGCCTCCAGTACATGAGTGCTACAGAGAAAGAGAAAAATAAAACAAAATCAAATAAATCAATGAACCATCAGAGGGGGGGAAGAATAATCTAACTTCCTCAGTCGGGATCTTGTAGAATAACCAAAGTCCAACATGTTACTTTAAGTCATTCAGCCCTTAAAGAAGAGAGAGGGGAGGGGAAGGGAGAGAAGGGGTTATTGACTGACTTTGCCAGTACACCAGGTAAGACTCTTATGGATTAGGAAGAGCCAGGCTGTGCACTTACTTCCAGGTGCCATTCCTAAACATGGCCTGGACACTCCAAGAAGACCCGAAGATGTTGAAGGACTTGGAGAAGCAGTCGTTGTAGATCAGACCCGTGTAAATGGAGAAAATTCCCATGAGGAGGATCAGGTAGCGCCCGTGAAAGAAGGTATTCCAGATCTGGGTCCAGGAAACGGGAGACAGGTATGAGTCTCTGGAGATGCATGAGGGGTGGGCCCACTTACCGGGAGGGCACACTGGGCAAGGGCAATGTGTGTGTGTGTGTGTGTGTGTGTGTGTGTGTGTGTGTGTGTGTGTGTGTCTCTCTCTCTCTCTCTCTCTCTCTCTTTCTCTCTCTCTCTCTCTCTCACACACACACACACACACAGCCTGATTGTACAGTACACTGGGGTCTTCTATTACAAAGTTGAGTATCTGGCTATGTATTGAAGCAGAACTTTGCAACTCACTTGCAATATTTCCCCTAGAAAACAACCTCCGTTAAGCTGGTGGTGGTTTGCCTTTGCATCTAGTTGACTCATTCCCATGTCACTGAGCTAACACTAACCAATTCCACCAGCAACTGAAGTGGCAGCCATTCTTATAATTCATAGCACAGCTAAAGGCATGCTTGCCTTGTCAAATGTATTAACATGGGTGTTGGTGAGACTCTTATCTCCAATAAACTACCACAAAGCTGGAAGTGGAGCTGTGGTCTAGTGGAAAAACACTAGCCATGAGCAAAAGAAGCTCCCAGACAGTACCCAGGCCCTGAGTTCAAGCTTCAGGACTGGCACAAAGGTTAAAAAAAGGAAGCTAAAATTCTCATGCTCTCCATGATGAATATTTTTCAAATTTCTGAAATTATGAATAAGCACATATACAAAAAATAGGAAGATACTTATTATTTTTCTCTAGGTGGTTAGACTATAGTGCTTTCTGGATTTTTACTATGCATAGGCATGATTTTTTATAATCATAAAAAAGTGCTAGAAAAAACTAAAGGGGGGTAGAGGTGTAGCTTAGTGGTACAATGTATAGCTCATGAAGCCCTGAGTTCGGGCCACAGCACCACGAAGGAAAAAAAAAAATTAATAAAAGAGGCCAGGCACCAGTGGCTCAGACCTGTGATCCTAGCTCCTCCAGAGACCTAAAGTTTCTGATTTGAAACCAGTTGGGCAAGAAAGTCCAGGAGTTTCTTATCTTGAATTAAACAGCAAAATGCTAGAAGTGGAGATGTGGTTCGAGTGTTAGGGTCTTGAGCAAAAGGAGCCAGGCGATGGTGGCTTATACCTACAATCTTAGCTATTCAGGAGACTGAGATCTGAGGATTATGATTAAAAGTCAGACTGGACAGGAAAGTCTGTGGGACTCTCGTCTCTAGTTATCCATCAAAAAGCCAGAAATGGCATGGTAGCTCAAAGTGGTAGAGCACTAGCCTTGAGCACAACAGCTCAGGGGCAGCATCCAGATCCTGAGTTCAAGCTACAGGACTGAAAAGAAAAAAGAAAAAGAGCTCAAGGATACAACAAGGCCCTGGACTGGAACACATAAACACACAAAACAAAGATTAAGAAGAGTCAACCAAAAAAACCCGGATGTTCTGAATGGAATCCACCAACCTAGCCAAAGAAGCTATATCTCTGGCCAGTGGTTTAGTGTTGAATTTTGGTTCTTCTCTCACTTTACAGCTCCCTTTCTTCTGTCCAGCCGTGTGTGTGTGTGTGTGTGTGTGTGTGTGTGTGTGTGTGTGTGTGTGTGTGTGTGCTCTCCTGCTCCCAGCAGCCCTTGGGCACCCACCTCACTGCTACTCTTCTGGGCGAGCAAGCTTCTCTCATTGATCACCATCCACAGCGCGGCCATCAGCATAACCACCCCATGTCCGCAGTCCCCGAACATCACCGCAAACAGGAAGGGGAAGGTGATGATGGTGTAGGGAGCTGGGGGGAGGGGAGGAAACAGCCTGAGACGCTGGACCCAGCTCCCTCCACCCCATCACAGCCCCTCCGCTTCCCGTGCCTCTTGATTGTCTTCCCTCTCGGTCCCAACCCACACCCTGGCCTGGCTCCCACAGGCCCACGAGTGGAAATTCTTCCACACTATACACCTGCCAGACCCAGAGAGATTTCCTCAAGGTCATAAGATTTAAAAAGAATTTTCTGTCAGGTTCACATCTGTAATCCTAGCTACTCAGGAGGCTGAGGTCTGAGTGGAGGCGTGGTCCAAGTGGTAGAGCACCAGTCTTGAGCAGAAAAGCGAAACAACACAACAAAGCCCTGAGTTCAATTCCAAGTGCCAGCACACTCCAAACGTGTTCTACTGCTGCCTTCTGTAGTCTCTCCACCACCACCTTGATGGTGTCTCCCTCGTTAACACACACCACACACCATACACCACCAGCAGACACTGACACCTGCATCGACCCCCGTGGCCCCCACATTCCCAAATCAGGCACAAGCCTAGACTGGAGGACAACACCACAGCACCCGGCCTTTGCACTTTGCTATCTAGGTCACCAAGATCTGAAACACTTGTCACCAAGACTCAAATCTCCTCAACCCACGTCCCTATACACATACACATAGCCAGGCCTGCAAAGACACGAGCTAGCTAGGCCTAGGGTTGACTCACTGAAGAAAACAAGAATGGAATTTGGCTGTCTGGTGGTGCTGTCTTGAAAGAAGTGGACAGTCAAGCCGGGAGTTTGGCCTAGTGGTAGAGTACTTGCCTAGCATGCACGAAGACCCAGGTTTGATTCTTCGGTACCACATACCAGAAAAAGCTGAAAGTGGTGCTGTGGCTCAAGTGGTGGATCTCTAACCTTGAGAAAGCCCAAGGACAGTGCTCAGGCCCTGAGTTCAAGCTCCAGGACTGGCAGAAAGAAAGAAAATAGCCAGGTACGGTGGATGGCAACCACCTGTAATCCCAGCCTTCAGCAGGCAGAGGCAGAAGGATTGTGAGTTTGAGGCCAGCCTGAGCCACACAGTCAGCAATAACAAAAAAGGAAGGGCAGAAGACAAATGTTTTAGCAGCTGGAATTTATGAAAGGCGGGACATCAGGAAACCAAGCTAGACTTTAGGAATGTGGGTTTTAAGCACTTTGCCTCCTCTGTCCTCTGAGAGAGCCATCATACCAAATTTTTGCTTTCACCCATTGTACGATGCTTCCAATTTTACCTGGGTTTATCTCCCGGTAACTGCCCACGCCATATGCATCCACAATGTTCTGAAAGCCGGCTGTGAATTTATTGGTCCTATTAAAGGTGGGGGGAGGTGTTTTAGATTCCACTTCTGTCAAGATGGGGGCCATGGAGGAGCCGCTGAGTTCCTGCAGGAAGAACAATGAACTGGGGACATCTCATTGTTATTGTTGTTGGTCATGGGGCTTGAACTCAGCCTGGGTGCTATCCCTGAGCTCTTTGTGCTCAAGGTGAGTGCTCTGCCACTTAAGCCACAGAGCGACTTCTGATTATTAATTAGAGACAAGAGTCTCACAGGGACTTTTCTGCTGGGCTGACTTCAAACTCTGATCTTCAGATCTCAGCCTCCTGAGTAGCTAGGGTTACAGGTGTGAGCCACAGGTACCCAGCTCAGGATATCTCTTAACCTTGATAGAAAGCAGTTTTTTCACTCTTCCCTTTCCCAGCCCCCCAACTTGCTTGTTATCTAGACTCTTCTAGATCTAGCACACCTTAGAGGCATTAAAGAGATCCTGAACTGAGTGGCTCACACCAGTGATCCCTAGCTACTTGGGAGGCTGAGAACTGAGGTTCAAAGTCATCCTAGGCAGCAAAGACCATGAGACTGTGATCCAGTTAACCTGCAGAAAGTCTGAAGTGGGCTATGGCTCCCCAGCCCACGGTCAGACAGCAAGTTCAGGAGTTTCTTTTCTTTTTTCTCTTTCTTTGTTTCTTTCTTTCTTTCTTTTCTTCCTTCTTTTTTTGTGGTTCATGGGGCTTGAACTTGGCCTGAGCTCTGTCCCTGAGCTCTTCAGCTCAAGGCTACAGCCCTGCCCTTGAGCCAAGCCCCACTTCCTATTTTCTAGAAGTTAATTGGAGATAAGTCTCAGGTCCTTTTGTGCCCAGGCTGGCATTGAACCTTGATCCTCAGATCTCAGCCTCCTGAGTAGCTAGGCATAAGCCACCATGCCTGGCAGGAGTTCCTTGCCCTGTTCTTATATTCTCATGGCGTGATTATCAGCTCTTAAATGGCAAAGCCGGGTCAGTTCCTTTCTGTATGTTCACATCCTCTGGCAAGTGACATGTGCCCCAACATCCTCTCATTTGCCACTTTCACTTCCTCCATGTCCCCCCATTCGAGGCCTTTCTAGCCCTATGTGGGGAGGGAGGCACTTCAGTTATTTCTGAGGACTGCAGAAATGGTCTGAAGTCACCTGGGAGTGAGTGTGGGCCCTCTGTGATTATGAGAGGCTGTGCCACACTCTAACTCCAGCAGGAAAACACCACCACCCCTCCCCACTCCCCTTAATCTTCACATGGTCCAGTGCACACCCTGTCATCCCCAGGAAGTACCCTCTGCCCTGCCCTGTCCAGGCAGATATGCCCTGTCTGGATAATTTGGGGCCATGGGTGGAGACACAGGAGTGTACAGGGGTTTATGAGAAACATGTCCTGTGTTCAAATCCTGCCTTCAGCATTGTTGCTGGAGCCAGGAAGCAAGAAAACTCCCCGTATCTCAGTTTCCTCTTCTGGATCAAAAGGAATAAGAATACCTCCCACTTCTTTCCACATTTAGACCACACGTCCTCTACCTTCTGATCCCACAGCCTGAATTTCCTTCCTTCCCCCACAGCCCCCATCTTTCCACAGCACAAACGATGTCAGCTGGCATAGCCTGCCCTGTCTCCCTACATGGGCTCTGAGTGTCTGCGGCTGCCAGTCTCACCCGTCCCTGTCCTATCTGGATGTCACCAGTGGGGTGCACAGGTGATTAGAACAAGCCCTCTCCCCACACCATCTATCATCACTTTCCTGTCTGATTTCCCTCTGCTGGTAGGAAATCACATTGTCCAAGCATGAGATTCTGAGAGTCCTAGAGCTGGTCCTGGGGCCAGCTAGTCTAGGAGACTAACACAGAACGCTGTAAGCCCCTTCGGTACCCCACCCACCACGCACCATGCCCTGCTGCAAGGCTCTCTTGATGCGCCCGGTGTCCGCCACCGGGAACCAGATCTCGGCGATGACGCACTGCTGGGTGACGTCGATGCTGCACAGGTTGAGGGTGTGGTAGATGGCCTTCATCTTCTGCACCTTGGTGAGCCAGGAGTGCCAGCTGGCAGCAGCTTCCTGCAACAGGCGCTGGCGGTGGGATTCCGTCTGCGTGATGACCTGGGCAAAGTTTGAAAGACAAGGCACACGTGTGTGGGAGTGGATGCGGTGGCAAACCCAGAGGTTCACCTGCCATGGTGGCTTCCCCGACCCACCTGGACTCTACCTGTCCTGACGGGCCACCCCGCCCCGCCCGAGCTGAGAGCCCTGAGGCAAACCCCATTTGCTCCCCAGGATTCTGTGGGCCTAGGTTGAATCACACCCAGCTGAGAATTCATTTTTGTTTGCAGGGTTAAGACAACCAGGTGCTGGTGGCTCACTCTTGTAATCCTAGCTATTTAGGAGGCTAGGATCTGAGTGTCATGGTTCAAAGCCAGCCTAGACCAAAAAAAAAAAAAAAATATCTGGGGCTGGGAGTTTGGCCTAGTGGTAGGGTGCGCTTGTCTAGCATTCACGAAGACCTGGGTTCGATTCCTCAGTACCACATACATAGAAAAAAAAAAAGAAAAAAAGCCAGAAGTGGTGCTGTGGCTCAAGTGATAGAGCCCTAGCCTTGAGAAAGCCCAAGGACAGTGCTTAGACACTGAGTTTAAGCCCCAGGACTGGCAATAAATAAAATAAAATAAAAAATCAGTGAGACTCTTATGTCCAATTAACCACCAGAAGTGGAGTTGTGGTTCAAAGTGATAGAGCTCAAACCCAGGACCAGGAAAAAAAAAAAAAAAAAAAAAGCTGATAGCAGAGCTGTGGTGCAAATAGAAGAATGCAAGCCTGGAGTGACAAAGCCACAAAAAGAACATGAGGGCCTGACTCTTTTAATACACACACACACACACACACACACACACACACACACGCATGCACAACACACACATATGCACACACACACACACACACACACAAATATGCACATATTTCTGAACTCCTTTCCTTAGGATCTAAAGTTACGCTAGCTTTTACAGTAGCCACATGCAGCTACTTAAATTCACATTTAATACAAATTAATAACAACCCGAAGTTCCATTCCTCTGTGTCACTGGCCACATTTCCAGAACTCCACGAGACTCCCAGTTTCCGGCACTGATGGTATGGGCTGCACCAGGAAGTTCTGTTGAACAGAATGTGCTAGAACATACCAACAGCTAGCTTCAGGGACCACTCACTGTCAAAGCTACTGTGACTGGAGAATGCTCTCATCTTGGTCATGCTTGGTGTCACTTCCTATGGCGACACCCATCTTTACCAGAGAAAAGAAGTTGAGCTGGCGAAACTTGATTGACTGTTTTTATAGAGTAGTTAATTAGTTTAAACAACTGAATACTGGCCAAACTGGTTGGCTGGAGGTGGAGCTCAAGGCTGCCAATCAAGGGCCCCTTTGACGGGATAGGGCTGACTCCAGCGACTGACGAGGGCTGTGGTCAATGCCTGGGCAGTACATGACTTAACCTCGGCATACTAAGGGCTATTTTCTAATTGCACAATCTCCGGCAGCTGCACAATCTCCAACAGCTGCCACCAGTCCAGCTCAGCACACCCTCCAGCCTGAGAAACAGGACAGCCAGAGCAGAGGTGGCCTCTCCAGACACCTGAGTCCTTCACTTACTGTGATTAAATCTTCCAACCTCACGTTGACTCCAGCCAGCATCTCTCTGCGCTCCGCCGCAGGCTCTGGACAGGGGTAGATGGTGGCCCGGAACCTGTGTTTAATGCATTCCAAAGAACACTGTGGGTTACTGCTGAAAGACGGCCTGCAATGGCTCTTCTCCAAGGCCAGTGTTGGCTGACTTGGGCCAGAGGGCCCTCCTCCTCCCAGAAACCCTCCTGTTTGACAGTCAGAAAATAAATTCCCAGGCCAAATTCAGGGGGCTCACACTTATAATCCCAGCTACTCAAGAGGCTGAGATCTAAGGAGCAAAGCTCAAAGCCAGACTAGGCAAGAAAAGCTGTGAGACTCTTCAATTAACCAGCAAAAAGCCAGAAGTAGAGCTATGGTTCAAGTGATAGAGCACCAGTTTTAAGTGAAAAGCTAAGGGACAGCAGCCAGGCCTTGAGATCAAGTATTGGCTCATGTATATGCGTATGTGTGTGTGTGTGTGTGTGTGCACGCTCACGTACACACACACACACACACACACACACACACGGAGGAAATGGTTCCCAGCTTTATACCCCTCTCTCTCTAGACACTGAAGCAATGGTTTTCTTGTGTGAATGAGCTTCATTCAAACCATAAAGCCTAGGACCTACTCTGGAAAAAAGACTGCACACCTGGTATCTCCTTTCCCCTCTAGCATCTATTCTTGTACACCATCCTTCTGAATTGAGTAATTTGATTATGAGGGGCTGTAAAAATAACTTAGCTGTGCTATGCCTTTTTTTTTGAGGGAGGGGGGGTGACAGTGGCTCATGCCTACAAGCCTAGCTTTTCAGAAGGCTGAGATCTTAGAATCATGGAACAAAGTCAGATTAGGGACATAAATCCACAAAACTCTTAATTACATACATGCCAGAAGTAGAGGTGTGACTCAAGTAGTACCAAGTCAGCCTTGGGCAGAAATGCTAAGCTAGAGACCCCAAGTTCAAGCCCAACTAATAGCACACACATACCAATTGCATTTTTTCTTCTTTTTTCTTTTTCTTTCTTTTTTTTTCTTTTCCTTCTTTTTTTTTTTTTTTTTTTTTTTTTTTGCCAATCTTGGCGCTTGAACTCAGAGCCTGAGCACTTTCCTTGGGCTTTCTCAAGGCTAGTGGTCTGCCACTGGAGCCATAACACCGCTTGCGGCTTTTTCTATGTATGTGATACTGAGGAATCGAACCCAGGTCTTTATGCATGCTAGGCAAACACTCTATCACCAGGCTAAACTCTTGGCCCTTTTTAGTCATAATCTTATCAAGTAAGATTCCAACAAACATGCAAGCTACCCAGTCATGTATTGTACATGGTACACTTCTGTCCCCAACCATCAGTAACCAAGCCGTGAATGGTCCCTCTTACCCATCACAGATCTTCTTAATTTTCTGCCTGAGCTGATCTCCTTGATAAAATATGATGAATATATTCTTTTTAATTTCTTCTTTCTGGGAAATCAGAATAGGTTTTTAAGCCTCAAAGGAATAGACTCAGTACGTGTTCCAGTACTACAGGCCCAGGTGGACTCTAAATTCAGCTCTCATTCTAAGAAATGTGATTCAAAACAAGAAAACAGCCAGAATAGGGAAGTAAGTTGCTGGAGCGCTTGAACATGAGCTGGACTGCCCCACCAGAGTTAACCCAGATACATCTGCATTGAAGGGATGAATGTGTGTTTGATATTTAACAAATGTAACAAAGTGCCTAATTTGCGTGCGTGTGTGTGTGTGTGTGTGTGTGTGTGTGTTTGATGGGGCTTGAACTCAGGGCCTTATGTTCTCACTTGGCTTTTCTACTCAAGACTGAGGGCTGGGGAGTTTGGCCTACTGGTAGAGTGCTTGCCTAGCATACACGAAGACCCAGGTTCGATTCCTTGGTAGCACATACATAGAAAAAAGCCGGAAGTGGTGCTGAGGCTCAAGTGGTAGAGCGCTAGCCTTGAAAAGGTCCAGGGACAGTGCTCAGGCCCTGAGCTCAAGCCCAGGACTGGCCAAAAAAAAAAATGACTTATACTCTACCACTTGAGCCACACTTCCATTTCTGGCTGTGTCTAATGGGGTGCCTCTGTGCACATATGTGTGCTTGTGCACACACATGCATATGTGTGTTTGTATTCATGTAGATGTATGTGTGTATTTGTGTGAGTGCCAGTCTTGGGGCTTATACTCAGTACCTAGCACAGTCGTTGAGCTTTTGTTCTCAAGGCTAGCACTCTATACCACCTCAGTCACAGGCCATTTCTGGCTTTTTGTAGTTAATTAGAGATGAGTCTTCTTGGAGCCGGACACAACTGAGATCTGAGGATAAAGGTTCAAAGCCAACCTGGGTAGAAAAGTTCATGAGACTCTTTTTCTTTTTTTTTTTTTCAGTCGTGGGACTTGAACTCTGGGCCTGAGCAGCACAAGGCTACCGCCCTATCCCTGGAGCCACAGCGCCACTTCCATCCATGAGACTTATCTCCAATTAAACCCCAGAAAATTTGTGGTAAAGTGCTAGCCTTGAGCTGAAGAGCTCAGGGACAGCAATCAGGCGCAGAGTTTAAGCCCATGACCAGAAAAAGTCTCTTTAGCTGGGGGGGCTGGTCGCTCATGCCTGCAAGCCTAGCTACTGATGAGGCTGAGATCTGAGGATCACAGTTCAAAGCCAGCCCAGGCAGGAAAGTCAATGAGACAAACATCAGAACATGTATATTCAGAAGGAAATGCAAATAAAAGGTACAGAAATACAGAAGGTTTCATTCACTCAAAGTAAATATTAGACATGCATAACATCAAAATAAGCCATCTGTGGCTGTGGCTCAGGAAGAGGCTAAGATGCAGTAGGAGAGCCCAAAGTGTCTACTGATTATGACAAATGAGGGAGACTCTTGGGCCTATGCTCCTTTGAGTCACTTAATATGACTTTTTCTAAGTCTTCCCATTTCCTTACTAATGGGGCGATGTCATTCTTTCTGACAGCAGCATAGAATTCCATTGTGTACAAATACCACATCTTGTTGATCCACTCATCAATTGAGGAGCATCTGGGTTTTGCTTAAGGCTAGTGCTCTGCCCCTTGAGCTACAGCACCACTTCCAGCTTTATATGTGTATGTGGTACCGAGGAATCGAATCCAGGGCTTCACGCATGATAGGCCCAAAGTTAAAATATTCTGTGTAAAGGATACAGGGCTCAGACTTGGGTCAGGAATAGAACGCTTGCCTTGGATGCTCAAGGTCCTGAGTTTGATTCTCACCAACATGATAAATAAATAACTAATTTTAAATAACAAATGCATAGTACTGGGGGAGAAAAATCTCATATTATCTACAATACTCTCTATACCCATAGAAAAACCATACACCATTATACCTGCCTAGGGTTGTAGGCAAGAGAAAAGGAGTGCAAGAATTGGAGAAAGGGTTGGAGGGAGGGAGGAGGGGAGGAAGAAAGGAAGGGAGGAAGACAGGAAGGAAGGAAGGAAGGAAGGAAGGAAGGAAGGAAGGAAGGAAGGGAAAGGAAAGGAAGAAAGGGAGGAAGGAAGGAAAGAAGCAAGAAAGGGAGGAAGGAAGGAAAGGGAGGAAGGGTGGGAGGGAGGGGAAGGAAGGGAGGAAGGAAGGAAGAAAGGAAGGAGGGAAGGAAGCAAGGAAGCAAGGAAGCAAGGGTGGGAGGGAGGAAGGGGATATTAGCATCATGGAATGAAAGCCACAAAGCTCTGAGAGCATGCGCACTCAGGGTCCTGGCCATAGGAATCTGGACAGCGCTTCCTGCAGGCCTCCCCTCCCCTCCCCTCCCCTGTCCTCACCGTGACCGGATCTTCCAGAGGCATATCCATCTCACTGAACTTCAAGTAGACATTTCCCCGGCAAACTCGCCACAGCAGCCTCTCAAAGGAAGCCATCCTCTCCCTGTGTATCACACCAGCTGTGAACCTGGGCAGAAGAGATGACAGCACTGAGGCACTGGGCACAGGGACGCGGGCACAGAGGTGGGGACCACCCCACTCCATGAGCAGGAGGCAGCTTCACACAGTCCTGGGCCCGGGGCCACAAAGCCACCTGGTACCCCAGCCCCAACCCACCCCAAATCTCTTTGGCCCTTCTGTTTCCAGGTATTTTGATTTTTGCTGACCTAAACTCCTCACAGGGCCATCAAAACAGTGACCTTTGTTAGTTTAGTGCTATTTTCCTGTGCCAATACTGGGACTCGAACACAAGGCCTTGCATTCTTACCTGGCTTTTTCCTGCTCAAGGCTAGCACTCTAGCACTTGACACCTCTACTCCTGGCCTTTTTTCTGGTTAATTGGAGATTAAAAGTCTCACAAACTTTTCTACCCTGCTGGTTTAGTATTACAATCCTTAGATCTCAACTTCCTGAGTAGTTAGGATTACAGGTGTAAGCCACCAGTGTGGGACAGTTTATTACTTTAAATGTATTACCTCTAAAATAATTTAAATGTTTTTCATTTTTTGGTTTTTGTTTTTTGGGGGGTTTTTTTGGTCAGTCATGGGGCTTGAACTCTGGGTCTGGGCACTGTCCCTGAGCATCTCAGCTCAAGGCTATCACTCTACCACTCGAGCCACAACACCACTTCTGTTTTTCAGGTGGTTAGCTGGAGATGAGAATTTCACAGACTTTAATGCCCGGGCTGTCTTTGAACCTCAATCCTCAGATCTCAGCCTCCTGAGCAGCTAGGATTACAGGCATGAGTCACTGGTTCCCAGCTCAATTTAAACACTGTAAATAAACAATTTAGGACAAATAATTTAAATAAATGTATTTTCTTTTCCTTTCATCCAACTAGAAGGCTGAAAAATATCTATTGACTAAAAATATCTGGCTGCGCCATGGCTCAGTGGTTAGAGTACCTACCTAGCAAGTATGCCTTTTTAATAATTAATAATAATAATAACTCCAAACTCACAATTTTTGAAATGTTCAGAAATATTTTCATTTGTGCTAGTTCTCAGGGCCCGGGCACTGACCCTGAGTTTCTTTTATTCAAGATTAGCACTCTACTACTTGAGCCACAGTTCTACCTCTAGATTTTCATAGTTTATTGGGAATAAGTCTCAGAGATTTTCCTACCCAAGCTGGCTTTGAACTGCCATCCTTAGATCTCAGCCTCCTGAGTAGCTAGGATTACAGGTGTGAACCACTACACCCAGCCAAAAACACTTGCCCTGAGTTCAAACTTCACTACCACAAAAGAAGTAGCTTTTAAAATCCATCAATCTCATTTAGACACTGAATGAAATATTGTTTAGAATTACCACACATTACCATTGCATGGGTGCAATTTGTTTATCTAACCATACCATTTCTAATTTTTTTTGGTTGGTGGTGGGGCTTGAACTCTGGGCCTGGGCACTATCACTGAGCTCTTCAGCTTAAGGCTACCACCCTACCCCTTGAGCCACAGCACCACTTCTGGTTTTCTGGTGGTTAATTGGAGATAAGACTTTTGTGCCTGTGCCAGCTTTGAACTGCGATCCTCAGATCTCAGCCTCCTGAGTAGCTAGGATTACAGGTGTGAGCCACCACTCCCAGCTCTAATTGTTTTTAAAAACTCAAAACTTAGGGGCCGGCGTCATAGCCTAATGGTAGAGTGCTTGCCTAGCATTCATGAAGCCCTGGGTTCAATTCCTCAGTATCACATATACAGAAAAAGCAGAAGTGGCGCTGCAGCTCAAGTGGCAGAGTACTAAAAAAGTGTCCAAGGACAGTGCCCAGGCCCCAAGTCAAGCCCCAAGACTGGCAAAAAAAAAAAAAAAAAAAACCTCAAAACTTTAGCTAGGCACTGGTAGCTCATGCCTATATTCCTAGCTACTGAAGAGGCTGAAATCTGAGGATTACAGTTCAAAGCCAGCCAGACAGGGAAGTCTGTGAGACTGTTATCTCCACTGAACAAACAAAAAGGCAGAAGTAAAGTTGTGGTTCAAGTGGTAGAGCACAAAAGGTCAGAGATAGTGCCCACGCGGAGTTCAAGCCCCAGGACTGGTACCCTCTCCAAAAAAAGCTTCAAATTCTAAATGCATTTTATCAAGTAATACTCTCAATACAACCCACGAAAACTTTTCACCTGCCAGGCATTTAGCTAAGGACAAGGACTCGTCTAGCCTTAACTCTTAGAAACTGAAGTCCACTTACCCCAACTTTCCAGTCATGAACGTGGGTATGGCTCTTAACTCCAGGAGACCAGAAGTGTCTTCAGTAAAGAAGTCTTCAGCTAAATTAGTTTCTGTCTGAAAGCCAGAGCACCAATACCATCGCTTAAATATACCAGTAACTGAAAGCACCCCACTCCTACACACTTCTCTCTCTTTTTTTCTTCTTTTCATTGTGCCAGTACCAGGACTTGAACTCGTGGCCTTCCGCTCTCCCTTAGCTTTTTTGCTCAAGGCTTGTGCTCGATTAATTGAGCCATAGCCCCACTTCTGGCTTTTTAGTGGTTAATTGGAAATAAGAGTCTCACAGACTTTCCTGCCTGGACTTGTTTTGAACTTCAATCCTTGGATCTCAGCTATGAGTAGCTTGGATTACAGGCATGAAACCCCAGTGCCTGGCTGATTTTGTCTGTTTTTAATGAAGCTTTAATTTTCCACAAATAATTAACAGAAGTGCACAAGCAGAGTGCTTGTTCCACATCAGAACTTTCTTGGGTTTCAATCTAACAGCCCCCTAGGCTTTCCTTCTGTCAGAGCCATTTTGTTTTGGGGGGTTTTGTTTGTTTTTGTCAGTCATAGAGTTTGAACTCTAGGCCTGGGCACTGTCCCTGAGCCCCTCAGCTCATGGCTAGCATTCTACCACCTGAGCCACAGTACCACTTCCGGTTTTCTGGTGGTTAATTGGAGATAAGAGTGTCATAGACTTTCATGCCCAGGCTGGCTTTGAACCATGATCCTCAGATCTCAGCCTCTTGAGTAACTAGAATTATAGGTATGAGAGAGCCACTTTCGGTGCATACTTTTTTCTTGAGCACTGTAATACTTTTGCCTCCAAGTCAGCCACTACCACCCAGAATCCTTTCCCATTCACCCATAACCTGGCTGTAGGCACAGAGACAATATTTTACTCCTATTCCAAACCAGCCAATGTTTCAAGTGAAAGCATGAGGCCTCAGAAAAGCACCCTGCACTCCATTCCCACCAAAAGACCTCAAAGAAGTCCTGGGTTTTTTTCAGGAGGTATTTCAGTTCCGTCAGCTCTAGGAAGGTCTTCTTCAATGCTTGCTGATTCTGGTTGGATTCCTGTAATTCTCCTTCCAGTTTTTCTAGAATAGTCTATATGGGAAAGAAAAAAGAAGGTAAGCCAGGCAAAAAGAGTTATGGCACTCTCACTATATATTAACCATGCTGCTACCAAAAATCAATAGGCATTTGGTGGCATATAAAGAAGCTGGACACTGCATGGCTATCCAGTAATCAACTCAATGCACATGCACATTGTAGCCTGAGCCCTCTCCACGTGGGGAAGGCGGGGATATGCTCTGAACATGAGCAAGGAGCTTTGTAGGGACCCCAAGGCATCCTGCCCCCAATTAAAACAGAAAAAGGAGGGGCCAGGAGTTTGGCCTAGTGGTAAAGTGCTTGCCTTGCATGCATGAAGACCCAGGTTCAATTCCTCAGTACCACATACATAGAAAAAAAAAAGCCAGAAGTGGTGCTGAGGCTCAAGTGGTAGAGCTCTAGCCTTGAGAAAGTCCAAGGACAGTGCTCAGGCCCTGAGCTCAAGCCCAGGACTGGCAAAAAAACAAAAAACAAAAAAACAACAACAAAAAAATATATATATATGGAGAGGAGGGGAGGGGAGAAAAGAGGAGAGGAAGGAAAGAGAAGAGGGGAAGGGGAGGGAAGGAAGGAAGGGAAGACAAAGGGTGGAGAGGAAAGGCAAGAAAAAGAAAGAGAAGGGAGGGGAGGGGATTTGTAAACACTTCCACTCTTCTCACTCAAGTTTCTGGGGTTGGAAAAATACTTATTTTCATGTTAACCATATTAATGTGCAATGTGATCCTGTTTTCAGGTAAATCAATACAAGTTTTCTTTGGGCTACCATTTAAGATTGTTTATACACTAGATATTAAGAATGATAATCCACATGAACAAAGTTCTTTGGGCTCCTCAGAATTGGTTTCTGAGACTGAGAAAGTTGGGAGTGAATGACTTGGAAGAACAATTAGGAAATGTCACACTGATGTGGAGCCCAAGCAGCAGGAGCAGGGAGGGGACTGGGAATGCAGACTCAGTGCAGTGGGAGAGGACAGTGGGGTTCACTGGGTCTGAAAGATGGGCTAGACTTGAAGGCAGTGGTGGTGCCAGGAGAGGCATGTAGTATGAGGCGCTGGGGGAGGAAAGCTAGAAGAAATGCCAGCATTGGGGCCAGCATGCAGTAAATGGGGGACAGAGCAGGGACAGGGCCCCGTCTCCATCAGGGGTCAGAGGAGGCTGAGCCCTTATCCTTATCAGTAGGGAACTGGTAAGACAAAGCAAAACCAGGAATAGAGAGAAAAGACTGGAAATGTTAAAACTGGAAAGTCTAGAAGATTCCTGCCATCATTCAGAAGCAGGAGTTCTAGCACAAACCAGAAAGATATCTCCCACACCCAACCACAGATTAGAAACTAAGGCAGAGAAGGGAGCAGAGGAGAGGGGGCTGTTAAACTCACAGGCCTGCAGGCCTCCAAGTTTTTCCCATATCAAGAGTTTAACAGGACAAGATCCAAGTTTTTTTTTCTAGAAGGGTTCATATCGATAGTAGAGTATCAAGAGTTATTCTACTGTGGCTTTACAACATTTGAAGACTGTAAGGGAAGGTGGCTTCAAGCAAGTATGGTAGCATATACCTGTAATCCCAACACTTTGGAAGCTGAAGGAAATAGGAAAACCTTGTGTTTCAGGCCAGCCTGGACTATGTAAGGAGAGCCTGCCTCAAAAGAAAAAAAAAATGGGGGGAGGGGTGATAGATTCATTCAAAAGAAAAAAATAATCCCAGCTGGAGAAATCGCTCACCTTGGAGAAGCCCCTCCCTAGTGATCCTTTCTCCTCAGAGGAGAAAATATTTGCTTTGCCAGCCAGAGCCCCTAGGCCTTTAGTAGTCTAGCTTCCCCAGCCTTCAACCCACCATCTCATTCTCCCTCCTCACCTGCTCCTGGCCTGGGCCCTGCTAGCTTCTCCCTAGGGCCCTGTGTACACATAACTTTACAAAGACAGGCTGGGAAGGAAAGAAAACAGGATCCAGCAACCATAACAGCCTAGGCTAAAGTCTTCCCTCACTTGACCTGCAGAATCCAGGCAGAGGAGAGGCCTCTATGTAGAAGACAGCAAGGTTGGACTGGAAACCAGTGAGTGCTTTTTATGGAGAGAGCTCTGTACATCTTCAAGCCACCTTCAAGGATACAGGCCTTTGGCCTCCAGTTTAATAGGAAGGATGGGGTGGGGGGAGATGGAAGGAAGAGGAGGAGAGAAAGGAAATGGGGGCAAACAGGGAGGGATGGAAGAAGGGACTGATTGAAAACAAAGCTGTGCTGGTGGCTCATGCCTGTAACTCTAACTATTCAAGAGGCAGAGATCTGAGGATCATAGTTCGAAGTCAGCCTAGGTGGGAAAGCCCATGGGACTCTTACCTCCAATTAACCACCAGAAAAAAACGAAAGTGGAGCTGTGGCTCTAGCCTTGAGCAGAGAAGCTCGGGGAGAGTGCCCAGGCCATGAGTTCAAGACCCAAGGCTGACCAAATTTTTTTTTTTTTTTGCCAGTCCTGGGCTTGAGCTCAGAGCCTGAGCACTGTCCTTGGACTTTCTCAAGGCTAGAGCTCTACCACTTGAGCCTCAGCACCACTTCCAGCTTTTTTCTATGTATGTGGTACCAAGGAATCGAACCCGGGTCTTCATGCATGCTAGGCAAGCACTTTAACCACTAGGCCAAACTCCCGGCCCTCAAAATTTTTTTTAAAAAACGGTGGGGGGATGCCCTTGTATCTGTGTCCTTTGAGCTACTCTCCGACAGTCCCTCTGCAATCACTTCGTTTCTGAGAGGAGAGAGAAGACCTAGCACTAAGCACCTTGTGAGGAAGGCAAACTGCCCTTCAAACAGGTAATGCCTCCTTATTGTCTGAAAGCAAACAGCCAAAGCTTCAGAAGAGGGCCTTGCCCTGTAATGAAATGATGATCACTTCTCCAGATCTCCCCTAAGGACAAAGACTGAGCTAATGGAAAGCCAGGCACCCACACTGAAGGCTGGAACTGTCTTAACTGCTCATGTGCCCCCACCCTCTTCTCCCTACTTAGCCAGAGGCCAAGGCCCTGTATCCCTGAAGAGGGCTGAAGATGTACAAAAGTCTCCATGTCTCTCACATCCAAGGAAAGGGGACCAACCCCACTTGAGACTACTGCACTTTCAGTCATGGGTAGGGAGGAAGGTTCTAAAACCCCAAGTTTTTACCCTGGTTTACTCCAGAGAAATAAGAAAATATACCATTGGGTCACATGTGGCTCAATCAGTAGCACCAGTCATGCATCCACAAAAGAAATCCTGGATCCTTGCTGGGCACTCAGGAGACTGAGATCTGAGGATCCTGGTCAAAGCCAGCCAGGGCAGAAAAATCCTTATGAGACTCTTATCTCCAATGAACCACCCAAAAGCTGGAAGTGGCGCTATGGCTCAAAGTGGTAAAACACTATTCTTGAGTAGAAAAGGATCAGGGACAGCGCCCAGGCCCTGAGTCCACGCCCCACAACCAACAAAAATGAAAAAGAAAAAGAAATCGGGGCTCTAAGCTAAGTGGGCCTCCCCAGACCTCTGCCCTGGACCAGCACAGTGACCCCCAAAGTTAGACATTAGTGACAGAACTCCTGAGTGGCTGGGAAATGGAGGCCTCACCTCCAGATGGATCATTTCCCGAGGGAGAGGGGTCTCAGGGTACTTCTCAGGCAACTGGATGGCGATCTCATCTTTCATCTCATCTTCTAGAAAATCTGAGGGTTGAAATGACACCAGTGACGTGAGAGGTCTGGCTGAGCATACAGGCCCCTCCCACCAGCTAAGCCCCACCTCCATGATCAACTCCAAGAAACCTACACATCCTCTGCAAAGCCATTTACCTCTGCTTCCACAGCAAAGGGGGAAGGGAACTTACGGAGGATTCTTTCTAGAGACTCACACCTCCGGACTTCGTTCACGAATTTCCTTTGGAAACTGTTCACGTTCACATTTAGCTAGGAGAAGGGGGTAGGGGTAGGAAATAAGATATATGTTAGGTGGCAGCAGCTGCGGACATCTTCCCTGTTAGTTTTACCTTTAAAATTTTTTATTTGGGGGCCAGAAGTGTGGCCTAGTGGTAGAGTGCTTACCCAGCATGCACAAAGCCCTGGGTTCTATTCCTCAGTACCATATACACAGAAAAAGCCAGAATTGATGCTGTGGCTCAAGTGGCCTTGAGCAAAAAGTGTCCAAGGACAATGCCCAGGCCCTGAGTTCAAGCCCCAGGACTGGCAAAAAAAAAAAAAATGGTTTTTGAGACAGGTTCTTGCTCTGTAACCCAGGCTGGCTTCAAATTTCAGCCTCTCAAGTGCTGGGATTACAAATGAATGCCATTATGCCTGGCTGTTGTTATTACTTGATGGTACTGAGGTTTGAACTCCAGATCCTACCTGCTAGGCTAGCAAAATATTGCTGAGCCACACCTCTGGGAGTTTTTTTTGTACTAGTATTTTTCTTTATTTGTTTGGTTTTAGTGTTGGTACTGGGACTTGAACCCAGAACCCCTACTCTTGCTTGGCTATGTTGCTCCAGGCTGAAGCTGCAGAGTCCTCCACTCCCAGAAGAAAGCTGTTTTTTTGTTAGTTACTGGGAAATTTTGCAGCCTTATCTATACCCATCGCATGCCCGCCTCTCTCCTATCTGCAAAGAATGTAGGACCTACATCTTTGAACTGCACCAATCCAAGTTCTCCCAGCTCAGCCACACAGCAGTAGGCAGCCTCCACCTGCAGAAAGAGCTGGGACAGACACATTTCCTCACTGCGAAACACAGACGCCATCTTGGCCAGTCTCAGCCTGCAGGAAGGGAAAAAAAAAAAAAGAGGATGTTTAAGACAATAGATGCAGAAAAACTTTAGGATGATTTCTCTCAGCTAAAAATGAAAATCCAACAAGACTCATTCCTGACTTAAAGAATAAAAATGCCAGCGGCACGTACCTGTCGTCCTAGCTACTGAAATCTGAGGATCTCAGTTCAAAGCCAGTCCAGGCAGGAAAGTCTACAAGATTCTAATCTCCTTTAACCAGCCAGAAATGGGAAGTGAGGATGTAGCTCAAAGGTTAAGCCAGAGTTCCAGGCCCTGAGTTGACACCCACAGAGAGAAAGGGGTGGGGAAGGGAGAAGGGAAGAGAGGAAGAAAGAAAAAAAGAGAAAGAAAGAAAAAGAAAGAGCAAGACAATGCTTTTTACTTTTTATCAGCTTAGACAAAGATTAAGGAGTGTGGGGTAGAAGCCATGGGAAGCTTGACCTGCCTTACAAGGCCCTTGAGAGGTTCCATGTGCAGCACCACACACATACCTAAGTATCCGTACAGATTTAAATATAAAAGGTATGTGATAAGGCTCAAGTTGTGGAGGAGAGAGAACAGGCCCTTTATACATTCAGAAACTAAAATGTTCTCTTCTTTTCATTTGAGCTCATGCTTCACACTTTCTAGATACCCCCGGAGCTAGGCCTCCAGCCAAAAAGTTATAAGATCTGAGGGGTGTTTTCTAGGGTATCTGTGCGTGTGTTTGTGTGTGTGCTCTCTGTGTCATTCAGAGTAGCCTGGGACTTACTATCTATGCTTGTCTCTGCCTACTAAGGAGCTGGGATTACAAGCATGTGCTACCACACCCTGCTGAAGTGTACATTCTTTGTAGCTTTCTCAGAGAGTATCTGTCAATATCTATTGAATTTTATATTACTCATGCCCATGACCCAATAGTTCTACTGCTAGTTGTTCAAACAAACCTGGGTCTGAAAGGAAAAACAGACACACAAAGATTTTCTGATGGTTAATTGGAGATAAGAGTCTTCCAGACTTTCCTGCTGGGGCTGGCTTCAAACCACAGTCCTCAGCTTTCAGCCTGCTAAGTAGCTAAGATTACAGGCCTGAGTCACAGAAGCCAATCTGGACTTCCTTTAGTGTTGACTGGAATGGAAAGCAGAGAAGGCTACCTTCCAAAGTTAAAAAAGCACTAGTGGTTCATACCTGTAATTCTAGCTACTCAGCAGGCTACAATACAAGGATCACAGTTCAAAGCCAGCCTAGGCCAAAAGAGTCTATGGAACTCTTATCTCCAGTTAACTAGGAAAATGCCAAAAGTGGAGGTGTGGCTCAAATGGTAGAGCACCAGCCTTGAACAAAAAAGCCCAAGCAAGGGGCCGGGAGTTTGGCCTAGTGGTAGAGTGCTTGCCTAGCACGCACAAAAGCCCAGGTTCAATTCCTCGGCACCACATTCATTAAAAAAAAAAAAAAAAGCCAGAAGTGGCTAGCCTTGAGAAAGTCCAAAGACAGTGCTCAGACTGAGCTCAAGCCCAGGGCTGGCAGAGCACAAGCAAGAGTGTGAGGCTCTGAGCTCTAGCTCCGGCACCCACACCAAAAAGAAGACGGAGGAGGAGAAGGGGGAAATTCCTTGCAAAGACTGGAGGCAAGTCCACTGTGAGAGCAAGGAAAAGTGTGGAGGGAGATGCATCAGCCGCCTTCTCCACCAAAGCCCTCCAGAAGAAGGTTCTCCGCTGCCGCCACTCTCTCATCGTCCCCCTCCAGGTGAGACTTCAGGAAGAACTACCACTCCTTCCCCAGGATTCCACTTGACAGAGGGCATAACCATTACTTGTCAGCTCCTAATCTCATTTCTGACAGGATCAGTTCTCAAGTCCTGAGCCAGCAGAGACTGCAGGATGGGCTTGTGTTCCCACTGCCATCCAGATTCCCGCACTCATCTCTTCACAAGCTAACGCCTACCCCCAGCCTTTGCCCATGCTTCTCCCTCGGGTCTGGAACTTCTATCTCTTCCTCTCCAGCCTCCATCCCCACATCTTCCACCACCCACCATGGCTCTCACCCCGGAGCCCCTGCCTCACGGAAGTCCTCTGGGAATACTGCACCAACTGCCATCTGACTGCCTGCCTTCTTGCTACAGCAGGGACTGGTTTTAAAATGTCTTCATCCCCACTGACCAGAAAAAATCAGTAGGCTAGAGCCTTGTCAGGCTTCTTGCTACCACTGGACTGCTATACTAACCTCAGGGACTCCAGAACAAATGCCCTAAGCGAGGCCCAGGTGGGTGGCTCACGCCTGTAATTCCAGCTACTCTAGAGAGACTGAGATCTGAGAATCCACGTTCAAAGCCAAGCCATGGAGACAAATCTGAGAGCCTGTTGTCTCCAATTAATCACCAGGAAGCAAGAAGCGGAGCTGTGGCTCAAGTGGGAGAGCATTCTCCTTGAATGAAAATGTGAAGGGGGGCAGTACGCAGGCCCTGAGTTCAAGTCCCCAAACTGACACAAAATAAATAACAATGACAATGACAATGAAACAAACCAAGTCCCACCACAACATACACAGCAGCCCCTCCCTCAAGCAAATGAAGATGAATCCAAAGGTAGGTGTGTGTGTGTGTGTGAGAGAGAGAGAGAGAGAGGGAGAGGGAGAGGGAGAGGGAGATGAAGAGGGAGAGGGAGGGAGTCTTCCCTGATGAATAAGGCGGAAAGGACCAGGACTTCACACACATCACCAAAACCACAGCCCCAAGTTCCTCCTTACCCCACTTTCCTCCGAGCTGTTTCCCCACGGGACGGAGAGGGGTGGCCGGCCGGGGGCCCAGCGGGGCGGCCTCGCACAGCCCCTGGGCCCGGGCTCCTTCCCCGCCGCGGGCGGCTCCGCGTATCCACAGGGCCGGGACGCAGAGCCAAACCTGCCGCGCCAGCCGGCCCGGCTCAGCCCCGCCGCACCTGCGCCCTGGGAGCCGACCTTGGGTCCCCGCGGAAGCCCGGGTGGCTTTCCAGGACGGGACAGTCGCCCGCCCCCAGGGGACAAGGTTCAGGGCCCCCTGACCCGGTGGGGAGGGGAGCTGGGGCGCAGCCCGGCTGACGGCCACACCCACCACCCCTGCAGCTCCCCACCGCCCTCCAGGGTACAGGGCCGGGAACAGGGCTTCCCCGTGCAGCCAGTTCCGCAGAAAAATCCAGAAAAGTCCGAGACTCCACGCCGGCCAAAAGCTGGCCCGAGGGCCTGGGTGTGCGGAAAGACCCGGTGAGCAAGCAAGCCGCTCACAATCAAACCAACAAGTACGCGTTGTCTGAATCCAGCCCGGCAGCCCTGCCGGACACCCACTCATCCCCAAAGGTGCCACTTGCGATGCTTCTCTCGTCGTCGTCGTCGTCGTCGTCGTCGTTGTTGTTATTGCCGGTGCTGAGGCTTGCGCTCAGGGCCCGAGCACCGTCCTTGGGCTTTCTCAAGGCTAGAGCTCTACCACTTGAGCCACAGCACCACTTCCGGCTTTTTTTTTTAATGGATGTGGTACCAGGGTCTTCGTGCATGCTAGGCAAGCACTCTACCCCTAGGCCAAACTGTTAAGTGTGCTATTTATGCTTTACATCTTGAGGATGTGTGTATTTATTTGCCAGGGGTGGGGCAGAGAGAGAAAGCCAAACAGGTTTTCACCAAATGGGGGGGGGGGGGCAAGGTGAATTAGAACAGCCATGGCAGGCATTGACATGAAAGAATCTTCCAGAGCAGTTTCTCCAGGTGGTGTGTGCTGATACCCTGTGAACACCCGTGGGGTGTAAAATGCTATCCCTAAATGATTGGCTGCTTTGGGTCTCCTTGCTGTTGTTATCTTGTTGTGATTCACACCTACGATCCCAGCTCAAAGCGTTAACCAGGATCAAGGTTCAAATCTTCCCTGGGTAAAAAATAAATAAATACTAAAAATAAATACATACTAAAAAAAAAAATCAAGAGACCCTACCTGAGAATAATTAAGAGTAAAAAGGACCTGGGGTATGGCTCAGATGGTAGAGAGCTTGCCAAGCTTGAGTTTTTAGCTCAATCCCCAGTACAACCAAATACACACACACACACACACACACACACACACACACACACCTCAAATCATGGTCACTCCTAAAATTCAGCAATGACTCCTTAATAATAAATATTCCATCAAGGAAAAAACAACAACAAAAACAGTAATGGGGAGATGGGGGGAATGTGTGAAGCCCCGAGCTCAATCCTCAACACCAAGAAAAGAAAGAAAGAATAATAGTGAGTACAGCCAGAAGTGTGGCCTAATGGTAAAATGCTTGCCTAGCATGCATGAAGCCCTGAGTTCAGTACCACATGCACAGAAAAATCGAGAAGTTAGCTGGGCACAGTGATTCCCATCTGTAATACTAGTGACTCAGGAGGCTGAGATCTGAGTATTACAGTTCAAAGCCAGCCCAGGCACTAAAGTCCATGAGGTTCTTAGCTCCAATTAATCACCAGAAAACTGGAAGTGGCATTGTGGCTCAAGGGGTAGGGTGGTAGCCTTCAGCTGCAAAGTTCAGATACAGCATCCAGGCCCAGAGTTCAAGTCCCATGACCAACAAAAAAAATTTTTTTAAGCCAGAAGTAGTGCTGTGGCTCAAGTGGCAGAACACTGGTCTTGAGCAAGAGTTCAAGACCAGAGTTCAAGCCCTGAGTTTAAGCCCCAGGACCCAGGACTGGTGATGATGATGATGATGATGATATTACAATTTTACCCAGTATAACTCAACTATCCACATACTATTCCTTCCCCAGAGTGGAGGTAAACTCTCTGAGTGATGTTGACACTTCTAATCTCTTGCAACTTAAATACTGCTGTGTAAATGTAACAGTATTTATAACAGATACAAAGTCAATACGTCTATGTTACATGACAAGGGAATAAGAAATGAAACAAGACTATTTGTTTAACACATGTATGTAAACACACATATTCATAACAGAAAAAGAAAAGGTATTCGTGACCACAAGTCTTGTTTCCGTAGTGATAACAGCTGTTACTCAAAACTTTCTAGGCAAGCGCTGGTGACTCATAACTATAATCCAAGCTACTCAGGAGATCTGAGGATTGAGGTTCGGAGCTAGCCCAAGTAGGAAAGTATGTGAGGTGCACATTGCCAACGAACCATCAGAAAACTGGAAATGGTACTGTGGCTCAAAGTGGTAGAGCACCAGTCTTGAGCAAAAGAATTCAGGGACAGCATCAGGCCCTGAGTTCGAGCCCCACAACCACCACTACTACCACCAATGAAAACTTTCTTCAACTACTCACGTTGTATTACCTTGGTTTTCATCAAGTACCTTCTCTGGTCTTGTTTTTTGTTTGTTTTTGTTTTGTTGTTTTGTTTTGTTGTTGTTGTTTGTGGGTCATGGATAGGGCTTGAACTCTGGGCCTAGGCACTGTCCCTGAGCTCTTCAGCTCAAAGCTACCGCCCTACCCCTTGAGCCACAGCCCCACTTCTCAATTTTTTTAGTGATTAATTGGAAATAAGAGTCTCACATTCTTTAGTGCCCAGGCTGGCTTTGAACCTCAATACTCAGATCTCAGCCTCCTGAGTAGAATTATAGGCGTGAGCCACTGAGCCCAGCTGGTCATGGTTCTTATTTTACCAGGTGGAGAGACAAGAACCTTCATTTCCGAAGAATATGGAGCATTAGCCTTACCTGGATTGAGCTGTTGTGGTTTCGTGTGGACATATAAATCATTAAAACACAAATAAAAAAAAATAGTCGCTCACACCTACAACCCTAGCTACTCTGGAGGCTGAAATCTGAGGATCGAGGTTCCAAGCTAGCCCAATTTGTCAGATTCTTATCTCCAATTTGCCAACCCAAAGCCAGAAGTAGAGCTGTGGCTTAAGTGGTAGAGTGCTACCCTTGAGCAAAAAAAAAAAAAAAAAAAAAATCTAGCTCTGGAGTTGAAACCCAGGGTGGACGCACCAAAAGACAACAACAAAAGCAAAAATGACAGAACAGAATGATTCAAGATGGTTAAAGAAGGGAAGAAGGGAAGAGCATTTCTTTACAAGACACACACATACACACACACATACATACATATACACTTCATGGGCCTTGGCTTTCTCCAGCCATGCTCACTGCTTTCTGTCCTCTAGATGGCACGCTGGGACAGCATTCCAGACACCTTCCCTCCACTGTGCACCCCACAGGGCTCCCCTCCCCCCCAGGCTCCACATTCCTTAGGAGAAACCCCTCTTCCTGGAGCCTCCAGATGCCCTCTGCTCAGCCTCAGTACTCCACAGCCATGAGAAGAAGAAAGAAAATATCCTATCAAGAACAGAATGAGTCTAGGACTGTGGCTTAGTGGTAGAGTACTTGCCTGGCATGCATGAGGCCCAGGTTTGATTCCTTGGTACCATATAAACAAAAGATCAGAGAACAGAATATCCTGGATTGCTCTTCCCTATCATCTCCCTAAGCTCTTTAAAGTTATTGTTGTTGCTGTTTTCCTGGAGTAATATTTAAACTACACCAGTGCACTTCTTTACATGATCCTTTCTTCCATGTTCTTTTAAAAATTAAATTGAGGCCGGGAGTTTGGCCTAGTAGTGGAGTGCTCACCTAGCATGCATGAAGTCCTGGGTTCAATTCCTCAATACCACATAGTGGAAAAAGCCAGAAGTGGTGCTGTGGCTCCAGTGGTAGAGCTCTAGCCTTGAGAAAGCCTAATGATAGCGCTCAGGCCCTGAGTTCAAGCCCCAGGACTGGCAAAAAAAAAAAATTGATTAAGGCCACACCCTAGTAGCTCAGGCTATAATCATAGCTACTCAGGAAGCTAAAATCTGGGGATTATGGTTAGAAACCAGTCAGGGAAAGGAAAATCTGTGCAACTCATGACTCTAACCAGAAAACAACAACAAGGTAGAGAGAGAGAGAGATGTGGTAGAGGGATAGAGTAAAAAAGCCAAGCAAGAGTTCAAGGCTCTGAGTTCAAGCCCTTGTACTCACACATCCATACAGAAAACAAAACCGATTCACTTGTTTTTTCCTTTTCTTTCCCTCTATTTAATATCCTTCATTGAGTGCAGTCATAGAATTATTCCACTGAAGGGAAGAGATGCTGTAATCCATTCCCCTTCCTTCAGAGAAAGTCAGAGGCAGAAGACAGAAAGTCCCAGTTCTCAGGGGCTATGCGCTCACTCTTCATGCCCCCATCTGTATAAGACCCTATCCACAGGGCTGGAATGTAGCTCAGTGGCAAAGTGCTTGCCTAGCAAGTGCAACATCCTGGGTTCAATCCCCAGTGCCAAAAAAAGAAAAGACAAAAAAAAAATACAGTTAAAAAAAAAAAGACCCTATCCACAGCCACCCCTCTGTGCTTCATGTATCACCCACCTCCCATGAGCTGTGAGGACCCCAGGAACAACTACCCCTGACAGACTGAAGGCAGAGTCCCCCTGGGCTTTCCATCTACTGCGGTCCATCACAAGGTCCCACAACTGCCTGACAGATCATACAGGAGTCCTGGACTCCAATCACAGCTTTAGTTATGTTCCCCTGGGGCCTATGGTGGTAAATAGCCTGGGAGACACAGGTAAGGAGAAGTAACACAGACAATGAGGGGGAAGCCATAGAAGACTCTCCAAGGTCACACAGGAGGAGAAGCTGGATGCTGGGATATCTGGGTCTGTCATCTCTGACTTGAGATCTGGCTCCATCTAGTTTCCTGTAGACAAAACTAAAAAGCAAACTTGGATGTTTCTCATAAACATATACTTGGGTTTTCCACAAAACCTTAGCTCAAAGTTATTCTTTGAGAACACACACCTCTATGTACAGAACAAACCTTCATCTGACCACAAATATTGTTGGGCCAACAGAGAAGACAAGAATTCAGCAGAAATTATAAAAACAGGAGTTGTAAAAGAGCCTCAAATGACCAGAGTTATGGAGCTAGAAATTATCTATTAACCTCACCTTAAAATGCCCTTGCCTGCTTGATGTTAAGAACTCACTAAGTTATCCAAAAGGGCTAACCCACAGAGAAGCTGACTGCCTATTATTACTATTACTGTTGCTATTATTACTGCCTACCATATTACTGAGAACCCAGGAGATCCTAGTTCACACCTGTAGTCCCAGAAACGCAGGAGGCGAATATTTGAGGATCGAGGTTCGAAACCAGCAGGGATGGAAACATTTATGAGACTCTTATCTCCAATTAACAACCAAAGAGCCAGACATGAAGCTATGACATGAGAGGTAGACAATAACCTTGAGCAAAAACGTTCAGGGACAAGCCAAGCGCTGGTGGCTCACGCCTGTAATCCTAGCTACTCAGGAAGCTGAAATCTGAGGATGTGGTTCAAAGCCACAGAGACTCTCATTTCCAATTAACCTCCAGAAAATCAGAAGCAGCACTGTGGCTCAGAGTGGTAGAGCAGAAATCTTGAGCTAACAAGCACAGAGACAGTGCCCTGGTCCAGCGTTCAAGCCCTATGACTGACAAAAAAAAGTTCAGGGACAATGCACAAGCTCTGAGTTCAAGCTCCAGTACTAGCACCAAACAACAACAAATTAGTGAGAAGTCTGTTACTTAGACATTTAATCAGAAGTCAAGTAACAATCTTACGACGTAAAATGGTCAGGTGTAGTAAAACAAAACCTGAGAAACCACTATCCTCTTTTTAGGAAGGTGTGTGTGTGTGTGTGTGTGTGTGTGTGTGTGTGTGTGTGTGCACGTGCGCTGGTACTAAACTTAGGGCTTTGGGGCCCAAAGCTGGTTCTTTAACACTTGAGCCACAGCTTTACTTTCAGCTTTTTGGTAGTTAATTGGAGATAAGAGTCTCACAGACTTCCATGCCCAGGCTGGCTTTGAATCATGGTTCTCAGATCTCAGCCTGCTAAGTAGCTAGGATTAGGCCTGAGACACTACTCCTAACAAGTCTTTCATTTTTTCTAGACATTAGCACATTCAGTTGGAGAATCTTTTCTTTAATTATAACTATTTTAAAAACACATTTATTATCCTGAACTAGCAGTTTTTTCTTTTCTTTTTCTTTCAATTGTATTTTATTGTTGGGGTGATATATAGAGGGGTTACCGTTATAGTTGTCAACTAGTAGGTGCATTACTTCTTGAACACTGAAACCCTCCCCATGTTTTTCTTCTAGTTTCTCTCCCTCCACCCCCTCATTGGAGAATCTTGAAATATATATATATATATATATATATATATATACATATATTTTTTTTTAACCAGTCCTGGGGCTTGAACTCAGGGCCTGGGCTCTGTCCCTGAGCCTCTCTGTACTCCAGGCTAGCACTCTACCACTTTAACCACAGTGCCACTTCCAACCTTTTCTGTTTATGTGGTAGTGAGGAATTGAACCTAGAGTTTCATGCATGCTAAGCAAGCTCTCTACCACAAAGCCACACTCTTAGCCCTTAATATACATTTCTTTTTTTTTGCCAGTCCTGGGCTTGAGCTCAGGGCCTGAGCACTGTCCTTGGACTTTCTCAAGACTAGAGCTCTACCACTTGAGCCTCAGCACCCTTCTGGCTTTTTTCTATGTATGTGGTACCAAGGAATCAAACCTGGGTCTTCATGCATGCTAGGCAAGCACTTTAACCACTAGGCCAAACTCCCGGCCCCCAATATACATTTTTTATGCTCATCTCTCATATTCTCTCTCTCTCTCTCTCTCTCTCTCTCTCTCTCTCTCTCTCTCTCTCTCTCTCTCTCTCTCTCTCTCTCCTTCTCTTTCTTTCTTTCTTATTTATTTTTGCCAGTCCCAGGGCTTGAACTCAGGGCCTGAGCCCTGTACTTAGGCTTTCTCAAGGCTAGCATTCTATTGCTTGTGCCACAGCACTACTTCCAGCTTTTCCTATGTGTGTGGTATGGAGGAATTGAACCCAGGCCTTCACATGCTAGGCAAGCAGTCTAGCACTAGACCAAACTCCTGGCCCATGTCCCTCTTTCTGTGATAAAGAACTCAATGCATGCTGGGCAAGCACTGGGTAGTGGAGCCTTACCCCTGGTCCTCTGGTAATATTCTTGGGGAAAACCCTTTCAAAGGCCTGAACCACACAAAGAGAGATCACCCAAACAAACCGATGCTATATACCAAAGTCTATAACTTAGCTACCCATTAACTCAGTTCCTGACACTGAACTGACATGATGGCCGATTTTTGCTTTTGACTCACACCTGATTAGAGAACCAGAAAGCAAACCCAAGACAAGAAGAGCTCCAGGCCAGACTAGACCAAAACATGAGACTCTGATTATATATATATATATATATATATATATATATATATATATATAATTATTTCTTTAGTCCTAAGGATATGTTCAAAATAGAACAGTAGAACTTAGAAAAAATCATATTAAGTGAGCTAAGCCAGACTCAAAGGAACCTATATAGGCTCAATGGTTTCCCTCATTTGTCATAATCAGTCGAAACCTTAGGCTCTCCTAGCAGAGATTTACAATAGAACAAAATCTAGAGACATAAGGCCATATAGTATGACGCTAAATGAAAGGACCTCCAGGTTATAGAAACAAAAGCCTTATAATGAGTGATTGTAGTCCTTATTGTACTATGTTATCTCTCATCTCTTTTACTGTCCCTTAGTTATCTCGTATTGTTACAATATTTCACCTTGTTATCTGATATATTTTATATATGCTTAATTGGTTATTTGAAATTGAATAGGGGGGAGGGAAATGGGGACCATGACATGAGAAAGGGTATCAATGTTTGTGAAGTAATGCACCTTCTATCTGGTGAATATAATGTAACCCTTCTAATAATTACAATAAAAATATATGAAAAAAAATAGAACAGTAGAGTGGGCTAGGAGTTTAGTCTAGTGTAGAGTGCTTGCCTAGCATGCATGAAGGCCTGGGTTCAATTCCTCAATACTATATACATAGAAAAAGCCAGAAGTAGTGCTGTGGCTCAAGTGGTAGAGTTCTAGCCTTGAGGAAAGCCCAAGGACAGAGCTCAGGCCCTGAGTTTAAGCCCTATGGCTTAAACTGGCACTTATGTATACTGGTATATATAGCCAAAGAGACATTAGATTTCAATATTTTGTGTGCCAGTGTGCCAATCCTGGGCTTGTATTGAACTAGGACTAGGTTCTGTCCCTGATCTTTTTTCCTCAAGGCTGGCACTCTAGCACTTGAGCCACGCCTCCACTTCTGGCTTTTTCGAGATTAAGTGGAGATAAAAGTCTCACAGACTGTCCTGCCTGAGCTTCACATGTGATCCTCAGAGCTCAGCCTCCTAAGGAGCTAGGACTACAGGCGTGAGTCACCAGTGTCCAGCTTTCAAAAGAAATCTTATCAGAGAACCCAGAAAAAACTGGAGACAGTGAGGATACTGGAACCCTGACTCCAGCCAGCAACACAGAAGCTGGACTCAGACACCCCTGTACTAGACAGGTTTTTGTTTTTTTATAAAGCATGTATATCCAAAAACCCAGTTCAACCACTGAAGAAGAAACAGATCTGGAGAAGACACCCAGAGAATGTCTAGCTTTGAGCCAAGCAACTTCCTGGTGCCTGCTCCAAAGTAAACCTGGTGGGAATGTGGGCGAGGGCTAGAGCCACTCCCTGGCTCCCAGCTGTATACAGCGCCATCTGGTGGTGCTCCTAGAAGAATGACAGCCAAGAAGGATCCAGTTATCAGTGGCCAGGCCAGTCCACTTGATCTTAGGATAGCAAAGTACTTTCTTGTGCTGGGAAGAGAATGTTGGCCTATGATTTTCCTGCAAACAGTCAGTTCATGTCAAATCAAAATAAAAGCCAGGCACTAGTGGCTCACACCTTTAATTCTAGCTACTCAAGAGGCTGAGATCTGAGGTTAGCTGGTTCAAAGCCAATCCCAGACAAGAAAGTCTGTGTGACTCATTTCTAATTGAGTACCAAAGAAAAGTGGAGCTGTGGCTCAAGTGGTAGAATGTTAGTCTTGGGCAAAAAAGCTCAAGGACAGTGCCTAGATTCTGAGTTCAAGCCCCAGGACTGCCACAAAAGAGAGGGGTTGGGGGGAGGGGAAAAGGAAGGGGGGAAGGAAGGGAAGGAGGGAGGGAGGGAGGGAAAAGGAAGGGAAAAGGAAGGGTATGGAATATTATCTGTCCCCTGTATGTCTATAGTTTTGCAAAGAAGTTTCCATTGAGATCCCATGGGTTTAGGTTGCAGCTACCACTAAAATCATTACCATAACCACCTATGATTTTAAATGACCTAAGGATCATTTTAAGTCCAGAGCGACTAAAATCTTTCTAGGTCCCAGGTTGTTATTTTCGAGAGAAACACACTGCTCATATCAAACATTCATCCTGCATTACACTGTTTCTGCTTAACCATTTGAACTGCTAAGCCATTCAGCTTATCTTTGCTTTTGTCATTGTTTATGTTAACCAGGGTTTTTTTGGATCTGGAAACATATAGGTCAAAACATTTTTTGAAGCTGGACACGGTGGCGCACGCCTGTAATCCTAGCTATTCAAGAGGGTGAAACTGAGGACCATGGTTCAAAGCCAGCCCTGAGAGTCTTATCTCTAATTAACCACTTAAAAACCAGAAATGGACTTGTGGCACAAGTGGTAGCGGGCTAGCCTTGAGCACCAAGAGACTCTGAGACAGTGCCCAGGCCCTGAATTCAAGTCCCAGGACTGACCAAATTTAAAAAAGAAAAAAGAAAAGAGAGAAGGAAAGAAAGAATGAAGGGAGGGAAGGAGGGAGGAAGGGAAGGATTAGTTAACAATGAGTTACTTTTTTTTTTTTTTTGTCAATCTGGGACTTGAACTCTGGGACTGAGCACTGTCCCTGAGCTCTTCGGCTCAACGCTAGCATTCTACCACTTTAAACCACAGCACCACTTCTGGTTTTCTAGTGCTTAATTGGAGATAAGAGTCTCTCAGACTTTCTTGCCCAGGCTGGCTTTAAACCAAGGTCCTCAGATCTCAGCCTCCTCAGTAGCTAGGATGATAGGCGAGAGCCACTGAGTCAGGCACAATGTTTCTCTAAACTTCTTTATGTTGGGGAATGTGAAATGAATACCTTACTGTGTATTCAGTGGTATGAAACTTTAACATGAAGGATCTCATTTAAAAAATGTAAGATACTTTACTGTTATAGAGGTGATGTATTAGAGGGTTTACTTTCCTTTCTCTCTCTTTCCTTCTTTCCTTTCTTTCTTTCTTTTTCTTTCTTATTTTTATCCTGGTCTCTTGGGGGCCTGGTGTACAAACCTGGTCCAAAATAATAATTCACAGCTGTGAATTAAGTACAGTGGCTTGCGATCCCTGATCCAGGGGCAGAGGCACGAGGGCCAGGAGTTGAAGGTTAAGGGAGAAGCTTCAAGTGCGAGGCCCTGGGCTCCATCTTCACTATCACAAAATAGAAACATTGAACAAAGATAACCAAGCCAATAAATTAAAAACAACAACAACAACAAGCAGTCCAACTCCAGTAGCCTTTCCTATCTTTTCAGCCCATGAAGTGTATATGTGGCCATGCTATCCTTCTCACTATGGCTTCCAGAGAGCTTAAGAGAGGAAGAGTATGAGCTCTAAATTCACTCTTGGACCTATGTTCTATTTCCTACCCTATATTTCTTCTTGTTCATTTCAAATGTATTCTGTCTAGCTCTATAAATTTATTTTGTCTAGCTCTAGGTAAGCTTCCTTTAAGTCTTTTGTGGACCAAGAAGGAATTATAAGTACATCAATCGGTAAACTATGAAATTATTCCCTAAAACTGCTTTTAAAATTGCCTTTCACACCTTTGCGATTTCCCATTCATCATGGGCCATGTATTAGGATGGAGGTTAATGTTTGCTGAGTTTTTCACCTCTACATTATCTCAAAAAAAATTCTGGGACAGGTGTTAATGCTCTGTTACTTTTCAGATAAAGAAACAAATTCGTTAAGGAATGATGGATTTGCCAGTTGCTAGTGGCTCATGCCTTTAATCCTAGCTACTCAGGAAGCTGAGATTAGAGGACCACGATTCAAAGCTAACCCAGGGACAATGCCCAGTGCCTAAGTTCAAGGCCCACGCCAATAATAAAAAAAAAAAAAAGGAAAGAGAGAAAGGAAGAAAGAAAAGAAGGAAAGGCAGAGGAAGGGAAGGGAGGGAGGGAAGGAGGGAGGGAACGAAGGAAGGCCCAGGGCCCTTCAGCTGACAGGAGGCAGAAGGAACTGTGGTCTCAAATGGGTCCTAGAAACCAAGATCCCTTTCTGGATGCTTTTCCTGGGTTCTCTTCTGTGAATTAAAAAAAGAAAAATGGACCAAGGATTAAAAAAAAACCAAAAACCTGTTTTTAGTGGGCCGGGAGTTTGTCCTCGTGGTAGAGTGCTTGCCTAGCACGCACGAAGACCGGGGTTTGATTCCTCAGTACCACATACATAGAAGAAAAAAAAAGCCAGAAGTGGTGCTGTGGAAAAGTGGTAGAGCCCTAGCCTTGAGAAAGCCCAAGGACAGTGCTCAGGCCCTGAGTTCAAGCACCAGGACTGGCAAAAACAACAAACAATTTTTACAAGCATATAATACCACAGTTTCCATTGAGATACTATCAATGCATACAGTGTACTTAGCACAAATTCTGTTTCCTTAATTCCTCCATCCCCCACCCCTTTTCAGTGTTCAGTGGGTTTCCTTAGGTTTTCAGTGTGTCCTTCAAGTGGGCCTCACACTCACAATCCTCCAGTCTCAGCCTCCAGAGTGCTAGGATTACACAGTGCCACCACAATGGGCTTTTTCCCTTGACCCCACCCTGGCTCCCAGGATAAATTACAAATGGCTCCGCAAACAAAAGGACCCAAGTTCAGGCCTCGCATTCTCTTCCCTGCTGGGTTTGCTGGTTTGTAGTTTGGTTTTGGAGGCAGTGTCTCAGTTATGTAACCCAGACAGGCCTCTTCCTCATGATTCTCCTACCTTATCCTCCGGAGAGCTAGAATGACAGGCGTGCTTCACCACCCCCAGCCAGCTGCACAGCTTTCCAGTCACCATCTCCATTGTGAAATGCTGTCTGAAGTTGCTCGTCCCTAATCCCATGATTTCACTCTTTGTAGAAACTGCCTCAACAAGCTTAATTCATCGCATTGCCAGTATTATTATGATGAATTATTATTATTTCATCCACCTCATCTCATTGCATCTCCCATCTTCAGGATGGGAACTGTGTCATCTCACCACAAAGGCCTGACGTATTATGGCTTCTTGGTCACTGGTGAATGAATGTCTAGCCGGTGGTTGGCCTACCCTGACTTGTATACACTGAAGGACAATCTTCCTAAGCTCATGGCTCAGCCCAGGTCCTGGAGCAAAGACCACCCACGACTAATTTGTCCCTTTGGGGCACTGTCAGAGAAGTGCCACCTCCTTGCTTCACATTACAAGAGGGCCTCACACTCGTAGGTGTGCCACGCTGGTCTCCACAGACCACACTGTCCCTTACACATGCCTGTCATTGAATCTGCACAACCCATCAACTCCCTCCTATACACACAGCCTTTAACACTCAAGCCACATGTGGCTGTGGCTCACACAGTAGAGTGGCTGCTAGCAGATACAAGGCTCTGAGTTCAAAGTTCCAGTCTTCCACTGAGAGTCTTCAAATGTATTCCTCATGGATAAGAAGAGGCTATTGTAAAGTTTTTCCTTTTTGTTTCTTTTGTCAGTCCTTGGGCTAGAACTCCCGGCCTGGCACTTTCCTTGGACTTTCTTAAGGCGAGCGCTCTACCACTTGAGCCACAGCACCACCTGCAGCATTTTCAGTGTTTGTGGTATGGAGGAATCAAACCCCGGGCTTCCTGCATGCTAGCTGAGTCATCCACCATTAGGCCACACTCCTGGTCCCTGTACATTTTTTCTATTTGCTTATTGGTACTGAGGTTTGGCCTGAGAGCCTTGCACTTGCTAGGCAGGCACACTGTTCCTTGAGTCATGTACCCCAGCACTGTGTCCTCCTGTTTTATTTTTTATTTTTCTCAATCAGCAGGCTCAAACTAGGGCTCTGGTACTGTTGTTGAGTAGTTTTGCTCAAGGCTAGTCCTTTGCCACTTTCTTTTTTGGCCAGTCCTGGGGTTTGAACTCAGGGCCTGGGCACTATCTCTGAAGCTTCTTTTGCTCAGGGCTAGCACTCTACCACTTGAGCCACAGAGCCACTTCCTGCTTTTTCTGTGTATGTGGTACTGAGGAATTGAACCCAGGGCTTCATGCATGCTAGGCAAGCACTCTATCACCAAGCCACATCCCAGCCTTACTCTACCACTGAGCCACAGCTCCACTTTCAGTTTGAGGTGATTAGATCTCAGGGACTTTCCTGCCTAGGGTAGCTTCAAATCATGATCTTCAGATCTCAGCCTCCTGAGTAGCTAGGATTGCAGGCCAGAGCCACCAGCACCAGCTTTGTTCCTGCTTTAGCCCAAAGGCAGAGCTCCAACCAAATTACTCTTTAGTTCAAAATCTTCACAAATCCTCCCCTTTGGCTTGCTGACATACCTCTAAGCACTGTCTAGTTCCTGCTGGTCTAATCTCCTGCCTCTCAGCCCTCTTCTCTCCACCTGTCAAAACCCTCCCGAGGCTTCAAGGTCCAATTCAAATATCATTCTTCACACAGTGTCTCGACACAAAGTGGATAAGCCTTCTTCCTGATGATGCCAAAAGTACTTAGCCTGCAGCTTCTGAAATATTGCTATGACAGCTGACTGCAATGAGTGTGTGTGTGTGTGTGTATGTGTGTGTGTGTGTGTGTGTGTGTGTGTGTATTGGGACTTAAACTCAGGCTGGTACTCTGTCACATGAGGCTCAACTCCATTTACAGCTTTTTGTTGGATAATTGGAGATCAGAGTCTCACAGACTTTCCTACTCAGGCTGCCTTTGAACCACGATCCTCAGATCTGTCTCCAGAGTAGCAAGGATTTTACAGGCAGGCTTTGGAAAGGGTTTTGAGGGCAGGTGTTTGAAGACTTTAGCCTAGAGCTACACGCATAATAGGTGGTTGGTAAAATATTGACACTAAATGGGATATAGAATTCTTGATCTGCCACTAGATAAAAAGAGACACACACTTTCCCCAAGGAACCTGCAGGACCCCGCCCTTCCCCTGCCCTTTTTCTCTTTTGTCTCAAGGAAGAGAGTCACGACTTGGCCCTCCCCACACACACACCTCCCCTGATGTGACAGGCCCTTGGCTCCTCCTCCTCTCTAGTCCCCCAAACCCAGAGCCTGCCGAGCTCCCACAACACGAGTCCCGGCCCCCAGCTTCCAGGCCTGGCCATGGCCCCGGCAGGGGGCTCCCCCAGGCGCACACAGCACCTCATCCAGCTCCTCACCTCCACCCGGAGGCCTGCCCTGCTCCTCAGCCTGGTCTTCGCTTCCCTCCACTCAGCTCGCTGGGCAGGTAGCGTTGTGAGCTTTATTCTTGGCTGCGCTGGGAAAGGGAGAGAGGCAGGGAGGGGGCGGATTCCTTGGCCAGGGTTGGTCCTGTAAAGGAAAGAGGAAACAGAGTCTTTGGGTCTGAAGGATTAAACAGGGAGTGTGGAGGAGGGGGTGTTTTGGGCTGGCCCAAAGGTCAAAGACTCAGCAACTCCAGTAGGACAGAAGCAGCCACTTCTGTTAGCTTTTGCCATGAATAATAATAATTATTATATATTAAATATATGTTATATCATATATGTATATATGGCACAATTGTATTAATATATTAATATGCAGTTATTATTACTATGATTGCCCACTGTCTGTAATACGAGCTACTCAGAAGGCTTAGATCTAAGAACTGAAGTTCAAAGACATCCTAGGCAGAAAAAAAAATCTCCAATTAAACACCAAAAAGCCCAGAAGTAGAGCTGTGGCTCAAGTAGTAGAGCGCCAGCCTTGAGTTAAAAGACAAAAAAAACCTCAGAGATAGTAGCCAGACCCTGAGGTCAAGCCCCACTATGGGCACACACAAAATCTTACTGCGTGCTACTGCTACTAATTTACCAGCCTCTTCCTCGTCTGGGTAAAGCCACGCGATTTGGCCTGCTGCTTCCTGGAGACTGGGAGCTTCTTCAGCTCCTCGGAGGGCTTGAGGGCTTGTTCTCGATCCTTCCCTTTCTTCCCTTCAGCCCTCATGCTCCCAACTGGACCTTCTCTATTTCCACGGCAGGTCACCTGTTCAACGTCCACCCCTCCTGGGCCTCCGCGGCCTTGAGAAATGTGGGACTTTCACCCCATTGCCTCCTGAGGCACTGCTTCTCCCCGGCTGGAAGCTGAGTGGCTGGAGGGATTTTGCTTACATATTCCTACCTCTGGTTTTACCTTGGCCTGTCTCTAAGCACTGTCTCTCCTGCTCTAACATACTCCCCTTCCCCCCAAGTCTGTATGTGTCCATCATCCTCAGAGTCTCTCCCCTGTAACCACTGCCAGAAGACTGGGGAGAGCTTGGGCCCTTGAGACACCAAGCTCTCTGCAGCATCTACAACCTATCAGCTGTGTGACCTTGAAGAAATCAGTTCAGGTCTTTGTGCCCTAAGTTACGCCCAAGGATAAACAGAGTGCTACTTTATAGGATTGTTGTTAAAGAAGAAAAGATGACTGTTTGGAAAGAATTTAGGAGGCACCAATGGCCAATGCCTATAATCCTAGTTACCCTGGAGGCTGAGATCTGAGGATCAGATTTGAAGCCAGCTTGAGCAAGGCAGTTTGTGATAGTCATACCTCCAACTAAGCACACACACACACAAATCCTGATTCTATGGCTCAAGTGGTAGAGAAGTGGCCTTGAGCACTAAACACTGGGGGACAGGGCCCAGTCCAGACTTCAAGCCCCGGGACCAGCAAAAAAAAAAAAAAAAAAAGGAAGGAAGGAAGGAAGGGAAAAAAAAATAACATAGCAGGGGGAAGAGGCAACATGGCAATTATAATTAGCAAGTATGTCTTCTCATTTTCATCTACCCAACCAAGGGTGTTGGTTTGTTTTCCCCTAGTGCCTGGCTGATGACAGTGACTCAGAAACTTTGACAGGAGAGTTTGATGTTTGAATGTTTAGGAATTTTTCACTCAGACTGTTTCAGCAGAAGGGCCCTCAGCTGTAGGTATGGAATGGCTTCTGGCTGATAAAGTGATTGTACCTAATCCTAGCATCTCCTCACCTAGGTATTTTTCTGGGGAGATCAGCTCCACTGGAAGTATAGTATAGAAGAGGGGTGAAAGTCAGAGCTCAGAGCCCCTGGGCAGTGTTTAGTGTGGAAGGAAAGTTTAAATGTCAAGGAATCAACTTCTCCAAAACAAAGACCAAGCTCTAAGCCACATTTAGTTGTCAATAATTAACAGTAACAAGCAGATTGCATCAAGGTAATTACCATACCTGAAGCAGTGGCTTGGGGGTTGGTTGGCTTAAGATTCGTCTAGGCAGCAGTTTCCTAGCTTTGGCTAAACAACAACTTTCTTCCTTCTGCTGCTTGACCGGATTCTTTGAAGGACATGTTGACCCTCAAGCCATAGGTGGTGTATTTATTGGTTGATTGCCTGATTGATTTCCCCAAAGAAGCAAAGCGAACAGCAATACATTTCTAGAAAGTTCTTCAAAATCAAACTCTTGGTCTTGATTGTCCTAGACTAACCATAATGGGAAAAAGGACCTGGTTTTGTCCATATGCAGTCCAGGATGGGCAAGAACTGGAGACTTTCCTGTCTGCCTCCAAGTACTGGGATTACATACCTGTACCACCATGCCCGGAAAATAACAGAACTTTCTTAGATTGTGAAAATGTTCCGATAGGGCGCTTCCAATATGATGGCTTTCTGCCCATATTTTTGAATCAAGGGACAGTTCTGAGTACCGCATGTTCTGGCCTTCTCTTTGCTCGTATGACTACAGTTCTTGTGAATGATCCTACTTTGCAATCAGGTCAAGGGCTGGTGGCTCATGCCAGTAATCCTCGCTACTCAGGAGGCTGAGATCTGAGGATCAGGGTTCTTAACTTCCAAATAATCAACCAAAACACAGAAGTGGAGGTGTGGCTCAAGTGGTAGAACACCAGCCTTAAGACAAAAAAAAAAAAAAACAAGGAAGAGTCCAGGAACCTGTGTTCAAGTTGGCACACATAAAAAAAGAATCAGGGGCCAGGAGTTTGGCCTAGTGGTAGAATGCCTGCCTAGAATGCATGAAGACCCGGGTTCAATTCCTTGGTACCACATACATAGAAAAAAAGCCAGAAGTGGTGCTGAGGCTCAAGTGGTAGAGCTCTGGCCTTGAGAAAGTCCAAGGACAGTGCTCAGGCCCTGAGCTCAAGCCCAGGACTGGCCGAAATAAATAAATAAATAAAATAAATAAATAAATAAATAAATAAATAAAAATAGAACTGAAGAGCTCAGAAACAACACCCAGGCCCAGAGTTCAAGTCCCACGACCAACAAAATAAACAAATTAATTTAAAAAAAAAAAAAAAGAATCAGAACCATGGTTGCATCATGGTTAGAGTGCCAACCTTAAGCTGAAGAGCTCAGAGACAGTGACCAGGCTGAGAGTTCAAGCCTCACAACCGACAAATAAATAGATTAATTCGCTGTCACTGATTCTCTTGCCTAAAACAAATGACACAGGGAGATAGGGGGAACTGGGATTTATTTTCACATAGTTCTGGAGGCTGGAAGTCAAGGTCAAGGTTCCTGCAGGTTTTGGTTTCTCTCAAGAGCTCCCTCCTTAGGTTACAGATAGCTTCTTGTTCCTTCTTTCTGTATCCTCATGCGGCCTTTCCCTGCATCCATGCATTGTGGGTGTTTCTTTTTCCTCCTGGGAGGGCACTAGTCATATGGTAATAGGACATGCCCATATGGCCTCGTTGGACTTAACCATCTTTATATTATTATTATTATTATGGTGCTTGAACTCAGAGCCTGGGCACCAAACCTGAACTCTTTTTGTGATCCTCTGATCTCAGCCTCCTGAGTAGCTAGGATTATAGACTTGAGCCACCAGTACCCAGCTCTATTGCTTTTCTTTATAAATACCTATCAGTCAACCACTTGAGCCACAATTCCTCTTCCAGTTTTCTAGTGGTTAATTAGAGATAATAGTCTCACAGACTCCCTTGCCTGGGTTGGCTTTGAACCATGATCCTCAGACTTCAGCCTCCTGAGTAGCTAGGATGACAAGTGAGAGCCACCAGCCCCTACTTAAACAGCTTTTTTTTTTTTTTTTTTTTTTTTTTTGCCAGTCCTGAGCTTCGGCTCAGGGCCTGAGCACTGTCCTTGGACTTTCTCAAGGCTAGAGCTCTACCACTTGAGCCTCAGCACCACTTCCGGCTTTTTTCTAGGTATGTGGTACTGAGGAATCGAACCCAGGTCTTCATGCATGCTAGGCAAGCACTTTAACCACTAGGCCAAACTCCCGGCCCCTTAAACAGCTTTTTAAAGGCTCTGTCACACTGAGAGTTAGAAACTCAACATATAAATGGAGATACATAATCAGTTTCATAGTGGGAGTTAGCTTTGTTGCATAAGGCTTGGACATATCTGTTGTAGCATTTTCACTGTACCTGCAGAACACGACTGATGCAAACAGGCTCTGTGCCTGGAAACAGAGTTTCCTTCTTCTGCCTGACACTGTCTCACCTCTTTTCTTTCAGAAGCCAGCAGCATTAGCAGCAGCAGCAACCTGACCTTGACTGCCCACCACCCAGACCCTGCGACCCTGGAAACATGCCCCAGTAAGCTGCCCCTGCCAATGGCCCCCAGAGCACCCTGGTTTATCTCCTCATTGCTTGCACAAAATCTCTCTTGGCTTTCATTGGAATCCACGTTTATGATCTTTGACAGGAACAGATTCAATGACCCCATTCTCTTCTTGGGTGGGTGTAGGTGCTTTGTAAAAGCTTGGAGATGAAAGTCCATAAAAATCAGCCTGCTCAACTTCTGCTCAAGGCAAAGACTTGATTTTGTTACCCTATATATATATTTGTGATCATTTCATATTTGAATATTTCCAGTGGCAAGGAGCTCAGAAATCCCTATGCAGCCTCACTTACATATGGCTAATCAATATTGGTCCCACATCAAATGACCAAAGGTATTTATAAAGAAAAGCAATAGAGCTGGGTACTGGTGGCTCAAGTCTATAATCCTAGCTACTCAGGAGGCTGAGATCAGAGGATCACAGTTGGAGGCCAGTTCAGGCAGGAACCCATGATTCTCTTATTTCCAATTAACCAGCAAAAAGCCAGAAGTTTGGCTCACTGGTAGAACATCAGCCTTGAGTGAAAAAACAAAACCAAAACCAAAAAAAAACTGAGTGAGAGCATCCAGGTCTGGAGTTCAAGCCCCAGTACTGGCACCAAAAAAAAAAAGATAAGCAATAATTCATAGAGACTGAGAACATGGCTTTAAGAGTCTTACAGACTGAGGTTCAAGTTTTGTTTCTCCCATCTTATGACCACAGGAAACTTACAGCCTTAGTTATAATGGTGTAAGTATAACTAACTGTCTAAGTACATGGTTATCTGAAGGTATAGCTCAGGGGTGCATACATATTTCCGTGTCTAGCATCAAAATCATCATCATCATCATCATTGCTGTCTTGCGAGAAATACAGAAAGTGCCATGCAAAGCAGTTAGCATAGTGCATGGCAGTTGCAGCAGATGCTTGCAACTGGCAGCTGTCACGTTGCTGGAACACAAACTGATGGCTCCTCTCCCCTCTCCCCAGCTGTGGACTTCTGCCCACAAGCAGCTCGGTGTTGCCCCGCTGGTGTGGATGAGTACGGCTGGATAGCAGCTGCTGTTGGCTGGAGTCTCTGGTTTCTCACCCTCATCCTGCTGTGTGTGGACAAACTGATGAAGCTAACTCCAGAGGAGACCAAGGACCAGCCAGCCTGAGCCTGTCCTCCTTCCCTTCTTCCCTCCCTCCCTTTCTCCCTTCCTTCCTTCCTTTCTTCCTCATGCTCTACCCCTAGTTCCCTTCTGCAACTTTCAAGGGAAAGGAAGAAGGCGGGAGGGACCCAGCCCTGCCTTCACTGTCAGAGGGCCTCTATCCTGGAGCCCAGCCCTCAGAGACCACTCTTCTTGTATCTACAGCTTTCTTCTGGGCACCCAGGAAGTTCACAGGACTCTGACTTGGTCTTCCAGTCAACATATTGCAGAGCACATTATTGGCTCCTACCTCTTCCCAAGCACCCTCGCTCTCCCTCCTTCACCCCTATGCCCAGTCCTCTCAACCTCATTGCCTCTCCCATGGCTGTGTAGTCCTCCCCTCCTGCCCCCCTCCCCCCACCAGCTTGGCCTTTCTTAGACTGTGCCAGGGATGCCTCCTTCTGTTCCAAGGAAGGGGCAAGGGATAGGAATTTTCTAGACCTTCTACTCAACTTTGCTGTGAACCTAAAAGAACCCTATAAAAATAAAATCTTACTATCTTAGCCAGGTGTCGTGTCCATGCTTAGAATCCCAGCTTCTCAGGACGTAGAGGTAGGAGGGTTGATATCCAAGCACAGCCTGAGGAAAATTGGTTTGAGACCCTATTTAAAAAAATAACAACTAACTTAAGCTGGAAACTAGTGGCACACGCCACTAGCTACTCAGGAGGCTGAGATCTGAGGATCCTGGTTCAAAGCCAGCCCAGGCAGGAAAGCCCAGAAGCTTATCTCCAATTAACTACCAGAAAACCAGAAGTAGAAGTGTGGCTCAAAGTGGTAAAGTATTAGCTTTGAGCAGAAGAGTTCAGGGACAGTGATCAGGCCCTGAGTTCAAGCCACAAAACCAACGACAACAACAAAGAAGAAAGAGAGAGAGAGAGAGAGAGAGAGAGAGAGAGAGAGAGAGAGAGAGAGAGAGAGAGAGAGAGAGAGAGAGAAGAAAGAAAGAAAGAAAGAAAGAAAGAAAGAAAGAAAGAAAGAAAGAAAAGAGAAAAGAAGAGAAGAAAAAGAAAAAGAGATTCAGGGAGCATGGCTTAAGTGGAGGTAGAGAATTTACTCTCTAGCAATACACATATGCACGCATACATGCACATACCTAATTTAAGAGCATTTAGATTTTAGTTATCACTCTAGGAAAGTGTATGTGTGCATGTGCCAGTCCTGAGCCTTGAACTCAGGACCTGAGCACTGTCCTTGGGCTTTCTCAAGGCTAGAGCTCTACCACTTTGAGCCACACCTCTACTTCTGGTTTTCTGGTAGTTATTTGGAAATAAGCCTCTGGATTATTTTCAGCTTTTTCTATGTATGTGGCACCGAGGAATTGAACCCGGGTCTTTGTGCATGCTAGGCAAGCACACTCCCGCTAGGCCAAACTCCCAGCCCCAAGTGTTTTGTTGTTGTTTTTTGGAGGGAGGTTAGATTTTTGGTAGTCCTGGGACTTGAACTCAGGCTTGGGCACTGTCTTTGGGCTTTCTCAAGGCCAGAGCTCTACCCCTTTAGCACCACTTCCGGCTTTTTCTGTGAATCGAACCCAGCGCTTCATGCATGGGAGGCAAGCACTCTACCAGTAGGCCACACTTCTGGCCCTTCAAATCTATTCTTTAGAACACTAACACTGATTAATTATCAGGATAATTATGCTTCCTTTACTCTTTTTTGTTTTGATTTTTTTCCTCCTTTGCTGCTGGATTTTGTTGTTGTTGTTGTTTTCTTTCTTTTTTATTATTTAAACTCCTTTTTTTTATTTGCCTGGGCACTGTGCTTGAGTTTTCTCAAGGCTAGAGCTCTACCACTTAAGCCACAGCACCACTTCTGGCTTTTTTTCTGTGTATGTGGTACCAAGGAATTGAACCCAGGGCTTCATGCATGCCAGGCAAGCACACTACCACTAGACAATGCTCCCTGTTTCCTTTACTCTTTAAGAGAAGTGCATACAGTCCTTTAGGGAACACATGAGACAGATTGCCAGTATGGGGCCCAGCCATCCTCCCTGTGAAGGTTCTGGTTTTATGGATGCCTGCTCAAAAGGTGTAGCTTATCACACCTTAGCCCATGTCACTAGGTCCCCAGTGGTCTCTATAAGGTCCCCTCATTTCGCCCCATTCCCTTTCTCCCCCATTCTCGGCAGTCATATGGGTCCCTGATCAAGGTGAGACATTGTTGTACATTCAGAACTTAGATCTCTACCTGAGCTGAGTTTCCAGCTGCAGCCCAGGGTTCCATCTGAGAGGAAAGGGGGTTCAACATCTCCACTCACCCTCCACACCCCGAAGAGACTGACTCCCTTATCTCAAAGCCCCATTTCCATATCATGCTGAGCTGAAAAGTTCCCATGTGCCCGTGGTCAAATGTACCTGAGAAATCATGTCAGCCACAGGATCACAGAGGCCTGGGAACAGCCATGATTTCAACCAAAGTCCCATGGCATAGCCTGCTTTTCAAGTTAACACACAAGGATTCCATTCAGCCAGCCAAGACATTGAAATTGACTTCTCATTGTTTCTTTGGATCCTCCACATTCCAGGACAGGCAACAGTGATGCCAAGACTTCAGGGAACAAAATCCATAGTGTTCCATGGAGTGGGAGGGAACGGAATCCATTTATTGAATTTAATTTGACTTTGAAGGAGTGCCTTGCTATGAAACGGCATCAAAGTTGGGCCTGGAGTTTGGCCTAGTGGTGGAATGTTTACCTAGCATGCATGAAGCCCTGGGTTCAAGTCCTGGGAATCACATACACAGAAAAGCTGGAACTGGTGCTATGGCTCAAGTGGTGGTGTGCTGGACTTGAGAAAGCCCAAGGACAGTGCCTAGACCCTGAGTTCAAGCCCAAGAACTGGCAGAAGGAGGAGGAGGAGGAGGAGGAGGAGGAGGAGGAGGAGGAGGAGGAGGAGGAGGAGGAGGAGGAGGAGGGGGGAGGGAGGAGGAGGAGGAGGGGGAGGAGGAGGAGGAAGAGGACTGGAAAAAAAAAAGACAAGTCTGTGATGGGCTTTTTTTGTTTTTTTTAATGGTTCATGGGGCTTGAACTCTGGGCCTGGGTGCTGTGCTTGAACTCTTCAGCTCAAAGCTATCACCTTACCAGTGGAGCCTCAGCCCTACTTACTGTTTTCTAGTGGTTAATCAGGGATAAGAGTCTCATAGTCTTTAGTGCCCAGGCTGGCTTTCAACCTTGGTCCTCAGATCTCAGCCTCCGGAGTAGCTAGGATTACAGGCGTGAGCCACCGAGCCTGGCTGTGATGGGCTTCTTTGAAATGATGAGTGAGCCCACCATGAATAGAAGGGTAAAATGCTGCCCTCTATTCTGTGAGACTTTCCCAGCCAGGCTGTGAGGCTAGAGCAGGGCAAGTGGTGCAGAAGAGGAGATATCATAGGCTTGGGCTTCTGTGCCCAGTAGAGGTGCAGCAATATGTGTGGTACCACTGAGGGGAAGTACTGACGGGAGATTACTTGAACTCAGGGCCTGAACACTATCCTTGGGTTTTCTCAAGCCTTGAGCTCAACACGTGAGCCACAGTACCACTTCTGGCTTTTTCTATGTATGTGGTACTGAGGAATCGAACCCGGGTCTTCGTGCATGCTAGGCAAGCACTCTACCACTAGGCTAAACTCCCAATCACAGTTAATTCTTTAACCAGGTCAAGACCTACTTTCTTCAAGGCTCTGGTTCTATGTTTTAGAATACTATAAAGCAAGTCAAGTTTCTTGTTTCCATGACAACACACCAGTCATCAAACACCAGTTTGTCTCCTGCAAGACTGTGCTCCCAAGGGCAAATATTGGCTTCCAAGTTTCTCATTGGGATCAATTGGTTTCCACTGCTACCCCTGGGTCCCCAAATCACCCTGAATCAAAAGCATTCTATTCAAAACATGATACCAAAATTCTTAAAGTAACTGGTAGGGTTACAGAAATCCCTGCATGCATCTCCCTGCAGCACAATCGTTCTATTCTAGACTTAAAGGTCGGTTGAGCCTTGAACTCAAGGCTTGGGCTGTCAGCTGGCTTTTCCCCTCCCATTCAATGCTAGTACTCTACCACTTGAGCCACAGCTCCATTTCTGACATTTAGCTGGTTAATTGGAGTTAATCATTTCTCAGATTTGTTTGCTTGGGCTGACTTTAAACCATGATCTTCAGATCTCAGCCTCTTGAGTAGCTAGGATTACAGGCGTGAGCCACCAGCCCCTGTCCTCGTCATTTAAGTGTCACAATATTCCTAATGACCCCCACCAATGAAGCTGATTAATACCTTTAAATCTTTTCTTATAAGTGTCCTTAGACCACATTCCCCTTACCCTATATGAAAATGGGGGGTTGTGGAAACTGAAGGGCTTTATATTGAATGAAAATAAAATTTAGATTTCTTTTCTTATTCTTGTGTTTTAGCCTGCCATTGTCATTTTCCCCACCCATCCATTTTGTCCTCCCAAAATATTCATTACCTAAAAATGCAGTAAATGGGAGGCAGTTGTGAACAGCACAAAAATGCTTACAACTTCTAGGCCAGAAGCCAGGAAACTCTGCAGGTGAAAGCTTAAATGTCCTGAGGGCATATGACTGTGAGAGGCCAGGCCTGCAGAAGGTCCTACAGAGGTCTTTGCCCTGGGGAGATCTCTTGCTGGACAGGAATTGCATCCGGGGAGTTGTTTATGTGCACAGCTAGAAAAACCCTCTTGTCGTGCCGATGTTTGATGCCTGTCATCCTAGCCACTCAGGAGGCTGAGATGTGAGGATCACAGTTCAAAGTCAGCCCAATCAAGAAAGCCCATGAGAATTTAAGTCCAATGAACAACCTAAAAGCAGAAGCTCAAGTGGCAGAGCATTAGCATTAAGCATAAAAGCTCAGGGACAGCAACCAGGCCACAAGTTCAAGCTTGAGGACTGGTATGTATGCATGCATGCATGCATGCCTGTGCACACACACACACACACACACACACACACACACACACACAGATTTTTTTTCCCCCCAAGATTTTCTCCAAGGCAGTTAACTGTGTGTCAAGATCTCAGGGCTGCCTCTCCATTAAAGCCAAAGCTGTATCACACAGCCCCCCATCTCTGCCACCAACACTAGCAAGCCTGCTGCAGCCCATGGGGATTGGGCACAGAACAAGGCAGAAGGGGCGGCTCTCCTGTGGACTGTAAAGTCACAGGTGCCATTTTTGAAACTTCCCTAGATCCTCTCCTGACTTTCTCTCCAATGACATCTCCTACAAATTCCTAACCGCTCTGCTCTTACTCCCCCCTACCTGCCCCCATCCCTTGTGAGCTCTGGAATCTAAATCCAGAGCTGACTATAAAATGTGTTAGAAAGTAAAATATCCACATCATGCAACCAGATTAACTTGGCTGTCATTTACTCACTTACTTATTTTTTATGTATTTTTTAATGTTGGTTTTTCTCCTCCTCCTTCTCCTCCCCTTCTTCTTCTTGCCAGTCCTGTGGCTTATACTCAGAGCCTGGGCACTGTTCTTGGGCTTTCTCAAAGATAGCACTCTACCACGTAAGCCACAGTACCACCTCAGTGTATGTGGTACTAAGGAATCGAACCCAGGGCTTCATACATGTTAGACAAGCACTCTACCACTAGGCCATGCTCCCGCCCTGATGTTGGTCTTTCCTTTCTTTTTTCTTTTTTGCCAGTCCTGGGGCTTGAACTCAAGGCCTAGGCATTGTTCTTGGGCTTTCTCAAGGCTAACGATCTACCCTTGAGCCACAGTACCACTTTTGGCTTTTTCTGTGTATGTGGTATTGAGGAATCAAACCTAGGGCTTCCTGCATGCGGGACAAGCACTCTACCACTAGGCTACACTCCCAGCCAGGGTCTCATGATCTTGTCTTGGTTGACTTTGAACTGACAAACCTCGTGTCTCAGCCTCTGAGGCCCAATCTCACTGGGAGTACAGCTTTGTGCCACCATGTCTGGCTTTATTAGTTATGATCACATTACAATTTTATTAGCATATATTAGTTGTAGGAGAAGGAATGTTATTGTGACATTCATATATATATATGTATATATATACATATATGTGAATATATGTATATGTATATATATACGTATATATATATATATATATATACAGTGTAACCCAATTAAACTCACCTCCATCCATCACTGTCCCTTACTCTCTCTCCCCTTTTCTGAAACATTGTCAACATACTTCATTGTTCATAGAAATGCAAATAAATGGCTCCAACCATTTTTGTCTTCTTCCTGGCTTGCTATTTATTTATTTATTTATTTATGCTGGTATTGGAGCTTGAACTTAGGGACTGGGCACTATCCCTCAGTTTTTCACCCGAGACTAGTGCTCTACCAATTGAGCCACAGCTTGACTTCGTGGGGTTTTGTTGTTGTTTTTGTTTTGGGTGATTAATTGGAGGTAAAAGTCTCATAGATGGTCCTGTGTGGCTGCCTTTAAACTATGGTCCTCAGATCTCCTGAATAGTTAGGATTATAGGCAGGAGCCACCCTCACCCAGAATTGCATTTTTTTTTAAAGACAATATAATTTTGATGCCCGTATCTGGTAACACAGTTATATTGGTATACTTATTTCCTTTGTTTTTGCTAATCTAGACTTTGACTACAAAGGGAGAAGAAACATGGCAAAGAAAAGTTAGTCATTAGTATAAGATGTTCTGATTTAAATTTGATTAAGTTAAATTTGGTTAATCATAGTACATATATACATGTCTATCTATCTCTCCCTCCATTTTTTTCTTTTTCTGGTAGCAGTCCAGAAGCTCAAACTCAAGAGTCTGGGAACTGTCCTTGAGCTTTCTTGCTCAATATCAGCACTCTATCACTTGAGCTACATACAGCTCCACTTCTGGGTTTTCGGTAGCTAAATTAAGACTTGACTTTCCTATCCCAGCTGTCTTAGAATCATGATTCTTAGATCTCAGCCTCCTTTGTAGCTAAAATTACAGGCATGAGCAGCCAACGTCCAGCTTACTGCTGATCTGCAAATCAGTCTTATCAGAGACCAGAAAGAAGCAGCTTTAAACCCACTCACTGGTTCATGGCTGTGAGCTCAGGCGATGACCACACGCACCCCCCCTCCCTCTCTGCTTTCGGAAGATCTAAATCTTAACTAGATTCTGCTAAAATAAAAGTCCCGCTATTCTTCAAATGCAGCTGCAGAACCACTGCTGGAAAACAAGGTCAAGACTCAGTTACTTGGACCAAATCACAGCAACCAACCTCAGCATGCAAGCACCCCGTCCCAAGCCAGTGTACTAACATTTTCCTTTAAAACTCTCTCCAAATTTTCCAACATCAAATCAAAGAATGCACTGGTTTGAGGCCCATTACCACATCACAGAGTCCAAATCCAAATATTTACACTCATGTGTTGTTGAAACACTGAAGGAGCTTTAGCATCGATGACTCAGGTCCTCTGAAGAACATTACAGGATGGGTTTTCCAAACAGGTTTGGGTTTAACCTTCTGTAATGTGATATTTTGGCATGAATACAACAAATAATATTTAACTACCCAACTGTGGTTTACCAACACTTGTGGCTGTCATCTTTTCAGGCTTTCACACTAGAGAAACTAAATACATACCAACTCTATTCCAGAAGGGACAGAAAGATGAGGTGGAAAAAAGGGTTAATGAGCTGTAGAAGAAGTTCTTTTAGGATAAACAGGGCGCCATTCAACAAGGATTCATCCATTTAATTATTTAAACTCAGGCACCAGACCAAAGGACTTCTCATGTTTTCTTTCTAGTTTTCTTTTTACCTTAAGCTGGGCTTGGCAAGTAGGTACAAAATGGAAGAAGAGAAAAGAGGGCAAAGTCAAGTTCATATCTACTCAGTGGTCAGGACTCACCTGAGGCACTGGGGATGAAGCCCAACTTTGTATTACAACGAGAGCTCTACCACTTGGCTCCAGCCCTGTACCCAGTTTGGCCTTTTATTTAGCTTCAGTGGTTTCTACTGACTTTGTTCCTCTATCTCTTAAAAACTGTTTACAATCAGAGCATGTAAAACCTTATACATAACACCTTTCCACTGTGGTTTAGCTGTTTTTACATTTTTTTATTAGAACACAATTCATATTCTTAAATAATTTAGAGGAAAAAAGCAGGAAAAAATGATGGACAATGAAGGCTTCAGTGGGGCCTTTCCCATAGCTTCACCCAACAGTCAAGTCCCAGCATTTGTGATAAATCACCCATTCCACCAAGCTGCTAACTAAACTACAGTCTTTTGTTGTCCAGGCTCAGGTCCAGGACTATAGATTTCATTTAGTTGTTCTGTCTCCTGTGTTCCTTTTGTTTTTCAAAGTTCCTCTTGTTTTTCCAAGTTACCAGGGGTTTTGTTTTCTTGGGTTTCACAACACCCCCAAGGCTTATTCTATTACCTTTTTGGACCAGCATGGCTGGAATGACAGGCATACACCACCACACCAAGCCTCCTCTGCCCAACCCCCACAGAGATGGAGCCTCACAGCCTTTCCTGTCCAGGCTGACTTGGGGCTCAGGTCCTGCTGCTCTCAGCCTCTCTCGTGGTTGGGCTGGCAGGCAGGCCACACCTTACCACCACATTGGGCTACTGAATAAGAAAGGGTCTTACCAACTTTTCTTTCCAAGCTATGCTGGAACCTCAGTCCTCCCATTCTCCACCCCTCAAATCAGGATTACAGACTTGAGCCACTGGCACTGGGTTTTTAGAGTCCCAATGTTTTAATTTCAAAGTAAAGCTGTTGTTCGTGCATGCATTGATTTGCCCACTGAATTAAATCAGAACAGAACAGAGCAGAGGCCATGACACAGGGTGACTGAAAATAACTGCAAATTCTTCTCTGAATACTCCTCCTTTGAACTGGATTCCCTGGCAAACGAAAGTAGGGGGTATTGTCACCAGGGACGCAAAATGAGAGACTCAAAACGTCATCTCCTGTGACTTACCATGTTTCATGAACTCTCTTCTTGCAAAGGAAATAAACAGAAAATATGACTTTGACACCAAGTGGTAGCTTTTATTGACATTTCCATTTAAAACGCTAATAAGAAAGCTGTAAAAATTGTAAACATGGAAACCAAACACTTGCATAAATTATTCCAAAAACTCTACAGCACATTAGAAAACAGTGCAGCTACTTGAAGGATAGAAACATAACTGACAATTCAAAGGGAGGCTCAGTAACTACTGCAAATACCCATACTGAGATTCAGCTGCCCATGTGAGACCAGCAAACCTTGATTGTCAAGTTCAAGTGCAGTGTTGATGCCACAGGTGGCCTCAACTTGCACTGCGGCTTCACACATTGCTATTCATAGGAATGGAGATGCAGGAGAAACAAGCTTTGACTAAGGAGGACCTCAGCCAGCACCCTGGGCAGCCCTGAGAGAAACCTCAACCTCTCCAGCAGATCTGCTGGAAGAGGGTAAAGGGGAGAGTTTCAACCTCCTTTGCTGAACCAAGTCCCTAATTCTTAGAAATGAGTGAAAAACTGGAGCCACAGTTCCTCTCATACCAATCAGGATGCTTCAAGACTCAAGCTGTTCTACTTTTTATCCATCCTATCTACCCGTGTGTGTGTGTGTGTGTGTGTGTGTGTGTGTGTGTGTGTGTGTGTGTGTACCAGCACTGGGGCTTGAACTCAAGGCTTTGCACTCTCAACTTGGCCTTTTCACTCAAGACTAGTGACTAGTGCTTTATCAGCTGAGCCACAGCTCTACTTCCAGTCTTTTTGGTGGTTAGAAATAAGAATCCCATGGACTTTTCTGCCCAGGCTGGTTGTGAACCACAGTCTTCAGATCTCAGGCTCCTAGGTTGCCAGGATTACAGCACCCAGCTGTAATCAATTTCCTTAAATGTTCAATAGCCCCAGAGCAGAAAAACCCAGGGAAAGAAGGCCACACCAGGAGCTGAGCCATCTCTTCCCCTGTGAAACACTATCTGGATGCAGACACTTCATTGCTTCTCTCTTTCCCAGTGTCCTAACACTTTCATGTTGCTAAAAGCATTTCATAGGCTGCTGTGTATTCATAATTGTCAAGTGTACATTTACATCCACTGGCATGAAATTAGCATTGTAACCTAACCTTTTGCTTTTCAAGGTTTTAAACAGTGGACAAAGGAGTCATGGCTGAAACACCGGATGATCAATCACCTCCAAACATAAAAAGTGAACCTGAAACGTGCCCCATTGTCATTGATGAGGTGACAGATGTAATCTACACGTTTCATGGGAACATGGCTACAGAGGGCCACGGAAACCCTCTCACCCATTACAATGCCTCCAGTGTGCTGGATGAAGAGGAAAAACCAAGCTCAATGAACCGTGCCATTGCAATGTTTGTGCTCACGCGGTCTACCTGCAGGTACTCAACCTACTTCCTCATGCTGAACCCAGGCCAAACGTGGGTGAGCAGGTCCCATAGAACAGCTATGCAGCCTTGCTGCGGAGGTAGACATGGCAGAGACTCCAAGAAGCTAATATGAATGTGGGAGCCAAGATGAACGCACCCTGTCCCAAGCTGAGATCCTTCCAAGCATCAAAGTTACTCCCATCTAAGAATCCAGGGTGAAAGGGCCTAAAGAGCCCTCTGCAATGATGAGCTTGTGAGGCAGTGCAGATGCTGACTGGCATCCAAGGATCTGATGGTTCTTGAGAAAGACATTAATGAAAACACAGTAGGCACAAACCCTGGGTACCAGAACCGGACCCAGAGAACACACAATGACCACTCATTTGACCCAAGCCTTCTGCGCATCCAGCCTCAGAAAACCTGCCTAAAAGCCACCATGCGTCACTCAAATCCACACGCACGGCAATGAAAGGAAAACATTTAGATAGCTATGAAGAAGTCAAATGTATTTATTCATAACCTACTGTGCTCCACAAAGGCCTGAGACTGTCATCAAATGGCTGCCATCAAGATCTGCTCTAGGGAGTAACCCTCCCAGAGTCATTGTTAACAACCATCTGCATACTTCATACGGAACCTTGGAGTTCATGGTCCTCTCCCCTTCCACCCCCCCACTGCAGCTTTTCCTCCATGGCTCCTTGCCGGCCTGGTCATCTGCTGAAATACTACGAGTGCATCCTCTTGGCATGCATGACTCTCTTCTCTTCTGAAACTCCCTGCATCGTCCCCCTACTATGGCAGATCGTTTGTTTTCAATGATGGTGTAAACCCGTTCTAGATCCTTCCCCAGCTCAACTCTGGGCTCACCTCCTGCCCCCATCTTCATCACAGTGGCTTGTGTCATTGACTTTCCCCGCCATTCCATCAGTTCCAACCAGGCAACTTCTACCAATGCTGTGTACTCAGTGCACTTGGACACTGAGTGAACTTTATGGATACTTAATCTACAGGTTTTTAAAAAATATGCATTTGTGTGTGTGTGTGTGTGTGCATGTTGCTTGAACTCAAAGGATAAGTCTCTTCAATCTGTCTGGCTTCAAACAATGATCCTCAGATCTCAAGCCTCCCGAGCAGCTAAGATTATAGGCACGAGCACCAGCATCTAGCTTTAGTTCCCATCTTTTATACCCACCTGTACTGTCCAGCTTAGATTCGAAGATCTACAAGGACAGAGCTTCTATGGGATGACCCCTTAGTGTAAGATACAGCAGAAAGTCAAGAACAGGAAGATGCTTTACAGACACTCTGCACAAGCAGAGAAGAGTTTGAATCCAACAGGAGTGAGGATGAGTCGCAGTAGGCATCCAGTTTTGCTCTGATTACCTTCAAGTCAATGCCCTTGCTGGGGGATCCCAAGGCATCCCATGGTCCACCCTTGCAGCCACCCCTGCTATTTCCTCCCTGACTTCCGCTCCCTCCTGGGGGGAAGGGGGAGGCTGCTTGCCCAACGCATCACATCCGATTCTCACCACTAGCAGCCCTGGTGATGGTGGGGAGGGCTGCTTTCTTTCTACGGATGGGGAAATGAAGGAGATTCAAAGAAGAAAGCTGATACACTGCACCAGTGACAATGGAGATGGCCCAAAAAATCCCTTCTCCAAACCATCTTCTCTAACGCAAATTTAAAATTCCTGTTACCAGAGCTTCTGAAAATGGAGGGGGGAGGGAACAGACATAAAGTCTGCTTCAATAAGGGGACTCCAAGGTGCTACACAATCTCTGCTCCTGGGAATCAACAGGAAGAGCACCGTGGGTCCTCTGACAGCTCCTTGGTTCTGAGTTTGGTGACTGGGAATCCTGCCTAGCCAGGTGAAAGGAAATGAGTACAAACTGTGCTTTATTTCACCACCGTGGGGTGCTGGCGACCCCATGAGGCCTGCTCACGCCACACCACACACCACCAGTTTATCACATGCCATCTTTGGTCTTGATGTCTGTCTCAAGGTCTATCAGTTCTAAGAATAAAAAATACGGGTAGAATCTCCTGGTGAACCCTGCTGCCACACTGTTTCTGTAGTGCACACAGGAAGTGACCACTTCTAGGGCACCCCAGATGCAGACCATGCAGGACACAGAGCAGAAAAGGCCATTTATTCTATCTGTTGTCACACAATTTGAACTCATCAGAATAAACGTTCCAGAATAAAATCTTACTTGAGATACCTAAAAGTCTCACTATTGTATTCAGGGCAGTTGGTCTTTTTGATTGATATGGAAAGCACATTCTCCCCTTTGGGCAGAGTGTGGTCTTGAAACAAGATCAGTCAGTAGAAACTTCACGCTCGGCAGAGCCTTGGGGCCAGCCTGGCTCAGCATCCCAGCACACGGCCTCCCCAGTTCCACACTCGTCTAGTGGGAGCCAGCACTGACTCGTCAGCTTCCCCAAACTGATTGAGACTCTAAGTCTGGGTGACCAGCCTAACTGCACAAGTACAGAAGCAATTCTAAAACTCACGATCACATTCCAGGAGCCTGCTCTAGGGGTTGCCAGGTTCTGGTTCCCAATTCTACCAAGCCACCTATGGTTAATAGTATTAGTTCATCTGCTAACGTGGCTCATGGTGGGACTCTCCTCTGTTAGTCTGCAATTCTGAGTTTCACTCAGGGACCAGAAAATGGAATGGCATGCTCTCACTTCACGTGGAGACATGCAAGAGGGGCCTTTGAAAGTGGGAGGATTTCCTTTTCTCTGGCCCAAAGTACCTAAGATAGTTTAACAGTCATTCAACAAAATAGTAAGACAATACAATCAGAAATAGGGGCAACTTTCTCCTTTCCCTCATGATCTCAAAACTCTCCCTTCTTGCTTCATTACTAACAAGCTAACCTGAACTCTGCTCCACTGCCAGGACTTGAACACAGGTGATGTGACCAGGAAGGATGGCTTCTCCTCCCTGTTTGGTGGGCTCTGGAATGAATTAGAAACAATGCATTTTCATATGTGACTTCTCACTTGGGAGCAGATGTCAAATGAAGTGCAAGGATCTATGTTAAGATGACCTGACAGCCTCACTCTGGGGTCTGGACATTAACGGTTGGGCCAATGTGGGTTGGGAGTTGCGCATGACCAATGGATAAACAGTAAATACAAGTAAGAATGTCCATCCATGTGTATTCAACTTCAATGTGTATTTTGAATAACTAAATAAATATTAAGTTCTCTCCTTGTCCCACCCCTACCCCAATTAGGGAGTTTTGTTTCTGCTCTTTCTAGAAGAAAAAAAATAATGAAACCTTCAACATAGTCTCCCACTTGCAAAAGCCAACGTTGCATTACCCTGCCAAAAAAGTGAAGGGCCCTTGAACTTTAGCACCAGGAAGAGAAGAAGGAATCTGGAGGAGGAGGGGGGCGGGGCGGCAAATGGGGCGATGGCTTCGTTGGGAATCCCCAGGTTCTACAATCTATGGTTTGGTTTCTCACAAGTACCTTTTTTTGTTTTGTTTTATTCCCAAGCAGTCTTAGTACTCCTGTTAATATTAATTATTATTAAAATAAGTTCCTATGGAGGAAAAGAAGGAAATGAAACAGTTAATGTCTTCAGCAGTGTACGACTGCGCATGGGTGACACTGTGACCCACGGACACACTCAGCTCCTCTTAGCCCTGAACCAGCGACACATTGTAACCTTTCCCCTTCACAAAGCAGACTACCTCCATGTGAGTGATGTGTTCGCTTAGGTTTGTGTTGAGTTTTTGGGAAGTTGTGCTGGCTTGGAGCCAAAAGTCCACGATGCTCGATAAACCACAGTGGTCACCACATGGTCAGTCGAGTATAAAAGTGTCGGGGGTTGGTGTGTGACCAGAGGCATCTTCTAGCACTGAACCGTGTTCCCTTCCTTGGCTGGGCAGCGGGTCCGGGTCACAGATGACGCTTGGTCCAGTTCCCAGCACACGCGTGCTCAGGCCAGTTCCTTGTCGTCTTGCTTCCACGGGAAGCGGATACTTGGCAAAGCTGCGGAGGGAGGCCTCAGCTGTGGAAGCTGGCCACGGCGCTCTGTTTCTGGGAGAGCCGCAGCAGCTCCTCGCGGATCGCTTTGATGAGGGAGGCCGACGAGTGGCCAGGCTGGAGGTCCTCAGTGGAGCTGGTGGGGTACCCCAGCCCAGGGCCCTGCAGTCCCCGGGGCGCGAGGCTCCCAGGAGGAGCCGAGGGCTCCCGGCCCGAAGTCCTTGGCACCTGCAAGAGTCGTGAAGAAGAATATTTTTGATGTCCAAGCATGTGGGTCTGAAAGACATGGCCAATGTTACTGCACTGCCTACCAGAGGACAGCAAATCCCAGCAGTCAGAGAACGCCTGAGATGAAGACAAGCCCTGCCACTGAGTTCTTGCACATGGACATACACTGTGACCACCAAGCCCTGGCACACCACAAAGTCATTTAGTCACCAGTCCTGAGGCTTGACCTCAGAGCCTGGGCACTGTCCCTTTTGTTCAAGGCTAGCACTCTACCACTTGAGCCACAGTACCACTTCCAGCTTTTTCTGTTTATGGGGTGCTGAGGAATCAAACACAGGGCTTTGTGCATGCTAGGTAAGTACTAAGCCACATTCCAAACCCGGGTGTCCGAGTTCTGACGGAAGGCCAGTGTACTCACAGCTTCTCTTCGTCCTGCTTCCTCCTCCCCGTACGCAGGCCAGCCTGCTCCACTGTACTGGCTGCCTCTTCCAGGTGCAATTTCAACAGGCTGGGCCCCAATTCTGCTGGCGATCCCCACCTGTGTCAGGTGCTGGATCTGGGAGCCTAGAAGGAACACGACATGATGGAGACGTCAGGGTTTGCAGGAGAGGGAGACTATTCAGATGCCACCAGCTCCGAGCACTGCTCCTTCAAGGACAGATGATAACAAACACATGGACCCCAAACAAGCTGAAACTTGGCTGCTTCTTGCTCGTGACTTTTAACATTCACAAGGATCTGAATATATAATACACCTTTAAAAAAAAAGTCAGGGAATATCATTCTTTGTTTTGTTTTTCCCTTGAAGGGAGGGTTTCTTTTGTGTCAGTAGTAGGGCTTGAACTTAGGGCCTCACACTCTCGATTAACTGCTTTTGTTCAGGGCTGGAGCTCTATCCTCAGGACGCTCAGGCTCTGCAAAGCGTAAATGAGGCTTTCCCAATGTAGCCCCAAAGTGAATGGGCTACAGTGCTGAAATGCAAACTCAATGGCCACACATACCTGTCGTGCCCCCCACGGGTCGAGGCCGGGCCACCGATGGCATGTCTTCAGAGTAGATCCCTCGGGCAGCAAATGGAGCTTCGGCTGATACTTGAGGCTGTGGGGGCTCAGGGGCCACCAGCTCTGAAGACGGCAGCAACCCAGGGCCAAAATTTGGTCTGAAGGCAAAGCACATACACCCATCAGGACCACTTCCCTTGCTTGTACTCAGAGACAGGACCGTGTCCTTGAACTTCTTTTGCTCAAGGCCAGTGCTCTACACTCGAGCCACAGCTCCACTTTGGCTTTTTGGTGCTTCATCGGAGATAAGAATGTCATAGGCTTTCCTGTCCCCGCTGCCTCCAGCCAGCAATCCTCCGATTTCAGCCTCTGTAGAAGCTCCGATTGTAGGCATGAGCCACTGACATGGGCTTGTCTTGGTTTCTGCCAGATGGTAATCCCGGATCACCATATGAAAGAGAGCTTTATGCTCGCCTAGCATGCATGAAGACCCAGGTTCGATTCCTTGGTACCACATACATAGAAAAAAGCCAGAAGTGGTGCTGAGGCTCAAGTGGTAGAGCTCTAGCCTTGAGAAAGTCCAAGGACAGTGCTCAGGCCCTGAGCTCAAGCCCAGGACTGGCCAAAAAAAAAAAAAAGAAGTTCAAATCTCAACATCACAATAAAAATAAAATTTTAGTATCCTGTTGAGCTTTTTCGAACGAAGTCAGCAGAGAATTGCTCCCTCCTCTTCTGTTAGATCAAGAGAATATGCAACTCAGAGTCTTACATGCGTTCATATTAGCTAAAAGATGTGAGTTCACCCAGTTAACAAGAACAGCCTCTGTGAGAAAGTACATTTTGTTCTGAAAACCTTACCTTGGCAACGGGCCGGACGGGGGAGTCATCCCGTATTCTTCGTATCTCTGGAAGAAATTCAAAAGAGCAAGAGGACTGAAGTTCAACTCTTAACTTCTAGATCTCTCCTTTGGTGTAACTAAAAATATACATACATACACAAATGTATAGACAGGCATGTACATACACGTACATACATACGTACGTACATACATACATAGAATTGGGGACCTTGATCCTCCTGTTGCTGCTTTCCGCATAGCCGGGGTGACAGGCATGCTCTACCACGCTCAGTTTTGATTGGTCAAAATGGAGGCTCTCAAACCATTCTCTACCATCCTACTTGCTGGGATTACACGTGTGGGCAACCACACCCGGCCTGAATCTGCATCTTTAGAAGCAGTCCTTTAAGTTTCTTCAAAGCGAAGGCCCTTCCTCCGTTCCGTTGGACTGCCTTGGTTCCCCAGTCAGATTTTCCCCATTGGGGAAATCCTACTTGGTGGTTTATAAGGGGAGGAGAGCAGAGGGCAGGGAGTCAGGCAGACTGGCCATGTCCATTTCCCTGGACCTATTTCCTGATGCCAAGCAGGAAATAAGGGTCTTTGACTCCCAGATTCCTGAAGGGATTATCAAATATAAAACTGTGATCAGATTACTGCTTCTTCTCACCCTCTCTGCTGCCAGCTTCTTGGCAGATGGAGGGAGATGAGAACCACACAGGAGGTGCAATAAATAAAAAAGGATTACAGAAGAAGGAGGGACAGAAGGAAATAAAACTTCAATTCCTTCTTCAAATGACTAAAGATAACTTTGAGTCTGTGTCCCTGAGCTCTCTGACCACGCTTGGAGTTTTAAAATATCCATATGTAAAGTGCCTAGGTTTGCTTTTTGTTGTTGTTTGTTTAAATCAAAAGTTAGTACTTTACCAGTCAGGACTTCAGGAGATGTAAGTGAAAAAACAAGAGAGACAGTGGGAAACGGCTGTAGACACTTGATCTGTTTGATTATTAAGGGTGAGGCAGTTCAACTCACTCCAGTGAGAAAGAGGCTGTCCTATTTTATTTATTTATTTATTGTGGGTTCTGGGGCTTGAACTCTGGGCATGGCATTGTCCCGGAGCTCTTCAGCTCAAGACTATGCCCCTACCTCTGGAGCTACAGCCCAGCCCCACTTCCCATTTTTTAGTGGTTAATTGGAGATAAGAGCCTCAAGTTCTTTTGTGCCCAGGCTGGCTTTGAATTGCCAGATCTCAGCCTCCTGAGTAGCTAGGATGACAGGCGTGAGCCACCAGGGCTGGCCAGGCTGGCCTATTTTAAGAGAAGGCATGTTTAGAAACAGAAACATTCTTGGCCAGGTTCAGCGGCTCATGCCTATAATCCTAGCTAGGATCGCTGTTCAAAGCCATCCCGGGCACTAAAGTCTGTGAGACTCTCCAATTAACCACCAATTAATCTTCAATTAACCTCCAGAAAATGGGAAGTGACTGCGGCTCAAGAGGCAGGGTGGTAGCTTGAGCTGAAGAGCTCAGGGAGAGCGCCCAGGCCCAGAGTTCAAGGCCCATGACCCACAAAAGAAAAAAGAAGAAGAAGAGGAGGAGAAGGAAGAGGAGGAGAAGGAGGAGGAGGAGGAGGAGGGGGGGGGAAGAGGAGGAGGAGGGGGAAGAGGAGGAGGAAGCAGAAGCAGTAGAAGTAGAAGCAGCAGCAGCAGCAGCAGCAGCAAAAGCATCAGAAGCAGCAACGAAAACATTCCTGACAATTTCTGTGGTTCTCTCATTTTAAAGGGAGCACATGGATAGAAAAGTCTGGGCATAGAATTGATTTTTTTTGCCGGTCATGGGGCTTGAACTCAGGGCCGGGGCACTGTTCCTGAGCTTCTTTTGCTCAAGGCTACCACCCTACTCCTTGAGCCAAGCCCCACTTTCCATTTTCTAGTGGTTAACTGGAGATAAGAGTCTCAAGGACTAGAGCACCCAGGCTGGCTTTGAGCCTCCTGAGTAGCTAGGATTATGGGCATGAGCCACCTCACCCAGCACACAGAATTGATTTTTAAATATTTTATCAGCCATGTCAAAAAAAACCTGCCACCCAAATGCATCAAACACAAGTCAATAGAGCATAAAAGTCAAGTCAAAATGGCTGTGGGGTCTAGGGGCCAGGGTGAAGTAGAGAAACCAGCTCAGCTGCCCAAGCCTGATGGAGAGGTGGCCACTCCAAAGTTTAATTTACACCGGAAGTGGAAACACCTCCAGTCAGTCCTTGACAATGCACACTCGGCACCTTTGAGCTGGTAACAGGGAGGGAGCAGAAGGTCATAAGATGCAGCACAAAAGCTCATGTGGTAACTGAAGGCACCTTGAAATCCACATTCTTGTGGTTTTTTACTGGAGTCCGAGGCAGCAAATAGAGGGTGACCGGGTTCCTCCCAGAAACAAGCCATAACTTTACCAGCAATTTGTCAATGTGCACAGACAGCAGGTCTAGAGTGGAAAAGCCAGGGATTCTCATTTTCCACTCGATTAAACTGTGACAGATTGTCCTCTAAATACATCAAAGGTCCATGACAAAGAAAACATGCCACTATGATTCCATGACCGTCTACCTCAACAAGGACTTCTATGGTAAGAATTGAGCCCTGTGACCCTAAGCTGGTTCCTCTCACTCTGCACAATAGGTATTTCAAGATCATGCCTGTATTCCTAGCTACTAAGGAGTGAGATCTAGAGGACAAAGGCTTGAAGACAGCCAAGCTCTCCCTCTCTCTCCCCCCAAAATAGTCTGTGAGCCTTGAGCAAAAACAGCTAAGGAAGAGTATGAGGCCATGAGTGCAGTGCCAGTACCAGCAGTAAAATAAACAAGCCTTTCATATGTAGCACGAGCAAGGTTCTAACCCTGGCATCAGAAAAAAGGAATAAACACATACGTTGCCCTCAGAGTTACCTGGTGTACCCTCATAATCCTCCATTTCACGCCTGTCTCCACCCCCGCCCCATCCTAGAACAATCACTGAACTGTTTCCGGTTGCTCTAGATTTCTCTACATTTTCTAGAATTGTATACTGAGCACAATCACGCAGCGTGCACTTTTAAGTTGGTTTCTCCTCTCGCATCACTGAGATTCAGTTGTGTCTCTGTTCATAGCAGCAATACCTCATTGCCTTGATGACACTGTTGTACCTACTCAGTTATGGACAGCTACCACATGTGGTGACCCAGAGTCAAGCACATGAATATTCAGATTGTTTCTAGTCAATTACAAATAAAGTTTCTGTGGGGTTTCAAGGCTTTGTATGGGAAAATGCTTTCCATTTTCCTGGATAAATTCTCCTGCTGCATGGGTTTGGGGTAGAAGAACCAGTTTCTTTTCCTTTCTGGACTTCCAAGTCCAGAAGGACTCTCTGCTGGGCTGCCTTCCGCACAGGATGGCCTAACTCACTCCAGACGTTCTGGGACTACGGCAGGACTCAACTTACTCCTCTTTGATCCCTGCCTTTGTTGCCCTGACATTCAGGGTCATGAAAAACTCATACATTTGACTCAGATTTTCAACTGTTCCAAGAAGGAAGGAAGATCCAGTCTCTCTTCTTTCATCTTGCCTGAGGAGAAAGTCTGGTCCATGTGCTTCTATTTTGGGACCTCTGCTATACTTCCAAACACCAAAAATAGTCTTTTTTTTTTTTGTCACTCCTGGGGTTTGAACTCGGGGCCTGGGTGCTACCCCTTAGCTTTTCTGCTCAAAGCCAGTGCTTTATTCCAAAGCTCTACTTCTAGTTTTCTGGTGATTAATTGGAGATAAGAATCTCACAAACATTCGTGCCAGGACTGGCTTCAACCCCTGATCCTCAGATCTCAGCCTCCTGAGTAGCTAGGATTACAGGAGTGTGCCACCAGCACCTGGTTCTCTTCCTTAACTAACCATTATCCTCTGGACTACCACATGGATGTCATTTCCTTCAGAAAATCTTTTCCCAAGCTCCTTGATGTCCAGCCTGGTGTTCTTCCATGCAAACTCCCCTGTACAGCACCAACCATGTGCTAGCAAGCTATCTATCTGGCTACTCTCACCACCTCCGCCTGATGAAGAGACCTGTGCTATACTCAGATGTGAGAAGTGGACAGGGATCCTAGCCGTACCCAGATGAAAGAGGAACGCAGGGACCCATGCAGCTCCCGGATGTAAAAACAGAACAGGGACCAATGCTATACCTGGATGTCATATCCAGATGTCAGAGCAGAGCAAGGCCTTGTGCTGTAGCCACCCTGTCCCTATTGTCTCCCCCGCAATGCACACAGCAGGTGCTTTACGTTTCTGAGTGAACAAGAGAAGCTTACATTGACCAGAGAACATCTGCATCCACACTGGTCCCTGAATTTCGTTCTGTCACATTCACTTCCGGAAAGATTAAAGAAGAGCTTTTTTTTTAACATTAAAAATGATTAAAGGCTGGGAATGTGGCTTAGTGGTAGAGTGCTTGCCTAACATGAAGCCTGGGTTCTATTGTTCAGGACCACATAAGCAGAAAGCTGGAAGTGGTGCTGTGGACAAAATGGAAGAGTACTAGTCTTGAGCAAAAGAAGCTCAGTCCACAGGCCTGGGATTCAAACCTCGGGACTAGCAAAAAAAGATTAGAACTTATAAAGTGGTAATTTTATCTATACATTGACTTCAGAATAACCATTTTTAAAATGCTGAATTAAAAAAAAAATTAGACTGAACATAAGCCATTCCCCTCACCCATACCCCAGGCAGGCACCTTTCCTGCACTGAAGGAAAGAAGCTGGAACTTGGACTACTTTGGAAATCCAAACCAATTTCAAAACTAAAAAAGAAAATTCTTTTTCAGCCTAGTGCCGGTAGCTCACCTGTAATTCTAGCTACTCAGTGGGCTGAAATCTAAGAATTGTAATTCAAAGGCAGCTCAGGCAGGAAAGTCTCTGAGATTCTTCTCTCTAATTAACCATCAAAAAGGCAAAAGTGGAGCTATGGCTCAAGTGGTAGAAGTGCTGCCATTGAGCAAAAAAAGATCAGGGAGAAATAGCCCTGAGTTCAAGTACTGAACTTCCTCAATTTTAGTCCAACTTCAAAATAATAATCATCACCAGATTGTTCAATACACAAGAGTAACTTTCTAAACACAGGAAATTGGATTTCAAAGAGGGTCAAAGAGTGGCTGTGCTTGCAAGGCTACGGGCCCTGAGGATGAAGCCATGGGCCAGCACTGGGCATGCTTCCACGGCCAGGAGCACGGAAGCAGCTTTTCCCCTCCCACGGGTGGAAGTGGTAGCTGTTGAGCAACTGCTCTTGTACAAAGCTGCAGGGCTGCTAGCCAGTACCAGGCCCGGGACAACCATCAACCATCCTGGTGACTGCATAGCCAGCCAGGCATTCCTCTCAGGGCTTCCAAGTAGGTGGTCATCCTTCTAATAAAAACCAGTCATGCTGCCTTCCTCAGTCTCAGGGGAAGGTGGAGCAGTGACAGAGTCAGGGGAGCATGGTGGAGCCTTCAAAAACACCTTTTCTCGTGTTTTTTTTTTTCCCCGGGCTTATGATTTACCATGTGAGCCACATTTCCATATGTGGTTTTTTGCTAGCTAATTGGAGACTAGAGTCTCTTGGATTCTGCCACTGCTGGCTTTGAACTGTGATCCTCAGATCTCAGCCTTCTCAGGAGTTAGGATTACAGACATCAGCTACCAGCATATGCATATGGCTCAAAATTCTCTTAATAATATGTTTATTGTCATCCAAATCCACAGTAAGAAGGGTAAAAAAAAATCAGAGGAACCTAATATAAACACTTTCCAACTAATAAATTTAAATTGTGACCTATTAACTTCTCTCTACAGTTAACAGATCACATACCTTTTAATCTACTCATTTCGTTTGAAACTAACAGAAAACAGTATGAGAAGAAGTTCCTTCCATTCAACTTGGTCCCTGTGTTAAGAAGGCAACAGAACAAACTAAATACAAGAACGGTGAAGCTAGATGAAACCCTGAAATGTCAGCTGGAGAGGGGAAGTTGGTACTAGCAAATGGTTGTCCTTGCCAGCTAGAAGACTGACTGCCATGACCTTTCCAAGCCTTGGGCACCTCTCTGGGCCCAGGTAGCCATGCAAGACATAAAACAATTTGGGCATTTTCTAAACCGTACATCAATGAGTCCATGTTGTGAGAATTAAACCATCTCAGTTTCATGACATCCATGGTAAAGCTAGAACGTTGCCCCCTGAAACCTCTGCATTCCCAACAGAACATGAAAGCAATGAGAAAATTCCAGTATAAAGAACATACTTAGAGGGCCAGAGATATGGCCTAGTGGTAGAGTGCTTGCCTAGCATGCACTGAGTCCTGGGTTTGATTCCACATATACAGAAAAAGTTGGAAGTGGTGCTGTGGCTCAAGTGGCCTTAAGAAAGCCCAAGGACAGTGGTCAGGCCCTGAGTTCAAACCCTGGGACTGGAAGAAAAAAAAAGAATTAAGAGGAATGTGATTTAAAACAAAACAAAAAACTAAGGCCTATTATGCAAGACTGAACTCTTAGAACACTGTCTTTTTTTTTTCTTATGCTCAACTTTATTTTTTTGGTCCGGATAATGTATAGAGGGGTCCAGTTACATTCGTCAGGTAGTAGGTGCATTACTTCTCACACACTGATACCCCCTCTCATGTTTTTGTCCCCATTTCCCTCCTCTCATTCCCTCCCAGTCATCTTGCTTTCCCCCCTTCCCTTTCCTATTTCAAATAAATAAACGTATAAACAATATACCAGGTAACAATATCAGATACAGTAACAATGTGAGATTAGCCATCAGGGCAAAAAAAGAGAAGAGAAATAACATGGTACATTAAGAACAACAGTCACACAAGGTAAAGCTCTTGTTTCCATATCCTAGAGTTTAGAACACTGTCTTTGCTTGTGGCTGGTGCTCTAACTCTGGAGCCATGACTCCCAACTCTAGTTTTTGTTGGTCATTTTGGAGATGGAGTCTCCCAGATTTTTCTGCCCAGGCTGGTTTTGGTCCCTAGCATCAATTTTCACCTCAACCTTTCATGTTTATCTAATGTAACCAGAGTCTACAGAAACACAGTCACACAAAAACACTCCAACATCTTGTCCAGGACAGAATTCTAGAACGCCAGCACTTACGCTGCAAGGGTTGTTGGCTGTCTGGGCTGGGCTGTAGAAGGATCCCCACTGGGCAGCTCTCCGTTCCTCCCGGGAAGGGGTGCTGTTGACGGGCAGGCCAGCAGGAGCACCGGGGCCTGCAGCACTGGCCGGCTGGCTGCTGGGGGCCACAAGGGCAAAGGCGTCGTCGAGGAGCGAGTGCATGGTCTGGCGGGCCTCCTCGATGGACGGCCGGGGTGGGATGTACTGGGAAGCAGGGAAGGGCAGGCCCGGATACCTGCCCGGCTCAGTGGACGAAGGCGTGTGTACCTCTGCCGGGAGGTCGGGGTCAGACTGCATAGAGGGGGAAGGAAGAATCAGGCAGAGCTTTAGGGAGACTCTGAAACAAAACCTAATTTAATAGTGTGTGTATAGATACTGGGTCTGGAACTCAGTACCTGGGCACTGTCCTTTCCCATTTTCTCCCAAGGCTAGCATTCTACCACTTGAACCACAGCTCTACTTCTGATTTTCTGCTGGTTAATTGGAGATAAGCACCTCATGGACTTTTCTGCCTGGGCTGCCTTTGAACTGCAATCATTTTTGACCGTTAGGAAAGGGTTTATGATATGAATTTAGAAACCACACTTGCAGAATATATATATATTTTTGTTTGTTTGTTTGTTTGTTTTTGTGGGTCATGGAGCTTGAACTAGGCCTGGGCGCTATCCCTGACCTCTTCAGGTCAAAGCTACCACCCTATCCCTTGAGCCACAGCTCAATTTTCTAGTGCTTAACTGGAGATAACAATCTCATGGACTTTAGTGCCCAGGCTGGCTTTGAATCTTGATCTCAGCCTCCTGAGTAGCTAGGATTATAGGTGTGAGCTACAGCACCCAGCTTATATATTCCATTTTCTGGGAGATAAAAGCTTGAAACAGAAAACAAAAAGGTGGGAGCATTAGTCTTTTTTTTTTTCCTGCAAACCTCAACATTCTGAAATGTACTTCATACCTACAATTGTATATTTTTATTGAACACCTAAGCAGTTAAGAATATGTGTCAAAGGGAATATACTCAGAATGCCCAATCATATTGTCATGGGTATAAAAACCAAGATAGTCCATCTCCCTCCGGAGGGAGGGCTGAGCTGCTCTGCTCCGTGGACTTGGCTGCTCTGGAGGTTTCACGTGCGATCTCTGAGGAACCTCTGATGACATCATGACCAGGTGGACAAGAGTTAGTACCACCAGGAATACGAGGCCCTTTTCTGCAACATCATGGGAGGACATGAAAAAGGGATCCTTAAGAAGGAAGGAGCCAAAACCTTCCAAAACATGAACAACCTGAAGCCAAGAGGTTGTCCCTTAAAAATGATGCACTCCAGGGCAAGCAGAAAAAGAACAAAAAGAAAAAGGAGTACTTACATGAACATGTGAATGGATTCATGGAATACCTAAGACAGAACTCCCAGATGTTTCACATGGAGAGATCATGTCAACAAAGTCAGAAAGTAAGAGAAGAAATTGCAGTTGCTTTAAAGAAAGACAATCAGCGGGAAGAAAGAAGATTAAAAAGACAAGCAGCAAAGAAAAATGCAATAGTATGCTTCTACTGTAGAAAACCTGGCCATGGAGTTGCAGATCGCCCAGCTGCCTTGAAAATCAAGATATGGAAGGGGGGAAAACCAAGAGGGGGGTGGGGGGGAGGGTAATGGGACCAAGACATGTGGAAGGGTATCAATGTATGTGAATTAATGCACCTTCTATCTGGCAAATATCATGTTACCCTTTTATTAAATACAATAAAAAATACTGGAAAAAAAAAGAAAATCAAGATATGGGCACTGGAATATGTTATCGGTGTGGGTCCACAGAACATGAAATAACCAAGTGCAGAGCTAAAGTAGACCCTGCTCTGGGACAGTTTCCATTTGCAAAGTGTTTTGTGTGTGGGAAGATGGGACACCTGTCCCGATCATATCCTAAGAACCCCAAGGGAGTCTATGTGGATGGTGGTAGTTGCAAACTCTGTGGCTCTGTGGAACATTTTAAGAAAGACTGCCCTGAGGGTAAGAATCCAGCTCGAATGGTCACAGTTGGTCGCTGGGCAAGGGGGATAAGTGCAAATTATAAAGAAATTTTGGATGTCCCTAAACCACAGAAACCTAAAGCAAAAATACCCAAAGTGGTGAATTTTTAATAAAGATGGCTGCTATTGTAAAAAAAAAAAAACCACAAAAAACTAAGATAGTCTTTAATGTCTTTTTTTTTGCCAGTCCTGGGCTTGAACTCAGGGCCTGAGCACTGTCCTTTGACTTTCTCAAGACTAGAATTCTACCACTTGAGCCTCAGCACCACTTCCGGCTTTTTTCTATGTATGTGGTACCAAGGAATCAAACCTGGGTCTTCGTGAATGCTAGGCAAGCACTCTAGCACTAGGCCAAACTCCCAGCCCATAAAAAAAAAAAAAAAAAAAAAAAAAACAAGATAGTCTTGAGCACCAAAAGAAAAAACAACAACAAAAAAAAGCCAGGTGCCAGTGGCTCACATCTCTAATTATATCAACTAGAGGGTAAGATCTGAGGATCACAATTCTAAGACAGTCCATCTCCTGAACAAATCCAATAGACTCTTATTTCCAGTTTCCCAGCAAAAAGTCAGAGGCTCAAGTGATAGAGCACCAATCCTGTACTGGGGGTGGGAGGAGAGCACCAACCCTGTGCTGGGGGCGGGGGAGCTAAGTGAGAGTCTAAGGCTCTGAGTTCTACTACAGAAAAACAAAAACCCTACATCTTCCTTAAAAACTCAAAGTTGGGCTGGGAGTTTGGCCTAGTGGTAGAGTGCTTGCCTAGCATGCACAAAGACCCAGGTTTGATTCCTCGGTACCACATACATAGAAAAAAGCCAGAAATGGTGCTGTGACTCAAGTGGTAGAGCTCTAGCCTTGAGAAAGTCCAAGGACAGTGCTCAGGCCCTTAATGTAAGCCCCAGAACTGGCAAATAATAATAATAATAATAATAATAATAAATCTTACTTCCTGATACTGAGCTTCAAACAAAATGCTGCCATAATCTACATGGGATAAATTGTAAAAAAAAAAAAAAAGAAAATGGAAAACAGAAGAACAGTAGTCTCCTATAGCTCAGCTCTTGAAAAGTACCAGGTGGTAAAGGCTCAGTCCTGAGTTGGGAGGTGGGGGATGTTTAAGAGGCAGGACTTAGTGGGAAGACTGCAGGTCATTGAGGAGGGAACGCTGATGAGGACTGCTGGACTCTGGCTCTCCTCTTTGTCTATCTATCTAGGGTCTGTGCTAGGGCTTGAACTCAGGTCCTGGGTACTGTCCGAGGTTTTGCACTCAAGGCTAATACTCTACCAACTAAGCCACAGCCCCTTTTTTTGGCTTTCTGGTATTTAGGCTTTCCAGCCTAGGCAGGTCAGGAATGGCAATCCTCATATCTCAGCCTCCTGAGTTGCTAGGATTATAGGTGTGAGCCACTGGCATCTAGCTTCTGCTGCCTCACCGTAGGCCCAAAGCAAAGAGTCACACAGACTTGGACTGAAACCTCTAAAACGGAGAGCCAAAATAAAACTTTTGTGTTTTCTAAGTTGATAGTATCAGGTATTTTGTTATAATGACCCAAAACTGACCACCACAGTGTCATTTGGTGTCTAACTGTCATGGTTATAAGAGCTATAAATGTGAAAGGAAGTTGGGGAGGGGGTGTCTCCAGCTGTGTGTGCAGAAGGTTGGTCTCCTTCTCCCAGAATGCTTTGTTCACCAATGGCCTACACCAGCACAGCTGGCTGGGAACCTCCTGTAGGCGCCAAGGAAGACATTCCCACACCTGTCTGGGTCAGTGAGTTCATTACAAAGAAATACCCAGACATGCTTTCTGTGCCATGGCCAGCTGTCTGGGAACTGCTTCCCACAGACCACGAGGTGTGTGTCCAGGGAAGATGGAGGGTTACATACCAGCACAAAAGGCAGCCTCCACTTAATTCCAGATAGTCAAGACTACAATGCCCTCGGGCAAGCCCACACAGATGTTTCTCGTGAAGCTTGTACTCCTTTTAAGAAAAAAGAAGACGGGTGGCAGTGGCTCACGCCTGTAATCCTAGCTACTTAGATCAGAGGATTCCAGTTCAAAACTGGCATGAGCACAAAAGCCTATGAGACTTTTATCTCCAATTAACCAGTAGAAAACTGGAAGTACTGCTGTGGCTCAAAGTGGTAGAGTACTAGCCTTGAGCTAAAGAGCTCAGAGACAGTGCTCAAGCCCAGAGTTCAAGCCCTACAACCAACAAAAAAAAAAAAGAAAAGAAAAGAAAAAGAAATGAGCTGTTTCTTTAAACATCTGACATTACATGCTCACGCATGTAATCCTTGCTACTCAGGAGGCTGAGATCTGAGGATCATGGTTTCAGGCTAAGTGGAACAGAAAGGTTCACTAGATTCTTATATTCAGATAACCTGCAAAAAGCCAGAAGGAGAGGTATGTTTATGTGGGAGAGACCTAGTCTTGAGCAAAAAAAGCTGAGTAAGAGAATAAGGAACAGTTCAATATCAAAGATCATGCCGATTTGGGACCTATTTTGCAAGGTTTGGTGCTTTTTTTTCCCCCCGTTGTTGTTGTTGTTTTGGCTAGTCCTGGGGCTTGAGCTCAGGGCCTGGACACCATCCTTGGGCTTTCTCAAGGCTAGTGCTCTATCTTTATGGGTGTATGTGGTACCAAGGAATCAAACCTAGGGCTTCATGCATAGCATGCTAGGCAAGCACTCTACCACTAGTCCACACTCTTGTCCATGTGGTGAACTTTTTTTTTTAAGGTTGTGAGACTTGAACTCTGGGCCTGGGCATTGTCCCTGAGCTCAAGGATACTGCCTTACCCCTTGAACCACAGTGTCACTTCCGATTTTATGATGGTTAATTGGCGATAAGAGTCTCATGGACTTTCAGGCCCAGACTGGCTTTGAACTATGATTCTCAGATCTCAACCTCCTGAGTAGCTAGGATTATAGGCGTGAGCCATCATGCCCAGCTTTGGTGGACTATTTTTTGGAAGTGTCCTGGTTTGTTCGGGTGGACCTCCATTTGTGCCTATTGCCCAATTTAATAGTTCTCAGTGTTTCCTGGTCTGGTCCCAGACTTGGGTTCAGGTGATCTTCCTATTTCAGCCTCTCAAGTAGCTAGAACCAGAGGAAGCACCACACCCACTTCTGCAAACCAAAGAGCTTGTTCACTCTTGCAAGCTCTGCACACCCTCAACTCACCAAAGCAGCAAAGACAAATATGCAACACACAAGAGTGGCTGTCTGGCAAAAACCTTCCTGTGTTTACCCAAACAGATAATTGGCTGGCTGTACCCTGAGGGCCCAGTCTGCCAGGCCTGAGCTGGAACACTACCTCCAGTTAGGAGACTGAGGAACTGTGTCTGGCATGAGAGAACAAGGGCTCTCAAGGACAAGGTCATAGGAAGGAGAAATAGAAACCACCATGATGCAAAACCCTATAGCACATGCAAGCACTCTAAGAAAACAGTGACTCTGGAGAAAGGCATTATTGTTGAAAAAGCACGTTGTTTCAGAGTGTCTAGGGAGGAAAAGTAGAATGGAGGCCCTTTTAGCAGCTAACTAGAAGGTAAGCCTTCTGAGAGTTAGGTTAGAGAAGGTAAGATCAGACGCCCAAACTCCTGTGCCAATCTCTTCTGGGCTTGACTCCCCCACCCCCACCCACCTTGGTACTCAATTTTCTTTCCCATTTGCTGAATCTGAAATAGGAAAGATAGAGGGAAGGAAGGCGGGAGCGAAAGTGGGTAGAGAAGTGAGAAAGGTAAGTGGGAGGGAGGAAGAGGGTGAGGGAGTCCCATCTACTTAGACAGGAGGATTTTTGAATAACAGAAGTTTGAGATAAGCCTAGGTAATGCAACAAAACTATTACACACACACACCCCAAAAAAGAAAGGAAAAGGAGCATCCGGACCACCAAGAGGACATGAGGTGGTGGGTGAGGTCAAGAATGGATGGCAAGGGGGGCAGGTCATTCCCCTCAGATAGGCAACAGCAAAGACCATGTGTGGAAGCTCCAGGAATGAAGGCACTCCCGTGGGAATCTTTCAGAGGAGGAGCCCAGGCTGGTTATGGAACCAGATCAGAAAGGGAAGTTCCAGTTGCTTCCATTCTTTAGTTCTGCACCTCAGGAGACTCCTGCTACAGCCAAACAAAAGCACCAGATGACTCTCCTGGGGAAGGAAAGCCATGGCAGGTTCAAGGGCGCCACCTGCTGTGGGAAGTGCAGCCAGGGCTCCTGGGTCAGCAGAACTCAGTATCTAGGAAGATGGAAGCTACCCCATTTCCACTTATTGACTCTTGAGTGGATTACAAGGGTCACAGTCAAAGCCTGCTTTTCTTTCCTGTGAGTGTGTCAGCAAGCTCGGGCTTGAACTCAGAGCCCTGTGCTCTTGATTAGCACTTTTTTTGTCAGTTGTGGAACTTGAACTCTGGGCTTGGGTATTGTCCCTGAGCTCTTCAGCTCAAGGCTAACCCCCTACCCTTGAGCCACAAGGCTACTTCTGGTTTTTCTGGTGGCTAGAGATAAGAATCACAAGGACTTTAGTGGCCTGGCCGTCTCTGATCCTTGATCCTTAGATCTTAGCCTCCAGACTTTGCTAAGATTATAGAAGTCAGTGTACCCAGTTAGATGAACTTCCTTAAATGCAAAACCTTCCCAATCTGATGCTCTTCACATCCTAGACACTTCAGTTAAGGTATACTGAGCTGAGCAAACTACCCTCTTAGCCTTCTTGGGTAAGAGGGGAGAAGAAAACCCTAACACACACACACATCCTGCTCATCCGACTAATGGGGAGAAAACGTATACCCCTCCCCCTCCTCTCCTCCGTCTGTCTGTCTCTCTCTCTCATAAACTTGAAGTTGACATTTGTCAGAGGAGCCAGGCGAAAGTCTGAAACAAGCCTGGGTAGAAAAGTCCACTGGGCTCAAAGAAGCAGCAAAAAAAAAAAAGCCAATAGCGAAGGTGTGGTTCAAGTGGTAGAGCACCGGCCTTGAGACAAAAGAAGTCAAGTGAGAGTGCAAAAGCCTTGACACCAAGCTCCGGTACCAGCTAAATAAACCAATAAACCATAAAACCCGAGGACAGGGTTTGCAAGCAGGAAGGAAAACTGGGGAACACTTCCAGGCCCACCAAGGGCAGCGAGGCTGGCGGGAGTCCCGACCCCGCCTCCCGGCCAGGCCCCGCCTCCCGGCCCCGCCCACTACCCTCGCCCCGCCCACCCCGCAGGGCGCGCACGCGCACCGGGCAGCCCAGGTAGGCCGAGTTGTGCACGCCCGGCGGCCGGCGGTAGGTGCCGTCGCTGTCGGTGGTGATGAGCCGGTCCTTCTCCGCGTCGGCCGGGCACCCGTTCACCTGGTGTTTCCGACGTGACTTGGGCGAACGCTTTATCCGCGAGCTGCCAGGCAAAATCGGAAATGGTCTTTCCAGGGAAGAAGCCTCCCCAGCCGAGGCCCGCCGTGTGTGTACGGCGTGCGGGGCCTGGTGCGGGCCGCCCGCCCCCGCCCCCGCCCCCCACGCATGGCAGCCAGGGGGCAGGCGCGGCCCCGCCCCCGCCCACCTCTTCCGGGGCTCGATGAACACCGACGGCACGCTGGCCGTGGGGTCCAGGATCTTGTCGATCTGCATCTGCGCCCGGCGGTACACGCGGTGCCGCTCCTTCGTGTCCCCCGACGACAGGTCGTCCACCACCGGGAACTCGTAGTGGCCCCGCCTCTTGGCACGCAGCCGGATCTTGTTGCGGTGGTGCTCGATCTCGGACTTGTGCCGCAGCGCCGTCTGAATCTGAGTGGGGCGGAGGGGGCGGGGGGGAGGGGGGCGAAGACAGGGTGTCCAGAACCCTCCTTCGCCACGCTTTTTATGGGCCCCTTGCTCTCCCCCACGACCGGGACTCGCTGTCTGGGGGCTCCGGGATGCCCGAGCTCAGGCGCAGGGTAACAGCCGTCGTAACTGGTCCCCAGCAAGAGCTGCCCTTCTCCTTCCCCCCAAGACACCCAAACCTCGGACACTGACCAGTGACAAACAGAAGGTCCAATTCTGATAGCCAGGTGCAGTGCAAAGGAGCCTGCAGTAATACTGACAATACTCACTGCAGTTACTCACTGATAATCACCTGGCTCAGGGAGACCCCTTCCAGAGTCTGTCTGCACCCCTTCCATTTCCTCCCCACCCAGAAAAGGTAGAGACCCTGAAGGCCATGCAGGCCATGCAGGGTGTGCCTGAGGCCAGGGGAGCTGAGCAGGCCCAGGCCAGGGTCTGCCCAGGCTTCAGATAAGCTGCGTTTGACCAGTGTCTCATTTTGTTTTGTTTCTGCAGTTGTTACAAAGTTGATGTACTGAGGGGTTGCAGTCAAGTAAAGAGTGCATTTCTTTTTGGATGTCACCCCTTCCCTTATTCTTCCCCAGTTTTTCCTTTCCATCACCACTCACAAGTGGTGCAGTTCATTTTCAACATAGTGTCTAGGAAGTACCACTGCTGCATTTGTTCACCTTTTGTCTCTCCATGCCTTTGTCCCCCTTACTCACTCAAAGACAGATAAATGAAAGAACAAGACAAAAAGAAAAGAACAACAACTAGTGGTAGAGTGCTAGCCTAGCATGAAGGAAGCCCTCAGTTTGATTCCTCAGTTCCACATACACTGAAAAAGCCAGAAGTGGTGCTGTGGCTCAAGTGGCAGGGCACTAGTCTTGACCAAGAAGTATTCAAGGACAGTGCCCAGGCCCTGAGTTCAAGCCCCAGGAGTGAGGGAAGAAAAAGAATTTTTGTCCATTTTGGTGCCAGTCCTGGGGTGCTTGAACTCAGGCCTTGCATTCTGGCTTGCCTTACTTTTGCTCAGGGTTCATGCTGTACCACTTCCAGGTTTTGCTGGTTAACTAGAGATGAGAGTCTCACCAACTTTCCTGTCTCCACTGCTCTGAACTGCAATCCTTGGAGCCTCCTGAATACCTCCGATTACAGGTGAGATCTACTGGCACTGAGCTAACAGTGTTGTAGGGCATACTTACTATGCTCTTAGTAACCATTTGACAGTATACTGCTGGTTCATTTTTAAGCACTGACTAAGCCAAAGTATGAGGGTTTTTTTTTTAATTATTATTCTTGCTAATGTGGGCTTTTGGTGTTGTTTTTTTTTTTTTTATCTGTTCTGGGACTTGAACTCAGGGCCAAGGTGCTGTCCCTTAGCTTTTATCACTCAAAGCTGGCACTCTACCACTTTCGCCACACCTCCAGTTCCAGCTTTTTTGTTGGTTAACTGGAGATAGGACTCAGATCAGTCTTCATGGGGTCGTTTTGAAAAGTGATTCTCAGACCTCAGCCCCCTGAGTAGCTAGGATGCAGGTGTGAGCCACCAGCATGGTGGGTCTAGCTAACCAGAGCACACACCTCTTTGTTGATTTTGTTGGTGTCAGCTGCTCGGCTGGCCAGCGCGGGGTGCGGGGCCGGGGGCACAGGGATGGGCTGCATGGCGATTAGCTGCACCTTGCTGGGGACCCGCCGGCTGGCCTCGGACGAGCGCGAGAGCCTGTCCACGTGCTCGAAGATAGAAGCGGAGGAGTGCTGCTCCGTCCCAGAGCTGGGAAGGGGGGGTGCTGGAGAGGAGAGGAAAACCAGGGAGGAAGTCACTTAAACAGCAGGGCCATGCTCAGTCCAAAAGGCCATCCCCCCACACTGCGGGCAGAGCTGGAAGCTTCTCTAACCCCAAATGGTCCAGCCTAAACAATGTCTCTTCCAGAGTCACTTACAAATGACAAACACAGCTGAGTCAGGAGGACCTGATCTGAGGATCAGGGTTCACAGCCAGCCTAGGCAGGAAAGTCGTGAGACACTTATCTCCAGTTAACCACCAGAAAACCAGAAGCGGTGCTGGGGATCAGAGTGGTAGAGCACTAGCCTTGAGCAGAAAAGCTCAGAGACAGCACCCAGACCCTGAGTTCAAGCTCCATAACCAGCAGCAGCAAAAACAACAACAACAAAAAGACAGTTTCAGGAAAGATGTGAAAAAAAAAAAAAAACACTGCCCACTTTTGTCCACATTCGATTCAAATCTTCAGGATATAGAAAGACAAAACTTCAGGTTGCTCAGCTGGTCATTAAACAATTGGCAGAACTTGTTTTTTGTTTTGGATTTTTTTTTTTTTTGGTAGGTTGTGAAGCTTGAATGTTGGGCTCAAGTGCTGTCTCTGAGCTCTTCAGCTCAAGGATAATGCTCTATCACTGAGATAAAGAGTCTCACGGACTGTTGGACTGCCATGCCCCCGAGCTGGGTTTGAACAGAGATCCTCAGATCTCAGCCTTCTGAGTAGCCAGGATTATAGGGGTGAGCCACCACGCCTGGCTTTTGACAGAACTCTTAGAAACATTTCTAGTCTCTGAATTTGAACTGGAAGAGAGCTTGCAGGATTTTGGAGTAGGCCCTCACATTCATCCTTAGCTTTTTTTGCTCAAGGGATGGTACTCTACCACTAAAACCACAGTCCTACTTCCAGCTTTTTGCTTGTAATTGGAAATTACAGTCTTACAGATTTGTTTGCCCAGGGTAGCATTAAACCATAATTCTGAGATCTCAGCCTCCTGAGTACAATTCCAGGTGTGAACCACCTGATTTTGAACATTCCCCAAGAGCAGTCTTGGATTTTGCTGCTACTGGGTATGAAACCCCAAAGAAGGGAAAGGGAGGCACTCAAAGAAACATGTTTCTCAGCCAAACAATGAACAGAAATGACTACCTACAGCTCTTTTTTTTACCTTCCCCCAAGTATTTCTTTCCCAGGATGAAACCTAGACTTTAATCCTATCTCTCTGAAACAGCACACCTACTACCATGGTAGTAAGTACATTTCAGGACTCTATGAAAGTAGATCCTAAGCAAAAGCTCTTCCTTTAGTCTGCGAGGTTTTTCCTTTAGATTATAAAAGGGTATGCAGGCTTTGTCTCCCAAGAACCCCAGAGAAGAGAGCTTCAGCCCCTAATCTCTTCATTTATACAATACAGTTCACTTGGTGTAATTTCATACAGATAAATTTATGATCCAAAAGGTCAAGTAAAAGCTGGGCGTGATGGCTCATGCCTGTAATCCTAGCTAGTCAGCAGCCTGAGATCTGAAGATCAAGGTTCAAAGCCAGCCCAGGCACAAAAGGACCTGAGACTCTTATCTTCAATTAACCTCTAGAACATGGGAATGGGGCTTGGCTCAAGGGTAGGGTAGCAGCCTTGAGCTGAAGAGCTCAGGGACAACGCCCAGGCTGAGTTCAAGCTCCATGACCCACAAAAAATAAAATAAATAAAAATGTTGAGTACAGGCTTAGGAGCGTTGCCTAGTGGTAGAGTGCTTTCCTAGCATGCACAGAGTCCTGGGCTCAATTCCTTGGTACCGCATACACAGAAAAAGCCAGAAGTGGTACTGTGGCTCAAGTGGTCCAGTGTGTCTTGAGAAAGCACAAAGACAAGGACAGTGCCCAGGCCCTGAGCTCAAGCCCCAGGACTGGTGAAATAAACAACAACAATAAAAAAAAGTCCAGTATAAAAATTACTATTTAAAATAACATCCTGAGGTTTTCCCTTATCTTCGCACTACTGAAACACAATCCTAAGATATAAATAAAGCTCTGGTCAAAACAACAAATAAATGGGCACATTTACTTAAAAGAACCTATTAAACTAAAGCCTAGCTATCCTGGCATCCATCCAGAAATGGCTCCCAAGGAGAGGCTGGCCTGTGGGCATGGCTTTAGTCCAAGGCCTAAGTCTCTCAGTGATGCCTCTCAGAATGGGGGACAAAGTTCATCTGAGAGCTACTTATCTCCCGGTGCAAAGCTACTAAAGCAAACTACGGGATGGCCACAGACCTCCTACATCCTCAGTTCAGAAAATGATGATGGACACTGAGGGCCAAGCACAGAGGCAATGGACATGTGAGGACCACGATCTTGCTACAGTGCCAGCTGTGACATTCTGGAATTGATCCCCAAGAGACTCACTATATCCAACAGGCAGTTTTTAGGACTGGAGTTTCCGTTTAATCTCTCAGTCCTTTCAAAAGGAATATATGGACCCTAAATCAGAATGAACACGTGCCTCAGTGAACCCCCATTTCTACCACAGACCCTATGTCTCAAAACAGACACCAATATAGATTGCCATGGAGACAGTCAATGCTGAGAAATTCAGCAGGGGACAACTATTCCATTTAGTAGATTTTTTTTTTCTGGTCAGTTGTGGGGCTCGGACTGTGGGCCTCAGTACTGTCCCTGAGCTCTTCAGCTCAAGGCTAGTGCTCTGTCCACTTTGAGCCATAGTCCCACTTCCGGTTTTCTGGTGGTTAACTAGAGATAAGAGTCTCACAGGCTTTCCTGCCCAGGCTGGCTTTGAAGTGAAGCCCTCCCATCTCTGCCTCTTGAATAGCTAGGATTACAGGTATAAGCCACGGGCACCTGCCCATTTAGTTCTACAGAATTTTTTGGTTTTTAACTGAATTCTTTTTTGATACAGGGATCAAACCCAGGACATTGCACTTTGCCCCTGAGCTATAGCCCTGCCCTTCAGTAGATTTCTTTTGTTTTTGTTTTTGTTTTTGTTTTGCCAGTGGTGGGGCTTGAACTCAGGGCCTGAGCACTGTCCTTAGACTTTTCCCAAGGCAAGAGCTCTACCACTTGAGCTACAGCACCACTTCCAGCTTTTTTCTATGTATGTGGTGCCGAGGAATCAAACCAGGGTCTTCATGCATGCTAGGCAAGCACTCTATCACTAGGCCAAACTCCCGGCCCCTCTTATCTTTTTTGTCAGTTTGGCACTTGGAATAGAATAACAGCCTGGCTGTGGCAATCTTATCTGACTGAACAGGAGAGTCACAGACCGCTCTGCGGGGCTCGGTGGGCATTTCCCTCAGGGGCCCCTGCGGGCATCTTGTCCCCCACATCTCTCTCGCTGGACTCCTCGCTGACGGTTGAGTCGGCATCTGAGGGGGAGACTCTGCAGACACACACAAATCACAACGAATGAGAGGAGCAGGAAAGAGGGGGAAGGAAAAAGGCTACATTCGTTTGCAAGTCAGGCTGCTAGGTAGAAATGGCTAGCCAGGATCACAGGAGTGTGCCATGTTACCCAGCCAGCCCCTGGTTGAGATGGAGTCAGAAGAGCTACTTTTTGCCTAGCTGGCCTTGTATATTATGATCCTCCAATTTCTGCCTTCCAAATACATAAGGATTGCAGGCTTGAACACTGCGCCTAGCTTCATTCACAGGGGTCAGCATCCGGGTTCATCAGGCTAGGAAAACTAGCACCCCCTCTTCTTGACTTTACAGAAATGTAGAGTGCCAGACACCTTATCACCCCCAGGGAGTTATGATATTATACCGACACCCCTCCCTACCATTGGGGTGCTATTGCTAAAACCCCTGTGGATACTGAACTCCGTGAGTGCTTTATATAAAGTGCCACAATATGTGTAGGCCACACCCATTTATCTGTACGCTTTAAATGTGTTTCTGGTTTTGATTTTTGGTGATTTTGCGTGCGTGCGTGTGTGTGTGTGTGTGTGCGCGCACCCACGTGCACTAATTCTGAAGCTTGAATTCAGGATTTAATTCAGGCACTGTCTCTGAACTAACCACAGCTCCACTTCCAGGTTTTTGGTGGTTAACTGGGAGAAGAGTTTCATGGACTTTCTTGCTCAGAGCTGGCTTCGAACCACAGTCCCCAAACCTTAGTCTGCTAAGTAGCTGGGGTTACAGGCATGAGCCACCAGTACCCATATCTAGGTTATTTGTGACACTTAATATAATGTGGATATATTACCTTATTGTTTTGAAAATAACACAAAATCTGTATTTTTTTTACGGATGTCACTTTTTTTTTTTCCTGAGCACTTTTTATTCACAGTTGTTGAAATCCATAGTAGAATCTGAGCTCACTGAGTGGTTGTGGTGTACACTGCAAAAATCATGATGCGAGGGCTGGGATGTAGCTCAGTGGCAAAGCGCTTGCCTAGGAAGTGCAACGTTCTGGGTTCGATCCCCAGTGCCAAAAAAAAAAATAATGATGCGAATAGATGTTTAAGATGACGTTATAAGGCAAGACCAAAAAAAAAATCCTTTGCAAAAGAATCCTAGCCTACCAAATCACCCACAGTGATTTAATTTATTCTCAGCCAGTAAAATAATTGAGCAAAGAGTATCTCTCCATATAATTGATTTTCTTTCATAAACATCATGCTTGAATTTTAAATTCTTAAAACTAGGCCAGACCCCTGGGGTAGGGTTCTCTGATAAGACGGAAACGATGGCACTGGTTTGGATGCCGATGTGGCCACACTTTTTTTCTACTCTTAATAGGAAATCCTGGAGTTCAGAGTTGCAAGGCTCAAAGGAGGCCTGAAGAGCTGAGGGCTCTGGGGAACGAACTTCCCGACCTGACCTGCACTCTACGCCAGCCTGGCTCGTGACAGAGGACTTCCTGGCAGCTGGGAAATGACTAAGCAGCTCTACATGTGCTCCAGTCTAATCCGAGGGATGGGAAATCAATTGGGCATGAGTAGTGGGCCAGGAGGAGGTGGCACCGAGTCCCATGCAACGTACTTGCCAAGGCGACAGCCGGGACGGCTGGGAAAGACAAGCCAACGGGGACTCCAGGGAGGCCGTCCGCAGACAGTGACCATAGGACAGCCAGCCACTGGCGCAACAAGCAGAGGGCAAAGCAGCCGGGTGGACTATACGTATTGCGTGAGTTATGCGTCCTGTACTGTGCATTCTGCGTGAATCTGCATGCTATGCAAAGTATGCATATTATCTTCTAAATGAAGTATGCCAACTACGTGTCCTGTGCTTACTCTCCATGGGATGCATATTATGGGCTATGCACTTACGAGTAGAATTCCTTTAACTCTGCAACATGCACACTTGAGCTGGCCAGTCCCTCCTCGGGTCGAGGGGCACCAACTGGATTAAGGCTTTTGGAGACAGGCAGCTCAGAGTCACTCCTGGCTCCCAGTGCGAGTCTCCCGGGCTGTTCACCCAGGACGGTACCAGTCCTTCTGCTACTGGAAACGGACCACGTGAAAACAGAACCGTGCACAGTGACAGAACAATCCAGAAAGCAAAGCACCAACCTTCCTCTGTGGCGGACGTTCCTGGGGGGAATCTTGGACTTGGGGCTGGGCACGTCTCCGTTTTCAGAGGGCGTGGCGTGCTCCTTCACGGGTCCAGGCAGCGGCGCCGGCTCATGGATAATCAAGATGTCCTCTTTATTATGCTGGCCCAGATGCTGCTTAGCAAAGTCGAAGCCCTTCACGCTAGGGATCTGCAGCTAAAACACACACGAACGCACGTGAGCATGGCAGCAATGTACACATGAGGGCTGACACAGAGCATGACCTCTGACCTCAGACTGGGCAGGCAGTGTCCCCAATACAATTCCAGAAGCATCCCCATCTCGTTCTTAGACCCAGAAGATGTAACAGAGGCTTACAGAACACAAATGTGGAAGACCAAGACCATACTACAAGACCCATTCAAACAGGGCCACAGCCCTGCTGCAGAGCAGTTACGGAAAGGGAGCAGCTGACTTGACATCTTTACACAGATAAGGGGACTTGAGCCAGGCCCTGAAAAGGCTACAGAGAGAATGTTCTAGATGGTATCTTGAGAAGGATCAGAAAAGAGATTATGATAGTGTACTAAAGGGGACAGAAGAGAGAAGCCAGCCTGGACCCCGACAGCTGCAAATGTCAGCTTCTACCCTCTGGGTAGTCAGAAAACTACAAACATTTCCAAACAGGCAGATTTCCTAAATCCAAGGAGACAGGAAGTGGGGAGGGGGCAAGAAGAGGGCCTGCTGAAGCCACATGCATGAAACCAGAAAGACCCAAGCCCCAACTCCTAACCAAGAAAATGGAAACAGAGCTCCCTGCAAACCAGACAGAAAAAACTCGAAGCCAAACAGATAGCAGAGACAAAGGAAGAGCAAAGGCCTGTGATGGCCTGTAATGTTTATTAGTTTGTTTTGTGCCACGACTGGGGCTTAAACTCAGGTCCTGGGCTCTGCCCCTTCCCTTTAGTCACTGAAGGCTGGTGCTCTACCACTTGAACCATAGCTCTTACAGTACATTGGGGATAAAAGTCTCAGGGGCTTTCCTATGCTGACTTCAAGCAATGATCTTCGGATCTCAGCCTCCTGGGTAGCAAGGATTACAGGCGAGAGTCCCCAGCATCTGGGTGACAACATGTAAGTTTTAGGCAGAGATCTGCAGTGGTGGGATGGTAGGGAAGGAAGTGAGTCACAAAGAAACGATACCTGGAGCAGAGAAAAACACAGCCCCCACTTTAAACGCCCTGGTTGGAGACACAGAGCAGTTCTCACAGGAAAACAGCTCTGGACAGCTGCAGACAGGACAATAGCTTAAGGAACTGAAAGATGACACAGACAATAAAGCCTATGGGGACAGAAGGTGCCATGCAGAGGGGCTGGGATTTTTTTTTTTTGAGGTGAATATAGATCCTATGGATACAATGTTGAGAGAACATCAAAGAACTTAAAGCTGAGGGAAAGGAAGAGCGAGCAAGGAAGAAACTAAGTGACTTCAAAGCAACAGGAGAACCTGGGAAGGTTGGCATGACAAGCCGAGTCAAATGAAGAATTTCCCAAAGGGTCAGCTGACAAAAGTAATGGTGACAAAGCTCAATGAGAAAAGGGGTCCGTGGATGAAGATCATCTTCACACAGGGGGTGATGAAGCAGAGGTCCTTTCCTGGGGACACGAAGCCCAACACCACCTCACCCACGCCTCAACCCTGGGAGCCACACGGGATCTAACCTTTACCTCTAAGCCTATGTTGAGATAAGAAGGAAAATCAAGATACCCAGAGAGGTGATCACTATTGTTCTTTTCTTCTTGATGGTACTAGGGAGTGCTCAGGCCCTGAATGTAAGCCCCAGGATTGGGGGAGAAAAAAAGGCTTGCTTTCTACTCCAGCATGTTCCTAGGTTACAATGTGCCTGTTTGGGGCTTTCCATCATGGCTGGGATTATAGGCAGTTGCTGCCACCTCCAGCTTCCCTCCACAAGACTAAAGTTTCCTGAGCTTTTCCGCCCAGTCTGGCCTAGAGTGTGATCCAGCCTTTCTCAGCCTCCCAGCTAGCTAGAATCGCAGGCTGCAAGCCACTGGTGGCTGGATGGAGCTCCTTTTTTTTTTTTTTTTTGTCAGTATTGGGGCCTAGGATCTGTCCCTGAACTCTTTTACCCAAATAGCACCCTACCGCTTTGAGCCACAGCTCCACTTCTGGTTTTTAGAGTGGTCAGTTGAAGATAAGAGTCTCACAGGGACTTTTCTGCCCACGCTGGCCTCAAACTACAGTCCTTAAGATCTCAGCCTCCTGAGAACCTAGGGTAATAGGCATGAGGCACCAGTGCCTGACATGGAGCTCCATTTTTTTTTTTTTTTTTTGCCAGTCCTGGGCTTGAGCTCAGGGCCTGAGCACTGTCCTTGGATTTTTTTCTCAAGGCTAGAGCTCTACCACTTGAGCCTCAGCAACACTTCCGGCATTTTTCTATGTATTTGGTACCAAGGAATTGAACTGGGTCTTCGTGCATGCTAGGCAAGCACTCTACCACTAGGCCAAACTCCCAGCCCCTGGAGCTCCATTTTTGATGACACCATATTTATAACAGTGCTCACATTTTGGTGAGCACTGACTGGCAGTTCCCTCAGTCTAGCCTTCAAGGTTTGGGAAGGCATATTAGCCTTAGGAATGCCACATGCAATCAAAGCCTGCTATCAGCTTGTATCCATTCATACCTACAGATGGTCCTAGCAACCAAAAGACAGTCATTCAGATCTCATGAGTGATTTTAAATAACTGACTGTACATAGAAGCAAATGGTACTACCATATATTTGTTTCTCTTTATACACAAAAAGCAACACCAGTGGCTTGGATCTCTAAGACTTAAAAAATCCCAGCTATAAGGAAAGCAGCTTGCAATAATGATGTTAGCCAGCAGAGGGAGACAACACTCACTAGAAAGATAGCTTCCAAAGAGTTGCTTGGAAACAAAAGGCAAATTCTCTTATTAATGAGTTCCTTTTACAAAAGCACTTTCTGGCTTCTCAGGCTCAAGAACAATGCTAGTCAAAGGATGAACTGCACTGCCTCTCCTCATTCATCTTACCTGTACCCCACAAAGAATTTTCCATGGACTAGGCTGCTCCTTGTAGGTACAGAATGTATCTATACCTCTCTGACTGACTTTCTCCAGCCCCCTCCAATGTCGCTTTAATAGTCCTGGTCCCACCTCACAGAAAAACACCTCCTCCACTCGTGGAGTGGCTTCCTAGCATGCTCTGTATACATCAAATGAAAACAGCTGGCACAAAGGATGTGGATTTCTTTTTCTCTAGAATGTATTTCTCGATTGCTTTTCTCTTTGATACTGGTCCAGGGCCTTGAACTCAGAGCCTGGGTTCTGTCCCTTAAATTTTCACTCAAAGTAATAGTCTACCACTTGAGCCACAGCTGCACGCCAGTGCTCGTTATTGGCCATTACCGTACACCTCCTGGATTTCTTTAACTCCAGAGCAACACGTTTGGCTTCTGTTGTAATTAGCGCACTTAAGAACAGGAAACCCTATACTTACTAGTTCATTATTTTCTCCTCTTTTGTTGTAGATTTCCACAGACTCAGCTACACTCCTTTTTCTTTTTTGGTGCCAGTCCTGGGACTTGAACTGAGGGCCTGGGTGCTGTCCCTGACCTTCGTACTTTTTTTTTGGAGGGGGGGGGGGTTATGGGGCTTGAACTCTGGACCTGGGCACTGTCCCTGAGCTCTTCAGACCAAGGCTACCACCCTACCCTCGAGCCACAGCCCCACTTCTCATTTTCTAGTAATTAATTGGAGATAAGAATCTCTGGGCTTTGTAGTGTCTGGGCTGGCTTTGAACCTCAATCCTCAGATCTCAGCCTCATGAGTAGCTAGGATTACAGGCATGAGCCACCTCGCCCCCTCACTCCGTGGGTCCCTGACCTTCTTTTGCTCGAAGCTAGTGCTGTACCACTCGAGCCACAGCAACACTTCTGGCACTTTTCATGATCAATGGAGATGAGCTTCTCACAGACTTTCCTTCTGGGTCTGGCTTTAAACCATGATCCTGAGCGCTCAGCTCCTGAGCAGCTAGGATTACAGGTGTGAGCCACCAGTGCCTGCTTCACCTTTTTTTTTTTTTAAGCAAAGTATGTATGAGTGAATTCAGATAGAATTAGGCAAATCAAAATGAAACTCCTGAACTTTTGAATACAGATAGAATTAGGCAAGTCAGAATGAAACTCCTAAACTTTAAGTAAATCAATTCGGTATAATTAGGGGAGATGCCACAGACTTTGACATGCTGTCCTAGTTTGTGAAATATGTAATTCTAAATATTATTCCCATCTTGAAATTACAAATCCATCTATACAGTTCTCGAGTATTTTCTTGACAGGCACTTGTCAAGTAGATTCTTTTGTGTGTGTGCACCAGAACTGGAGCTTAAACTCGGTGCCTGGGTGCTGTCTCAGCTTTTTCATGCAAAGTTAGCCCTCTACCACTTGAGCCACAGCTCCACTTCTGGCTTTTTGGCTGTTAACTGCAGATACAGACATTCCTGCACAGGCTGGTTTCAAAACACAATCTGAAATCTCGGTGTCTTTTCTGAGTTTGTTAGGATTACAGGTGGGAGTGTCCAGAACCTGGCCAAGGAAGTATTTTTTTAAGACAGAAGCTGCAAATTGGACACCGATGCTCAATTTTACAAGGTTGCTTTGCTCCAGCTACAATTCCCTTTTATCTTCCTAAACAAATGCCTCCAGTGAAAGAGTAACAGATACAACAGCCATCTTATCTACGATCACTGCCATTTTTTTTTTTATTTTTGCCAGTGGTGGGGATTGAACTCAGGGCCTGAACACTGTCCTTGGGCTTTCTCAAGGCTAGAACACTACTCACTTGAGCCACGGCACCATTTCCAGCTTTTTTCTATGTATGTGGTACCGAGGAATTGAACCCTGGTCTTTGTGCATGCTAGGCAAGCACTCTTACCACTAGGCCAAACTCCCGGCCATAACTAAGATCACTATCATTGAATAAATCTTTCTAACACTCTTTTTGGGGATATTTCCCAGTAAGAAAGTACATGCCTTCCATCCTGGGAGCAACCATCTCTTTTACATGTTAGTAGGTTTGCTTTACCTACATCGAGAGAGGAACTGTGAACCAGCCACTGAAACCAAAGGTCTCGAAAGGGACTCCGACAAACAACGTACACACAGCACCCTGCTTCTACCGAGCTGGCCACACACCACCTGCCCCTGAGAATCTGTCAACACCTTTATAAGAAAAAGCAGAGTAGGCAGGCTCCAGTATTTCATATCTGTCATTCTAGCTACCCAGGAGGCTGAGATCTAAGACATGAAGTTCCAAGTCAGTCCAGGCAGACAAATCAGACAGACTCTTATCTCCACTTAACCACCAAAAAGCCAGAAGTGCACTCATAGAGCAAGTGGAAAAACAATGGTCTTAAGTGAGGAAGCCAATCAAGAATATGAGACCTTGAGTTTGAGCCCTAGTACAGGTACACTCTCATTGCTGTTGGCTGGTAAAAACACGAGGCAATGAACATAAACAGCTGGCATCAGATATAGTTCCAGCGATAAAGTCAGATAGGATAGTTTGTTAGCACCAGGGTGTGACACATGGTTAGCCTACAATAAATATCCCATGACTTGAGGGAACATAGAAACATCAGCTAGAGGACATGGTGCTATGGCTCAAGCGTAGAGCACTTGCCCAGGCCCTGAGTTCAGGCACCAAGACTGGCCAAAAGAAAAGAGAAAAAGATGAGCTAAAGCAACTGGATTTTATGAGGTACCAAGGTTTGATGTTCATAACTGAAATACACAAGCTGCTAGATTATTGTTGATTCCAAAGAGCACCTTCAAATATGTCTATCAGAGCCTGTTGTCTCACAGGCTAAAATCGGCACCTTCTACAAACAGCAACAGAAGTCGTGTACATACACAAGGAAGAAATTAAAGAATTTCCCCCACTTAAAGAATTAATTATTCAAAACAACCCTGATGCCACCTTATCCCGATCATAATGGCCAATATTCTGAATTCAGACGACAACAAATGTGGAGAAAGAAGAACCCCACTGCACTGCTGGTGGGAATATAAACTAGTACAACCACTCTGGAAGACGGTTTGGAGGTTCCTCAAAAAATGAAAAATAAGCTGGGTATAGCAGCTCACACCTGTATTCCTAGCTACTCAGGAGGCTGAGAAGATCTCAGCCTGGGCACTAAAGTCCATGAGACGCTTATCTCCAATTAACCACCAGAAAACTAGAAGTGGGGCTATGGCTCATGGGTAGGGTGCTAGCCTTGAGCTGAAGAGCTCAAGAACAGTGCCCAGGTCCAGAGTTCAAGCCCCATGACCAACAGAAAAAAAAATAGCAATAGAAACACCTCAGATGCCCTACTACAGATGAATGGATACAAAAAATGTGGTACATATATACAATGGAGTTCCACATAGCCACCGGACAAGATAAAATAATGGCATTTTCTGGGAAGTGGATGAAACTAGAGCAAAGGAACAAAAGACGCACGGTCTCCTGGATATGTGAAAATTAGATCCAAACAGTACAAGAGCAAGGACTCAATTCTGAGGTACTGCAGGTCACTGACATGAAATTGGGGATATACATATATCTATATAGACATATACTCCTATGATGGGATATATATTCTATAGACATTGATATATAGATTGATACATACCTGTGACATACAAAGACAGCCTAATTTTAATTATGTTCTTAAATTTATGTGCCAGTGATTGCATATTGACTCCTTTCTTGAATACGTGTTTGTTAAACTTGACATTTGAAATACGATGTAAAATATCAGTGTTAATAAAATCTTTTAGCTCAAAAAAAGAATTCATTTATTCATTTTGTTTACTTTCTGAAGCATGACAGCTCGTTTTTCCATTTTTTTTTTTTTTACAAAATATGGAATTGGGTCTGGCTGGTATTATACCCAGCCTCACTAGTCTCCAATCCATATTTTATTTACTTTATGTTTTTGTGCCTTAGCTTTTTCACGTAAGGTAAGCACTCTATCACGTTAGCCATATCTCCACTTTTTTTTTTTTAATAGGAGGGTGTGGTGAGAGACATGAATCTCATAAATTTTCCTGCCTGGGCTGGCTTCAATCTGCAATCCTGAGATCTCAGCTTCCTGAGCAGCTAGGATTACAGGAGTGAGCCACTTGCTCCCAGCTGTGATTGTGCGTGTGTGTGTGTGTGTGTGTGATCCATTCAAGGCCAGGGCACTGCCCCTTAGCTTTTTTACTCATGATTAGCGCTCTATTCCTTAAGCACAGTTCCACTTTCAGCTTTTTGTTGGTCAACTAGATATAAGAGTCTCATGGACTTTCAAAACTTCCTAAGTTGGCTACTTCTGTGAGCCTCAGATCTCAGCTTCCTGAGTATCTAGGATTTTATAGGCATGCACCACTGACACTTAGCTTAATCAGTATGTCATGGAAGAGGAATCAGGATTAATTAAAGTCTTCAATATTCATATTAAGGCCTAGTTATTTCTGAAGGAGAACTTCTTTTATTCTTCCTGTCTTTAATATATCCCAGAGGGGACAGGCCACAATGTCTGCATGTCATAAATTATGTCACTGACGAGTGAGGGACGCCTAACCAAGCAACAAGAAAGATTAAAGCTGGCAGATTTTCAAACACATGTTTGAGAAATGTGACAAGGGCCACAGGGCACAGGGCACAGGGCAGCCCCAGGGTTCAAGCTAGCCTGACCCCGAGGAGGGGCATGGAGACAATGGAAACCTCACAGCACATCCCACAAGTGTCCATGTAAAAAACTGCAATCGCACAGCACAGTGGCTCACACCTATAATCCTAGCTACTCGGGAGGCTGAGATCTGAGGATCATGGTTCAAAGCCAGCCCAGGCAGGAAAAGTCCATCAGATCCTTATCTCCAATTAACCACCAGAAAACCAGAAGAGGTGCTGCTGCTCAAATGGCAGAACAATAGCCTTGAGCTGAAGAGCTCAGGGACAGTACCCAGGCCCAGAGTGAGAGAGAGAGGGAGAGAGAGAGGGAGAGAGAGAGAGAGAGAGAGAGAGAGAGAGAGAGAGAGAGAGAGAGAGAGAGAGAGAGAGAGAGAGAGAGAGAGAGAGAGAGAGAGATTACAATCATACGGAGCATGTCATTGTGAACATTTGCTACTTGATGGCGGTCATTTGTAAAATAAAAAACAACCCATAACCACCATGCTGCGCCCATTTAGAAAGTGACCAAGCCAAGTGACAGCCATGGCTGGGCTTGTCTTGAGCCTCATGGCTTGGGACTCCGTGGTCCTGGAAGCTAGGGGACATGCACCAACACCCTCTCACCCACAGCAGGAAAGTCCATAACACTAACCACCAAAAAGCCAGAAATGGAGGTATGGCTCAAGTGGTAGAGTGCCAAGCCCTGAGTTCAAGCCCCAGGAAAAGCACAAAAAAAAAAAAACCCAAAGTAAAAAGAAGCCCATTATTGATGGCCACATCTGGACTGCAGAAATACTGCAGAAATAAAAGTGAGGCAGGGGGGAAAACCAAGATGGGTGGGGGGGGGTTGGGGGGGAGGGTAATGGGTACCAAGACATGTGAAAGGGTATCAATGTATGTGAATTAATGCACCTTCTATCTGGCAAATATCATGTAACCCTTTTATTAATTACAATAAAAAATTTAAAAAAAGTGAGGCAAAGAGAAAGCTTGGGGCATTCCTATTTTCAACCCAAGAGACACAGATAGTACAATTTTCCAGCAGCCTATATGTCAAGAAATATGGGCACAAAAGACCTCAACATGTAACCACCTACACTGCTTAAGTCTCCCCGTAAAGATCTTCTTTAATCAGGATAAAAACATTTCCCTACCTAGTATTCAGCTTATTGCAATGAAATTCACACCATGAACCATGCAGTACTCGAGGCGTTTTGTTCCATGCTATTGACTAGTATAACAATAACAACAAAACCTTAGCAGACTATGTAAATAATAAATGAAGGTGGCTAGTAAATATAGGAGCGAATAAATCCTTCTAATATATTTGATAAGCCATGAGCAGGCAAGCTTGTCAAGATTTATTCCTTTTTTAGTTAATTCAGGAAAAGAAAGAGAATATGCTGCATTCATCTATTCATCTATTACAGAAATAATATTAACTATAAGAACATATTTTGTGACATATTTTGTGTTCCTCTGCTGAATTTGTGTGTGCGTTGGTACTGGGGCTTGAACTCAAGGTCTCATGCTCTGAAATGGCTTTTTTTCTTTAAAAAAATTTCTATCTCAGGGGCCAGGAGTTTGGCCTAGTGGTAGAGTGCTTGCCTAGCATGCACGAAGACCCAGGATCCTTTCCTCGGTACCACATACATAGAAAAAAAAAGCTGGAAGTGGTGCTGAGGCTCAAGTGGTAGAGCTCTAACCTTGAGAAAGTCCAAGGACAGTGCTCAGGCCCTGAGCTCAAGTTCAGGACTGGCAATAATAATAATAATAATAATAATAATAAATAAAAAATTTCTCTCTCTCCCTCTCCCCTTCCCTCTCTCTCCCCCTCCCTCTCTCCCCTCCCTCCCCCTCTCCAATCCTACCAGTCCTAGAGCTTGAATTTAAGACCTGGGTGCTGATCCTGAGCTTTTTTCCTCAAGGCTAATGCCCCACCCTTTGTGCCGTATCTCTACTTTCAGCTTATTGATGTTTAACCTGAGATAGAAGAATCCGGTGAACTTTCCTGTCCCAGTTGAATTTGAACAATGCTCAGATCCTGACTAGTGAGAATTATGGTATAAGCCACTAGGCCCCAGCTTCGCTTGGCTTTTTTGCTCAAGGTTGATGCTGTACCACTTGAGACATAGCTTCACTTCGGGCCTTTTTGCTAGTTAATTGGTGATGAACCTTATAGACTTTTCTGCCCAGGCTGGCTTCAACACAATCCTCAGATCTCAACCTCTTGAACAGGTAAGATTACAAGCATGAGCCACCAATACCCCACCAGAATTGTATTTTTTTTTAATTTTTTAATTTGTTATTTTGGGGGTAATGTATAGAGGGGTTACAGTTACATTTGCCAGGCAGTAGGTGCATTACTTCTCACACATTGATACCCCTTCTCATGATTTTGTCCCCATTTCTCTCCCCCCAGAATTGTTTCATACTAAGATAATCAAGATAAAATCAGAAGACGACTAGAATAATCCTTTATTCTTTGCTCTCTTTAGTCTTTTGCTTATCAAACTTTCTAAGTAGAATGAGTTCTTCGAATCTGAAAGCTCCACAGAGGTGTGTGTTAATTAAATACTGCAGAATGACTACTGCCATGCTCTGTTCCCCTGGTAACCGCACTGACTCAGATGCATGCTGGGACAAACATCTGTCACCCTGAGCTCTTCTCCGGGGCTCTGCTTGGGTTTGCTCATACCAGATGAGCTAGCTGTTGACCTGAAGTCAATTTCTTTGCTGTGAAACCTGATGTGACAGTTAAATATTATGAAAAGTGTTGAAATATGCATGTGAAAAGAGAATCATTAATCCTTTAATAAATTAAGTGGAATGTTTTGGAAATACCCACCCCCCCAAAAAAAAACAGGCCAATAAAGCAAAATTAGGTAAAAAAAATAACTGCAGTGAGGCGGTGGGGTGGGGTAGAGTGGAATGGGGTGGGGTGGGGTGGAAGAAGGTATGAAGAAAGCACTAGAAAACCCTGCCGGAGATTACTTTGCTCTTCTCAAAAGAGAACCTCATTGGAAATTGTGGCGCATATATATATATATATATAGTGTTTATTTCAAGAAAAATGACACAGTGCCTCTTAGGAGCTCTAACACTTAAAAACCATGAAAGACTGGCTAATAAATATCCTTTACATATCTGATGGTAAAATGGTTCAAGTATGCATTACCAATTTTTAATGAGTAAATGACATTGATCAAGTAGAAAAGTGGGCTTTCAACATGGTACCCAGAAAGAAAAGAACTATGTCGACAGCTAAATCCTAGCTGCTCAGCATGCTGAGAATCACAGTTCAAAGCCAGCCCAGGCAGGAAAATCCATGAGACTCTTATTTTCAATTAACCACCAAAAAAGCCAGAAGATTTACGACTCAAGTGGTTAAGCACTAGCCTTACACCAAAAAAGCTTGGGGATGGCACTCAGCACTCAGGCCCTGAGTTCAAGCCCCAGGATCAGTGTACACACCACACACATACACACAACCTGTCTGGCAGAGATGAAAATATGGACATACAGACTGGAGTGTGAAACAGATCAGAATTAAAACATTGGTGGCTAGGATCTTCAAGAGTAATATCACAGTAGATCCCACAACCAGTCCTGGGGCTTTGAACTCAGGACCTGGGCACTGTCCCTGAGCTTCTTTTGCTCAAGGCTTAGCACTCTACCACTTGAGCAACAGCACCACTTCGGGCTTTTTGTGTATGTGGTATTGAAGAATAGAGCCCCGGGCTTTGTGCCTGTTCGGCAAGCACTCTACCCCTGAGCCACATTCCCATCCCCCTCCCTCCCTGAGTGTCAAGTGCTTAGACTCGCAGCTGCCTGCGTAGACCAGGCGGCCAGCACTCACCTTCTGCCTCTGCTGAATGTTGGCCACAGTGTCAGGCTGAAAGTCCAGCTTGTCCGTGCGGCAGAGTTTCCAGTAGAGGATGACCACGATCACCACGACCACAAGCACCGGGATGACCACGCCCACGACGACCCACACATTGTTGTTCTGCGACTCTGGCGAAGGCCTCTTCACCCGGTCCACGGCTGCAGATGAGCACGCAAGGTCGCTCAGCAATGCGTCTGAATGCACACATTTCCTGGACTAAAGGTGCCCCCTTCTATGAGACAGCCAGAAGGCCTCTGTGGTTCAGTTTAAGACAGGACCACGAGTCATAACCTCTCTCGACAGGAAATGTGGTCAGGCAACATGGAATATCACAAGGGGAACATGACTATGCACACGTGATGTCTCTAAGGCAGGTGACCACTTTCCTGTCAAAGCTAGGTTGATTCTACAAAACTCAGTTGATTCTAAAGTTTTGGGCTTCTAGTTTATTCCGCTAATCTGCTCCTAAATTCTTACTGCAGGGCATTTGCATATCAAAAATAGGACAAACTGGCTGGCACCAATGACTCATCCCTATAATCCTGAGAGTCGAGGGTCAAAGGCAGCCCAGACAAATCCAAGAGACTCTTATCTTCAACTAACCAGCAAAAAGCCAAAAGTAGAGGTATGGCTCAAGTGGTAGAGTACTAGCTTTGAGCAAAAAAAGCTTTAAGTAAAAACAGGGGGTTCTGCATTCAAGCTCCAATACTAGCACATGTGCATGCGCACACCCACACACCCACACAAAAGAGTGGGGGGATTTTATCTTACATATATTTTACAAAAAAAAATGTTTCATTTTTGAGTCTTTTGAGAGTGTCTCCCTTTGTAGCTCAGGCTGGCCTTGAATCTGAAGTACCAGGTTGAGGGTCTCTGCATCACCACATCCAGCCATAACTATTTTCTGTAATGATAAAAATAATCCATATGGCTGGGAGTCTGGCCTAGGGTTAGAGTGCTTGCCTAGCATGCACAAAGACCCAGGATCAATTCCTCAGTACCACATACATAGAAAAAGGCAGAAGTGGTGCTGTGTCTCAAGTGATAGAGTGCTAAGCCTTGAGAAAGCCCAAGGACAGTGCTCAGGCCCTGACTTCAAGTCCCAGGACTGGCAAAAAAATAAATAAAGACAATCCATAGGTCCTATTAATAAACACAGGAGCTTCACTGTATTTTTCTTATACATGGCTTATGAACAGACTTATTTCTTACTTGTGACTCTTTCTAGATCCTAAAAATGTGAGGTGGTTTTTTTTTTATGGTTTCAGACAACTTTTATTTTAAGAAGGCAAACAGGGCAAAGGACTGATCTGGAGTCATAGAAAGGGCAGACAGAAGTGAGGGCCGGGCCAGGTGAGGGAGGGCGAGGGTGGGGGGGTGGAGAAAATGGGGTCATGGAAATCTTCAGTACTGCAGCAGGACCAGCTGCCCTCCTCAGCCGGCGTGAGGCATTTATTATTATTAATGAGGTATTTATTCTTTTATTAAAAGTTTTTTTAATTTTTATTTGGAGAATCAGACATCATTTTTTAAAGTTACTTTTCATTATCCTCTTCTGAGTGTATGTAGTCTTGGAGCTCAGTATTATCCCTTAGCTCATTTGCTCAAGACTACAGCTCTACTACTTAAGCCACAGCTCCACTTCTAGCTTTTTGGTGCTGAGTTGGAGATTAAGAGTCCCAAGGACTTTCCTGCTCAGGTTGGCTTTGCTCTACAATCCTCGTATCTCGGCCTCCTGAGTAGCTAGGGTTAGAGGCTATCCCACTGGAGCCCAGCTAAAGCTGTTGCTTTTTGTAAACACGGATTGGTCTCTTCCATGTTCTCCATAAAAACAATTTCAGTATTCTTAAATGCTGGCACGTTTTCTTATCCCTTGACTTTGGGGAGCAAATTTCACCTTCTTAGAAGGAACACTTTGGGTTACAGAGAAAAAGCATTCACACTGAAACAGCAGGCAGATTCATTAAGGCAAATGTAGAGGAATATGCTCTCCCATGCCTCTTACTCTTCTTCATATTAAATATGTACCCACAAATCTGACTATTGAAAAAGAGGCATTCAGACTAGCCTTTGCTAGGCAGGAAGGGACCAAGTACTTTCCAACAACAATAAAGAAGTAGCAAAAACGCCTCTTTCTAACTTGTGCTGGGGGGTGAGGATAGGGTAAGGGAGAAACAGGATTGGAGAAGGTCAGGATCAAGGACGTCTTTGTGTTGAAAAGACCCTGAAGGAAGCCAATAAACCCACAGTGTACCTGCCAACTTCCTGAGTGACTCAAGGTCCCCCTCAATGCGCAGAATATGACATACAAGATTCCAAACTAAAGACCAGAATAAGCACATTCTTTTACCTACAACAACTTATTTTTTAAGTGTCAAAGAGAGCAGGAATAAGGAAACGAGTACTAACGTTGACATAAGGTACTATAACCTTATACCCCATGAATATGACTGCTAGGGAAGGAAAAAGAATAGTCTCAACTACAAGTAATGGAAATCCATTTGAAATCTCAGCAAACTTAACTGGTTCCCTAGATAAGTATCACTTTATAATAAAGCTTTATTTTCTACTTTTTTTCTTTCTTCTTTTTTTTTTTTTTTTTTGCCAGTCCTGGGCTTGAGCTCAGGGCCTGAGCACTGTCCTTGGACTTTTCTCAAGGCTAGAGCTCTACCACTTGAGCCTCAGCACTACTTCCAGCTTTCTTCTACATATGTGGTACCAAGGAATCGAACCCAGGTCTTCATGCATGCTAGGCAAGTACTTTAACCACTAGGCCAAACTCCCGGCCCTACTTTTTCTTTTATGCCAGTACTGGGGCTTGAACTTAGGACCTCACATTCTTGTTTGGCTTTTTGACTCCTGGCTCGTGCTTCACCACTGGAGCCACAGCTGCACTTCTAGCTTTTTGGTGGCTAACTGGGGATAAGAGTTTTGTAGACGTTTTTGCCTGGGCTGTCTTAGAACCCTGATCCTAGATCTCAGCCTCCTAAGTAGCTAGCATTACAGGTGTGAGCCACCAGCACCTGGCTATAATTAGGGTTTAAGACATGAGTTTACCATACACACATCAGAAGGCTGGAAACTCAGAGCCCTCTGTCCTCACTCACTGCCTCTGGACCCCAGCACACAGCCCAGACGACACACTTACGCTGGGCAATTGCGCCTTGAATTCGGTACCCCCAGGATAATGGCTGCTCTCTGAAGGTCTATCTTGTTGATCAGATCTGAAGACCTGACTGCACTGAGTCTCTCTCCATCTTGATCCTCCACAAAGTAGATGAGCTGCACTGGGTTGTCATCTCCCTCCAGCCGGGACACGTTCACCACCTGAGAGGTAGCAGAAATCATTAACATCAGACACTCCTGTGTGCCTCTGGATGTGTTCCAGTCCTCAGAATAACTCCTTCCACCATCCAGGGCCCCACAACCACCATGGTGGCACTCCACTGATTGGAAGGACAATCAAAAAGGAAGTTCCTCTGTGTAGAATAACAATGGTGTCTTGTCTAGGCCAACGTCTTCTCCAGACAATGGGGCCCATAGGATATACAGAACACAGCGATGGCAACTGTGAACCAATATGAGAGGTTCTACCTCATCTCCTCCTGAACCGGTTAGCAGTTCCTCTTTTCAACCTCAGCCCTATCAACAAAGCTTTAAAAGAAATTCTTACTTGATAACTGGACACAGGGATAAGAATTCCAAAAGTCGGGTTATGAGTATAGTGCTTCTTGGTCAATGGCACCCTATCCTTCATTCTCCCCCACTTTATCCCTCCCATCCCTACACTCAGTGCATGTTTACATAATGTACATGGAATATAATGACTGCATTTGCTCTCCCCTTCCTCCCTCCACCCCCTAAAACATGTGACCATTCTTTGACATGGAGAGCACTGGCCTCTAGCCAACAGATGCCAGTAGCGACGGCCTCCTCTGAGCTACCTAATGTGACAAAGTCTCCAGACACCAGCTTGTGCTCACCACTGAAAAACCACTGGACTAGGGTTAAAAACCTCACAGAATTCTCTGGCTGGGAATGAGTATTTGTTTAGCATGCAGGAAGCCCTGGGTTCAATTCCTCAGTATCACATCAACAGAAAAAGCAGGAAGTGGCTCTGTGGCTCAAATGGTAGAGTGCTAGCCTTGAGCAAAAGCAGCTCAGGGACAGTGCTCTGGCCCTGAGTTCAAGCCCCAGTACATACACACACATACACACACACACACACACACACACACACACACACACACAAACTAGTCGCATAAAATTCCAATATATGAACATATACTATTTATCCATCCCTTAATCACTGAACATTAGAGTTGGTTCAGTGTTTTCCTGTTTACAAATTAAGTTTGAGTGAGGAGACTTGCACTGTGGTTCATTTCTAAGTCCTTGTTTGGCACTCCAAGGGATAATAATGTTATCTGGCACATGACATCACTACCTGGCTGGCTTGGTTAAGACTCACAAGTGTGGCATTCCTACCTCAGGGAGCTTGCACACCCAATTTAACAGCTCATTACACAGTTTTATGGTGCTCTATAATTCTTTTATATGCATACGTCAACCCATACTCAATCCCTGAGCTCTCGGAAGCCACCAGTTGTGGAATAAGAAAAAGCTGTTAGAAGTTATTTTCACACTTGGTCTTGGTTTAATGCTTATTTTTCAAGGATTATGCTGAATTCATTAGCTTGTAAATTACTATTAGTTTTCAATGTCTCCATCATTTCAGCATCTGGAAATGGAACCATTTTAGAAACCTAAAAAACTACATTTGAGTTGAGCACCGGTGGCTCACGTCTGTAATCCTAGCTCCTCAGGAGGCTGAGATCTGAAGATCACGGTCCAAAACCAGCCAGGACACTAAAGTCCATGAGACTCTTATCTCCAATTAACCACCAGAAAACCAGAAGTGGCGCTGTTGCTCAAGTGGTAAAGCACTAGCCTTGAGCTGAAGAGCTCAGGGACAACACCTAGGTCCAGAGTTCAAGTCCCACAACCAAAAAAAAAAAAAAATAGCAAGTTAGTTTCTTTCTTCTCCCTCTTAAAAGAATCTTCTAGATGACTGATTCAGTTCTATGATGCCATCAATGACATTTGCCATTCCATAAATTTGGCTAGACTTTTAGTCATGAAAAAAGAAAAGAAAAAGAAAACAGGGCCGGGACTTTGGCCTGGTGGTAGAGTGCTTGCCCAGCATGCACGAAGACCCAGGTTTAATTCCTTGATACCACATATTTAGAAAAAAAGCCTGAAGTGGTGTTGAGGTTCAAGTGTTAGAGCTCTAGCCTTGAGAAAAGTCCAAGGACAGTGCTCAGGCCCTGAGCTCAAGCCCAGGACTACTGGCAAAAATAAATAAATAAATATTGTTTAAAAAACAAAAAAACCTAGCACTGTGAGCACAGAGTGCCATACATGAAGCCCTGGGTTTGATTCCTCTGTACCACATACTCAGAAAAAGTCAGAAGTTGTATTGTGGCCCAAGGACAGTATCCAGGCCCTGAGTTCAAGCCCCAGGACTGGCCCCCCCAATCACCCCCCCCCAAAAAAAAAATCTTGTTTTTGAAAACTAAAATCCAGGCACAGCTGCTCTAGTTTATAATCCCAGCTACGTGGTAGCTCAGAGGATGGTGTTCTGAGGAGAGCCAGCCCAAAGGTGAAGTCTCAATCTGAAAAACAAACTACTACAAAAAAGGCTCAGGGACCAGCATGGACACTTAAGTCCAAGAGACTCTTATCTCCAATTAACCACTAGAAAACCAGAAGTGGGGCTGTGGCTCAAGGGGTAGGGTGGTAACCTTGAGCTAAAGAACTCAGGGACAACCCTCAGACCCAGAGTTCAAGCCCCACAACCCCCACCCCCCCCAAAAAAAAAGTTCAAGGTATGCTTACATAATGGAACACTTGCCTGGCAAGCATAAGGCCAAGTTCAATTTCTAGCACAGCAAAAAGAAAAGTAAACAGGAAGAGGTCACATGACTACCCAGGCTCACACAGCCCCCATGCTGACGGTGTGCTGCTCTCCATGGTCTAGTTTCAGGCCATCCACTTACTACTAGACTCTGTCAATATTTGTCTGGCCTCCAGCTGACCTGCGATGCTGCCACAGTCATTGCAACATAACCTGGCGATGGGTCCACGTTAGCATTTCCACCTGGCATTCCCGTGTGCAAGACAAAGCCAGGTCGTGAAGGGGCTCTCTCCGGCTCTCCTTTCCCTCCCTGGATGTACCTGCACCACGCTGTTCCCAGCGGCCACAGTGGCTCTCCTCCACACGCGCCTTCCGCTGGGCACCTCGCTAAGCAGCTGTGCCAGCTTGCGTTCCATCTCGGCCGGAAACACTTCGTTCTGGAGCTGCTTCTCCACTACACCCAGGAGGACTGCATTGAACGGGAAACACACGGTACCCCGAGTGAGTCAGAGGGGAAGTGCACAAGTATGCATGTGCATGTGTGTGTGAAAGTCATATGAAATCACCATCAAATGCCAATTCCTAGAAAGGAGATGTAAAAGGGGATACTTGATTCATTCCTGTAACCCTAGCTATTCACGAGGCTGAGATCTGAAGACTGAGGTTCAAAATCAGACCGAGAAGATAAATTCTAGGCACTCATCTCCAATTAGCCAGCAAAAAGCCAGAAGTAAAGATGTAACTCAAAAATAGTAGAGCATCAGCTTTGTATGTAAAAGCCAAGCAAGAACTCAAGGCCTAGCCAGACACTGGTGGCTTCTGCTTATAATGCTAGCTACTCAGGAGGCTGAGATCTGAGGATCATGACTCAAAGCTACATAGAACTCTTATCTCCAATTAATCAACAAAAAGCCAGAAGTGGAACTCAAATGATAGAGGACCATCTTTAAATACAAGGGCTCAGGGACAGCACCCAAATTCTGAATTCAAGTCCTCATACCAGCACCAAAAATAAGGTGCGGAGGTAGGGGGATATATTAAAAGATATTAGGAGGAAATATTAAAAGTGGACCAAACAATTGGCTGGGAATTGGTGAGGGAATTGGCACTCTAGAGTCTTAGCTCCAGCTATAAAGAAGAGGTCAAAAGTCCCTGAAACTCAGCCATGAATGAGCTGAATGAGACAGCGAACATCCAGACAAGACAAAACGTTCTGCCTAGCAGTGCTTATCTCAAAACTTATGAAAATAGCAGAAGTTGTCTTAAGTATTGGATTCATCTGGGGCTGGGAATGTGGCTTAGTGGTAGAGTGCTTGCTTAACATGCATGAAGCCCTGGATTCAATCCCTCAATATCACATTAAGCAGAAAAAGCCAGAAGTGACTTTGTGGCTCAACTGATAGAATGCTAGACTTGGGGCAAAAGAAGCTCAGGGACAGCACCCAGGCCCTGAGTTCAAGCTCCAGGACTGGCAAAAAAAAAAAAAAAAAAAAAAGTGGATTCATCTACTAACTGCCTGTCTGCTCTTATCTGCATTAGACAAGATTATCTAGACAGACAATCCGTTTATCAGCAGGGTCCAGAGCTGGTTTCAATCCTTGCAACCTTGGCCAAGTCACTTAATCACCTTGAAAGCAAGAACCTGGGGTTGGGGCCTAGGGGCCATGAAAAGAATTGAACCCTTCCATGGAATGCTGTACATTTATAAGAACCTCCAGGGCCTGAGAAGCCTAGAAATGATGACTATAGCTCTTTCGTGGTGACTGGTGGCTGAGCTGGGTATAGCTGCAAGTAGGGGGCTATTTGGATTAGGTTAGAAAGTCTTTCTTAGCCAGACATCTGTGGCTCATGCCTATAATCCAGCTACTCAAGAATACGAGAACTGAGGATCACAGTTCCAAGTCAGTGGGGGGGGGGAAGGGGAGTCCTTTGAGACTTTATCTCTAATTAACCATCAAAAAAGGGAACTGGAGGCATGGTTCAAGTGGTAGAGCATCACTATGGTGGGAAAAAGTCAAGCAAGAATGCCAGGAGTGTGGCCTAGTAGTAGAGTGCTCGCCTAGCACGCCCACAAAGCTCTGGGATGGATTCCTCAGTACCACACACCCAGAAAAAGCCAGAAGTGGTGCTGTGGCTCAAGTGACAGAGCGCTAGCCTTGAGCAAAAAGTGTCCAGGGACACTGAGTTCAAGCCTCAGGACTGGCAAAAACAAACAAACAAACAAATAACAACAGCAACAAAAAGAATGCCAGGCCCTGAGTTCAACAGGCACCAAAAAATAAAAATAAAAAAGCCTTTTTATTTTGCAGTATTCTGGGGGACAGGGGGGAGAACCTCCATTTGTCAGGTCAGCCCAACATCCTGCAGCTAACTGTCCATGGGAGAGTCCTCCTTGTATTACACAAGTCCATCACAACTGCCTAAGGGGAGGAGGAAAAGGAAAAAGGCCAAACTCTTCACCCTGAAGACACCGAGGAGAGAGCCTTGTCTGTTTCAAACACACCAGTCTTCAGCTGAAGGGAGGAGAGAAAAGGAGGGGTAGGGGCAACTGAAAGAAACTGCCCAGGGCCATTCAGTCTTCTGAGTGGCCTTTACTTTTCCCTTTGTTAAATAAAGTCTTTATTACCTTACTATATACTGTAATGCCCACTCCATTCCTGGCCACCTCATTTGTCCTAATATTATACCACCCAAAATCACATTTAAGGAAAATGTTATCCAACCCCTCTCCCCACCCACTCCTGATTCATTAGACTCTGCCCTAGACTTGAAAGAAGAATTCTAAAGAAGGTCAGTCTTTTTTTTTTTTTTTTTTTTTTTGGTGCCATAACTCAGTGGGACACATTCCCAAAGCCCAATTTTAATCCCTTTTTCATTCATTCTCTGCCAAGATTTTTAAAGTACATGTTGCCCTGAATTTAGGAAACAGGGAAGGTGTGTCCTCAATAGGCCTGCATAGATTTCGTATTCTTACAGTTCCCGAAACATTACTGAAGTTAAACATACCTGTTCTGACCCAAGAAGACTTCAATAACTGAGACAAGTTGAGCTGTGGGTACTGGAAAGCTACAAGAGAGTCAGGAAGGGAGAAAAGCCTGTAAGACACACATCTGCACGGCAGGGAACACTGGATAAACTACAATGTATTCTTAGTTTTAAGAAGCAAAAGGCTCCATGAGTATAACTACACAGACAGCAGTTGCTAAGGATGCTTGTGTCCAGGAAAAGAGCAGGTGGAGGGAAGAAAGGGCCCACTCAGCCTCATCATGGGTTCTGCTACCCAAAGAGATCATCCACTCCAAGTTCTCCCGCAAATGCCTGTGCTCTGAGCAAAGTGCTCACACGCTGCACTTTCAGAGCCCCGGGTTTTCTGGTCATTTCTAACTCTGGGTAAGTGACCTCAACTCCTACCTTGCCCCAGGACAGTCTTAGTGTGTGTCTGTACAGTCCTGGCGTTAAACACTGTATACAAATAAAAGTTGCTACACAAAACTAACATGTACTACCAGGCTTTACAGATTATTCTTCTCAACCAACAATGAAGTGAAAAATATTAAGGCCTATTAGGTCATATAGCAGTTCCATTTTGATAAATAATTTGCTTTTTTTTTTTTTGGCCTGACTTCAACTCCAGAACTATCTTTTAAAGTAAATGTTCCCCCATTCTATCTCCATTTGCACTGGGAACCCAATGGCCTAAGCCAGGAAGAAAGGGCTTGTTTTCATTTTGTTTGTTTGTTTGCTTTAGTTAGTACAGAGTAAAATCCACTCTTTTGGACATTCAGTATTAGGGAGTACGCTAAATATGTGAGTTCTAAAATCCACCACAATGAAGATACAGGACAATTCACAGTACCCAAGCACCCTTGGCCACCCTTCTGTAGGCAAACTTACCTCCCTGCTTATATTGACAGTCACAGATTTGTCCCCATATGTATGTTTTGTCTTTTCTAGAATTGGCATAGTGTGGGCGTGTGGTGTGTGGTATGTGTGCACATGCATGCATGCACATGTATATATCTGTGTGCACTGGTACTGGGGCTTAAACTTAGGGCCTGAGTGTTATCCCTATACTTTTTCTGCTCAGAGCAGACTTTGCTACCTGTACTGGCTTTGAACCACAATCCTCAGATCGCAGCCTCCTGAGTAGCTAAAATTATAGGCATGAGCCACCAGTATCTGGCTAGAATTGGTATTCTTTTAAACAATATCCTGTTTACCTCAAGAGAAAAAAAAAAAAAAACAGGAGCTAGTGTTGCAACTCTGTAATGGAGCTCTTGCCTAGAGTCACAAGACTCTTAGCATCTGCCGACCATAACACAAACAAGGCACAGAGTACATGGCAGGCTCTGGAGACCCACTCTGGCCCAAATGTTCCAGTTTGATATGATCTATGTTGGAGTTCCATCAAGTAGTTCCTCAAGAAAAAGGGGCCCAGGGAGACAACTTCCCATAATCAAATAAAGGCATCATACACTTGTCCAAATCCATAGAATGCCCACCAAGAGAGAGCACCCACATTAACTATGGACAATGGGCGGGGATGAGTGGCAGTGAGGGTTTACCAGCCACAACAGATGGCCCACTCCAGTGCTGGACGTTGAGATGGGGGTCCTATGGGGGTGGGGGAGTAGGAGAAAGGGGACCTCTCAGTACTCCAGGTTCTATTTGCTATAAACCTGAAATAGCTTTAAATAAAGACCTTCTATAAAGTTAGAAGAGGGCTGGCCACTGGTGGCTCCTGTTTACAATCCTAGTTACTGAGGACTGTGGTTCAAAGCCACCCCAGGAAGAAAAGTCTGTGAGACTCTTATCGCCAGTTATCCAACAAAAAGCCAGAAGTGGAGCTGTGGCTCAACTGGTAGAGCACTAGTCTGAGCAAAAAAAAAAAAGAAAAAGAAAAAGAAAAAGCTAAGGGGGAACATGAGGCCCTGAGTTCAAGCCCCAGTACCAACACACACACACAATTTAAAATGTTTTTAAAAAGAGACCCACCATCAAAAATACCCAGTGTCACCTCCCCAGTTCTTCCAGGGAGCTCATACTCACGCTCTGCAATCTGCAGCACAGGATACCCCAGGTAGAAGCTGAACTCCACCATACTCAGGTTCCTGAGCAGCTCGCTCACCTCTGACCCATTCAAAAATCCTTGTGTGCCTCTAACAGCAAAGATAATATTCACTGGGCCCCGCCGAGGAGCCATCCTCCAAGAACTGACAGTCACATTCAAGATCTGGATTAAAAAAAAAGTCAGAAGAAACTTCCAGAATAAATTGAAACAGTCAGCTGAAAACAATTGAAACTGACTATTCTCTCTCTCCCTCTCCCTCTCTCCCTCTCTCCCTCTCTCCCTCTCTCCCTCCCTCCCTCCCTCCCTCCCTCCCCCCCCCCCCCTCTCTCTCTCTCTCTCTCTCTCTCTCTCTCTCTCTCTCTCTCTCTCTCTCTCTCTCTCAGGTCTCAGTCTCCTAAATAGGATTATCGATGTGAGCCACCAGTACCTAGTGAGATTTTTTTTTTAAATGTAAAGAAAGAATAACTGTCTTTCTGACCTGGTTCCTTACTGCAACATTCTCGGCACTCCCACGCCCGGGTGTTTTTTACTTGAAATACTGAGCTGAGCTCATGGATTTCTATCTCTTCTGCCTCTGCTGTCTACTCCAAACCCCACTGAAACAACCACAAGAGGAAGAAAGCTCTGCAGAGCAGAAGATGTCAAATCCTTGATGATGGGTAAAGAATATTATTGAAACAAGAAGGAAAGAAACCAACACCCAGCACACACCGAAGCTGAGCTAGGAGTCCCTGCTTCTCCAGGGGAGACAGCAGACAAGCAGTGGCCAAAAGTACCTAACAGAAGACTGAATCCCAAAGAGCCAAGTTCATTGCCTTTTTCCTTTTCTCCTCCTAATGGCTGCATTCAGGTTCTAGCAGCCACTCCACCTCCCAGAATAGCCCAGAGAACTGGATTCTAAGAGAAAAGAGCCATTGCCCCAGGGGAATGAAAGGCCTCAAACCCTAAGGCAAAAGAGGGAAAGGCTATAATAACCCCAGTGCACACCAGATCATTCAAAAGACAAAGCAGGACTGCAAAAGAAAGGAAAAGAGGAGTTTTCATAAGAAAACACAAAAGGGTGGGGGGAAAAGGTGGACCAATTTCCAAAATAAACAGGGTTCCTCATCCCTAACAACCAACCACCAAGCAATAGTCTCCAGACACTTAAGAAGAAGTTTGCTGCATAAAAGCAAAGAGCAGAGGTTAACACAATATTGCAGAGAAAACGGACATAATGTAAGCAGTAACAGGTAAATTTTCAAAGACCCTAATTCACGATCTCAGAGACTCTGAATGTGAGCCTACATTATCTCAAAAAAGGAGCAAAGGATGGGGGGGGGGTGATTACTAAAAAGAAAAAAACCTCAGAAGAGAGACTGAATTACCTCATCAACACCGTAGAAAACTAAATGAGCGACCTGAAGGATGCAGTTTAGGGAAACTGTAAAAACAGAGAACTGAAAGATGTGTAAAATATGAGAAAGAACTAAGAAACATGAAAGTGCACACAGGAGTGTCAGAGTCTAGTTAACATGCATTCCAGAAAAAGAAAGTTTGGAAGGAAAAATAAAAGATCAAAGAAATACAGAAACATCAGCAGCGTGCACACAGTATATAATGCCAGTTCTTTTTCTGTGTTTATACTGGTGTGCACTGGGCGGGGTTATTATAATCTTTCCCTCTCGAGACTCACAGTTCTAAAAATCTCATCAGCTCCAAACCCAAACGTCAGGGGAGCAACAACAGTCATGCCTGAGGATGGGCTCGTGTCTGTGATCCTACCTACTCGGGAGGCTGAGATCTAGGGATCACAGTTCAAAGGCAGCTTGGGCAGGAAAGTCCATGAGACTCTTATCTCCAATTAACCACCAGAAAACCAGAAGTGGGACTGTGGCTCAAAGTGATAGAGTGCTAGCCTTAAGCAAAAGACCTCAGAGACAGCAGCCAAGCCTTAATTTCAAGCTTCACCACTGACAAATATAATAAAAATAAAAAAATAAGACAGACTATGCTCAAAAAGCTTTTGAGCTGGGCAAGGAGACTCATGCCTATAATCCTAGCTACTCACAAAACTGAAATCTGCAAGTGTTCATTCAAAGCCAGTCCAAGCAGGAAAGTCAATGAGATTCTTATCCCCAATTAGCCAACAAAAAGCCACAAGTGGAGCCACAAGTAGCTCAAGTGATACGAGCACTAGCCTCGAGCACAAAAGCTAAGGGACAGCATCCAGACCCTGAGTTCCAGCCCCAGGACCAGCAAGTGTATGCACATACGTGTGTGCACACCACACACACACACACACACACACACACACACACACGAGATTTCTGAGTCATTTCAGATTCTCTGGTTAAAGAAATTCAACCAGTCAGTTCTCTGCAAATATTCTGAAATCCCCAAACTCCAAATTCGGATCCTAAGCATTTCAGATAAGGCATACTCAACTGCCATGAAAACAATAGTCCTTTTAGGCATTCCTCCACTGGCTATCAAGTCTCCTGCACCAGGTCTCCTGAGCTGAGCTACTCCGGTCACTAGCTACTCAGAGCACTGCTGCCAGCACTACATTGTCCTTCCTATTGTCTAGACTGCACCACAGGATGCAATCAAGCCTGGTCCAGCAGCTGGGCTTCTTCCACTGGAGGACATGATGGGCAAGAAGACATTGTGGAAGAAGCTGTCTTTTAAGGACAGAGCATTCGGTTCCGCTGTCAGCAAAACCCTTACCTGCACAGTGAGGTTGTAGGTGGCTGGGTGATGTTTCCTCACTTCAAAGAGAGCTGTCAGCAGACCTTTCTCAATGCGCTGAGTGAAGTTGCAAAAACCAGTATCCACACTTGGGGGCACAAACTGAAGCACTGAAAAGAAGGACAGTGGTAAAAGTCCCACAAAAGAGATGCAGCTTGGGCCAGGAGTTTGGCCTAGTGGTTAAAGTGCTTGCCTAGCATGCATGAAGACCCAGGTTCGATTCCTCGGTACCACATACACAGAAAAAAGCCAGAAGTGGTGCTGAGGCTCAAGTGGTAGAGCTCTAGCCTTGAGAAAGTCCAAGGACAGTGCTCAGGCCCTGAGCTCAAGCCCAGGACTGGCAAAAAAAAAAAAAAAAAAAAAAGAGATGCAGCTTAAGAATTAAAGAGATGAGGGCTGGTTTGGCTTAGTGGTAGAGTGCTTACCTAGCATGCGTGAAGACCCTGGTTTGATTTCTCAATACTACATAAACAGAAAAAGCTGGAAGTGGTGCTGTGGCTCAAGTAGTAGAGTGCTTGCCTTGAGCAAAGGAAGCTCAGGGACAGTGCCCAGGCCCTGAGTTCAAGGCCCAGGACTGGCAAAAAAAAAAAAGAAACAAGAGATGAAAGTCAGCTGTGGATGGCTCACACCTGTCACTGCTGAGGGGGAGCCACTCAAAAAAAAAACAAGGGTGGTGCTGTGGTTCAAAGTGACAGAGTGCTAGCCTTGAGCCAAAAAAAGCTTAGGAACACTCCCTGGGCTGTGAGTTCAAGCCCCACTACCAACCTCCCCCCCCCCGCCGTCCCCACAAAAACAAGGGAAAGTTTCTTACAGAATTAAGAGATGAAGATAGGGGAGATATTATCTAAATCAACAACTTCATCCATGTTGTGGGGCAGAGCACTATGACACATTTACTTCAAATAAATCTTCAAAAATACACATTGAATTCACTCACAGTAATTGTATATATTGATGGGGTAGGATGTGACATTCCAGTACTCTTATACAATGTATAAGGTTTGACCAGGCATCAGTGGGTCACACCTGTAATCCTAGCTAGTCAGAAGGCTGAGAACTGAGGACCACAATCCAAAGCAAACCTGGGAAGGAAGTCTTGGAGACTTTTGTTTTTGGTACCAAGAAATCGAACCCAGGGCTCCATGCATGTTAGGCAAGCACGATATCAGTAGGCCACACTCCAAACATTTGAGTAGGAAGATTTCCTTCTTTTTTCGTTTTTTCTTTTCTTTTTTGCCAGTCCTACGGCTTGAACTCAGGGCCTGGGCACTATCCTTGGGCTCTCTCAAGGTTAGTGCTCTACCACTTGAGCCACAGCACCACTTCCTCTTTAAGACTCTTAACTCCAATTAGCTAGCAAAATCCCCAAATGGAGCTGTGCCTCAGGTGATACAGTGCTTAATATTGGGCAAAACAAACTCAGGGACAGCACCCAGACATAGTGTTCAAACCCCAGGACAAGCACACATATAAAAATGTTTTCCTTTAAGGGCAAAGGGTCTTGTTCTGCTGTCAGTGATATCCTTACTCGCAAGAAGGATAGAACTTTTTGGCCGGGAGCATGGCCTGGTAGTAGAGTGCTTGCTAAGCATGCACGAAGACATGGGTTCAATTCCTTGGTACCAAATACGGGAAAGTGGTGCTGTGGCTCAAGTGGCAGAGCCCTAATCTTGAGAAAGCCCAAGGACAGTGCTCAGGCCCTGAGTTCAAGCACCAGGACTGGCAAAAAGAAGGAGGAGAAGAAGGAGGAGGAGAGCACTTTTCAAGTTAAGGCAAAATATGGAGATGGGGAACATATGTATGTGTTTAATAGTCCTTAAAAATTCAAGGTATAGGCTAAAAGATCTGAGAGTAATGATATAGTCTCAGAGTTAGTGTAGAGGAATGTAACATGGGTGTAGATATAATATGCTTGGGAGTGTGCTGAAAAACGTACGTGGGCATCATGTACTCCTTCTGCTTTCATATAGGTTTGAATTTTTTATTCCATGGCTATAAAGTTTTCTTAAAATTGAAATCACAGAGCCAGGTATGGCAGCACATGCCCGACCCAGAAGGCTGAGTCAGATGGGTCACTTAAGGTCTACTCCATCCTGGGAAACACAACAAGACCACATCTCAAAATAGATGGAGAGATGGATGGATGAATGCATGGCTAGACACAGACTAGTAGATTTTCAAAACAATACCTAACCTCTTAAAATGTAACAAAATTCTGCCTACAAATCAAAATAACTGCGCTCAGTGGTCTCACCTGTTTGAACTTGGAACCTGGATTCTGGCACGAGGAAGGAAGGTCTCACAGACAGGATTAAAGGAGTTTGGTCTCGGACAAGTTTACTATTGATGAGCACATTAATGACTGATATTGCCGTGTAAACAAAAGGGCCAGATGTTACCAGAAATGTGAAGTCAGGGAACAGTTCATACACCTAGGGAAAGAAGAATATTAAAGATAATTCGAACTCCAAGGAAGTTGTATTAAATAGAAAACCAATAAATAGGTAAAATAAAGTATCATCAGTACCATAACTAAAAGAGTAAATGTCATGCAATTAAGATTTAATTTTATCTATTCCTTTTATATTCTTCTAATCTCAAAAACCACAAAGGAGCAAGGAGAAAACTGACTGAGTTATGGAAAAATTATTATGTTTGCTATACTTAAACTACACAGAAAAGAGAACTCATTCTATTGGTTATCACTGTCCAAAATAAGCAGAATGGTAGCCCACCTATACAACTGTAAGAATTCTAGTAGATATGTTAAGAACATAGACGGGTAAAATTAAACTTGAAGTATTTCATTTGAACTATTTAATATATTTGAAATGCCATTTCAACATGTAGTCAGCACAAAAAAAAATAAAATACTAGTAACTGAGCACTGGTGGCTCACTCCTGTAAGCTTGTTTACTCAGGAGGCTGAGATCTAAGGATTCCGGTTCTAAGCTAGCCAGGTAACCAAATGTGAGAGCTGATTGGTTATCTCCAAATGACCGATAAGAAGCCAGAAGTGAAGGTGCAGCCAAAGTAATAGAACTCCAACCTTGAGTAAAAAAGCCAAGTGAGAAAGCTAGTCCAAGCCCAAGTACCAACACACACACACACACACACACACACACACACACACACACACACGCTTACCTATCATGCACAAAGCCTAGAAGTCTACCCCCAGCACTGCAAAAACAAACACTTCTTTGTGTGACATTCCTTTTCTCTCCGGTTTTTGAAAGGTGCTGTGTCAACCTCAGTGTCCTGAGCCCCACTGCACAGGGCCCACAGCTGTGGTGGCATATGGCCCCAGTGGAGAAAGCCTCGCTCCCACACTCCTCTGGAGTTCAACTTATACTGCGGTCCAATAGACACAATGCAGAATTCATTCCATTTCCATCTCACTGGTGTACAGAAACACATGTGGACTCAAGCCTCTCGTGGAAATCAAGGGAAACAAAATGATGAAGGACCTCACCTTAAACTATCTTCTCTGGATTGAGAGTTTTTTATTCCAGCTCTGCCAACACATTTCCCCCACCTCCCCAGTAGACAAACCCAGAGCCTGTCTGAGATCAGGAAAGTCTCCTCTGATGGAATGTGTGATGGACATGGAGAGGATGAGATATGAACCAGGGAGGCACAATACAGAGGAACGAGAGCATCTGGACAGCTGTGGCCACATGACACCACACGTGAGATCGCCGAGCCTCAGGCACTTACCTTCAGCTCCACGGCCCGGCTGAAGTGGATTCTCAACACTTCCTTAATGGACATGATGATGTACTCCTGCACGGCTCTCCGGGCCAGCACTAAAAATGAAATCCAACCACCAAATACGTTTTAGTGCCAATTCAAAGAAGAATGGTATCCTGCTTCTGGACCACAGGGCAATGCCACAGTGTGTTCATGTCAAAACTGTTTTGCTACACGAGATCCACATTAACCACAGCAGAAGGGCCCAAGCTGGCCAATACTAGAAGGAACCACTGTGGGGACTTGAAGATGCCAGGTAAGCAGAGGCAGCCTGAGCGCAAAGTCTCCGCCCCCGGTGGATCAGATCAGGAAGCTGCTGCTGTGACCCAGCCAGGAGACAGCTCCCAGTTCCCATTTTCCTCTTTGCTTTCCCATGTCCAGCTGTGTACAACCTCCCCAGACCCCAAAGAAGAGGAGATACCTCCAGACCACACTCCCACCTCAATAAATGCCCATGTCGTGTGCCTCCCTCCAAATCCATCATGGACCAACAGCAGCTCCAACAGAGCTCCACAGAAAGAATGACAGGGGTATGGTCAAGTGGTAGAGTGCCTAAGTTCAAGTCCCCCACTACCACATGCACACAAATCTCTTCCAACCCCTCTCTGCACTTGCTTACTGACAGATAACTACTAAAAACACAAACAGAGCTGTGAGCCAGTGGCTCACACCTGTAATCTTAGCTATTTAGAAAGCTGAGAGCTGGTTCAAAACTAGCCTGGGCAAGGAACTCTAGGAGACTCTTATCTCTAATTGACCACCAAACCACCAGAAGTAGAGCTCTGGTGCCAGTGGTAGAGTGCTAGCCTTGAATAAAAAAGCTCAGGGACAGAGCCTAGGCCTGGAGTTGACGCCCCATGACCAGAGAGGAGAGAGGAAAGAGGAGAGAGGAGAGAGGAAAGAAGAGAAAGGAAGAGCTGGGAGCATGGCCTAGTGGTAGAGTGCTTGCCTAGCATGCACAAAGCCCTGGGTTCAATTCCTCAGTACCACATACATAGCAAAAACCAGAAATGGTGCTGTGGCTCAAGTGGTAGAGCTCTAGCCTTGAGAAAGCCCAAGGACAGTGCTCAGACTCTGTGCTTAGTTCAAGCCCCAGGACTGGCAAAAAAAAAAAAGAGAGAGAGACATTTGTCATATTCAGTAAAAACCTTGGGCTCTCCTAGCAGAGATTTACAATAGAACAAAATCTAGAGATATTAGGACAAATAGTACCACACTAAATGTAAGGACCTCCAGGATAAGGAAACAAAAGCCATATAATGAGTGATTGTTGTCCTTACTGTACTATGTTATCTCTCATCTCTTTTGCCATCCCTTGGTTATCTCATATTGTTACAATTTTTCACCTTTTTATCTGATATATTTTATATGTGCTTAATTGGTTATTTGAAATTGGATAGGGAATGGGGGAAATCAAGATAAGTGGGAGGGGAGGGAAATGAGGACCATGTCATGAGAAAGGGTATCAATGTTTGTGAAGTTATGCACCTTCTATCTGGTGAATAGAATGTAACCCTTCTATTAATCACAATAAAAATTATTTAATAAAAGAGAGAGGGGGGAGAAGAAATCACATATCCTAGAGACAAAATAATATATAAAAGTTAAAAAATCAAGTGAGTAAGAAATTATAAGGGCTGTACTAACTGAGCTGCCCCAGCTCTCTACTTGAACTAAATAAGAATGTTTCATTTCCATCTTGTCATCTATGTAAACATTCAAACCCTACAAAATTTTTCAATGGCTCATTAAAAACTTTTTTTTGCCAGTCCTTGAGTTTGAACTCAGGGCCTGAGCATTGTCCTTGGGCTTTCTCAAGGCTGGCATTCTACCACTTGAGCCACTATACCACTTCCAGCTTTTTCTATACATGTAATATAGAGGAATTGTGCATGCTAAGCAAGCACTCTACCACTAAGCCAAACTCCTGGCCCCTCGTTAACAAACTTATATTTGTTGTTACTGCAACTACAAACTAACATACAATATTTTGTATATACTTAGATATGAGGTTCAGACTAAATTTTTTTTCAGTTGCAGGGCTTGAACTCAGGGCCCGGGCACTGTTTCTAAGCCTTTTCACTCAAGGCTAGCACTCTACCACTTAGAGCCACAGCTCCCTTTCTGGTTTTTCTCATGGTTAATTGAAGATGAGTCTCATGAACTTTCTTACTCAACCTAGCTTCAAACCATGATCCTCATATCAGAATCCTGAGTAGCTAGGATTATAGGCATGAGCCATCAGTTCTCAGCAAGACTAAACATTTTATATGCATGCATGCATGCATGCCTATCTTCATGATAAGATAATGCATGCAAATCTTTCCAATAAGGCAATGCAGCAGGTGTCACGCTCATCTTTATTTAACAGTACAGGAGACAGAGGAATAGGCTAGGTAACTGGAGAGTTAAAGGGAGGCAGATAGAGGAAGAGGATCACTATAGGAGGTTCTGTAAGACCACTGCCTGTACTCCTAGCTACAATGGTCTGCCCCAGATGGCCCACACTCGAGCATCTTAGCAAGACCTCCTACCCCATAGAGGTGATGAGATGCAGTCTTACCAGTCGTGATCAAGTAAGCGTCTGGAACTGTAATATCACACACATATGGTGGCTTGGTGGTGACCAGAGCTGGAATCCCAACTGTTGCTTCAGGAATGGAGGTGGTCCTGGGACCGAGGGATGGCAGAGGAGAGTCTGCACTGCTCCCCTCAGGGTTGTCGTTTACAAGATCACTGTTGGGACCAGTGTCCACTGCATCGCCTGTGACAGCAGTGGAACTGGGCGTGCTGGGTGCAGGGGAGGGATCTGGTGATAAATCTGCGGGTGTGGAGGACAGACGCACAGGGACTGGCTCTGTGGACAGAGGGGAGGGCCTCGCCTCAGAAACCAATGAGGAAACAGATGACAGGGACACATGGGGCAACAATTCCGTACTGCTGGGAATGACTTTGGAGAAAGGCAGGGAGACAGATGTGTGCACATCTGTTGCGTGGATATGGCTGTTGGAAGGTGTCAGAGTTGGCGATAGAAAAGACTCCATTAAGATGGGCGTCCAATGGGAAGAAGGAGGCATGGGTGAGAAGTGAGCCTCGGCAGAAGACATGTCAAGGACAGGCTCAGAACTGGCGGGCACCAGTGTGATGAGTTCAGATTTGTGGGAAAACTCAGAAGTGGAGGTAGTTTCAGTAAAAGCTGAGGTAAAATGAGCATCTGAATCCATTGGCGAATTGGCCGATGCTTTGGTGAACTTGAGAGAGTCCAAGGGGGAGCTTGTGAGTGACGGTGACCTGGCAGAGAGGCTCCAAAGAGAAGGGACTGTGTCGAAGGCCAGCTCTGAACTTGGCCAGGGCTGAGAAGACTCTGGGGTTGAGGAATTCGGAACAGAAAGTCGAGATGATTGGGAGTTGACAGATTCAGACAATGTACGGGTCTCAACCAGGGTGAGGAAGGGCTGCGACATGAAGGTGGACACATCACTGGACATCCCAGAGGGAGAAGAAAGACCCTCGGCAGGCGAAGGGCCTGGGCTGCTGACCCCCAGGGGTGGGGTTGAATAAAAGCCTGATCTGTATTCAAAAACACTGGTAGATTCTTGGTCAGACACACGTTCAGACCCTACTAAGCCAATCAAACTATAAGGTGTCAACGAGGTGGGATCTCGACCAGCATTTGATGGCGTGGTGTTTTGGTTGGATGTGACAGAGAAAAACAAGTCAAGGGAAATACTCGGGACTACTGAGGGAAACACAGCCGTCATGCTGATTGGCGTCTCCTGGGCCTGGGTGATGGAAGAGTCCAAAGCAGGATGAGGAGACACAGGTGGGGAGAGGCGGTCATAGAAAGGGAGCCCCTGGGTGCTGGTAACACTACCCACATCCACGCTAGTGAGCATGTCAGGGCTTGATTTTAAGATCTCTATAAACCTGGAAGAAAGGGAAAGAACAGGTCTGGAGGGGAAAAGCGTATTAAGTTGTTGAGGACTTTCTTCAAATGCAGAGGGTTCTGTGCCCACACTACTCCACGGAGAGTGGCTTCTGTTCACCGTGGCCGTGGTCAACGTCTCAGGCTCACTCCCGGACCCCAGGTCTTTCTCCATAAGTCTCGTTGCCACAACAGGCTGAGGTGACATCTCCACACAAGACGTGCACCTAGTGTGTGGCCCGACAGAGGCCATGGGGCTCAAGACACATGTGTCATCCACACAAGGGGAGACCACAGAACTGGCAGGCAGTTCAGATGCTTCACCAGCATTGTTCAAAAGAAAGGGCTTGTAGGACACCACTACTGATTGGCTGGCAGAGGATACAAGGACCAGAGAGTCTGAAAATACAGCAAAAGGCATGCTGCTCGAGGCAGGAGCTGTATGCGACACAGTTACAGTGGGGTACACTCTTGGAAGGGTGATTTCTTCTAGATGCTGACTCCAAGCAGAGGTCTTATCAGGGTACCGATCTGTGCCTGTGGCCCGGACATCTTCTAGAGGCAGTGAGACCTCTCCCAAGAAGACAGATGGCCGTTGAGTCACGCCATCACCTAACGGCTGAGGCATGGAAGACAGGGAGCTAAAAGGGAGAGTTTCTGCCTCCTCCATTTCTGAAGCTGAAAATTCTGGCAAAGTCCTACTTGATAACTGGCTGTGAATTTCGGTAGTAGGATAAAGCACCACATTCCTACTAGGAGTTGGCATGAAGCCTTCAGAGGTGGGAAAAGCTGACCCGAAAGTGTTGAAGTGACTGGAGGACTCAGCAGATGCCACTGATGGCTGCTGTGTGTTTTGCCGGGCTGAAGTCACTTCATCCAGCAAAGAAATCGTGGGGATGGATGGCGTGAGCAGGGACTCAGGTGTTTCCCGGGGTGGCTCGGGAGGGCTGATGGTGATATCCTGTGCTGGAAAAAACATGGGTGAAGTGGTCCAGGGAACCTCCGGCAGACAGTTGTCCATCTCCTCATCATCCATGGCTAGCTCGTTACTTGAAACTGAGCCATAACTCGCCACAAAGTTGCTGTGATCTGCTACACTTGGGGTCTGGGGACCATAGTTTAAAAAAGCGGTGTCAAACCCAAGAGCAGATGAGGAGGAGGGAATGAGGAGAGACCAGCTTGCCTGGGACCCTGGAGCAGTGTCTGTTAAGGCCAAAGGCGCTGAGCTGCGCACAACAGTCGTCTCCAGCAGGGGCTCCACCGAGTGTGAAGAAAGGTTGTGCCGTTCCAGGTAGAGTTCATCTAGGAAGAACATCAAAGTGGGGTTAGCCAGGATGCATGAAGTCACACAGCAGGGAGACACACCACACCCATTCCACACACCCGTTCATGAGAGAGCCAGCCCCACGAGTCACAGCTAGAAGTTCAGCAGCAAGCTGGAAACCAGATAGACACTGCTAGAATCACAGACAAGACAATATCTATAAATATTCATAAACCTGAGCAGTACCTTTACTTAAGCATGCATACATGTGAACACATTTACATACTTTTTTTTTTTTTTGCCAGTCCTGGGCTTGAGCTCAGGGCCTGAGCACTGACCTTGGACTTTCTCAAGGCTAGAGCTCTACCACTTGAGCCTCAGCACCACTTCTGGCTTTTTTCTATGTATGTGGTACTGAGGATTCGAACCCGGGTCTTCAGGCATGCTAGGCAAGCACTTTAACCACTAGGCCAAACTCCCGGCCCCCATTTACATACTTTTTTTTGGTCTTATACTTTCTAACAACACACAGTTAGGAGACAGGAAATGCAAGGGGCTTTACAAGGTCATCTAGCCCAGTCTCTCTCACTCACTGAACGCATAAGGAATGGGAGGTTAGAAAAGGTGAATAAATTACCTACACGAGTACCCACTCAAGGCAGGGAGTTTGGTCTCATGGTAGAGCACTTGTCTAGCATGCACGAAGCTCTTTATTCGATTCCTCACTACCACATGCACAGAAAAAGCCAAAAAGCAGCTGAGATCTGAGGATCACGGTTCAAAGCCAGCCCACACACTAAAGTCCATGAGACTCTAATCTTCAATTAACCACCCAAAAACCAGAAGTGGCTCTGTGGCTCAAAGGGGTAGGGTGGCTGCCTTGAGCTGAAAAACTCAGGGACAATGCCTAGGCCCAGAGTTCAAGTCCCACAACTGACCAAAAAAAAAAAAAAAAAAAAGAGGTATTAAGTAACAGCATAGACAGAATGCGACAGCCCAACATCTACTAGATAAACATTTTTTAGAAACTAAAGTAATAAAGACAATATTTAAAGAGACAGCATAAAGAATCTTCCAAAATTAATAAGCGACATAAATCCTACATTGCAGAAAGATCATGAAATCTCAAGCAGGGTGAATTTTTTTTAACTCACATCTATAAACAGGAGACCACAGAACAACAAAAACAAAGACAAACTATAAAGTAGCAGAGCTGGTAAATAATGGCAATACACAGCAGATAACTATTTTGCAGAACTAAAAGCCCAATAACAATGGAACAAGAAAGAGAAAACATTTGACATCCTGGATTTGAATAATCAAGGAAATGCACAAAATAATATTTTCAGATAAAAGTGTTAATACCAACCAAAGACAGTCAAAAGATACAAAAATATCCTTGAGGAAAAAGAATAATTATTTCAGAAGAAATAGAAAATAAGTGATAAACACATTGTAAGCCCACTGATAATATAAATAATAATACAAATCAATTACATATATCTGTAATCTGAGTTTACAAAGACATATACTATAGAGTTAAAATAGTGCAAGTATATAGAAGACCAAACAAAGACAGCAGAAATATCTGGGATCCACTAGTCAGGATGAAAGTGGAGTTAGTGAACAGAATTTGTCTTGACACAAATGTAAAGACTACAATAAAGACACTACAATTTGTAAGAATATTTAGTCTTGGGGCTGGGAGTTTGACCTAGCGGTAGAGTCCTTGCCTAGCATGCATAAAGACTGGTATTAGATTCCTCTGTGCCACATACATAGAAAAAGCTGGAAGTGGTGCTGTGGCTCACATGGTAGAGCGCTAACCCTGAAGAAAGCCCAAGGATAGTGCTCAGGCCCTGAGTTCTAGCCCTAAGACTGGCAAAAGAGAGGGGGGGAGGGAGAGAGGGAGAGACAGAGGGAGGAATGAGCTGGTAGCTCATGCTTATAATCCTAGCTCCTCCAGAGACTGAGATCTGAGGGTTGTAGTTCAAAGCCAGCATGGGAAGAAATGTTCTCAAGACTCCATCTGCAATTAACCAGTAAAATGCCAGACTGAAGGTTTAGCTCAATTGCACTAGCCATGAGCAGAAAAACCAAGCTAAATCCCAAGATAGCCAGCCGAAAAGTCATATGTTTAAGTAGTAATAAAACCATGCTTCTGTCAACTGGGTTAAACAAGTTGAGAATGTCCCTAGGGATAAATCATGTCACATGTTTGTTTGAAAACTCTGCTGTGATATAATTTGTTTTGAAATATAAGAGCCGTACAGGGAGCAAGATCCCATTTTAAATGAATGCAAAAGGCATCGGCGAGTGAACCAGAAGATAGCAAGAGATGAACTGCATCTAGTAGCAAGGCTTAGTGGCTAATTTATAAACCAAAGGATCAGACGCAAATTACAATTAAGTCAACCTTGCTTTAAGAGGACAAAGAATGGGGACAGCAAAGGGGGTCAAAAGAACAAAATAAAAAAGTCTTCTTGATTGGGGGAAAAAATACACAGGTACAAAAACTTCCTATTGGGAAATATAAGATGTGCCAAGCTGAGATACTTTTATTCTTTCTGCCAAACCCTAGGGGAGAAACAGGCACTCCCAAGAGACAGCAGCTGCCATGCCACAGGGAATTACTTCTGTAGTTAATTCCGGAAGAGGTTAGAAAACCCAGGTGAGACTCTCTGTACATAAAAGGCACTAGGGACTCTCATTTCAAGCCCTGGAGATCAATTTCCAAGCTCTAAAGCTTTGGATCACAAAAGCATGAAAGGTTTTCTCTGACGACACAGAGAAGGGACAGGGGCTGGGCCCAGACCCATGAAGCTCCGTGGCATGCCAGCAAGTGACTCAACAAATGCAGGTGTCACCCAGCGGTTCTGTGGGGACCCCCCCCCCGCAATGCAAGAAGCTTGTCAAGATGCCTTCTCTCCCAAAGCCCAATATATGCTTATTGGATGTACACCATAAATGTGTCCACGTGCCCTGGTCACCATCAGGCTGGTTCATTGCCCAGGCTCACATAAGCAAGATAATGAAGGTAACTGCTCTCTCCCACTGGAACCGTTGCTTGTCTGCAGTAGTCACAGAATCAGGGACCTTTCAAGCTATGTGGACCCCTTGAGAGCAGCCAAACACGTTATTGTACAAATAAGTCCCTAACAGTTTAAGGGCTAGCACAAGATGGCACACAGAGCAAGGAGGCTCTTCCATTCACACCATATCGTCCTAAAAGTGTTAGTGAAAGCCAGGCGCCCATGGCTCACACCTATAATCTTAATTAGCCAGTGGAGGCTGAGATCCAAGGATTATAGTTCAAAGCCTGTCCAGATTAAAAAAATCTGTGAGACTCTTATCTCCAATTAACCACCAAAAAGCCAGAGAGTTATGGCTCAAATGATAGAAAACAAAGGCCTTAAGCAAACAAGCTGAAGGAGAGTGCCCAGGGCCTGAGTTCAAGCCCTAATGCCAGCACTAACAATAACAATAATTATAATAATAATGTCAGCAAAGAAAGTAAATTGGAAAAAAGCCAATTTATATTATAATTGAATTGAAAGCATGTGCTAAATTTAGTTACTGAGACACACAAAGGCATAGTGTGTGTATGTGTGTGTGTGTGTGTGTGTGTGTGTGTACGTGTGTGTGTGTGTGTGTGTGTGTGTGTGTGTGTGTGTGTGTGTGTGTACTGGTCTTATGACTTGAACTCAGGGCCTAGGCACCATCCCTGAGCTTTTGCTCAAGGCTAGCACTCTATCACCTGAGCCACAATTCCACTTCCGGCTTTTTGATGGTTAACTGGAGATTTTTAAAAAGAGTCTTGTGGACTGGGCTGGCTTCCAACTGCACTCCTCAGATCTCAGCCTCGTGAACAGCTAAGATTACAGGTGTGAGCCACCAGCACCTGGTAGGGCATGTGTTTTTGAAGGTGAGGTGGCCAGCTCCTGGCTGCAGGCCTGGGTGGAAAGAAGACAGCATGTCCCTGGAAGGTGGAAGTGGAAAGCCAGGGCATGGCCCTATCACACTCTACAGAGCCAGAATCCAAATGGAATTACTACGTTTGCTTCTTTGCTAAACTGAGTCATCTTAACCCCACGGATATTGCATCCTCAAAACAAGATGCCCTTACACATACAACTGCTTTAAAACAAAAGTACGGGGCCAGGAATGTGGCCTAGTGGTAGGGTGCTGGCGTAGCGTGCACAAAACCCTGTGGTTCCCCGGAACCACATACACAGAAAAAGCCAGAAGTGGCACTGTGGCTCAAATGGCAGAGCTCTACTAGCCTTGAGCAAAAAGTGTCCAAGGACAGTGCCTGGGCCCCGAGTTCAAGCTCCAGGATTGGCAAAAAAAATTAAAAAAAGTAGCCAAATGATTAAACTGCTGGCCAACTTAGCAAATCTCTAGCTACTTGTATTCTCTTTCTACTTGTCCGAGAGTATTTAGGGTCATTAAGACTACTCTTCCCTCATTCCCATGTTTTATCTGTTCCCCCCCACTGCCCCCTCTCCCACCACTTAGAAAAACGTCTTCCTTTTCTTTTTTTTAATCCTAGGGGTATATCAGTTGCTCCTACCATATTACCGGCTTCTCTGGCCAGTTTTTATTCTATTATAAGAAATACTATTTAAGATGGATTGTTAGAGCAGAATGCTGGTGGCTCATATCTACAATCCTAGCTGCTGAGGAACCTGAGATCTGAAGATCATGGTCTGAAGCCAGTTCAAGCAGAGAAGTCCACAAGACTCTTAGGTTCATCTAATTAGCAAAAAGTGGTAAATGGAGCTGAGGTTCAAGTGATGAACCACAAAGCATCAGCCTTGAGCAAAGAAACCAAGCAAGCACAGGGCCTTGAGTTCAAGTCCCAGTATCAGCACAAAGATAGATAACTAGATGTGAGAGAGAAAGAAAGAGCTAAGCAAGAATGTCAAGTCCTAATAATTTCAAAATACTAGCAATAAAAAACATAGCTAATATTTAAAAGGATAACATTTAAGTGAAATCATTCTGATAAAGGTGTTTTCAGAAAATTGTACAACACCTTGCAATTCAACAGTCAAATAAAATGAGCAATATGTTATTTTCTATTTAAAAAAAGAATGCCAGGCCCCGAGTTTAAGCTTCAGCACCAGCACCAAAAACAAATATTTAAAAATAGAATTGCCATTACCACAAAACAGTGCTAAAATGATGATATTGCAAAACATATTTAAAATGTATACTATTACAGTTAAATCATCCATATGGGAAACTCATGCTGGGATTTATGGACTCTTTCTTTGTATGGTTTTCTCTTTTGAGGAGATCGAGATAGGAACATGCTGATTTAACACAGACTGTGGTGGCATTTATTGGAAGATGCCATGTTTCACTTGGTGTGATTTTCTTCTTTCCTGAAGAAAACACAAGCCTCTCCTACCAACCTGGAAAGCAGGAGTGCCAGCACTTGAAACACCCAAAACAAACAAAATATTCAATTCACTAAGAACAAAAGGGAAGAACTTCGCTGCCAACCATCTGTTCTAAAATAATTTAATTCTAAACACAGTCCTGTAACAGCCGGGAAAAGGACACCAGCGGCTTGGAGATAATCTGGTCTCGGATTCCAGTGGGGGCTGGACGGGCATACATCCTGTGACGAGGGACCAGCAGAGCATCAGGTCATCCCAGTGCCTCGGCCCATGACAAGGCCAGAGTAGCACACAGCAAACAGCTATGCTGTAGTCTAATGCCTTCATTCAGTACCAAATGAAGCTTTCTTTGACATGAAGGGAGCAGGAGGCTGAAGAGAGAGGAAGGTGGGTCTGACAGGCATAAAAGCCCTGAGAGCTAGACACTGTGGGTTGTATTTGGGCTGCAAGCAACAGTGTTTCCATTTGCTTGGGAGAATGGCTGACAGGCTATTTTGAGCAAAGCAAATATTTCAGCATCATTACCCTGAAGAAAAATCAACCTAGCCTGACACCTGTGGGTCACGCCTGTAATCCTAGCTACTCAGGAGGCTGAGATCTGAGGATCACAGTTCAAAGCCAGCCAGGAACAAAAAGTCCATGAGACTCTAATCTTCAATTAACCACCAGAAAACTGGAAGCAGTGTTGTGACTGAGGGGTAGAGCGCTAACCTTGAGCTAAAAGAGCTCAGGGACAATGCCCAGGCCTAGAGCTCAAGCCCCATGACCTACAAAATGAATGAATGAATGAATGAATCAGCCAGGCACAAAGTACACCATTCACCTGGCAAGCAGAGTGAAGGGAATTGGGGGGATGTGGGGGGAACAGCAAGCCAAAGACCATGCAAAAGTTAAACAGACCAAAAGCCTAGCACAGGATGGGTAATGGGCAAGAGAGAACAGCCAAAGGTAATATATGGCAAGATGCGATAGCAGGCTTCTATAGTCCCAGCCTGTGAGGCTATGTACCAAGGCATGCAGATCTGAGAAATAAAACTGCCCCCAGCCCTCGTCTAAGTGAGGTTGTGTGCCACTGACCAACAAGCTGGGGCTGTGGTCTCTCTCTACAGAAACCACAGCCCACTATCAATTCTGTGCCCTTCTCCAGCTCCTCTGATCCATCTGGAGTTTCCAATATGCAGCTCTGATCAGTAATCCACTTCTATATGTCACCTAAAGATCATTCCATTTTTAAAGCCCTTCGTTTGTTCCTTTTATTTTTTATTGTTTTCTGTTGGTACTAAGGAACTGACCCTTAGCTTTTTTCATTCAAAACTGGTGTTCTACCACTTGAGTCATACCCTCACAGCTGATCTTTTTTTGGGGGGGCCAGTCGTGGGGCTTGAACTCTGGGCCTGGACACCTGTCCTTGAGTTCTTCAGCTCAAGGCTAGCGCTCTCCGCCACTTCCAGTTTTCTGGTGGTTAAATAGAGACAACAATCTCACGGGCGTTCGTGCATGGGCTGGCTGTGACCCGAAATCCTCAGATCTCAGTCTCCTGAATAGCGAGGATTATAGGTGTGAGCCACCAGCACCCAGCCACACCCAACATTTTGCTGGTTAGCGGGAACTAGAGTTTCTCGGAGTTGTCTGTCAGGGCTGTCTCCAATCTTCCTGAGTAGCTAAGGTTACAAGGCATAAGCCAGTGGCGCCTGGCATCTTCAGAAACCCAAAGGCCTCAGCGGATGTACAGCCTTCCCTCCGAACCACCTAGCTTGCTAAAGTCAGTCTCTGCCACACTCTAGCCACTCCATGACCTCTCACAATGCCATGTGTGCCAAGATCCTGCCATGCTCGAAGCTCGCCTCTTCCATCTTCATTTCCTCATCAAATCCATATTGTGGTCTTGGTTTGCTCTACTGCCTCCTCTGGAAGACCATGAACTCCAGAAAAAGAGAGGCTTCGTCTTTCATCCATGTGTCTCCCATGTCTGGCCCAAAGCCCAACACATCCATTGATTTATTGAATCAAAATCCCTCCTGACCAAAGGTATCACTTGTTAACCAATCAGAATGCCCCTTGTTGATGGTCCATGGTGTACAGAGATCAGCAAGGAAACAAGCAAGTTGCTGTCATGGAGAATGCAAGAGAGAAGGTCAAGAAAGGATAAGGAGCCGGGAAGATAGTCTAATGGACTTTCTTGACAGAGCTGGCTTTGAACTACAATCCTCAGATTTCCGCCTCTAGCATAGCCAGGATTACAGGCATGAGCCTCCAGTGTCCAGCTTGCATATATTTTTTTTTTATGATTCAGTTCCGTCACTCACACACACAACCACATCCTTATGTTACAGAGTTCTAGTCACTGGCAATCTTTCCCAAACCCCCTCTTCTGCATGCTTATTGGTATAAAGCCCCTACTGATGAGCAATTAGTCATAACATTAGCTCCCTAAGTAGCTACAATTCTGACTTACAGTAGTTTATTTGAGAGCTACTTGGGACCCTAGGGATATGGAATACCATGAAGTTAATGTAAATACTGATTTGCCAAGAAATTAACCAGACTGAAAGTTAAATAAGCCAAAAGGCAATATTTCTAAAGTCCTACAGTGTAAAGAAATCTATAAAACGTCAATAGTAAAATAATGCCAATAAACCAATATTAGCATGCTTCAAACATAAAATGTTCAGACAAGTCAGTAGACCAGGCTTGTAAACCTAGCTACTGAGGGAGCTGAGATCTGAGGATGTCAGTTCAAAGCAAAGTCCATGAGACTCATCTCCAATTAACCCCTAAAAAAAAAAAAAGAAAAGAAAAAGAAAAATAGCCAAAGTAGTGCTAGAGTGCTAGCCTTGAGCAAAAAAGCGCAGAGACAGTGCCCATGTCCTGAATTCAAGCCCCAGGACTGGCATACACGCGTGTGCACACATATGCGCGCGCACACACATACACACACACAATTGTAACAAGGATCATGGCCTGCTCAATCCTAGTGGGTGGAGCAGAGGTGACCCTGGAAGCCCCTCATAGGTTTTAGTATCAAAGTGATACAGCTAGAAACTAGTTCCCTCTTCATGCCAAGCAGTTGGCAGTTCAAGAACCACCTACAAAGTGTTTCCACCCACAGCATTGACCCTGAATCTGAGGAAATCCTTGATCTACCTACTGGTTTAGAGGAAATTTGGGGGGTTGGAAGAACATATTAAATGACACTGTGAGAATATAGATAGCCAGATATAGAATGTGGGATATCTACAGGGATAAATGACCTGTTTTCCTTCACAAGTAAATAGCAGGAGCTTTAAAAAGCAAAGGAAAGAAACGTTTATAAAGTAGAAGAAATTTTTTTTTTAATTTATAAAGTTAGCCGGGCACAGTTACAGGCTCATGCCTGTAATCCTAGCTACTCAGGAGGCTGAGATCTGAGGATCACAGTTCAAAGCAGCCTGGGCTCTAAAGAATTTCTATAGATTAATCTCTAATTAATCTATAGAAAATAAGAAATGGGGGTGCAGCTACTGGGGTAGGGTGGAAGCCTTATGCTGAAGAGCTCAGGGACAGTGCCCAGGCCCAGAGCCCAAGCCCCACGCCCAACAAAAAATAAAAAAGAAATTATTTTGGAGTTGGGAGTGTGGCCTAGTGGTAGAATGCTAGCCTAGTGGAAGAGTGCTCGCTTACAATGCACAAAGCCCTGGGTTCGATTCCTCAATACCACATAAACAGAAAAAAGCCAGAAGTGGCACAGTGGTTCAAGTGGCAGAGTGCTAGCTTTGAGCAAAAAGTATCCAAGGGCAAGCTGGGTGAGTGGCTCACACCTATAATCCTAGCTACCCGGGAGGCTGAGATCTGAGAATCACTGTTCAAAGCCAACCCAGGCACTAAAGACCTTGAGACTCATATCTCCAATTAATAACTAGAAAATCAGAAGTGATACTGTGGCTCAAGAGGTAGGGTGATAGCTTTGAGCTGAAGAGCTCAGGGAGAGTGCCCAGGCCCAGAGTTCAAGCCACACAACCAACAACAAAAAAATAAGTATCTAAGGACAGAACCCAGGCCCTGAGTTCAAGCCCCAGGATTGGCAAAAAAAATTATTTTTAATTCTGTTGGGTGTGATAATTATATTATGAATACGGTTTTCTATTATCCTTATTAAAGATATGTAAATATTTATTGTGGTGAAGAATGATGTCTGGGATATGTTTTGTTTTTGTTAAAAAAGAAGTTGATGCTGTTGGGCATCTTTCAGCTTTTGTGTATGTCTGAATGATATATTTTGTACTGGGGCTTGAACTCTGGACCTCCCATTCTTGCTTAGCTTTTTTCCACTCATGGCTGCCACTATACCACTACAGCTACAAGTTCACTTTCAGATCTGGGGTAGTTGATTGGAGATAAGAATCATTCATCTTGGGCAGGGAGTTTTGCCTAGTGGTTAAAGTGCTTGCCTAGCATGCATGAGGACCCGGGTTCGATTCCTTGGTACCACATACATAGAAGAAAAAAAAAGCCGGAAGTGGTGCTGAGGCTCAAAGTGGTAGAGCTCTAGCCTTGAGAAAGTCCAAGGACAGTGCTCAGGCCCTGAGCTCAAGCCCAGGACTGGCAAAAAAAAAAAAAAGAATCATTCATCTTAGTTTACCCAGGCTGGCTTCAACCCATCATTCTCAGATCTCAACCTCCTGAATAGCTAGGATTATTATAAGCCACTAGCACCCAGAGTGGGTTTTTAAAGTGCACATTAATTAAAGATATTCCAACTCTCAAAGATAAAATTATAGGGGGTTGGGAGTTTGGCCTAGTGGTAAGAGTGCTTACCTAGAATGCACAAAGACCCAGGTTCGATTCCTTAGTACCACATACACAGAAAAAGCCAGAAGTGGTACTATGGCTCAAGTGGTGTAGCACTAGCCTTGAGAAAGCCAAAGGACAGTGTTCAGGCCCTAAGTTCAAGCCCCAGGACTGGCAAAAAAAATTAAATAAGGCGGGGAGTTTTGCCTCATGATAGAGTGCTTGCCTAGAATGCACGAAGACCCAGGTTTGATTCCTCGGTACGACATACATAGAAAAAAGCCAAAGATGGTGCTGAGGCTCAAGTGGTAGAGCTCTAGCCTTGAGAAAGTCAAGGACAGTGCTCAGCTCCTGAACTCAAGCCCAGGACTAGCAAAAAAAAAATTATTATTATTATTAAATAAAAAAGATATAATTTTAGAAATAATAATCATTATTTGGTGTCTGAAAACATTGTGCATGTGAGAGAATACTCCAAAACAAATTGTCTGATTAGAAAGTTCAGCACCATCTTTAGAAAAACACAGTCTTCAGCTCACATGTGCGATCCTAGCTATTCAGGAGGCTGAGATCTGAGGACTGGGGTTTGAAGTCAGCCTTGGCAGAAATGTCTGTGATACTCCTGTCTCCAACTAACCAGTAAAAAGCTGGAAGTATAGGTGTGGCTCAAGTGTCAGTCTTGAACAAGAAAACCAAATTAGAGCCTGAAGCTCTGGAGTCAAGCCTAGTACTAGCATACAAAAATATATATATATACATATATATATACATAAAGATTACAGATATATCATTGGCTGTGTGACTGAGTATTAAAATGAAGCTTTCCTTCCATCTCTCAAGTTCAAAGTTCCAAAGGGACCATGAATAAAGACTAAAGCAAGCTGGGCCTGTACATCCTAGCTACTCAGGAGGCTGAGATCTGAGAATCCCAGTTCAAAGTGAGGAAAGTCCCCAGGAGACTCTTATCTCAATTAACTTCTTAGAAGCCAGAAGCACAGCTATGGCTCAAAGTGATAGAGCACTAGCCTTGAGCAAAAGAGCAGAGGGACAGTCCCCAGGCACAGAGATAAGCTCCACAAACACCAACCAAAAAAAGAAAAAAAAAGGAGACTAAAGTAGGTCTTGAAATTTATGACACTTATGAAGAAGAAAGGAGGAAATTAGAATATTTCCAAAGTGGTACATTTATTTTAGTCCCTTTCCAAAGAATAGATTAATGAAGTACAAAAATAACCTTAAAACATGAACAATGAAGAAGTTCCCATGGTCTCTTTTTCCCAAACCCTTTCACTAGAGTTTCCAGAAAGTGGCAAAGAAAAAAAAAATCTGAATTCCTTTCTCCCCTATCCCATACCCAAAGGAATGTGAGTAAACAGTCGGTAATTACCTGCCTGGAGAGAAAGACCTCTCCCTAATCAGAGCCCAGTTAATACCTTCCACATAATCGTTTAATGACCTAAGAGAGTCTCTATTAATAGACAGGCTCACCAATCCCTCCCCAACACCCCCAGTTAGGGAACCTTCAGCTAGAGACAGCAGACAGAGTCCAGCTGAAGACACCAGCAAGGAACAGAAGAATCTCTCCCAGAGACCTGAGAATAAGGGGATGTGCAGCTCGTGTGTAGACATTAGAGAAAGAGCCCCCCAATAATCAATTTTTTGTCAGCTAAAGATGGGTGAAGGGAGGGAGAGAGAGGGAGGGAAAGAGGGAACATTGAAATGAATGCTACTCAACTGTATCATCAACTGCTCAAGGTGACAGTAAGTATTTCTGATCACTTTAGAGGAAACACGAGGGCCAGCTTCAAGGTGAAGCTTGTAACGCCATAGCCACCACCTGTTCCACTCTCCTCCCTGTATTGTTTACGAAACCTGATGCTCCAAAAGACAGAAGTGCTCAAGTTCCACAACCAGCAAGTAGTAGACACAAGATTTAAACCCAGATCCATCTGATGTCAAAGCCATTTGTTCGGACTATAACACTGCCTGGAATATATGGTCCTACATGGAAGCAATATATAAGAAGTTAAATAAAAAAGTGAAAAAAATTTTTAATGTTTTTTATTTTATTTTTGCTACTCCTTGACCTCAGGGCATAGGTACTGTCCCTAAGCCTCTTGGTGCTTAAGACAAGTACTCTACCAACTGAACCACAGTGCCATTTCCCCAGTTCTGGCCTTTTCTGACGAGTTCACTGGAGATAAGAATCTCACACTTTACTTCTCCAGCTGGCTTCAAACTGTGATCCTAAGATCTCATCTTCCTGAGTAGCTAGGATTACAGGCATGAGCCACCAGCGCTTGGCTCAAGAAAATGTTTGTTGGGTAGCTGTGCAAAAGATTTCATAATTACAAGGTAGAAAAGTCTTGTGCATATATATGTGTGTGTATATATATAAATATAAATATAAGAAAAACCTGTATATACTAAAACACAGCTTTGTGGATTATGTTCTTTGCACCTCAGTACCGGGACGCTATTTTTATATACCTTTAATTCACATTTTAAAGAAAAATACAATAAAAACAGCTGTACATGTCCAGTGCCAGTAGCTTATGGCTACAATTCTAGCTATGCGGGAGGCTGAGATCTAAAGTTCATGGTTTGAAGCCAGCCTAAGCAGGAAAAGTCCGTGAGACTCTTATCTCCAATTAACTACCAAAAGTAAGGGGGAAAATAGGGCTGTGGCTCAAGTGGTAGAACACTAGACTTGAACATAAAGCTCAGGGAAGGCTGGGCGCAGTGGCTCACACCTGTAATCCAAGCTACTCAGGAGGCTGAGGTCTGAGGATCACTGTTCAAAGCCAGCCCAGGTACTAAAGGCCAAAAGACTCATATCCAATGAATCAGTAGAAAAGGGAAATGGAGCTGTGGCTCAAAGGGGTGGTAGTCTTGAGCTGAAGAGCTCAGGGACAGTACCCAGGCTCAGAGTTCAAGCCCCATGACCCACAAAAAAAAAAAAAAAAAAAAAAAAAAAAAAGCCAGGGATAATACTCAGGCCCTGAATTCAAGCCTCAAGACTGGTACCAAAAAACAAAATAAGGCCAGGAGTTTTGCCTAGTGGTAGAGTGCTTTTCTAGCATGCACGAAAACCGGGGTTCGATTCCTCGGTATCACATGCATATCAAAAAGCCAGAAGTGGTGCTGTGGCTCAAGTGCTAGCCTTGAGAAAGCCCAAAGACAGTGCTCAGGCCCTGAGCCCAAACCCAGGACTGGCAAGAAACACACACACACACACACACACACACACACACACACACACACACACACACACACACACACACACACACACACACACACACACACACACACACACACACACACACACACACACACACACACACACACACACACACACACACACACACACACACACACACACACACACCAAGCTGCCCAGAGGACCAGAGGACATTGTAGGCAATCATAGATAGTTAGGCCCAAGGGAGGCTCAAGGAAGAGATGCAGGGAGAGAGTCAGCAAGTTCCCGGGGCATTCCCAGGCATTGGACCGGGAACACAGCCTCTACATTGCCTACAAAGCTTCAGGCTCGTTTGGAAGTCAGGAAGTCAAAGAAGGTTGACCACAGACCAAATGACTCCACCAGTTATCCCCAGAAACCTGTTACCAACCTCCTGAGGCTTCACGCCTCAGATGGCCAGCCAAGCTGTGCCCACCCTCCACAGCTGAGGAAGCAGAAACAGCCTTGCTGGACCCATGAGAAATAGGGGAATAATAACAGATCGCATTCTTTAGGACAATGGTGACAAGGACAATTTCACAGTACTTAACTTGTACACTTGTACCTTGGACACTTCCTATCTCAAAAAGCCCTGGGTGGGGGCTGAAGGTACCAATACCTTGTGTGTTTTACAACAGGACAGGCAGCACCAAGAGTTTGGGTTTAGGGCCAGGAGTTTAGCCTCATGCTAGAATAAGACCCAGGTTCGATTCCTTGGTACCACATACATAGAAAAAAGCCAGAAATGGTGCTGTGGCTCAAGTGGTAGAGCTCTAGCCTTGAGAAAGCCCAAGGACAGGAATTTTTTTTTAAAGTTTGGGCTTACCCAAAGCCTGGCACCCTGGGCAGTGCCAAAAGCACCTACAGTCTCAATGACATCATACATTCCAAAAAATATCACCCATCAGAATTAGCTACCCATTCCTTTTCTTATTCCTTACAGTTTTAAAATAGATTATAAAAGTGTATGGCCAGGCCCTGGAGTCTCACACATATAAATCCTAGCTACTCAGGAGGTTGAGATCTGAGACTCACAGTTCAAAGCCAATCTGGGCAGGAAAGGCCATGAGACTCATCTCCAGTTAAGCACAGGAAAACTAGAAGTGACACTGTGGCTCAAAGTAATAGAGCACTAGCCTTGAACAAAAGAGCTCAGGACAGCAGCCAGACCCAGAATTCAAGACCCATGACAAAAAAAAAAAAAGTATATATGTGTGTGTGTGTGTGTATTTGCATAAACATTGTAGAATGGCTAAATCAAACCAGTTCATCTCACTTAGTTTTCTTTTTTCACGGGTGCCCTACTGGGACTTAAACTCAGGGCTGACCTTCAGAGCTGACCTCTACCACTAGAGCCACAGCTCTACTTCTGCCACATCTGGCTTATTTCTGGTAAGTCTCATGGACTTCTCAGCCCCGGATGGTTTCAAACCATGACCCTCAAATATCAGCCTGGTGAGGTGCTCAGATGACAAATATGAGCTACCAGCACCCAGCCACTTTATTACACTGAGAACATTATCAGTAATTCCTCTCCTGTATTATACTGGAACATTATCAGTAATACCCCCAAATCACTGAAAACAGGTGTCTCAAGGAAAAGGCTGTACACAAATGCTCGTAGCAGCACTCACGACAGCTAACAGATGGTCACCATCCAAACATCCATCAACTAATGAATACACAAAATGTTGCATGGCCACACAATGCAACATTATTCAACCATAAAAAAGAATGAAACTCTGATACATGCTTCCATGCAGATGAACCTTGAAAACCTTATGCTAAGTGAAAAGGCAGACACACACACACACACACACACAACTCTATGACTATTCCTATAATTCCTTTCTGCTAGTACATGCTTCTAAAAGAAACTGGATTTCCATACTCCGAGGGACTAACCGTCTCCTAGAGGCAGTCTCTCTAAGATCACTTGTGCTTGTCTTAGGACATTTCCAAAGCTTCAGGGAAAGAAGGCACTAATTCCTCCCTTATTATTTTTTTTTGTGGGCATGGGGCTTGAACTCTAGGCCTGGGCATTGTCCTTAAGCTCTTCAGCTCAAGGCTACCACCCTACCCTGTGAGCCAAGCCCCACTTTTAGCTTTCTATTGGTTAACTGGAGATAAGAGTCTCACATTCTTTAGTGCATGGGCTGGCTTTGAACCTTAATCCTCAGATCTCAGCCTCCTGAGTAGCTAGGATTACAGGCATGAGCCACCGTGCCTGGCCTTCCCTTATTAATTCTGACAACTGCTGTCTAGATACAGGTTGAGTAGTTAGCAGTTGTCGTGTTCAACTTCCAGTGAACTCTCCTTGCTGATCTCCTCCACCCTGCTGAAGCGGAGCACCCATTAGCTACTCAAAACCTCTGGGCCACTTCCTTCCCTTCCAGAGATCATTACGTGCTGTGGAGATCAATCGATTTTTTGACTTTGTGTGTGGTTCAACCATCACCTTTATGTATTTGAAGTATGAAGTCACTCGGGCCATCCAAGACCATGACTGACTTCTGATCACTGTCACTTGAAAATCGGGGTACTAGCATGTTTTGTTGAAGCACAATAAAAATCAACCTTCAGTATTTTCCCAAGAACATATCATTAACTTCAGCAACCACTTCTGGTTGGGTTAGGTTTTGGGGGTTTTTTTTGGGAGGGGGGAGGTCATTGTTATTGTTGTTATGGTTTTGTGCCAGTACAGGGGCTTGAACTCAGGCTTGTCACTTGGCTTTTTTACTCAGTACTGGTACTCTACCACTCGAGCTACAGCTCCACATCAAGCCTTTTGCTGGCTGGTTAGATTTAAGATTCTCACAAACTTTTATACCTAAGCTGGCTTTGAACTGTGATCCTCCTATCTTAGCCTCGTAAGTAGGTAGGATTATAGGAATGAGTCACCAGCCCCGGCTGACCAGTCTTAAGAGAGGCTAGATATGGCTGATTTCTTTTTTCATATGATGTATTGATTTTAAAATATATCCACTGTCCAAGCCAATATCATGTTTAGTAAATAACATATTGAAATTGAATCTCCATCACCTTCTCCTCCTGCCCCTCTCCCATAACCACACACGAAGACACCGTCTCCATGCCTCTGCCACACAATCCTCCATATCGCTACCCTCCATCTGCTGCTCCTCACCTTCTCCCCTCCTTCACTGGCTAAACAGAATAATAATATGAAGCCAAATAATATTGTAGTCATTGTTTCATCATGAGTGCAGCCTTTTATTCTCTGCTTTTAAATACTGCTTACAATTTGTTCTTAAAAAAAAAATGGTTTTCTGCTTGTATGGGAGCCTCAGTTGATTTCTCCAGAGGACTCAGTGGTCTTTCAGAGAAAACGAGGCCTGATTACTGAGACCATTTCAATAAGAAACACAGGCGTCCTCAGTGAAATCTGAGAGTGCTCTACTGTCATGACACAATTACTCTTTCTGTGCTTGGCAGAAAGAAATGTCTCACAGAACAGACATTCTAACCACAACTTTTTACAAAGGTCTAGTAGTGGTCCTGTCCGGAGCCATCTAGACTAGGCCCCCCAGTTCTTTGGCTCTGTGACCCCATCCACTGTCCCTGCCCCCAGCTGAAAACTGCCGGGATACACTGTAATCTCACAGAGGAAGAAAAACCAGCCTATAGCCTGCCCAGTAGTGCATTCACCTGGCTGTGACTTACATACCCAGCAGGAGGGAATAAAAGGAAACTCCCTCACCCATCTCTCTGTTGGTTACAAAATCAAGATCCATCCTGTGGAGATTCCTGCGAAATGTGTGGCCCCCATGTTAACCAACATCCCCAAGGTGAAATCTTAAATAAAATAACTCCCAGGGAAAACAAGAACAGCCAACTCCTTCACTCTTGTGAGAACTTACTCTTACCAACTGCCTGATGTGTGCCAAGTTTTGTACTAAGTATTTTTCTGGAATTAAGCCAATTCCCCCAGTCTCTTCCAACAACCCATTTCACAAGTAAGGAATCTGAAACTAGGCATAAGGGAGGGGGTGGAGCTTGAGTAAAGCAACAGGGGCAGGGAAGTGATCTTTTGCATCTTTTGGACTGTGCTAAGCACCCTTTCCCAAGGAAACTGTACTTTCAAAGAGACTGTGGCCATCTTACTCTAAGATCCACAGCAGAACAAATCACCGCAGCTGCGAAGCCAACATTTCCATGGTTTCTACTGTGCTAAAAAAAAAAAAAAAAAATGTGTCTACCATCTGATTGACAACACCCAAACTCAATATTTCAGTTCTTAGAAACCAGGACAGCCCAGTGCCAGTGGCTACCCAGGAAGCAGAGATCAGAAGATCAAGGTTTACAGCCAACCTGAGCAGGATTGTCTATGGGACTCTTATCTCCAATTAACCAGGAAGTGGAGTTGTGGCTCAAGTGATAAAGCACCAGCCTTAAATGAAAAAGCCAAACCAGAGCGTGAGGCCCTGAGTTCAAATCCCAGACCACACATACACAGAGTTATTACGTATTACCCTAGATAGAGGTGACAAGGAGACATAATGGGGGCTTCTGAGGGTGGCATTGTTTCTTAATCTTAGTATTCTATTCTACAATCAGTTTGTGGAAGTTCATTTGGCCTGCATCCTAAAGAGGTAAATATATACATTTACTTTTATATATATGTAAATAGACATGTGTGTTGTATATGTACATATTATACTTTACTTTTCAAAAATTAATTTATACATGCAACTTCAAAAACTGAGTTCCTATCAAATTTACAAAAACAAATCTTAAGATACTTCTAACCAGATCTGAACATGGTCTGAAAATCACTCCAGCAGCTGACCAGAGACGAGAATGCTGCCTCTCATCTGCCTGCTCGCCTCAAGAGTCTTCTAGAAGGCAAATTCCCTTCTGAGCCTGATTTGTGTGATGAGATGAATTTTAAAGAGCTATGCAGAAAGCACCTCTGGGATCTGAGTAATGTACTCCAAGGCCTTGGGGGAGCCCTATCATTTGAAGACGAGTTGGGATAAGAGTAACCACCTCCAACTTCCCATAATTTACTGTGTTCTAGGGCACATCTTTCCAGGCTGCCTTCAGGAACTGCTAGAGGCCAGTGACTGGCCAGCCCCGTCTCACCACTCAGGACTCCTGCTTTCCCTAGAGGCTGAAACCACGCAGACTGCACAGCATCCCGTCCTGCTGGGCTGCCATAGACGCCCTTTCACATGAGGTCACAGCCACCTTGCGCCTCGCCGCAGCCCAACCCTGTCACCACAACCACCTCTCTAGCTGTTCTCCCTTCCTGGCCAAGGTCAAGTGCCTCACTTCCCCTCCCTCTCCCTCATTTGATGCCTCCTGAATCCCAACAAGGCCTCACCAACGTGCAGTTCCTGCAGGCTCCCCACCATCACTCTTCCTTCTGGCACTGAACACCAGAGGCCTCCCCTCCCTGGAACCAGTTTCCTTAACCTCCAGCCCCAGCTGCTGTTCCTTCCCCTGGGATTCCAGAATGCATCCTCTCCCTGAGCCACCTCCCCAGATGCCTGCACACAAGCTGGCCCCAGGGACACGCCTGCGCAAACGACTGCGCTGATGCACACTAGTCAGCATAGGGCAGGGAGAACACTGCTCTACCCCAGAAAGAGACTCCACCTGAGCTCAGATTCAGATCAAGTACCCAGACTCCAGTCATTCCTCTCCCATCAACTGCTCAGAAATTGGAGCTTACATAAGAAAAGGACCCAGTAAACATGCAGCCAGTGGCTCACACCAGTGGTCCTAGTTATTCAAGAGGCTGAGATTTGAGGGTTGTGTTTGAAGCCAGCCTGGGCAGGAAAGTCTATAAGACTTATCAACAATTTTTTAAAAATCTGGAAGTGGATAGAGTGCTCACCTTGAACAAAAAGCAGCTCAGGGACAGTGCCCAGGCCCCGAGTTCAAGCCCCAGGGCCTGTACCAAAAAGGAAGAAAAGAAAGAAAAGGCCCAGTAGAGAGATCAGCACAGAATTAAAAACTGAGAAGCTCCTTGCATTAGCTTCTTAAATATTCCAGAGCATGACTGCTTAGTTTATTCCCATGGCTCAGTCCCCAGGCTAACAGGAGAGGCAACGAGAACAGCCTCCACCATCAGACAAACTAGACTCTCTGCATACTTGTAATCCTGGCTACTCAGGAGGCTCAGATCAGAGGCGGATTGAGGTTCCAAGCCAACCTGGACAGGAAAATCCATGACAGTCATCTCCAATTAACCACCAAAAAGCCCGAAGTGGAGCTGGGGCTCAAGTAGAAGAGCATCAGCTTTGGAGAGAAAACCTTAGGGACAGTGTCCTGGCCCTGAGTTCCAGTGCGCACGCACACGCACACGCACACACGCACACACACACACTCAGGAGTATTGCATATGTAAGAGAACCAGCTCCGGAGAGAAAAACTAAGGGACAGTGCCCTGGCTCTGAGCACCAGGACACACGGACACACACACCAGGAGCATTACATAGATTAGGTGAGAGTGCAAGAAAGGGCTAATTTTGACGGCAAGTCAGACCCATCTGGTACTTTATTAAACCTGAACCCCCTCCCTCCTTAAGAGATTCTGACTCAATTGGGTAGGGTATGGTCTGGAATTTTAAAATTTAGGATGGGCTAACATGTGACAAGCTTCCAAAAAGTATATACCAGCTATGAATACCATTATTTTTACCAAATCTCGGTTTACAGAACTTTAGACACACAAATCGGTTAGGCTGGGCACAGCAATACATGCCTGTAATCTCACCTACTCCAGGAGTAAATATTGGAGGGATTGATGTGCCAGCCTATCCTACCCCAAAAGCAATCTTAATAATTCAGATTAAAGTCACATGCTATAATCCCAGTTATGCATAGGTGAACTACCTTGATCCAAAACGGGCTCCCACAGAAAAACAAGAGGCCCTACCTGAAAAATAAAGTGTTAAATGGCTGGGGGCCCGGCTCACGTGGCAGAGTGCCTTAAACCCTTATTTCAAGTTGCATTAAGAGAATGAACAAGTATCAGGCTAGCTGGGCGGGATGGCTCATGCCTTTAATCCTAGCTAATCAAGAGGATGAGATCTGAGGATCAAGGTTCAAATCAAGTCCGGGCACTAAAAAGTCCATGATACTCTTATCTCTGGCTCTAGGGATAGGGCCCATATTTCCTAAGAATCAGGTGAGGATTCACGTAACTAAGTAACTGGCATAACTGCGTAACCTCACAGCTCGGGGCCACAATTAAACAGGGACACTCTAAGGACTGCTTGGAGTCCCGGGGCAGGCGTCGCTAGCCAGTGGCCAACAGGATAATCACCCAGGGGCCCTATTTCAAATTATGTATACTGTAGTCTAAAAAGGTGAAATGAAATTTACACTGAAATGAAATTTATACTTGGAACTGGACTAGCTCTTGTTCTTCATGATTCTGCTATTTTGTGACCAAGGGAGAATCTAGAATGTTCTAGGAAGCCTTTAAAACAAGGGCCATTCCTGATGAGTCAAAACCCCTTGGTAAGTAACTTCCAAAAAGGAGAAAGCCTAGGAAGAAGAAACCTTGAAGAAAATAAAGAGCATGCAAGTCTAACCTGAATACTCTGGCATACATCAAGATCCACCGTGACAGGAAATGAGGACTGACCTGAGAGGGAAATGACCAGGGTTTTATTACTTCCAAGCTCTGCTTAGAGTCACACTTGTTTTGAAAACAGCTTTACCTCTACTTTCTTTCAAGGACAACAATAATAGGGGGGGGAGATTTTTTTTTTTAATAAAAAAATCTAAAAACAAGTAAGACTCAAGAGTCACCCTCCTATACCCAGCAAGGCCAAAAAAGCAACATAACCAACTAAGTAAAAAACAACAATCTGAGTCCAGGAGTTTGGCCTAGTAGTAGAGTGCTTGCCTAGCGTGCACAAAGATCCGGTTTCAATTCCTCAGTACCACATACATACAAAAAAACTGGAAGTGGTGCTGAGGCTCAAGTGGTAGAGCTCTAGCCTTGAGAAAGTCCACGGACAGTGCACAGGCCCTCAGCCCAAGCCCAGGACTAGCAAAAAAAGAAAAAAAAATCTGCATTGAGAGGCCAGGTGCCAGTGGCTCATACCTGTAATGGCAGCTACTCAGGAGGATGGAGGAAGGATCTCAGCCTGGATAGAAAACTCCTCTAGACTCTATCTCCAATGAATTAGCAAAATGCTGGACTGGAGGTGCATCTCAAGTAGCAGAGCTTCCATGCTGAGCAAAAAAACTAAGCCAGAATGAGAGGCCCTGAGTTCAAACACAGACAGAAACCAAGTGATTGCATGCCCTTGAACTTGATAGACAGAAGTCAGTCAGTTCTCTACCCCATCTTTCAGCGCATGGCTCTGCCTCAGTTTCCCCATCTGGATATCTGCCACAGTCCACTATCCTCACCCTTCCTGGCAAGAGCCTCAGAGACAGCATCCCACAGAGCTGCAGGACCTGGGTGACGTCACCACACCCACACTGTCCCCGGCACCACCAGCTCATTCCAACACTGCCTCACCTCAAACCATGGGGCAGAGACAGAGACAAAGCAAGTGCTACCCCTGACCTCACACAGTTCATCATCTGACAGAAGAAACAGAACTGAACACATCATTATCACTAACTCACAGTAGCCAAAAAGGAGATACAACCCATGCATCCACTGAGGGACGAATGGATCAACAAAATGTGTTTCATACCTACAACGGAATACTATACAGCCTTTAAAAGGAAAGAACCTATGACATACGCAACAGGGAGGAACCTTGAGGCCCTGTTAAATGGAATGCTGAGACACGGAAGGGTAAGTGCTCTGTGCTTCTACTTATCCAAAGGACCAAAGGAGTCACTCACCAAACAGAAAGCAAAGGCTGGTTTGCCGAGTTCAGGGGCAGGAAAAGAGAAAGATTATTCCCCGCACATACAGACACATTGTCCCTTAGCATGAGTGTGGTACAAGAGGGTTTCATGCCGACAAATCCATAGATGCATACGATGTGCCTTGAGCGGACTCGCCCCCTCCCCTGCTCTCCGTCACCTTCCCTTCCCTCTTCCCAAAACAACCACAGCCAGCTTCACTGTTCCATCTGCACACTGGTCATCAAGTGTGCTTGACTTCACCACCCTCCCACGAGCACCCACCCCCTGTCCGTCTCGCACTGCTGTTTATCACAGCGAACACTTACATGCTTATTCAAAGGGGATTCGCTAAGGCACGCTTCCCCCAGCCCTCTACCCACTCTTAGTCCTTCAGCTATCTTCACTCATCACAGAGGCAACTCACTTCGGTGTGTTTCACCCTCCAAAATTCTCTTTTCCCCCTCATCCTCTAATCCTCTCAAACAGTCCCACAACTACAAACATGATCTATTGTTTTCTTCCACAGATACAGAGTTCTAGTTTTACAAGATGAAAGGAGTTCCTAAAGAGTCTTAATACCATTTATCCATGTGCTTAAACACAGCTCTGATGGCAAGTCTTATGCCATTATGTATTTTACCCCAATTTTAGAAATCAAGTAATCACTGTAATTCAAGTTGGGAACAGTCAGATGAGAGACGCTAAATACAGCTGTGGTCAAAGAAGGCCATGGGGAAGTCAGCTAAGCTGGTCCCAGTACATGAGGCCAGGAAGAGAAGGGAGTCTCCAGCTCTGGGCCTTCCCTATCAGATCCTATTGCAGCCCAGAAAACAGCAACCTGGCCTGTTTACAACCCCGTGCAGCTAAAATCCCTGGACTTTGGAACATGTGTTTGACACTTCATGGACAAACACACATGTTCACATATGAGAGAGGTGAGACAGAGGCTAACCAGACCCTAGGGTAGGGGAAAATTAGGAATCTCACCAAGTATTCTCTCTCTGGAAAACTGACCCTTTTTTGGCGGGAGGGAGAGTCGGCTGGGGGGCTTGAACTCTGTGCCTGGGAACTGTCCCTAAGCTCTTCAGCTCAAAGCTCTACAGCCCTAACCCTGGAGTCACAGCGCCACTTCCGTGGAAAACTGCTTTTAACTATACAAACACTAAATCTATATCTAAAATGGAAATACAGAAATATTTACAAAGTTATTTTAGGAAGCATTGTGATTTACACACACACACACACACACACACACACAGAGGCAGGCAGGAAGGAGGAATCCCACTGATTGTATGGCCTTAGGCAAGCTGGCAAGCCTTACTGAGCTTTTTTTGTGAAATGGCCATGATAGCTAACAGAAACACGTGATTCCCACAGTAGAGCAGTGGCAAGCACCCACCATTGATGATGCTTCTTTCCCGGTCAGTCCTGAGATCTCTGCAAAAGCCATTGAGAGAAAGAAGTATGCCAGGCGATCAATGAAAAGCTCAGATGCCAACCCACGAAAATGCCAACTGTTAAGGAGATATTTCCTACCTAGGAGTTTGGCACAGATGACAAAAATTGGTAAGAGGTGGCACTGTGGAGACTGGAAGGGAACGCAGTACTCTGATTCATCGCTAGACAGAATATTGATTGCTTCAGTTTTTTCTAGAGAGCAATTTGGCAGTGGAGAGCAAAATGTAATGTGTCCATACTGCCTGGTCCAGCAATTCTATCTGGGGAAATTTGTTCTTTGGAAATAATTAGAAAAGTATATAAAGATCCAGGTTCAGTGAGGCTCATAGCCGAGCAAAAGTTGAAAGCAGTATTATTATCCAGCCACAGAGAACGGGCTAAATGAAGCACGGAAAGCCCCACAGCTTCAGATAAAACCATAAGGTGGATCTGTATTTCCTCACATTATAAAGATCCCATGATAAAATGCCAAGTGGAAAAATGCAAGTTGCCAAACAACACTGCACAATATGATACTACTGTATGTGCACAAGTGCACAGGCATGCACTTATAGGCATAAAAAACACTGAGAAGAGATACCAAATGTCATAGCAGTTTGTGTAGTGATTTTTGCTTCCTCCTCCTCCTCCTCTTCCTATGTTAATACCGAAATTCAAATGGGTGCTGGTGGCTCACACCTGTAATTGTAGCCACTCAACAGACTGAGATCTGAAGATCACAGTCTGAAGCCAGGCTAGGCAGAAAAGTTCATGAGACTCTTATTTCCAATTAACTGGAAGTGGTACTTGGCTCAAAGTGGTAGAGCACTAGCTTCCTGTGGAAAAACTTCAGAGATAGAACCCAGGCCCTGGGTTCAAGGACTATGACTGATCAAGAAAAAAAAAAAAAATCCCACAATAACAATATTGAGGACTGAACTCAGTGCTGGTACTTGCTAGGCAAGCCATCTACCACTTTAGCCACATCTCTCAGTCTGTAATTTTTGCCTTCTAATTTATACTTTTTATCATTATTGTTAGCAGTACTACGAATTAAACTCACCACTTTGCACTGCGTGAGTACTCTACCACTTAAGTCACTCCACCGGACTCTGTTTACATGGGATATTTTCAAAGTAGGAGTCCTGCTTAATGTGTGGGCCAGCCTGGATTTGATCCTCCGATGAGAATTCCTCTCGTGCAGCTCTGTGCCTAGCCACTGTGCTTCTCTCATAGTTGGGATCACAAGCATACATCACCATGCTCAGCCATTGGCTATTATAGAGTCATGCAACCCTTTTCCCGCTTTTACCAGGACTCCAATTTCAATCCTCCAATGTTCAGCTCCCATGCAGCTAATATTTCAAGTTTGCACCACACGCCTGGCCTGTGGATGTTTTTCTGTGTATGTCTGTCATACCATCTGAGTGCAACAACTATTCTAGGTCTCATCACAACATGAGATCAGAACCTTTGTGCTCTCTGCCATCCCCCCCCCCACCCCGTTTCTCTCACACCTAAGGCTCAAGTCCTTCCCCTGCCTCCATGTCAGTCACACTGGCCTCTCTGAGACTATCATTCCAGGGACTCTCTGCCCTCACACCATCTGCTAGGAACATACTTGCTAGCTCAGCCCCTGGCCACCTTCACATCTTCATTTAACTGTCACTGCAATGGGTTGAACCAAGACTTTCTATGAAGTCCCAGCCAGAATATGGTCTTTTGCAGAAATGGGACCAGTGAAGATGGAATTAGTTAACGAACTTCACAGAAGTCGGGTAGGCTTCCTAAACCAATGCAAACAGCCACACACTAAAGGGTAGAACTAGCTGGGTGCCGGTGGCTCACACTTATAACCCCAGTTATTCAGGAGGCTGAGATCTGAGGATGGTGGTTCAAAGCCAACTAGGACAGGAAAGTGTGAGACTCTTATCTCCAGTTAATCACCAGAAAACCAGAAGTGGTGCTGTGGATGAAAGTGGTAGAGGGCTAGCTAGCCTTAAGGCCCCAAGTCCAAGCCCTACAACGGAAAAAAAAAAAAAAGGCAGAATTAAACTGGCAGGTACAAACAGAACATCTGTATGGTTGGCTCCATGCCAGAAACTTAAGCAGGAAGGCAGAACCTGGAATAGACCCTGTCCAGGAAGGTGACAGGGTCCTGTGATCCTTTAGTCTCGGATTGCAGAGCTCAGAGATGACATCGTTTTTGCTGTGGAAGACACTCCATTAGTGGTCTTTTGTTGCAGCCACACAAGTGAACAAATGCAGCTACTTCTCAGTGGGGTTCCCTGATCCCCAAGGATTAAAACTGCAAATCCTGCTCAAGTTCCTTATCTCTCCTCTGACATATGACCTTTATCATCTAGTTACATGACATAACCGACTTTGCTCCATGATGTTAGCTCAGGGGCCCCGTACAGGGTAGCCCTCAAGACTGCTGCATACATGGGCAAGCAACCAGGTGCCAGTGGCTCACCCCTGAAATCCTAGCTACTCAGGACACTGAGATCTTGGGATTGTGGTTCAAAGCCTGCCCAGGCAGGAAAGTAGGCTAGAAGTGGAGCATTTGCTCAAGTAATAGAGCACTAACCCTGAGCAAAAAAAAAAAAAAAAAAAAAAGTAGAGGGACAGCACACAGAGCCCAGGCCTGGCACCAAAAAAGCAAAATATCTGTCTTGGGGCCATGAGTTTAGCCTGGTGGTAGAGTGCTTGCCTAGCATGCACGAAAGACCCCAGTTTGATTCCTCGGTACCCCCTTGATAGAAAAGGCTGGAAATAGTGCTGGGGTTCAAGTGGTAGAGCTCTAGCCTTGAGAAAGCCCAAAGACAGTGCTCAGACCCAGAGAGAACACTGAGTTCAAGCCCCAGGACTGGCAAAAAAAAATCAATAAATAAAAATAAAAATAAATCAATCCTTCTGGAATCTATACTCTAATTGGAAAAAAAAAAAAAACAGGGCAGGAAGGAGCTAAAGAGTGATAGCCAGTCTTTATTTTTTTTTAAATTGGAGTCAGAAAATGTCTCTCAGATAATGTGAGATTTAAGCAGAGACCTGGAGGAAGGGGAGTAATCCATGAAGAGAAAATCTGATAAGAATGTTCTAGACAGAGGGAACAGCAAGTACTAATTATTGCAAGGAATGCATAGTGTTTTCATAACCAGGAAAAAGCAAATGAAGCTATTGTAACTCTCAAAATAAATTTTAAAAAAAATATAAAAAGCATAATTCCAAGAGCAAAAAACAACATGGGTCTTTGGGTTTGTTGTTTCGTTTTTTGCAGCATGAGAGTCTGAACTCGGGGCCTTGCTCTTGCTAAACAAAGCAATCTACCCCTTGAGCCATACTCCAAGACATCTTTGCTTTTTTAGTTTGCTTTGTTTTTTCAGATAGGGTCACTCACTGCTCAGAGCCTCTGGGGACAATCCCTCCCCGTCCCAATGGCATGCACTGCCTTGCCCAGGGGATTTTTTAAGAACAAGAGTGGTAGTAAAGTGCCACCTTTCCAAGGTGGCTGTATTAAAACACAAATTCTCCTCTGTGCTGGCAGCTGACACCTATCATCCTAGCTACTCAGGAGGCTGAGATCTGAAGATCTTGGTGCCCAGTGAGCCCAGGCAGACAAATCACAGAGATTCTTTTTTTTTTTTTTTTTTGGCCAGTCGGAGGGCCTGGACTCACGGCCTTAGCACTGTCCTTGGGCTTTTCTTGAGGTTAGAGCTCTACCACTTGAGCCACAGCACCACTTCTGGCTTTTTCTGTGTATGTGGTACTCTACCACTATGCCACGCTCCCACCCCAGAGAGACTCATCTCTCACTAACCAACAAAAGACTGGAGGTGGAACTGTGGTTAGGGTGGTAGAGCACCTGCCATCAGTGACAAAGCTAAGGGAGAACATGAGGTCATGAGTTCAAGACCCAGCACTGGCAGGAAAAAAGAAAAGCATACCTTCTAATTCTCCATGCCAAGCTGTTTATCTATCCCCTACTTTCACATTTGCTCCCTCATGTATTCCAAGAGCCCTGAACTGAGTAGCTATTACAAAAGGTACTCCATACAACTCTCCTCAGCAATCGGGGCTGAGGCAGGAGGGCTAATTAAGCCTAGGAGTTTCAGACTAACCTAACCAACATAGGGCAACCTTGTCTCAAAAACACAAAACAAAGCCAGGCAATGGTGGCTCACACCTATAATTCCAACTACTCAAGAGGCTGAGATCTAAGGATTGAGGTTCAAAGCCAGCCCATGCAAGAAAGTTTGGGAGAATCTTATTTCCAATTAACCACCAGAAAACTGGAAGTGGTATTATGACTCAAGTGGTAGAGAGCTAGCCTTGAGCTGAAGAGTTCAGGGACAGCACCCAGGCCCAGAGTTCAAACCCCACAACAGACACAACAACAACAACAACACACACACATACACAATCTGTTCAGGCTCAGCTTGAAAATGTCAACCTCTTGTCCCCAAGACTCAGGCTAAGTGAGGTAGGATAAGGTAGGGCAAGCTGTGAGAGAGAGGCTGGTTCCCAAAGCTAACACTGACTTGCTCTCCAGGAGACCAGACCACTAAGGCTGCCAGCTTCATCCAAGTGTCACTCCTGCCATGCTAACCAGCTAGTTCCACTCCACCATGATGTTTGTTTCTTTCTTAAAATCGTACGTCAAAGGTGGGGCTTGAGCTCAGGGCCTCCCACTCTCGCCTAGTTTTGTTCCCACTTAAAGGTGGTACTTTACCACTTGAGCCCCACCTCCACTTAACTGGAAATCAGGATCTTTTCGATTGATCTGCCTAGCTTTGAACTGGGATCCTCAGATCTCAATCTCCTGAGTAGCTAGAATTACAGGCATGAGCCACCAAGCGTGTGCTTTAGCATCTCAAAGTTCAGCAGTACTGAGCATGTCACACTGTTGGGCCACCAATTCCTTGGTGAAACTGACAATGTACCAATTCAATAATTCTCCATGCCATCTCTCCCAGGCCCTGGCGGCCACCATCCCACTGCCTGTTTGTCTGTATGGTTGTCACTCTTCTTTGAATATCTCAAATGACTGAAACCATACAGCACCTATCCTTTTGTGACTGGCTCCTGTCACTCAGCACGGTGTCCTAAAGATTTATCCATGCAACATGTATCAGAACATCCCTCATTGCCTCCTTTCTTTCTTTCCTTCCTCCTTTTCCCCCCACCTCTTGCCTTTCTCTCTCTCTTTTTTTTTTGTTCAGCTCCTATCCCTCCATTCACCTTGAAATCTGGAGTGGACAAGCTAAAGACCCCTGCTAATTAGAACACGACCCAAAATGTTCGAATGACGTCCATGAGACACTGCCTAGACAAGGGATCCCCAAAGCTCAGTGTGCAGAGACACCAGGAACTGCTTAAAGGGTAGATTCACTCCACAGGGTGAAGATGGCTTGAGCTGGCATTTCTAAGAAGCCGATTTCCTAAGCGGTGCTGATGTTGCTGGTTTGGAAGCCACACCTGGCCTAGCAAAGCCCAGCACGAGTCCCCACCTGTCCCAGGTTCACAGCAGCTGGCTGAAGATGGCTGCTGTGTGTGTTTCTGACTCCTCTCTTGGAAGGCTCGCCAGCAGTAGGCCTCCTCCTGCATCCTAAACACAGCTCTCTGTCCGTCAGCCTGGCTCCTCAGTTAATCCCAGCACCCAAAGCATCAAGTGATGAAGGGCTCCTTCCACACGCCCAAACAAGAGGCCAGAGAACAAAGCAGCAGCCTGGGAGTTTCCGAATGACTGCACAGGGCTGAGAATCCCCAGCCGAGCACCAGGAGTGCGGCGCCTCGCCAGCATCCCTGCCCTCAGCAACCCAGGACCACTGGCGCCTACTCCTTTTCAGCTATGGCTCGGAGCCATCCAGGGCGACTGGAGGGGGGCGCCTGGCTGCCCCTCGATCTCCACCTAGATCCTGCGGCTGCCTGCCCTGTCGCCTTCAGCTCTCCTCGCCCAACCCTGGAACCCTCTGGATCGTCCCCACTTCCACCTCGACCTCCACAGCCCTCCACCATCATCACCTGTACCCCAATGCACTCCGTCCCCAGAACTCACTACCTGTGGCTCTCCACTCTGCCCTCCTCTAGAAGGAATCTCTCCAGGCTTGCCCTGGAACCCATGCCTTCCAACTCAGAAACTTCATTTCTGTCCTCCCTGCCTCCCCTTCCCTAGATTAGCTAATTCCAGCCCCTCTCCGATGAGCTCATTTCCTCCCCTTCTATTTCCTCACCTGTACAGGGAAGCTGGGGCCTTACCACCAGCCCCACCTTAGATCTATGTCACTCCTGAAGACACAAAATGTCCCCAAAGCAGTGGGCCTAGGGCCACTGACTCTTCCTCACCCTGGGGCATGAGAATTGGCTTCATACCTCCTCACCTCAATCTGCAGGCATAGCTCAGTGCTCACACACGCGCACCCTCTACCTCTCTTATTGACATGATTGTGCTACTTCCTTGCGGTGCCAACACACTGAATGTCTGCTACCCACTGTCCCAGTTTCTCACATTCAAAATTCCTCCTCCCATTCTACATCCTCGTATCAGACCTGACTCACATTTGGAGTGTGATAAAAACCATGGCAGAGCCAGGCACTGGTGGCTTGTAACTGTAATCCTAGCTACTCAAGAGACTGAGATCTGAGGATCAAGGTTCAAAGCCAGCCTGGGCAGGAAAACCCAGGAGACTCTTACCTCCAATTAACTATCAAAAGAAAGAAAGAAAGAAAGAAAGAAAGAAAGAAAGAAAGAAAGAAAGAAAGAAAGAAAGAAAGAAAAAAAAAAAAAAAAAAGCGGGGTTGTGAGTTTGGCCTAGTTAGTAGTAGACTGCTTGCCTAGCATGCACAAAGACCCGGGTTCGATTCCTCGGTGCCACATACATAGAAAAAGCCAGAAGTGGTGCTGTGGCTCAAGTGGTAAAGAGCTAGCCTTGAGGAAAGCCCAAGGACAGTGCCCATGAGTTCAAGCTCTAGGACTGGCAAAAAAAAAAGCCAGAAATGGAAGTGTGGCTCAAGTGGTAGAGCACTAGCCATGAGCAAAAAAGCTCAAGGACAGCACCCAGGCTGAGTTCAAGCCCTAGGACCAGCGCACACGCACACGCACACGCACACGCACACACACGCACACGCACAATGATGGCCTCTATCCCTCTCAAGCAAGAAGGAAATGATTTAACCAAATATGTTTCTAGAGAGATGCCCCAGTGGGAGGAAGAGGAGGACCTGAATAGAGCGAGGCCATGTCAGTAGTCAGGAGCAAAGAAGGTGGGAGAAGTGGGCAGGGTGGTGATGACAGAGCAAAGCTCAGGCGAGGCTCTCCCTATCAGGCGGAGTGCTCCGGTCACTTCCCCTCATCTGCTGAGGACGAGAGGCCCAGCTGGCTCTCCAACCTCGCTCCTGGCAAGTTCAACATCCTTCACCATGAGCATCCTGTGTCCATGTTTCACTTCAACAACTCCCGCACTCCACCCACCACCGCAACCAGGGTCGATCCACGTGGCAGGGCACATGGAGGGCTCTGACCTCGCCACAGATGACTCCTCACCTTACACTTCATGCTCAGCCTTCCAGCAAGTCCCCTCCATTCCTCCTCCCAACCAGACTTCTCCCCACGCCTTATTAGGCTTGATCCTCACAGCTGTGCGAACTCTCTCACCAGGTGACTTACACATCTGTTACTTCTACTCCTTATAGTTTCAGCCCCTGCCTTTTTATCAATTCTTTCTTGAAAACTATGAACATAATGGAATCTATAATCCATTCTAACTTTAAATCAATCCCACACCACCAATAATCTACTAACTCAAATTTCTCCATGCAATAGAATAACATGATTTTTTAAATTACTATAGGCCTGTGGACAGTACTGGAGACGACGTTAGATATTCACCAATGAAGAGTAATGCCTGATATAACAAGCACCACACCGAAAGCATCATCCAAACACATCCAATAATGGAAGCACCAATAAGAAAGTAAGAAGCAAAAGCACGGAGTGTACCTCGCTGTGAAGACGCAAGAGGACGCAGAGGGGAGCACATGGGGAGAGGGGTATATTCATTAGGAAGACGCTTGAGATCAACCCCAAGGCCTTGTGCAAGCCAGGCAAATGCTGTCTCTGCTACCCCTTCAGTACCCCAGTAACTCTGTGTGCATGTGTGTGCACACGCGCATGTCTCGGGGTGTGTGTGTGTGTGAGTGTGTGTGCACACATGCATGCACGCACCAGGTCTAGGAATGGATCTCAGGACCAGAACACTCTCTCTTAGCTTTTTCACTTAAGGGTGACACTCTACCACTTGAGCCACCACTCCACTTTTGGCCTTTTGCAGGTTAATTAAATAGTCTCCTGGGCTTTTCTGCCTGAGCTGACTTCAAATCACCTTCCTCAGATCTCAACCTCCTGAGTAGCTACAAGTACAGCTGTGAGCCCAGTTCCTTGCTTTTCTTTCTTTCTTTTATTTAAGAAACAGAGGGGTTGCACTTATATCAGAGTTTATTTTCAATTTCAATTTTATTTTGAAACAGTGTCTCAACTGCCCAGGCCAGCTTCAAACTCGGCATCTTCCTCCAGAGGCACTGGAAGCATAGACAAGAGCCTTCCCCCACTCACAGAGAAGGGGATTGTAAACAGGATATCTCCAGGCTCTCACAAAATACCTCCAGCAACAAAACAATTGCTACCCAAAGTCAGTGCAATCCCAGATGGAGGAAGGAAGAAAGAGCTGGGAGAGTGATCTGACATCTTCCCCTGGAGCCATCTCCCCGCTAGGGAAACTCAGGACACAGCCACCTGTCCTTAGTCCCAGTATGTTATGGCTAGAAATGCACAATCCAGGTTTTCCAGCTCCTGGTCCAATAAATCTGGCTGCCTAAGTACACACCAGAGAAAATGTCATCTTTGTGTTAGGTGGGTGGTCACAACTTGAAAGCAGATGACATCAGGACAAACTCAATGTTCTTATCTGGAATAATCCTCCTTGCGCAATTATACTGGCAGAGATTCGCTCCACCTATCATCCACATAGAAACCCCCAGGCTCCCAGATCTCCTCTGGCTGATAACAATACCCATGGGGGGAGGTCTACTTTCACCCTGAGGGAGGCTGGTGGCCAAGGATCAGGAGTGAGAGCTGAGCACAAGTCCTCTGTGTCTAAAGAAAACCCCACCACCACCACCCCACACACACCCAAACCAAAAACAATACTGAACAAAAGAAACCCAAGGCTGGGCCCCAATGGCTCACATCTTTAATCCTAGCTACCCAGGAGACTGAGATATAAGGACTGGGGTTCAAAGCCAGCCTGGACAGAAAGTCTGTGAGACTCTTTTCTCCAATTAACCACCTGAAAACCAGAAGTGGCAATGTGGCTCAAAGCAGCTGAGTGCTAGCTTTCATCAAAAGAGCTCAGGGACAAAGCCCAGGCCATGAGTTCAAGCCCCATGACCAAAAAATTAAAAAGTAATAAATAAAAAAGAAAAACAATAACAGGAACCAATGGCTCACACTTGTAATCCTAGCTACTCAGAAGGCTGAGATCTGAGGATCCTAGGCAAAAATCTTGTGGAACACTTTTTTTTTTTTTTCTGCCAGTCCTGGGCTTGAGCTCAGGGCCTGAGCACGATCCTCGGACTTTCTCAAGGCTAGAGCTGTACCACTTGAGCCTCAGCACCACTTCTGACTTTTTTTTTCTATAGATGTGGTGCCAGGGAATCGAACCCAGGTTTTCGTACATGCTAGGCAAATACCACCAGGCCAAACTCCCGGCCCCTTGTGGAACACTTTTATCTCCAATTAAACACCAGGAAAAAAAAAAAAACAGATGTGGAAGTGTGAGAGTGGCTCAAGTGGTAGACTACCCGCTGTGAATGAAAAAACTAATCAAAAGTGAGACACCAAGCTCAAGCCCCAGTACTGGCAATAGGAGAAAGACACAGAGCCAAAGACAGAACATCCAGAACAATTTCAAGAGACCAATTTTAAATGAACTAACAGTAAAAAGATTAGAGCAAAGCATAAAATGATAATTTCCAAAACGTATTAATTTCATTTCCTGGGTTTAAAGTATTAGATGAGGTTAAAATGCCTAAAAATTTTTACTGTGGACTTGTTACAATGGAGATTCCCAGGCATTACCATTAAAGATTCAAATGTCAGTTAAGAGCAACCCCCAGAAACACAAGCTCCTCTCCAACCCCAAATGCTGTGGATGCAGGAGGTCTAGAACCACCACCACTACCACCACCACCACCACCCCAGTCCTGAGGCTTGAACTCTGGGCCTGGGCACTGTCCCAGAATTCCTCTTTGCTCATGGCTAGCACTCTATCACTTGACCCACAGTGCCACTTCTGGCTTTTTCTGTCATTAATTGGAGATAAAAGAGTCTCACCAACTTTCCCACCAGGGTTGGCTTCGAACCAAGATCCTCAGATGTCTGCCTCCTGAGAAGCTTGGCACCACACTTTTAAAACCTTTTTAAAGTCTTTATCTAGTCTAGGAAACTAAACTACTCACAAATATTCACTTTGAAATGGCCAATAAGTCAGGTGCCAAGGATTCATACCTGTTATCCTAGCTACTAAGGAGGCTGAGATTTAGAGAATCAAGGATTCAAAATCAAGCCAGGCAGAAAAGTCCTTGAAATTCCAAGTCCAGTTAACCAGCCAAAGGCCCGACTAGAGGTGTGGCTCAAATGACAGGCAAGCAAGCTTAGCAAAAGGCCCTTGACTGTACAAACAGAAAAAGAAGCCTTGAATAACACAATAGCACATTAAACAGGATGAAAATTTAACATGCCATCAGCAGAACTGCAATGAAAACAATTACAAAAAGAAAATCAAGTCAAGCGCAATGGCTCACACTGGAATCCCAGCTACTCAGCGAGAGTCAAAAGCATCCTGATAGCCAATCTGAGCAAACAGTTAGTGAGACCCCATCTTCATGATAAACTGGGCATCCCAGTGTGCATCTGTCAAGAGAGCATTGTTAGGAGGCTGGAGGCTAGAGGCCAGCCCAGTCAATATACCACCTGAAAAAAAAATTTTTTTAAGGCACAAAACAGGATTAGGGCATGGCCCAAGTGGTAGAGTCAGCTTAGCATACAACAGGACCTGGGTCCCCAAATCCCAGTACTGCCAAAACAAAGGGGGGAAAAAGAGGACGGGGGTGGGAGAGAACATATTTTCCTAATCAAAATCATCCCAAACTTCTGTGTTTCAAAATTATCTGAAACATAAAAGAAAATGCTCAAGCATGGAGAGAGAGGGAACAATAAACAGAAAGAACAATAGTTACTATCTTAAATTACGTATTTTTTTCCAAATGAACTTAAATACCAAGAAAATTCACTGAATACAAATACAACATAAACAGATTAAAAAAAAAAAACCAACCTAAGGAAATTGGAAAGAAGGTAGTGGAAACAATGTAATACTAGCTTATTTAACCAAGAGTCCTAAATAAGATTCAATGGAGGTGATGACTAAAGTCAACCACAAGAACCTCCAGGGTTTATTTCAACATTACAATTTTCAAAACATTTATTCATTCAACAACCACACCCTGAGTATCCACTGGAAAGGAAGAAAACATGCAGGAATCCTAGCCTGGTAAGCCAGAGAGATTCTAATGTCCTTTCTACAAATATTTGTAATGAAGCAAATCCATACACATAGGGAAAAAAAAACCATAGACAAAGCATTGTCTATGTAGCTACTCTTCCCCCAGAAAGAAAGCTGGGATAAAAGTAAATTGTTATGCTAGAAAAATTGCATTTTCAGTTACTAGCTAATAAATATGGAAATGTTTTAGTTAAATATTGGGTTAAAAAATGACAGTTACACATCGTGTTGAATTCTCATGACAACACATAAAAACTGTAGTCATTTAGTTTCTCCAAAACCAATTCAGTTCTCTTTCTTTCTTGGTGGTACTGAAGTTTGAACTCAGTGGCTCGAGCTGCCGGTCAGGCTATCACTTGAGCTAATGTCCCCAGCCCTTCCCCACTCCCTTTACCCTCACCCTCACCCTAATCCTCTCATGCCTGGACTTGGCCATGCTAGGTGAGTGTCTACCTTGGCCCTTGAGGACTGTTTTCTGTACCTTCCCATAATTCCTAGATTCCGCAAAGCTGTCAATGTCATAATTACTATGCTTATTTAAGAAGACTTCTCTGTATAAAGTGATGAGCCACCAGTCTCTCTTTATATTATAGGTGGTTGGTTGAGTAAAATCACCACATTCAAAACAGAGTCCAAAACCCCCTAAGTTAGGATGTCAACAACAACGACCTGTCAAGTTTCAAGTATAAAACTTTAAAAAATAAAAAAAGAACACGTGCAAAATGCTGAATGGAATAGAAATAGACAAGAAATCAATACCACATAGAAATATAACTCAAGGCTGGAATAAGGAGACCACCTGGAAAGTAGACTATTGAACCAGCTTGGGGCCAGAGAGGGTACCATGTCAGCCAGACACAGAACAGCCTGCTGCTCCCACAGAAACTCCAAACAGGCTTGAGGCTGCCACGTCTTCCCAGGGCCCACAGCTACTGGCCATGCCTGGGCATTCTATAAGCAGTTTTTCTGAAAATCCATTCACTGACACCAAGGTCATCCCCAACCACCACTACCACCACCATAGCATTCGAGAAGCAGATCAGGGTCACCCCTGAGATGGCCCTACTTCGAGGGTCACTTGCTGCCCTTCCATCCCAGGACACAGTAGTCTCCAAACGGAAGAAGGAGGGAGGGAGGGGAGTCAGGGAAACAGGCCTAGACTTCCAAACAAGAAAAAGCTATGTAGGGATGGTACAAATAGCGCCACTGTTGATTTTAAAGTTACCTAACAATATTCTCCTCCATCTCTGCAGAATTCTCAGATGGCACAGGAAAAGCTATGGAAAGCCGGAGAAAAGTATATGGTAGAATCTGCTGCCAACTCCACCCCAACTCCTGAGGCCTCAGTCTCCTCATCTGCCATATGGGGGTGATACGCCTACTTCCGGTGACTGGATCAAGTGTATTTAAAAAAAAAAAAAAATGCGTTCAGTGAATGGAAAGTACCAGTGTGCTGGGTGGCCCCACAGGAGAATCCAGTCGTCTAAGCTTTCTTTGTTGACTAAAGCCAAGAGCATAGGTTAGGAGCGTCTCCTGTCCTCTAGACTCAGGGCTGGCATTCACAGGTTGGATAAAATGCTTGTTCAGTGGTATGGTGCTCGGAAGAGACCTACTCCTTCAACCCCAGCTCTGATGTGGCTCCTCGAGTTGGGGTTCCCCCTGCCAGGGGGTATTTCAGTGGAGCCTTCAGCTGTGTACCTGTCCATAGATCAAGAGCAGAAGGGAAATGGGGTACAGGACAGACCACCCACCTTGTGACCTTGAATGACTCAATTCCTGACCCTAGTTTTTCTTGTTAGGAAGGTGGGGGGTCCCCTTCTGTGCTACCTTGAGCTCCTTTCCATCCCTTACGCAGTAGAGAGGCTCCTCCATGGTCAGGCCTAAGGGACACCTTCAACTGTGTTCCAACTCCTTCCAAAGCCAGTGGCCAGTCCTTTGGCCCTGCTCCCGTGAGAAGGGAGTGTTCTGAGTAGCTTCCATTTCCCTCTGCTTTTTGTTCTCCCACCCATAAAGTGGTGGAGCTGAGCCTCACAAGCTGAGCTTGTGTCAGCTTGGTGAGGGTCCCCGGGTCCCCCTGTGTGTACACTCCCAATGGACAAATAAACATTTCAGAGAAGCAACTCGAATTAAATCATTCCCTCCCCCACCAGCCCCCCTCCATGCTTCTTCATAAATCATACCTCTCAATCTCACACCGATGAACTGTTACAAAATGACATCCATTGCAAAGAAAAACAAAAACAACAACAGCAAAACCCAGCTCAACTCCTTTCATGCCCTGACACTTCAGAATCAAAATAGGTTCACACTCCATTGTACCGAGAATGCCATTGCAGAAGTAAGACCAAGAGCTGTATTTCCCTGGAAAGATCCCCGGCCAGGGGCGCTTTCCAAGAGAATTTTCTTTGAATGTTCTTTGTGTCCTGGCGCACCGGGGGACACGACCAGCCCAGCCTGCATCTGGGGCGGAGGGGGGACACCGGCTGCTCGGGGCAACGCAATGCTGCTTCGAAGCAGACACCTCGATCACAAAGTATTCGGAACCATTGGGTAAAAGCCACCACCGCGCAGCCAGGCCACAATCCCGATCCCGGGAGCGCGCGGTTCTGCGGGGAGACCGGGCACGTTCAGACCCGCCTCGGGCGCCACGGGTCCGCCGGAGGCTGGCTTTGCAGACCTGCCGCCAGCCCGGCTTAGCACCGCACGCTTCGGTGTGATTTCTTTATTTCCTCTCTGCCTTTATCTGCTGGGCCCACGAAGAATAAGGGAAGGGGGGAAAAAATGAATAAAAAATTTAAAGAAAAAAAAAAAGAGCATCTCCACCGAAGGAGGGCGAGGGAGCGGAGGAGAATAAAAGAGCCTGGGCGGGGGAAGCCCGGGGTGGGGAGAGCTCGCGGGGCAGGCGGCCAGGGTCGCGGCCGCCTCCCGGGGGACTCGGCGGGGCTTACCTGGGGCGCCAGAGGCCGGCCCGGCCAGCAGCAGCAGCCACAGGCCGGGGAGCAGCAGCCCCGGGCGGAGGCGGCGAGCGGAAGGCCCGTGGCCGTCCGGCCCCGGGACCAGCGCGACCCCGGCGCGGGGCTTCCCTTCCATGGCCGCGCCCCGGCGTCGGCGCCGCGCCCCCGGCGTTCCCGGTCAGAGCCCCCGGCGTTCCCGGCCTCGCGGCTCGGCGCGCTCGGGGCCCCGGGAGGCGGACGGCCGCTGCGGCTGCGGCGGGGACCGGGCGCCGCGCACCGGCGTGGAGCGAGGCCGGCGAGGCGGGGGCGGCCGGGGGGCCGGAACCGCGGGCGGACGGGGGCCGCCAGCCGCACGCGGCGCCGCTCCGCCCCCTTCGGAGCCCCGGAGCCGCTGCCCCGCTACGCGCGCGGGCTCGACGCGGGGTGGCGAGCACCCCCTCCCGGCCGGCCGGAGCCTGCCTGCGGGACGACCCAGGGCGGCGGCGGCGGCGGCCGCGGCGAGGACGGCGCCCGCCCGCCCCCCTCAGGACCCGCCTCCCGGGAGGGGCCGCGGGGGCCGCGGGAGGCCGGGGCAGGGCGGCCGGGCGGCCGGGCGGATCGCGCTGCCCGGCTCCGCACCTCGCATCGGGTCCCCCGCGCGGGGTCCTCCCACACACACCACCCCCGCCCCGCGCCGCCGCCGGGATCGCGGTGCTGGCGTCCAGGAGGGGTCGGGGCTGGGCGATCTGGCTGGCCACCCCGGGAGCTGCCGGGCTCCGGCTCGTCCTCGGCCGCCGCCTGACTCGCTGCGGGCAGCAGGTGTGTGCGAAGCGAGCGCCGGCGTCCGGGCAGCCTCCGGGATTGCAGATCGGACAAAGCGGCGGGGAAGGGGGGGGAGCCGGGGCTCCCCTCCCCAGCACCCGCCCGCTCCCTGCTCTGCGTTCCAACCCCTCGGCACACAGCCACCTCGGCGAGGTGGGCTCCTGGCAAAGCTACCACGCTGCACACAGTGGGCCTGCAGAACGGATGGAGGAGGAGGTAGAGCGCACGCGCGCGTGTGCACACACACACACACACACACACACACACACACACACACACACACGCACGCCCTAGCCTGCACTGATGGCTCCTGCCTGTAATCCTGGCTACTCAGCAGGCTGAAATCTGAGGAAAAGCATTGGAAGCCAGCCCAGGTAGGAAAGTCCCTGAGATACTCATCTCCAATAAACTCCTCAGAAAAGGCCAGAAGAGATGTGTGGCTCAAGGGGTAGAGTGCTGCTTTAAGGCAAAGAAGTTAAGGGACAGCACCCAGGCCCTGTGTTCAAGCTCCCCTCCCTCTACCCCCCAAAAAAAGAGCCAGGCCCCTCATGGGAGGTCAAGTCAGGGCTAGAGCTCCTGGAGGAAACCAGGCTGGAAAGAAGGGAGTTCACATTTGCCAGTGCCTACCATGTGCCAAGCATCTAACACTAAAGAGATGTCGGGATGGTTGGAAGGTTCTGAGACCAGGATGCTTGTATCCTCTTAGCCAAGTTGCACAGGCCAGGGTGCTAAGGTTTTATAGAAGGGCAATAGCTAATGATGGTCCAAGACACAGTGTGAATCAGCCACCTACCAAAAAGAGCTTGGTCAAAGGCTCTTACTGGTTTCTTCCCAAAGGCCCAGCAGGGGAGCTGCCCAGCTTGGCAGAGCCAAACCCACTCTCTAGGCCAGAGAATTCCTTTACACAGCCCCACTGAGGCACTTGCTCTTCAGTGCTGAACTGTTAGGCTCATGAAAAATAATGGGGAATAAAGGTAAAGGATGTATTTGTGTTGTTGCTAACGTTGTGAGTTATTACACCACAAAGCATTCCCAGTGCATTCTGAACAATAGCTCCCCTGTCCCAACTTCAAAGGGCCTTGCATGCCTTGTCTCAAGTGTACACATTCAGGTGAGTACCTAAGTGGAGGTGCTGCTTGTCACAACATGTCTGGTCCCTGGACACAAAAGCACAGCATCAGGGAGCTCTTCTTAATGGCCTTCCTTCTGTCTTGTGGAAACCCTTGGTTTGACCACAGACCTCTGCCTTGGGTGATTCCTGACGTGTTATAATCCTGCTATGTCATTTTATTTATCTAGCGGTTTATGCTAGATAAATCGTTGATTTGAGCAAGAGCATTTGCTGCCCAGTGAAGAGCAGGGCCAGTCAGGGCTGGCTTCAGCGTCCAGGCAGCTCCCACCTGCACTGTACTTGAGAGTGTGGAAGAAAGAAACCTCCCTCACCCTCTCCAACCAACTCAGGGTCAGCTGGAAATGAAAGTAGAACTCACGATTTCAGCTAATCAAAATGATTCATGGGCATCCACTTGCTAAGGAAAGCGATCCCTTAGTCCCCCAGTTCTGGAATTATGCTTTCATTATGTTTTTCACAGGCCAGAGCATGGCTCAAGTGGTAGAACACCTGCCTGACAGTGCAAGACCCTGAGTTCAAAGTCCCAGTATTCCTCTCAAAAGAGAAAAGGAAAAAAGAAAGAAAAGAAGAGGAAAAAAATCTGGTATTAACACACAGCAACAAATGTGTATATCTAAGAAAAAGGATTAAGACAGAGTTTAAGACAGAGTTCATACCAAATTATATGACAAATAAATTTAGAAGGCATTTCCAAGCGCTGTAAGTGTTCCAAGAAAGGTACAAAAAAATTAATTTTAGAGATCAGCTCATCCAATGTTTATCTTATACATAAACAAGCCAGAGAGGTGAGTTCCTTTTGCTTTGTCTCAAGTAGAATTAGCACCTGCAGCTTTGCAGCTACCAATAACCTCCAGGGCAAAAGGAGAATCAGCCTGGCTCCTGAGGTTACCTGGGTCTGAGAAGGTGAGAGGTAGGATCAATTCCAATGTGAGCATCGCTGCACCTCTGTCAGCCACATCTTACACTACAAATCTGTGAGGCCCACAAAAGACCACCATGATCCCATCATTGGTGTGTGTTTGTGTGTGTGTGTGTGTGTGTGAGTGTATGTATGTGTGTATGTGTGTGTACTATGACTTGAACTCAGCAAAGTGGGTGCTGCCCCTTAGCTTTTTTGCTCAAGATCAGCAGCACTATACCACTTAAGCCACAGCTCCACTTCTATTGGTGGCTATTTGGAGATAAGAGTCTTTGGGAAGCCAGGCGAGGTGGCTCACGCTTGTAATCCTAGCTACTCAGGAGGCTGAGATCTGAGGATCAAAGTTCAAAGCCAGCCCAGGCACAAAAGGACCTGAGACTCTTATATCCAGTTAACCTCTAGAAAACGGGAAGTGGGACTTGGCTCAAGGTTAGGGTAATAGCCTTGAGCCGAAGAGCTCCCCAACAGCCAAGTTCAAGGCCCATGAACCACAAAAAAAAAAAAAAAGAGAGAGAGAAAGAAAGAAAGTTTCCTGGACTTTCCTTTGTAGGCTGGCTTTGAACCTTGATCCTCAGATATCAGCTTCCTGAATGGCTAGGACTAGAGACATGAGCCACAGATCCCAGCCATTCCCAGTTTTGAGTTTCTAGAAGCCCCAGAATTCCCTGCTCTTTGGTCCCTTGCCTCACTTCAAAGCCGATGTAGTGTCATCCTCACATCTCTCCTCCCAAGGCTAGACCAACAGCTGGTGCCTCTAGTCCTAAGGAGAAGACAAAGGGATGCGTGGATGGGCCTGCACAGAAAGTCTATAAATGCGAGGCAAGGAAGGAAGGACGGGAAGAGAAGGCCAAATGGGCTCCATATTCATAGGTCAACAGAGCTGCAAGTTCCTATTCACTTCTATCACAAGCAGTCTAAAATGATGCCCTTGAACTCCGTCTAGTGGGTCATTGAGAAGGTCTATATGTTGAGAGGAAGACAGACATTTGATTTCATAGTCTGCCTCCTTGGCATGCAGATATTTCACTGGATAGGGGTGTGTGCCTCCATTTGCCCTCTTGACCTGGGCTTCTCCATCCTCAGAGGTGGGCCTGCATGCCGATGGGGAGGAAAGACAGACTGCTCAGTGAGGGGAATGCTGGACAGCAGAAGAGGCCCCAGACTATGGAATGGGGCAGCTGAGCTCTGTGCCCCACTCTGGCCCATGAAAGCTTGTGAATGCATGCTTCAGGCTTAGCCTTAGACTCAAAATTCAAATCTTGCAGGGCACTAGAGGCTTATGCCTGTAATCCTTAGCTACTCAGGAGGCTGAGATCTGAGAATCATGATTCAAACCCAACAGAAAAGTTCCCAAGACTCTCATCTCTAATTTATCAGCAAAAAGCAGGAAGTAGAGGTATGGCTTAAGTGGTAGAGTATCAGCCTTGAGCAAAAAAGCTAAGCAAGAGCAGGAGGCTTCAGTTCAATCCCCAGTACTGGCACCGAAAAAGAAAAAGTCTGATGGTGGATTTGATTTGATATACCTACCTGGGCTGAATTGTGCAAAATAAGGTAAACGTCCACAGAGTTCATTCAGTAAATTCCATGAACATATTTGATCTGCCAATGATACCTGTTTAGAGACTAATATAGCAACTAACTAGAACAGTTAGGGACTATTGCTCCCTCTGATAAGGTACCACTGAGCCACAGGGTTCCCTGGGAAGAGGAAACAACTATGCAAAAAAAATAAAGAAGCAACTCAAATAAACATCAAAAAAAAAAAATCTACTAAGCTCTACTGGGTAAATGCCCCACAGAGCCGAATTCTAGGTGATGAGTAAGATTAATTATCTAGAGTTACTTCAAAGAGCTTGAAATTTTATGAGAACAAAATAAACTTTAAAAATAATGATGATACCAAGCAGAACATGATAAATATCAGAAGGAAGTCACAAAATGTTCCCAGAAGGGAATTGTTTTTGGTAGGAGGCCTGGAGGAGGACTTCATGGTGGTTGCGTATAAACTGGGCCTGAGAGGGATGAGCAGGATTTAGAGAATGAAAGGACCAGACAGGTATTGCAGGCTGGAAGGATGGATGGTCTGGACAAAGACAAAGACAGAATGGAAGGTTTTTCTAGCCAATGTGTTAGAGCAGCTGGAACCCTAGGCCACAACAGTGGCTGCATGTTAAAAATCACCAGGGCTCCAGTAAACAAAACAAACCACCTCTGGGCCACATTTCCCAACAATTACATCCAATTCTCTGCGTGCAGAGACATGCCACTTGTGTATTCAGACACAGAAAGTACTGAAGCAGAAGTTTCAGTTCACCTTTCCACTCAAAAGGATCACACAGGTATTTAGAGGTGATCAAAGAAAGAAGTGTGAGGCTGACGTAGACAAGGCCTTGGAGCATAAGGGTCTGGACTTAATTTTGCAAGCAATGAAGTTATCAGTAAAAATCTTGGTGAGTTATTATTAGAATGAGGCACAAGAAATATGAGATTCTATTAACAATATATAAGATGATTTAGAGGAAGACTGCAAGTGAAGAGACCAATTAGGATAAGATCTTAACCCTGCATGCATGAAATGGGAATGATCTCTATTTTTCACCACCAGATAGACAAAGCTTTTAAAAATTTGATAATATCCATTAATGCAAAAATATGGTGAAATAGACACAATTCCACCAGTGAGAATGCTAATCAGTATATAGATTTTGAAGGACAATATGGCCTTATCTATCAGTTTTTAATTAGTTCACTATTTAAACTGGAGACAAGGCTTGAGAGAGAAAGTTTCTTCCTAGCAAGCGTGAGTCAAAGACTTCAGACCCCACAAACCTAATTGATTAGTTGTGCACCAGTGGCTCATGCCTATACTTCTAGCTACTTGGAACTCTGAGAACAGGAAGAACCATTTTGAGGCCAGCCAAGGTGGAAAAGCACAAGAGACCCTCTCACAATCTACAGCTGAGTATAGTAGCATACAGCTCTCAGCTTTATGAAAAGTGGTGATCAAGAGGATTGAGGTTCAAGGCCAGCTCCACGTAGAAAAGTTTGTGAGACTCTGTCTCAACAGCAGCTGGGCATGATGGCAAGAGCTGTCAATCAAGAGCCCACAATAGGTGGGTTACCGTCCAGACGGCCTGCCTAAACAGGAATTAAGGCACTGTAGCAAAAATAACCAGTGTTTAAAAAAGAGTAGGATAGAGGCAGGACTTTAGCCTAGTGGTAGAGTGCTTGCCTAGCATGCACGAAGACCCGAGTTCGAGTCCTTGGTACCACATACATAGGAAAAATGGTCCAGAACTAGCAAAAAAAAAAAAAAAAAAAAGAGTAGGATAGGGCTGGGAATGTGGATTTGGGGGCTGGAACTGGAGCTTAGTGATAAAGGCTTGCCTAGCATGCATGAAGTCATGGGTTCGATTCTTTAGTACCACAGAAACAAAGTTGGAAGTGGCATTGTGGCTCAAGTGGTAGAGTGCTAGCCTTGGACAAAAGCTCAGGGAAAGTTCCTAGGACCTGAGTTCAAGCCCCAGGACTGACAAAAAAAGAATGGGAGGTCTGACTCAGTGGTAAAGACCCTATCAAAGTTCAAACTCCAGTACTATGAAAATGATTTTTATTAATTAATTAAAACAAAAATTCCAGGAGGGGAATATCACCCCTTAAGTCTCTTCTGGGCTTGCTTTGACAGCACATGTACTGAAATGGAGTTACCATTAGGCTTAGAAAATCCATTTCAAAATGCATATGTTGGAGCTGTGTGTGTGCTCATCCGGGGGCTTGAATTCAGGGCTGAGCACGATCCCTGAACCTTTTCTGCTCAAGGCTAGTGCCATGCCACTTGACCACAGCTCCACTCCTAGCTTTTTTGGTGCTTAATTAAAGAGTCTCATGAGCTTTCCTGCAGGGGCTGGTGTTGAACCATGATCCTCAGACCTCAGCCTCCTGAGTAGCTAGGATTACAGGTGTGAGCCATCAGGGCTTGGCTATGCTAATTCTTTTTTTTTTTTCTTAAACCAGTCCCAGGCTTCAGCTCAAGGCCTGCACACTGTCCTTGGGTTTTCTTAAAGCTAGAGCTCTACCACTTGAGCTCAGCACCACTTCTAGCTTTTCTGTGTATGTGATACCAAGGAATCAAACCGAGGGTTTAATAAATGCTAGGCAAGCACTCTACCACTAGGCCACACTCCTGGCCAAAAGTGCAATTTATCATTATTATTATTATCATTATGGGTCATGGGGCTTGAACTCAGCCTGGGTGCTGTCCCTGAGCTCTTCAGCTCAAGGCTACCGCCCTACCCTTGAGCCAAACCCCATTTCCCATTTTCTAGACGTTAATTGGATATGAGTCTCAGGTCCTTTTTGTTCCTGGGCTGGCTTTGAACTTTGATCCTTAGATCTCGGCCTCCAGAGTAGCTAGGATTACAGGCATGAGCCACCGAGCCCAGCTTCAGAAGTACAATTTTTAAACTAGGGACTGTAATAGGTAGATCTAATGTATGCTTATTTAAACTGAGTTTTGAACAATGAGAAAATTGATAACACATGTTAAGGGGTGGAGAGAAGAATAAAAGAAGAGGAGATGGCATTGCAGAGAAATCCATAGACAAAGGGCTGGCAGTGACTCAGTGACAGAGTGCTTGCCTGGCATGTAGCTGTCTGGAGTCAGATCCTCAGCAGTAAAAAGGAAGAGAAGGAAAATTAAAAAGAAGGAAGGAGGGGCCAGGAGTTTGGCCTAGTGGTAGAGTGCTTGCTTGCCTAGCTTTCGCAAAGACCCGGGTTCGATTCCTGAGTACCACATATATAGAAAAAGCCGGAAGTGGTATTGTGGCTTGAGTGGTAGAGCTCTATCCTTGAGAAAGACAAGGACAGTGCTCAGGCCCTGAGTTCAAACCCAAAGACTGGCAAAAATTAAAAAAAAAATGAAGGAAGGAGGGAGGGAGGAGATGGTGACAGAATGGGGTAGGGATATTGTAGGGTACCTGCTTAGTATGTTCAAGGCCCTGTGTTTGAGCTCTACTTAAAAATAAATAAAGAGGGGCCGGGAGTTTGGCCTAGTGGTAGAGTCTTGCCTAGCATGCATGAAGACCCGGGTTCGATTCCTCGGTACCACATACATAGAAAAAAGCCAGAAAGGGTGCTGAGGCTCAAGTGGTAGAGCTCTAGCCTTGAGAAAGTCCAAGGACAGTGCTCAGGCCCTGAGCTCAAGCCCAGGACTGGCAAAAAATAAATAAATAAATAAATAAATAAAGACAGACAGACAAAGGCAAGAAGGTAGAAGAAGAGTTGATATGGCATAGGATGGGCTCCTTTACATGGAGGGAAATTCACTTAGAGATATTTGTCAACAAAAGAGAAATAAGTAGGATAGGACAGGTTTGGGCCTTCCCTCATGGACTCTGGACAAGGCTTGAGTGATACAGCACCTGCCTAGCCCTGAATGTAAACTACAGTACCAGAAAGAAGAAGGAGGGGGAAGGAGGGGGAAGGAGGGGGGGGAGGGAAGAAGGAGATGAAAAGGAGGAAAAAGAGGAGAGAGAGGTAGAGAAGGAGGAAGAAGAGTAGAAGAAAAGAGGGCAGAGAAGGAAGAGGAGGGGGAGGAGGAGGAAGGGGAGGCCATGGGTGGAAAGAAGAACATTCTATCCTCATGATGGTGTGTACAGTGGTTAAAATTGGGACCCTTTCTTATGTGGGCTGAGCTAGAGATGTCTGAGCACTTTGCAGTTTGGTAGCAGTAATGGCTAGCAAGAATGTTTCTGAAGCAAATTGCAGGCCTTGGCTCTCTGCCTGTTGCAGTTTTCTTCATCTACTTTCTCTCCATGTCTCTTCCTGCCCACCACCACACCAGCCCTCTCGATGAAGCAGCGCAGGCCTCTGCCCACCACCACTGCCTCCCATAACCCCCAACCCACCACATAGCTCCACAAATCCCATTAGAATCATGGCAACAGTTGGTGAGAGATATTTTTAGGATCTCCCTCATTCTCTGGCTTTATACCAACGCCAACTGCCATATGACTGTGTTCTCAAACTCACTGCCTCTGGCTCAATCTCAGAATGAGAGTAATGATCACACCCTCCTCTTCCATCTGGTCCTGAGTTCAGATCAATCACATGAATAAACGAAACCACACTCACGCTAATTGTGTCTGTCATGATGGCCTTGATTCTCTAGAAAACTGCTTCACTACACAAATCTGAGGCATATCCCTCCGAGGGGAGAGATCACTGCTCTTGAGGCTCATAGAGTTGCAGGCATGCTTCCATTAGGAAACCTGCTCCATGTAAAGAGCCTCCTCTGCGCATGTCCCCTGGCCACTGAACGGGCTGCCTGGAATGGTCCCCAGGGTGACGCTGGCTGGGGTAGATCTTCAAGGATGGGTACCTGGCTCTCAGGGCTTCCTTCCCCAGGGTCCACTTTGGGGCTGGACTGGTCAGTGAAGACTTGTTGAAGACATAAATATAGCTGAGCGTTGTTTGTACTCCTAGCTACACTAGAAGTTTGAGATCTGAGGATTGTGGTTCAAAGCCAGCTTGGACAAGAAATTCCCTAAGACTCTTTAATTAACTACCCAAAAAGCCAGAAGTGGAGCTGCGGTTCAAAGGGTAGAGTGCTAGGCTTGAGCTCATTATCTGGAGATGATAGTCTCAATGCTTTATCTGAACCTCCCCATCCAGAGGCCTTCAGCTTCCATCCTCAGATCATGGCCTTGGAGTAGCTCCAAAAGCATGAACCACTAGCACTCAGCTACTGAGGCTTTGGGGGATTTTTAGACATTTTTTTTTGCCAGTCCTGGTGCTTGAACTCAAGGCCTGAGCACTGTCCTTGGACTTTCTCAAGGCCACAGCTCTACCACTTGAGCCTCAGCACCACTTCCAGCTTTTTTCTATGTATGTGGTACCGAGGAGTCGAACCCGGGTCTTTGTGCATGCTAGGCAAGCACTCTACCACTAGGCCAAACTCCGGGCCCATGGGGTTTTTTTAATTTTCTAGAATTGTTTCATTTTTATTTTTTAATGCTAGTCACTGGGGCTGAAACTGAGGAGCTGGGTGTTATCTTATCCCTTAGCTCTTTTGTTCAAGGCTGGCACTCTACCATTTGAACCACAGCTCCACTTCCAGTTTTACTTTTCACTAACTGCAGATAAGAGTCTCACAGACTTTCCTGTTCAAACTGGCTTTGAATTACAGTCCTCAGATCTCAGCCTCTTTAGGATTTAGGATGACAAGAGAGAATCACCAGCACAAGGCCTACTTATATGTTTTTATATTGACAGAGTAACTTCTCAAAGTAGTATGCCAAGAAATGCTGGATTCCTTTGTCCTTCGCTGTGACACCAACAGACACTGTGAAGAATGTGGGAGGCTGCTTTAGTCACGACAGACTTGGCTCTCCTCAAAATTTAGTAAAAACCTTCCCAGTTGGCACCAACAAATGTTTATTAAATTTAGTGGACGAAGGCTCTTGGCAAAATAAGAACACAATCTCTGCCCTTTAGGGAATGACATTCTCCAAACAATAACATATGCCTGAATATTGAATTTTAGGCAATAGTATGCAAAATTAAAGCTTATAGAATCTGGATAAAAATTGTAAAAGAAGTCAGATGATAAAATCATCTACCCACAAACAATTCTATGTGGCACTCATCTACCATTTGAAAAGGAAAATTAAGATATTTCCATTTTGAGGGCTGGGAATGTGTCTTAGTGGTACAGTGCTTGCCTAGCACGTATGAAGCCCTAGGTTCTACTCCTCAGTACCACATAGATAAAAAAAAGCTAAAAGTGGGACTGTGGCTCATGTGGTAGAGCACTAGCCTTGAGCAAAATCAGCTCGGAGCGGAGCAGCTGGCACAGTGTCTCATGCCTTTAATCCTAGCTACTCAGGAGGCTGAGATCTGAGGATCAAGTTTCAAAGCCAGTACTGGCACAAAAGGACCTGAGACTCTTATCTCCAATTAACCTCCAGAAAACAGGAAGTTGGGGCTTGGCTCAAGGGTAGGGCTGTAGCCTTGAGCTGAAGAGCTCAGGGACAATGCTTAGGCCCAGGGGTAGGGTGGTAGCCTGGAGCTGAAGAGCTCGGGAACAGTGCAGAGGCTGAATTCAAGCTCCAGGACCCACAAAGAAAAAAACAAAAGAAAGAAAGCAGCTCAGGGACATTGTCCAGCACCTGAGTCCAAGCCCCAGGACCGGCAAAAAAAGTAAAAAACTACCCTTACTCTATGACAAGACAAGCATGCATGCTTCTTGCCAGCTGCCTCTGATCATCTGCCTATGTCAATAACTGTGTATGGACTGGGAATGTTATAAACACCCAATAGCCCTTGGCAGGAGAAAGGGTTCCCATAAAAAAGGGGGGAGATTGGTTGGAATACATTGTAAATGTATGTGGAAATATAAAATTGAAATCTCCATCTGTATAATAATACAAGTTAGCAGGGCTCACACTGGTGGCTTATACCTATAATTCTAACTGCTCAGGAGGCTGAGAGCTGAGGATGATAGTTCAAAGTCGTCCTGGACAGGAAAGTCTGTGAGACTTGTATCTTCAGTTAGCCACTAAAAAGCTGGAAGTACAATGGCAGCTCAAGTAATAGAGTTCTAGTCTTGAGCTTAAAAACTAACATCAAATACATTAGATTGGGGTCTGGGAGTTTAGCCTAGTGGTAGAGTGCTTGCCTAGCATGCACAAAGACCGAGGTTCAATTCCTCGGTATCACATACATAGGAAAAGCCAGAAGTGGAGCTGTGGCTCAAGGACAATGCTCAGGCCCTGAGTTCAAGCCCCAGGACTGGCAAATATAATAATAATAATAATAATAATAATAATAATAATAATAATAATACATTAGATGGTATGCAAGTATGTACAAATGCATTAATGGAAACATGGTAGATTCAAGGGAGAATGCAACAAAATGAACACGAGTGTTGGGAGCCGAATGCAGGGTCAGGCTGGCCCATGAATCTGCATCACTGAGTAAGATAACCACACAGAGAAATGAGCTGTCTTGTATGACACCTTTCCTATGAACTTTGTGCTGTATCGTCAGTATTGTGAATCACTTTCCGCTGAGAGTTGGTTACCATTATGTTTGAATGTGTTATTGCTTTATCACTCTCTGCTGAGACTTGATTATCAATGTAACACCTGACAGGTTCTTGTTTTGTAGAGACTATTTAAGACGAGAACAGGAAATAAACGACTGCAGCCTTTGGCTGTAGTCTTGGGCTGTAGCCCACCCAACCCCATCTATTACTTGTCTTTTCCTTTTCTTTTCTCATCCTCACCCCCTAATCAAGTATTCCGCCTTGCTGCCGGCTGGCTCCGGCACACCAGGACACAGGTACTTGAAGGGTGTGGTGGGGTCAAAGGGAGAGGGGCAGACAAATAAAGAGAAGTGGAGGGGGCGAGCTCGGATAATGAAGTCAAGCATGAGTGGCTCACGCCTGTAATTTTAGCTACTCAGGAGGCTGAGATTTGAGGATCACACTTGGAAACCATCCCAGACAAAAACATCTGTGAGATTCATATCTCCAATAAATTAAAAAAAAAAAAACAACTGGATGTGAGGACTATGGCTCAAGTGTAAAGTGCTAGCCTCAAGCAAAAGAAGCTCAAGAACAGTGCTCAGCCCTTGAGTTCAAACCTCAGGACTGGAAAAAGAAAAGAAAAAAAAAAGGAAAAGAAAATAATTTAATGTTTATTATACAAAATTTAGAAAAGTAAGCCAGGCACTGTGCTCACACCTGTAACCCTAGCTACTCAGGAGGCTGAGATCTGAGGATTGCAGTTCAAAGCTAGCTTGGGGACAAAAGGACTTGAGATTCTTTTTTTTTTTTTGCCAGTCCTGGGCTTGAGCTCAGGGCCTGAGCACTGTCCTTGGACTTTCTCAAGGCTAGAGCTCTACCACTTGAGCCTCAGCACCACTTCTGGCTTTTTTCTATGTATGTGGTACTGAGGAATCGAACCCGGGTCTTCATGCATGCTAGGCAAGCACTTTAACCACTAGGCCAAACTCCCGGCCCCAGGACTTGAGATTCTTATCTCTAATTAATCACCAGAAAACAGGTAGTGGCCCTATGGCTCAAGGGGTTGGGCAGTAGCCTTGAGCTAAAGAGCTCAGGACAACACCCAGGCCCAGAGTTCAAGTCCCACGACTGACCAAAAAAAAAAAAAATTGGAAAAGTGAGAAAATGAGTGGGTTGGGAGGGACGGGTGAGAATGTTGCAAGGGTTGACATTGATCAAGATGCATTGTTTTCATAAACTGCTTTGTTAAATGGCAACTCCTTTGTACAACTACTTAAAGATAATAAAATGAAATAAATGCAATTAGCTTCTAATGTGATTCTTAAGGAATCTTCTTCAGTGTGAAGAATGATACCTACTTAATTCACCCAATTAATTTGGGATCATGGCATTTTTCTCACTTTTCTAAAAAGAACTTCAACTTATTTTGTCACACATTGTAGAAAAGGCATATGATACAAAGAAGTAAAATCATGAATATTAAAATTATCTGTAATCTCACCATCTGAAAAGCATTATTAGATATCTACACTCTCCTGATTCTCGAAATGTAATAAATGTATAAATTCATACTCACACATACATACAGATACACATCCAAATACACACACACACACACACACACACACACACACACACAACAATGATGGTTTTTAAAAATGAGGATGAAGCTGAGTATGATGGTTTGCAACTGTAATAGCAGCTGCACAGGGAAATGGGGCAAAATGATCACAGGTTCAAAGGTATCCTGTGCAACTTAGGGGAAACCTATTTCAAAAGAAAGCAGACAGTTGAGTGTCAGTATTCACAACTGTAATTCTAGCTACTCAAGAGGCCAAGATCTGAGGATCATAGTTCAAAACTACCCCCAGCAGACAAATCTGTAATACTTTTATCTCCAATTAACCAGCAAAAAGCCCAAAGTAGAGCTGTGGCTCAAGGGTAGAATGCCAGAGTTGAGCACCAAAAGTCTATCAGAAGTGCAGAAGTGCTAACTGGTGGCTGGTGGTTTACATCTATAATCCTAGCTACTTAGGAGGCTAAGATCTGAGGATTCCAGAATAAAGCCAGCCAGAGCAGGAAAGTCCTTGAAACTTACCCCCAATTAACCACCTAGAAACAGAAATGCAACGATGTCTCAAAATGATAGAGCACCAACCAACCTTGAGCAATAAAAGCTCAGGCATAGAACCTAGGCTCTAAGTTCAGCAACAATAACTGACAAAAAGAAAAGGAAAAGAAAAAGAAAAGAAAAGGTTCCAGGAGTTTGGCATAGTGATAGAGTGCTTTTCTAGCATGCACGAAGACCCGAGTTCAAGTCCTTGATACCACCTACATAGAAAAAAAAGCCAGAAATGGTGCTGACTCAAGTGGTAGAGCTGTAGCCTTGAGAAAACCCAAGGGCAGTGCCAAGGCCCTGAGTTCAAGGCCCAGGACTGGCAAAAAAAACAAAAAAACAGAACACCTCATCAAAGTTTCACCAGATTTTACCTATTTATTTGTATGAGGGCCTTCTCTTTTCCCCATACTCTGCCAAAGACAAAAAAAGATTTGTGGCACATCCCTTCTTTAGGGGGCCTGTGTCACCTTGTTTGCATTTGTCCTCAATTCTTTTGTGGACTCATTAATATGATGTTGCAAGTTATCACTTATTTTCTTGTGACTGTCTACCTTCCAAACTGACATACAATTCCCCCATGTAATTTGTGTGTGGGGGGGGGTGTCGTGGGGCTTGAACTCAGCCTGGGCACTGTCCCTGAGCTCTTCAGTTCAAGGCTACCACCCTATCCTTGAGCCAAGCCCCATTTCCCGTTTTTCTAGAGGTTAACTGGAGATAAGAGCCTCGGGTCCTTTGGTGCCCAGGCTGGCTTTGAACCTTGATCCTCAGATCTCAGCCTCCTGAGTAGCTAGGATTACAGGCATGAGCCACCGTGCCCAGCCCCTCCATGTAATTTTTAAAATACAATTAAATCATAATGTTTTTATAACAATATAACCATGCAAATAGAAGCTACTAGAAGAAGGTGATATCTTGCTCTCTCTCCCCACACAAACATGTATCATAGAAGGCTACATGTATAGGTGTTACAGAGTCAACTCTACTATTGCACAGTAGAGAATCTTCCACAGCTGTGTGCCCTTGGAACAGAAAGGAAAGGGGGGGTGGGGAGGGTGCATTAGAAAGGACAAGGAAAAGGCTTGGTTTTGCAATGTCATCTGAAAGGCTGGACTGGATGAGTTCATTTGTTTTGCTGAGCTTCTTTCTTCTGCTGACACAATCTTGGGGCCCTTTGTTTTGTTTCCTCTCCATTTGAGCCTGTTAGGTAAAAGATGTACCACTGACCGACACCCTTAGTCCTTGGTTTGTTGAGACAAGGTCTTGCTATGTAGCCCAGGCTGGCTTGGAACTCCTAATTCTCCCTCCGCAGCCTTTTGATGGGTGGGATGACAGCTGTGCCCTCCCCTACCCGGTTTACTTTCTGGTATGAAGACATAATGAGGAAATGTGGACACACATTGCTTTGCATTCCACATGTCACATGATCTGAATCATGGACAGAGTCAACTGTCAAAAGCAGAGGTCTAGGGAAAGAGTCCTTCTTGCCCAGATCTAAGGGCAGTGCTGATCCAATTAATAATTGTCTACATAAAGGACTTCACACAGTACTGTGACAAAGCAAAGCTGCTGGAAATGTAAACTACCACAATGGTCATTATTTCTCCTCACTTAGGAGAAGTATCCACTCGAGTAAGTATCTTTTCTCTTTTGGCCAGTTCTGGAGCTTGAACTGGGGGCCTGGCCACTGTTCTTGAGCTTTCTCAAGGCTAGCTCTCTACCGCTTGAGCCACAGCACCACTTCCGGCCTTTTCTATGTTGTGGTACCAAGGAATCGAATCCAGGGCTTTGTACATGCTGGGCAAGCACTCTACCACTAAGCTATCCTCTCTATCTTAATGATATTTAGAAGCTAAATGCCAGCAAATCATGCCTGTATGTGTAAGTATCCAGAAGGCTGATCTAGGGATCACAGTTCAAAGCCAGTCCAGGCAAGAAAGTCTGTGAAACCCTTCTCTCCAATTAGCAACCAGAAAATTTGAAGTAGAGTTGTGGCTCAAAATAGTAGAATACTAGCCTTGAGCAAAAGAGCTCACAGACAGCGTCCAGGCTCTGAGTTCAAGTCCTACAACCAACAAAAATAAAAATAAAAAGATACTTAAGGTCTCTTTGGCATCTCATTTGGAATCCATGACCCAAAGTAACTCTGGAATGTATTTGTCACCAACCGCTTCTTGGTTGTATAAAATACTCTTTATTGTTCTTGTTCAACAATCAAAACCATTTGGGGCTGGCTGTGATGCTGTGCACCTTTAATCTCAGAAAGTCAGGAGCAAAAGCAGGAGGATCATTATTTGAAGCCAAATGATAGCCAGATCTCATCTTAACAAGAAAGCTGGGTGTGGTAGTATGAGCCTGTCACCCCAACTGAACAGGGTAATTAAACAGAGGATCCCAGTCCAGGGTAGCCCAGACAAATAAGTAAGAGTGAGACCCCACTTGAAAGAACTAGCAAAACGGTGTCTGTCCATGGCTCAGATGGTAGAGCACTGGCCTAGCAGGGATGAGGCCCTGGGCTCGGTGTCTTAGTACTAAGGGGGAGACATATTGAGAGCTGAAGGGCAGCTCAGTGGTAGAGTATACACTTAGTACAGGATGATACATGTGTGTGCATTCATGTTTCTTAAAACAATATCCAGCAGGGCTCTGGAGTGTCTTTTGTAATTTCAGGCTCAGCTGACTTCTGATTTCCAGTTTTAGGACAGGCCCTTCCATTGCAATCCTGATTGGCCCGCTTGCCCGTTCTCTCCTCAGAAGTTGCAGTTCTGTACTCCAGCTAATGCCAAGGTCAATAATTTTGCTGCTAATATTATAATCCTCTTACTTAATCCTCTGGTATTTTGAACTTGATTCTGATGTTAATTTTCCGGATTGCCCGTACTAGGCTTGATTATGTGATTTTAGGCATAAAACAATTCATTGTTAGTTTAATTCCTATAACTTCCTTGCAATTGTGTTGAAATTGTTTTCTTCCTAATCTGTGTACCCCTGGCACTTTCATAAGATTACAATCAGTCTTAAGATTCTCTTGGAAATTTTGGGTTTTCTCATTTCGTTTTTGCATTTGGGGACTTGTAACTTTTTTTTTGCCAGTCATGGGGCTTGAACTCAGGGCCTGAGCACTGTCCTTGGACTTTTTCTTGAGACTAGAGCTCTTCCACTTGAGCCAGAGCACCACTTCCAGCTTTTTTCTATGTATGTGGTACTGAGGAATCAAACCCTGCTCTTTGTGCATGCTAGGCAAGCACTCTACCATCAGGCCAAACTCCCAGCCCCAATTTTTTGTTCCTTATGTCGGTCATGGGGCTTGAACTCAGAGCCTGCGCCCTGATCCTGAGCTCTTTTAGCTCAAAGTTAATGTTCTACCACTTGAGCCACAGTGCCACTTTCAGTTTTCTGGTGGCTGATTGGCTTCTAAATTTAAAATCCTCAGATCTCAGCCTTTTGATGGCTAGGATTACAGGCACGAGCCACCAGCACCTAGTCTGAGGACTTTTAAATGTGACCTTAGGTGATTTGTCTCTTTTCTTCTTCATTATTATTATTTTTTTATCGGTTGTGGGACTTGAACTCTGGGCCTGGGTGCTATCCCTGAGGTCTTCAGCTCAAGGCTACTACCCTACCCCTGGAGCCACAGCACCACTTCCGATTTTCTAGTGGTTAATTGAAGATAATAGTCTCATGGACTTTAGTGCCCAGGCTGGCTTTGAACAATGATCCTCAGATCTCAGCCTCCTGAGTAGCTAGGATTACAGGTGTGAGCCACTCTGACCGGCTCTTTCCTTCATTATTTTCAAAATGTTTTTCTCCTGTTTTCTTTTCTTATCTCTCCTCTCTCTTCCTTCCCTCCTTTCCCTTTTTTTTTTTTTTTTTTCCAGCATGGGGATTAAGATCAGGGTCCCCTGCATGGAAGCTCTTGTCCTACTAAGAAGTCACAGTCTTAACCATCTTTCTTTTCTTTTATTCTTTTTTGGGGGGGAGTGGTCATGAGATTGAACTCTGGGCCTGGGCACTGTCCCTGAGGTCTTCAGGTTAATTGGAGAGAAGAGTCTCATGGACTTTCATGCCCTGGCATAAGTAGCTAGGATTTCAGGCATAGACTCATATGGGCCGGCTGGCTGAGCCATCTTTTTTTTTTTTTTTTTTTTTTTGCCAATCCTGGCCTTGAGCTCAGGGCCTTAGCACTGTCCTTGGGCTTTCCTCAAGGCTAGAGCTCTACCACTTGAACCACAGCACCACTTCCAGCTTTTCTATGTGGTACTAAGGAATTGAAACCAGGTCTTCATGCATGCTAGGCAAGCACTCTACCAGTAGGCCAAACTCCAGGGCCTCAGCCATCTTTTTGATGATAAAGTTTTTGTTTTTGAGATAAGATCTTACTGTATAATCCAGGCTGGCCTTGAACTGAAAATCCTGTGTGTCAGCCTCAAGTGATGGGATTATAGGTGCTATTTTGTAGGTAATTAGTTTTGTTCCAGTATATACTAAAAAAAAAAAGTTTGCATTCTCAAGTCATCCAGTATTTCCTAGAGATACCTTAAAAAATATAATTTATATTTAAGGCATTTACCACACTAGAAATCCTCAGATCATATTTAAGGTTAAATAAAGTAACAAAAGCAAAATATTTCATTAATAAATCTTCTCCATGACACAATTATATCAACATTCATATAAGCATTTCAAAATTTAAATGAAGGGGATGGGAATGTGGCTTAGTGGTAGAGTGCTCGCCTAGCATGCAGGAAGCCCTAGGTTCAATTCCTCAGTACCACATACACAGAAAAAGCCAGAAATGAAGCTATGGCTCAAATGGTCAAGCGCTAGTCTTAAGCAAAAGAAGCTCAGGGACAGTGCCCAGTCCCTGAGCTCCAGCCCCAGGACTGGCAAAAAAACAATAATAAAACAAATTAAATTAAACTAAACCGAATTATTTTGGTCATTTTCTTCTTTCTGATGCTGGAGATCAAATCCAGAGTGAGGTCCAGCCAGGCTGACTTTTCTTTTTTTTTTATGCTAATCCTGAGTTTTGGACTCAGGATCTGAGCTATGTTCCTGAATTTTTTTTTCTGTTGGTCATGGGACTTGAACTCTGGGCCTGGGCATTGTCTCTGAGCTCTTCAGCTCAAGGCTACTACCCTACCCCTTGAGCCACAGCACCACTTCTTGTTTTCTGGTGGTTAATTGAAGATAAGAGTCTCACGGACTTTAGTGCTCAGGCTGGCTTTGAACTGCGATCCTCAAATCTCAGCCTCCTGAGTAGCTAGGATTATAGGTGTGTGCCACTGCACCTGGCTCCTGAACTTTTTTTGCTCTTGGCCAACGTTCTACTGCTTGAGACAGAGCTTCACTTACAGCATTTAATTGAAGAGAAAGCTGGTTTTGAACCTCGATCCTCAGATCTCAGCCTCATGAGTAGCTACCATTATAGGTACTGGTGCCCTCTCAGGCTGACTTGTTGTTTGTGGGGCTTGAACTTGGGACCTGGGCACTGTCCCTGAGCTCTGGATCAAAGCTAGGATGCTACCAGGTAAGCTACAGCAATCCTGGTTTTCTAGTGGCATGAGACAGGCTGACATTTTTGAAGAAAATGTTTTCAGTTTGTTTCATTAGTTTCCTAAAGGATATGTCAAGTGAGAAGGGGGTTTGGGTGTCTCTTACCTGAAAGAGATTCTTTTCCAGCTGAGCACATCCCCAAGCAATTACTCAGCTGTCAAATTGGTCAGACTGAAATAAACCCCTGCATGCTGTTTGAGAATGGCCAGTTCATCAGCATGCTCGGTACTACTATCAACATAACCAACATTTGTTCTCCAACATCAACATCTTTAGCATTTTTAACTAGGTTATCAAATCAATATATAAAGGTAATTTTGAGGGCAAATCCTTATCTTACTTTCTCAGAACTCAAAAAGTTCTGCCAGGGGCTGGGAGTTTGGCCTAGTGTTAGAGTGCTTGCTTAGCATGCACGAAGACCCAGGTTCAATTCCTCTGTATCACATACATAGAAAAAAACCTGGAAGTGGTGCTGTGGCTCAAGTGGTAGAGCTCTAGCCTTGAGAAAGCCCAAGGACTGTGCTTAGACCTTTGAGTTCAAGCTGGGCTTGGTGGCTCATGCCTGTAATCCTAGCTATTCAGGAAGCTGAGATCTGAAGATTATGGTTCAAAGCCAGCCCAGATAGGAAAGTCAGACTCTTATCTTCAATTAACCACACTCTAAAAATAAAAATAAAAAATAAACCCATGGAAGTGGAGCTGTGGTAAGCACTCTACCACTAAGCCACATTCCCAGACTGTTACTTTTACTTTTGAAATAATATATCTATTAACAAATTCATTCCTAGTTATTGCCAGTTGCCATATACGGTTCTTTGAATTCTAGAAACCAGCTTTGACTTCTCACTGTTCTTTACATATGAGCTATAGGAAAATTCTTGGTTCTGAGTTGGAGGCTTGGCTCAGTTGGTAGAGCACTAGCCAATGAGTGGAAATGGCCACAGGTATTGAGTTTGAATCCTGGTCTCAGACCAAGAAAAAAAAAGAAATGTTCAAAAAGAAATATACTCATTACCTGATTTATGTAATTGTAACCTCTCTGTACATCACCTATACAATAAAAATAAATTTTTAAAAAGCAGCATGTATATATATTAAAATTGAAATGATTAGCATAGTGCCTGCACAGCAATAACACACAAATTCATGAAGCATTCCATATTTTTACAAGTTTAAGTTAATCCTTTTTCAAAAAGAAAGAAAGAAAAATCCTTGGCTCAGGTTCATTTTGTTTTTACCATTTTACTTAAATATTGCATTATAATGATATATTACACTTAGTTATATATAACATATAATTACTCAATTCAACTATAATTATTTATAATTGTATAATTACATTATAAATGTTGCAAATATATTATAAATATATAATCATTTTATAGCTATCACATAATTATATAGCATGTTATGTACAATGTAGTATTATGTGTATTATGATATATCATATGTGATGTATTAGTATTCTATTCTACAAAGTGATACTGCCAATTGAAGGCACAACCAGAACTCAAACTCAGATTCCAGTCCAGACTAGTTCTTCTGTAAGACTATACTGCCCCCTACCAACTAGTTTGCTTTATAGGTGTCAGTCTGAACTTGCACTTTGCCAAGTTTGCCCCACCAGAGTTGTGAATGAATAATCAGGTTCAAGCAGGAAAGGCCTGTTTGCCTGGCTGTGGCAGAGGCTGCACTGTTTCAGCATCTGCGGGGAGACAGCATGGTGGTGAAGAGCAGGTGGCAGATCAAAGTTGCTCACCTCACAGAGGCCAGGAGACAGAAGGGAGCAGGGGGCAGGGGACCAAGAGGTCAAAGTTGGGGATGGGTAGGGACCAGGAGCCAATATCCCCAGTGACCTTCTGCTTCCAGTAAGGCTCCACAGCCTCACGGTCCCATTCACCCTCAGTAGCCCACGAGTGTGAACCGGTAAGTGGCTTCCTGTTGGGAAGACCAATCTCTCCCAGAGGCCCCATCTTTCACCACCACTGCACTGGGCACAGAATCTGCCAACACTCACTAAGGTGGCTAGAGAATTCAGATGCGAACCTGCCAGCTGTATTTTCTAAAACTTACAAAATTATGTATTTTAGAGAAAAGTATTATATAATTCATAGCATTATATATTACTGTATTTAAAAAAAAACCTTTGGAAACACATTCCTCAATAATAACAAGGAAGCTTTAAAACAGAGAATATATTATTCTGAAAATAAGAATTGTATTCTGAATCAATTTACAATACTTCAAATACTGCTTAGAATACTATGCCCATCCATCAGTAAAAATTAAAAAGAGGGTGCCAGGAGTGTGGCCTGGTGATGGAGTGCTTGCCTAGCATGCATGAAGACCCAGGTTCAATTCCTTGGTACCACTTACATAGAAAAAAGCCAGAAGTGGTGCGGTGGCTCAAGTGTAGAGTTGGAGCCTTGAGAAAGCCCAAGGACACTGCTCAGGCCCTGAGCTCAAGGTCTGGGACTGGCAATAAATAAATAAAATAAATAAAAAGAGGGGCTGAAACAGGGCATCGTAGGTCACGCCTGTGATCCTAGCTACTCAGGAGGCTGAGATCTGAAGATCAAAGTTCAAAGCCAGCCCGGGCATTAAACTCCCTGAGATTCTTTTTTTTTCATTGTAATTAATAGAAGGGTTACATTATATTCACCAGATAGAAGGTGCATTACTTCACATACATTGATACCCTTTCTCATGTCTTGGTCCCCATTTCCCCCGAGATTCTTATCTCCAATTAACCACTAGAAAATCGGAAGTGGCTCCAGGAGTACAGCGGTAGCCTTGAGCTGAAGAGTTCAGGGATAGTGCCCAGGCCCAGAGTTCAAGCCCCATGACCAACAAAATAAATGAATAAATAAACAAATAAAGAGAGGGGCCGAAAGCGTAGCCTAGAGGTAGGGTGTTTGCCTTCCATGCATAAAGCCCTGGGTTTGATTCCTTGGTACCACATACATAGGAAAAGCCAGAAGTGGTGCTGTGGCTCAAATGGTAGAGTACTAGCTTTGAGAAAGTCCAAGGACACTTCTCAGACCCTGAGTTCAAGCCCCAGGACTGGCAAAAAAAAAAAATTAAAAAGACATTACTACAGATACTATAAAATACAAGTAAATTTTATTTATAAATGTATAAGAAAAAAACATCAAAAGTATACAATCAGGGAGATTAAATTTCAGGAATTTGAGGATGTTTTACTATCATGGATACCTTTAATATAATCAATCATATTAGTGATTTAAATATAAAAATGTTATTATATCAAGATACCAATTCATTTGATCAAACTTTTAGCTTTGAATAAACAAAAATAGTTATTATTTCTCTATTTTAAAATACCCATGTAAAACCAACTGACTTCATATTTAATGAAGAAATGCAAAAATAATCTTTCACCACATTGTATTTTAAGCAAAATAGCCAAAATACATGAGAGAAAACCCTTTCCACCTATAATTTTATATTAGAAAAATAAACTGGCCACCTACAAGTATAAGAACAAATATAAATTGCCAAAAGCTAAAAAATTAACAGCATTTTAAAGATAGACATAAAACACCCAAAAAAGCATAAACATAACAGATTATATGACAAAAGTAAGAAAACAAGCATTATGAAAATGAGTACAATAAAAAAGCCACATATTAGCAGAGACTTAAGCTTTAATAGAAAATAATTAGTATCTACAAACTTTAAAGAGTTCATTTTAGAACTAGACCATTCAACCAAAGTACTTTAAAAATATTTATATAATACATCAATAGGAGGAAAAATAGAATATTAAAAAAGTAAGTAGGAATGGAAGACCAATATGATTCTGATTCAAACATTCAAATACAGAGTTTAATTCAGTATTCATTTTTAAATTATTTTAAGTTAACCTCCAAGTATTAGAATTACCAAGAATAATACATGTTTTCACTCAAAGGTCAAGCATTGGAATAAAACAGGGTAAGTCCTATGCCGGTACTCTAAGAATTCTCAAATAGCCATCTCTAGAGGTCAGGAAAGGTTAATTATTACTTTAAAAACTGTAATTTTGCCAGGTTTTGAGGCAGGCAAAGAAATGGTATAATGGCACTTGTAAAAGCAGTAACACCACTTATAGAAACACAGAGTCACAAGACAAAATAGCACATTCCTCAAGTTGCAGATGGGTTAATAACAAACAGAACTGGTCTGTATTTTAAAGTCAATTTACCCTCCTTGAAAACTTGTTTGTTAAACTTGTCATTTAAAATATGAGGTAAAAATCAACATTAATAAATTCTTTAATTAAAAAAAGTCAATTTAATCATCAGAAAGCTTCTGACAAAATTCTGGATTTTCAGCTTCTTCAGAAAAACTAGACAGGATGAGAAACAGAGAAGGGAAATAAGGAAATCAATGAAATCCTCTCAATCTAATTACATTAAAATTTAAAGTGAAGCTACCATCATCAAAGTGGGGACTACCTAGCATTTCCTGCAAATGAAAAAAGAATCCCAAAGCACCTGACTCAAAAACCACTGAGTTAGGGCTGGGAGTGTGGCCTAGTGGTAGAGTGCTTGTATAGCATGCAAAAAGACCCAGGTTCGATCCCTTGGTACCACATACATAGAAAAAGCCAGAAGTGGTGCAGTGTCTCAAGTGGTAGCGTGTTAGCCTTGGGAAAGCCAGAGGACATTGCTGAGGTCCTGAGATTAAGCCCCAGGACTAGCACCCCCCCACACACACCAGTTATATCAGTACCTACAGTCCCCAGAACCAGTACCCAAACCAAACAAAATTCTTCTCTGCCTCACTCAACCCCTGGACGCTAGATATCACTAGCCCATTGCTGGGTAAGCAGCCAGACTTAGCCTCCTAACACTTAGATGAAGTCATTTTACAGAATACCAACAGAACTTTCCTTAAAGTGGAATATTATACAATTGAATAAATTTCAACAAAGATTATAGTGTACCAATAACTTCAGTATAACAAATAGAAGAGCAAACTCTAAAGAGACACAAAAGCACAAAATGCAAGTCTGCCAAGCCTTTTAATGTTAAGGATTCACTTTTATTTACCGTTACATAAGGGTTGCAACAGAAATGTATATGATAAAATGATAAAGTAAGCCGGGCGCAGTGGCTCACGCCTGTAATCCTAGCTACTCAGGAGACTGAGGTCTGTGGTTCAAAGCCAACTGGGTCACAAAAGACCATGAGACTCTTATCTCCAATTAACCACCAGAAAACCAGAAGTAGTTATTTGAGCAACAGCCTTGAAATGAAGAGCTCAGAGACAGCACCAGACCCAGAGTTTGAGCCCCACAACTGACCCCCCCAAAAAAAGATAAAGTAAATAATAATATGTAAAGACATATTTTTTAAGGAAGTTAACACCAAAGTTTGGGTACAGCTTAGTGGTAGAGCACTTTGTCTAGTATGCATTAAAGCCCTGGATTTGGCCAGGTGTGGTGTCTCACACCTACAATCCTAACTATTCAAGTGGCTGAGATCTGAGGATCATGGTTCAAAGCCAACCCAGGCACGAAAGAGTCTACGAGACTCTTATCTTCAATTAACCACCAGAAAACCAGAAGTGGCACTGTGGCTCAAGGGGTAGGGTGGTAGCCTTGAGCTGAAGAGCTCAGGGGCAATGCCCAGGCCCATAGTTCAAGTCCCACAACCTAACAAAAAAAAATAAAAACAAAACAACAACAAAAAGAAGCCCTGGGTTTGATCCCCAGTACCATTAAAATAAAAAAAGGAAATTAGCACCTGGAAAACTCAGAGTGAGGGAAAAAATAAACTACAGAAAATAGCCAGCACTGGTGGCTTACATCTGTAATCCTAGCTACTCAAGGAGGCTGAAATTTGAGGATGGTGATTCAAAGCCAACGTGGGAAGGAAAGTTTATTATGAGTCTCTTATCTCCAATGAACTACCAAAAAGCTGGAAATGGACCTATTGCTGGAGTGGTAGAATGCTAACTATCCTTCAGCAAAAAAGATAACAACCAAGCTGGTTGTGGTGGTTCATGCCCAGGCCCAGAATTCAAGCCCTACAAAAATAAAAAAATCCAGCAGTAGAACTTGAGCAGTGGCTCAAGTGGTAGAATGATAGTGAAAAAACTCAGGGACAGCACCTAGGCCCTGAGGAAAGAAAGAAAGAGAGAGAGAGAGAGAGAGAGAGAGAGAGAGAGAGAGAGAGAGAGAGAGAGAGAGGAAAGAAAGAAAGAAAGAAAGGGAAAGAAAAGAAAGAAAGAAGGAAAGAAAGAAGGAAGGAAAGCAAGCAAGCAAGCAAAAAAAAAAGGGGGGGGGGCCTGGAGTTTGGCCTAGTGGAAGAGTGGCTTGCCTAGCATGCACAAGGACCCGGGTCCAATTCCTTGGTACCATATACATAGAAAAAAGCCAGAAGTGGTGCTGAGGCTCAAGTAGTAGAGCTCTAGCCTTGAGAAAGTCCAAGGACAGGGCTCAGGCCCTAAGTTCATGGCCCAGGACTGGCAAAAAAAAAAACAAAAAAAAAAAAAAAAACAATAGGGATAGCAGCCTAGGTACTGAATTCAAGCCCTAGGATTAGTACCAAAATAAATAAAGTAAAATAAAATAAAAACCAAGGCATTGAGTCAGCAGTTACAGAGATCTAGCCATTCACACATATATTTAAAGAAATGCAAATTAAAAGACAGTATCATTTAGCATGTATAAGCTAAGCAAGAGTCGAAGAATGACTTTTACAATTCAATAATATGAAAATTTTACAAAGAGACCTATTCTAGGTCTTATTCAAAAGAACTGAAATCTTCCAGAATAAGGGAGATAGTTCAACTATGATAATATATATATATATATATATATTTTTTTTTTTTTTGCCAGTTTTGAGCTTTGAATTCAGAGCCTGAGCACTGTCCTTGGACTTTCTCAAGGCTAGAGCTCTACCACTTGAGCCACAGCACCATTTCTGGCTTTTTCTATGTATGTGGTACTGAGTAATCGAACCCAGGTCTTTGTGTATGCTAGGCAAGCACGCTACCTCTAGGCCAAACTCCTGGCCCCGATAATATTTTTAAGATGTGCAAAAAAAAAAAAGGATTGTGTATGACAAATGCTTATGAAACAGCTAAATAAAAACTGTGTAGAAAATGCATATGCATTGATGATCACAATGGAAACCAGCAAGCACTGGCAGGACCACAAAAGCCAGCCAGTCCTTCGCGTGGGGCAGGCACTCAGGAAGTACAGGTAGGAACGGCATGGCAGGATCTGCACTAGACTCTCCCCCTCTAGACTTAGTGCTTTGTGTTCTCTGTTTCTTGCCATCCTGGGGCTGGAACTCAGGGCCTGGGCACTGTCCCTGAGCTACTGTTGTTCAAGGCTAGCACTCTACCACTTGAGCCACAGCATCACTTCTGGCTTTTTCTGTGCATGTGGTACTGAGGAATCGAACCCAGGGCTTCATGTATGCTAGGCAAGCACTCTACCACTAAGCCATATTCCTAGGCCCTAAAATCAGAGTTTACCTTCTATTTGCTTGTTCCATGTCCAACTCCATGTCCAACTTTTTCCTCCCAGGCTGACATTTTCTCCTTTTCCATCTTTAATTTCCACAGGCTGTGAGGTAGGCATTATTATGAACATCGTTCATAAATGATGACATGAATAAACTGTTCTAAAGGAAAGCTCAGCAAAGCCGTGCTTTTGATGCTTCCAAGATGGCCGAACTTCTCACTTCTCCCTTTTCCTTTAAGGTTTACCTGAGCAGGGCTTGCTGGCTGACAGAGCCGGGACAGGGACAACAGGCCTGGCTTCTGCTGTCCCAGGCTTGTATGCTCCTTGTTTCTCAAGGCCCTGTGAATGCTCAGTAGAAGAAGCTGAGTTATCTAGAAGGAAGAATAAAGAAATGAACTTTCTGGGCCAGAGTTTAGCCTAGTGGTAGAGTGCTTGCCTAGCATGCATGAAGCCCTGGGTTCAATTCCTTGGTACCACATACACAGAAAAAGCCGAAAGTGGCTCCTACTTGAGTCATACTCCCACTTCCAGCTTTTTGCTGGTTAACTGGTGATTGCCTCTCAGGTTTGTGTGGCTGGGCTGGCTTCAAGCCAGGATTCTCAGATCTCAGCCTCAAATAGGATTACAGGCATGCGCCCCCACCAGTGCCTGGCTCTCAAGTGAGTTTTCCTTCCTTTTACAGTATAGACTCTCCGAAGTACCTCACTCCAGGTCATTCCCAGCCACCTCGGAGATACCTACCTTTACTCTCAACCATCTGGTGCAACTCCGCATGCTTATAGGCAGAGATGATCTGAAAATTCACAACACTTGAAACACTCAGTCCTTGGTCCTCCAGCCACTGGAGGGTGGCAGCATGGATGAGCTGATGGGACCGTTTGCAGGTCTGAAGTGTGCACTTTCCACGCACAAAGTTCTTGCACACGTGGAACTTGGTACATTTCTCCTTGAGGTTGCAGTACCCATAGGGGGGGTGACCGCCTTTGTTGTACAGCAAACAGACCTGGAGCAGAAAAGGGGGCGCATTTCAAGTCTGACAGTTCATTGCCTTGTTTTTATTTTTTTCATGTGGGTATAGGGACTTGAACTCACTATCTCATGCTTTCAGTGAGTTTCCTTGCTCATGGTTGGCTCACTACCACTTTGAGCTACATCTCTAGTTCACTTTTCTCCTTTTCCTTCCTTCCTTTCCCTCTGCTTTCTTTCTTTCTTTCTTTCCTCCTTTCTTTCTTTCTTTCTTTCTTTCTTTCTTTCTTTCTTTCTTTCTTTCTCTCAGGGCCTAGGTGCTGTCCCTGAGTTTTTTCACTATCATTCTACCACTTGAGCCACAGTTCCACTGCTGGATTTTTTATTTTCTTGCCAGTTCTGGGCTTGGGCTCGGGGCCTAAGCATTGTCCTTGGGATTTCTCAAGGCTAGAGCTCTACCACTTGAGCCACAGCACCATTTTCGGCTTTTTTCTATGTATGTGGTACTGAGGAATCGAACCCAGGTCTTTGTGCATGCTAGGCAAGCACTCTACCACTAGGCCAAACTCCCGGCCCTCACTGCTGGATTTTTGAGACTAGCCTGAGCAAAAAGTTCATGAGACCTCATCTCAATCAATGTGTGATGGCAGAGAGTACTATTATTTCTTCTGCATTGGAATAAAAAAGAAAAGGCTCTTCATTTTAGTAGAATAACTAAAGTGAAAAAGAAAAAAAAAAAGCTGGGGGTATGGGTTAAGTCAATGCATCTTTTTTTAACAAGAATGAGGCCCTACCTCCCTGGCAAACCCAAATAACCCATGCATACAAAACTGAACCCAACTCCCATAGCTTTGAAGCAACTAGAATTCTGATCTAAAGCCAAAGAGGCAAAGAGTAACCACCCTGTAAGAATGCAGTGGGGAGAGTTCAAGGTGACTCACCTCTGGTAAAAGGCCCGGGTCATTCTGCAAAAGCAGGATGCGAAGCTGGGCCTCATTGAGGCCAAAGAGCCCATGGTTTTTCAGGACTTGGATGTTGACCGGGGTGTGGATGTCATGGGAAAGGGTACACATGGACCTAGGAGAGTACAACAGCCTTGGTCAGACGCCCAAGTGAAGCAGGGGAGGTGAGTGCAAGTCCCTTACCAGGGTAGCTTCTAGCTACTGCAATGATAAAAATAAAAATGCTGACTTGGCCAGATATGGTGACTCATGCCTGTAAACCCAGTTACTGGGGATGATGAGATCTGATGATCTTGGTCTTGGGATAGGCATATCCAAAAGCCTCTTCATCTCCAATTAACCAGCAAAGAGCCAGACATGGAGGTGTGGCTTAAGTGGTAGAGCACTTGAGCAAAACGAAGCTAAGTAAAATCATAAGGCCGGCCAGCCACAGAGTCCGCTTACCTAAAAGTGTTTATGCAGGAATTTAGATAAAGCTGACAATAATAGCATTATGATAAGAGCCTAAAGGACAATCGAAGTCATCAAAGTCCCTGAGAATGGCTACAACTAATTTTATTATTGGGAAACATTTTTGCAAGACCTCACTCACAACAAATTATGCTAAGAATTTAAATGAAAATGTTAGCACATTGCACATCACCTTTTTTGAAGGACTATGGCCAAGGATATCCTGTAAAGACTACAAATAAACAAAAAAAAGTTGACGATTGGAAAGAAAAGTGCTCCAGGAAATGGAAACAAAAGGTGTGTGCTCCCTTTGTTGCAGTTTCCATCGTTTTTTTTGGTTTGTTTGTTGGTTGGTTGGTTGGTTTTTTTCTTGTTTGTTCCTTTATCAGTCTTTGGGAGGGTAAGAGGAGGCACAGCAAAAGAGAGGCCCTCTCGACTTATGTAACTGTAGCCCCCTGTATGTCACCTTAATAATTACCATAAAATAACTTTAAAAAAGTAAAATAAAGCGCAAGGCCCTGAGTTCAAGGACCAGGGTCTGAAGACACACACACACACACACACACACACACACACACACACACACACACACACACACACGCGTGCGTGCGCGCAGGGACCCCGCACCCCGCATGGGGCGGCCTCGGGGGGTCCCGGGCCCCCTCCCCGAGCCCCTCACCAGCAGTCGCGGTGAGGGCACCGGCCCAGCATGTGGCGGCGGCAGAGGTGCAGCTGGTCGCAGGCCGGGCACTCGCCGCGCTGGTAGCGGGCGCAGAGGCGCGCGGCGGTGACAGCCACCACCCTGCAGGCCTCGGCCGGGGCGTCCGCGCCGCCCCGCGCGCCGCCCGCCGCCGCCTCGGCCTCCGCGTCCCGGCCGCCCGGCCGCGCGTCCACCGCCTGCAGCAGGAAGCGCTCGGGCCCGGCCCGCAGCAGCACCGCCCGCAGCTGGGCCTCCGACAGCTCCACGTGGCCGCGCAGGTCCCGCAGGAGCATGCGGCCGCCGTGCGCGCACAGCACCTTGCTGAGGAACGAGCACAGCGTGGGGTCCGCCATGGCCCCGGCCCCGCGCCCCAGACTCCTCTCCGGCACATCCGCCCCAGCCGGCCGGGGGGCGGGCCAGGAGGCCCAGCCACGGGGTCTGGATCTCCTGGGGGGAAGCCGGGGACCCTGTGCCGCCCCTCCAGTGAGCTGGGGAGGGGTGTGGGGAGTCGTGGCTGAGCTCACCTGGCCGCAGAGCAGGCCAAACCGAGCTGTGCGCCTGTGTGTGTGTGTGTGTGAGTGTGTGTGTGTGTGTGTGCTGGCGCGCGTGTGTGGCTAGACGTGTGTGTGTGTGTGTGTGAGTGTGTGTGTGTGTGTGAGTGTGTGTGTGCACGCGCGCTCATCCTGGAGCTTGAACTCGGGGCCTAGGCCAGACCCCTGACCTCTACCACTTGCGAAAACAGCTCCATTTCCAGCTTTTTGGTGGCTCATTGGAGTTTCTGACCAGGCCGCCTTCAAACCGTAATCCTTAGATCTCAGCCCCTGGAGTAGCTAGGATTCTAGAGATGACCACAAGACCTTTTTGGTTGGCCAGAGGTGGGGCTTGCACCCAAAGTCTGAGCATTGTCCTTGGACTTTTCTCAAGGTCAGAGTTTTACCACTTGAGCCACAGCACCACTTCCAGCATTTTTTTTTCTTTTTTTCTTTTTTTGGCCAGTCCTGGGCTTGAGCTCAGGGCCTGAGCCCTGTCCTTGGATTTTCTCAAGGTTAGAGCTCTACCACTTGAGCCTCAGCACCACTTCTGGCTTTTTTCTATGTACGTGGTACCAAGGAATTGAACCAGAGTCTGAGTGCATGCTAGGCAAGCACTCTACCACTAGGCCAAACTCCCAGCCCCTACAAAACCTTTTTAAATCTTACTCATTACAGCATCTCATCACCTGTGTCCAGCCATTTGGCAGGACAGATGGGTGTGTCTGTGTGTGCACTTGAGTGTGCACGCGTGAGACAGAGACAGTGACAGAGAGAATGTTTGGAGGTCTTGTGGGTGCTAGTCAAGAAATGTACACTGTCCAGACAGTACAAGAGCGAGGACTCTATTTGCATACCCAATGCTATGGACATGGTACTGGAAATATAAACACAACTACATAGACATGAAAACTTATGACTCTATAGATATAATGTTTTATTACAAAAATTAATATGTATCTATGCCATACAAACCCTCGGCCTAATTTTGATTATGTTCTAAAATCTAAGTGCCAGTGATTGTATATAGAGATTCCCTTCTTGAATACTTGTTTGTTAAACACAGCATTTGAAATATGATGTAAAAATCAGTTAATAAATTCTTTAATAAAGTAACTGTATACTGACCTATATCCTTAACCCATAGCTATTTTAAAATAGCTAGCAGTAATGTTTCTAGAAAACAAGATAAGTAGTCAGGAAAAACAGGCTTGAGGAGCTAAAAGCCTGTATTTTATTGTGCTTGCAGTGAACATTCTAAGGTAAACGGCTCGTGCATAGTCACATTTTATGTAAGGTATAGTGGAGATTCAAAGCTACTCAAGCAAGATCCAGAGGCAGAACCTCAAGTTTGAGGCCAGGCAGGATGGACATTATTACAACCCTGTCACTGGTGGCAAGCCAGGGTTTGTGAAGATTCCTTTAAAAGAGGAAGGCCAGGCACTCACTGGTGGCTCAAGTCAGTAATCCTAGCTTCTCAGGAGGCTGAGACCTGAGGATCACAGTTGGAAGCCAGCCCTGTGAAGGCCTCATTTTCTCTGATCTATCTCCAAGCTCCAGGACTGATTCCATCCCCCACCCCACCCCCACTCACCCCAAAAGGACTCTCCATTCAGGGCTTTTGTCCTGGGACAAGTACAATGGTAAGAAAAGTTGACAGAACTTTTTTGTGCAAACATAAAAAGAGGCATGCTCTAGCAGGTAGCGCGGGGTGCTCACAGGAGACACCTCCAGTTGTTTTGACATCAGTGGTATTTATGGCTAAAAGAAAGTAGAATTGGGATCTGGTTCCTAGTCACCCCATGGGCACAAGTTTCTTTTTGTTCTAACACCTGGTAACATTTTCTCATCCTTGATGTTACAGCATTTATCACTTACACCAAGAGACCTCAAGGTTAGCCTGCTAGACTTGGTTGTGTTGCCCTTGAGTTTTTTAAACAAAAGCTTGAGTCACTGATGTCTGGAATTTTTTTTTTTTTTTTTTTGCAGATAAAGGGTAGGTTCTTCACACATTCCTGTCAAGACAGGTGTCTCTCCTGAAGATAAATATTAACAAATACTTTTTTGTGTGTGCCCCAAAGGGATCATTTTCCAAGAATAAGTGTCTGAAATTTTCTTGCTCAGTCAGGGAGCTTGCCAGTTAGCTGGACACTCAAGCAAGGTCAGAGGGAAAGAGCTGTTCTAGTTTTTCTTTTTTTCTTTTAACTGACTGCTGCTGTTTATGAGGGAACACAGGCTTAAGGCAAAAGTAGTGCTTCTGTGTCTTTGTTTTTAATCAAGCTCTTGACCAATGCAGTGTTTGTCTCTAAATTCCTGGCTGCTCAATCCAAGAACTCATTTTCTCTGATCTATCTTACCTCAACCCTATCTCAAAAAGAAAATAGTATGCCATAAGATTCAGTCCCTCAGGTGAGGCATGAGAAGAGAAAGGATATAGATAACTTTTGAGGGATAGAGTAGTAGGCAACAAAAGCTGTGAAATTTAAGTGCGAAGAACATTATTGGGGGCAGGGAAGGTGTCTCAGTGGTAATGTTTGTCTAGCATGCATGAAGCCCTGGGTCCAATTCCTTAGTACCACATATACAGAAAAAGACAAAAGTGGTGCTGTGGCTCTAGCAGTAGAGTGCTAGCCTTGAGCAAAAGCAGCTCAGGGTAGCTGGGTATGGTGCACGCCTGTAATCCAAGCTACTCAGGAGGCTGAGATCTGAGGTTCAAAGCCTTCTGGGCACAAAGGACCTGAGACTCTTCTCTCCAATTAACCTCTAGAAAACGGGAAGTGGGGCTTGGCTCAAGGGTAGCCTTCAGTTGAAGAGCTCAGGTACAGTGTCCAGGTTGAGTACAAGCCCCATGACCCCTCCCCAAAGAAAAAAAAAGGAAAAAAAAAAAAAGAGAGAAAGCTCAGGATGATGCCCAGGCCCTGAGTTTAATCCCTAGGACTGGCCAAATAAAAAACATCATTAAAGAAGCAGATGTTCGGGGCCTGGAGTTTGGCCTAGTGGTAGAGTGCTTGCCTTGCATGCACGAAGACCCAGGTTCAATTCCTCGATACCACATACATAGAAAAAAGCTGGAAGTGGTGCTGAGGCTCAAGTGGTAGAGCTCTAGCCTTGAGAAAGTCCAAGGACAGTGCTCAGGCCCTGAGCACAAGCCCAGGACTGGCAAAAAAAAAAAAAGCAGATGTTCACATCTGTAATGCTAGCTACTCAGGATCGATATCTGACAATCAACGTTTCCAAGCCAGTGAGGGCAGAAAAGTCCTACAGAGTCTTATCTCTGACTAGCAAAACTGGAAGTGGAGCTGTGGCTCAATGATAGAATTCCAGTCTGGAGAGAGAAAAAATGAAAGGACAGTGCCCGGACCCTGAGTTCAAGCCCCAGTACACATACACACACCATTTCCCCCCCCCCCAATAACTACTCAGTTAATTTTTTTTTGTTGTTTTTGCCAGTTCTGCCTGGCTCAAGCTCAGGGCCTGAGCACTGTCCTTGGGCTTTCTCAAGGCTAGAGCCTTACCACTTGAGCCACAGAACCACTTCCGGCTTTTTGCCTATGTATGTGGTACCAAGGAATAGAACCCGGGTCCCCCTGCATTCTAGGCAAGAACTCTACCACTAGGCTAAACTCCCAACCCTTTTTGTGTCACAGGGTTACCCTGCAGCCACCCCCGGGGCCAGAAGAAGGTATGTTAATTAATGGCTTCCAATCTTTCTCTTCCTAAGTCCATAAGTAAAGATGTGCCCATGCCCTTTCGGTCTCCAACATTACCAGTCCTGCCCTGCCCTGCCCTGGTAGTGTGCCAGGAATTAGGAAGCCAAGAGAGGCAAATCACATCATCTTTTTTTTTTTTTGCCCAGTCCTGGGACTTGAATTCAGAGCCTGGGCAGTGTCCCTGAGCTTCTCTAACTCAAGGCTAATACTCTATCATTTGAGCCACAGTGCCACTTCTGGTTTTTTCCGTTTATGGGGTACCAAAGAATTGAACCTTGAGCTTCATGCATGCTAGGCAAGCTTTCTACCACTAAGCCACATTCCCAGCCCAACATCTTCTTTTGAATAAACCAGTATCTATAGTCAATTATCTTTTTGAAGATACCAACAGAGCAAATAAATGCAGCCAAACCAAATCAATTATTTTTTTATTAAGCAATTTCTCAAATTAAGCAAATAAGAGAAAACATTAATAACAGTGTATTCAATAGAAATCAACCAACATTATCAGTAAATCAAGCGAAACTAACAGATTGGCTAATAAGAAAAGCTGACTATTTAATGCTGGATAGATGCTAAAAATAGACAAATGAAGGCATAAGAGTTTGTTTTTGTTTTGCCTTTTTTTTTTTTGGCTGGTCCTGAGACACAAACTCTGTCTGGGCCTACGTAACTGAGCTCCTTTTGCTCAAGGCTGGTGCTCTACTACTATGAGCCACAGTGCCCCTTCTGGCTTTTTCTGTGATTTAATTGGAAATAAAGAGTCTCACAGACTTTCCTGCCCAGGCTGGCTTCGAACCCTGATCCTCAGATCTCAGCCACCTGAGTAGCTGGGAATTATAGGCATGAACTACTGACACATAACTCACAAAAGCATTTTTAAAACCAGAGGTTTGACAGGTTGGAAAGGACCTGAAGGAATGGACAGTTGAGTTAAACTAAGGGTGCCGGATACCACTAGGGCAGTCGGTTCTGGTATATGGGAATTCGATCCCAAGATACAGAGAAACCACATTCTGCGAGGTTGAATCGGGACTCTTTATTACAAAGCCGGCAACTGAGAGCATATTCATGTCTCAAAGAAACTCAGTGCAGTTAATACAAAGCTTATAGAGACAAACACTACATGATTGGTTTAAGGAAGTAAACCTAGCAAAAGCGTTCACAGAAGCAAAACAAGCTAGGGGGAACAGTTAGATGCAATCGAGGGCAAGCATTCTCTATAGCAAGGCTTTCCTGGAGTCAAACAACCCAGAATACTGCTACAGTTCAAAGAATGACCCCATTTCACTGCTAGAAAGTTTTCCAAAGTGGGTGAAAAGTTCCCATCATTGATTAAGAAGCCACTATGGCATTATTTAGACCCGGTATCCACATTTTAGTTCTCACTGTAGAATATCAGAAAGTGATGGCTTGTTGGCTTTGTGGTAACTGAGAACTGTATGGGCACTGAGGAGATGCTGCCAGATACAGAACAGACATCCCCCAGGAGGAGGGATTGTTCTGCACCTGCACGACTGTCTAATGTCCTCCTGGACATTTACGTAGGATCTAGCACTTGTCTGAGAGATGTGCAATTCATTTGCTTTCTCTGAGACAATCCGTAATGTGTCCTGTGCTATTGTATTACCCTTGCTATAGGTACGGTAACTACAGACTTTCCTTTACCATGGACAGTTAAGGTATGTGGTGTGTTACGATTTACTCGAATACTGGTTTTCATTCTAATGTTATCCACATCTCTAATCTCTCACTTTCCATGAATGTCTTTACAGGAAGTTGGCCTTCCTTAACTCTTCAACAAAACACCCATTCAGAGCAAGAGTAAATGTCTGTCTCATGGCTTCTAACGGAGTCATACCTGAGCATTGATATATTGAATTTCATCTTATTTTCATTATAAATATGTATGTGTGTGTATGTGTGTGTGTGGGAACTCAGGCCTCACACTCTCTCATTTGGCTTTTTCACTGAAGGCTGGTGCTCTACCATTTAAGCCACAGCTCCATTTTTGGCTTTTTGCTCTTTAACTGGAGATTAAGGGTCTCTTGAATTTGTGTATCGGGGCTGGCTTCAAACTGTGATCCTCAGATCTTACCCACCCCTACCTTAGGAATAGGCATGAGCCGTGAGCATGCAGCTTTATTACAAATTTCTTCCCTTCCATGTTTCCGTTGTAATAGACTATTCAGTTGAATTTTTTAAAAAGATATTCATGTGTGCCAATTGTACTACCTATGAATCATCTCAGCATAGCAAAAGAGAGAATGCAAAACAGCTGTTTGGGGTAAAGGGTAAGCAGGTCTTGGGGTTTACGCTGGTCTCCTTAGAGACGGGGTTTCAGGGGGCTGGGTGCAATTAGCATTTTGCATGTGAGAATCAAGTATGCTGAACATCAAGCAATACACTGGATGTTTCCCACAAATAGCAATCATTTTGCACCCTATACGAATTTTGAATGTCTCTCTAGACATTCGTGTAAGACTCACAGCTTGTTCGACAACAGTATACTTCATTTTCTGTCTCGACAATCTGTAAATTCTCTTGTACAGAATATTTCAAAAGTTCTTTCGTTCCTATCATATATACATCAGTGCTATCATTTGCAAGCAAGTTATCTCATGACTTTCTATCCTAACTCTGTTCTCGTTGCTGGGTTTTCATGGTCTCTGCACACCATAGCTTTTGACTGCTCCTCCTCCTGAGTTACTATGTATTCACTATAAACAGGTATAGGCATCGGACGTCTTATATTTTCTAGTACTATAAACGTGTGCCCAAGCGGATGTGCCTTTTATTTCCCTTTCATTCTTTTGTTAGTTTTGTCAAATTTTCCATTTATTTCTAGAATGGCATGGGGTTAGTATATTTATCTCCGACTTGCATTTAAAGATTGCAAAGCAGATGTTGCTAAGGATGTGTCATTTAAACAGGGAAAAAGGCAGAAAGGAGCCATTGAGAACTACTGAACTAGGCCTAAAGGAACTATGAGAGAAGGAAGGAAGGAAGGAAGGAAGGAAGGAAGGAAGGAAGGAAGGAAGGAAGGAAGGAAGGAAGGAAGGAAGGGAGGGAAGACTGTTGTTGGGTCTAGGAAAACAAAAGAAAGAAGATCATCTTTTCATTTGTTGCATATTTCAACCAAGAAATTCAGAAGCTTTAAATACTAATGTAAAAATCTCACAAGTAGAAATACCAACTCAGGTGGAACTGGAACTGGAAATCTGGGCAACTGGCATGGGTTGGTGAGGAAGGAAAACACTTGAATCATAATAGAAAAGGACATATTGGGCCAGTCATCCATGTGCTCCTAAGATGAACTCTAATGCCATTTAATCTGCCCTACATACAAAAAGAAGACCCCAACAGGGACAAGGTGTTACACACAATTTTCATTTCTGCTTCTACATATACCAGAAAACAAAGCTGGTGCCCTAAAGGGTCTGAGGATGGCCCTTTTCATTTCTTTATATCACCAAAGCAAGCCACTATGGCAGCATTTGGGTTTATCAACCAGGCTTGTATGAATCTGGTTAGTGCAATTTAGCCCTCCTAAAATACTGACATTTCCATGAAATCTTGATCTGAGAAATCAGTCTCTGTATTCACACTAATTACAGCACAAATGGCTTCTTTGCCATACATAATCCAGTCAAAGACCCAAACGGGCAGGTTATTTCAGTTGTATCTCTTCATACTATTGCATCTGAGCCAAGCCCCTTGAGTTTTCTAATGAAATATAAAGACAGGGAGATGTGTAACTCACATCAGCTCACTAGGAAGACACTGAACCCTATTTAACTCTGTAGTAATACTTACATTTAACTCTTTTTAGTTTTGTTTGGGGCCTCAGCAAATATTCTACCCAAGATGCAATGTCTAAAGTCCTGATTTCAATGGATATAATTCCATGCCAGTGATTCATTTCAATGATTCCAATGGATATAATTTTCTTGCAACTAACCCCAAACAAAACCACCCTATGCTATCCAGTAAACTAAAGAAGTAGACAGAGAAACATTGATGGAATTGACAAAACTTAGCAATCAAGTTATGTCGAAGACAACGCAAATTCTCCAAAACATTGGAATTATGGGGAGACCTTTAAAAACTAGCTCTGCGAAATGATCACCCTCAGAAGGAATGACTCAACTGGGAAGGAGAGCAAGCTGGGCAGTGGAAATTTTGTATAGCAAAGCTTGGAAGCTACTAAGCTGCTACTTATTTTAAGGCCTTAGGTCAGCTGGCAAGGAAATACCAAAGTCTATTATCTGAGTCGATTTGGTCCTGTAAGAAAATAAAGTGGTTAGGTATCATTAATATTCGCCATTCCTTAACTAATCACACAAGCTTTATCTGATTCCACATATTCGATCAGGTATGCTGGGTAAATCTGACTTTTCTGGAAGATGACATAGACAGTAGGATTCAACTGTGTATCCACACAGCTGTCATACGTGGAAGGAGGGCTCGTGTACGTCATATTTCCTTCAATGGAATCTCCAACAAGGACTCTGGCTACAAACATCACGGTATTTTTGGCATCACATGCGTATCTCTTGTGGGAATAGATGGCTTCTTTTGTAAAGTAATTGCCTAGATATAATCAGAAAAAGATTGAGAATATGATTATAGCAAATCAGATGAGAGCCAGGAGTGTGGCCTAGTGGTAGAGTGTTCACCCAGCATGCATGAAGCCCTGGGTTTGATTCCTCGGTGCCACATACTCAGAAGAGACTGGAAATGGTGCTGTGGTTCAAGTGGTAGCACAATAGCCCTTAGCAAAAAGTGTCCAAGGACAGTGCCCAGGCCCTGAGTTCAAGCCCCAGGATTGGTAGAAAAGAAAGAGAGAGAGAGAGAGAGAGAGAGGGGGGGGGAGGAAAGGGAAATCAGATGATAAGGGACTGTGTCCCAATATCTTACAAATATTTAGGCTAATGCCTATAATCCTAGCTACTCAGTAGGCTGAGATCTGAGGATCATAGTTCAAAGCCAGTCTAGGCAAGAAAGTTCATGAGATCCTTATCTCCAATTGACCACCATAAAACCAGAAGTGACACTGTGACTCAAAGTGGTAGAGTGTTAGCCTTGAGCAGAAGAGCTCAGGAACAGTGCCCTGGCCCTGACTTCAAGCCCCACAGCTGAAAAAGAAAAAAAAAAAAAAAAAAGTGTCTGTATTTCATAGATTCTTTCCCCTATTACCCATGAAAAATCTATTATCATCCTCTAGCATAGCATCTAGGCTCCATTTCAAATCTGCTAGGCTCAGAAACAACAAACTTCTCTAAGATAATATTGCCAAAAATAATATGCCCTTAGTATGGTGATGTATGCCTGTAATTCCAACACTAAGTAGGTAGAGGCAAAAAGATCACAAGTTCAAGGTCAACCTGGGATACATAGTGTGATTCTTGATTCAAAAATAAACAAAGTAAAATTGCTTTTTTTCTAATTGGGGAGGGGAAGAGAACTCCTTATATATAACCACATATATAATTATTTAATTATTTATAACTATTCTTTTATTTAACCATATACATATACATATATATATATATAATTTTTTTATAGGTCACAGGGCCTGAACACGGCCTAGGCACTGTCCCTGAGCTCTTCCACCTACCCCTGAGCCAAGCTCCACTTCCCCTCTTTTCTAGAGGTTAACTGGAGATAAGAGTCTCTGGTCCTTTTGTGCCTGGGCTGGCTTTGAACCTTGATCCTCAGATCTCAGCCTCTGTAGTAGCTAGGATTACAGGTGTGAGCCACCATGCCGGCTTAGCCAGACATATTTAGAAGAGGCTAGTACCAGAACTTAAACTCAGGGCCTGGCCTCCAGCCTTAGCTGGATAGATTTTGCCTCAAGAATTATAATTATTGGAAGGAACATAAAAAGAAAGACAGAATCATGATCCAACTTATAATGATCAAAACAGGATTTGGCAATTCATTGCAGAAACCAACAGGCTTTGCCAACTAGAATAATGAAGGACATGGCTGTAATGGAGGAAGGAGCCCTTCCCAGGCTGAGTTCACATGGCCACAATGGCCGCTACCCCAGGCAGTCATCTGGGAACTCCAGGTCAAAGGCATAGCAAACTGCTATTGCATAGAGGCCAGGGAAGAGGAAGCACACAGGAAGCCAGGCCTATTTTCTGGGTAATATCAAAATTGAGTTCTTTATGGATTATTTTGGGTTTTCGTTTCTTTTCTTTCTTTCTTTTTTTTGCCAGTCCAAGGGCTTGAATTCAGGGCTTGAACACTGTTCTTGGCTTTCTCAAGGACAGAGCTCTACCACTTGAGCCACAGCACCATTTCCAGCTTTTTTCTATGCATGTGGTAACAAGGAATCAAACCTGGGTCTTTGTGCATGCTGGGCAAGCACTCTACCACTAGGCAAACTCCTGGCCCTTATTTTGGGTTTTCACCAGAGACATTTCTGTTACCTCCAGAAATGATCTTTATTATTATTATTATTTTTTTTAAATCTCTACCAAGAGGCCAGGAGCATAGCCTAGTGGTAGAGTGCTCACCTACCATACACGAAGCCCTGGTTCAATTCCTTGGTACCACATACACAGAAAAAGCCAGAACTGCCGGGTGCAGTGGTTCATGCCTGTAATCCTAGCTACTCAGGAGGCTGAGATCTGAGGATCAAAGTTCAAAGTCAACCGGGCTCAGGCCAAGTGTAAGGCGAGAGAGAGAGAGAGAGAGAGAGAGAGAGAGAGAGAGAGAGAGAGAGAGAGAGAGAGAGAGAGTGAGTGTCTTAACAAACAGAAATTCAGCCCTAGATCAGCGAGACCATTATAATACATGTCTTTAAAGGGGCTGTGAACTTATTTTCCCTACTTGTCTACTAACTCAGAAGCATGTATAGACCTAGACTGTGACTCTGCTAGTTAGCTTTCTCTGTTCCAGTACAAACCTTTTCCATATTTGATTTCATGAGCTCCTTGTAAGATGTAGTCAAAATTATTTTCACAGATAGAATCTACGTGGGCCTGGCTTGTGGCATAAAAGAGAAGTTTCTCTTCTCTCTTCTTCATCGTCCATTTCTTCCTAAGATAAGGAAATACAAGATTTAATACCAAGAACATTCCCTTTCCTCTAGTTAATAACATCAGTCCTGAATATGGTCTAATTATCTTGAAATCATCTTAAATCAGCTTCTTTCAAAATGGAAAAGTGAGAATGCAATCAAGAAATCATTGTAGGGCCAGAAGCGTGGCCTACTTGGTAGCGTGATCCATTAGCATACATGAAGCCCTGGGCTCAATTCCCCAGAACCACATACACAGAAAAGGCTGGAAGTGGTGCTGGGGCTCAACTGGCAGAGTGCTAGCCTTGAGCAAAAAGTGTCCAAGGACAGTGTCCAGGCCCTGAGTTCCAGCCCCAGGACTGGCAAAAAAAAAAAAAAAAAAAAAAAGACATCACTGTATACATTCTAAAATTAAAAGTAAGGAAAACCTGATGCCAATGGCTCACACCTATAATCCTACCTACTTAGGAGGTTGAGATCTAAGAATCAGGGTTCAAAGCCAGCCCACACAGTAAAGTCCATTGGACCACGGTCAAATTAACTCCCCAAAACAGCCAGACGTGGAACTGTGGGCTCACATGGTAGAATGCTAGCCTTGAACACGAAAGCTCAGGGATGTGTCCAGCTCCTGATTTCAAGCCATAGTTAGTACCAGCACCAAAAGAAAGAAAAGAAAACAAAGGGAAAAGGTAGGCTGAATCGGGGTAAGAATGTCAAAGGAGGTGACATGACACTGACCAAGACGTCTTGTAGTCACAAACTGCTTTGCTAAGTACACCTCCCATGGACAACTACTTGAACATAACTTAATAATATGAAAAAGTGGCTGGGTGCCAGTGGCTCACGCCTATAATCCTAGCTACTCAGGAGGCTGAGATCTGAGGATTGTGGTTCAAAGCCAGCCCAGGCAAGAAATTCCATGAAACTCTAATTTCCAATTAACCACCAGAAAACCACTGGAAGTGGCACTCTGGCTCAGTGTGGTAGAGCGTTAGCTCTAAGCTGAAGAGCTCAGGAAAACCACCTGGGCCCAGAGTTCAAGCCCCACGACCAAAAAAAAAAAAAAAGTAAAGACCATAGCTATAAAATAATAAAACTGTGGAAAAAATTTTTTTGCCGGTCCTGGGGCTTGGACTCAGGGCTTGGGCACTGTCCTTGGGTTTTCTCAAGGCTAGAGCTCTACCATTTGAGCCTCAGCACCACTTCTGGCTTTTTTCTACATATGTGGTATCGAGGAATGGATCCAGGGTCTTTGTACATGCTAGGCAAGCACTCTACCACTGGCCCAAACTCCCGGCCCAAAACTGAAAACTTTTTAAAGGCACATAAAAATCATTGACTTGTAAAGTTTACAAACTGACAGAGGGAAACTCAAATTCAAATTTATACAATGGAAAAACCACTAGAGGCAGAAAAAACTGTTGGCTACTCAAATAAAACAGTAAATATAAAATGAACAGATCTTAGCCAATCCCAACTTTCTGTAAAGAAATCCCATGATGTAGCTGGGCACTGGTGGCTCATGCTTGTAATCCTAGCTACTCAAAAGGCTGAGATCTGAAGATTACAGTTCAAAGCTGGCTCTGGCAGACCAATCTGGGAGGCTGATCTCCAGTTAACTAATTAACCACCAAAAGGTTCAAAGTGGAATTGTGGCAACTGGTAGAGTACCAGGTTTGAATAAAAAAGCTAAGTGAAATCATAAAGCCCTTAATTCAAGCCCCAGTGCCAGCACCAAAACAGTAAGAATAACTACAATAACAAACCAACAAAAACCCAACCCAAAACATGGCCACCAACCTTTCAAAAGCATCCAAGAGTTTTGCGTTCATGATCTTCTTTATCTTTGTAATCTTGAAATTTTTCATAGTCGTCTTAAAAGTCTCACTAATCATTATATATTCCTGACAGCAGCTATTGAGCTCCAACAACTAGAACAAATGGGAAGCGTGTGAATGGGAAGCAGGAAACTGAGCGAGCCTGAAGCATGCACATGTGTGCCCTTCCCCGTCCCTGCCAGGCTTGGGGCAGCAGGTAGAACAGGCTGACTTTGGGTGTCCAGAGCCTGATCTCTTCACATTTGTGGCTAACAAAGATTAGGCCTAAGGACAAAAGAACATCTCATGGCCAACCAGAGACCTGGCAAGTTATTTGCCTAAAGCGCCAAAACCAACACATGGACACAGGAAGCAGCGATACCACACAGCCATAGCAGATCTCCGTACAAGAGCTGAAGTAAGATGGTCTAGGCGTAGTCTTGCTACCACCAGGCTAGGTGAGATACACAAAGCCAAATCACTGTTACTTCTGAATTTTCTCATCTGTGAAACAGAGGTGTTCCGGGGTGTGCAGTGACTCACACCTGTACTCCTAGCTACTCAGGAGGCTGAGATCTGACAATCAAAGTTTGAAGCCAGCCTGGGCAGAAAAGTCCCTGTGAGATTCTTTTCTCCAGTAAACCACTCAAAAACTGGAAATAGTGTTGTGGCTCAAAGTAGTGAGTGCTACTCTTTTGTGTGTGTGTGTGTGTGTGTGTGTGTGTGTGTGTGTGTGTGTGTCTCTGCTCAAGGCTATATCGCCCTACCTTTTAAGCCACCGCATCACTTCCAAGAGTGCTAGTTTTGAGCAAAAGAGCTTAGGGATAGTGCTCAGGACCCAAGTTCAAGCCAACAACTGATCAAAAAAAAAGCTGAAGTGGATCAAGTGGTAGAGCACCAGACTTGAGTGGAAAAAGGCAAGAATTCAAGCACTAGTAGTGGCACAAAACAAAACAACTAAAGAAAACAAACAAATAATTAAAAACAAACAAACAGGGCTGGGAGTTTGGCCTAGTGGTTAAAGTGCTTGCCTAGCATGCACGAAGACCCAGGTTCGACTCCTTGGTACCACATACATACAAAAAAAGCCGCAAGTGGTGCTGAGGCTCAAGTGGTAGAGCTCTAGCCTTGAGAAAGTCCAAGGACAGTGCTCAGGCCCTGAGCTCAAGCCCAGGACTGGCAAAAGACAAAAAACAAAAAACAAAAAAACAAAGTCGGGAGCATGACCTAGTGGAAGAGTGCTTGCCTAGACTCAGGTTGAATTTCTCGGCACCACATACATAGAAAAAGCCAAAAGTGATGCTGTGGCTCAAATGGTAGAAATCTAGCCTTGAGAAAGCCCAAGGACAGGCCCTGAGTTCAGGCCCCAGGACTGCCAAACCAATAACACAAACAAATGGAAACATGGATTTTTGTTGGTGATGGTGGTAGTGCTGGTGTTTGTTTTAGCTTTTTTTTTCTCCTGGTGGGATAAAGGGGGTGAAAGAAAGGGAGGAAGGGAGGATGAACAAATTCAATCATGCTATTCAGTATGCATTAAGTGAAAAATGACCTGTGTAACTTGTAGGCAGGGATAGAACAAGGAAACTGGGTGAAAATAAAGGGATGACACTGTCCAAAAATAAAATGAAACATATTCATTATCTGACATAAAATATCAGTCCCTCTGTACAACACCTTAATAACACTAATAAAATTATTTTAAAAAATTATAACCCAGGATATGATAAGGACACCTGCTAGCTGTTCATGGAAAACCAACAGGTACATTTCAGGTCTGCCTTTGAGCAGACCTGTGCTCAAAAGTCTACATCCCAGTGATTTACAGAGTGCATTGACTCATTCAAACAGACAAGCACATGGGTATCAGGAAGTCCTTTCCCAATCTCACAGGATTCCTCCACCAATCAGAGAAAACCCACATACCTCATAAGCACTGGAGGGGAGGGAGTTAGCTGCCTGCTGAGGATGAGATTGCCAAGTTGAAGCTTCTGGCTTGCTCACCTGAGAATGATAGCTACAAAGAAGGTAGAGAGAATTCAGTTGGCTCCCATTCCATAATCCCAAATGATATTCTAACCTAACTTCCAGCCATGAAGCCAAAGTTTCCTAGAGAAAAGCACAAATTGTTGTATTCTTTATTTATGTATTTATTTTTGATTAAACATCCTTGCACATCCTGGTGGAATTATACCGGTAATCAGGTTGGTTTTGTTTTGGTTGTTTGTGCCAGTACTAGAGCTTGAACTTAGGGCCTCATGTTCTTGCTTGGCTTTTTTGCTCAAGGGTGGCACACTATTACCTGAGCCACTTCCACTTCTGGCTTTTCATCACTGGTTAACTGGACAGGAGAGAATAAGAGAGTCCCATGGCCTTTTCTGCCTAAACTGGCAGTCTTCAGATCCCAGTCTTCTGCGTAGCTAAGATGACAGGTGTGGGCTACCAGTGTCTTTTTCTTTTTTTTGTGTGAGCCTTGGGGCTTGAACTAAGGGTCTGGGCACTGTCCTGGGGCTTTTCTCAAGGCTGTGGTCTACAAGTTGAGTCATAGGAGTTCCTGCCTTTGTGTGTGTGTGTTTGGGGGGGGGGGATCATGGGGCTTAAACTTGGCCTGGGCGCTGCCCCTGAGCATTTCAGCTCAAGGTTACCACCCTACTCTTGAGCCAAATCCCACTTCTCATTTTCTAGAGGTTAATTGAAGATAAGAGTCTCAGGTCCTTTTGTGCCCGGGCTGGCTTTGGACCTTGATCCTCAGATCTCAGTCTCCTGAGTAGCTAGGATTACAGGCGTGAACCACTATACCCCAGCTGCAAATCAAAACAATTCTGAGATTTAGATTGGCCACCATCAAGAATTGCTGTACCAACAGTGCCCAGGCCCTCAGTTCAAGCTCTAGGAGTCACACGCACGCACGTACGCACACACACACACACACACACACATAAAACAACTGAAGGATGATTGTAAGTCCAAAGCTAGCCTGGGTTAAATAGTGAAGCTCTGTCTCAAACTCCTACCCCCCCCAAAAAAAAGTATAACAGGAAAAATCTGTCCTTGTATTAAAATAAGATTTCCTATTTATCTTGTTAAAAACCTGTGGTTTAAATTGTGGTTTTTTTTTTGTTGTTGTTGGCCAAGGAACATGAAACCCAGAGCAGGAGGTGTATGTCTGCTTTTCCTTTGGAGTTCTGTGAATGTGTTGCATGAATTGTTCTTAAGAAACTGTTGTTTCCTATTTTGAGATTTTTTTTATTATTTAAAGCTTTCTTTAATACATTAAATGGTGCTAAGTAAAAGAAAAAAAATTGCTATAGAAATGTGGGGGAAAAGGAACCCTATTACACTGTTGGCGAGAATGCAAACCAATACAAACCACTCTGGACAACAATCTGGTAATTCCTCAAAAAACTAAAGAACTTCCCAATGGCCCAGCCATCCCACTCCCGGGCATCTACCCAGAACATGACAAGTCAGGATATAGCAAAGACATCTGAACATCCATGTTCACGGCTACACTATTCACAATAGGCAAGTTATGAAAACAGCCCTACAATTGATGAGTAGATCAATACAATGTGATATACATACTGACATTTTACTCATCCATTTGAAAGAATGAGACTGTCATTTGAAGGGAAATGGCTGGACTTAGGATGGTTAGAACAAACCATCCTAAGTGAGGTAAGCCAAGCTCAGAGAAGCAAACAGCACAAGTTTTCTCTCATATGAGCAAGTTAGAGCTAAAATATAACTAACTGGACATGATCACCTATATAGAACTCCAAGCATTCACACACAGAGAAAAGGAGGGGAAGAACCCAAAGAGGTAACTCTCTACCATTTAAAATACTATTTATCAAGACAAATATCAAGAAGTAGAAACACGGGGGGTGGGAGTTTAGCCTACTGGTAGAATGCTTGCCTAGTATGCATGAAGACCCTGGTTCGATTCCTCAGTACCACATATGTAGAAAAGTCAGAGGTGGTATTGTGGCTCAAGTGGTAGAGTGTTAGACTTGAGGAAAGCCCCAGGACAGTGCTTAGGCCCTGAGTTCAAGCCCCAGAACTGGATAAAAAACAAAAACCCCTAAATTTGCCAGGAGCAGTGGCTCACGCCTGTAATCCTTCCTACTCCAAAGGCTGAGATCTGAGGATCACAGATCAAAGCCAGACTGAGCATGAAAGTCCGAAAGTCTGTGAGACTCTTATCTCCAGTTAACTACTAGTAAACCAGAAGTGCCACTGTGGCTCAAGGAGTAGGGCAGTAGCTTTGAGCTGAAGAGCTACAGAACAAAGCCAAGGCTCAGACTTCCCACAACTGACAAAAAAAAGCAAGCAAGCAAGCAAGACAGACATAGAAACTTGGGGGTTTTTTGTTGTTGGTTGTAATGGTGCTTATTTTTTGTTTTGTTTTCTTTTTCATTTTTTGGAGTTATAGAAAGGGAAAGAGGGAGGAAAGGTGAAGAAATGCAATCATGCAATTCAGTGTATACTATATGGGAATTGAACAATGTACCTTATGGCAGGGATGGAAGGGAGAAATTGAGGGGAAATGAAGGAAAGGGTGACAGTGTTCAAGCAAAGAAAGACAGTCATTACCTGACTTATGAAATGGTAGCACCTCCGTACAACACCTTAACAATAAAATTATATTTAAAAAAATTCAAGGGTTGGTTGGGCCAGGAGTTTGGCCTAGTGGTTAAAGTGCTTGCCTAGCATGCATGAAGACCCGGGTTCGATTCCTTGGTACCACATACATAGAAAAAAGCCGGAAGTGGTGCTGAGGCTCAAGTGGTAGAGCTCTAGCCTTGAGAAAGTCCAAGGACAGTGCTCAGGCCCTGAGCTCAAGCCCAGGACTGGCAAAAAAAAAAAAAAAAAAAAAATTCAAGGGTTGGGAGTTTGGCCTAGTGATAAAGTAATTGCTTGGCATTCATGAAGGCCGGGGTTTGATTCCTTGGTACCACATATACAGAAAAGGCCAGAAATGGTGCTGTGGTTCAAGTGGTAAAGTGCTAGCTTTGAGAAAGCTCAAGCACAATGCCCAAACCCTGAGTTCAAGCCCCAGGATTTGCAAAAAAAAAAAAAAAAAAAAGGAAATTATAGTGGAATGAAATCAGATTTCCCAGACCATAGGATGATCCAGATGCCAGAAGCACTTGATGACGAGGCCGCAGACATCACGAACTTCTGAAGACTTACACAGCTGCTCTTTTCATCCGTATCACATCCAGCGAAGAAACAAACACTGGCCTTCTGACCACGTCCGTTTGCGTCTTGGAAGCAACATTTGTTTGAATCATCCCTTAAGAAACAAAAATCAAAAATCAGTCTTAAAAAAATTAAAACTGGGCCAGGCATTGGTGGCTCATGCTTGTAATCCCAGCTACTCAAGAGGCTGAGATCTGACGATCGCAGTTCAAAGCCAGCCAGGGCACTAAAGACCGTGAAACTCTTATCTCCAATTAACCACCAGAAAACCAGTAGTGGTGCTATGGTTTAAGTGGCAGTGTGCTAGCCTTGAGCTAAAGAGCTCAGGGACAGCCCCCTAGCCCAGAGTTCAAGCCCTATGATGGGAACAACAAAAAAAAGGGCTGGGAATTTGGCTTTGTGACAGAGTCCTTGCCTAGCATGTATGAAGCCCTGGGTTCAACTCTTCAGTACCACATAAACACAAGAGGCTGGAATTGGCACTGTGGCTCAATTGGTAGAGTGCTAGCCTTACACTAAAGAAGCTCAGGGACAGTTTCCAGACCCTGAGTTTAAGCCCCAGGACTGGCAAGATAGGCAGATAGGCAGGTAGGCAGGTAGGTAGGCAGGCAGACAGGCAGACAGGCATGTAGACAGACATGCAGAGAGACAGACAGATGGTTCTTTTTTCAGAAGTTATTGTACAACTGTTCTCCAGGGCTACAATGTATTTACATAAGTAAATGAAAATTGTTGGTTAAGAACTTGTATCCTGGGCTGGGAATGTGGCTTAGTGATAGAATGCTTGCCTAACATTCATGAAGCCCTGGGTTTGATTCCTCAGTACCACATAAACAGAAAAAAACCAGAAGTGGCGCTGTGGTTCAAGTAATAGAATATGCTGGCCTTGAGCAAAAGCAGCTCTGGACAGTGCTCAGGCCCAGAGTTCAAGCCCCAAGACTGGCAAAAAAAAAAAAAAAAAAAAAGAACAAGAAGTGGTACGGCTCAAGTGGTGAAGTGTCAGCATTGAGTACATAAATATCAAGGGCAATGCTCAGGTCCTGAGTTCAAGCCCTAGGACTAATGTGAGTGTGAGTGTGTGGGTACGTGCACACGCATACACACACACACACGAACTTTTACACCCCATGTGTGCATGACCCTGAGTATGGCCAGGACCCTGGGTGTAGCCAGGACCATGAACCACCTGTTCGCTCTCCCACAGACACAGCATGTTCTGGTTTCCTATGATGCATAACTCACCTTGGAAACTCAGCTCGTAGTTCTCTGAACCCTTCTGAAATGGCAAAACTCCCCTGGGACAGGACTGATAAAAGGACTCCAGGTAGGAAGAGTCGATGTCCGAACTCGGCTGGTTGTCACACTGGTTTAATTAAATTAAACAGAAACAATGAAGGGGAAAGGTGAAGGATGGCATCTAGGCAATCTCCGCTGTTCTAGCTTGTAGTTTTATTTTTGCCAAAGGATTTGAACAGGAGTGTGTCTCACGTCCCAAGTCAGATTTTGAGGGCTTTTAGAAAGAAGAACATGCATCTATTTTTATTAGTGAATGTGTAGAGGCTCCCCACCCAGGACTGACATATGCCAAAAAAGTATTTTATAAGAAATATGACCTGGAGCTGGGCACTATGACTCAAGCCTGTAATCCTAGCTACTCAGGAGGCTGAGATCTGAGGATCAAGGTTCAAAGCCAGCCTGGGCACTAAAAAGTCTGAGAGACTCTTATCTCCAATTAATCACCAAAAACTAGAAGTGGCGCTGTGGCTCAAGGGGTATGGCAGTAGCCTTGAGCTGAAGAGCTCAGAGATAGCACCCAGGGCCAGAGTTCAAGCACCAGGACAGAGTTCAAGCACCATGACCCACACACAAAAAAAAAAAAAAAAAAAAAAAAAAAAGAAAAAAAAACGACCTGAGCTAGTCATGCCTGTAAAACCACCTACTCAGGAGGCTGGGATCTAAGTGAAAAAAGAGACAGTGTTTACAACTGCGTTAAAACACTAGTACCAGCCCGCGCGCACACGCACAGAGCAATTTACCTGTTTGTTTCCCAAGCCTACTGGAGTATAGGGAAAAAGACAAATATGTGTTTTCCTCCATGTCCACTTTCCAAGTGGAGGCATATTGACTTCAAATATTTTGTTAGTAGTTGCTTGGTTTCATTTATTTTTTCAAATGTTGGCAAGTGTAAACAAGGGCTTCTTGCAGTAGGAACGGCACTCACCACTTCTCCATATTGAATCCACTGACCCGATTTGTGCCTCCAATACCAAAGCCATTTGGTGGTAAGGATGGAATTGGCCAGTTCTGGAATGGCAGCAGAAGGTGTGGAAAGGCGCCGGATAGGATGAAAATCACAAAGCATCTTCTGGAAATCAATTTCACGGTTTCCTACTGAAATGCTGAGAGAAAAGCAGAAGATAATGAAAGATTCCACAGGCTGCACAGGCCTTACTTTTTCAGTCCTGTATTTTGCTCTCCTCTAATGGAATTAAATTTTTAGGGCTGAAAAAGATGTTTACATTTTCTGTCTTTTCTCTCTACTCTCTCTCTCTCTTTTTTTTTTTTTTGTATGTGCAAGGGCTTGAACTTGGGGCCTAGTTCTCAACTACCTGAGCTCCAATACTGACCCTTTTGGTGGTTTTCTTGAAGACTATTTACCATTTACTACTGGACTGGCCTGGACCATGATCCTCCAATTCAGGTTTTCCATGTAGCACAAATGACAGGTGTACACCACCACATTCAGCTTTTACTGGTTGAGATAAAGGGTTCACAATCCCACCCCAGGCTGGCTTTAAGCCAAGGATAACAGGTGTGAGACACAGTTTAATTTTTTTTTAACACAATAGCTATAATTCACATAAGTAGAAAATCATTGGGTTCTGCAGTACATTTTAAGAATGTTATAGGTTAGCACAGTGGTTTATACCTGTAAATCTTAGCACTCTAGAGTCCCAGGCAGGAAGATCTTAAGTTCAAGGCCAACCCAGGCTACAAACTATAGCTCTAGCTATCTTACAAACAAACCAAACAAGAAAGAAAGACAAAAAAAAGAGTTCGATGAAGAAGTCTGGGGATTACTGCTCTACTGAACATTGGGTACAGGGAAATAGGTACAGGGAGGATGACGCTTGCTAGGATAAGCAGATGCCAGCTCTCACCAGAGAGAGTGCAGCGGAGAGTCACACCTGTAATTCTAGCTACTCAGGAGACTGAGACCTAAGGGTTGTGGCTCAAAGTCAGCTCAGGCATGAAAGTCCGTGAGACTCTTATCTCCAGTTAACCACCAGAAAACCAGTGCTGTGGCTCAAAGTGGTAAGTATTAGCTTTGAGCTGCAGAGCTAAGGGTCAGCACCCAGGTCCTGAGTTCAAGCCCTACAGCTGAAACACACACACACACACACACACACATACACACACGCACGCACGCACAAATTGGAAGTAGAGTTGTGGTTCAAGTGGAAGAGCTTTTTTTTTTTTTTTTTTTTTGCCAGTCGTGGGTTTGAGCTCAGGGCCTGAGCACTGTCCTTGGATTTTCTCAAGGTTAGAGCTCTACCACTTGAGCCTCAGCATCATTTCTGGCTTTTTTCTATGTATGTGGTACCAAGGAATCGAATCTGGGTCTTCGTGCATGCTAGGCAAGCACTCTACCACTAGGCCAAACTCCCAGCCCCAAGTGGAAGAGCTTTGAGTGAAAAAGCTAAGGGGCAGTACAAGGCCCTGAATTCATGCCTCAAGATGATAGATAGATAGATAGATAGATAGATAGATAGATAGATAGCCTGGAAAGGAGAGCACATCCAATGCTACCCTCTACTGGTAACATTTGGCAACGTCTCTCTACCCAAAGTTGATTCAATTTTGTCAGACTGGTCCTGAAAATCAAAAACAAAATACAAAGGACTAGGGTTATAGTTTAAGAGGGAGAGGGAGAGGGAAAAGGAGAGGAAGAGGGAAAGGGGAAGGGCAAAGGGAAAGGGAAAAGGGAGGGGGAAGGGGAAGCCTGGCACAGTGGTTCACTCCTGTAATCCTAGCTACTCAGGAGGCTGAGATCTGAGGATCAAGGTTCAAAGCCAGCCTGGGCACACAAGGACCTGAGACTCTTATCTCCAATTTACCTCGAGAAAACAGGAAGTGGAGCTTGGCTCAAGGGTAGGGTGGTAGCCTTGAGCTGAGGAAGTAAGGACAGGGAAGAAAAGAGAGACAGGCAACAAATTCCTGTATTAGAACATGGAATTATTCAAATCATCTGCTCTTTATTTTGTGGAGGGGAGAGGAATACTAAGGTTTCAACTCAGGGTTTCTCACTTGTTTAGCGGGTGCTCTACCACTTGAGCCACATGTCCAACTCAAATCATGTTTTAAAAGTATGCAATTAAGTCAAAGGTTCTTTCATTCAAAATCACTCCGTAAGATTTTTTTCCCTTTCCTTTTTTAAATTTTTTCTTGCAGGACGTTTGAATTCTGGTCCTAATATACCACTTGAGACATGCCACTCCCCCACCTATTTTTTGCTTCAGCCATTTCTCAGATAAGGTCTTCTCTCCCGGGTCTTCTCTCCCAGGCCATCTTGGACTAAGCCCTACTGACATGATGGTTCTTGTCATCTCCGGTTCTCTTCCTCTACCTCCCACGTAGCTGGGATGAAGGGCAGACCACCTAAGCACAGTTGTTGACAGAGACAGGGTCTCTTTCTCTAACTTTTTTTTTGTGGGTCATGGGACTTGAACTCTGGGCCTGGGCACTGTCCCTGAGCTCGCTCTTTAGCTCAAAGGTAGGGCGCCATAAGCCTAGCACTATGCTTGGATTTCCAGTCACTAACTTACACGTGCTTTTGAGGGTCACAATAAGCCTCCTCAATCTGCTCCATGGCCTGGAAATCCACCCAGGTGTTGGAAACCAGCATCTGCCACTGGTAGGGCAGGTGAAAGTGGATTTTGTTGCAGTCGCCTAGAAAGAGACCAGAAGGAAGTCTGTAGGTGAAGACAAAATTCAACCAAGTTCACTGCTGGCTCCCAAAGGCGTGCCCTCCTCACTCTGCCAACATTTCCCTTCTTTCTGTGGCTTTGTGGCTCAGCTTGTATGCCCCATGGAATAGCAGCTAGCTTTGAAAGGAACAATAACTCAAAACTCAGGATCCTGCCATGGAAATTCATCAGAAAATAAAAATTCTGCTGGGCTCACACCTGTAAACCCCTGGCTACTCAGGAGGCTGAGATGGGAAGATCTCATTCCCCAATTTATAGTTACCTTTTCTGGCTCCCTCCCCCTCTCCCGCAGCCGCCCTGCCCTCCACCAAATCCCTCCCAGAACGATAGCTTAGAAAAAAGATCGCATCCTTGTCTAGCTTCTGTCCCCTTTGTGTGACCGGTATGGGTCCAGTCATGAGGGGTGGGGTTGGGGAATGCTATTCAATGAAACTAAAAAATGAGTTAGATGTTAGAGGCCCCTGGTATAGGAATATAGAAAGAAAGAAAAAAAAAAAAGCTCTTTGGGCAAAAGATACATGACTGATTACAAAAAGGTACTACGGGGAAACCCCCCAAACAGGCAGTTAAAGTGGGGGCTGGTTCAGTAGTACGTAAGTATCCATCCCTATAATTAGAAAATGGAGAGAGGCTAAGTAGAAGAGGGAGAAGAACAGGAAATAGGAAAGAAAAGGGGGAAGGGAAGAGAGAAAGGAAAAAGAGAAGAAAAGGGAGGACTAGGGGAGAGAGGGGGGAGGGGAAGAGGGGAAAAGAGAGGGAGAGAGAGGGGGACCGAGGGGGACAGAGGGAGAGGCCTATACTAAGTACGCTTTCTTCTTTTTCTTTCATTCCATCCAGGCCTAGCCCTGGGCAGCCTTTCCTCCCAAGTTAATCCTCTCTGGAAATGGCTTGCCATCTCAGGGGCAGAAGCAGAAGTGTGTCTTACTTCTCCTTGGTGCTCATAAGCAATGTGAACCCTGTACACTGTACGTGGGAATGAAGAATGCCTCATCCACTACGGAAAATGGGTTTCCTAAAATGAAATATCTAATTACCAATTACCTGTCTGGGTATTTACCTAAAAGATGTGAAAGCAAAGTCCTGAGGAAATACTGGCATACCTCTGGTCATAGCAGCTTTGTCACTTACCATGGAGTTTACAACCCATATACAGATGGTCTAGACAGATTTCCTTTGGTCCAACATTCTTCACTGCAGATGTGATACTTGAGACCCCAGACACAGAATCTGTACAGCAAGAGTATGAGTATTTTACATTTAAATAACAATAAAAAATACAACAAGGGGGCTGGGCTGGGAGCATGGCCTAGTGGTAGAGTGCATGCCTTGCATGCAGAAAGCCCTGGGGTCTATTCCTTGGCACCACATACACAGAAAAAGCCATAAGTGGTGTTGTGGTCCAAGGGTAGAGCAATAGCCTTGAGAAAGCTCAAGGACTGTGCCCAGACCCTGAGTTTAAGCCCCAGGGCTGGCAAAAACAAATACAAAAAAAAAAAAACCCAAGGTAACAAAAGAAAGAAAGAAAGAAACATTGATTCCCTGTTGCCTCTCACAACCTGGGACAGTACAATGGGATACTGGAGCCAAAGAAATAAGACCAAACAGAGAGAATGGAGCAAGCAGGGGCCAAGGCTCAAGGTTCAAGACTCATTGGCTCCTGACCAACCAATTCCCCAAAATAAGCCTACTTAGTTTAGTTAGTACACTAGGTATGTGCAGAAAATAAAACAACCATTTTGTGATTACAATCACTGACATATAACAGAGTTTGTGTACATATAAAGAACTGGCTTCCCTATTGCTTTGGGGGCAAAGACTGAAACTTAGACATAACTTGAGATGATATCTTACTTTATCTGTTTCAACCTTTCCAGGATCCAGCGCTCAGCCTTCTGTGTACTGATGAGGCCTTCCAACCTCTTAACCCTTTCCTGGTCTCATTGCTCAGCTTCAAAACTCTCTACAGTTCCTTAAAATGGGGACCATGTTCAAAAAAAAGTTCTGGGATTCATGTTGATACACAGCCCCTCCACACGGAACAGAAATGTAGGGCCAGTGATAAATAGGCCTATGTCTTATACTATGATTGTGCTAATCTGATTTCTAGTAAATGCAGCCATATTTCCATGTAGTTCCATGGTTTGGTCCTCCTCTGTCCTTGTACTTTGGTCTTTGACCACTACCACCCTTTTGTCCATGAGCTTCTAACTCTAGTGTGATTAAAGAAACTGCCATATTCCCTCGCCCTCTCCTGCCCCCCCCCCACACTCTGCTATAGACTCAAGACTTGGGAATCCCTCTGGTCCAGGGACTTACTCTGGGCAGAGACTGTAGAACTTGAGCGTTCATTGGTGGAGCTCACAGGAGTGTGGGTGGAGCCTTGGCCACCATAGTCTCCAATTCTGCCAATGGAGGAAGTCAGAGGTGATTGGGACAGCATGCTAACTGGTCCAGAAGCAGTGGCTTCCTCAGCTGAGGCCGGGATCTGGCTTTGTGGACCTTTACTTCTCAAATAGAATGCATCATTTTCTCCAACAACTGCTGTTTCTAAGCCCAAACCTGTGACACAAAATTGATTGGCATTAGTAACTTCATTCCCAGTGGGAGTAGCATTCTTTGGTGTGTTGTGCATAGCTCTGTCAGTCAAACTGTGTTTCCTCCATATTTACCATTCAAAAATGGCAATCCTGGGTCATAATCATCATCAGTAATTTTGCCAGTGGCCTGGAGATTCCACAAAACGCTCCCATTGTTCTGATGGTTGCTAGATAATGTTCTTTCTCTCTGCTCATTGGTGGTGGCAGCTCTGTAAGTGACAGATCTTGGGGAAGTTAGATCTGTGGCCCCTCCATCAGCCTTCTTTTTCAGAAGGACTTGCTGGATGTCTTGAGTTCCACTCTTGCCCTTGACATTCACATGATCTGATGAAACAATGTCCAGGCCTTTGCTGGAGGTTATGGCTTCAGGTGTTTTTGTAAAACCAAGGGGAAAACTAGAAACAACCTGAGTGGATGGTGAATCCGAATGGTTCCTGTAAAGGAAGTCATTGGGCCCATCATCCTTTGATGCCATCTGGCTTCCTCCAGCTTGAGCTGCTCCTCCAAGACTGGCAACCTTAGATGAGGCCTTGGAAAGCTGAGCCAGATCTTCCCTCCCCAGATAGTTGAACTCATTCACAAGATCATTAACGCCATCCTCAAGAGAAGCCGAAAACCCAGTGACACCCAGGCTGGATATGCAGGATGCATAAGTGGATGAAACGAATTCTTGGCTGTCCTGAAAAAATCGGTCTCTACTTTTGCTTCGAGCCCGTGATGTTGGTGGGGCTCTACGATTCGAGAGAGGAGCTGAGAAGAGGAAAAAAAAATAACTAAGTAATGACGATAAAGAGTTTACATCAATCAGTTTCTACCACTGTGTCTCCTTTGCTATTCCAACCTTGCTGTCCAAGTGCTGTTATTTGTTTGTCCTGCCAGGCACTACTAGCTATTCAGGAGACTGAGATCTGAGGACTGGCGTTTGAAGCCAGCCAAGACAGACAAATGCAAAACTTTCTTCTCCAATTAACCAGCAAAAAGCTGGAAGTGGAGGTGTGACTCAACTAGTTGAATGTCAACTCTGAGTGAAAAAGTTAAGAAACAATGAACACCTAGACTCGGAGTGTGAGTACTAGTACACACACACATATACACAGGGTTTATTTCCTTGTTTGAAGGAAAAAAAAACAAAAAACAGGGCCGGAGCTGGGTGCAGTGGCTCACACCTGTAATCCTAGCTACTCAGGAGGCTGAGATCTGAGGATCAAGGTTCAAAGCCAACCCGGGCACAAAAGGACCTGAGATTCTTATCTCCAATTAACCTCTGGAAAATGGGAAGTGGGGCTTAGCTCAAGGATAGGGTAGTAGTCTTGAGCTGAAGAGCTCACGGACAATGCCTAGGCCCAGGAGTAGGATAGTAGCCTTGAGCCAAAGAGCTCAGGGACAGCACCCATGCCTACTAGTTCAAGACTGATGAATCACCAAAAAAAAAACCCAAAAAACAAAAACAGGGCTTGGAATATGGCTTAGTGGTAGCATGCTTGCCTAGCATGCATGAAACCGTAGGTTCAATTCCTCAGTACCATATCCAGAGAAAAAGCCAGAAGTGGTACTGTGGCTCAAGTGGTAGAGTGCTAACCTTAAGCAAAAGAAACTCAGGTACATTGCCTAGGCCCTGAGTTCAAGCCCCAGGACTGGTGTAAAAAAAAAAAAGCCAGACATAGGTGGATCATACCTATAATCCTAACTACTCCGGAAGGAGCTCATGTCCCAGACTGAAGAAAAACAGCATTAGCAATTAGCTCTGGAAAAATTTAAACTTTTTTTCTAATCTGAGGGAAACACTGCCAAGCAAAAAATATCAAATTGCAAACTCACATATATACTAATGATTGCAATTAGATTAAATGGTGCATTCATACAAAGTTTGGAAGGCAAAAATGTAGAAAATTGAATGTAGACAGGTACAGTAATTATAAGGGTGGTTCTTTCAGTTCCTAGGATATTTTTTATGGAGTTACTAGGGTTTGACTCAGAGCCTGGGCATTTTTCCAAGGCTGGCACTCTATCACTTGAGCCACAATTCTAATTCCAGCTTCTTGGTTGATTAATGACAATAAAAAATCTCAGTGACTTTTCTGCCTAAGTTGGCTTGGAACTGGAATCAGATCTCAGATTCCCGAGTAGCTAGTATGAGAAAAAAAACAATCTTTGCTGTCACACCAAAGTGACTTTATCTTGTAACCAGTCACCAGTACGCGCTGACATTTCCTGGAATTATTTGCTTCTTGACTTCTAATTATCATCTGTGTTGTTTGTGACCAGCCATCCATGTTAAGATGAGTCCTTACCCACGAAGTTACAGACCGCACCTGCTTCTTGAGTGGGAACTTTCCACTGACTTTACCAACCTCCTCCAATTGTAAACGTGACTCCTTACCAAGGAGAAGAGACAATGTCACCCTTTGAGTTAAGATAAAAAACCAAGCAGACCATCCTGCCCGGTATGTCATTCTGGGGAGAAGAAATAAATTCCCTTGATGAAATCTCCTATATCGCTTGTGTTTGTATTTATTTTCTGACACCTGGGGGTTGTTTGTTTCTAACCCTGGGATTGTCACAGGACTGCTTCCTTGGAACCTGTGTGTTTGGCAGCTCGTGGGTTACCTCTGGGGCGGGGCGGGTTCCTGCGCATGTGCTTGTTGTTGCAGATGTCCTGGATGTTCTGAACCATGTCTGGGCTCAGGCCATGCTCTCTCATGACGGCCAGCACCTTTTTGTCCATCAAGTTGTGAGACCTGTTGCAGTTGAGGTATCGGCAGTTCCCCCGGGTGAAGTGCTCACAGATGTGCAGTCTTTCACAGGGGTTGTGCTCGCTACACACCTGTTTGCGCCCCTCTCCTTTGTAATTTTTGCAGATCTGCGGAAGAAATGGAACATTCAATTGCAGTTTGAAGCAAGCCCAGGTGCAGGAAAGTCCATGAGATTCTTTATCCCCAATTGACCACTAGAAAACTGTGACTCAAAACAGTAGAGTGCTAGTCTTGAGCAAGAGAGCTCAGAGACAGCACCCTGGCCCTGAAGCATCGAGCTCTCAAGCCCCACAATTGACCAAACCCCCCACCCCCCTCAAAATCCAGGAAACAAAAACAGCCAACTTCTTTTAATTTAAAAAACTTATTTTAATAAAAAAAAAACTTTTTTTTTTCTGGCCAGTCCTGGGGCTTGAACTCAGGGCCTGTCCCTAGGCTTTCTCAAGTCTAGAGCTCTACCGCTTGAGCCACAGCACAACTCCCGGCTTTTTTTCTATGTATGTGGTACTGAGGGATCGAACCCAGGTCTTCATGCATACTAGGTAAGCATTCTACCACTAGGCTACTCGCCCAGCCCCCACTGCCCATCATTTTCAAACGGAAACTTCAGCTACACATACTATTAGCTACCTAACTACAGGGACCAGCTGTTCACATCTAGTTCAGGAAACAATGACCTTCCCAGACTGGGGTCTCCATCCCGATCACAGGCAAGTGGAAATTCCATTACTAGCTGAAAGCAAGCTTTAGACAGGTACTTTCCAGCCCATTCACTAAACATGGGTGCTACTTGGCCTGGGCACTGTCCCTGAGCTCCTCAGCTCCAGGCTACCTCCCTACTCCTGGAGCCACAGCCCTACTTCCCATTTTCTAGTGATTACTTGGAAATACGAGTCTCATGTTCTTTAGTGCCCGGGCTGGCTTTGAACCTTGATCTTCAGATCTCAGGCTCCTGAGTAGCTAGGATTACAGACATGAGCCACTGCACCCAGCACTCCCTAGATTCTTATAGGATGTTTCACATATCTGTCTTGACGTCAGTGTTCCGCTCAAAATCATCTCTCAATTTGTGTGTGTGTGTGTGTGTGTGTGTGTAAAGCTGTGATCTTTTTCTTTTTTTGGAGAGGTGGGCATGGGGCTTGAACTCAGTCTGGGGGCTGTCCCTGAGCTCTTCAGCTCAAGGCTACCACTCTACCTCTGGACCTTCGTGTTGTCGCTGAGCTTTTCAGCTTAAGGCTACTGCCTTACCCTTAAGCCAAGCCCCATTTTCCATTTTCTGGAGGTTAATTGAGGCTGACTTTGAACCTTAATCCTCAGATCTCAGCCTCTTAGTGTTAAGATTACAGGCATGAGCCACCACGCATGGCAAGCTGTGACTTTTTTCTAATAGTTAAGTAGTTGCACAAATGGGTTCCAATTCCTTAAGTCTGGTTATGAGTGCAGAGTGCAATGCTTCTTATTCAATATAAACCTTTCCTTTGTTCTCCATTTCACCCTCCATTCCTGCAATTTTTTTATGTTGTAAGCCACAGCTCCACAGCTCCACATCCAGCTTTTTTTTTTTTTTTTTGGCAGTTACCTGGAGATGTCATGGACTTCCCTGCCTGAGCAGGCTTCAAATCATGATCCTCACATCTCAGCATTCTGCATCTCTCAGTTTTTAGGTCATGAGGGAAATACATTGAGGAGTCAATAAGTGAAGCCCTCAATAGCTGCCTTCTCCTATGGGGCAATGCTTCTGAATTCTCTGCTGTGCTTTTCTTTCAGAAGATAACTGTGAGATAAAACTTCTCTACTGCAGGATTTCTCTCAAGCCAGATACTATGTTTTGAATGAATCCTCTGATTCTGAAGTCTACATGAGGAAATTTAATTATCCACCATTGCCAGGTGCTGTGGCTCATGCCTGAAATTCTAGCTACACAACAGACTGAGAGATCTGAGGATCCCAGTTCAAAGCCAGCCAGGGCAGACAGATTTCTGACACTCATCTCTCCACAGCAAAAAGCTCTAAGCAGAAATGTATCTCAAATCGTAGAGCATTAGCCTTGAGCAAAAAGCTGGGAATAGGGCCAGGAGTTTGGCCTAGTGGTAGAGTGCTTACCTAGCATTACACAAAGACCCGTGTTCAATTCCTCAGTACCACATACATAGAAAAAAGCTGGAAATGGTGCTGAGGCTCAAGTGGTAGAGCTCTAGCTTTGAGAAAGTCCAAGGACAGTGCTCAGGCCCTGAGCTCAAGTCCAAAACTGGCAAAAAAAAAAAGCTAGTACCACATACACAGAAGAAAAAAAAAAAAACCTGGAAATGGTTCTGTGGCTCAAGTGGTAGAGCTCTGGCCTTGAGAAAGTTCAAGGACAGTGGCTCAGGCCCTGAGCTCAAGCCTAGCACAACAAACAAACAATAATTATCTACTACTATTGTCTTCATCTTTTTTCTAGTAATAGAAGTTCCCAGATTTAGGTAGACAAATGGGGGCATCAAACAAGAAACTACATTTCCCAAGCTCCCTTTCAGCTAACATCTGCCCATATATTAAGCTCTGATCAATGAGATGTGAGCAGATATACCATGTCCATGTCACTTTTTTTTTTTTGCCGGGGGGGGGGGGGGGGGGAGTACTTCTCTGATGTAAACACAAGCAAGCGTTCCAGCCTTGCTGGGCAGGCAATTTATTGCTGAGTTATATATACCTCACATCCTTTTTTCACTATTTTATGACCTGCCTCCTCAAGCCCAGGTCATATGTTAAAAGGAAACTGCTGGAATTTTATTAACTTCCTCTTTACATTCCTGCTGCCTAATAACTTGTACCTAGAGAAGGAAGACATATTTCAGAGGTAACTGAGATGATCTACTGGCATGAGCCCTGGATGAAATCATAGGGTTTAGCTGCCTGACCATACAACCTACTTGCCTGCCCTAACCCAGGCATAAGTTGGCCAACTTTTCTATAACAGATCAGACAGTAAATACTATAGACTTTGCAAGCAATTTGGCCCCTGTTCCAACTACTTAACTGGCCCTGGTAGTGTATGTAAATGGATGTGGCTGTGTTTTCATTTATGAAAACAGATGGCATGGGGCTGGGAATTTGGCCTAGTGGTAGAGTGCTTGCCTAGCATGCACAAAGACCCGGGTTCAATTCTTCGGTACCACATACATAGATAAAACCAGAAATGGCGCTGTGGCTCAAGTGGTAGATTTCTAGTCTTGAGAAAACTCAAGAACAGTGCTTAGGTCCTGAGCTCAAGCCCAGGACTGGCAAAAAAAATAAATAAATAAATAAAATAGATGGTAGGCCAGATTTGGCCTGTACATTATAGGTTACTGACCTCTGATCTATACTAATACATAAATGAATAGATTTTATTTGAATCACTATATTTAGGGTGGGGCAGTCCATTACACAACACCCAATCTGTATTCTCACCTTCCCCTGTTCTCTTTTAAACACTTTTGAAGGCTACCTCTACCAGGAGGTCACCTTGAAGTAATGTATAGCTGTTTCTACTATTATGTCTTCCACTCTTGTTTGCTCACACTGGGTTCCTGGCAGGCTGGCAGAGGAGATGGCATCCCAGACATCTCAGCAAAGCCTTGACTGCCACTTTCAGAGCCCTGGTGCCGACTTTGGAGGGTTTTCTGTGCCTTTTCCAACGTACAACACTCTATTATCTCAATTGAGAAGCCATGACTTACCTCGGGAATAAAAAAGGGGTCACTCTGGACAAGGAGTACGGCTAGTTCCTCTTGGTTAAGTCCAGAGAGCTCATAATTTTTCAGGACTATAAAGTTCTCCTCTGAGAGAACATCGTGAGAATATTTGCATAATTTCCTAGAAGAAAGGGAACAATTGTCAGTGTTTCCATGTCACAGAAACCTTCACTCAGCAAAGATCAGAATCCTCTGGTCCCAAGCACAGGCTGACCCCACTTAAAGAATACTATAAAGAGTTGGGAGGGGCCAGGATTTTGGCCTAGTAGTAGAGTGCTTGCTTAGCATGTATGAAGAACCAGTTTCAGTTTCTCAGTACCATATACATAGAAAAAGCCGGAAGTGGTGCTGTGGCCCAAGTGGTAGAGCTCTAGCCTTGAGAAAGCCCAAGGACAGCACTCAGGCCCTGAGCTCAAGCTCAAGTACTGACCCCAAAAGAAAAAAAGTTGGACATGAAAGGCTCAGTTGCACCTGTATTCCTAGCTACTCAGGAGGCTGGGATAGGAGTTTGAAGCCAGCCTAGGCAGGAAATTGCCACTAAATTACCAGAAAAGCAAGAAATAGAGCAATTATTCAAGTGGCAGAGCACTACCCTTGAGTAAAAGAAACTCAGGAACAGTGGGTGTTTAGTTCAAACCCCTGGATCAGTGCACATGTGCACACGCACACCCACACACACAACTCCTATTTAAACCAAAAAAAACTAAGCAAGGTGCTAATGGCTCACACCTGCAACCCTAGCTACCCAAAGCTGAGAATCTAGATTCAAAGCCACCTCCAATTAACCATCGAAGAGCCAGAAATGAGCCAGGTGGCTCACACCTGTAATCCTAGCTACTCAGGAGGCTGAGATCTGAGACTCACAGTTCAAAGTTAGCCCAGACACAAAAGTCCCTGAAACTCTTATCCCCAATTCACTACCAGAAAACAGAAAATGGTACTGTGACTCAAAGTAGTAGAATGCTAGCCTTGAGTTGAAGCGCGTAGGGACAGCACCCAGGCTCAGGCCCAGAATTCAAGTCCCACAACTGACATGATCCCATGTGTCAACTTCCAGAATAACTGTAGTTACAGGTGTGAGCCACAGATGCTTGGCAGAGACTGAGTTTTCCTAACAGGTTTCCAGGTAGGTGATACATGGGTCTCAAGGCTGCTTCCCCTAAGGAAACAATGGGTCTGGCAGAAGGTTGGTTAGAGCCATGCAAGTACTCTCTACTTGTCAATTCAAAAAGAATTTGACTACAAATCGTTCTTATTTCCTGTAACAGAGCAAACATTTGGAGAAAGCTGCCCCCGCTCAGAGCAGACAAACCGCAAGCCATCAGCTTGGTGAGAACAGGAAATGGTAACTTAAAAAAAAAAAACAAAAAACCAAGATGGTCTTGAAAGAAGCAGCATTATCTCTCTTTCAGGAATCCCAGGCCCAAAGCCTAAAAAAAAAAGCTTTTCCATTCCAGACCTAGAATAAAAGGTAGACATGGTGCTGTGGCTCAAGTAGCAGAGCACTAGCCTTGAGCAAAAAGTGTCCAAGAACAGTGCCCAGGTCCTGAGTTCAAGGACTGGCAAAACAAATGAAAATGAAAGTCCATAATATTAGAACCTCTGGGACATAGCAAAAGCAGGATGAGAGGAAAGTTCATAGGTATGAGTTCCTACATAAAAGAACAGAATATTTCTGAATAAATAAGTTTACAATGCAACTAAAAAACTTCTAGAAAAACAAGAGCAAACTAAACCCCAAACTACAAGATGCAGAAGAATAATAAAAATCGGGGCAGAAATGGATGAAATAGAAATTTTAAACTTACACACACACACACACACGTCAATAAAATAAAAATGTGGTTATTTAGGGAAGAAGGAACAGGAAGCAGCTCACATAACATAATCTAGTAGGCCGGGAGTTTGGCCTAGTGGTAAAGTGCCTGCCTAGCAATCACAAAGACCTAGGTTTGATTCCAGAAATGGTGCTGTGGCTCGAGTGGTAGAGCTCTGGCCTTGAGAAAGTCCAAAAACAGCACTCAGGCCCTGGGCTCTAAGCCCGGGATTGGCAAAAAAAAAAAAAGTGTGTGTGAGGGGGGTGTTGAAATGACCAGGATATGTCAAAAGATAGAATCTAAACAGTGGTCTAAAGAACAAAAGATGAGCCATCAAAAACAGCCCAAATAAAGTAGTATTTGAAAGTCACAAGTATTTTGTGCTGCTGATATACGAGAAAGATTAAGTCTGGTGGCTCACAGCTGTAACCTTAGCTCCTCGGGAGTCTGAGATCTGATGACGGCAGCTGGGGCAGCTTAACTCCTATTAACCACCAACAGCTGAAAGTAGAGCTGTGGCTCAAGTGGTAGAGGACTAGCCTTGAGCAAAAAAAAGTTCAGAGTCAATGCCTAGCCTAGACCCTGAGTTCAAGACCTACAACTGGCACCAAAAAAAGAAAAAAAATTAAGTAAGTGGGTTCGGAGAGGGTATGGACGGGTTATTGGGTCTAAGACTTCTAGAACAGTGGGGAGAAACAAGACCAAAAGAGATGGCATGAGCAGACAGCAGTGGGTGGGAGAGGAAGGGTGGAGCTGGCAGAGCAGATGACTTTAACCACAGCTTCATTACCCAGAGCAAGCAGGACAGAAATCTTGCAGGTGACTGCAAGATGGCTGAGCCTCAGCTGGCTGCTGGCCTCAGTATAGAGAAACAACCACACTCAAGCAGCCCAAGTCTGCAGAGCCCTCATAAACCAGGGCCCTTTAAGATGGGCTAGGGACAGATGCCAAATGCTGAAGATCCGTACATATTCTACAGATATATCAAAAGTGATACGAAAAAACCCGAATCCCCATGCCCAGACTGGAAAGACAACTCAGTGCTAGATGGCTTGCTTAGCATGGGTGAGGCCCTGGGTTCCATCTATAACACTGCAAACCTTTTTTTTTTTTTAATTTAAAAAGTAAAAAAAAAAAAAAAAAATCCCCAGGCTTAATTCAGACCCCGACTAAGTCTTTAAGGCTATCTAGGGATAAGATTTTTGAAAGATTCTCTAAGGATTCTACCATGCAGCAAAGTTTTGGACGCATCACCCCACAGCTGATCTAAAGAAAAGCAGAGTAAGACAAGAGAGTAAAAGGTAGGAGGTGGCAGTGGTATTACCAAAACAATGATTAGAGAAAGTGAGTCACCCAGTCTTCTCTTCTCCCAACATAAAATTCCTTTGAAAGTTAAGTTGAGCAGTGTGATGCATACCTGAAATCCCAACTGCTCCTGGAATCAGAAAGGAAAGACTGAGGCTCTAGGTCAGAATGCATAAAGGCTGGGCAAAAGTGAACAAGACTCTATCCCAAGAATAGCTCAATAGCATATACTGGGCATGGTGCTCGCTCACACCTGCGGTTCCAGCTACCCAGGAGACAGTCTTAGGTAGTGAGTTGGTCTGAAATGTATTAAATGCTCTTATCTGTGTGGAAGAGTTGAAAGATGATGCAAAGGGCCTCTATTCTCTCTTCAGTCCAACTCCCCTGCTCTAACTTGATTAAACTCACTTCTGATTTGTACTGGCCTGAAATCCTTGGTCTTCCTGGGTCTTTTCCTCTGCCCCACCCATCTCAGGCCATGCCTACTCCAAAGTAGCAGATTTCTGTTTGGTGATGAATATGGCCAGGGACACAAAGCAAGTCAGAACCATTTAACACTAGGAAAACTAATCTATACTTATTTTTGCCATCCCTGTATTACTAAAACTTAGAACGTATTTGTCTCTTTAAGATTCCCATCACCAGGCCCTCGTGGCTCATGTTTGTCATCTTAGCTACTCAGGAGGCTGAGATCATGGTTCAAAGCCAGCCTGGACAGGAAAGTCTGTGAGACTTTCATCTCCAATAAACTACTCAGAAGGCCAGAAGTGGCACTGTGGTTCAAATGGTGGAACGCTAGCCTTAAGCACAAAGGCTCAGGACAGTGTCCGGGACTTCAGTTCAAGCCCCAAGACTAGCTAAATAAATAAATAAATAAAATTCTGATCATGGTTCCCTGGAACCTCAGAATCTCACCAAGTTTCTTCCCTTAATTTCTTCATAACACTGAAGACATGAAAAAGTCACATTTGATCAAATTAAAATGAAGCAAATACAAAAAGAACAGAAATTCCCAAATGTCTTGACTACAAGGTACACCCCTTTGTGTCATGAGGATGGAGAAACTGCATGTCCTCAGGGCTACAGCCTGACTACGTGACTCCTGGGACAAAGCTCAGATGACTAGGAGAAGGAACTTCTGGCAAGAGTGTTTCCCGGGTAGGTTCACCCCCCCCCACACACACACATAAATGCTTGAAAATGTCCTACTGTGCTCAAACCCCAACCACTGTATCATATAGGATTCCACTTCAAGGAAATGTCCAGTACAGACAAATCCATACAGAGACAGCAGATTAGAGATGTAGAGATTCCTTTTTTTTTTTTTTAGAGATTTCTAGAAGTGAGGAAAGAGCTGACAGAGGAGTGACTATTGCTGGGTGTGGGGTTCTCTGGAAGGTGATGAAAACATTCTGGAATCTGATAGTGATAATAGTTGCACAACATCATGAATATGCTTGCTAACTCTGAAATATACACTTCTTTTTTTTGCCAGTCTTGATTTCAGGGCCTGTGCACTGTCCCTGAGCTTCTTTTGCTCAAGGCTACAATACCACAATGCCACTTCTGGCTTTTTCTGTTTATGTGGTACTGAGGCTTCATGTAAGCTAGGCAAGCAAGCTACCACTAAGACCTGACCTGAAGTGTACACTTTTAAGTGGGTTTTTTGCTCTTTTAAATAATAGTCAAATAGTGAGCCTGTGGCTCGTACTTGTAATCCTATCTCAGAAAGGAGGGTGAGATCTGAGGATAACAATTCAAAGCCTGGGCAGGAAAGCCCATGTAAGACTTTTATCATCAACTAACCAACAAAAAGCTGGAAATGCAGCTGTGGTCCAAATGGTAGAGCAAATAGACAAGTGCCCGGTTGCTGAGTTAAAGCTTTAGTACCATAAAATAATTATGAAACATTTATAGTAAAATGCTCTATTTTGTTATTTTATAGTAAAGTAAAGGGTACTATAAACAAAAAATAAGCTGTGAAAATGACCCTCAAAAGTCAAATCAAGTAAGACAAACTCAGTTGATAACTGAGAATCTGGTATTGTGTTTTATGCCTGTAATCCCAGCTACTTAGAAGATAGAAATAGGAGGATCTGCAGAGACCAGGTTGGGCAAAAACTCAAGAGTCTATTTGAAAAATGGCCTAAAGCAAAAAGGGCTAGAGTAATGATGCAAGTGTAAGAGCACCTACTTAGCAAGTAGCCCCAAGTACACAGGAGAGTAGCTGGAAGCAAGCCTGTGCTATGCCTCAAAAACCTAAAACAATAAAAACAAGGGGCCAGGAACATGGCCTACTGGTAGATTGCTTGCTTAGCATGCAGGAAGTGCTGAGCCAATTCCTCAGTACCACAAACAGAAAAAGTGGTAGAGTGCTAGCCTTGAGAAAGCTCAGAATCAGTGACCAGGTCGTGAGTTCAAGTCCCAGGACTTGCAAATAAATAATGCTGAGATCCAATTTCATATTTCTTTTCTTTTCTTTTCTTTTTTGCCAGTCCTGGGCTTGAGCTCAGGACCTGAGCACTGTCCTTGGACTTTTTCTCAAGACTAGAGCTCTACCACTTGAGCCTCAGCACCACTTCTGTCTTTTTTCTATGTATGTGGTATTGAGGAATCGAACCCAGGTCTTCGTGCATACTAGGCCAAACTCGGAGTCTTTCTTTTTTTTTTTTATTGTTGGGATCATGTAGAGGGGTTAGTTAGACTGATCAGGTGGTAGATGCATTACTTCTCACACATTGATACTCCTTGTATTTCAAAAGAAACCTCGTGGCAGGGACTAGGTGTGGGAATGTTGTCTGTCATCTGGGTGTAGTACAACTTGGAAAACACTCTTTAGAAAGCAATTTGGAGTGATCATCTCATAACACTTAGGGTAAGCATGAAAATTAACTGTTAGTTAATAATGTGCACAAAGAAACACATGCCCAAAGATTCTAAGCATGGAGGCATAGTAGCAAAAAAAGCAAAGGCAATCATAATTTCAATAAGAAAAAAGAGATGCATTTATGCAAAAGAAAGCTGTCTGGCAGGCACAGGTGGCTCAAGCCTAGCTACTCGAGAGGTTGAGATGAGGATCTCAGTTTGAAGTCAGCCCAGGTAGAAAAGTCCCCATAAGACTCTTAACTCTAATTAATCATTCAAAAACGAGAAGTAGCACTATGGCTCAAAGCAGTAAAGCAATCGCCTTAAGCACACAGAGGCTCTGGGAAAGCACCTAGGCCTTGAGCTCAAGTTCCACAACCAATCCAAAAAAAAAAAAAAGGAAGCAAGCAAGCAGTCTGTTTTAATAAATCAGAGCAGTTTTGGTCTAAAACTTGTAGGACCACAGAAGGGGAGGGGAAGGGAAAATCCAGGAAAGGAGGGGAGGAAAGGGGAAAGGAGAAAAAAGTTAGGGAGGAGAGAGAATGATAGGGGAGGGAAGAAGGGGAAAAGGAAATGAGAGAAGGGAAAAAGAAACGACAGGGAAGAGGAGCCGGGGATAGGAGGGAAGGAGAGAAAAAGTGGTAGTACCTAACTAATATCAACATGACTAGATCTTCAAAACAGCATTGAATAAAAGTTCTAAAACACAGGCTGGGAGTTTGGCCTAGTGGTAGGGTGCTTGCCTAACATGCATGAAGATCCAGGCTCTCTGTTTCCCTGTAGCACATACACAGAAAAAGCCTGAAATGGTGCTGTGTTTCAAGTGGTAGAGTTCTAGCTTTGAGAAAGCTCAAGACAGTGCTCACACCCTGAGTTCAAGCCCCAGGACAGGCAAAAAAAAAAAAACAAAAAAAAAAAACAAAAAAACCAAACTAAAACACATTAATACTTCATTTTGTATATAGATATAAATGTTCTAAAAGAGCAGGGTGCCAAGATCAAAATAGAAGTTTCTCCTAGACAAAAAGGGGAATGAGACTAAGGGAATTAAAAAAAAAAAAAAAAGGGGGGTGGGGGGGGCAAGGCCTATTGTATTTTTATTTACATATTTATTTATTTTACTTATTTATTTGGCAGTACTGGGATTTGAACCAGAGTCTGGTAGACTAGACACTGTGCCACTTTTTTTTAAATTGTAATTCATAGAAGGATTACATTATATTTGCCAGATAGGAGGTGCACTTTTTTTTTTGCCTTATTTTTGAGATAGGCCTTAAGCTTATATACCCGGTCTGAGCCATAATCCTTCTATTTGTGTTTCCGGCACAGCTGGAATGAGAGCTGTAAACAGTTCACTTGCTGCCTGGGCTGGCCTTGAACCACAATCCTTCCTACCTCCATGACCCAAGAAGTTGTTTATTTCACTTAAGCTAAGAAACAAAAATTAAAAAGGAAGGTAAACATTAATTCTGAGAGGTGAGTCACAAGTGTATTCTCTATCCTTTCTGGTATATATTCAGAGTAACATATTTAATGTATGTTCTCTTATTCTTCCTGCATTTCAGTATTTTTCCTCTCAATAAATGAACCAGCTACTCTCCTCATTTACCCACCCCCACCTAAAGTTTCAATTAACTGAAAGAGAAAGACAAAGGCATATAAACAGGAAAGCGCAGGGAGGAAACACCCATATTGGCATAAGCCACAGAGCCAGCGACAGCTGACTTGAAACAGTTAAACAGCAATGGTGCTTGCAAAAAGAATAACCTGAACTGATGGGCAATCACACTTCCTAGAACTACTGTTCAAGAGAAATGAGTAGTTAGGAAGCTGTGAAAATCTGGTTCAAATGTCAGTCAACTCTGCTAGCTACCAGCTATGGGGCATCAAGCAAATTTTTAAATACTCGATGCCAGGTTCCATTTGATTAAGTTGGGGTTTATAATTCTAACCTCGGGAGCTATAGGGAAAAAAAAGATGAATTTAGATAACATCTCTAAAAAGCTTATCTCAGAACTTGGCATTTAATGATTTGTTCAAAAAATGGTACTTGTTGTTGATGTCAAAGCTGGAATATGATTTCCGTGTGTGGGAATATTATTTCAGCAATATTAATAACCAAATTAATGTGCCAAGAGAAACACTTCTATAACACCTAAGCACGCCTGATTACCAATTGAAAGGTATAGGTTAAAGTATTACAAAGACAAAAAAGAAAAGAAAAAGAAAAGACAGAACAAAATCTCATTTAAATCCAGGAGCTGGTAGCTTGCACCTGTAATCCTAACTACTCAGGAGGTTGAGATCTGAGGATTGAGATTCAGTCACCCTCAGTGGGGAAAGTCCATGAGACTCCTATCTCCAATTAAACACCTAAATACAGAAAGCAGAGCTGTGGCTCTAGTGATAGAGCACCAACCTGGAGCAAAAAAAGCTTAGAAACAGCACCAAGTCCCTGAATTCAAGCCCCAGGATCAAAAACAACAACAACAAAAAAGTTGTTGTACTGTGATGACTCTAATAAAAATAGATTTTACCTGTTAGCGATAATTACCAAAGTAATTATGAAGCAAAGGACTGCTATGGTTTAAAATAACTCACTGGAATTGGGGATCGTTGTGCAGAAGGCAAAATAAAGCAAACCAGCTGTAATTTGAAAACTGATGAGTCAAAATGATAGTTATATGAAAGCTCATCAATCACTCTTCTCTACATTTTTTAAGAGTTTTGTTTTGTTTTTTTTTTGGTCAGTCATGGGGCTTGAACTCAGGGCCTGAGCACTGTCCTTGGACTTTTCTCAAGGCTAGAGCTCTACCACTTCAGCCACAGCACCACTTTCAGCTTTTTTCTATGTATGTGGAACTGTGGAATAGAACCCGGGTCTTCGTGCACGCTAGGCAAGCACTTTAACCACTAGGCCAAACTCCCCGCCCTGGAGTAAGTTTTTTTAAAAAACTGAGCAAAAGTTGAAACTTTTAAAATCAAAGGTCAACACTTGCAAAACAACAGAAAAAAAAAAAAAGATCAGGAAACCTCAGAAGGGTTAGACAATGTTAGACTATTCTTTCCTTTTCTCTCTACACACTCTCCTTTTCTTGCTTAATGAAGCTACTGGTAACTTAGTTGCCTTCTAGATACAAGTTCTGGCAATTCAGAACCACACTTTTTTTTTTTTTTATAGGGGATTTTTTTTTTTATATATAGGGGAGAGCTGCTTGAATTCAGGATCTGAGTGCTGTCACTGAGGTTTTGTGCTCAAGACCAGTACTCTACCACTTGGAGCAACAGCTCCACTTCCATTTCTCTGATGATTATTTGAAGATGAGTCTCCAGACTCTCCTGCCTGGGCTGGCTTTGAACCCCGATCTTCAGATCTCAGCTTCCTTAGTAACTAGGATTTGCAGGCCTGAGTCACTAGTGCCCTGCATAGAAGCACACTTTTAAATAGTTACTTCATAACATGTTAAATAAATACTTTATTAAGGAAGTCCATCCAAGCAGTTTAAAAAAATTAAGAGTTCTTTTTCGTTTTATGCGTTCTAAATCAGGAAGTTTCCTGGGGGATTACCTTACCATTTAAAACTCTCCATCCATTTAAACTCTTCTTATGTTTTATTACACACCTATTAAGTTGAGTGGCGAGGTTTTTGCTAGTAAATTAATTGACCAAATGTTTGATGACCATCTTTTTGAACACTGAACATCACCTAAAGCTGCTTCTTTTTGTTTGTTTTACATTTTTTGTGAGTTTCTTTTGTTGTTGTTGATTTGTTTAGTCGACTAGGGTTTTAACTGGAGACCTTACACTTGCTAGCAAAACACTCTATGCTAAGCCAGACCCCTAGCACTTTTTGTAAAGCTGCTTCTTTTTTTTGTTGCCTGTCCTGAGCCTTGAACTTGGGTCCTGGGCACTGCCCCTGGGCCTCTTTGTGCTCAAGGCTAGCGCCTGGCTTTTTTTTTTTTTTTTTTAATTTATTGGAGATGAGAATCTCACGGGGATGTTTCTGCAGGGGCTGGCTTCTAACCCCAATCCTCAGATCTCAGTCTCCTGAGTAGCTGAGATTACAGGTGTGAACCACCTAAAGCTTTTAAGGACAAACTTTTTTTTTTTTAACCTATATGGGAGTCTGTTGTTTTTCTTTTCGAATAGATAGAACCTCTGGACAGAAAAGATGTGAAGAACTGAGACACAGTCATCAGCCTTTCATTAATGAGCCTTTAGATCTCAAGAAAGATGGAAAGGAGGATCAGGGTAGAGGAAGACACTTCTCAGCAGGGCTGGGTGACTAATGGGGGGAGGTGAGAGGAGGAGAAGAGGAGGAGGGAAGAGGAAGGAGAAAGGAGAGGGAGGAGAAGGAGAGTGGGGAGAGCCAAGGGGAAGAAAGAGGAGGGGAGGGGAAAGGAAAGACCAGGGGAGAAGGAGAGGAGGGGGAGGTGGAAGAGAGGGGGGAGGGGAAGGCAGGGAGAAGGAGAGGATGGAGTGGAAGATAGGAGGGGAAGGAGGAAGAGGAGGGGGGAGAGGGAAGACTGGGGAAGAAGAGGGGGGAATAGAACCAGAAGAAGCTGGAAGATAGGTGAGAGGGCCTGCCTGGAGGTAGTTGACCTATGTGGTCACTAGATTGCCCAACTCCTCAGACCCCGGAATCCAGAGACCAGGCCTGAGCAGGCCGGGTCTACACCATCTTGCCACCACCATCTATTTGTGCCACCATGGTAGGTGCCACCGTCATAGGTGTGACCAGAACCAGAAGGTGTTTTGTTCCTTCTTTTTGTGGTTTTTCTTAAGGCCTTGCGCACGTTTAAACTTCCTAGCCCTGAGCTACTCACTGGGAATGGAGAAAACAACTAAATCAAAACGGCACCAGCGGCTCTGTAATCTTAGCCACTCAGGAGACGCCACTTAACCACCAGCAAAAAGCTCGGAGCCGAAGCGTGGATCAGAGCGATAGTGCTCCAGCCTTTTTTTTTGGGGGGGGGGGCGGGGACAAGCCAAGCAACATCTCCAGGCCCTGAGTTCAAGCCCTGGGAGCAGCCCAAAATAAACAAATACAGCTAAAAACTTAAAGAGCCAATGGATCCACCGGCAGTAGCTTCGGCTGGAGTGAGCGCGCTAACTGGGGATGGTCCTTGGAGGGGCGGATGGGCCGGTCAGCCTCGCTGGGTGTGTGTGTGGGGGGGGTAACCCCGAGAAGGGCCCTGCTGGCCTGGTGGTGTGGGCTGCCCCCATCTTGCCGCTGCCAGTTGCCAGGCGCGGTGATGACCGAGGCGGGGCTGGGTGCCGCTGGAGCGTCCGGGGACCAGAGTACCCGGGAGACCACGCAAGCTACCCCGGGCGTCGCTCCCAGGTCTGCCCCCAGCTTCCCCGGGCTCTGGCTCCCCGCCCCCCAATACTTGATCCTTCGGACTCCAATGAGAGGACCGGCAGGGTAGAAGCTGCCCGGGTTCCCCCCCTCCCCCTGCCCACCCATGGACCACGGGCGCTCTAACGGTATCACCAGGAGCGATCTCCGGGCGCTCATAGGCGGGGGACCCGCAGACACAAAAAGCGCGGGCGAAGGCGAGGCCGGCAGCGAGGTCCCCGGTTCTCCCGGTCCCCGCGGCCCCCCAGGGCGCACTCACCGATCCGACTGCGAGTAGTGGCACCGGCCCAGCAGGTTGAGCTTGCAGAGATGCAGGCTGTCGCAGCCCCTGGCGCAGAACTTGCGACGGCAGACCCGGGCTCGAGTGTTGGCCACCACGGACCAGGTGCTGCCGGTGCTGCTGGGGGTCTGGAGCAGCACGAAGCGGTCGGGCCCGGCCTCCTCCAGCACCTGGCGGAGCTGCCCCTGGGAGAGCTTGATCTCCAGCAGCAGCGCGTCCAGGGTCATGCGGCCTCCGTGGGCGCACAGGACCTTGACGATGAAGCTGCACACCCCGGGGTCCGCCATGGCGACGCTCGCCCGGGCACAGCGCGGGGCTCTCGGGGGGTGGGGAGGGAAACGGAGAATCGAAAGTCAGCCGCGTCCCGGGGCGGGCGGGGCTGGGCGCTTTCGGTTTCCAATTCGTCCGAGGTCAGGGCTCGGCGACCTCGCTTAAAGCCAGGCACGATGGCGAGCGGACAAACAGATCGCGCACCCGCCAACGTGCCCGCGATCGCGGCTACGGCTGGACGACGCCTTCCGCTCCCAGCCTCGACGATCGTCAGGTTTCCCCAGCTGCGCCCCGCGACGCCTGCCCGGTGATAAGAGGAAGTTGAAAATGGTCCCGGGGCTCCCGGGAGGAGGTCTGATAAAGCCACCCCAGAAGCGACGTCCCGCCCCCGGGGCCCCACTGGAGCCGCCCCACCCCTCCCCGGAAAGAGCTGACCCTAGGGAGCGCTCCTTCCGACCCGGAAAGTCGGTTTTCCCCTCCCTCCCCTCCGCCCCTTCTCGGTCAGCGCGCCCTGGTTCCGCACTCGAGGAAGGAGCCTGAGCGATCGCGCCCCCGCGGGCCGCCGCCGGCCCGGCCCCCGCCGGGCTCCCGGCCCCCAGGTCGCGACGCGCCTGCTCTTCGGGTCTCAGCGCGCCCCCTCTGAACACTGGCTGCCTGCGGCGGCCAACTTGGGCGCCCCCTCCCCCGAAACCGCCGCCTTTTCGGTCTCCTGATTGTGAGACGTTTCAAGGTGTCTGACCGGTTCCTTCCACCGTCTCCCCTCCACTCACCGTGAGGATGTTTATTCTAAAAGCAAACCTAGGTGTGAAATCTTAGCCTCAGAAAACAAAACAGTGCCCTGATCCCCACCTCCGCCCCCCGTGTTTTCCTTCTCATTCACCTGGGTAGGAGGGGGGGGGTGGTCCTATCCTTTGTTATCATTAAAAAACAGAAAAAAAGCCCAGTGCATCCACATGCAGAAAACTAACAGGGGATCTTTGTGAGTCGCCCTGCGGTAATCCCAGGTCCCAGAGGATCCCCGAGCCCCGGGAGACGTCAGACGCGAAACCGAAACTACGCCCGGAGCCGTGCGCAGAGCCACAGCTTCCAGGTGTGCGGGTCCCGGGACGCCGAGCGAGCGCAGAGCCTGGGCAGACGGAGCGCCGCCGAGGGACGGTGCAGAGCTGGTGGTGCTTCATGTTTGTTCCTGAAATGGGACATTTCCTACAGAGCAAATAATGGTAAAATACTAGAAAGGAGGCATATGCTATTTGATTACTTGTTATTTTGCGGGATGGTGGAGGAAAGAAACATGGTATGCTTGGGACTGTGCTCCTCCTCCTCCTTCTCCTTATCCTCTTCCTCCTTTTCTTTGGCAATATGACTATTTTTTTGTTATAAGTTGGTTTGACGGTTTTTATGCTGCTCTTGACTATTCTTTATATTTAAAGGTATTTTGTGCAGATGTCTATATCTGAATTCTTTTATCCAAGGTCATAGATTAATTAATACCTTTTCTTTTTTAAGAGGCGAAGGTTTATGGAGAGAGAGAAAGGGAAAACAGACCTACAGCCGCACAAGATCTACCTTTTATTTTTTCAAAAAATGTGACATACAGGTGATAGATTAAAAGACATATAATTAGTGGAAGCTTTCATCAATTAAAAAATAACCCAAAACAGAATGCAAACATTGGATGGATCTTGGTTTTTTGATCCAATCTGCTCTTCTTCTTTTGATCGGAGAAGTGAGTTTATTAAAGTTTAGGGTTATTTGGGGCTGGGAGCATGGTCTAGTGGAGAGTGCTTGCCTAGCATGCACCAAGCCATGGGTTGGATTCCTGGATACCACATACATAGAAAAAGCCAGGAGTGGTGCTGTGACTCAAGTGCTAGCCTTGAAAAGGCTCAAAGACAGTGCTGAGGTCCTGAATTCAAGCCCCAGAACTTCCAAAAAAAACATGTTCAGGCTTATTATAGAGATATCTGTCATGTTTCCTACCACTTTCTTGATTTCCTGTATTTTGTTTTTTATTTTCCCTTTTCAGTGCTTACTTTACCAGTATACCACTAGGCCACGTTCCCAGCTCTCCGCTCCCCCACTCCCCTCTTTTTTTTAAAGCCTGATGGGGGACTCAGAATGTGGCTTAGTGGTACAGTGCCTGCCTAGCTTTCTTAAATCTTTTTCAAATAATAAAAATCATAGTTACTCAGGATGCTGAGATCTGAGGATTCAGGTTAGGATTTCTTGCCTATTCTGGGCCTCTTATCTCCAATTACCTAGCAAAAACAAAAGGAAGTGAGCTACTGGCTCAAGTGTTAGAATGCCAGCCAGCCTTGAGAGAAAAAGCTAAAGGGATAGTGCCCTGAGTTCAAGCCCAGTACCAACACACACACACACACACACAAAGAAATAGAAATGGAATACTTTGGGATGAAAACCAGCCAGGCCTGGGTCCACAACATTACCTGATTCTTTGTTGGCTGTGCCTGCTACATCTATAATTGGCCTTGTTTACGGTCTAACAGGTTCCCAGGGACCTTTTACTATTAAATCACTTGAGTCCAATGACTTCATTGTATTTACTGATATTTTTTTTGGCCAGTCTTGAGACTTGAACTCAGATCCTGGGCACTGTCCCTGAGCTTCTCTGTGCTCAAGACTAGTATTCTACTACTTGAGCCACAGCACCACTTCCAGCTTTTTCTGTTTATGTGGTGCTGAGGAATCAACCCCAGGGTTTCATGCATGCTAGGCAAGCAGTCTACCATTAAACCACATTCCCAGCCTTCCTACAATCTTCTATGCAGCCATAGATTAGTCCCTCTGAACATGTAGATGTCTAAGAAACTGTCTTCCATATTCAATGAACGTTTAGAGGAAACACAAATAAGTGTTAAAGTATAAGGGAATCTGGCTGAATGCTACAGCAGACACTCAAGAGGTTAGAGGTGATAATAATACAGGTAATAAATAATTTCCTTCTATTTCAAGTCATGGAAATCAATTTGAGGGCTGGGAATATAGCTCAGTGGTAGAGTTCTTGCTCACTTTGCATGAGGCCTTGAGTTCTTCCTATTCCCATATACACAAACACAGGCCTGTATGTAATCATATATCATGTTGGCTGGGGTGAAGTCTCTCTCTGAGGACTGATATTCCAGCAGCCAAAATTCTGCCTGGCTGTCTGTGTCTCAAGGTCCCTGTGGCCCAGCCTGGCTGCTAGGCCTGGCCACTAACGTTAACCCCACCTCCCATTCACAAGACACTCTCCCATCTTCTTTCAGAGTCCCTTTCTATAAATACCCCTCCCTAGCTTAAAGGCAGCGGCTACTCTCTGTGCTGATGGAGACAGTATGCCAGTCTTGATGGTATTAAACTTTTCTCCCCTCTGGGGGGATATGTTTGGTGTCAAGGCATCTAACGTGTGTGTGTGTAGATAAGACATTTACCAAGGAAACAATTTTAGTTGTTGAAAGGAAGGGCAAAGAAGATATTTAGGGAATTTTAGAAATATGGCCAGCCTCTCAGGAAGGAGCTACTGACAGGAACATAAGATGCTGAAGTGGCCAGGTTTGGTGGTACCTACCTATAACCTCAATAGCAGAAGGCTAAGACAGGAGGATCAAGATGGAAAAGAGAGAGAGAGAGAGAGAGAGAGAGAGAGAGAGAGAGAGAGAGAGAGAGAGAGAGAGAGAGAGAGGAGGGGAGGGGTAGAAGAGTCCAGAGGGAGCACCAGAAAAAGTCAAAGGTGGTAGTCTGTGTCAGATTGGAACTCCAGAGCAGGAGTTAGCCCTTGGGCAAGGGGAAAAATAAAAGCTAGCTCCCAGTACCTTGCTTTGGAGTCACTGGTAGGGCCATCAGGAAAATACGAGTTTGGCTAGAAGGTGACTCCATAATAGTTAAGCCTGGAGGCTATCCGCTTAACACACTTCTGGAAGCCAAACAACTAGAACAACCCGAGTGAACATGGCGTAAGCTACAGTCCAACCTTGACAAATGGAGAAGGAGGGCCACAGGGTGTCAGTCAGTCATGGATTGTAGCTAGCACCACCCGCCCAACCCTCCCTTCTCCATTTGTACTCTGGAAGTGGCTCTTTCCTGGGTTTGGGCTCAGGGCCTGAGCACTATTCTTGGGTTTTCTACCCCTAGAGCTCTACCACTTGAGCCACAGCACCACTTCTGGCTTTTTCTATGTATGTGGTACCCAGGAATTGAGCCAGGGTTTTGGTGCATGCTAGGCGAGCGCTCACCACTAGGCAAAACTCCCAGCCCCTGGAAGCAGCTCTTTTAGAACCCTCTTCCTACAAGAAACAGTACAGGGAAGCAAATGCAATGATCCCTATTCTATCTACCACCCACTAGGAATGCCAATACCCTTACCCTGGTCTAGCACTTAGCCGATCTTCATAGCTGACTAGGTTGGGAGCCCAGTGCTCATTCCTCAGGGGTCTAGGCACATTCTTCAGCCAAAGGTGTGGTTCTTGTCTTAGTCATTCAATCACAGTTGAGCCAATAAGAACCAAGAGACACTTAAATGCATCCCTGGGGTTCCAGACACATTCCATTCTGCCCCAGCATGGAACCACCTTACCTCCCTTAGCTGACCTTTCCTGAGAAGACCTTTCCTTTTCTTACCTCCTAGGCTCTGACCATTAGCTAGCAGCCAGCTCGTGTGAACCTCTGTTGTGTCTATGGGCCAAACTATGTCCATTTGGAGGTTCTGGGCCTCTAACTATAGAGTTCTGACTTGGGGGAATAGAAATACCCACTTACTCCAGGGTCCATACTGGCAAGGTAAACAGAGATATAGCATACTTAAGAGTGGCACCAAGGGCCGGAAGTTTGGCCTTGTGGTAGAGTGCTTGCCTAGCATGCACGAAGACCTGGGTTTGATTCCTCGGTACCACATACATAGAAAAAAGCTGGAAGTGGTGCTGAAGCTCAAGTGGTAGAGCGCTAGCCTTGAGAAAGTCCAAGGACAGTGCTCAGGCTCTGAATTTAAGCCCTGGACAGGAAAAAAAAAAGTGGCACCAGCCACTGCCATATTCTCCATCCTACAATGCAGTCACTATAAATTGTGACTATTTCATAGTGGCTTAGAGAGCAGGATGCAATATCAGATGGTTCTACATCAACTTCTCTCTGCTCGTTGAGGGGCTTGAACTCTGGGCTTGGGCACTGTCCCTGAGCTCTTTTGCTCAATGCTACTGCTCTACCACTTTAAGACACAGCTCCCCTACCCATTTTTGAGCAGTTAATTAGATATAAGAGTCTCACAGGGACTTTTCTGTTCAGGTTGGCTTTGAACTGCAATTCTCTCATCTCAGCTTCCTGAGCCACCAGTGCCTAGCACTATTTGTTTTAGTGCCAGTCTAGTGGCTTGAACTGAGCAAGCACATGGGCACTGTCCCTGAGCTTCTTTTTGCTCCAAATTGTTGTTCTACTACTTGAAACACATCTCTGCTTTCAGCTTTAATTGGAGATAAGAGGGTCATGGATTTTCCTGCCCAAGATAGCCTTACTTGAATCCTTATATTTCAGCCTTCTGAGTAGCTATGATTACAGGTATGAGCTCCAGCACCCAGCTTAACTCCTGTTTTACAGGACCAGAATGAATGGGATTAGCCTAACTTCTAAATACGACAGTCCCAAATAGTTGACAAGCGGTAGAGCCAAGGCCTCAGGATATCAATCAAGACTTCATTTGCCTCATTCTCCCATGGATTTAAGAAGATGCTTCCAGTTTCTCTGAACACTAGCTGACCTCTAACCCTGCTTTTCTTCTTCTTTCAGTGTTTCATCATTGCAGTGAATGCTGTCAGTCTGTCTGGGGAAAGATTGGAAGAGCTATTATAGTGCATTGCTGCCACAGGCTTGCAGGTTCTTTACCTGAGGGGACAAGTCACTTCTTCAATTCACCGGCGTCTGAGTTCAAGCATGGAGACTGGGTTAAGAATTATGATTATATGGAGTAGCTATTCTTCTTCTCCTCCTCCTCCTCCTCCTTCTCCTCCTTATTCTTCTTGTTTTGTTTCTTAAATCTTAATTCTTTGAGGAGTGGGTATAGTGCTGGAGTTTGAACTCAGGGCCTGGTGTGTCCTATGCAAGTATTCTGTCACTGTGCCAAAGCCTCAGCCCTTTTTGCATTAGTTTGTTTTTAGAGTAGGTTTTGCATTATTCACTTGGTTCAATCTTAGACCATGATTCTCCTTTTTTGCCTTTAAAAGATGTTGGGATTTGGGGCAGGAGTTTGGCCTAGTGCTAGAGTGCTTGCCTAGCATGCACAAAGACCCGGGTTTGATTCCTCGGTACCACATACATAGAAAAAAGCTGGAAGTGGTGCTGAGGCTCAACTGATAGAGCTCTAGCCTTGAGAAAGTCCAAGGACAGTGCTCAGGCCCTGAGCTAAAGCCCAGGACTGGCAAAGAAAAAAAAAAAAAAAAGATGTTGGGATTATAAGTGATGGCTCCTCATTTATTACTCATGTCTGTTAGCATTATTGAGCTTTTTGTTTTTCTTTTTTTTTTGCACCAGTCCTAGGGCTTGAACACAGGGCCTGAGCACTGTCGTTAGGCTTTCTTAAGGCTAGAGCTCTACCACTTGAACCACAGCACCACTTCTGGCTTTTTCTATGTATGTATGAATCGAATCCGGGTCTTTACACATGCTAGGCAAACACTTTACCCCTAGGCCAAACTCCCGGCCCCCTTCTCTTTTTTTTCTCTTGTCAGAGAACTTGAATTCTGGGTCCGGGAGCTATCCCTAAGCTTTTCTCCTCAAGGCCAGTGATCTACCACTTTGAGGTAGAGCACTATTTCCAATCTCTCTGGTAGTTAATTGATGATAAGGATCTCATAGGCTTTCTTGCCCTGGCTGTCTTTAAACCGTGATGCTTAGATCTCAGCCTCCTAAGTAGCTAGGATTACAGGTGTCCGCTCCAGCGCCTGGCTTTGGATCTCAATTATTATGAACTAACACTTTCACACTCTAGGGAAACATCTTGGCAACAATCTTTAGCATCTGATCTTTGCCAGAATGTGATGCATTATATCCTGAAAGTGGGCACTGAAGCCAATAAATTCTTCCATATACAGTCATATTTCCATTTATTTAACAGCCTTTTCAGAATGGTAATGTTGGAAATTGGTGTCTATAGTTTAGTTTAAAACAACAACAACAGGAGTTTGGCCTAGTGGTTAAAGTGCTTGCCTAGCATGCATGAAGACCCGGGTTCGATTCCTCAGTACCACATACATAGAAAAAAAAAAAAAAAAGCCAGAAGTGGTGCTGAGGCTCAAGTGGCAGAGCTCTAGCATTGAGAAAGTCCAAGGACAGTGCTCAGGCCCTGAGCTCAACCCAGGACTGGCAAAAAAAAAAAAAAAACAACAAAACACAAGGGCTGGGAGTTTGGTCTAGTGATAGTTTGCCTGGCATGCATGAAGACCTGGGTTCAATTCCTCAGTACCACATACATAGAAAAAAGCTGGAAGTGGTGCCAAGGCTCAAGTGGTAGAGCTCTAGCCTTGAGGAAGTCCAAGAACAGTGCTCAGGCCCTGAGCTCAAGCTCCAGGACTGGCAGAAAAAGAAAGAAAGAAAGAGAGAGAGAGAGAGAGAGAGAGAGAGAGAGAGAGAGAGAGAGAGAGAAAGAAAGAAAGAAAGAAAGAAAGAGAGAAAGAAAGAAGAAAGAGGGGGGTGGGGGGGGAGGGAAATGGGTACCAAGACATGTGAAAGGGTATCAATGTATGTGAATTATTGCACCTTCTATCTGGCAAATATCATGTAACCCTTTTACTAATTACAATAAAAAAATCAACATTAATAAATTCTTTAATAAAAAAAGAAAGAAGAAAGACAAACGGAACAATTGACTGATAAAGGAAAAGAAAGAACTGTTAAGTAATCAAAGGAAGAATTTTTGTTTGATTTTTTTTTTTAATTGTGCCTGTCTTTTTATGTCTTTTATCATATTATTCTACTGGAGCATCTGAGCACATGTGGGAATTACAAGGAAATAAATTAGAAGAGAGTGCAAAATTCGAGCTGACAGGGCACATTGGTATGAAATTAAGCTATATGAACTACACCATTCAGGGAGAAGCAAAACAAATGTTGGCTACTACGAGTCTTCTACGCCATGTCATAAAAATGAAAAGTATATAAACATTAGAGGTTGAGTCAGATGGAATATCCAAAGTCCATGTCAACAGATGTTTGACAGGAGATACGGAAGTAGACGGAGGCTGCAGTCTAGAGATCAGACAAAAGGAGAGTGGAAGAGGGTGGGGGTGGGTGGAGGAGCAGGCATAGGGGTTTTCCCTAAGGTCTTGATAAAGTAGTCTACTGGCCCTCAATGACTGTAGCCTCCAGACATTTTCACTCGTGGGCAGGTCCTTACTGCACTGAATAGGTCCAATTTTGGCAATTAATGAGATAATATAGAAGTAACTGTGGGTTTCTTCATTGCTTCTTTGGGATCCTTTGCTCCGAGGAAGCTGAACATTAGGGTTGTGCTCAGAAGAAATCTAAGTTGCATATAAAGTAAGCTCTCCCCACTACAACCAGCATGAAGATGCACAGCATGTGATAAGCCACATAGAAAGCGACCTTCCTTCCATCCTTTTTTCCTTCCTTCCTTCCTTCTTTCCTTTCCTCCTTTCTTCCTTTCCTTTCCCTTTTTGTAGGGTACTGGGACTTGAACTCAGGGCCTTGAACTCTTTATTAGCTTTTTCTCTCAAGGCTGGCCTCTACCACTTGAACCGCATCTTCACTTCAGTGGTAAACTGGAGGTGATAGTCTTGAGGCACGAAAGGCTAGGGAAAATGAGGCATGGTAAATGGCTGCCAGGAATTCAAAATTATTAAGTTGAAAACACATATCGTCATTCTACTTTCATTAACTCATTTACTTATTTTAAAATTAAGGGACAGAAGTCATTTAGGGGAAAATGAAGCAACTCAGATACAAAGTATTTAAAAACATAGAAATGGAAGGTTTGCTTCTAAGAGAAACAACAGGAAGTCGTCTTTATCCCAAGGATAACTATCTGTTTTATGGCTGGATGCATTCTTACCTATAAGAAATACTTACTTCTAAGAAATACATCCAGTAAAACACTGGGAGTGATTAAAGATAAAACACCTTTCATAATTTGAAATCAGACCCCCCTCCTTCATCATATAACTACCCCATGCCAAAGAGCTGTGTGCCTCTCCCTTCAAGAGCATCCATATTGTTAAAAGTGGGCCTCCTTTCTTCTTGTCTGTTTGTCTGCTTGCCTGCTTGTTTTTTTTTTTGTTTTGTTTTGTTTGCCAGTCCTGGGCTTGAGCTCAGGGCCTGAGCACTGTCCTTGGACTTTCTCAAGGCTAGAGCTCTACCACTTGAGCCTCAGCACCACTTCTGGCTTTTTTCTATGTATGTGGTACTGAGGAATCGAACCCGGGTCTTCATGCATGCGAGGCAAGCACTCTACCACTAGGCCAAACTCCCAGCCCTTGCCTGCTTGTTTACTTACTCACTTAATAAAGCAATACTATTCTTACCATTGTGACTTGTTCAGAAATTCATATTCTGGGATCAAAGTCAAGGACCCAAAGTGAAGAGTCTGTATTTTTTTTTTTTTTTTTTTTTTTTGGTTGTGGGACTTGAATTCTGGGTCTGGGTGTTGGCCCTAAGCTCTTCATCTCAAGGCTACCGCCCTACCCCTTGAGCTAAAGTACCACTCCCAGTTTTCTGGGGGGTAATTGGAGAGAAGAGTCTCATGGATTTTAGTGTCTGGGCTGTCTTAGAACTGTGATCCTCAGATCTCAGCCTTCTGAGTAGCTAGGATTACAGGCATAAACCACTGGATTACAGGCATAAGCCACTGTGCCCAGCTGAGAGTCCGTACTTTTAAAGGGAAACTGAAAAACTTTTATCTGCATCCAGTGACAATCTCATGGACTTTCCTACTTGGGAAGGATCTGTAATCTTCTGATCCCAGCCTCCTGAGTACCTAGGATTACAGGCATGAGCCACCAGTACCCAGTTTATTAACACTTCTTAATGTTTTGATGTTCCCTCAGCAACCCATGGCCTGGTGAAAGACCAAGTGAGATTTACACAGTGGTTTCTAAGGTCTAAAGGTCAGTATAACTATTCATCAGGGTGAAACTGGAGAAAGAGATTCAAGGCTATCAGTCTAAGCTGAAAACTGGATTGATTATCTTTATTTATTTATTTATTTATTTTTTTGGATTGATTATCTTTAAAACAAAACCAGGGGCTGGGAATTTGTCCTAGTGGTAGAGTTGCTTGCCTAGCATGCATGAAGACCAGGGTTTGATTCCTCAGTACTACATAAATAGAAAAAGCCTGAAGTGGTGCTGTGGCTCAAGTGCTAGAGCTGTAGCCTTGAGAAAGTCCAAGGACAGGGCTCAGGCCCTGAGTTCAAGCCCCAGGACTGGCCAAAAAAAAAAAAAATCAGGCTTAGTAAGATACAATTTACATATCAAAAGGCTCCCTTGTTTTGTTGTACATTACGATTTTTTTTAGTACTTTTACATTCATGCAGCTGTCATCACAATCTGAACTATTTTTATTCCCAGAAACCACTATTCTAAAAGCTGTAGGTGGTGAAACATGGTTGTTAGACTTAGGCCCAAAGTGTAAGAGTCCCAAGGCAATGCTTACCATTTACCCCCATATGCCAAATAAAGAGACATGTTGAAAGACAGGGAAAGGAGATTTATGACATGACAGCCATGGGAAGGCAGCATTTCAGTATATCTTCAGGCATCTTTGGAGGTACAAACACTTGCTTCAGAGTTAAAACAGTCCCAGGCATGGCCTGCCTGGTTGACCATTAGCTCAGTCTTTGTCTTTGTCTTTTGTGAATTCTGGAGATGTTTTTACTTTATTGGGGGAACAGAACAGGAACAAGATGCTCTCCTGAATTTTTGATTGTTTCCTTTAAGATAATAAGTAGACACTGCTTGTTTGAGGGGCAGTTGGCCTTTCATAAAAGGTGCATCTATTCTTTCCTCTTGCAAACAGGTGATTGCAAAGGGATTGCAATAAATAATCACTCAGATCAAAAGGCACAGATAGGCAGGAATTTGGCCTAGTGGTGGAGTGCTTGCCTAGCACTCACAAAGACCTGGGTTCCATTCCTCAGTACCAAATTCATAGAAAAGCTGGAAGTGGGGCTGTGGCTCAAGTGGTAGAGTGCTAGCCTTGAGAAAGCCCAAGGACAGTGTTCAGGCCCTGGGTTCAAACCCCAGGACTGTGAAAAAAAAAAAAAAAAGCTAGATGCCGTGGCTCATGCCTGTAATCTTAGCTATTCAGGAGACTGAGATCTGAGTATCGTGGTTCAAAGCTAGCTCTGGCACTATCGTCCATGAAACTCTTATCTCCAATTAACCACCAGAAAACCCGAAGTGGTGCTGTGGCTCTAAGGGTAGGGTGGTAGCCTTAAGCTGAAGAGCTCAGGGACAGTGCCCAAGCCCAGAGTTCAAGCCCCACTACTGACCAAAAAAAAAAAAAAAGAAAGAAAGAAAAAGGAAAAGGCACAGATAGCCAAGAGCGGATGATTTAAGTGAGATCTCAGTAATCTGAGATCTCAGTTCTAAACCAGCCTGGGAAGGAAAAAAATCTGTGAGACTCTTTTATCCAATTAAGCACCAAAAACCTGGAAGTGGTGCTGTGGCTCAAAGTGGTAGAATGCTAGCCCTGAGCAAAAATCCTCAGGAACAGGACCTAGATCCTCAGTTCAAGCTCCATGAAAGAAAAAAAAAAAAAAAGCACAAATAGAAACTGTGGGCAGGGGACAGGATAGAAGATGGCTGTTAATTCAAAGGATCCAGCAAAAGCATCTTTTAAAAATTCCCTTTTACAATGGAACAACAACTTCATCAGTATATTCAATGCTTTTTCAAACTACAGCTGCATCTTTTTTTTTATTATTTTTTTGCCAGTCCTGGGCCTTGAACTCAGGGTCTGGGCACTGTCCTTGGGCTTTCTCAAGGCTAGAGCTCTACCACTTGGGCCACTAAGCCAAACTCCCAGCCTACAGCTGCATCTTAAACAGCCTCTCAGGAGTCAGAAACTTATGGCAATACTCTAAATTTTCGGAACTGTGAATATGTCCGTTGATTTAGCAATTTCAGCAGAGCACTTTTTGACATTATCAACAATAGTTCTGTAGACTGTGGTGAGAAAGCCCTTGCATTGAGCTCTACATTGTGACCGCACCCTAAACTAGATGTGAGGAGTCCGTGAGGAGGAGTGGTGGTTGCACCATCCCCCACAACCATCCCATCATGCTCAGGACTCAGAATTCCCAGACCATAAGACTTCAAGCCTATTTCCACAGCGGAGGAGGTCTCCTCCCTAGTCTGTCATCATTTTAAGTCTATCATAGAATGGTAGTTCCCAGTAGAGTTGGGTGATTAGAGCTTGGATCTGTGGGCGGAGTGTACACACGCACACAGCCCTTATTGTGTGAAATGACTCTTAGATAAGAAAATACAGGGTACTGACTGAGAATTGAAGATGGATCTTTGCACTGCCGTAGTCAGCAAGAAGTTTGAAAGATCTGAACTTCTTCATGGTGGTATATTTTGCCAGTGTAAAAAGATAAAACATTTTATTTAGCTGAGGGTGGTAATTCACACCTGTAACTCTAGCTACTCAGGACACTGATATCTGAGGATCCAGATTTGAAGCCAGCTCAGGCAGGAAAACCCTCAAGAGTTTTATTACCAATTACTCGCCAAGAAGCCAAAAGTGAAGCTGTGGCTCAGGTGGTAGAGTGCCAGCCTTGAGCAGACTTTCTTACTCAGTCTGGCTTCTAACCTTCATCCTCAGATCTCAGCCTCCTGATTAGCTAGGATTACAGTCATGAGCCACCAGTCTTTAATTTGTGCATCTTTAGGTTGTAAATATGTGCCTTTCAGTATCTCTACCTATCCATCTGGTTTGTTACATACAAATATATATATATATATATATATATATATATATGCATCTGTGAATTAGGTTGTCACTCTTTGACTTCAAGGGAGAACAAGAAGATGGACTGACAGCTGGATCTAGAGGACTATAAATGAAGCTAAAAAATGATAGTATGCTTTCCAAGCGTGTAGGCTAGGTGTTCAGGATGGCATGCACAACACTTCATTAAGCCCAGTTATCCGTGAACTATTAAGATGTTAGTTCTCTCCCCACAACCCTACCTCAAATTTGGGGTTAGAGGTCAGAATTCTGCTTTTGTTGGCCACATTGCTTACAACTTGAGCCAGCCCTCCTCCATGTAAACCCTCCCCCGCTACTTTTTTTTTTTCCTAATTATTTTTGGATTAGGTCCTGAGTGTTTTTCAGATCCCAGAAACTTTCTCCTACCTTCAATTCCCAAGTAATAGAAATGATAGGCTGGCACCCACTACACTGGCCTTGCTGAATGAGATGGGGATCTCGGCTTCCTTCTAACACCCCTCCCACCCCCGTTTATCCCAAACCCTGATCCTTCCAATCTCCCTCTTTCCTGAGTAGCTGGGATTACAGCCTTCAGCTGCTGTGCTAGGCCTAACAAGTTCATTCTTTTTTTTTTTTTTTTGCGGGTCCTGGGGCTTGAACTCAGGGGCTGCGTGCTGATCTTGAACCTCTCTTGTGTCCACCTGGACTACTTCGGGCCTCTGCTGAGTAGATTACTGGAGATAAAAGAGTCTCACGGACTTTCCTGCCCCAGGCTGGCTCTGAGCCTCCAGTCTCAGCCACCTGAGTAGCCAGGACTCCAGGTGTGCGCCGCCGGCCGGCCGGTCCAGTCGCTTGATCTCGAGGGTCTGATTCGACGCTCTCGGAGGTCTCCTCCCACTCCGCCATCTCCCCAGCCCAGCCCATCTCGAAGGCTGCCTCGGTGGCGGGGTCAGTGGGGTTCTTTCCGTTCCTAGTGTGTGTGCTGGAGCCGAAGAGGCTCTATCTGGATGCTCCTTCCTCCTCCAAAGGTCAACCCCTTCGGTTTAGCAGAAAATAAAGATCAGTCAATCAAACGTAGTGCTTCCTGCCACCAGCCAGGGCACAACCGGACTCCGGAGAGGGCCAGGGGCCGCGGAGGAGCCCCGGCCCTGGAACACGAGCGCCAGCACGACCAGCGACGCGGAACCAAAGTGCGGTGTGCGCCGCGTTTCCGGCGACCTCGTCTTCCGGTAACACCCGGGCGCGGTTGCCCTGGAGACGGAGCTGGCTGAATCGATGCCGCTACGGCGCCGGAGCTCGGCCTTGGCTCGCCATCTGCAGACGGGGTTCGCAGGACCGACGCCAAGATGGTGAGTGGCTTCGGATGAGAAGGGAGAACTTTTGAGTAGGTCCTGGGCCCTGAGGTCAGAGATTCCCAGCACACGTTGGGGGAAAACTCTAGATTTGACAAACCTCAGGGGGACCGCAGTGGGGGTGGGGAAGCTCCTTGTGCACCCGGATTCCCACGGGGGAAGGGAAGGGAGGCAAAGGTAAAACCTGGATGCTTGCTTCTCTCCTGCTTCTTCAGGGAGCGGAAAACCCAACGTGGGCAGGCCGAGATGGCAGAAGCTGCGTGAAAAGCATCTTGTGTGGATAAAGAAGTTGGAACTGGGGCCGGGAGTTTGGCCTAGTGGTAGAGTGCTTGCCTAGCATTGCACCAAGACCCGGGTTTGATTCCTCGGTACCACATACATAGAAAAACAACAACAACTGGAAATGGTGCTGTGGCTCAAGAGGTAGAGCGCTAGCCTTGACGAAAGCTCAAGGACAGTGTTCTGGCCCCAGGACTGGCAAAAGTTGGGACTAGTTGGCTCAGCAAAGTGCAGGGTGATAGATCTTGAGAGAGAGAGAGAGAGAGAGAGAGAGAGAGAGAGAGAGAGAGAGAGAGAGAGAGAGAGAGAGAGAGAGAGAGAGAGAGAGAGAGAAAATAGGTGGGTGTTTAGCTTCTTCTCGATTTGTCTTGTAAATTTGTGGCACTGTCATTCTCAAAAATTGACCATCAGATGTAAAGTTTCTTGGCCTTGTTGCTCTTTTATTTCCTTAAAATTAGGTTTATCTGCCTGCCTGTCTCTCTGCCTGCCTACTTACCTACCTGTCTGTCTGCCTGCCTGTCTATGTATCTATCAATCTTTGCTGGTGGAGTGTGGGAAAAAGGGAACTCTATTGCACTGTTGGTGGTACTGTAAACTAGTACAACCACTCTGAAAGGTAGTTCAGAGGTTCCTTAAAAAGCAACATAGAAGTACCCTATGAGGCAACCATACCACTCTTGTGCATCTACCCAGAACATTTTAAGTCAGGATATGATAAAGATACTTGTGTATCCGTGTTAATTGCGGCACTATTCAAGTTATAGAGACAGCCCAGATGTCCCACAACAGATGAGTGGAGCAATAAAACATGGTAAATATACATAATAGAATTTTACTCATCTATTACAAAGAATAAGATCTGTCATTTACAGAGAAATGAATGGATCTAGGACAAATCATGCTAAGTGAGGTAAGCCAAGCTCAGAGAGAGAAACTGTTTTCTCTCATATGTGGAAGCTAGAGCTAAAATATAACTGGACAGGATAACTTATACAGGACTCATGGCATTCACACAGTCAGACTAAAGTGGGATATCTTTAGGAGAAAAACTCAAAGGGTAACTACTCCGAACATTTAAAAGACTATTTGTGCTGGGCGCCGGTGGCTCACACCTGTAATCCTACCTACTCCAGAGGCTGAGATCTGAGGCTCACAATTCAAAGCCAGTCCAGGCATGAAAGTCCGTGAGACTCTTATCTCCAATTAACCACCAGAAAACTGGAAGTGGTGCTGTGTCACAGTGGTACAGTGTTAGCCTAGAGCAGAAGAGCTCAAGGCTAGAGTTCAAGCCCCATGACAGAGAAAAAACAAAAAAATCAAACAACAACAAAAAAACCCAACAATTTGTCAAAACCAACTCCAGGAAATAGAAATGTGGGCTTTGTTGTTGTTGATGGTAGTGGTAGTATTTGTGTGTTTACTTTGGGTTTCCTTTCTGTGGGGTAGAAGAGGAACAAGAAAAGGAGGAATGAAGGGTGAAGAAATGTAGTCATGCTATTCAGTATACACTATGTGGAAAATGACCTATGTAATTTTTGGGTATGGATGAGAGGCAGAAACTGGAGAAAAGCAAAGAAAGGGGTGACATTGTTTTAATATATATATATATATGTACTCATTACTTGACTTATAAAATGGTAACCCTTCTGTGAAACACCTTAATAAAATACTTTTATTCATTTTTGTTGGTTGAGGGGCTTGAACTCAGGGCCTGGGCCTTGTCTCTAATCTTTCTTGCTCAAGGCTAGTACTTTACCTCTTTAAGTCACAGTACCACTTCCTGTTTTCAGGTGGTTAATTGGTAGTTAATGTCTTTTCCTGCCCTGGTTGGCAGTATACCACAATCTTCAGCCTCCTGAGAAGCTAGGATTACAGGCATGAGTTAACAGCACCTGGCTATTTTTTTTTTTTTTTGCCAGTCCTAGAGCTTAAACTCAAGACCTAGGAACTGTCCCTGAGCTATTGCTCAAGGTAAGTACTCTACCACTATGCCACCTTCCCAGCCCCTACATTTTTATATTATTATTATTATTATTATTATTACTATTATTGGTCATGGGGCTTGAACTTGGCTTAGGATCTGTCCCTGAGCTCTTCAGCTCAAGGCTCTACCTTACCCTTAAGTCAAGCCCTACTTCCCATTTTCTAGAGGTTAATTGGAGATGAGAGTCTCAGGTCCTTTAGTGCCTGGGCTGGCTTTGAACCTTTATCCTCAGATTTCAGCCTCCTGAGTAGCTAGTATTACAGGCATGAGCCACCGTGCCTGGCTCCTACAGTTTTTTAAAATGTACTTTTGTCTCTCCTTTTACAGATGCTCTCAAGAGCCAAACCTGCAGTAGGCGGGGAACCACAGCACACTGACAAAAGAAAGAAGAAAGGTAGGAAGATTCCAAAACTTGAGGAGCTACTTTCACAAAGAGATTTCACTGGAGCTATTACTCTCTTGGAGGTAATGTCCAAAGAAGATCGACTACTTCTTATTCTGATATATTTCTGACTTGATGACAGACAAGGGCTGGAGTGAATGTTTTTTACTGTGGGAAAATTCTGGGATTTCTTCAAAGAAGCCCCTGTTAAATCTAGTTAACCAGAGATTCCAAATTTCAAGTTAAGTATAAACCTGGGTAAAGATAAATATAGAGGCTGGGAGCATAGTCTAGTGGTAGAGTGTTCATCCAACATGCACAAAGACCTGGGTACCACATACATAGAAAAACCTGAAGTGGTGCTGTGGCTTTAGTGGCAGAGAGCTAGCCTTAAGCAAAAAGTGTTGCTGGGGGCTCAATGGCTCACTCAGGCATGTAATCCTAGCTACTCAGGAGGCTGAGCTCTGAGAATCACAGTTCAAAGCCAGTCAGGGTACTAAAGGCCATGAGGCTTTTTTTTTTTTTTTGCCAGTCCTGGGCTTGAGTTCAGGGCCTGAGCACTGTCCTTGGACTTTCTCAAGGATGGAGCTCTACCACTTGAGCCTCAGCACCACTTCCAGCTTTTTTCTATGTATGTGGCACCAAGGAATCGAACCTGGGTCTTCGTGCATGCTAGGCAAGCACTCTACCACTAGGCCAAACTACCCGCCCCAAGACCATGAGACTTTTATCTCCAGTTAATCACTAGAAAACCAGAAGTGGCGCTGTGGCTTAAGGGGCAGGACAACGCCCAGGCCCCCACAGTTCAAGCCCTAGCCAAAAAAAAAAGTGTCCAAGGACAGTGCTCGGGCCCTGAGTTTAAGCCCCAGGACTGGCATATATATATATATATATATATATATATATATATATATATATATATGTATATATCATGCTTTTTTTTGACAGTCTTGGTGTTTGTGCTCAAAGCTTCTTGTCACTAGACATGCCCTCTATTTAGTCCTATAGATGATGTTGCTAAGACTGGGTGTTTGGCCTAGTGGTAGAGCGCTTGTCAAGCATGCATGAAGACCCAGGTTCGATTCCTCAGTACCACATACACAGAAAAAGTCAGAAGTGGAGCTGTGGTTCAAGTGGCAGACCTCTAGCCTTGAGAAAGCCCGAAGACAGTACTTAGGCCCTGAGTTCAAGCCCCAGGACTGGCAAAAAAAAAAAAAGATGACGCTAACCTACAGATATGGAGACACATAACTTTAAATAATTTTACTATGCTTATTTTGAAAATACTGCATACCAAGAAAATATTTCAATAGCTTATGAAAGTAATTCTCAAAAAACAACAAAACCAATACCTGGGGTTGAAGACAGAGCCTTCAATGAGTGTTCCACCATTGATCTACACGTCTAGGAGTTCTCGCCTTTTAAAATGTACTGGAAACCCATGGTACTGGTAGCTCATACGTATAATCCTAGGTACTCAGGAGACTGAGATCTGAGGATCATGGTTCAAAGCCAGCCCGCGCAGGAAAGTCCATGAGACTCTCATCTCCAATTAGCCACCAGAAAAGGGAAAATGGAACTGTGGCTCAAAGTGGTAGAGCATTGAGCAGTGCTCAGTACCAGGGCCTCAGGACCAGCCCTCAGGCCGAGTTCAAGCCGCAATTAAAAAACAGTATTAGAAGAACCTAGGAGTGTTACTAAGATGTAACACGCCGGGTACCTGTCTTCACAATCAGATTCCGTGTGCGTTGGGGGGCAGGGGTGTAAGTGTGGGTGTGTGTACATGTGGGTGCGCACACATATGCCATTACTGGGCCTTGAACTCAGGGCCTGGGCATTATCCCTTAAGCTTTTTCAAAGTTTGTGCTCTACCTCTTGAGCCACACCAACCTCCACTTCTGGCTTTTTGATGGTTAATTGGAGATAAGTGTCTCCTGGACTTTCCTGCCCCAGGTAGCTTCTAGCTATTATCTTCAGATCTCAACCTCCTGAATAGATAGAACCAACAGGACACAGCTTGTAATTCAGATTCTGTAGGACTACATTCTTTAGGAATCTGCACTGTAGTTAAGCAGTCTAAGTACTACTAGTATAAATGGTTCAAGGAAACAGCTTTGCAGAGCTGCTTCCTGGGATGCGCATGTCAGAGGAGAGTGCAGAATGCACTGAAGTGGAAGGATTTGCACCAGGGTCCAGTTGTATTATGTTGCATCTTACTATATTTCTGCAAAGGAACTACTCTGTAGCCATATGACTAATTGAGAAAAGGAAAATAGGAGCTGGGAGTTTGGCCTAGCGGTAGAGTGCTTGTGTAGCATGCACAAAGCCCCAGTTTAGATTCCTCAGTACCACATACATTGAAAAAAGCCAGAAGTGGTGCTGAGGCTCAAGTGGTAGAGTTCTAGCCTTGAGAAAGTCCAAGGACAGTGCTCAGGCCCTGAGCTTAAGCCTAGGACTGGCGAGAGAGAGAGAGAGAAAGAGAGAGAGGGAGAGAGAGAGGGAGAGAGGGAGAGAGGGAGAGAGAGAGAGAGAGGAAGAGAGAGAGAGAGAGGGAGAGAGAGAGAGAGAGAGGAAGAGAGAGAGAAGGAAATAATGTTAAAGTGATCATCCTGGCTGATGGTACTCTTATGAATACTATTGATTTATCACTCTATACCATTTAAAAAAACCTCACATTATCATGAAATTCAGAATATGCTTCAAAGTCTCAGTCCTTTCCTGTAGACTTTTGTTGGCTGAGATATTTGTAAATATTTGCTCCCAATTGGCATAAATGAGATTATTCCTTTGCGCATTCTTAACTCTTGTAGATCTGGTATAGGTAATAGAACAATTGAATAGATTTTCCTCAAAGGAAGGTTATAAGCTACTAGTAACTACATGTGTATGTTAATGATATGGGATAGAAGTATGGAGCTACATGCAGGAGGCATGGGACATGGGTTTGGGGGCAGACAGCACTTGACATCTTTATTACCAAACCCACTGTTCTGTGGCTTTGCCTTCACTGATCAGATTCTCTATCCTTCAGTTGTTTAGCTTTAAAAATTTTGCATAGTTTTTCTGTTCCTTACCTAATACCCAGAATCATTACACAACTTAAATACTTCCCAAAGTAAGACATCTGTAAATGTAGAAAAATGAATGGGAGTCTACGGCCATACCACCCTGAGCGCACCCGATCTCGTCTGATCTTGGAAGCTAAGCAGGGTCGGGCCTGGTTAGTACTTGGATGGGAGAAAAACGAATGGGAGGTATTTGAACCTATGTGACAATTGAAAGATTATTGTGCCCAGTCCTATAGGTATGAACTTAATAAAATTGCATATTGTCCTGCTTCTGTTATGTTCCTTGCTGAATATTCATCAATACCTTAACACAGAACGTTTTTCTGTTAAAAGTTTACTATTATTTAAAGTTTTCATGACTTTTTTTCCAATGTATTTCTAACCTGAAGTTCAAACGCCACGCTGGAGAACAAGAAGAAGATACTAATCTGTGGATTGGCTACTGTGCCTTTCATCTGGGGGACTACAAGAGAGCTCTGGAGGTAAGGAAAAAAGAAAAGCCAATGACAATGACATTCTAACAGGACCTTTTAAAAATGATGTTAAGGGGCCGGGAGTTTGTCCTAGTGGTGGAGTGCTCGCCTAGCATGCACAAAGCCCTGGGTTCCATTCCTCGGTACCACATACACAGAAAAAGCTAGAAGTGGTGATATGGCTCAGTGGCCCAAATGGTAGAGCGATAGCCTTGAGAAAGCCCAAGGATGGTGCCCAGGCCCTGAGTTCAGGCCCCAGGACTGGCAAAAAAAATGATATTAAACTGTGTATAGCAACAATACAACTATGGTAAAATCCAAGCAAAGTGGAAGGAAATAACATTAAAGAGAAGCTACTCTGTTTGTCCCCCATCCCATTTCACTTCTTTGTCAGTGAAAGAAAACATTGACACTTGGGGGGTGTTTTTGGTAGTCCAGGGGCTTGAACTCAGGACTGGGCACTGTCCCTGAGCTTCTGGATGGCTACCGCTCTACCATTTGACCCACAGCACCACTTCTAACCTTTTCTGAGTAGTTTATTGGGGATGAGAGACTCACAGACTTTTCTGTCTGGGCTGGCTTAGAACCATGATCCTCAGATCTCCGCCTCCTGAGTAGCTAGGTTTACAGACATGAACTGGGCACCCAGCTAATTTAGAGTTATTCCCTCTGTATGTTCCAGTATATGAGGATGTATCTTGTTTACTTTCTCCTTCTACTAATAAGATTGTATATCACATTAGCATTAGTATTGAACCTGTGGCCTGGGATTATATCATCTTGTCTTCCATATAGTCTTACTTCCAAGATATAATCTAAAGAAGGTCAGGTATAGTGACATACACTTTAATTCCAGTGCTTGAGAAGCTGAGGCAGGAGGTTTGGGCGTTTGATGCCAGCCTTTGCTACATAAAGAGTTTAAGACAAGCCTGAGCTACATAAGATTGAGGCCAGTGTGAGTTTCTCAATGATGCCCTGTCTAAAAAAAAAAAAAAAATGGGCCCGAGTTTGGCCTAGGGGTAAAGTGCTTGCCTAGCACGCACGATGACCCAGGTTCAATGCCTCGGTATCACATACATAGAAAAAAGCCGGAAGTGGTACTGAGGCTCAAGTGGTAGAGCTCTAGCCTTGAGAAAGTCCAAGGACAGCGCAGGCCCTGAGCTCAAGCCCAGGACTGGGGGGAAAAAAACAAACAAACAAACAGAAAACCACTAGACTTGCAAACCTGTAATCTCAGGTATTTGGGAGATAGAGATCAGAAGGATTCTGATTTGAGCACAGCCCTGGCAAAGAAAAAACAAAACAAAACAACAACAACAAAAAAACTAGACCGAGCCTGTCTCAGTCAGTAATCCAGGCATAGTGGCTTATGCTTGTGGTCCCAATCATGCAGAAGGTGGTAGGTAGGAGTATATCAGCCTGAGGATGGCTCCAGGCAGAAATGTGAGACCCTACCTGAAAAACAATGAAAGTGAAGAAGGGCTGGAGGCTTGGTTTAAGAACTTGCCTTGCTATCCCTGAGTTCAAACCCCAGTAGCAGCACCACCAACAACAAAAAAGTAACATATGAAGAACCTACATTAAAAAAACCCAAAACAACTGATGCTTGGCGTTGCGGTCCACACCTGTAATCCTAGCTACTAAGGAGGCTGATGTTTGAGGATCATAGTCTGAAGCCTACTTGGCTAAAAATTCATGAGACTCTTATCTCTAATTAGCTACTCAAAACTCTTTAAATGGGGCTATGACTCAAGTGGTAAAGCTCTATCCTTAAGCAAAAAAAAAAGTTTAGGGACAGTGTCCATACTTTGAGTTCAAGCCCCAGTACAGACACACATACAAATTGAAAATATTCAAGACTAAAGAATGATGTAAAATGAAGAATAGAAAAACTTGCTGAAGGAACAGAAGTGTGGCTTCTAGTGAGGGAAAGTGAGGAGAGCAGATAGTCCAATTATAGTAAGAAAAAGGGAGAGGCACCCAAGAAAGACTGATAAAAAGTAGGAGTATAAGAAAAATATGACTGATAGTGAATCTAAAATGTGTCTTTGGCAGGAAAATACCACCTTTTTGAATGTAAGGCCCAATGCAACAATAATCACTAAGATTGAATTGAAATTTACAGTGTATTAAAGTTATAGGGTTTAGCCAAGCACTGTTGACTCATGCCTTGCCTAACTCAGGAAACTGAGATCTGGGGATTATGGTTTGAAGCTAGTCCAGGCAAGAAAGTCTGGGAAACTTCTGACCTCCAATTAACTAGCAAAATGCCAGAAATGGAGCTGTGGCTCAAATGATAAAGTACTAACTTTGATGGGGAGCCATGTGAGAGTACATGACCTTGAGTTCAAGTGGCTTAATACTAGCACTCAAGAATTAAAAAAAAAAAAAAAAAGCACCAGCCAGGTATGGTGGCTCACACCTGTAATCCTAGCTACTCAGGAAGCTGAGATCTGAGGATCAAGGTTCAAAGCCAGCTTGGCCACAAAAGGGCCTGAGACTCTTATTTCCAGTTAACCTCTAGAAAATGGGAAGTGAGCCTTGGCTCTAAGGTAGGGTAGTAGCCTTGAGCTGAAGAACTCAGGGACAGCACCTAGGCTGACTTCAAATCCCATGACCCACAGGGAAAAAAAAAAAAAAGCACCTTTGGGACCAGGAGTTTGGCCTAGTGGTAGAGTACTTGCCTAGCATGCACAAAGACCTGGGTTTGATTCCTCAGTACCACATGCATAGAAAAAGCCAGAAGTGGTGCTATGGCTCAAGGGGTAAAGCTCTATCCTTGAGAAAGCCCAAGGACAATGTTCAGGCCCTGAGTTCAAGCCCCAGAACTGGGGGGAAAAAGTATTTTTTAAGTTAAAAAATAGTATTTTTCTTTTTTCTATTTTTTTCGTATTTCTGAGATCGTTTAGCTCATACGATTGCAAACTGTGTAGGGAAACCATGTAATGAGGTGTAGGAGAATAGCATTGCCTGGGGCAGGAGCTTCTGGGCTTGTAGGATTTCTTATACCTGAGGTTGCCCTGTGCTCTCTCAGTAAGAAATCCAATTCCATCAATTGCTTCACAGCTATAGAACACTCCTTACTATATGTATATATGTATATTTTAGGAATATGAAAATGTAACAAAGGAAGAAAATTGCAATCCTGAAGTCTGGGTGAACCTAGCCTGCACCTACTTTTTTCTTGGGATGTACAAGCAAGCTGAAGCAGCTGGATTTAAAGGTATGATGGGCTTATATATATATACATACATACATACATACATATATATACACACACATATATACATATATATATTCTTTTACTTTGTAACTGAGAATCTTCAGAGTATGTATCATTTTGGAGATCTTAAAACTTTTCTTAGTCCTTTTTTTTTTTTTTTTGCCAGTCCTGGGCCTTGAGCTCAGGGCATGAGCATTGTCCTTGGGCTTTCTCAAGGCTAGAGCTCTACGACTTGAGCCACAGCATTATTTCTGGCTTTTTCTTTTTCTTTTTTTCTTTTTTTGCCAGTCCTGGGGCTTGAACTCAGGTCTTGAGCATTGCCCTTGGGCTTTTCCCTCAAGGCTAGCACTCTGCCATTTGAGCCACAGCACCATTTCTAGGTTTTCCTATGTATGTGGTACTGAGGAATCAAACCCACGTCTTCATGCATGCTAGGCAAGCACTCTACCACTAGGCCAAACTCCTGGCCCCATTTCTGGCTTTTTCTATATATATGTGTATCAAGGAACCGAACCCACTAGGCCAAACTCTCAGCCATGAGCTCCTTTTATACAGAGCCTAACACTCTACCACTTGAGCCATAATGCCACTTCTGGCTTTTTCTGAGTAGTATATTGGAGTCTCACAGACCTTCTTGTTGGGTTGGCTTTGAGCCTCGATCCTCAAATCTCAGCCTCCTGAGAAGCTAGGATTATAGGCCTAAGCCAATAGCACCCAGCTTCCTTTGTCCTTTTTTTTTTTTTTTTTTTAATGAGGACAAAACTGACTGACATTAGAAAGACAAAAAGTGACGTAGGTGTTGGTAATTCATGTCTATAATCTTAGTTACTCAGGAGACTGAGATTTTGGAATTAAGATTGGAAACTGGCATGGGCAGAAAAGTTTAAGTGACTCTGTGTCCAATTAACTAGCAAAAGAAACTAAACTATAGGTATGGTTCAAATGATAGAGCACTGCCCAGGCCAAAAAAAAAAAACGCAAACAAGAGTACAAGGCCCTGAGTTCAAGCTACAGTACCAGAAGAAGAAAAAAGAAAGGAAAAAAAATGCTAAAAGGTGGTGGGCAAGTAACTCATGCCTATAGTTCTAGCTTCTTGAGAAGTAGAGATTAAGGGATTATGGTTCAAAACTAGTTTGGACAAAAAAGTTGACCAGATCCTATCTCAAGTGATGACTGGACATAGTGCCACATGCCTGTCTTCCCAGCAACAAAGGGAAGAACAAATAGGAGGGCCAGCCCAACCACGAGATGAGACCCTATCTTGAAAATAACCAGTGTGAAGAGGAACTAGAAGATTGGCTTTAGTAATATAGGACTTGCTTGGCAAAGCATGAGACCCAAAGTTCAAATCTCAGTACTGCCATAAAAAGAAAGAAAGCTAGTGGGGTGCAGTGGCTCACACCAGTAATCCTGGCTATTCGGGAGGCTGAGATTTAAGGATTGCGGTTCAAAGCCAGCTTGGGCACTAAAGAACATGAGACTCTTATCTCCAGTTAATCACTAGAAAAACAGAAGTGGCACTGTGGCTCAAGGGGTAGGGCAGTAGCCTTGAGCTGGAAGAGCTCAGGGACAGCTCCCAGGCCCAGAATTCAAGCTCAGGACTGGCAAAAACAAAAAAAAATGGCTCTTGAAAGAAAATACTGCATCTGACCAACTTTGTACTTAAAAAGGTTAATTCCCCTCACTTTTCTCACAGTGCCCTCTTCAAGGAGGGCACTCTGAGAGAAGAAGAGCCGGTGTCGCCATTAGGCCAGCTCAGTAGAGCTGTTATGCTTCTTCAAGGGGAAGAATGTAGATGCTTCTCTTCCCTTCTGCTTTCTTACCACCATGATGGCCATCTCAAGAGAATTAGACTCAAATTTGAAGAGTAAGGGGAAAAGAAAAACTTGGGAGAAAAGATTAAGGATAATTATGGCATAAATGAAAATCAAAGAACTGCAGAGAACATAGACAAGAGAAGGTTCATTAGGAAATTTGTTCTATCTAGGGGAGAATTCATATGAGACTAATAGAAAGTCTGAAGTTCTTCTTCACTTGTGCCCAAACTGTGTCATAGCTACTAGTGTTGTTTCTCCCCCTTGAAAATAGTTACCTGTTGCTTCTAGACTTTGTGCTTGAAAGTGTTTGCACACCAAAAGTGGTTGATAGCTGTGTCCATTTCTTTTTTATGAATTAAAGTACAAATTTTTTTTTGTAGGCCTGGAAGGTGGCTTAGTGGTAGAGTGCTTGCACAGCATGCACAAAGCCCTGGGTTTTATCCTTCAGTACCACATACACAGAAATAGCCAGAAGTAACACTCTGGATATTTCTGGTAGAGTGCTAACCTTGAGCAAAAGAAGCTCAGGGACAGTGCCCAGGCCCTGAGTTTAAGATAATAAACAACAACAATAATAAGATAATAATAATAATAATAGTGCAGAAGTGATGGGCAAGGTGAACATCTTGTCTTTTTTTTTTTTTTTTTGCCAGTCCTGGGCTTGGGCTCAGGGCCTGAGCACTGTCCTTGGACTTTCTCAAGGCTTAGCACTCTACCACTTGATCCTCAGCACCATTTCCAGCTTTTTCTATGTATGTGGTACCGAGGAATCGAACCCGGGTCCTCGTGCATGCTAGGCAAGCACTCAACCACTAGGCCAAACTCCCAACCCCTGAACGTCTTGTCTTGGCTGCCTATTTCAGTGTGCCACATTTCATGAAAAGAGAGCTGATATTTAAGTCAAATATGACTATCTAACTGGAAAAGGAGAACTCAGAAGGAACTGAGGAAAGGTACTAGGATGAAGGGAGGATTGGCAGGGCCCGTCTGTGTGCTGCTGTCAGTGTTTGGACAGTGATGAACAACACAGTGTGGACTGCAGCTGCCCTGTGAAGTCTGCGTGCTGTGGCCCACCACAATGGAATCAGGTCAAGGTGGTAGAAGAGCTGGTGTTTCGTGTTATTGCTGCCGCACTGGGCAGAGAGCAGACACATACCAGCATCCACCAGGTAAAGATTTGGGGAGTGTAAGGTCTGCCGAAAGGAAACTCCATGCAGTTCGGGAGAAGAGGGTTTATTGTGTGAGGAAAGAGCAGACTTCCTGCAGCCCAAGATGGAGTTGCTTGGAGCAGAGCTTATGGAGGGAAGTGAGAGATTATAAAGGGGGAGGGGCGTGGCTGCAGCGGAAGTGGATGTGATCTCAGAGGATGGGGAAATACCTTAGACTGGAGGACCTTCCACTGCCTCCGGGCATCCAGGGTGCAGCGGGAGAGAGCCAAGGGAAGAAGTCATTTCTTTCAGGTGGACCTAACATTCCTGCCTTCTGGTAGTTGTAAAAGGGCGCCGACTCTTTCTGGCTACTTTGCAGTGACAAGGGGCATTGACAATGCGGGTAGAAGGCGAGGATGCTGTCCGGCGGGAAGAAGGCAGCAGTAACAGTTCCATGGTAGTGAACGCATCCTTGCGTGAATTCCAAAAGAAGTCTTAAGAGGCAGGGGTCTCATCTTCTGCAGATGCAAGACAGCTTTAACTTGGTAGGTACAAGAGAAGAGCAGGCATACCTTAGAGTCCTCATCAGTATAGAAGGGGCAAGAGCAGGAGCCTTTTTTACTCTTGACAGAAGAAATAATTATGGCTACCCATTGAACTAAACTGCAGTGAGAGTGGTCAGAAGGGCCTGTCTACTTAGGATGTAAGCCAGACAGAGGAAAGGGCTTTGAGGGGCTTAGGAAGCCTTAGATATGGGACAGTGGGATAAGATCAGAAAGGAATGTCAAAAAGGAAAGTTATCTATTCTACATGGGTAGTTGCAGAGCAAATAAGAAGGCCATCTACCTCACCACTGAGCTCTGGGAGGGAAAAGACAGGCTGGAATATTCAGTAACAACGCATAACTGGCTCCCATATCCAAAGGAAAGGATACAAGTAGCTTGCATGTAACCTGGAGACATGCCCTGGGCTCCTCCATGGTGATGCTTGTGAAATCCAGCGGCCCTGGGCACCATCACACTTCTGTTGCCAAGCTGAGTATCTCGGATAAGTTGGGCTCCTCCCCATGTGTGGGGGGTGGGGGGGACTGGCTCACCTAGTAGAGATGAGAGGATACTCAACTCCCCAGTGTCCCGGTTGTCCACACTTTGGCAGGGTCCAGATGGCGGTTGCAGAGTAGGGCAAGTTGTTCCCAGTAGCCTTCCTTGCCACACTTAAAGCAGGATCTGGTTGGTGTGCGTTGGGTGGTGTATGTTGAGGAGCCCGAAGGGCAGCAGCCAGGAGCTGACAATTTTCCCTATCAGCTTTTTTCTGTTCCTCCCGGTTGTTTAAAACCTTGAAGGCCATGCTCACCAGATCTCCTTGGGGGTTGAGGGCCATCCTCAGCCTTTTTCAACCTTTTTTTTTTTTTTTTTAAATATCAGGAGCTGATTGGGAGATAAAATGGGTATTAAGGACCACTATACCTTCCTTTGACTCCGGGCCCAGCTTAATATAACGCTGGAGTGCTACTGTAAGACACTAAAGAAATTCGGCAGGGTTTTCAGTGGGTCTCTGGGTAACCTCCTTTAGTTTATCATAGCTGACTGCATGGTAAACTATCTTCTAGAGACCAGCTACCAGGCAGGTTACCATCCTATTTCTGCTAACCCTTCCAGGAGCATTCTTTTGGGAATCCCATATGGGCTCTTCCCTGGGCACAGCCCTTACCCCTACCTGTCTAGGCAGTAGGCTTCATCAGCATGTGCCTGGGCTGCAACCCAAACCCTTTCCTTTTCCTCAGAGGTAAGGGTAGAGGACAGGACTGTATATAAGTCATGCCAAGTGAGGTCATAGATCGGAACAAGGTATTTAAACTCTTTGGTATAATTATTGGGGTCTTGGGAATAAGATTCCAGCTGCTTCTCGACCTGGGAGAGATGGGTCATTGAAAAGGGGGCCTGTTGGGGCCGGGGGTTTGACCTAGTGGTAGAGTGCTTGCCTAGCACGCATGAAGACCCGGGTTCAATTCCTCGGCACCACATACATAGGAAAAAGCTGGAAGTGGTGCTAGGCTCAAGTGGTAGAGCTCCAGCCTTGAGAAAGTCCAAGGACAGTGCTCAGGCCCTGAGCTCAAGCCCAGGACTGGCAAAAAAGAAAAGGGGCCTGTGCATGAAACATTCCATCCACTCCTGCCACCTCTCACCGAGGAAATAAGGGGGCTGCTGGAGGCTGTGAGCTACCAGTGCAGGATTGGGTGTGAGCTTTGGGAGGCAAGGATAAAGGAGATGAAGGGGGAGGAGAAGGCACAGAAGGATCACCTTGGGTGGAGAAGCGGAGTCTTCAATGTTGAGTAGGGGATCAGGCACTTTAGGTTTAGGAAGAGGCTCCAGGCTCTTGGGTGATTTGTCAGGGACAGGCTGCCCCTATTCCAGGAGGAAAGAGAAAGTTGGGCAGGATTGGTAGAGAGAAGGGCAAGCATGGAGAGCAAAGAAAGCCTGAACATATAGAACCTCTGGCTATTTACCATTGTATCGGCAGAAACTGTCTAAATTGTTGAGAATATTGTAATTGAAAGTCCCATTTTTGGGCCATTGAGACCAACTGTCTAGCCTATACTTTGGGCAGACTCAATTGCAATAAAAGATGAGCCACTCTGGCTTTATTGAGTCCTTGAGTAAAAGAACATCTAAAGAGTATAAAAGACATCCCAAGGGGGTGAGACTGATGAGACCCCATTGTAAAACACTAAGAAACACTAAGAAGTGAGGAAGTCTGGTGAGGATGAGGGATGGTCAGTGAGGAGGTAGGGGAAGAGTTAGTGAGGTCATGGGGGGTGCCCAGTGGGTGAAGACATCAGGGGGCAGAGCCACTGAGAACTTGGGGCAGAGTCAGTGAGAACATGGGGGTGGAATCACTGAGAATGTCCTTAGGGCAGAGTCAATAAGGATGTAAAGCAGGAAAGTAGAGTGGAGGGGGCGAGTCCAGTCTCACCAGAACAGATTTGGGGGGGGAGGCCTGTGGGAGTCTTAAACTGGATACAGGAAGAGAACTCTAGGTAGGAGTGAGGGCCTTAGACAAGAGTCACTCACCAGGTGCAGACAGGAAACATTGTAGCGAATGCCCAGCCAGCAATGGGAAAGGCAGAGGTCTGGTGGGAATTTCCTTTCTCCTGTTGGAAGGTGGGGCAGAAGGCAGATTGACCCTCGGAAAAGTGGAGGGGATCCAATGTCTCCCCATCGGAGTCAGGCACCAAATAAATGTAAGGTCTGCGGATAGGAAACTCCACGCAGTTCAGGAGAAGAGGGTTTATTGTGTGAGGAAAGAGCAAACCTCCTGCCAGAGGAGAGGAGTGAGAGATTATATAGGGGAAGAGGATGTGATCTCGGAGGACGGGGAAATACCTTAGACTGGGGGACCTCCCACTGTCCCCAGGCATCCAGGGTGCAGGAGTGAGAGCCAAGGGAAGAAGTCATTTCTTCCAGGTGAGTTTCCTTTTAATATTGCAAGAGACTGAGGGCTAGACTGCTGAGTTCTTTAAAAAACAGCTTGGATTATCTTTTTCTTTTTTTTCTCCAGCTCCAAAAAGCCGGCTCCAAAACCGTTTGCTGTTCCATTTGGCTCACAAGGTATTTTCTGTTTTCATTCTCCCCCATCCCCCCATTTTTTTTGTTTTTTGTTTTGTTTTGTTGTTTTTTTGAAAACATTTCTCTAGTATCCGTTTTGTCACCAACAATAGTGAAAGACAGTTACCTGGAATCTAGGTGGCAGTGTTAAAGGATCTCCCTCTTCATGGTGGTTGGGGTGGGGGTGGTGGTGGTGGTAGTGGAATTATGTGGGGTTTTTTGTAGGTCATGGGGCTTAAACTCAGCCTGGGTGCTGTTCCTGAGCTCTTCATCTCAAAGCTACTCACCTTATCCTTGAGCCAAGTCCCACTTCCCCTGTTCTTTAGGTTAATTGGAGATAAGAGTCTCAGGTCCTTTTGTGCCCATGCTGGCTATGAACCTTGATCCTCAGATCTCAGCCTCCTGAGTAGCTAGGATTACAGGCGTGAGCCACAGCACCTGGCTGATGGTTCTTTATCTTCTTAATCAGAGATATCAGGTTCTAGTCCCCTCAAGCGGCAGTCATGGTTGGTGTAGATTCCACATGAGTTGAAAGTAAGTGATACTTATAGCTGGGCAGTAGCCTTGAGCTGAAATGCTCTGGGACAGCTCCCAGGCCAAGTCCCATGACCCACAAAAAAAAAAAAAAGAAGTGATAGCCTTTTGAGCTTGCCTTATCTCACCCCCATCAGTGGGTCTCTAGTTCTATACATTTTCCTGTAAATGATTTAATTTTACTCTTTACTGCCTCATCATATTTCACTGTGTATACATACCACACATTCTTTATCTCTTCATTGGCTGTTGAATATGTAGGCTGAGTCCACAGGTTGGCTAATATGAACATCCATTTAATAAAGATGGGAATATAGATATCAGTATCTATCTTGTATATTGATATGTGCTCAAGAATGTTACAGCAGAAGCCGTGCACCGGTAGCTCACACCTATAATCATAGCTACTCAGGAGGCTGATATCTGAGAATCACAGTTCAAAGCCAGGCTGGGCACAAAAAGTCGGTGAGACTCTTATCTCCAACTAACCACGAGAAAACGGAAAGTGGCGCAGTGGTAGAGCTATAGCCTTGAGCTGAAGAGCCCAGGGACAGTAGCTAGAGTTCAAGCCCCAGGATCAACTATAACAACAAAAAAAGAATGTTACAGTAGAGACAAGAGACTCATATCATGAGGCAACTCCATATTGATTTCCACAGCAGTTGCAGGAATTTACATTTCCACCAGCAGTGTATTTCCACTCATAGGGATCATCGTGTGTCTTTTCTCCTACAATTTTAGTTCAATGATGAGAAAAAATTGATGAACTTTCACCAAAATCTTCAGGATATCACAGAAGATCAGCTCAGTTTGGCCTCAATCCACTACATGCGATCTCATTATCAAGAAGCTATTGATATATATAAGCGGATTCTGCTGGATAACAGGTCTGTGGCTTTTCATACTAGTTCCTAGTCTTATGTTGCTAGTTTCTTTGTTTTTTGTTTCTTTTTCTTACCTCGGTACTGGGGCTTGATTCTCTTGCTTAGCATTTTTTTTAAGGCTGGTACTCTATCACTTGAGCCACACTTCTTTCTTGTTTTTGCTGGCTAATTGGAGACAAGACTTTCCCTGATTTTGTCTTCTCCGGCTGGCTTCAAACTTTGATCCTCAGATCTCAGGTGGCTTGGTCTACTGGTGTGAACCACTGGTATCTAGCTTGTTAGTTCTTTCATAGGTAGGTTGGCCAGGTAACTAGTATTCTTTGGATCTAGTACTCTATGAATTTAATCTGTGTATTTGATCATCTAGTATTTCTTTATGGATAATTTAGGCCTAACCTTCTCTCTCTTTTTTATTATCACCTACATAAGGAATTTTTCTTGTGGGTCATGGAGCTTGAACTCGGCCGGGCACTGTCCCTAAGGTCTTCAGCTCAAGACTATTGCCCTACTCAGGTCCTTTTGTGCCCCGACTGGCGTTGAACCTTGATCCTCAGATCTTAGCCTCCGGAGTAGCTAGGATTACAGGTGTGAGCCACAGTTCCCAGCTATAGAACAATACCTTTCTGAAAAACAAACTAAAGCAAAAGGACTGGGGGCATGGTTATATCACCATAAAAAGCAGTGAAAAATGAAAGGATTCAAATGATTCAGGATTGCTTAACAGGAGGTCCTGGACTTATTCTCCAGTACTGGAAGGAAGAAAGGAAAGAAGGAGAGAAAGAGGAAAACATAGAGAGAAAGAAATAACTTCCTGAAAGATTGAGAAACAAACTCTTCTGAAGAATGAACGTCCAAAAACTGGTTCAACATACGCAAATCAATTAATATAATTCAACATATCAACAGGAACAAGGACAAAAATCACATGATTGTATCAATAGATGCAGAAAAGGCATTTGACAAGATCCAACACCCCTTTATGTTAAAAGCTCTGGAGAAACTAGGAATCCATGGAACATTCCTCAATATAATAAAGACTGTGTATGACAAACCCACTGCTAGTATTACACTTAATGGTGAAAATCTAAAGCCATTCCCTCTAAAATCAGGAACGAGACAAGGATGCCCACTCTCTCCGCTACTTTTTAATATAGTACTAGAATTCCTAGCCAGTGCAATGAGGCAAGAAGCAAGCATAAAGGGGATCCAAATAGGGAAAGAGGAAGTAAAACTTTCCCTCTTTGCAGATGACATGATTCTGTATTTAAAGAATCCTATAGACTCTACTCCCAAGCTCCTTGAGCTGATTCAAAACTTTGGGAGGGTAGCAGGTTTAAAATTAACCTTCAAAAATCAACTGCCTTCCTCTACGCCAACAGTGAGAAGAACGAGGCAACAATCAGGAAAGCAACTCCTTTTGCAATAGCCTCAAAGAAAATAAAGTACCTAGGAATTACCTTAACTAAGAATGTAAAGGACCTTTTTGATGAAAACTTTAAAACCCTGAAAAAGGAAATTAAAGCAGAACTGAGGAAATGGAAAAACCTCCCATGCTCCTGGATTGGAAGAATCAACATCGTGAAAATGACAATCTTGCCAAGGGCTATCTACAAATTCAACGCAATACCCATCAATATCCCAATGGCATTCTTTAAAGAAATAGAAGAGGCAATCCAAAATTTCATATGGAATAATAAAAGACCCCGTAGTGGGCCGGGAGTTTGGCCTAGTGGTTAAAGTGCTTGCCTAGCATGCGCGAAGACCCGGGTTCGATTCCTTGGTACCACATACATACAAAAAAGCTAGAAGTGGTGCTGAGGCTCAAGTGGTAGAGCTCTAGCCTTGAGAAAGTCCAAGGACAGTGCTCAGGCCCTGAGCTCAAGCCCAGGACTAGCAAAAAAATAAATAAATAAATAAAAAATAAAAGACCCCGTATAGCAAAAACACTTCTTAGCAGAAAGAACAGTGCAGGAGGAATTTCAATACCAAACTTTAGACTCTATTACAGAGCTATAATTATCAAAACAGCTTGGTACTGGCACAAGAACAGGCCTGAAGATCAATGGAATAGAACTGAGGACCCAGATATTAAAACACAGACCTATGGCCACCTAATCTTTGACAAGGGAGCCAAAAAAATAGAATGGAAGAAAGACAGCCTCTTCAACAAGTGATGTTGGCAGAACTGGTTAAGCACCTGCAGAAAACTTGGATCCTTCCTTGTCACCCTGCACTAAAATTAACTCCAAATGGATCAAAGACCTTGAGGTAAAAGCTGACACACTGAAAACTTTACAAGAAGGAATAGGAGATACACTAGACCTACTTGGCACATGTCAAAACTTTCTTAATAAGGACCAAGAATCACAACAAATCAGAGAAAGGTTGGATAAGTGGGACTGCATTAAACTGCAGAGCTTTTGTATGGCAAAGGACATAGCTAGTAAATTAACTAGGAAGCCTACAGAGTGGGAGAAGATCTTCACCAACCATACAGTGGACAAAGGTCTCATATCTAAAATATATCAGCAGCTCAAAAAATTGAATCACTCCAAAACTAATCTCCAAAGTAACAACCATCCCATTAAAAGATGGGCCAAAGACTTAAAGAGAGTCTTCTCTGAAGAAGAAACAAAAATGGCCTATAGACACATGAAGAAATGCTCAACATCTCTGGTCATAAAAGAAATGCAAGTCAAAACAACTCTAAGATTCCACCTCACTCCAGTTAGAATGGCCAGGATCAAGAAAACTAATAACAACAGATGCTGAAGGGGATGTGGCCAGGAGGGATCACTACTACACTGTTGGTGGGAGTGCAAACTTGTTCAACTACTATGGAAAGCAGTATGGCAGTTCCTCAAAAGACTAAACATAGAGCTCCCCTATGACCCAGCAATTCCACTACTAGACATTTACCCAATCATCCAGAAACAAGGACATACTAAATCTACTAGCACAACAATGTTCATTGCAGCACTACTTACCATAGCAAAGATTTGGAACCAACCTAGATGTCCCTCAGTTGATGAATGATTCAACAAGATGTGGTATTTGTATACAATGGAATTCTATGCTGCTGTCAGAAAGAACAACATCGCCCCATTTGTTAGGAAATGGAAAGACTTAGAAAAAATCATATTAAGTGAAGTAAGCCAGACTCAAAGGAACTTAGGCTCAATGGTTTCCCTCATTTGTCATAATCAGTAGAAACCTTGGGCTCTCCTAGCAGAGATTTACAATAGAAGAAACCTTGATATATAAGGCCATATAGTATGACGCTAAATGAAAGGACCTCCAGGATATAGAAACAAAAGCCATATAATGAATGATTGTTGTCCTTAATGTACTATGTTATCTCTTATCTCTTTTGCTTCCCTTGGTTATCTCATATTGTTACAGTATCCCACTTTGTTACCTGATATATCAGATATATTTGTATTTGGTTATTTGAAATTGGATAGAGAAGGGGGGAAAACAAGATGAGGGGTGGGAGTGTGGGGGAGGGAAATAGGGATCAAGACATGTGAAAGGGTATCAATGTATATGAATTAATGTACCTCCTATCTGCAAATATCATGTAACCCTTCTATTAATTACAATAAAAAATATGAAAAAAAAAAGAATGAAGGTCCAACTTCATCACTTAACCCTTGTCTCTCTCCAGATCGCATCTGCTTTTCTTTTTTCCTCTTGCACTGCCTCCAGTCTCCCACCAGTTCTCCTTTCCAACCTTTGGACCTATTTGCTACCACTCTCCCTTCCCTGTACACTGTGTGCCTATTCTTTTATACTTAATTGTAGAATGTTCATGTCTCCAGAAGAGCAGGATGGCCTTTTCCCTTGCATTGTCACCTCATACTCTATTTTTATTAGAATACCCCCTAAAAATCAGGGAAGGTAACACATGCCTGTGAGCTCTAGCTCTGGGGGGGGGGGGTCGAAAGGGACGTATTTGAGATCAGTCTAGGCAACATAGGAAGAACCTAGTTCAAACACAATAATAAATAAAAGTAAAAACTAAGTGAACTGAAATATTACAAAGCAAATGGAAGTTAAAAAATACAATGATTATTGATTGCTTTCTTCACAAGGCAAACAGTTGATGTGTTTTTGTCTGTCTGAGTTTTGTAGTATGACGGCATTTCTGGGAGGAACACTTAAACTATTAACCCTTCATTCTCCCCTCACATAGGGAATACCTGGCTCTCAACGTGTATGTGGCTCTCTGTTACTACAAGTTGGATTACTACGATGTGTCTCAAGAGGTTCTTGCTGTTTATCTTCAACAAATTCCTGATAGCACTATTGCACTTAATCTTAAGGCCTGTAATCATTTTCGCCTTTACAATGGCAAAGCAGCTGAGGTAAGGATGCAACTATGTTTCTAGTTGACTTAACTCCAATTGAATTACCTCACAAGTTCCAAGATATTCAGTAAGCTCTGTCATCTGTGAACCCTCCTTAATACCTTCTAGTCACTGACACCATGATTCTATAGAAAACTACTTGTATAAGTATTGTTGTTGTTGTTTTCTTTGCCAGTCCTGGGGTTTGAACTCAGAGCCTACGCACTGTCCTTGGACACATTTTTTTTTTTTTTGCAAGTCCTGGGGCTTAAATTCAGGGCCTGAATACTGTCCTTGGGCTTTCCTCAAGGCTAGCACTCTTACCACTTGAGCCACAGCACCACTTCCAGCCTTTTCTATGTATGTGGTACTGAGGAATCGAACCTCAGTCTTCATGCATGCTAGGCAAGCACTCTACCACTAGGCCAAACTCCCAGCCCTCTTGGACACTTTTTGTTCAAGGCTAGTATTTTACCTCTTAAGCCATAATCCCACTTCCAGCTTTTTCTATGTATGTGGTACTAAGGAATTGAACTCAGGGCTTCATGCATGCTAGTGGAGCACTCTACCACTAGGCTCCACTCCTGGCCCTTTTTTGTTTGTTTGTTTGTTTGTTTGTTTTTTGCCATCCCTGGGCTTGGGCTCAGGGCCTGAGCACTGACCCTGAACTTTACCCACTTAAAGCTAGCCCTCTACCACTTAAGCCACAGCTCCACTTCCAGCTTTTTGGTTGGTTGATGGGAAAAAAGCATCTCACAGGGGAGCTGAGAGCATAGCCTAGTGGTAGATTGTTTGCCTAGCATGCATGAAGACCTGGGTTGGGTTTAATTCCTCAATACCACATACACAGAAAAAGCCAGAAATGGTGCTGTGGCTCAATTGGTAGAGCCAACTTTGAGAAAGCCCAAGGACAGTGCCCAGGCCCTGAATTTAAGCCCCAGGATGGCAAAAAAAAAAAAGTCTTAAGAGTCTCACAGACTTTCCTGCCCGGTCTGGCTTTAAACTGTTATACTCAGATCTCAGCCTCCTGAGTAACTAAGATTAGAGGAGTGAGTTACTGGCACCTGGAGAAGAATGTTGACTTTGAAATTGTCTATGTTGTACCTAACCTATTTAGATGATTTTACCTAGGTGCCTTCTTTGAAACCAAATGATTCAGCTTCTTCCTCTATGTTTGTGGGTCTGTGGTTGAATGTTATTAACATCTGAAACCACATTAGAGCTGGGTGCTCTTATGTCATTAACAGGAAAAAGCTGGAAGTAGAGGCATGACTCATGGCAGAGCACCAGATGTGAGCAAAAAAGGTTTATAGTATGGCCCCAAGTGCAAACACCAAAAAGCTTATCAAAAACTTTGGATATCTGTCATTCTCTTCTCCTTCATCTCATTCATCTACCAATCCCTATCAGTTACATGTTGAAGATTTCTCTGTTAGTTCAGAGCTGGGGGGTCTTGCTCCTAGCTAGACAAGTAGGTACTCCTGAGTATGTAGCTCTAACACTGAGCTGCATCTTCAAGCCTGTATTTCTCTGTCTCTATGTCTCTATGTCTCTGGTGTTTCTCTCTCTCTCTCTCTCTTTCTCTCTCTCTCTCTCTCTCTCTCTCTCTCTCTCTCTCTCTCTCTCTCTCTCTCTCTCTCTCTCTCTCTGCCTTTTTCTCAGAACTCTGTACACCTAGAGCTTTTGGAGTCCAGACCAGACACTTTTTGGAGTCAGACTATACTTCCAATCACAAATGCATGCTTTTTCTCCTACAACTGTGTCAATACAGTTTACATAGTAATGATATAGTGGGATCCAGTCAGAGATAGCTGTGTTAAAGATACCTTAAGAATTGCCTCTTCCCAATATGGTATAATTTCAGTCTGATTATGTTAATCTATTTTTTACCAGCCCTGGAGCTTGAACTCAGGGCCTGAGCACTGTCCTTGGACTGTCTCAATGCTAGAACTCTACCACTTGAGCCACAGCATCACTTCTGGCTTTTTCTGTGTATGTGGTATTGAGGAATCAAACCCAGGGCTTCGTGCATGGTAGTTAAGCACTCTACCACCACGCTCCTGGCCAGTAAATGTGTTTTGTTTTATTTAATTTATTTATTTATTTTTTGCCAGTCCTGGGCTTGAGCTCAGGGCCTGAGCACTGTCCTTGGGCTTTCTCAAGGCTAGAGCTCTACCACTTGAGCCTCAGCACCACTTCCGGCTTTTTTCTATGTATGTGGTACCGAGGAATCGAACCCAGGTCTTCATGGATGCTAGGCAAGCACTTTAACCACTAGGCCAAACTCCCGGCCCTGCTTTATTTTATTTTTTTTTTAATTCTCTCTCTGTGTCTCTCTGTCTCTCTGTCTCTCTCTGTCTCTCTTTGTCTGTCTGTCTGTCTCTCTCTCTGTATGTGTCTCTCTCTCTGTCTGTCTGTCTCTCTTTCTCTCTTTATTTTTCAGTATGAGCATTAATTGTAATACTGTAGCCCAGGGACTATCAAAATGTGATCTGGAGCCAGGTGTGGTAGTACATACCAGTAATCACAGTTACTTGGGTGGTAGAGACAGGAGAATTATGAGCTCAGATAAAGTTATCAAGACCTTATCTTGAAAACAAAATAAAACAATGGGATTAGGGGTGTGATTCACATGGGTAGGACCGTTGTGTGGAATGTGTGAGGCCGTGGGTTCAATACCCAGTAGTGGAAAAACAGGTGTGATCTGGGACCCCAGAGCCTTTGAGACCCCTTCAGAGTTTCTGTGAGTCAGGGCCAGGGCTAAAACAAGTCCCACAAGCTGTCCACTGGCATTGGCACTCACGCCATCACATCAGTGTGAGCGCCTCGGTTACTTTTGGCGCTGGCACCTCCCTTGTCACCGAGTATCTCTACCCAGCTCATTTGACTATCCTCTAAAAAGCCAGATGTTTTAGAGACCTGTGGAAAAAGTACAACAGCCACTCCTCTCACTACATTTTTGGGGGTTAATCCAGTTTTTCAATAAAAATAATTGAGATCCTTATAATTTAAGAGTATAAAAGGAATCTTGAGCCCAAAAAGCTTGAAAACTGCTGAGCTAGCCTAGCATTATCCAAAATGAGAGAACTGCTGCTGTGGACAAGAGATGAATAAAAGGATTGCTGAACAGAAGTGAGCTTCCAGCTGAGATTAGGCAGATTTAGCTAGGAGAGCCTGGAGAGAACAATCAAGAATGCCATGATTTTATCTAGAAAGCTTAACTAGTCACTGGTGGAAACAAAACAATTCAGAGAAAGATTATTCAGAAGCTAGTCTGGAAAAGGCAGGGGGAGGAGAAAGTGGGGCTAGAGGACCTCAAGCCTCAGTGAAGACACTTGTGGAGACAATGACTTTTTATTTTAAGGTGAGTTAAAGGGAAAGAAGAATGCAGAGAAGAGATACAACAAACCTATTGTGTTCTAACATTGAAGGGTGAAGGTACTTGAGTTGTATGAAGGAAATGAAGTTGAAGAATCAGCCTTGTTAAAGGCCTGACTCCTGCATGGAAATGTAGCTTAGTGGTAGAGTGTTTGCCTAGCATGCATGAAGGCCTGGGTTCAATTTCCTACTACCACATAAACAGAAAAAGCTGGTAGTCGTGCTGTGGCTTAAGTGGTAGAGTGCAAGCCTTGAGCAAAAAGCAGCTTAGGAACAAAGCCCAGGCCCTGAGTTGAAATCCCAGGACTAGGGGGAAAAAAAAAAAAAGGTTCAGCTCCTAAACTGTGTGTGTGTGTGTGTGTGTTTGTGTGTGCACTTACCAGTACTGGGCTTTGAACCCAGCACACACTTAAGTGCCTTTGTCCCGTCCCCCCCCCCCCCCACTCAAAGCTGGCACTCTTAGCTCAAATGGTGCTATTTGAGCTACAGCTTTACTTTTCAATGATGGCTTCAAACTTTGGCTCTCAGATCCCAGCCTCCTGAGCTGAAAGGATTACAAGTGTGAGCCACCAGCACGAGGCTTCTCCTAAATGCTTGTCACTGAAAATAAAGACCAACTTGAGAAGCCCTCAAGCTGGAGAAGCCCTCAAGCTGGAGTGCACTTGTTTTCAAACTTATTACCTAAGTATAACCTTAAGACACTAAACCATTATACTCATTTGTTAAAGTATGGGCAATAACAATTACACTGACTTACAGTCTCAAGGCTAAATGAAAGTAAATATTAGTTTTTGTAAACTAGAAAGCATTGTGTAAAAACATGTAGGTTAAGAACTATACCTCTGGAGCCCAGAATTTGGCCTAGTGGTAGAGTGCTTGCCTAGCATGCCTGAAGACCCAGGTTCAATTCCTTGGTACCACATACATGGAAAAAGCCAAAGTGGTGCTGTGGCTCAAGTGGTAGAGCTCTAGTCTTGAGAAAGCCCAAGGACAGTGCTCAGGCCCTGAGCTCAAGGCCAGGACTGGCAAAAAAAAAAAAAAAAGAAAGAAAGAAAGAAAGAACTATATATCTGACTGGATACCTGTGGCTTATGCCTATAATTCTAGCTACTCAGAAGGCTGAAATCTAATGATCACAGTTTAAAACCAGCCCGTGGAGAAAAGTCTGATACTCTTACTCCAATAAACCGCAAAAAACTGGAAGTGAAGTGGTGAATCAAGTTGGGCAGCACTAGGCTTGAGCATAAATAAATGTTCAGGCATAGTTCCCAGATCCTGAGTTCAAGCCCCAGAACCAGTGCAAAAAGAAAACCAAAACCAAATAAAAACTATGCCTCTGTTACTTTCATCAGTCTTTCTTTTTTATGTTTCAGGCAGAACTCAAAAGCTTGATGGACAATGCTTCATCACCCTTTGAATTTGCCAAAGAACTCATCCGGCACAATCTGGTGAATAACAGTTTTCTAGCTTCAGTCCTAGTCTACGTGGGTACATCATAGTAATTAGAAAGCAGAATGGAAGGAAGTGCCTTAGCAAATGCTGCTTTTCTCCACAGGAATGCCTCCTTACTGTAGGAGAGACAGAGTGAATTTAAAATATCAGTCTCCCCGTGGGAAGGGTGGAAAGATCTATGTTGCCCAGGCTGGCCTGGAAATCCTCTAGGCGAGCAATCCTCCTGCCTTAGCCTCCAAAGTGGTGAGACTACAGTATGCATGACCATGCCCAGTCCCCCAGGGACTTTTAACAGTTGAATTGGGGCCCAGGTACAGTGTATTTTTTAAAAGCTTCACAGATGAATATAATATATAGCGCAAGGCAAATAAATACTAACTATACGGACTAATTGCACATCAGCAATTAAATAAATGGAAATTATTTTTGGAACATGGAATTAGGTAAGTAAGAATATGGAAATTTTTCTCTATTTTTTTTTTTTGCCAGTCCTGGGGCTTGAACTCATGGCCTAGGCACTGTCTCCAAACACTCTTTGCCACAATGCCATATCTGGCCTTTTCTGTTTATGTGACACCAAGAAATGCAACCCAGGGCTTCATGCATGCTAGGCAAGCACTTTTACCACTAGGCCATACTCCTGGCCCAAATTTCTCTCTTTTTTTCATTTGAAATGCTGTATGTTAGATTCTTTTTTTTTTTTTTCTTTTTTTGGTGGGTTGTAGGGCTTGAACTCTGGGCCTGGGCGCTATCCCTGAGCTCTTCAGCTCAACCTGGTTGAAATCTGAGAATTGAGGTTTAAAGCCAGCCCAGCATGAAAGTCTGTGAGACTCTTATCTCCAACTAACCACCAGAAAACTGGAAGTGGCACTGTGGCTTAAGTAGTAGAGCAATAGCCTTGATCTGAAGTATTCAGGGACAGCACCCAGGTCCTGAGTTCAAATCTCACAACTGACCAAAAAAAAGCCTGAAAAATGTCACAGTGACAACAGTATAAATGGTTAAGAGTATCAACTGTTGAAGGGAAATGTAATGATCAAAATCAAACTATACTAAATACAGCTTTGTAATACTAAAACTTTGTAACTTCAAGGAAGTCTCTTGACATTGCTTAGTCTGAATGTTCCCATATGTAGAACAGAGAAAAGTAAAGCACCTAGCTCTTTTTTTTTTCTTTTTGTCAGTCATGGGGCTTGAATGCTGGGCCTGTCCCTAAGCTCTTCAGCTCAAGGCTATTGCTCTATCACTTGAGCTACAGTGCTACTTCCCGTTTTCTCGTGATTAGTTGGAGATAAATGGCTCACAGACTTTGATGCCCCGGCTGGCTTTGAACCTCAATCCTCAAATTTCAGCCTCCTAAGGAGCTAGGATTACAGATGTGAGCCACAGGGATCTGGCGCCCTAGCTCTTTTTTTGAAGGTTGAATGAGGTCTTGTGTGTAAGATGGTTTGCACAGTACTTAGCAAATACAGCTTGAGTATCTCCTTTGAAATAGTTGAGACCAAAAATGATTCAAAGTTTAGGGTTTGGAATATTTGTCTTGAGTCCACTTTGCATCAACTGTGACAAAATACCTGAGATTTGAATCTGACATTTCAGATTCAAACCATGATGCTATATGCGTTTGCATAGTCATACAGAGGTATCTTAGGAGAGGACCCAAATCTAGATATGCAATTCACATATGTTTCATATAGACCTAATTATAGTCTAGAATCACTCAGATAATATTTTCAGTGAGTATGCTTTCAATTTTTATTTATTTTTTTTACATTTTAAATGAGTAACCCATGCTGACCTCAAACTCCAGATCCATTTGCCTTAGCTGGTTGAGTGCTGCGATAACAAGCAAGTGCCATCATTCCTGATCTGAGCCTGCAGTTTGACTACAACCTGTCTCACAAGATCATGTGTGAAATTTTCCAGTGTGGCATTCTGTCAGCACTTTTAGAATCAAGTTTGGGACTGTTGGGTTAGGGATTCGCAACCCGTAGGAAGCAGGTGGGGTTGTAACTATTGTCCTATAGGTCAGTTTCTATGGGAACTGCAGACATGAAGAAAAAAGAAGGAAACATCCTTTGGTTCAGTTAAAAGGGTTAATGGAGAGAGTAAGTTTATTAGTGTATTGGGAACAATCTTCTGAAGCAGAGTACTAAAGGGAAGAAGGAGAATAGAGCACTATCCAGAGAGAACAATGCAACCAAGTGGCAGAATTTTCAAGAGAACAAAAATCCTGAGTGTTTAAGGTGGAGAAGTTGGGTCAGTGCTCTTGGAAGTTTCAGGACAACAGTGACTAATGGAGAAACAAAGTCCAGATGCTGTTAGAAGTGGTAGGATCAAGAAGACAGGTGGAAGCTGGGCGCTGGTGGTTCACACCTGTAATCCTGGCTACCCAGGAGGCTGAGATCTGAGGATCACAGTTCAGAGTCAGCCCAGATATGAAATTCCGTGAGACTCCTATCTCCAATTAACCATGAGGGGATAAAAAAGGGAAGTGGTGCTATGGCTCAAATGGTAGAGCAGAAGCCTTGAGTTGAAGAGCTCAGGGACAGTGCCCAGGCCCAGAGTTCAAGCCCCATGACCAACAACAACAAAAAAATTAAGGGGCCAAGAGTGTAGCCTAGTGATAGAATGCTTGCCTAGCATGCACAAATATCTGGGTTTAATTCCTCGGTACCACATACATAGAAAAAGCCAGAAGTGGGCCGGGAGTTTGGCCTAGTGGTTAAAGTGCTTGCCTAGCAAGCATGAAGACCCAGGTTCAATTCCTCGGTACCACATATAGAAAAAAGCCGGAAGTGGTACTGAGGCTCAAGTGGTAGAGCTCTAACCTTGAGAAAGTCCAAAGACAGTGCTCAGGCCCTGAGCTCAAGCCCAGGACTGGCAAAAAAAAAAAAAAAAAAAAATAGAAAAAGAAAAGAAAAAGCCAGAAGTGTTGCTGTGGGTCAAGACCTTTAGGCTTGAGAAAGCCAAAGAATAGTGCTGAGGCCCTGAGTTCAAGCCAGGACTGGCAAAAAAAAAAAATGATATTAATTACTAGATAATTTCTTTGTTTTCTGGGCTGAGGGTATAGCTAGTTGGTTGACAGAAAGTGTACATATTCAACATACATGAGTCTCTAGCGTGCGTGTGTGTGTGTGTGTGTGTGCGTGTGTGTGTGTGTGTGTGTGTGTGTGTGTGTGTGATGGGCTTGAACTCTGGGCCTGGCATTGTCCCTGAGCTCTTCAGCTTAAGGCTACTGCCCTACCCCTTGAACCACAGCCTCACTTCCCATTTTCTAGTGATTATTTGGAGATAAAAGTCACATTCTTTAGTGCCTGGGCTGGCTTTGAACCTTGATCCTCAGATCTCAGCCTCCTGAGTAGCTAGGATTACAGGCATGAGCCACTGTACCGGGCCAGGCTCTAGTTTTGATCCACAACACCAACACAAACAAATGAATTGTAAAAAGGAAGAAAGAGAGAAAACAAAAAGCCAAAGAGGATTTCCTGAATTTTTACAAAGAGAAAAGGAAACCTGAACATCATGATTTGGGCTTTCTGGGCTCACACCTGTGTGCACTCAGGAGCTCCAGAGGCATCCCACTGGTCTCCAAAACACCCAAGAAAAAAGAAGATAGGTTCTACCTTCTTTTAATTCTTACCATTCTGTAAATAATAGTTTTCCTTCAGTGAGGTCAGAGGCATTTGTATAGAATATCAAAAATATAGTCATCCCTTCAAAAAAGAAACCTGACTGTACCAGTCACTAAATGAAGAGCTCTTTGTTATATGGCACTTTTATTTCCATACACAAATGAAGAAATATGTGATAAAATGTGGTAGTGTGTGCTATGAATGAAGATGGGGAAGAGGACAGAGAGTGAAGTGGAGATAGGTTTCAGGCAGAGTGAAAGTGAATAAATACATCAGGGCTATTAGAGGATTAAGAGCAAAAGGGCAGGGGGAAAAAAGGGGGTTAAAAGCCTGGGATCAGACAATACTAAATTGAACCAACAATAAAAGTTCCCAGTGTGATACCTGACCCAGAGCTATTGTATTTGGACATCATGAACCTTGATTAATATTTCCACTCACATTGTATCTACATATCACAGCAGTAACGTGATTTCTCAATGTCTAGGTGGTTTTCCGGGGAGGTGAAGGGGCTTTGCAAGTTTTACCTCCTCTGGTTGACGTGATTCCTGAAGCCAGGCTAAACCTGGTGATTTACTATCTTCGTCAAGGTTAGAAAAAAATTATCTTATTCTTTTTAATAATGACATTTCCGAATATTTAATCTGTGATTGACCTATTTATTATTTTTACTTTTTTTTTTTTTGCCAGTTCTGGGGCTTAACTCAGGGCCTGGACTCTGTCTCTCAGCTTCTCTGTGCTCAAGGCTAGCACTTTGCCATTTGAACTACAGCACTACTTCCAGCTTTTTCCCTTTATGTGGTGCTGAGAAGTCAAAACTAGGGCTTCATGAATGTTAGGCAAGCACTCTACCACAAAGCCACATTCTCAGCCCCTATTTGTATGTTTTAATTCATAATTCTTCAAAAGTATATTTGCACCAACTTCATAAACCAGATTTAGGAAGGTACTTATCTGTTATGTATTTTCTCTTCACTATCTCTTTTCTTCTGCTGTCTACCTTTTCTCTCTCTGTTTTTGATTTTCCCCTTATGCTACTGTCCTCCTTTCTCTACTTTCTGTCTACTCATTTTCCACTGTTTTCCTTTCCCTTCTCTGGTAGTTGTTCCTTTTTCTTGGAATGGCTTTAAGTATATAGACTAGTATAACCTCCACGTGTTTTACATTTCAGATGATGTACAAGAAGCTTATAACTTAATTAAGGACCTGGAACCTACTACTCCTCAGGTAACTGAAAATGTTATACATATTTACTAAACAAGTACTGTGGAAAAATGGAACTTCAGACATGTAGTTAGAAAGTATGTCAGAAAGCCGGGCGCAGGCTCAAGCCTGTCATCCTAACTACTCAGGAGGCTGAGATCGGAGGATCATGGTTTAGAGCCAGCCAGGGCTGGGAGTTTGACCTAGTGGTACCACATACATAGAACAGTCTGGAAGTGGGCCAGGAGTTTGGCCTAGTGGTAGAGTGCTTGTCTACCATGCAGAAGGACCTGGGTTTAATTCCTCTAGACCACATACATAGAAAAAGCCAAAAGTGGTGCTGTGGCTTCAGTGGTAGAACTCTAACCTTGAGAAATCCCAGAGATACTGCTCAGCCCCTGAGTTCAAAGCCCCAGGACTGGAAAGAACAACAACAACAACTGGTAGAAGATATTTATGAAAACGGGAAGTGGGGCTTGGCTCAAGTGGTAGAGCTCTAGCCTTGAGAAAGTCCAAGGACAGCACCCCAGCTCTGAGCTCACGCTCCAAGACTGGCACAAAAAAATACATTCTAAAAGCTCTCTCTAAGCCGGGTGTGGTGGCTTATGCCTGTAATCCTAGCTACTCAGGAGACTGAGGTCTGAAGATCCTGGTTCAAAGCCAGACCAGGCACTAAAGACCATGAAACTTTTATCTCCAATTAACTACTAGAAAACCAGAAATGGTGCTGTGGCTGAAGTGGTAGGGTGGTAGCCTTGAGCTGAAGCATTCAGGAACAGCGCCCAAACCCAGGGGTCAGGACCCATGACCTACCTCCCCCCCCAAAAAAGCTTTCTATTAGAAAAAAAAAGCTTCAGTTTTTGTGTTGTTCTTTTAATGAATCCCCTTAAGTAATAGTGGATAAAATTACTAAGGAAGATTATCTACTTAAAAAAATTGAACCAAGGGCTGGGAGTTTGGCCCAGTGGTAGAGTGCTTGCCTAGCAGGCGCGAAGACCCAGGTTCGATTCCTTGGTATCACATACTTAGAAAAAGCCGGAAATGGTGCTGAGGCTCAAGTGGAGAGCGCTAGCCTTGAGAAAAATGCAAGGACAGTGCTCAGGCCCTGAGCTTAAGCCCAGAACTGGCAAAAAAAAAAAAATTGAACCAAATCTGAGGGGGAAAAAAGATATAAATGAGGCCCCAGGACTCTAGAAGTGGGAATCAGAAGAATTTTTTGTTTTATTCTGTTTTGAGGAAAAGGATCAATAGTGAAGGTTATTATAGCACTAGAAATATACATATTTATGCATATAGTTATTATATTTTTATAATATAAATTATACTTTTTACTATATTTTTATAATCTATAAGTGAATCTATGCATATATGTATGACATGTTTGTAGAAAGTAGTTGTGGCTGGTAAGGTAATAAAAATGATCACGTCAAAACTTGATTGGTTTTTCAGCCGGGCATGGTGGCATATGCCTGTAATCCTAGCTACTCAGGTGGCTGAAATCTGAGTATCATTGGTCAAAGCCAGCCTGGGAACTGCAGTGAAACTCTTATCTCCAGTTAACCACTAGAAAACCAGAAATGGTGCTGTGGCTCCAAGGGTAGGGCTGTAGCCTTGAGCTGAAGAGCTCAGGAATAGTGCCCAGGCTTAGAGTGCAAGCCCCACAACTGAAAAAACACAAAAGAACAAAAATTAAAAAAAAAAAAAAACTTTACTGGTTTTTCACCTTGAGTTGAAATAAAACTTGCTGCTGAGAAATTCCTTTGAGGGTTTTTTTTTTTTGGTCATGAGGCTTGAACTCGGCCTGGGCTGGGCACTGCCCCTGAGCTCTTCAGCTCAAGGCTACTGCTCTATCATTGAGCCAAGCCTCACTTTCTGTTTTCTAGGGGTTATTGGAGAGAAGAATCTCAGGTTCTTTGGTACCCAGCCTGGCTTTGAACCTTGATCCTCAGATCTCAGCATCCTGAGTAGCCAGGATTATAGGCGTGAGCCACCACTCCTGGCTTTCCTTTGAGTTCTTAAGATTAAGAACTTGCAGATATGATGAATTCTATTATGTGGACATTTGCTTGCTAGAAATTAAATGAAATCTGGGGCCAGGAGTTTGGCCTTGTAGAATGCTTGCCTAGTATGCACAAAGACCTGGGTTCAATTCCTCCGTACCACATACATAGAAAAAAGCTGGAAGTGGTGCTGAGGCTAAAGTGGTAGAGCTCTAGCCTTGAGAAAAGTCTAAGAGCAGTGCTCAGGCCCTGAGCTCAAGCCCAGGACTGGCAGGAAGGAAGGAAGGAAGGAAGGAAGGAAGGAAAGAAAGAAGGAAGGAAGGAAAGAAAGGAAATGAAATTCCCCTCCCTCCCTTTAGAATAACCCAATATAAGAAATTCTGATTTGCTGCAAAGGGTTAGCAAGGGTGACATTGCATACTTTCATCTCCCTGTAAATAAATCAGTTTCGTTGTGTGTTTCCAGGAATACATCCTTAAGGGAGTGGTGAATGCAGCCCTTGGCCAGGAAATGGGTTCGGTGAGTATGGAATCACTGGTACTAACTTCCCAAGGTTAGAGATGTATGAAATGACATAAATGGATACCAAAAGGCAGCTGGTAACAGCCTTGCTGCATAGGCTCTTCTCTGGTTCCCGCTGTTTCTCCGAATCCCCTAACCCAGATTCCATGTACGCAGCACTTATTCAGAAACAACATTGAAAAGCTTTAACTTTAAAACTTGCTGTTTCGTCTTAAAGGAGCCCTATTTTTACAAAGGACTTATATGTCATAACAAAACCAAGAGATCATTGTTCAGCTTTATTCTATTTATTATATTTTCAGTGACTTAAAAACCCTTGTACATTTCTGACTATAGTTTTGGCATCTGTAAAGTAGAGAACATTTGAAAATTGTTTCTTTAGGAAAGCTTTTAAAAATTACGTATTGGCCGGGAGTTTGGCCTAGTGGTTAAAGTGCTTGCCTAGCATGCATGAAGACCTGGGTTCGATTCCTCGGTACCACATACATAGAAAAAAGCCGGAAGTGGTGCTGAGGCTCAAGTGGTAGAGCTCTAGCCTTGAGAAAGTCCAAGGACAGTGCTCAGACCCTGAGCCCAAGCCCAGGACTGGCAAAAAAAAAAAAAAAATTACGTATTATTTCTAAGATCCTAAGCACAACTTAGAACCTTACATACATTCTACCACTGTAGGAAAACTTTTTTTTCCTGTTCCTGGGGCTCCAACTCTAGGCTTAGGCACTGTCTCTGAGCTCATTTTTGCTCAAGGCTTGAGCCACAGAACTACTTCTGGCTTTTTCCGTGATTAATTTGAAATAAGAGCCTCACATACTTTCTTGCCTGGGGTGGCTTTGAATCACTATGCTCAGACCTTAGCCTCCTGAGTAGCTAGGATTACAGGCATGAGCCACTAGCACCTGGCTAGGAAAGTTTTTTATTTTATTTTAATTTATTTATTTATTTATTTATTGCCAGTCCTGGGGCTTTAACTCAAGGCCTGGGCACTGTCGTTGGGCTTTCTCAAAGCTAGTGCTCTGCTGCTTGAGCCACAGTACCAATTCTAGCCTTTTCTGTCTATGCAGTACTGAGAAATCAAACTGAGGGCTTCATGCATGCTAGACAAGCACTTTGCCACTAAGCCATGCTTCCAGCCCCAGCTTATTATTTTTTTTTGCCAGTCCTGGAGCTTGAACTCAGGGCTGGGCACTCTCCCTGGGCTTCTTTTGAGCACTCTACCATTGGAGCCATAATACTACTTCTGGCTTTTTCTGTTTCTGTTTATCTTACTCAATTTATCTGGTCATGGTAAAATAAAGATATTTTTTTTTAAATCTCAGTTCTCTCTATACTGCCTTTTATAGTATCTTGGTATTAAATGCTACATAAATAAATGAGTTATTTAAGAACTTCTCATTATGGTAGATGTACATCAGGGTCACATTAAGTATTTGTTAAATGAATGAATTCATAGCTGGGTGCTAGTGGCTCACACCTGTAATCCTAGGTATTCAGGAGGCTGAGATCTGAGGATTGTAGTTCAAAGCCAGCCCAGGCACAAAAGTCCATGAGACTCTTAACTCTAATAAACTACTTAAAAAAGCCAGAAGTGGCACTGTGGCTCAAGTAGTAGAATATTAGGCTTGAGCAAAAGAAGCTCAGGGACAATGCACAGGCTTAGAATACAAGCCCCAAGACCAGCAATAAATAAATTAATTTAATGTAGGTACTTTTAGGATAGAATTTGGGGAATTAGATCTCTTTTTTTTTTGCCTATTCATCCAGTGTAAGTTTTCATTTCATTCCAGGTTATCATTTTCTAGTTGTTTACATTAATGAGAATTAGTATTATTTGCTAGCATGATTTAAAACAAGGTATATATATCAGATAGCATCATGACAAATATGTTAGAATCATAAAGTACGTATAAACATAGTTATTTTTTTTTGGCAGTCCTGGGGCTTGAACTCAGGGCCTGAGCACTGTCCTTGGGCTTTCTCAAGGCTCTACGCATTGAGCCACAGCACCACTTCCGACTTTTTCTGTGTATGTGGTACCAAGGAATTGAACCTGGGTCTTCATGCATAGTAGGCAAGCAATATACCACTAGGCCACAGTTCAGGCCCAAATAAAGTATTACCTGCTCTGTGTCTTCCACTTCTGTTTGACTTTTCAGAGGGATCATATGAAGATTGCCCAGCAGTTCTTCCAGTTGGTGGGAGGCTCAGCTAGCGAATGTGGTAGGTCTGAAATCTGTAGAGTTATGTTCTCTGGCTGGGGATATTAAGTATTACCTTATAAAGTTGGAGATCAGAAAAACTGGGATTGGCTCTCCAGAACATGTCAGCTAAAATAGAGAATTAATTAAATAAGTAAAGGAATACTGTTTAGCTCATGAAAGTTTTTTTTTAATCAAATCAGTTTTAAATACGAAATGTTAAAATTTAGTGAATTTTCAACAGCTCTATACATATTTGCCATTTTTGTGTGAGTCAGTCGTAGGGCTTGAACTCTGGGCCTGGGCACTGTCCCTGAACTCTTCAGTTGAAGACTCCTGCCCTACCCCTGGAACCACAGTGCTACTTCCCGTTTTCTAGTGGTTAATTGGAGATAAGAGTCTCACAACCCTTCTATTAATTACAATAAAAAGTATATGAAAAAAAAAAGAGTCTCATAAACTTCAGTGCTTGGGCTGGTATTGAGCCATGATCCTTATTTCTCAGCATCCCGAGTAGCTAGGATTACCGGCGTGAGCTACCATGCCCAGCTCCTATTTGCCTTTTTGACATGTTACAGATATTTATTTCAGTGGGTCATTTAAAAATGTGTACCTGTAGTATTTTTTGGGGGGGGGAGTTCAAGGGGGTTGAACTCTGGGCATAGGGGCTGTCCCTGATCTCTTCAGTTCCAGGTTACTTGAGCCACAGCTCCACTTCTCATTTTCTAATGATTAATTGGAGATAAGAGTCTCATAGCTTTGTAGGCTTTGTATTTCCCAGGCTGGCTATATGTGATCCTCAGATCTCAGCCTCCTGAGTAGCTAGGATTACAGGCGTGAGCCATTGTACCTGGCTTGTACTATATATATTTTTTAATATAAAATACTAAAGCTGAGAGCCAGATGCCAGTGGCTCAGACCTGTAATCCTACCTGAGATCTGAAGATCATGGTTTAAAGCCAACCTGGACACAAAAGCCTATGAGACTATTATCTTCAGTTAACCACCAGAGAGCTAGAAGTGGCACTGTGGCTCAAGTGGTAGAGCACTAGCCTTGAGCAGAAGAGCTCAGGGGCAGTGCCCAGGCCCAGAGTTCAAGTCCCAGGACCCACTTTAAAAAAAAAAAATAAAGCTGGTATGGTAGTGTACACACACCTGTATACCTGTAATCCCAGTGCTTGAGAGGCTGCGGCAGTATTATTGTGAGTTCAAGGACAACCTGGGATCCATAGTGAGACCCTGCATAAAATTATTAATAGTGTAAGATTTAATTGGCCATCAGGGACAGTGGCCCAGGCCTGGAGTTCAAGTCTCACAACCCACAAAAAAAAAAAAGGAGAAGGAGAATGAGAGGCCAGACAAGCTTGAATACAACTGTACCACTTGTCTATTCTATTCTGTTTCAGTATTCTAATTAGCAGTGCTCATTTTGTGGACAGATTATTAACTATTCTTACCATACTAGAAATTCACAAAATTTCACCAACGTTTGTATGAAGAATATTTCCTTCCCAGTATCATTCATCCATTCAACAAAAATTTATTGCGGTATTGGAATGACTTAGTAAGTCAACAGCACTCCTTCCTCTCATGGAGCATACAGTCCAGTATGACAGAAAAAGCATAATTTGTAAACACATAGTATGTCAGACTGTGATAAAATCTCTTGGTGAGAAAAATTGAAGTGGGTAGAATCTTGAGGTTGTGCTATCCTCTGTTACCCCAAAAAGAAGTCTGTGAAAAAGTTGTGTCAGAGTCAGAATTAGAATCAGGTTAGTTCCATGGCAAACTATTTCTTGATTCAAGATTGGAGGTGCCAGGTTGTCTTAGACAGACAAAGCTGGACATCTAGTTGCATGAATTTAATTTGTAGATGGAATTGGATGGAAGAATCCACACCCTGGAAAATGATCTGGAGACTGCTGCAGCCAGTGCACTGTGGAGCATGCCTTAAACCCCTCGGATAGATGAGTCTCCCTGCCCGTCCTGTGACCCCTGTTAAATGCTAGAGTTTTGAAAAAATTGGAATTATTTTCAAAATCTAGAAAGATGTTTTGAAACACTTTTTTTAAAATCTAAATTACACAATATCTCAAATTTTAGCTAAAGACCACTTTTTTGTTTCATGGTTTTCTTTTCCCTGTCTTTCAGATACAATACCAGGGAGACAGTGCATGGCTTCCTGCTTCTTTCTACTGAAGCAATTTGATGATGTCTTGATTTACCTCAACTCATTTAAGGTCAGTATAGAATTGTCTATACGACCTTTTGTTAGAAGTTATAATGCTCTTACAGAAAGTCTTTTTTCTCTGGTGGCATTACTAACATCAATAAATTAATCTAATTCCCTAGGACTTCTTGTGTTTTTCTTTTTTAAGTTATTATTAAAAATTTACTGTTACTATAAAGGTGATGTACAGTGAGGTTACAGTTATATAAGTAATGAGTATATTTCCTTTTGCACAATGTCACCCATAACTGATGATTTTATATTTTAAATATTAATGCTCAACGTGACCTGTTCTTGGTATTTGTTTTTTAGAGTTACTTCTATAACGATGACATCTTTAACTTTAATTATGCCCAAGCCAAAGCTGCAACAGGCAATACCAGTGAAGGAGAAGAGGTATGTGTTTGCTGCTTTGTTTGTAAATGGTGACATGTATTAAGGTACCTCCTTTTGAGTGCAATTGAATGATTCTGTCTAAATCATCTTTATCTTTTTCTCACTAAAATAAAATGGTCATGCTAAGTATAATAGTCAATACCTATAATCCCAGGTACTTGGGAGGTATAAATGGAAGGATTGAGAATTAATGCTATCTAGGGCAAAAAAGGAGAGAACCTATTTGTTTTGTTTTGTTTTTTTTTTCTGGTCCTGGGCTTGGGTCCTGTCCCTGGGCTACATTTGCTCAAGGAGAACAATCTACCACTTGAGAGCCACAGTGCCACTTCTGCTTTTTTTGAGTAATTTATTGGCGATAAGAATCTCACAGTTCACTGTCCAGGCTGATTTTGAACTACGATCCTCAGATCTCAGCTCGTGAGTAGTTAAGATTACAGGTGTGAGCCACTGGCACCCAGCAAGCAAGAAACCCTGTTTGAAAATAAACTGAAGTGAAGGGAGCTAGGAGTGTGACACAAGTTGTAGAGTCCTTGCTAGCCTGAGTTTAAACACCAATATGGCCAAAAGATTTTAAAATGAAATAAATTAATAAAAGGGTCAAGGGTGCAGACTATTAAACAGTCTTTGCTTTTAGGGCACATTAAAAAGCACAAGGTCCTATAAATCTACAAGTAAACACACTACATGGTAGAAGACAAAACATAACACTTGGGCTTAGTAGTAGAGTGCTTACCTAGCTTGCACAATGACCCAGGTTCAATTCCTCAGTACCACATACATAAAAAAAACCCAGAAGTGTTGCAGTGGCTCACATGGTAATGCTTTAGCCTTGAGAAAGCTCAAGGACAGTGCTCAGGCCCTGAGTTCAAGCCCCCAGCCTGGCAAAAAAAATACACATAGACATGGTAAATTATAGAGGACTCTAAACATTCATACAGTGAGACCAAATGAGGCACAGTGGCTCACGCCTGTAATCCTAGCTACTCAGGAAGCTGAGGTCTTAGGGTCAAGGTTCAAAGCCAACCAACCTAGGCACTAAAGACCATAAGAATCTTACTTCCAATTAACCACTAGAATACCGGAAGTGGTGCTCTGGCTCAAGAGTAGGGTGATAGCTTTGAGCTGAAGAGCTCAGAGACAATGTCCAGGCCTAGAGTCCAGTGACCAAAAAACAAAAAAAAGTTTTTTGGAGAAGAGCAAACTGCCAGCTGGCAGTAGATGGAGGCAAATAGAGAGAGAAAAGAGAGGGGGTGGAGCAATTCTGTCCATATAACCAGTACTTAGCTCATGTAACTGTGTTACCATAACTCATACAACATTTCTTTTTAAGTCAGTCCCTTTCTGCCAGGGCTAACCACATCCTTGCTTCAAGCTCCTTGGAGGATGTGTTTAAATTCTTATTTTGTCATTAATCTGTAAGGCTATAATGCTCATCAGTATAAGGCACGCTGATACATATGTATATACACTCACAAACATACACAAACACATACACACATTTATTGCAAAGGCAGCCTGCCTCATGTCTATCTCTTTCTTTTCTTCTGTTGCAGATTTTCCTCCTGATTCAAAGTGAGAAGATGAAAAATGATTACATTTACCTCAGTTGGTTAGCTCGGTGCTGTAAGTCTTCTTTTAAACAACAGGAATATTCTTTTAGTTTTCCCTCCCTTCCTCCCTCCCTCCCTCCCTCCCTCCCTCCATTCCTTCCTTCCTTATCTTGTGGCTTGTGTAAGGAAAATGGAGAATGTAAAAGGAATAGTGCAGATTCGATCGCCAGCAGGCGAGGACTGTTTATTGAGGAACAGTGAGGGGTACAAACCTTCCTGCGGGATTGGAGGTTGTGCTAGGGACTGGATTTTGGGGTTGGCTTATATAGCGCTTAACAAGGAAGCAAAAATAAAAAATGGGTCATGGTCTCCTGGGGCCTCAGGTGTCCTTAGCCAGGCCCACAGTGAAATGCTCCACCTTGGATGTGGGGGCCATTATCCCCTGGGGACCAAGGTTGCCTGGAGACAAGCACAAGCACGTGAGCATGCACCTGGTGCTATGCTTGACCTTGGGGAATAAGAAAAGATTCAATCCGGGGCCGGGAGTTTGGCCTAGTGGTTAAAGTGCTTGCCTAGCATGCATGAAGACCCGGGTTCGATTCCTCGGTACCACATATAGAAAAAAAAGCCAGAAGTGGTGCTGAGGCTCAAGTGGTAGAGCTCTAGCCTTGAGAAAGTCCAAGGACAGTGGTCAGGCCCTGAGCTCAAGCCCAGGACTGGCAAAAAAAAAAAGACTCAATCCTTCATATTCCATCTTTAGATTGGGCCTAGAGGGAAGAAGAGAATCCTTCAGCTTGAACTCAGGGCCTGGGCATTATCCCTGACCTTTTTGCTCAAGGATAGTACTCTACCACTTGAGCTACAGCACCACTTCCAGCTTTTTCTGCTTTATGTGGTACTGAGGAATCGAACCCAGGGCTTCATGCATTCTAGGCAAGCACTCTACCACTAAGACACATTTCCAGCCCCATGCTTTTGTAGTTACAGAAAAATTTTAGGCTGGAATTATGAAGATTGGGTGATCGATAGGTACTTTCTTTAAGAAGATGGGCATGAGAGGCTTGGAGTGTGGCCTAGCAGTAGAGTGTTTACCTAGCATACACAAAGACCGGGGTTCAATTCCTTGGTAGCACATACATAGAAAAAGCTGGAACTCATGCTGTGGCTTGAGTGATGGAGCTCTATCCTGGAGAAAGCTCAATGACAGTGCCTAGGCCCTGAGTTCAAGCCCCAGGATTGGCCAAAAAAAAAAAATAAGCATGATGGCATACATCTATAATGCCAGCATTTAGGATGCTGTAACAAGAAAAGCGTGAGCTCCAGGACAGTCTGCGCAACACAGAGAGGCACTATCTCAAAAATGCTGTAAGGATAAATCTTTGTTTCTTTTTGTAGATATTATGAATAAGAAACCAAGACTAGCTTGGGAACTTTATCTCAAGATGGAAACCTCTGGTGAATCCTTTAGTCTCCTGCAGCTCATTGCCAATGACTGTTACAAGGTAAGTTTTGGTGAGAGTAAATAGAGAAAGTGAATATCAGCACCCCATGGATGTATTGGCTAAATATTAGGGAGAAGTAACCTAGATGCAGAGTAGCTACTAGTGAGGAGATTAGCGTGGTGCTCTCAGGAATGTCATTTTCTTTATGAATGATCTGAATTCAGAGATTTCAGTTTTACCCATATATGAAAGTTTTAGATTTCTAAAAGCTATGAAATTTTAGATACTACCCATTGAGCGATAATCATATAGTGGTTGAAACTTTGAAGCTAAGTCTATATCTGATGTCTACAGATATAAACTAGGAACCATCACCACTATTTAAGTAATAATCGAATCCCTCAAAAGCAGTGAAAGAGCCAGGCACAGGTGGTTAATGCCTATAACCCTAGGCCAGGCAGCAAATTCTATGATACCTTATCTTTAATTAATGACCAAAAAGCCAGAAGTGGGACTATAGCTCAAGTGGTAAAATATTAGCTTTGAGCAAAAAAAAAGCTTAGGGACAGTGCCCAGGCACTGAGTTCAAGCCCTAGGACTAGCACAAATATATATATATATATATATACAAATAATCAGAAACAGAAATGAAGCTGTGATAGAACACAAGCCTTGAGTGAAAAAACCAAGTAAGACCCCAAGGCACTGAGTTTAACCCCGGTTTGAGTAAGCCAAAGAACTAGGTACTATCAAGAAGTAGAAACTGGCCAGGAGTTTGGCCTAGTGGTAGAGTGCTTGCCTAGCATGCATGAAGACCCAGGTTCAATTCCTTGGTACCACATACATACATAGAAAAGCCAGAAGTGGTGCTGCGGCTCAAAGGGTAGAGCACTAGCCTTGAGAAAGCCCAAGGACGATGCTCAGGCCCTGAGTTCAAAGCCAGGACTGGCACAAAAAAAAAAGTAGAAACTGTCAAGGCAAAGAGAAGATAGAAAGGGTAGGGGAGATATTACATATGTATTTCCATGGTATATATGTAATACATATGTAATTATTTATAAATGAATTATATACTGCACATAAAATCAGTTTATATCTATTCCTGTTTTGTTTAGTAAATGAAATTTAAATTGCTAGCCAAAATTTTTGTCATTTCCATGTGCATTTACATGTTCAAGTGAAATGTATATGTTTAATTTACTTTTAAATGTTTATACTGTTTCCATAAAACATTTATATATCTCATATATTGTCCCTCCCTGTGTGTTTAGTTTCATGATGTCTAATCTTTTGAGTGTAATTGTTAACACACATTTGTTTTATTCAGATGGGCCAGTTTTACTATTCAGCCAAAGCTTTTGATGTCCTGGAGAGGCTTGATCCCAATCCTGAATACTGGGAAGGCAAAAGGGGCGCATGTGTGGGCATTTTCCAGATGATCTTAGCAGGGAGAGAACCCAAGTAAGTAATCAAACAGGTGCTACTGCCTCTGCATTTGCTATTGTGTGACGGAAAGCAATTGTTGTCCTTGGATGATACCTTTTGTAAACTCAAAATTAGAAAGAGGCCTTAGAATGAATTTTTTTTTTTTCGGTTGTGGGGCTTAGACTCTGGGCTTTGGCGCTGTTCCTGAGCTCTCAGCTCAAGGCTACTGCCCTACCCCTTAAGCCACAGCACCACTTTATAGTTTTCTAGTGGTTAACTGGCGGTAAGAGACGCACAGTCTTAGTGCCTGGGCTGGCTTTGAACTGCAATCCTCAAATCTCAGCCTCCTGAGTAGCTAGGTTTAATGAGCCACCTCACCAGAAGCTTTAAAATGATTAATCAGTTAACCACCAGAAAACCAGAACTGGCACTGAGGCTCAAAGGATAGGGCAGTAGTCTTGAGCTAAAGAGCTTAGGGACAGTGCCCAAGCCCAGAATTCAAGTCCCATGACTGCCCCCTTCCTGAAAAATGATTTTTTAAAAGTTAAGATGTTTAAAATTAGTATATGATCATTTTTTCAGAAATACCTTTGTTTTGCTAGGGGTGGTAGCTCACATTTTGGGGCCAGGAGTTTGGCCTCCTGGTAGAGTGCTTGCCTAGCATGCACGAACACCCAGGTTCAATTCCTTAGTACCATATGCATAGGAAAAAAGCCGGAAGTGGTGCTGTGGCTCAAGTGGTAGAGCTCTAACCTCAAGAAAAGTCCAAGGACAGTGCTCAGTCCCTGAGCACTGGAGAAAAAAAAAATCTATATTTTATAGAATAAAGTCATCCTGAATTACATTTACTAGGAACACAGAATATTGTTTAGCTCAGAAATATACGGGCAAGTTGTATATTTGGTTTCAAATGAATACCCATTTTCTTTTTTTTTTTTTTTTTTTTGCATTTTTTTTTGCATTTTTTTTATTGTAATTAGTAAAAGGGTTACATGATATTTGCCAGATAGAAGGTGCATTAATTCACATAGATTGATACCCCTTCACATGTCTTGGTACCCATTTCCCTCCCCCATGAATACCCATTTTCATAAACAAAATGGTTTTCACTCTAGTTCTATTTTATTTTCCTATTGAGCTGGTATGCATGTACCATTTAATTTAGGCCTCAAAGAATTAAAAATAGCATGGATATAGTTGATAATCCTGATATTTCTTCTGCTCTTTATGTTCCAGAAAATGCTAAACCATTAGATTACATATGGCTCCATTTGAACAAAAATTAAAATGCTTTAAATTCAGGCTATAAAATAGTTTCACATAATGCATTTATTACTGATGTATATAAATTAAAATTTTAATTTTTTTTGCTAGTCCTGGGACTTGAACTCAGGACTTGGCACTGTCCTTGGACTTTCTCAAGGCTAGTGCTCTCACACTTGAGCCACACTGCCACCTTTTTTTTTTTTGTGGGTCATGGGACTTGAACTCAGCCTGGTTGCTGTCCCTGAGCTCTTCAGCTCAAGGTTACCACCTACCCTTGAGCTAAGCCCCACTTCCTGTTTTCTAGAGGTTAATTGGAGATAAGAGTCTCAGGTCCTTTTGTGCTGGACTGGCTTTGAACCTTGATCCTCAGATCTCAGCCTTCTGAGTAGCTAGGATTACATGCGTGAACCATTGTGCCCAGCTTTTTTTTTTTTTTTTTTTCCCAGTCCTGGGGCTTGAACTCTGGGCCTGGGCATTGTCCCTAAGCTCTTAGGCTTACTGCTATGGCTCTCCCACTTGAGCCACAACACCACTTCTGGTTTCCTGGTGGTTAGTTGGAGACAAGAGTCTCCCAGATGTCAATGCCTGGGCTGGCTTTGAACTGAGATCCTCAGATTTCAGCCTTCTGAGTAGCTAGGATTACAGGCGTGAGCCACCATGCCTGGCTAACTTTCTAGCTTTTTATGCAAAATAAGCACAGGAATAAGAATGGTTAATATTTGCAGGAATGCTTCGGCACATGATTGTATCATGAAGTGTTCTCTTACCATCCAAGATATAGGTCATCTTGGTGATGATAAATTTCTCCATCTTAAGGAACTTTATCTTGTTCCTGTATATAATAGGAAAACCCAAATACCTCCAACAAGAGGTTAACCAGTGAGAATCCTTTGCTGATCTGAAGACCTGGTCTTACATGGAGCCTGGGAATGATGAGGGATATTAAACCATGTGACTGCTCAACTCCAGGCTAAGATTAGGGGAGCCTCAACCTTTGGAGACTATTACAGGAAGATTTCAGACCCTTCGACAATCCAGTTTCAATTTTCTCTGTCGTTTTCATTTCTCTAATAAAATTGCTTTTTTATTGTGAAAAACAAAATAAATAGGAATGGTTAGATCATTTCAAAAGGACAAAAAGATGAATCATATGTATGTAGATAGTATTGATAAGGAAAACCTGAGTTGACAGAAAAGAATTCCCATTTTGTACTGCCATTACCAGAACAGCAAGCTAGGAAGGTTGTGGTGGGGTTGTGAGTACACAGCAGAGGAATCTATTTCCCTGCCTTACTAAGAGTATACTTACAAACTCACAAAGTTACAGATTATAGTACAGTAATAAAGTACTGCAAACTGTTCACCAAACGACTATAAATTAATGAAGCTTGTAAGTTGTACAGACTGTACTTGGTACAGTTACAAAACTTGGTACATTAATTTTGTCTTTTTTTTTTGTTGTTTTGATTGGTTGTGAGGCTTGTACTCTGGGCCTGGGCACTGTCCCTGATCTCTTCAGAAGCTCAGGGCTAGTGTTCTAACACTTGAACCACAACACCACTTCTGGCTTTCTGGTGGTTACTTGGAGATAAGAGTCTCACAGACTTTTGTGCCCAGGCTGGCTTTAAACCATGTTCTCAGATCTCTCAGCTTCCTGAGTAGCTAAGATTACAGGGGTGAGCCACTGACACCCAGCTTATTTGTTAGTTTTTATGCTCAATTGAAACATCTTGTCATCACAATCTTTTCTTCAGAGAGACGCTTCGAGAAGTTCTCCATCTACTGAGAAGCACAGGTAACACCCAAGTGGAATACATCATCCGAATCATGAAGAAATGGGCCAAAGAAAACCGAGTGCCTATCTAAAGTAGCTCTGTGGTAAACCTAAGGACCAGCTCCAACTTTGACATTACATTGGGAGACATCTTCCTTAAGTTGAATCAAAGATACGGGGCTTTACTTGATTGACATGTACCATCCTTGCTCAAGACTCAAGATCAGTAACTGACTTGTTTAAGACCTACTCTCCTGGCCTAACCAAGTGCTGTGGCCCTGTTATTTTCCTACCAGCAATAACTCATTGAATTTACCTGGTGCCTTTCTTCAGAGAATTGTCATGTAGTTTACTGACATTTCTTTTCATTTTAGGATTTCATGGTATTTTCTCCTAGTGCAATAAGTGACTTTCATGATAAAGAATCACTATCACTTGTCCTCTTACCATCTCTCATTTGTGAACATTGTCCTGCTTTTGGTTTCTTGGAGGGAATTTCATAGTTTTTTTTTTTTAACAAGCAAGGACTGTTTATTGAGGAACAGCTAGGGGCACAAACCTTCCAGCATCATAAGGAGTTTTATAACACATTTCTAAATCTTAGGAGAACAGGATTTTAATTAACTAGCTGTGTGACACTAGTAGCCATAAGATTCTCTATCAAACTGTCTAGCCATCGATGGCAAAGATGTGTGTGGGATTCCGCTCTCGCGGTCATTGACTGTCGATGATCATAACGCTCATGTTACAGTGGAGTCAACTGAGCTCTGCTGTTTGTTTTTAAAGGTAAGTACTATGAAAAAGATTGTGTAATGTCTCTAAAGGAATTCATGAAACAAAGTCTACAGATGTCATTAGTCATCTCTTCAGTGTATCTTAGATAAGAAAAGCTAGTTGGATTTAAATATATCTGCTCAGTAAACACCAATTTTGAAGGTAGAGATACCAAATTTGCACGTGCTCCTGCAGGCTTGTATTCCTGTGATGACAGCGTGCCACCGTGGTGTGGTGGCCTCACAGGGTCCTCTTCACTGGCTGGACTTCATTAAGCTCACTGCAGCACCATGTTTCTGAGCTCTCTTAACATCTTTTCTACAGCTGAGCATTCTGAGGCTCATGGCCTAGCTTCAGAAGACAGATCCATGTCCACTTATATATTAATTTCCTTTGTTTCTGTATCATTTCCTCATATTTAATATACCCACTGTGAAGTCTAGAAAGTACAGAGCCATCCCTATCCATCATAAAGTGGGTGTGAGTCCTAGAGGCAGTCACATTAGAGGAATTCCTATTCTACTGCATTGATTATTTTCCTCTTGTCCCCAACATCCCCAGCCCTGGGGATAGCAGCGCTGTATAGAATGGCCATGGACATCCAGCCAGACTAAAAGTAGCCTAGGAGAGAGCTAGGCCACTGAAGAGAAGCTTACCTCCAGTTGGTGGTAAGGGTCCTTCTTTACTCAGGAAGATAGCCAGTCCTCCTCTCATCTTCCACTCAGCTGTAGTCCTTCTAAAGCACAAATCATAATCAGCTGGCCTGAACTCAAGACAGCAAAGCAACATCCTTGCCAGGCTTCTCTGACTGCTTATTATCTTATTCCTGCTGGTTTAATAAAAGCTAGTTCTCAGCATCAAAGGATTGGATGTTACATTTTTTAAAAATCATTCCTGTAAAACTTTAGCTTGCTTAAAATACTGGGAAACACAATAATGGCAAAGATTGCTCTTCTTAGTAGCTTTTGGCAAATAAATTTGTCTTCCAGTGGAATTGCTATGATTTTTAAATATTCTTGACTTGGAAAGCTTTTCTACCAATAGTGGTTTACTGTTAAATGAGTTTGTATTGAATTTAACAATTTACTATTCACTCTGACATTTTCTTGTCTTTTAGGGGAAAAAAAGCATATTCCAAAAAGTAGCAGAATCTTAGACCACTTTTTTAAACAGTTTTTAATCTGTAAGATTGAGTCAGAATCATACAGATTTGTTTAAAGCGAAGTATATCCAATTCTACCATTAAGGAAACTGCTTCTGTATATCTTGACAAGGTTCAAGAGTGCATGTTGTTTGCTCATATGTGGTGATAGGGTGAAAGGAATGTATAATGATGTATATAGTTTATATAATCAATGTTCTATTTATAGTTTAAAACATACATCACTTGCAAATGGAAAGCAAAATCTTTTGCAGTTATTTTTGTACCTTAAAGTAATTATTACACATCATTGTATTATATTCCAATTAAAGTTTATTACTTGGTTTTTATCATGGCATTCTGTCTCATATATTGAGTATGTCATAGCATACCTCGGGTATGTCATAAGCCATCTCCCTTTCTTTCCTGGCACTAGAATGAAGGTACAAATTACTGTCTACTATAGAGGAAAGTAGATATTTCCTAAGAAGTATTTTCCAGTAAGAGCTGATGAATCTAGGTTTGGCTTTTTGCTGAATTACCATCTGCTCAGAAGTTCTATGAACAGTACATAGTGCAGCTCCTCACATACAGAACTCTCTTAATTAGTTGCTGGCTGTACACATTTGATAACTGGTGGAGCAAGGGAGTAGTGAGATCATACCTCATGGATTACGGTTCCCATCTAATGATTGTTGTGTTGTGTGCTGAGACCACACAGGGTGCAACAGATGTTAAGAGAACAGTGTAGGGCTGGGAGCATAGCTTAGTGGTAGTGTGCTTACCTAGCATGCACAAAGCCCTGGGTTCAATTCCCCGGAACCACATACACAGAAAAAGATGGAAATGGCACTGTGGCTCAAGTGGCAGAGTGCTAGCCTTGAGTGAAAAGTGTCCAAGGACAGTGCCCAGGCCCTGAGTTCAAGCCCCAGGACTGGTGAGAGAGACAGAGACAGAGAGAGAGAGAGAGAGAGAGAGAGAGAGAGAGAGAGAGAGAGAGAGAGAGAGAGAACTAGTATACAGTCCTAGCCCTTACAAAGTCAGTCTAACAGCTAGATCTAGTATGTGATTAACATCATCATCAGACAAAAGGTTCACAGAAGACTGGGCAGGGTGTAAGGGGCTCACATCTGTGATACTAGCTACTCAAGAGGTCAAGATTGGAAATATTACGGTTCAAAACCAATTTCACTAGACTCCATCTCCAAAATAAGCAGCCCAAAGCTAGACTAAGCTAGGCACCAGTGGCTCAAGCCTGTAATCCTAGCTCTTTAGGAGGCTGAGATCTGACGATCACAGTTTGAAGCCAGCCCAGGTCCACAAGACTCTTATCTCCAGTTAGATGCCAAAACTGGAAATGGAGGTGTGGGTTGAAGTGGTAGAACACTAGATGAGCAGAAAAGCTCTGGGACAGCTTCCAGGCCCTAAGTTGAAGCACCCTGCCTGATCTCTCCCTAAAAAAAAAAAAAAAAAAAAAAAGTATGTGCCAGAATTACTGAATATAATAAAAAATTCTTCAAGCTTCCTATAAACTAAAGCAAAATGAAGTAAAACCAGCTACAAAATCCACAATTCATATGTTTTTATCAGCTACCTAAGAATTAAGAAGAATTGGATGTTTCATGGTCTCTGATTGTTCTTGAACTCAGAACTTTGTTCTTCCCCAGCAGACCTTCTATGACTGGGACTGGAAGTTGGGTCTCCAGCCCTTTGGCTCTAAGTTGTTTTTTTATTTTTATTTTTTTCCAATCCTGGGGCTTGAACTCAGGGCCTGGGCTCTGTCTCTGAGCTTCTTTTACTCAAGGCTAGCACTCTACAGCTTGAGCCACAGCATCACTTCCAGCCTTTTCTGTTTATATGGTACTGAGGAAATCGAGCCCATGGCTTCGTGCATGCTAGGCAAGCACTCTACTACTGAGCCACATTCCTAGCCCAGTCCTGAGTGTTGTTGAAGTAGGGTTTTCCTTTTGGCCTACTCCAGCCTGGATCGCCATCTTCCTATTTTTGCTTCTCACCATAGCTGGGATGGTAAGAACAAGCCACCACACCCATGGAATCTTGAGGATACTTTTTGCCTGGACTGGGTGGAAACGAGACTTTTGGATCTCAGCCTCCCATGAAGCTGGGATGGCAGGCACTGCACCGTCAGAGGTCTGCAAATGAGGACTTTCCAAACAAGCTCCATTTTAGCTCAGCTCTTTCCTACTGAAACAACTGGGTGACAGTTAAATAACTGCACTTGCCCTTCCATTGTTAGTTTTCTCTATAAACATGCAATTGGTTCGTTCCTCTCTCCTCTGCCACTTTCTAACAATGTTTACAGGGTTTTGTTTTTGTGGGTCATGGGGCTTGAACTCGCTGGATGCTGTTCCTGAGCTCTTCAGCTCAAGGATACCACCCTACCCTTGAGCCAAGCCCCACTTCCCGTTTTTGTTTTTGTAGTCCTAGGCTTAAGCTCAGGGCCTGAAAACTGTCCTTGGATTTTTCTCAAAGCTAGAACTCTACCACTTGAGCCTCAGCATCACTTCCGGCTTTTTCTAAGTATGTGGTACCAAGGAATCGAACCCGGGTCTTCATGCATGCTAGGCAAGCACTCTACCTCTAGGCCAAACTCCCAGCCCCTCACCACTTCCCATTTGTTAAAGGTTAATTGGAGATGAGTCTCAGATCCTTTTGTGCCCATGCTGGCTTTGAACCTTGATCCTCAGATCTCAGCCTCCTGAGTAACTAGGATTACAAGCATGAGCCACCACGCCCAGCTGATTACAGTTTTTTTTTTTTTTTTTGCCAGTCCTGGGCTTGAGCTCAGGGCCTGAGCACTGTCCTTGGACTTTCTCAAGGCTAGAGCTCTACCACTTAAGCCTCAGCGCCACTTCTGGCTTTTTTCTATGTATGTGGTACCAAGGATCGAACCCAGGTCATCATGCATGCTAGGCAAGCACTTTAACCATGAGGCCAAACTCCCGGCCCTGATTACAGTTTTTAAATTGCAAGCATGTTGCCGGGCGTGGTGGCTCACACCCTTAATCCTAGCTACACAAGAGGCTGAGATCTGAGGATCAAGGTTCAAACCCATCCTGGGCACTAAAGACCATGAGCCTTTTATCTCCAGTTAGCCACTAGAAAACCTGAATTGGTGCTGTGGCTCAAGGGATAGGGCAGTAGCCTTGAGCTGAAGTGCTCAGGGATAGTGCCTAGCCCCAGAATTCAAGCCCCATGACCAACAAGGGGGGAAAAAAAAAAAAACCCTGTAAGCATGTTATAGCACGAAAATATAAATACCAACATTCAAAAGAATACATTGTGACCTATACAATAAAGACAGTAAAGTTCTGGATAATATAGTTTATACATTTATTGACAGATTGCAAGGGGAGAAAAAGTGCAGTTATTAAACAGAAAAGACCATACGGGAAAGGAGAATCTTAAGCTAATACTTTAAGAGTTTAGACAAAAACAAGTAAATTATGTCAGAACAAAATAACAGCAGATGTAGGTGCTGGTGGCTCATGCCTATAATCTTAGCTAGTAAGTTTGAGATCCAAGGATTACAATTTGAAGTCAGCCTGAACCAGAAAGTCCTTGAGACTCTTATCTCCAATGAACTACCAAAAAAGCTGCAAGTGGAGTTGTAGTTCAAGGACAGAGTATTAGCTTTGAGAAAAAACAAAACCACAAAAACTCAGGGACAGTCCACAGACCCTGGAATCCGAGCACTAGGAAACACACACACACACACACACACAAAAGAGAAAATAACAGCATATATGTATGTAATCTTGAGTAAACTACATTAATATTTAAATTTTTTTGTTTGTGTATGTGCAGGTACTGGGCTTGACCTAAGTGTTCGGCACTGTCCCTTAGCCTTCTCACACAAGCTAGCACTCTACCTCTTGAGCCCTACCTCCACTTCTGGTTTTTGGAGATGGTTAATTGGAGATGAAAGTCTCATGGATATCTTTGCATAGGTTGATTTCAAACTAAGATCCTCAGATCTTGGCCTCCTAGGTTTACAGACAGGAGCACCCAGCTAGATGTTGAATCCTAATTTTCATCTATCTGTGTGTTTATTGAGAGTCGCTCAGCCTTTTAAGTGCTGGGATTTAATCTCCAATTGTCCAATTCTTATTTTTCTTGTCTTCGGGATTAATTTCTGGTTCTTTGAGAAAACAATATGCCCTTGTCTTACAAACTTGTATCATACTACAATTCTGCCATTTCAGTCTTTACTCTGTGCCCAAGAGACAACTGTATACAAGCACTGGAGGAAATGTGTTGGAAAGCAACCACCTCAACCCTGTCCCAGGAGGAAACTGAAAGCATTACTGTACCCAAGGTCCATAAATGAACTCTGCTAGAGTCACACTATGATACAAAATAAATCATAACTTCTTGAAACAATGTGAATGAATCTTAGCAATAAGTTGATTATAGCAATAGCCTTGTCTAAGTTAAAGATAACTAAAAAGCAGTGGGGAAGGAGGAACTCAGAAATCACAAAACTAGCTACCAGGAGAGGAGGAGCCAGGAGCTGGTATAGGGAAGAGGTTGCATCAGCAAGATTTCATTTTCCTGTGGATGGTGAGTCATGGGGTGTCGCCTTGGTAAACTATAAATACACTAGTAAACTGTAAATAGGTAATGTCGGAGGAACATTGGTGAGAGTGTAATTAAGCCAGAGAGATGACGACCAACCACAAACCACAAACATAGATCCACAATAAAATACAAACATAAGAACATAAAAACAATGATTGGCTTTAAATGGTGGAATTGAGTAGTCTTATATTCTTTTTTTTTTTTTTTGGTTGGTTGTGAGACTTGAACTCTGAGCCTGGGCGTTGTCCCTGAGCTCTTCAGCTACTGCCCTACTCCTGGAGCCATAGGGACTTCCAGTTTTTTGGTGGTTAATTGGAGATGAGTCTGATGGACTTTAGTGCTAGGCTGGCTTTGAACTGTGATCCTCAGATCTCAACCTCCTGAGTAGCCAAGATTAGAGGCCAGAGCTACCACACCCAACTGAGTAACAACATATTTTTTTCCCTTCTAGATTTTTTTGCTTTTTTTCATATATTTTTATTGTAATTAATAGAAGGGGATTTTTTTGCTTTTCTAGAATAAACATGTGGTACTTATTTTTTAACATGTGTTACTTATATTGTTAAATGACAATATATAAAAATAAATGTATATAAATAGATGTAAAACAATACATAATAGAAAGAAAAAAAGAAAGTCAACACTGGTTCCCCAACTACAAAAGAGGGCCATGATGACATTCTGAGTCTCTGGAAATAGTGTCAATTAAGAGCTGTGTCTTGGGCTGGGAATGTGCATTAGTGGAAGAGTGCTTGCCTAGAATGCATGAAGCCTTGGGTTCAATTCCTCAGTACCACATAAATAGAAAAAGCCAGAAGTATCACTGTGGCACAAGTGGTAGAGTGCTGGCTTTGAGCACAGAGAGGCTCAAGGATAGAGACTCTGAATGCAAGCCCCAAAACTAAAAGAAAAAAACAAAACAAGAGCTGTGTCTTATAGTTCTTGAATGCTTAGTATTCTCTAACATACTGTCCCTTGAGTAAGCGGCCGTAGGTCTTTATGCAAATGATAGGAAAATCATTAAGATACATCTAGATCTATATCTATATAGATATAGATATAGTATTCACCCTATGACTACACATTTACCAAAATGAACGGAATTGTACATTTCTATAGTGATTTTTTTTTTTTTTTTTGCCAGTCCTGGGCTTGAGCTCAGGGCCTGAGCACTGTCCTTGGACTTTCCCAAGGCTAGAGCTCTACCACTTGAGCCTCAGCACCACTTCTGGCTTTTTTCTATGTATGTGGTACCAAGGAATTAAACCCAGGTCTTCATGCATGCTAGGCAAGCACTCTACCATTAGGCCAAACTCCTGGCCCTTTCTATAGTGATTAAAAAAAAATTATGCTTTGTTTGTTATGTAGACAAACTCTCATATGTATCCTAGCCTAGCTTGCCACTCCCTATAGCCCAGATTCACTCTCAATCCTTCTGCCTCAGCCTTACAAATACTGGAATTATGAGTATGAGCCTATAGGTACACATGTAGCTAACAAAGCTATTTATTTATTTATTTTTGCCAGTCCTTGGGCTCATGGCACTCTACCACTAGGCCAAACTCCCAGCCCGCTATTTAATTTTTTTTTAATTATATGGCTTATGTTTACATCATATTTTAAATGACAAGTTTAACAAACAATTGTTCAAGGTATTTAATTTTTTTTTAAATTTAAACTCATACTCTTTATGTTCAGAGATGGAAATTAGATAATGTATATCAGTCCAGAGCACCAGTAGAAATAACAGAGTTGGGTGCGGTGGCTCACGCCTGTAATCCTAGCTACTCAGGAGGCTGAGATCTGAGGATTGTGGTTCAAAGCCAGCTTGGGCACAAAAGACAGGGCAGGGATGAATTTCAAGACCATTGTGCCAGCCATGCCAGATAACTAATACAAAGCTCCAGACAGACTCTCTCAGGATTAAATCCATAGAAAATCTCATCTACGAGCTGGGTGCTGATGGCTCTGCCTATAATCCTATCTACTCAGGAGGCTGAGATGTGAGGATGTGGCTCGAAACCAGTCCAGGCAGTAAAGTCCATGAAAACTCTTATCTCCAACTAAACCTCCAGAAAACCAAAAGTGGTGCTGTGGTGCTGTGGCCTAAGTGATAGAGTGCTAGCCTTGAGCTGAATAGCTCAGGGATAGCACCCAGGCTCAGAGTTCAAGCCCCATGACAAACCAAAAAAAAAAAAAAATAAATCTCATTTATTATACCTTGAGAGAGTTCAGGTGACAATATTAAGGTAATCTATACCATAAACTGTGGGAATGAGAAGCTAATGACTACGATGTGCATGCAAGGGAGACTACTTAGACTTCATGCCTCAGCTGTAAAGAACATTTATATGCTTATAAAAATATAAGTACTCACCACTAACAATTATCGATCCAATGGTATTTAGGAGATGGAAATGTCCATGTATGTGCCTGTGTGTGTGCGTGTGTGTGTGCGTGTGTGTGCGTGTGTGTGTGTGTGTGTGTGTGTGTTACATTCTCATTCTAATTTTGTTGCACTGTGATGCATTTAGACAGAATCTAAAATATATTTCTGAGAAGTAGAGAAGACATCAGAGTGAGAGCTCCCAGTTGCTCATCAAATGAGATGAAGACTGAATGCAGAAATGGGGTGCTAGTGGCCACTCAGGAGGGTAAGATCTGAGGATCACAGACGCAAGGGTAGAAAAGTCCATGACTCTTTTTTTTTTGGGGGGGGGAGAGGATTATGGGGCTTGAACTCTACCCTGAGCACTGTCCCTGAGCTCTTTAGCTCAAGGTTACCACCCTATCCTTGAGTTACAGCCCCACTTCCCATTTTCTAGTGATTAATTGGATATGAGTCTCTCTGCTTTGTGTTGCCCAGGCTGGCTTTGAACCATGGATCTGAAGATCTCATCCACTTGCATAACTAGGATTATAAGCATGAGCCACCGTGCCCAGCTAAGTCCATTACTCTTTATTTCTAACCAACCAGCAAGAAACCAGAAGTGGAGTTGAGCTCTAGTGGTAGAGATCCAATCTTCAGCTAAAAAAACAAAGCTGGGGCTGGGAGTTTGGCCTAGTGGTAGAGTGCTTACCTAGCATGCACAAAGGCCCAGGTTCAATTCCTCAGTACCACATACATAGATAAAAAGCCAGAAGTGGTGCTGTGGCTCAAGTAGTAGAGCTCTAGCCTGGAGAAAGCCCAAGGACAGTGCTCAGACCCTGAGCTCAAGGCCCAGAACTGGCAAAAAAACAAAAACAAAAACAAAACAAAACACAAAGTGGGGGCTGGGAGTTTGGGCTAGTGGTAGAGTGCTTGTCTAGCATGCATGAAGACCCAGGTTTGATTCCTCGGTACCACATACATAGAAAAATCTGGAAATGGTGCTGTGGCTTAAGTGGTAAGAGCTCTAGCCTTGAGAAAGTCCAAGGACATAGCTCAGACTCTGAGTTTAAGCCCCAGGACTGGCCAAAAAAAAAAAAAAGCTGAGAGTTCAAGCCTTAGAACTGACATGCATAATCCTCCTCTACCCCCACACTACTGAGTCAGAAGGTACACGCCTATTCGGTAAACAAACATAAGGTTGACCCAACAGCTGGATGTATGAAAACAGATGTTGCAGGAAAAGTAATTTTCCTCAATGATGAACCAAATCAAACAAATGATAGTTTTAAAAAATTATTTTTTTAAAAAATTAGCCCAAGGGGGTCGGGGGTTTGTGCTAGCTTAGCATGCACAAAGACCCAGGTTCAATTCCTCATTACCACCTATATAGAAAAAAGCTGGAAATGATGCTGTAGCTTAAGTGGTAGGGCTCTAGCCTTGAGAAAGCCCAGGACAGCGCTCAGGTCCTGAGTTCATGGCCCAGGACTGGCAAAAAAAAAAAAAAAATTAGCACAAGGGTGGGGCCGGGAGTTTGGCCTAGTTGTAGAGTGCTTGCCTCACATGCACAAAGACTTGGGTTTGATTCCTTGGTACCACATACATAGAAAAGCTGGAAATGATACTGTGTTTCAAGTGGTAGAACACTAGATTTGAGGAAAGCCCAAGGACAGTGCTTAGTCCCTGAGTTCAAGCCCCAGGACTGGAAAAAAAAATAGCACAAGGGAAATAGGGGAAAGAAGTTAACATGAAAAGAATGTCACTAAAAATTGATGAGGAAAATAGTTGTACCAATTATTTTATCAAATGGTATCTAAAATAATATTGAAAGTGCTAAATTGAGTCACAGATGTATGAGTATATTTTACAATACCAAGTTAAGAAACAAAATGTAGATAAAGATACATAATTTTCATCATTGGACATTATAGACAATGCCCAAAGAAACTAACATTAAGGTTGTTTTAAAGTCATCTCACAACCGCCACAACAAAAGGGGAGTTTTTTTTTAAAGACTTAAAGGAGAAAGGATAACTTAATATAATGTGAAAGACTATGTTCAACCATACCCTTCATATGAAAAATGTAGATGGGGCTTAACTCACCTTGTAAAAGAAAAGACTGGCCAGATTGGATCACAAAGCAAAATCCAACTCTGGGTTGTTTGCTTTGACTCAGAGCAAAAGCATGCACGAAAGCAAGATGGGCAACAGTACAATTAGCAAATGTAAATGAAATGAGAGCAGGTGTCACAATCAAGCAAGGTTGAATCCAGGTCAAAGTCATTAAGCAAGTCAAAGAAATGCATTCTAAATGATGAAAAATTCATTATTCAATGAAGTTATAATAGTGACAAAGAAAATAACATCACTACTCAAAAATATAACCCATGAGAGTCACAAGGATAGTAACAGGGGAAAATTATAGTCCATGAGAAGTGAGATAAAAATGTAAAGTCTGGAGGTAATCTAAAGATCACAAATTATAAGGAACAGATTGATGCTATGGCTTGGGTGTTCCAAACAAAGAGAAGACTGAGCGTAGAATGCTTGCTTTGCTTTGTGGCTCTCACAAAGCTGATGCTAGTAAGCAGGGTAGCTGGACGTCAGCCCAAACAACCTGCCTTCACCTTAGGCTCTACATGAGCACAAGTGAAGGGGCTTTCCTCAGTGAGCTGCCACAACAAGCAACCATGCGGGGATTTTCCAAACATAATGCCATAAATTAATGCCATAAATTAATTCCAATTAAAGGAGAAAAGTAGCCTGCCACCTAAAACCATTATTTGTACATATGTAATATATACACGTAATTGGAAACCAGCGTTGGGGCTTGAACTCAGGACCTGAGTAGTATCCTCGACTTCCTTTTGCCCAAGGCTAGCACTCTACATTTAGGCCACAGCTCCACTTCTGTTTTTTTGGAAGTTTGTGGGAAATGAGAGTCTCCTGGACTTTCCTGCCTGGGTTAGTTTAGACCTGGGATCTTTGGATCTTAACTTCCCGAGTAGCTAATGTTACATGTGTGAGTCCTCGGGATCCAGCCATATGTAATATTAAAAAATGTTTTTTGAGATAAGATCTCACTCTGTAGCCCAGGCTGTCTTTAAGCTTGCACTTCTCCTGCCTCCTCCCAAGTACTGGGATTATGAGGATGTAACACCACATCTGGTTACAACAGTTTTTGCACATATATGTCCTGATAGGGATCAAACTTGAGGCTTTATGGATGGTGGGCATGTGTTCTACCAATGAGCTAAAACTTTTTTTTTTTTGCTAGTCCTGGGCTTGAACTCATGGCCTGAGCACTGTCCTTGGGCTTTTTCAAGGCTTAGCACTCTACCACTTGAGCCTCAGCACCACTTCCGGCTTTTTTTCTATATGTGGTACCGAGGAATCGAACCCGGGTCTTCATGCATGCTAGGCAAGCACTTTAACCACTAGGCCAAACTCCCGGCCCCTTTTTTTGTTTTTAAACAAAGAAAACCAACTAATCAGTTGACTAGCCAAAGAAACAACAAACATATAATCAAGATTTTTCTTTTCACTTTTGTGTAAAAAAGAAATTCCAAATTGCATTAGAGGAAAGCTCAAGAGATAAGGTTAGGTCTTAAGTCCTTTTGTTAACAAGAAAAAATTTAAATGAGTGACTTAGGGATCTTATGAAGAAGTTATAAAAAGATTATTGAAATAAACATAAGAACACAAAGAAAAATGAATATAGTCTGTAATTGATGAATTAAAAACAAGCCGGTTATGGTAGTACATACCTGTAATCTCAGCACTCAGGAGGCTGGGATATCTAGCAAGACCCTGTGTCACAAAAACAAAATACAGAAAAGAAAAAATAGTGAAGTGTTATTACCGGTGAACATATTGATGAAACTAGTTCCTCAAAAACAAAACAAATAGTAAACCTTTCTTTTGGTCAGTTGTAGGACTTGAACTCTGGGCCTGGGCATTATCCCTGAGCTCTTCAGCTCAAGGACACCACCCTACCCCTTAAGCCAAGCCCCACTTCCAGTTTTCTAGAGGTTAGTTGGAGATAAGAATCTCAGGTCCCTTTATAACCAGGCTGGCTTTGAACCTTGATCCTCAGATTTCAGCCTTCTGAGCAGCTAGGATTACAGGTGTGAGTCACCATGCCCGGCACATGAAATAAAACACTTTAAGGGAGACTCATTTTGACTCACGGTTTCAGAGTTTTTAGTCACTCATAGTAAGAAGGGCATGCAGCTGAAATGAAAGAGGAGGAAGGGAGGGAGAGGGAAGGGGAAGTGGGGGAGAGAGGGAGGGAGAGACAGAGACAGAGACAGAGAGGCAGACAGAGACAGAGACAGAGAAGAGAGAGAGGAGGGAGGGAGGGAGAGAGAGAGAGAAGAGAGACAGAGAGACAGAAAGAAAATGAACACCTGTATTAGAGAGGCTCTCTCATTAATCTCCTCGATGGTTATCAATCCAATCAATTGACAATTAAGATTCATGCTCACAGCTAGGCCCTGCTGGCTCGTGTCTGAATTCCTGGCTCCTCAGGAAGCTGAGGATTTCGGATCCAAGCCAGCCAGAGCAGTAAAATCTGACTCCTATTAGCAGTTAACCATTAAAAAGCCTAAAGGTGAGCCAGCTTTAGAGAGTGCTAACCTTGAACCTAGTCACTGGTCTAATGATCAGGCTCTTGAGTTCAACATTTTCCTGGAGTAAAAGAAAAGGGGTTGCAGGTGTGTGTGTGTGTGTGTGTGTTCCTGGAGTGTAGCTTACTGATAGAGTGCTTGCCTAGCATGCACAAAGACTGGGGTTCGATTCCTCAGTACCAAATACATAGAAAAAGCTGCCTGGGTTCAATTCCTCAGTACCACATAAACAGAAAAATCCAGAAGTGGTTCTGTGGCTTAAGTGGTAGAGTGCTAGTCTTAAGCAAAAGAAGCTCAAGAGACAGTGCCCAGGACCTGAGTTCAATCCGCAGGAATGGCAAAAAAAAAAAAAAAAAAAATCCAAGTTCATCCAGGAACATTAAGAAAGACCGTTTGCCAAATTCAGCCATCATTTTGTTCTCTCATTTTCCCAGAGTTCATGGATACTGTAAGCTGTTAACTCCCACTAAAATTTACTACAAGATATCAAAATGTAACACACGAATCCTTATCTGGAACTGCTACAGTTTAGTTGGTAAAGATCGGAGCTCTAGTCAGGCAGGAAGAAGTCACTCCCCTGGAATATCTCTTTATTTGCTAGTCAGAGATCATTTTAAAATCTAATACTCCCAGAAGTATTAGAAAATGAAATACAGAGGAATTTTGTTGGATGAAATTTCAGGGGCCGGGAGTTTGGCCTAGTGGTAGAGTGCTTGCCTAGCATGCACGAGGACTGGAGTTTGATTCCTCAGTACCACATACACAGAAAAAGCCAGAAGTGATGCTGTGGCTCAAGTGGTAGAGCTCCAGCCTTGAGAAAGCCCAAGGACAGTGCTCAGGCCCTGAATTCAAGCCCCAGAACTGCAAAAAAAAAAAAGAAAAAGAAAAGGAATTTGAGAACTTTCTGGCTGGGAGCTTGGCTTCGTTGTAGAGTGCTTGCCTAGCATGCACAAAGACTGGGGTTTGATTTCTCTGTACCACATACATAGAAAGAGCTGGAAGTAGTGCTGTGGCTCAAGTAGAGCTCTAGCCTTGAGAAAAGCCAAAGGACAGGGCTCAGATCCTGAGTTCAAGCCCCACAACTGGCAAAAAAAAAATAAATTTCAGTTGAGTTGTAGTGAAGAACGCTGGGGGGCAGGAAATGAATATCACCTGATGTGGGTTGTTTATGATGTATTACTGAAATTGATGCAAATGACTCTAAAAGGGTTTTGTAGCTTATTTTATTGCTGTACAGAGGGGTTACAGTGCACAAGAAAGGTAAAGGGTATATTTCTTTCCAGACAGCTCTTCCCTTGTTTTCCCAGTTTTTTTCCTCCCATCTCCACTCACAAGATATATAGCACAATGTAATGTTTCTATATAATGTTTAGTGAGTACCACTGCTGCAAAAAAATGTTTTATTAGATGAGGAATAGGAAAGTAAAAAACATTGAGGTATGTCTGCATTTAGCTGCTGGATCTAGAATTACACATATGAAGAAAATATTCCCTTTAGTCAGTAAACATTTACTTTATAGCACATTTTTAAAAATGAAAATGATGTTTCGTTGTAGACAAAAGTTTATATATTCAAAATTAAAAGGACATCTGAAACTATATGTCCCTCAAATAAGTTTAGAAAAGATGTAAAGTTATTGGCATAAAAATTTTAGGCCAGGCAGTGGTAGCTCGCTCCTGAAATCTTAGCTACTCAGGGGGCTGAGGTCTGATGATCACAGTTCAAAGCCAGCCTTAGTACAAAAGTCCATGAGTTTGGCCTAGTGGTAGAGTGCTTGTCTAGTATGCACGAAGACCTCTAGGTTCAATTCTTTGTTACCACAAACATAGAAAAAGCCAGAAATGATGCTGTGGCTCAAGTGGTAGAGCTCTAGCCTTGAGAAAGCCCAAGGACAGTGCTCAGACCCCGAGTTCAGTTCCCAGGATTGGCAAAAACAGAAAAGTTCCTGAGACTTCCCCCCACCCGGGGTGGGGGGGAGGGGCAGTCCATGGGGCTTGAACCGTCTGTGATCCTCAGATCTCAGCCTCCAGAGTAGCTAGGATTACAGGCATGAGGCACCTCGACTCACAAGTCCCTAAGACTCTTATCTCCAATTAACCACCAGAAAATGGGAAGTGGTGTGGTGGCTCAAAGTGGTAGAATATTAACCTTGAGTGCAAGAGCTCAGAGACAGTGCCCAGGCCCTGAGGTTAAACCCCCAGACCAGAAAGAGAGAGAGAGAGAGGAAGGAAGGAAGGAAGGAAGGAAGGAAGGAAGGAAGGAAGGAAGGAAGGAAGGAAGGGCGTTGGGGATTTGGCTCAGCAGAAGAGCCCTTGCCTGGAAAGTGCAAGGCCCTGAGTTTGGTCCTCAGCTCTGGGAAAAAAAGAAAGAAAGAAAGAAAAAATAGAATCTCATTTATTACACAAATCCTAAAAAGGACAATCTTGGCATTAAGTTGCTTACTGGTGCAGCAAAAGAAATACTGGGTCATTGCCGGGTGCAGTGGTTCACGCCTGTAATACTAGTTACTCGGGAAGCTGAGATCTGAGGATTAATGTTCAAAGGCAGCTCAGGCACAAAAGGACCTGAGACTTATCTCCAATTAACCTCTAGAAAATGGGAAGTGGGGAAGTGGGCCTTGGTTCTAGGGTAGAGCAGTAGCCTTGAGCTGAAGAGCTCAGGGACAACACCCAGGCCCAGGGGTAGGGTGGTAGCCTTGAACTGAAAAGCTCAAGGACAGCACCCAGGCAGAGTTCAAGCTCCATGACCCACAAATAAATAAATAAATAAATAAATAAATAAATAAATAAATAAATAATGGGGTCATACTAAGAACTCTTCTTTATCTAGCATTGATGGATATGGTATATAAGCTTTTTGATGACAAAATGAATTATCAGGTTGTCAAACTACTTGGTGATAACAGACCAATTCAGTTACTACAGAACATTAAAAGGTACTACTACAAGTTGAGGAACATTTGTGCCAGATACATGCAACAAGACAACTACTACTGTTATTATGAAGAAAAATATAGTTCACATAGACATACTATTGTGATCCATAATTGCTGCAATATGTGAACTAAGAGTTTCATTTTCACCGACAAATACATCATTAAACTAAAACCTTCCCTAGTATATTTCTCTATCATTTATAAGATGGTATTGATATTGCTCTTTCTTTTCTTCCCTGGGTATTTCATTTTTCCAGGCACAAATGTGGCACTACAAGAGCCTGTCCCCCTTTCAAGGAGTTTGGAAAACTAAGTTCACACCCTGCTTCCTGGGAATGGAGCAGAAGGCTAAGATGGTTTGTTTCTGCATTGTATAATAATTTTTGTGACCTTACATAGGTAAATATTAAGAAACTTGTATCTCTACTAGGTACATGTGTGTACACTGGGTTGCAACATAAAATCATTTTCTTTATTTCAAAAACTTTGAAGTAACACTTTATTGTGCTAAAAGCTAAGAGAAAATAATATTGTCGGAGTAAGTAGTAGCCCTGCAGAATGAATGATTTAGTACAATGGTCAACAGTTTGTACTCTCTGGGTTCAAGTGGAAAACAGTGAGAGAAGGCTTTACATTGCATGTAAATTCTAGCTTGGATAGAGAGTGATGTAACTACAGGTGTTTTAGAAACATTTTACCGTGGCCACATTGTCAGATGGATGGAATAGAAAGAGTCTGAGGGTAAGGTCACCTTGGAGCTACTATTCCAGTCCAAAAATATAACCCTACTTGGAATCAGAAGACTGGGAAAGGAAGATGGAGCTAAACTATGATGCGAAGGGGAAGGGGGGAAATATTAACCTTGGAGAACTGGTATGACTTTTGGAATAATCATTCCATTGCCTCTTTGGTACAAAACTTTGGCAAAAAAAAGAAAAAACCCTCTGAATCTACTAGAGTCCTCAACAGTCACTGTAGTGAAATGCAACGTGGAGAAGGCTTGGGTTCACGCGCGGATGTGGGTAGCTAGCCCTGCAATTGACTTCCCGTCGAGGCATTCGGCCTGCTAGTAGTGCTCATCGGTCCAGTCAGAATTTCCCGGCGTCCCAGGTAGGCTCCTCCCCGCCGAGAGAAGGGTCCCGTCACCTTTCAGTGGTTAGGTCCTCCAACGCACCATCAACCCCTCAACCCAGTGAGGATTCCACTGCCTTCCACAGTTAGGCCTCACGAATGAACTCACAACCGTGGATCTGCTGGTTCCAGTTTTCAGCCGTGGCGCACTCTTGAGCATTTCACATCGGTGTCCACGGCGGCCGAGCGAGGGAATCCGGCCTGGGTTTGGGAAGCGGAGGCCGGGGCGGGGGGCCGGCGAGGCGGGGAGGCCCCGGGGCCAGCCTGGCTCCAGCCGACTGCGTCCTTCCCCCCCACGTACAACCGCGGAGCTTCAGGATCCTCTTCCCTGTCCGGGAGTCCGCCTGGAACAGTCACGCTGACAAGTCCCAGGCGAGCGGAGTCCCGGGGCGCGCAGGGGCCGGCGCCGGGCGGGCAAGGGAGCCGTGGACAGGTGGGTCCCAGGCCCATTTCCCAGCCCGCCCGCGGAGAGCCAACCGCGCGCCCCGGCTTCCGGGTGCCAATAGGAAGCCGCTCGGGGAACCCCAGATCCCCCCGCCCCCGGAGGAAAAGTGCAGACGGCGTCTCCGTTTCCACAGTAACAGGCCGCGGCATGACGTCACTTCCGCCGGCCTGTCTGTACTCCAGACCGTGGAGAGGAAAAGAGGAAAACTGAGCAACAGCCACGACGGTGGACGCGAGCGTCTCCGGTGTGCGCATGCGCCCGCTCAGCGGCCTGCTTCTATTTATGTGGGGGTTCCAACATGGCGGCTGCGGCGACCCTAGCGATGGCGGTGGAGCCCATCAGAACATAGTAGCGGGGAAGGGGACACGGCCCGCACTCACGGTGGCGTCGGCGGAGACGGCTGAGGGTGGAGGAGGGAAGAAGAGCGACGGAGAGCAGGCGGAAGGGCGGACGGGCACGCGGCGCGGCGAGGAAGCGAGCGCCGACCGGAGCGAAGGCGCAGGGCCAGAACAGTGGGGATGGCGGAGCCGCGCAGGGTAGCGTTCATTAGCCTGTCACCGGTGCGGCGGCGCGAACCCGAGTTCCCGGGGGCCGAGCGCGAGCCCGAGCCGCCCCGCGAGCCCCCCCGGCCCGAGCCGCAGCCGTTCCGCGAGCCGGCCCGGGCGGAGCCGGCCCCCCGCCCGGACGCGCAGCCCCCGCCGCGGGAGAAGCCGCTCCCCCAGCGCGAGGTCAGCCGCGCCGAGCCGCCCATGTCGCTGCAGCGGGAGCCGCCGCGGCCGGAGCCGCCGCCGCCACCGCCGCCGCTGCCCTTGCAGCCGCCCCCGCCGCGGGAGCCGGCCGCCCGAGCCGAGCGGCCACCGCGGCCGCCCGGGGAGACCGTGCGGCTGGAGCTGGAGCTCAAGGACCCCACGGACGAGAGCTGCGTGGAGTTCAGTTACCCGGAGCTGCTGCTGTGCGGAGAACAACGGGTACAGAGGATTCCTCCCTCCCGCCCCGTCCAGACCCCGGGAGCCTCGGGACCCGCCGTCTCCCCGCTCCCCCCCGTCCCCCGCCTGGTTTGCACCTCGGGATGCTCCCGGGGCCGGTGCTGGTCTCCCCGGGGGTGGGGGGCCCAGAGCGCTGCCCGCTGGGCTTCCCGGGGTGGCCCGGGCTCTCCCCCACCCCGACGCCGCACCGAGCTTGTTTTTTCCTCTGCACCTTTGGAAGCAACCTCACGGTTTTGTTTTTTTTTTTTGTTTTTTTTTTTTGCTCTTTTTCCTCCCGATCCCCAGGTCTTGGGGGGGGGGGTCCCCGGCCTGCGCCCTGTGTGTGACTCGGTTCTCCTTGCGGCGCTCCCAGCTGTCGTTCGGGTAGAGAGCCAGGCGAAAACCGTGGGGGACACGCCCCCCAGGCTGAAGCCGGGAGGCGGTGTAGCCTCGGTTTCGTCCTCAGCCTCCCTCCCTGTGGGGGAGCCCGGCACCCCGGCTGCCGATGGGGGGGCGTGTGTGCGGGCCGATTTTTTTCTCCCCTCCCTCGATGGAAAGGGATTTAAGCGTAGTAGTCAAACCTTTCTCTGGATGGAGAATTTGACTTTAGGCATGGAGAAATGGGGTCGTGAACTGATTACTTTCCTGTCGGTATTGGTAAATACTTAGATTTTTTTCCCCCCTTTTATGGTGGCGTTTGGTCACATTGTCACTGAATGAAAGGTGTCCTCTCCGGTTTTATCGGGCTCTCGACCAACCTATTTGTATTGGATCGTATATCATTAGACGACTGAGTTGGAGGATATTGTACTTGGTCATTGTAATTTTTTGGAGAACGATGAGAAAGTCTTGGTTCTGGAAAAAAAAATTAACTGATTTTTGAAAACACGTAGGTAGATACGTTGCTGAGACCGGTGAACAATGGGGGTGAAAACAGCGGCGTGTCGGTAATTGTAATTTTTATTATTGTGGGCTGGTGATCTTTAGAGGTGAGTTAGACATGGAGGTTGAATAACAGTAAAAAATAGAACATTGTTCCTCCGCTGTCTAGTGATTATGTCCTCTACTAGGGAGTGCTTCAGCACGGGTCTAATGGACTCCACAAGTCATTTGTGTTCTTGTCATCCTCAGCTATCTTTGTAGTTGAAATGAATTACTCCTTAGTCAAAAAGTATCACATGAAACAATGTTATTTACATATCGTTTGTTCTGTAACCAGTTCCTCTTTTGAGTATTAATTAGAAATACCTTGTCAAATCCTAAATGTTTCAACTATGCCAAACTGTTAAGGATGTAGTCTGTTTTGGTCACTTCCATGTTACATTTGGGCTTATTAGACTCTCTTTTTTTTTTTTCCCCTAATAAAAGTGATGTCATTTTTTCCACCAAAAGAATATGGAAAACTGGATTGGAGCAGTTTTTTCCCTTCCAAATTGTATTCGACCTGCTAAGTATTCTAAAAGCAGGTTTGTAATTTTTGGAAGTTACAGCTCCAAAAATCTTTGGGTAAAAAAAATGCATAATACACTGGGTGCAGTGGCTCATGCCTGGAATCCTAGCTACTCAGGAGGCTTAGACATGAGGATTATGGTTTGAAGCCACCCTGGGCAGGAAAGTCTGTGAGACTCTTGTCTTCATTAAACTACCAAAAAACAAAACAACAACAAAACAAACTGGACATGGAACTGTGTCTCCATTGGTAGAGCACTGTTTTAGGAAGCAAAACAAGCTCAGGGACAACACCTTGGTCCTAAGTTCAAGCCCCAAGACCTGGAGGGGGGAAAAAGAGTCATAATATCAGCTGTATTTATCGAGGTTTTACTGTATGTTGGACATAGTGCTAATCAGCGTACATAGTTCATCTAAGTTTAATTCTACAGAGCTTATTATTCCTGTTTTAGCAATGAGGTTAACACCCAGAGTGGTTACACTTAATTTCATTAGTACTCTTTGCCATTGTTGGACCAGTTCTAAGTGAAGCCTTGTACTTAATTCATTCAGTTTAAATTTAGAGGATCCTACCAAAATCAAGTCAGTCATAGTAAAAGTATAGATCTGTATTATGACTTTCTTTATGTAGTTGTATTCATACCATGATAAATTAATATGCATGCTTTGCATGTTTTCATCATAAAAAGAAAAAGGTTATTTTATTTATTTGTTTGTTTGTTTGTTTATTTGCCAGTCCTGGGCTTGAGCTCAGGGACTGAGCTCTGTCCTTGGGATTTCTCAAGGCTAGAGCTCTACCACTTGAGCCTCAGCACCACTTCCGGCTTTTTTCTATGTATGTGGTACCAAGGTATCAAACCTGGGTATTTGTGCATGGTAGGCAGGCACTCTACCACTAGGCCAAACTCCCGGCCCCGAAAAAGTTTATTTTGACGTCCTAGCTTTGTTACACGAATAATTGATAATATGGAAATCATTGCACTCATTTTGTATTTTGGAACAGGATAATTAGGAGAAATGCATTATCAGGCAATTTTACCATTGTGCACTGTAGTATGTACCTGTTTTAATTAACTGGATGGTGGTTGTCTAGCATATACTATTGTATATGTAGTCTATCATCTAGCAGAACATTATTGTGTGGCGTGTGTCTGTACTTTGATTTTCTAAGAGAAATATGATCAATTCTATTTAACTTTTGTATTTATTCCATACATACTATCAGTTTAGGGGTTTAGTGGTCCCATTTTTTATTGCCTAGTGAGCCATATATGTTCGTCATATTTCACCAAAAAATGTTTCATTATTTATACACCATATGTCTGTAGTGAAGATTTGCCAGACTTTCCTATAATTATTCTTAGTTATTGTGTTAACTGTAATTGTTAAGTTTCATAAAAGGCAGTCCTAGAAGAAAGACAATTGGAAACAAAATATGGACATTAAGAAAGACCTGAAAATTGTTGATTCCCAAGTTTGGTTTTTCCTTTCTTCTCTCTCTGAGAAGAGCTCATTTATTTTTAGAGATGTTGTTATACTTTCAAAAGCAATTTAAATTTTAATACAATTGGACTGTGTATTGTGTGGAAAGGTGAATAGAAAAGAAATCTTGTAAAGCTTTAGATTTCAAAGTTGATGGGTGTGGAGATGTAAGAAAGTGTCACGAGTGGATGCTGACAACATTGTGATGACTACTGTTTACATTAGGATCCATTTAGTTGGCCCTTTCCTGACATGCTGAATAAGAAGTAAAAACCTTAACCAACTGAAATTAATCAGACTTTTCTATGCTGTATTCATAAAGTAAAAAAAAAAAAAAAGCATGTCTTAGTTAAATCAGAAGAGCAGCCAGGTGCTGGAGGCTCACACCTGCAATTTTAACTACTCAAGAGGCTGAGCTCTGAGGACAGCAGTTTGAAGCCAGTATGGGAAGGAAAGTCCATGAAAGTCTTATTAACCACCAAAAACCTGTATGTGAAGCTATGGCTCAAGTGGTGGAGCACTAGCTTTGGGCACAAAAGGTTAGGTACAGCACCCAGCTCCTGTGTTCAGACCCCAGGACCAAGATACATGTGCATGCATATATGCACAGGTGTATCCACTCAGGCATACACACAGGTGCACTCAATCACTACCTTTCAAGTTGTTAAATCCTTAACCTTCTTAACTCTGTGCAGTCCGAGCCATGATTTAAGGTGGTTCAGATGGTGACTGAGGTATCCTGAAACATTAATTCATTCATCATGTTGGCAAAAGTGGGATATTGCATTTTCGAAATAAATTCTGATGGTGATTGATTCACAAGAAAAGGATTTGACTCTTAGCCAGAAAAATCAGTTAACCGTAACACCTATTTGAGAACATAATTGAATGTTTACTGTAAAGAGAAAAAGTGTTAGTAGTGTTAATATAACTACTGTACAAAACTCTGTGGTATTCCATTACTTGTCATAATGACTATATTGGATAAAATTATAAAAGATGTAGACATTGTGTTAATGACAGGATCAAAGGACAAAATTATTACATTATTCTTTGCATGGAGTAGCTATTTTTTAAGTTACTTTGTCAGGTTAAAAAAATCACAAAGTGGGCCTGGGAGTTTTGCCTAGTGGTTAAAGTGCTTGCCTAGCATGCATGAAGACCTGGGTTCGATTCCTCAGTACCACATATAGAAAAAAGCCGGAAGTGGTGCTGAGGCTCAAGTGGTAGAGCTCCAGCCTTGAGAAAGTCCAAGGACAGTGCTCATGCCCTGAGCTCAAGCCCAGGACTGGCAAAAAAAAAAAAAAAAAAAAAAAAAAAAAAAAAATCCAAAAAAAATCACAAAGTTCATGTAGTTTTGATTAAGGAAGGAAAGCTATTTTTAAAAGTGAGTTTGTTTTCTTAATTTTACAGACCATCAAGTATAAATTAGAGATATACATTTGTTTTTCTAGATGCTTGTTCTAGGACTTGAACTCTGGGCCTTGGCACAGGTGTTTTTTAATGCAAGGCTAGTGTTCTACCACTTGAGCTAAATGGTTAAATGGAGATAAGATTTTCCTGCCCAAAGTTGTCTTCATACTGCCATCTTCAGATCTTAGCCTCTTGATTAGCTAGGATTACAGGCATGAGCCACTGGTGCCCAACAAGAGATATACTTTTGATGCCTTTATAAAGTATACTAAAATACTTTAGAATGGCATATAAAGATGTTTCTTATTAGAAACACAAATCCTTAACTGGATGCTGGTGGCTCTGTAATCCTAGCCACTCTGGAGGCTGAGATCTAAGGATTGTGGTTTAGAGCCAGCCCACAGGCAGGAAAGTCTACAAGACTCTTCTCTCCAATTAATCACCTAAAACCAGGAGAGGACTGTGTCTCAAAGTGGTAGAACGCTACTAGCCTTTAGCAGAAGAGCTCAGGGATAATGCGTAGGCCCTAAGTTCAAGCCCTACGATGGATAATAATACTAATAGTAAATACAGATCTCTGTTTATATTTGCACATGTAAAATTAATAAGACTGGTGAAGACCTAGTATTTGTACTTCATAGTGACATGAGGGAATTCTTTGTAATCATCATCATAATAAAATGTAGTGGTTGTACCTTGTCCTAAATTGTAGCCTAGAACAAAGGCTATCCCTTAAACGTGCCTAACATTCCTTATTTCCTTACCAGTCTGTTTCTTGCTTTTTTTTTTTCCTTTTGAATACATTTGTGACTCATAACTCCAATTGAGATAACTTTAATAGTTTTTTTATTATAATTTTAAAATTGATTCTAAAATTTGAATGTTCTATTGTGACATTTTTCTATGTCTATTTATGAATATGTATAATGAATTATTTTGTATTTCTTCTGTTTTATTTTTTTGTTATGCTGGTCTTGGGACTTGAACTCAGGTTCTGAGGCTTGAACTCAGGTCCTGGGCTCTGTAGCCCTGAGTTTTTATGTGTAATTCTGATGCTCTACCATGTGAGCCACAATTCCACTTGTGGTTTTTTGTTGGTTAATTAGAGATAGGAGTAGTACAGATTTTCCTGCCTGGACTGGCTTCAAACTGTCATCCTCAGATCTCAGCTTTTAGAGTAGGTAGAATTATAGGTGTAAGACATTGATGCTTATCTTATTTTTACTTTTTTATACATTAAGAACCTCGTGTAAAATGTGACTGCTAAAATAGTGAACTCCCTGTTTGTGATTTACCTATTTGCTTTGACACATGGATGGAAAATGTAGGGTACTAGCTGGTGTATGTAGTATGCCTCGTGTGTTGTAAGCTACATATATATTTAACTTTGACTTTTTCCTACTAGAAGAAAACCATGATAATATAATTTTGTTGCAGCTATTGCACCATTCTAGCTTTGTTTAAAAACGTGTGTTCCCCTGATGGATATGTATTGGCAAGAGAGAGTTGATAGAGAAGTTGCCAATTTTGAGTCTCAGCAGAAGGTCAGGGCGGCAGCAGATACCTCAGTGGATACTAATCCATGGGCACAAGATCAACTATTGGTTCTCTAAGCTAATAATTTAGGATCTTTTCATAGATAATTATAGCATTAATATTAACTAGAGGTGTGCATGTTTTCGTTTTTACAGAATGCTTTGGCGAGGTTACCTTGTTACTCTGGCAGAGAGCGCGGCACCACTTTACTCATGGTGTCCATTTGGGTTCCTGAGCTCTTGGCCACCAAAAACAACAGAATAATACGTTTATGAAAACCACAACTATTTTCTCAGTTTTTTAATGGTTGTGATTTTTGGTTAGTATTGGGAAAAAGGACTCATTGATTAAAAACATATTCAACACTGAGTAATGGAGTAATTATGTATATTAATAATATATGCTTGAATGTATTTAATATGCTATTGAATACAGTTATATATTCAGTTATACTGAAAGAGCGACACAATTAATTGAACTAATACTCATGCTTCTATTTCTTTTCCCATTTACTTTGAATTAGAAGAAGTTTGTTCAGACAGAAGACCCATTTAATGAGGAGCAACAGGAGAGGAAAGAAGTGGAAATGTTGGCTAAGAAGTTTGAAATGAAATATGTGAGTATAATGAACTGCGCACCTATGTAGTTTTATCCTGTTGGCCTGTTTTCTTTCTGTGACTGATTGGGAAGGCCTATTCCTCCGCTTGCTTTATTTCGAATGTTCAGACTGTCAGATAAAGCGTCTGATAGGTTTGTGATGGTAATGGGCACCGTTTAGTATAGTCCTTGTAGAATAGGCAGTTTGCTGAAGATATACGTCTCCAAAAACTATCAGGTAAGGAGTATGGACCACAAATGGAGAAACAGGCTTTGGGCCCAAGGTTAAGTAACTGATCTATGTTCACACTGTGCCAAGCATAGGCAGCACATTCAGGTCTGTTCAGCTCTATTTCTGGGCTTGTCCACTGCCATAGAGAACTATCTTAATTCCATGCTGTAGTTCTCAAACCATCCTGCCTCTTAAGAGTTTGAGATAGCTGGTGGCTCACACCTGTAATCCTAGCTACTCAGGAGGCTGAGGTATGAGGATGTTTGAAGCCAGCCTGGGCATGAAAGGCTGTGAGATTCATATCTCCAATTAACCACCAAAAAACTAGAAGTGGCGCCGTGGCACAAGTGGTGGCACAAGTGGTAGAGCGATATCCTTGGGCTGAAGAGTTCAGGGAGAGTGCCCAGGCCAGAGTTCAAGCCCCACTACTGACCAAAAAAAATTTTTTTAAGAGAATAAGTATGTATATACTATGACTATATAGAAATATACTATATGAGCTGGGTGCAGTGGCTCGAACCTGTAATCCTAGTTTCTCAGGAGGCTGAGATATGAAGATTGTGGTTCAAAGCCAGTCTGGGCACCAAAGACCAAGAGACTCTTATCTCCAGTTAACCACTTGAAAAGCGTAAGTGGAGCTGTGACTTAAGAGGTAGGACAGTAGCCTTGAGCCAGAGAGCTCAGGGACAATGCACAGGCCCAGAGTCCAAGCCTCACAACTGACAAAAAAAGAAAATACTATATGTTAACGTATGTTTGTACTATATGTCAGTGTACATATATGAACACACACCCACACCCACACACCCACACACACACACACACACACACACACACACACACACACACACACACACACACATATATATCAGAAATAGCATGGGACTTTTTCCAAAGTGTATATTCTATAATGTGTGTTACCATATATTAGTTTTTCTTTTTTGTAATGGCTCATGGGGCTTGAAATCTGGGCCTGGGTTCTGTCAAGAGCTTTCTCAAGGCTAGTGCGCTATCACTTGAGCCACAGCACCACTTCCAGCTTTTTCTATGTATACGATACTGAGGAATTGAACCTGGGTCTTTCTGCATGCTAGGCAAGCACCCTACCACTAGGCCAAACTCCCAACCCATACAAACATTTTCACTAATTTTTTTATTTTGGGGGCTGGGGTGGTCGTGGGTCTTACACTTGGGGCCTGGGCGCTGTCTCTGAGCTCTTCAGCTCAAGGCTAGTGCTCTACCACTTGAGCCATAGTTCCATTTCCTATTTTACTTTTTAGACCATAGTTCTTATTGTAAACTACTAAGAAGTTTAAGAATTTTCAAACATACTCCTGGCCTTTTATCTGACTATTTAATAATATGGATGAATTGATGAATGTTTTAATACAAAAAATAGCAGAAGGTGTGACTCTAATTTGTAGTGCTTAATTACAATGTAATCTTCTAAGATTATAATGTGTCACAATGTTTAAATCCTAAAATACTGTCTGCTGTCTGCATTTTTTTTTTAAATTTTTGCCAGTACTGGGATATGAAGTTGGCTTGGATCTTGCCCTTGGCCCTTTATGTATTCATTGGGGTGTGTGTGTGTGTGTGTGTGTCTGTTCTTCAACTGGGCACTTGAGCTCAGAGCTTGGGCACTGTCTCTCAGCATTTATGCTGAAGTCCACAGCACCACTTCGGGTTTTTTCCAAGTAGTTTATTGGACTCTTCTGGTTGGCTTCTGACTGTGACTCTCAGATCTTATCTCCTGAGTAGCTAGAATTATAGTCATAAGCTACTGGTGTCTTGCTGTTTTGTTTTGTTTTTGCCAGTCATGAGGACTGAACTCAGGGCCTGAGCATGGTCCTTGGACTTTCTCAAGACTAGAATTCTTACCACTTGAGCTACAGCACCACTTCCAGCTTTTTACTATGTATATGGTACTGAGGAATTGAACCTGGGTCTTTGTGCATGCTGGGCAAGCACTTTTACCACTAGGCCAAATTCCTGGCCCTTGCTGTTGGTTTTTTGAGAGAGGTTCTCATTTTATGCCTGAGCCAGCTTGAACTGTGATCTTCTCATTTGTGCTTCAGCTCCTCTGGAGGACAGATGCCTGTCATTGATGGAGATGTACTCTTCTTGTTACATTGTATATTGTTTTGGTCTGGGATAGCCTTGGACCATGATTCTTGATGTCTGCCTCCTAAGTAACTAGGATTACAGGATTGAGCCACTGCTCACAGTTCTGGTTTTTAATATATCACAAATCAGTGTAATATTTTGACAAGCAGGATGTGGTTCAGAATTGAAAAAATATAGTGACAAAGCCGGGCATCGTGGCTCACACCTGTAATCCTGTGCTGAGATCTGAGAATCACGGAGTTCAAAGCCAGCCTAGGCACTAAAGACCTTGAGGCTCTTATCTCCAGTTAACAACTAGAAAACCAGAAGTGGCACTGTGGCTCAAGGGTGTAGCGGTAGCCTTGAGCTGAAGAATTCAGGGACAGTGCCCAGGCCCAGAAAAAGAAAATACTCTGTATAAATGGAGAAAAATTGGAAAAAGAGACTAGTGTGCAAGAAAAGTTTCTACAACCAAAGACCCCAAAAAACCATAGTGACAATTTTTTTCCCTTTTATTATGTGACTCACCCACCTAATCCTACTTCCTAACCAAGTAACATTTTGGGTGAGTTCTAGATTTTATACATATATATATATATATATGTTTCTTCCTCCATTCTCTTTTTATACAATATGCTTTTGCTTTTTCCCAGCCCCTGAGAGACTTTCATATTCACTTAACCAGCAAAATGCTGAACAGTGTGGTTCGAGTGGTAGAACACCAGCCTTGAGCTAAAAAAACTAAGCAAGATGCCTAGCATGCATAAAGACCCGGGTTCGATTCCTCGGTACCACATACATAGAAAAAAAGCCGGAAGTGATGCTGAGGCTCAAGTGGTAGAGCTCTAGCCTTGAGAAAGTCCAAGGACAGTGCTCAGGCCCTGAGCTCAAGCCCAGGACTGGCAAAAAAAAAAAAAAAAAAAAAAAAAAAACTAAGCAAGAGCTAGCAGCACAGAGTTTACTGGCATAGAAAAAAGGGGGAATATAGTTTTTAGTACTTTGTAAAAAGTTATTTTACTTTATTAATTTTTCAAGCTTATTTGAAAGACAAATTCCTAGAAGATTTAGGTCAAAGGATTTATGTCTTTTAAATTTTATCTCTGGGGCCACGAGTATGCCCTAGTGCTAGAGTGCTTGCTAGCATTCATGAAGCCCTGGATTTGATTTCTTAGTACTACATAGACAGAAAAGGGCAGAAGAGGTGCTGTGGCTGCAGTGGTAGAGTGCTAGCCTTGAGAAAGCTCAAGGACAGTGCCCAGTTATAGTTCAAGCCCCAGAACTGGCAAAAAAAAAAATTACTATCACTAAATTATTAGTTTCTGCTGCCTCTGCCACTTTATTAGAGTACTTTTTTTCTGTGGATAATTAAACCAAAGTTTTCAATTGCCCTTGGCAAAAAAGGAAAATTCCTAGCATGTGATCCTATAGGTAACATGACTCGGTATCTTGATTAAGGACCTCTAGTATTTTGATTTAGAAAAACCTATATTCCAAAAGTTGCTTGGTGTATAAAATAGAATTCTTAACAACTTGGATATATTCAGGAATAGTGATTTTGCAGGGATAAAATACTACTTTTGTTAGGATCCAGATTTTTGAGGCTGTTTTTTCAAATTTTTATTTTGCCTATTTTCATTTATATTCCAATTGGAGATTTAAAATGTCCTGCATCATGAAGTATTTTTATCTATAGGTGTTATATATTTTATAGCATTATTTGGAACCTTTTAAGAAAATCTGAAAAGTGAGAGAAAGTAATTCCTCTGGCTCTAGACCATCACAAAAGATCTCTTAGCCAGAAGCTCCAGCTACTCTAGACATTGAAGAGAGGAAATCTTGATCCTACAGGATCCTGAGACGCTTCTAGGCAATGTAGTAGGACCTCGTCTCAAAACAGCGAAAAATAAAAGAAGCTAAGTAGCTCACACCTATAATCCTAGCTACTCACTGCTCCGGCAATAGAGTACATGCCTTGCAGGAGCAAAGCTCTGAATTCCAAGCACTCTACCATAAAAGAGAAAAAAAAATTTAGATTTACAGAAAACTTGCAGCGAGAACACAGAAATCCTCACACAGTCCTTACCATTTGTTCAGATGGTGCATTCATGAAGTACATTTGTTATAACTGGGGGACCACCACTGATATATTACTATTAACTATACACCATGTTTAGGCTTGATTGTTTCCCCGTATGTCCTTTTCAGTTCTTAGTTGGTATGAAAATTTATTCAGTCTTTGTATTTCCATAAGCTTTTCTAGGCTGGGATAGGCTCAGATTATTGTTGTTGTTATTATTATTATTATTAAATTGTGGGGTTTCAACTAAAGGCCTGGGCTCTGTCCCTGAGCTCAAGGCTAGCACTCTACATTTTGAGCCACACCTTCACTTCCATTTTCTGGTGGTTAGTTGGAGAAAAGAATCTTACCAACTTTTCTGCTTGGGCTAGCTTTAAATCACTGTCCTCAGTTTTCAGCTTCCTGAGTAACTAGAATTATAGGCGGGAGCTACCAGAAATCATTTTCCTCCTACTCTGTGTATCTCTGGCATTTTCATAAGAATACAGACCTAAGATCCTCCTTGAAATTTGTGGTTTTCTCATTTAGTTTTGCATTGTGACTGTAACTTTTTTTTTTAATGTCAGTCATGGGGCTTGAACTCTGACTTGGCCTCTGTTCCTGAGCTCTTTAAACTCAAAGCTAGTGCTCTAAGCTTGGTGCAGTGTCTCATGCTTGTAATCCTAGCTACTCAGGAGGCTGAGATCTGAGGATGACTGGTTCAAAGCCAGCTTGGGCACTAAAAAGTCTGTGGTGAGACTTCTTTTTTTTTTTTAATTGCTGGAGTTACAGTTACATTTGTCAGATAGTAGGTACATTATTTCTCACACATTGATAACCCTTCTCATATTTTTGTCCCCATTTCCCTCTCCCCAGCCACTCCCATCTTGTTTCCCCCCCTTCCCTTTCTTATTTCAAATAAACAAACAAATATATATATATATATATATATAGTAATAAAGTCAGATACAGTAACAATATGAGATTAATCATAAGGGCAAAAAAAGAGAAGAGTAATAACATAGTCCATTAAGAACAACAATCACACAAGATAAAGCTCTTGTTTCCATATCTTAGAGTTCCTTTCATTTAGTCTCTTCCTATATGACCTTATGTACCTAAGTTTTGAACTATTGTAATCCTCTGCTAGCAGAGTCCTAGATGTGTACTAATTATTACAAATGAGGGAATCATTGAGCCTATGTTCCTTTGGGTCTGGCTTACTTCACTTAATATGATTTTTTCAGGTCTTTCCATTTCCTTACGAATGTGGTGACATCATTCTTTCTGATGGCAGCATAGAATTCCATTGTGTATAATTACCACATCTTGTTGATCCAATCATCTACTGAAGGGCATCTGAGTTAGTTCCATATCTTTGCTAGGGTAAATAGTGCTGCAGTGAACAACGTTGTGCTAGAGGCTTTTGTATGTCCTTGTTTCTGGACATTTGGGTAAACGTTAAGGAGTGGAATTACTGGACCATATGGGAGCTCTATGTTTAGTCTTTTGAGGAAATGCCATACTGCTTTCATAGTGATTGAAGGGGTTTACCGTGTGGTAGCCATCCCTCCTGACCACATCCCCGTCAGCATCTGTTGTTATTAGATTTCTTGATCCTGCCCATTCTAACTGGAGTGAGGTAGAATCTCAAAGTTGTTTTGATTTGCATTTCTTGTATGACCAGCGGTGTGGAGCATTTCTTCACGTGTCTATAGGCCATTCTTATTTCCTCTTCAGAGAAGTCTTTTAAGTCTTTAGCCCACCATTTAATGGGATGGTTGTTTCTTTGAAGATTGGTTTAGGAGAGATTCAGATTTTTGAGCTGTAGATATATTTTACATATGAGGCCCTTGTCTGTTGTGGCTAGTGAAGATCTTCTCCCACTCTGTGGGCTTTCTATTTAACTTGCTAGCTATGTCCTTTGCCATATAAAAGCTTTGCAGTTTGATGCAGTCCCATTTGTCCACACTTTCTTTAATTGGTTGTGTTTCTGGGTCTTTATTAAGAAAGTTTCAACCTGTGCCAAGGAGACTTAGTGTATCTCCATTCTTGTAAAGTTTTCAGGGTATCTGCTTTTACCTCAAGGTATTTGATCCATTTGGAATTAATTCTGGTGCAGGGTGACATAGAAGGATCCACCGTTAGTTTTTTGCGGTCTTGGTGAGACTCTTATCTCCAATTAATTACCAGAAAACTGGAAGTGGCACTGTGGCTCAAGGGAATGGCAATAGCTTTGAGCTGAAGAGTTCAGTGACTGCACCCAGGTGCAGAGTTCAAGTCCCATGACCTACAAAAAAAAAAAAAAAACTAGTGTGCTACCACTTAAGCCACAGTGCCACTGCCAGCTTTCTGGTAGTTAAAACTCTGGTTGGCGGGGCTGGGAGTTTGGCCTAGTGGTTAAAGTGCTTGCCTAGCATGCATGAAGACCCAGGTTCTATTCCTTGGTACCACATACATAGAAAAAAGCCGGAAGTGGTGCTGAGGTTCAAGTGGTAGAGCTCTAGCCTTGAGAAAGTCCAAGGCCAGTGCTCAGGCCCTGAGCTCAAGCCCAGGACTGGCAAAAAAAAAAAAAAAAACTCTCTGGTTGGCTTCTAACTTCGATCCTTAGATCGTGACTGGTTAGAATTACAGGCATGAGCCACCAGTACCTAGTTTGGGGGACTTGTAAGTGTGACCTTACATGATTTGTCTCTTTTCTTCATTATCATTTTTCTTTTTTTTCCATTATTTTAAAAATGATTTTCTTCTGTTTTCTTACCTTTCCTCTCCCTCCTCCTCCTCCTTGCTTCCTCTCCCCTCTTCCCTCCTTTCATTTCTTACCCTCTTCCCCCCCCTCCCCCCCCCCCCCCCCCCCCCCCCCCGTGTCGGGATTATCAGTGTCTTCTGCATGGAAGCTCTTGTCCTACTAAGAAGTCATAGCCTTAGCCATCTTTTTTTTTCTTTTGGGGAGGGGGGCGGTCATGGGATTGAACTCAGCTTGGGCACTGTTCCTTGAGCTCTCAGCTTAAGGCTAGCACTCTGCCACTTTAGCCACAGAACTACTTCCAGTTTTCTGGTGGTTAATTGGAGATAAGAGTCTAGCAGACTTTTGTGCCCTGGGCTGGTTTTGAACTTCGATCTTCAGATCTTAGTCTCCTGAGTAACTGGGATTACAGGTGTGAGTCACTGTTGCCCAGTTCTCTTTGTTTTTTTTTTTTATAATCATAACAGTTGAAGAACACTGGTCATATATTTTGTAGCTAGTCCTGGGGTTTGGATTATGGCTGGACTAAAATTCCAGGCTTTTGAAAGTTATACTACAAAGGTGAAATGGACTGTCATCTGGATGAGACAGTGAAAATCATTTGAAAGCCTGGCAGGGTGGCTCACACCTGTAATCCTAATTACTCAGGAGGCTGAGATCTGAGGATTGCAGTTCAAAGCCAGCCCAGGTACTAAAGACCTTGAGACTCTTATCTCCAGTTAACCACTAGAAAACTACAAGTGGTGCTGTGGCTCAAGGGTAGGGTGGTAGTCTTGAGCTGAAAAGCTCAGGGACAATGCCCAGGCCCAGAGTACAAGCCCCAGACCCACAAAAACAACAACAAAAAACTCATTTGAACTCCTCTGATAGGTCTTATAAAACTTATCCACCCCAAGCTCACTCAATCAGTCTAACGTATCTGTTCTTTGCAGGGTGGAAAACCCCGTAAACACCGGAAGGATCGGCTACAAGATTTAATTGATATAGGCTTTGGCTATGATGAAACAGATCCATTTATTGATAACTCAGAGGCTGTGAGTAATTAATCTTTAATATGGCAACAGTTTCTTTGGGCTAGTAGAAGTCCAGGTCAAAGTAACTTAAATAGTTCAATGAATGTGTGTCTGTGTGTCTGTGTGTGTATATCTGTATGTATGTATGTATGTATGTATGTATGTATGTATGTATGTATGTATCTATCTATCTATCTATCTATCTATCTATCTATCTATCTATCTATACACACACACAGACACACAGACCACAGACACACATACTTTTTGTTGTTGTTGTTTGGTCAGCCCTGGGGTTTGAACTCAGGGCCTGGACACTGTCCTTGGACATATTTTGCTCAAGGCTCTGTGACTTGAGCCACATTGCCGCTTCTGGCATTTTCTGTGTATGTGGTACCAAGGAATTGAACCCAGAGTTTTATGCGTGCTAGGCAAGCACTCTACCACTAGGCTATGCTCCTGGCCTCAATATGTGTGTGTGTGTGTGTGTGTGTGTATAATTTTTTTTTTTTGTCCTTGGACTTAATTGAACTCGGGGCCTTGGTACTGTCCTTAGATACTTTTTGCTCAAGGATAGCGTTCTGCTACTTGAGCCACAGTGTCATTTTCGCCTTTTTTGTTTATGTGGTACTGAGGAATCAAACTCAGAGCTTCATGCATGCTAGGTGAGTACCATTAAGCTACTCTCCTGTCCATCAATGAGTATTTTTATGAATGCTATTTTTGTTTGTTTGCCAGTCTTGAGGCTTGAACTCAAGGTCTGAGCACTGTCCTTGGGCTTTATCAAGGCTATCATTCTACCACTTGAGCCATCTTACCACTTCCCATTTTCTAGAGACTATTGGAGATAAGAGTCTCAGATTCTTTATTGCCCAGGCTGGCTTTGAACCATGATCCTCAAATCACAGCCTCCTGAGTAGCTAGGATTACGGGTGTGAGCCACTTTGCCCAGCTATGAGTGCTATTTTTAAAGCCATGTTCATTGCTTAAATCTTTTTAAGTTTTTTTTTTTTTTGAATTAGAGAATACTGCATGGAGACTTAGTTTTTAAATTTTGTGATGTTGGGTTGGTTTAGGGTAAATTAAAATAAACTAGATGAGTTTTGGCAAACTTGTTTTTCTGTAAGGGCTACCCAGTAAATATTTGAGACTGAAAGCCACATCCTTTTTTTTTTGCCAGTCCTGGGGCTTGAACTCATGGCCTGAGCGCTGTCCCTGAGCTTTCCTCAAGACTAGTGCTCTACCACTTGAGCCACAGGACCATTTCTGGCTTTTTCCTATGTATGTGGTAGGTGGTACTAAGGAATCGAACCCCGGTCTTTGTGCATGCTAGGCAAGCACTCTACCACTAGGCCAAACTCCCAGCCCCTGAAAGCCACATATCTTATAGTTAGTTACTGTAACTGGAGAACAGTCACAGACAATGTGCACATGAATCAGTGTTGACAGTGTTAGAGTGAAACCTCATGTATTCGCCCTGATATTTAAATTCATGTTATATGTGCTACTTATATTTGTAATCTTCTGGTATTTTTCTAATCATTTAAAACATGTATAGTTCATTCCGCCCAGGGTAGATAAAATAAGTTGGTATGCTGCATTCACCTGGTAGGTAGTAGTTTACTACCACTGTACTAGACTGTTTACTAGACCACTGTATTCGACTATGATATGTGATGGCTGTGCTCTTTTTCGAGCCTACACAAATCTCATGAGATTCTGTAATAATTGCTCATTTGCAGACATGGTAGTTAGCATGGATTTCGTTACCATCCCTAATTCAAATTAAAAGAAAAAGCTTTTTAAAGGAGAAAGGTTCTAGTCAAATGCTGCATAATAGTATATTAAACTAATGGTTTTTAATCACAAATGAGAAATATAATGCCCCTTGAAATAGAGAGCTCTCCCTATTACCATAAGCGTTGTCATTCAGCAGATAATGGCAGGAAATACTAAGAGGCTGTATTGTCATTTAGAGCTCAGTAGAGAAATCCTAGATTCTAATTCTACATTGACGTGTAATTTATGAAATGACTGTGCCAAACTTGCTTATTATGAGGGTTAAATAACTTTATGAATATAATTAAGTTGAAAAACATAAAAAACAAGTATAAAGTAGTATTAACATTATATGTGGGTTTTTTTTTTTTTTTTTCTTTTTGCCAGTCTTGGGCTTGCGCTCAGGGCCTGAGCACTGTCCTTGGACTTTCTCAAGGCTAGAGCTCTACCACTTGAGCCTCAGCACCACTTCTGGCTTTTTTCTATGTATGTGGTACCGAGGAATCGAACCCAAGTATTTGTGCATGCTAGGCAAGCACTCTACCACTAGGCCAAACTCCCGGTCCTATATCTGGTTTTTTTTGGTGGGTCATGGCGCTTGAACTCGCTTGGGTGCTACCCCTGAGCTCTTCAGCACAAGGCTACCACTCTACTCTTGAGCTACTCCCCGCTTCCTGTTTTTCTAGGGGTTAATTAGTGATAAGTCTCAGGTCCTTTTGTCCTTTTGTGCCTGGGCTGGCTTTGATCCTTGGTCCTCAATCTCAAGAGTAGCTAGGATTACAGGCGTGAGCCACCACGCCTGCTGGCTTAGGTGTTTTTTTTTTTTGGTCAGTAATAGGACTTGAATTCTTGAATTCTAGGCCTGGGTGTTGTCCCTGAGCTCTTTAGTTCAAGGCTACTATCCTACCCCTTGAGCCACAGCGACACTTCTGGTTTGCTGGTGGTTAATTGGAGATAAGAGTCTCATGGTCTTTATGCCTGCTCTGGCTTTGAACTGTGATCCTCAGATCTCAGCCTCCTGAATAGCTATGCTTGCAGGCATGAGCCACCATGTCTGGCTTATATGTAGTTTTAAAACATGTTTTGTATATATTGTATATATGCTTATTTGGTTATTTGAAATAGAATAGGGATGGGTGGAAAACAAGATGAGGGGCAGGAATGGGGGAAGGGAAATGGGGACCAAGACATGAGAAAGGGTATCATTGTGAAGTAATGCACCTTCTATCTGGTGAATATAATGTAACCCTTCTATTAATTACAATAAAAATATATGAAAACAAAAAAACACAAAACATTCTGTATATATGTGTTTGTGTATTTGCTAGCCACACCACTTCTACGTTAATTGGAGATAAACGTCTCATGGATTTCCCTGCCTGGGCTGGCTTTGAACTATTGTCCTCAGGGCTCAGCTTCCTGAATAGCTAGGATTACAGCGCTGAACCACTGGAGTCCAGCTTACATTTTTTTAGAAATTTCACATATAGGCAAATGTAGATTGTTTTTTTTATTAAAGCATTTATTAACATTGATTTTTACATCATACTTCAAATGTCATGTTTAACAAGTATGTAAGAAGGGAATCTCTGTATACAGTCACTGGCACTTAGGTTGTAGAACATAATTAAAATTAACCATTAATCTATACAATAAGATTATTAAAAGGCCAAGTAGTATGTACAGATATATCACATTTCAGATTCATTTCCTAAGACACACTTAAATTATTTTCAATATGCTGCCTTTTGTGACTGGTCCTTTTTTCTTTGATGTGTACCTACCTAGGAGTGAAATTTATTGTTGAATTTGTGTTTCATATTTAATGTTTTTATGATGAGTGAACTTCTTTCACATATTTATAGCGTTATAAACAGTAAATTGTATCTGGATCTTCTTTTGAATCTAGTACGATGAATTAGTTCCCGCTTCTCTAACGACAAAATATGGAGGCTTTTATATTAATACTGGTACTCTTCAGTTTCGCCAAGCTTCAGATACTGAAGAAGAAGATACTACAGAAAACCAAAAGCACAAACCACCCAAGGTGAGTTTGTTCAACATAATAACAATGAGGACAACAGTGAATTAGTAGGGTGTACTTTTTGTTGTTTTGTTTGGTGGGTTTTTGCAGTGTTGGGGATGGAGTCCAGGACTTCATGCAGGAGAAGCAAGAGCTCTACCACTATAATGTTGCCTCCAGCCCAGCATGTACTTTTTGAATGTCATTTGTGCCATACTTGTGAATGAAAGGAAGACTAAAACACTAACCATTAATTAATGAATCTTAATTTTATGCTTAATCATATAGACATGGAAAAATGACTATGTCATACTCAAAATATATTTTATTATTTTTCTCTACAGATAAGGTTTGATTGTCTATTATTTCTGGGATATGTTTAAGTTTCTAGATAAGTAAGACTTGGTGTCATACATGTATTGAAAATCATCCTCTGCCACCCCACCAAAAAAAGGATTGTCTCCTGGCTTTTAAAAAACAAAAAAGAATTGGTATAAAGATGAGTTTTAGGGCTGAGAGTTTGGCCTAGTGGTTAGAATGTTTGCTTAGCACTTGGTGCCACATACATAGAAAAAGCCGGAAGTAGTGCTATGGCTCAAGAGCTGTAACCTTGAGAAAACCCAAGGACAATGCTTAGGCCTTGAGTTCAAGCTCTAGGACTGGCAGGGGAAAAAAAAAAAAAAGACGAGTTTTCACTTTCCTACTATATAATCTGGAACACAGTGTTTAGAATTGATACACTGTTTTTTGGCCATTAATAATGGCTGTATTTTCTGACATGAGGTCCAAAGACTTAATTGTACCAGAATTATCACAATCCTTGTTAAATCTGTAAAATTTTATAGTTAACCAGTTCAGTAGTGAGCAATCAATTTGTCTGTAGATCTCATTTTTGTTTTTTGATGAATGCTTTTGAGCATATTATTGTAAGAGTTCTCAGTACTTGTTTTGATTCAGAGAAGAAGTCTGTCACATTTGTGAATCATTTGGGTTTGTTTTATTTTTGCTCTGCTTTGTTTTAAGTTGCCCAAATAAAGATAATAGCAATCAGAAAAGAAAATGCAATTCTAAGGTCCTAGTCAGAGAGTGAATCAAAACCTTAGGTGAGAGTGCTCCTGCCTCCTTTCTCAGTGTCTCCTAGACATTTACACCTGAAGAATCACTTCTCTGGATTTCAGCTTGCTGGTGTTAAAGAGAAAATCTTGATACTTAGATGAAAGTGGTGTTCTTTTGTCAATATTCAGGTTCCCAAAATAAAAGAGGATGATATTGAGTCAAAGAAGCGGAAGCGGAAAGAGGAAGGGGAAAAGGAGAAGAAGCCAAGGAAAAAAGTACCCAAACAACTGGGGTATGTTAAATTCACCCTAATAAGGGTATTAGGGTCACACTATGACTGTTTCCCCTTGCAGAAATATAATTTATCATTAATTCAGTTTGCGTGGGCCTAATGTAATGTAATATTGACTAATATAAATTTTAACTTATATTTTAGTAATGGTATGGTATATAATAATAAGTGAATGCTTTGTCATTTTAGATACTGGTAATGTTTTAGATTCAATTTATAGATTGAGTCATTGAAATTTTTGCTGATTACAATTTTTTTTGTAACAAGAACCATTTTAAGCTAAGCACTAGTGCTTGGAATCCTAGCTACTCAAGAGGCTGAGATCTGAAGATTACAGTTCAAAGCCAGCCTGGGCAGGAAAGTTTGTGAGATTTTTTTTTTGCCAATTCTGAGGCTTGAACTCAGAGCCTGGTTATTGTCCTTGAGCTTTCTCAAGGCTGGCACTCTTACTACTTGAACTACAATACCACTTCCAGCTTTTTATGTGGTACTGAGGAATTGAACTGGGGGCTTCATGCCTGCTAAACAAGCACTCTACCACTAGGCCACATTCCCAGCCCCATGTGAGATTCTATTTCCAATAAACTCTGGCTCCATAAAAGCTGAAAATGGTACTGTGGCTCAAGTGATAGAGCGCTAAAAGAAGCTCAAATGCAGCACCGAGGCCCTAGGACTGGCAAAAAATAGAAACAAAAAAAACAGAACTGTTTTAAAAAGATGTATGGGCTGAGAGTTTGGCCTAATGATGGAGTGCTTGCCTAGCATACACAAAGACCCGGGTTTGATTCCTTGATACCACATACATTGAAAAAGCTGAAAGTGGTATTGTGGATCAAATGGTAGAGTGCTAACTTTGAGAACGCCCAAGGACCGTGCTCAGACCCTGAGTTCAAGCCCCAAACCTATAATGGAAAAAAAGAAAAAAAAAAACTGTTATAAACGTCAGAGAATTTTAATCTTTTAGCCCTGAAACTAATTTTAGATGCCCAGAAATTGAGAATTAGTAGTATGTTTGTGAAAAATATTTATAGATGCTTTAATAAATTATGAGTATGCTTAATGAAAGAACATTGCCTAGCATGTGACTCCCGAGTTTGTTTTTTTCCCAGCACAGAGGGAAAGAAATTTTTAATTGGTTTTATTTAGTGCCTCAGGAAAAATATTGATGCTAAAAATCAAATTTATCAAAGGCCTTAAGTCAGAAGAATAAGACATTTGTGAGATGCTGTTAGGAATTGCCAATTGCTCTAGTTGGCCTTTTTCATAGAACCAATGAAAAAACTCTTCAGAGACTAGCTTTTCTCCTTCAGGAGATACCCAAAAGGTTGATATAGATACTATAGTTCCTTTTCTAAGCAAGATTATTGTTGTAATTATGACCAGAAGTCATTAAGAAATTATTGAGAAAGCCATTCAGCAAACATTTAGGGTTTCCTGAGCACATTATTTTAAGTTTGGAATGTAGGATGATACTGCAACATGTGTTGTGTTCAAAGTACTAAGTCCTGTAGGTTTGTAGTGTCTGTAGAAACATTTAAGCTATAGGACTTAGAAAAGAGTTGAGAATGATAGTAAATATATAACCTTCCCCTTATTTTAAGTGGAGAGAAGGTTATTGAGAATTACAGCTTTTCTGAATGGTCTTCAGAAGATAGTATCAGAGTAGCAGCATCTAGGGAGAGGACCTGAGGGTATGAAAGACAAGGTCACAAATTGAGACATTGGATTTAGTATTTCTTGAGCATCTATAGCGTAAACTACTTGTGCTCCCAGTTAGAAGGTGGATCTTTTTTTTTTTTTTTTTTTTTTCCAATCATGGGGCTTGAAATCAGTGCCTTGGGCTTTCTCAAGGTTAGGACTCTACTACTTGAGCCATAGCACCACTTTCAGCTTCTGCTATCTAAGTAAGTGGTACTGAGGAATCAAACCCAGGTCTTTGTGCATGCTAGGCAAGCACTCCACCATTACGCCAAACTCCCTGCCATAACTCTTACTTTCAACAAGAAATGTATTTCTTTACAGAAAAAAAAATTTTTTTTTGGTGTATGTGGGTTTAAATTAATGCCTTGTGTACTAGGCAGGCAATAAAATAAAGATAACTGTATTTAACTTAATATATTTTAGTAAGTGAGCAATATTCAATTTTATTCCTTCCTATTGAGGTTATTCCTTTCTTCTTCTTTACTGTCATAGACAGTTATGTATCTGCTTTAATAGGTGACAATCCAAATGATGATAAAATACTATCATAAAATAAGAGTACAACTCAAGCCAGGCATGAGACTTTTATCTCCAAGTAACTACCAAAAAAAAAAAGCCAGAAGTGGAGCTGTGTCTTATGTAATAGAATACTAGGCTTGAACTCAGAGGCTCAGAAGCTCAGAGCAGGCATGGAGATCCTGTGATCACTAGCTAGGACCAACACACACACACACACACACACACACACACACACGCACGCACGCATGCACGCACATGCGCGAGTGCACACACACACACACGGTACAGCTTTTGGAAGAAAACTGATCTGTCATCTCTTTTTTCTTTTGCCAGTCTTGTGGCTTGAGCTCAGGGCCTGAGCGTTGTCCTTGGGCTTTCTCAAGGCTAGCACTCTACCACTTGAGCCACAGCACCACTTCTGGCTTTTTCTATGTATGTGGAGTGCTGAGGAATTGAACCCTGGTCTTCATGCATGCTAGGCAAGCACTCTTACCACTAGGCCCAAACTCCCATCCCCTGCTCTGTCGTCTCTTAAGTGGCTATTTTAATTCCATATCTACTTTGTTCCATGGAGCATTGATCTTTAAAGTCTTTTTGTTTTTTTGTTTTTTTTTGTTTTTGTCCGTCATGGGACTTGAACGCCTTACCCCTTTAAACTACTACCTTCCTTAGCATCTTTTTTTTTTTGCCAGTCCTGGGCTTGAGCTCAGGGCCTGAGCTCTGTTCTTGGACTTTCTCAAGGCTAGAGCTCTACCACTTGAGCCTCAGCACCACTTCTGGTTTTTTTGTATATATGTGGTTCCAAGGAATCGAACCCAGGTCTTTGTGCATGGTAGGCAAGCACTTTAACCACTAGGTAAAACTCCCGGCCCCTGATCTTTAAAGTCTTATATATCCTAACTGATGATTTTTTCTTTACAGAGTTGTGGCTCTAAATTCACACAAGTCTGAAAAAAAGAAGAAGCGTTATAAAGATTCTCTTTCTTTAGCTGCCATGATAAGAAAGTTTCAGAAAGAGAAGGATGAACTGAAGGAGTCTACTGCGAAGGTTCCAGTGACCTTATCCACCTCCTCTCTGACCAAGTCCCCCTGTGCTGCCACAGCCTTGGCAAGTGATGTCCCGGATTTAAACCTGAGCAGCAACGATCCAGACCTCCCCATTTTCGTTAGCACAAGTGAACACGAATTGTTTCAGGAAGCTGAAAATGCCCTAGAGATACTAGATGATTTCGACTTTGACAGATTCCTAGATGCCGCTTCTGATGAAAGTCCTCTGTCTGAGTCAGGGGGAGAAAATGGAACCACCATCCAGCCAACCTTTGCCTCTCAGGTTATGCCTAAGGTGGTACCTACACTCCCAGAGGGTCTGCCTGTACTTCTTGAAAAACGCATTGAGGACCTCCGTGTAGTAAGTGTAATGAATGACTTTTTTGGTTTTTATTTGCTGCATAAATATGATAAAAATGCTTCACTTTTTTTTTTTTATATAAAAGGGTGAATTTTGGGGGGAAATAGATGGTGAACTGACCAGCCAGGGACACAGTGCAGACTCGGGAGCTGGCACTGTGACCCTGAGCAGCTCTCACACTGGATTTTTAAGGGCAAAACCCATGTGTTCTAACCTGGCCACATACAGGTGGCCAATGGGATTGTCACATACACAGAGGGACCATAGTCAGCTCTGACCACATGCAGGTAACCAATAGGGTTACAGCCCAGTGTTTGAATTTACCTATCCCCTTAATTGGAGTTGGTGTGCAAATTGGGCAGGTCTCCACACAAAGCAGGCCCCCCCTCCACCCAAACAGATACCCTTCCTCGTGGGGGGTGGGGATAAGGTTGCCCCTTCCTAGAAGGGCAAAGGTGGCTGGGCTGCTTTACCATTGTTGGCATTCCACAATGGGGCAGAGCAACTCTTAGGCATTCGGGATGGCACCGGTCCCTGCTCCCCTTAACACTCCCCCCTTTTCTTTTAGCCTACTCAAATCCTTGACTCATTTATCTCAGTACGGGGTTATACTGAGTGTGTAGGATCATCAGTTTTATAACTCTGATCCTTTTTTTTTTCTTTTTTTTTACTAAGGACAGCATTTCATTAATTGCATATGGGCCGATCAACAGTAACAGTGGTGGGCCAATCATGGCTGAGGATAGGGAAGTTGCCCAGGGGGACCAGTTGTACAACCTCTCATACCATCCTTGGGACCCCTGTCTCTCCCTTTCTCGCTCATCTAGTCTCCTCTTTACAGCTGCCAGGCTATCTTTTATTACTCTAATGTGGTTCTCCCAAAAGCAACATTCTTCTTTCAGGGCGACATTCAGACCTCTAGGAACAGTATATCTAGTCCTCTTCTGTTCTGGAGAACAACTTCAGCTAGGGATCCCAGTGAGTTCTCTGGGAGTCTGAAAGTCTAGGATCCTCACATGCTGTCTTCACCTAGGAGTGAAGAACCCAGTAGCTCTTTCCTGCTACCTTCACAGTGGTTGGAGTGCTGGGAATCACAGTGTAAGTTCACTTGTGTGCCAGGGTACTGGAAAGCAGATGATGAACATGTCCCCAGATCAGCTAGTAAGGCTGGTAAGGACTGGATTGAATCATGGTTAACAATGCCAGCTGAGATAACGCATGGGTTGGGGGGCCAACAATTGTTATCAGACTCGGGCAGACACCATTCTTTGGTTTGGAGAGGCATATAGCGTGCCTTCCCTATTCTGCACCCAAGAAAGCCCTCACAACTGGGAAGCATGCTTAACAATCCTTCAGGTGAGCACAAAGAATAGTTCCACATCACTGTACTAATCCTGACCCAGCTTGCATGATGGCTAACTCAATTACATACCAATTTTACTTATAATCTCCATTTTTAAGATAGGCTCAAACCATCTACTACATACAGGAACTCTAGGATTTGTCTTTCTCCCTTTTGGTAGAATAATCATTTAAGACAATTCTTTTCAGAATCCTTTCTTATCCATAAGAAACTATTTTTTTCTTTTCTCAACTCCTCTCCCAAAACCTTTACTAACCTTTCTCTATTTTTCATATGACTATAGCACCTCTCACATTTAGGCTGTTCGATTGGATGGAAAATTCCCTTCACCCATCCAGAGTCACCATATTGGCTGCAAAAACCTAGGGGCCTTTGAACTTGGCACAGATAGAATGTCCCACCGCCAACGGTTTAGTTCCAGTCCTCTCAGGAAGCAGCTGTGGGATCAGGCAGGACAGGATGTGTAGCAGCAACCTTGTCTCTCAGCAGCTCCAGTGGAATGTCACACCTGCTGGGTCACCTGCAAATTTCTGCACAGACTAATTAGAGAAGATTACCCTAAAGGCCTGACTTTGGTGAAGTCTCCCAATGATTTCCTGGTTGCTTTTCCTAAGCACACTCATTTTGCAGGCTGGCAGCCCATTGGTTTTTAGGACAGTATAGGGTTGAGATTCCAAAGTAATACCAGGGTGACAGCATTTAGTAACCAGAGTTCCTTTAAACGAGGCTAGGATTCTCTAGACAGGTATAGAAGACTTGAACCTGTAGCCATTCCCCACAAGTGCAGTCTCCACTCTTGTACATCTGCTACTCTTTCCCATACCTCTAATTTATCCTGTCTCATTTTCCAAAAATGACTCTGGTTCCTTCATCTGAAGGGGATTGATGGGCGAAGATCCATCTTCTGTAACTTCTTCAAGCTGACTCAGGGGCGTTGTCTCTGTCCTTAGCTAGGGACCCTAAAAAGCTTAGCCTATGTTACCAAGAGATTGCCAGGATTACATGTCAGGAGCAATATTTTACTCCAAATGGGGGATCATATAAAAATTTTAGCAACTACACAAACCACAAACCTTTTCTTTGGCTACAACAGTGTAGCTTACTTAGCACCCATTTTTCAGATTGTCTGGAGAGCTTAATCTCTGTGACTCTAACTATGCTTCAGTTGCCACTGTAGGCCTAGACAGATCAATAGGGACACAGCCTCAGGTCCACAAACTTCTTTCCTGAATTTGTGGCTGGTGTCAATTCAAAATTCGCTCAATTAGGGCTTTGAGCAAATACAAGAGGTCAGGATTGTAAACTACCCACTATTAAAGATGATTGAGAAGATCCTGCCCAGTTATGAAAGGCATGGGCATTAGTAAGGCATGCTTACAAACTATTCTATGACCTCCTGGCTCTGATTAATTTTGAATAGCCAAGCACAAGTGACTCTAGGATCTGACACCATGTCTGCCTTCCAAGCAGTGGCTTACTGCATCTGGATGCTTGGAGTGTCTCTTCACAGGGATAAATGTCCCATTGGCATTCCACTTGATTGGTTTCTGGACTTGAACTCAGGGCCCGGGCACTATCCCTCAGCTCTCCAGCCCAAGGTTAGCACTCAGCCACTTTGAGCTCCAAAGCAACTCTGCCTCACTAGCACTCTGCTGCTAGATGAGACACCACAATCTCACAGGGACTTTGCTTTGCCCAGGCTGGCTCAGAGCTGCAGTTTTCAGATCAATGAGTCCTACAAAAGGCTACTTTACTCCAATTAAAGCAACAAGGTGGTCAACATAGAAATAGTCTCTAAGCATGATCTTACCTGGAACTTGGTAAGGGCAAAATCCTTGAATAAGGATCTGCTGTCCTTCTCCATAGGTCAGCTGGAAATTGCTATAAAGAAACTTACAAGAGCAAACTAAAATAGCAATTAAGCAATCATTTTGGTAGTCCTAATTTTCCTTTTTTCTCTTTCTTGAGACAAACATTTAGGACAACTTCATTTCCAAATTTTGTTCAGAAACTCATTTCTTATTTAAAACTTTTACTGATATTTGCTTAAACACTTAATACTTTAGCCTTTATTTGCATTTGAAGAACCCTTAAGGGCTCAAGGCACTCCCTTTGCCTCTAGGCCTCCTTTTAGAAGAGGATCTAAAAAGCCAGTTCACTTCTCACCCCCAAAGATGGTCACACAGGACTATCCTAAGTTTTCCTGTCCTTTCTCTTGGCATTTGATTAGCTAAACAGTTTTAAAAGACAGGCAAAATTTCTGACATTGATAAACAAATTCACATTTAAATTTCTGATACTTATCTCCAAATTTTAGCTTAAGGAAATAAATTCCAAATTTAAACAGGATACAATGTTTACCATGTACATTGCTGTATGCATTACAATACCAGATTTTTTTTAATGCAGATTTCAGAATATTTAGGAAGATCCTTTTTTAAAGTAGTTCCTCTTTAAAACAATGCAGTAATCCTTTGAGACATTGGAAACATTCAAACCCAATAATTTTCTTGAAGTTTAGACTTAGATTTACCCAATTGCCTATGTGTTTTAAGTATAAATTCATCCATTGTTTTACACTGACAATTTAACCTTGAACATGTTCACTCACACCCATTCACACACACACTCATACTCAAAGATCTTAAAGCATGCAAAATTAATATCAGCCGTACATTTTCCAGAAGTTTGTGTCAAGAGAGCTTTGCCAATTTTACTCTTGCAGGTGAGAACCAGGTTCAAAACAAAACTGTTTTACAAGGCAACTTAGTTGGAATTTATTTTTCCAGGGCTTGTTACAATTGTAGCCATGCAGGAGCGGCCACACCAGGCCTGAGACCCAGAAATGTTCAAATAAATGACAAAGACATACACACACAAAAATCACAAGGATCCATATTTAGGACTGGTACCAATTTCAAAAACAAAACCAGACAAGATAAAAAACACCTCACAAAAGACAGAAGCAGAGACCTTTAAGTATGCCCAAATTTTGATGGCATGCCTGGCAGTAGTCAGAGTGAGGAAGACACCTGGGGCCCTGAAATCTCTCAGGGGGTGCTTCCCCATGGAGACTTGCATTCTCTGGCAGCTGGCTGGCCAAGGCCATCTTATCTGCAAAAACTGCTATCAGGGGGGCAAGAGTTTTTCGTTTCTGACAAGACTCAGTATCACCGCAGTCCTGGGGAGCAGATTCCACACCCCTCCTGCCAAGGATCTGATGGTCCCAGGGAGGGGATTCCACAGCACTTCCTCTAGGGACCTGGTTCCATGTAGGGGATTCCATATCCCTCCCGATAGGAACCTCCAGAAGGTGGTCAAGGCATCCCTTGACCACCCCGGCCTTAGAGAGCTTACTGCGTCCAGCTTTTCCTCCCTGTTTTAGGCCCACAGAGTACTTTCCAGATATAAGTACAGAAATACAGAGTGGTCGACCGACTTCTACTTACCTCTGGAGGCCTTTACTTTTCACCCGGGTGACTTCCCCCAAAAAGATGGTTAAGAATTCCTCGAGGCTAATCAGAGACTCTCTTGGGTCTGATGCTATCCATGGGATTCCACATCCACCGGCGTGACCCTGTGGTTAAGGACTCTTTCCTGGCCTATGCAGCAAAAATGCTATGGGGTCAGGAGGAGGGGATTCCACATCCCTCCAGGTGGGGATTCCAGGTCCCACCAGAGTCCACCACACAGAGACAGTTTCATATAAAAAGGTGAATTTATTGGGGAAGTAGATGGTGAACTGACCGGCCAGGGACACAGTGCAGACTCGGGAGCTGATGCTGTGACTGCTTCACTTTTTTTTTTTTTTCCCCCAGTCCTGGGCTTGGTCTCAGGGCCTGAGCACTGTCCTTGGACTTTCTCAAGGCTGGAGCTCTACCACTTGAGGCTCAGCACCACTTCCGGCTTATTTTTCCCATGTATGTGGTACCGAGGAATCGAACCCATGTATTCATGAATGCTAGGCAAGCACTCTATCACTAGGCCAAACTCCTGGCTCCTGCTTCACTTTTTTTTTTAAAGCTAAAAGTGACCCATAATTGCCACATCCTTTATTTTCCGTATGTTTTTTCAGACAGTGACTGTCTACATATTACACCACCTATACAATTGTTTTGTGTTTTCATTCTTAGTAATATGTCTTAAGGAAGTACTCTACTAGCAAAGCCTAACTCCAACCCTCTATAGAGTCTTTTATTATTTCATTTTACTTATTATTTTCTTTGAATGTTTTATAATACAATTTTCATTATCTACATAGTCATGTGAAGAAAACAGCATAAAAAGAAGCAAGTTAGGAACACTGTTGAAAGGGTATCTGAGTTTATTCCAAACTCTGATGATATCTAGTTATATAGCTCCTGCTCCCCCACACCCACCCCAGTCATGGGTCTTGAACTCTGGGCCTGGGTGATGTCTGAGCACTTCAGCTCAAGGCTACTGCCCTACCCCTTGAGCCACAACCACTACCGGTTTTCTGGTGGTTTACTGGAGATAAGAGTCTTATGGACTTTCCTGTCCAGGCTACGATCCTCAGGTCTCAGCCCCCTGAGTAGCTAGGATTACATAGGCATGAGCCACCACACCTGGTCTTCTTTCTAAATATTTTTATTTCCTCTTGCTAAATTGTCTGTTAAATGATCTTTATTAAAAAAAAAAAACCCTCAGCTTAATTTTAATTATGTTCTAAATGCCAGTGATTGCATATAGAGATTCCCTTCTTGAATACTTGTTTGTTAAACATATTTGAAATATGATATAAAAATCAGTGTTGGGCCGGGAGTTTGGCCTAGTGGTTAAAGTGCTTGCCTAGCATGCATGAAGACCCAGGTTCGATTCCTCGGTACCACATACATAGAAAAAAGCTGGAAGTGGTGCTGAGGCTCAAGTGGTAGAGCTCTAGCCTTGAGAAAGTCCAAGGCCAGTGCTCAGGCCCTGAGCTCAAGCCCAGGACTGGCACAAAAAAAAAAAAAAAAAAAATCAGTGTTAATAAAATCTTTCAAAAACAAAACAAACCAACAACAACAAAATCCTATTGAGGTTGGGTACTAGTGGCTGGCTCATGCCTGTAATCCTAGCTACCCAAGCAAGCTGAGATCTGAAGATTACAGTTTAGAGCCCAGGCAGGAAAATCTAAGAGACTTATCTCCAATTTACCACTCAAAAACGAGAAGTGGTGCTATGGTTAAGTGCTAGTGTTAAACAAAAGAGCTTAGAGTACAAGCCCCAGGACGGACAAAAGAAACCCCAAAAGTTTATTGAGCTAGGGCTGGTGACTCAAACACATAACCAATTCTAGCTGCTCAGGAAGTTGAGACCTGAGAATTGCAATTCAAAGGTAGCCAAGCAGAAAAGTCTGTGAGACTCTTATCTCCAGTTAACCAGCAAATATCCAGAAAGTGGTGCTATAGCTCAAGTGATAGAGAAAAGGCTAAAGGACAGCCTATGCCCTGAGTTAAAGCCCTAGTAGTAGCATATGAATGCAGAATCCTTCATTGCCACAATTGTATATTACTGTACTTACTGCTTTTAAGTTCTTCTTAGAGATTCTAACTGTATTATAAATTTTTTGTAATTGCTTATATTTAAGGCTCTTGCTTCATATATGTGTTTTTATATACATGAAAAATTATATAAAAATTATGTATAATAAAATTATTTATAAATATATATAATTGCTCCTATCTGCACAGTTCAGTTGGATCATAATCAGGAATCTCAGCAATTCTGTGAACCCTACAGTGTTTGCATAACATAGAAACATAGTCATACGTAGAGTCTTTTGTCTTGGATTTAGGTTAAAGAGATTCCCATACCTATTTGGTCTACTTATAGAAATCTACAGCTTCATCTTGAGTTGATTCCAAGATTGGGGTTTTCTTTGCACTGTCATATTACTAAATGTCTTTTCTGTTTGATTCTTTAGACCTTTAATCTTTTATTCATTCTTATATAGTTTTATCTGTAAAAGGGTGAAAAATGGTTTCAAAAGATATTGTCTGATCTGAGGAACCTATGAATATTACCTTTTATGGCAAAAGATGTGATTAGGTTAGGAAACTTGAGATGGTGATATTATGCTGTGGACTATACTATACATGCAATCACATCCATCCTTACAAGAGGGAGGCAGGGAAAAGGCCATGTGAAGGCAAAGCATAGGGACTGGAGATGTCACCAAGGAAAGCCAATAGTTGGGCACTGGAAGAAAAAGGGATGAATTATCTACCATCTACCACAAACTTGGTGGCATAAAATAACATTGATTCACTTGCTTTAAAATCCAAAATCAGCATTACATGACGGATCGAGTTGTCAACAAGTCTGTATTCCTTCCAGAAACTCTGGGAAAGCTTGTTGGAAGCTTGTGGAAGCATTGCAGTGGAGCTGATTCCTCAGTTTCAGCCCAGTGAAATTAGTTTGTATTTCTAACTAGAATCATTTTTTTTTTTTGTGAGTTACGGGGTTTGAACCTGACCTGGGTGCTGTCCCTGAGCTCTTCAGCTCAAGGCTACAGCCCCTACCCTTGAGCCAAGCTCCACTCCCCCGCCCCTTTAATTGGAGATGAGTCTCAGGTTCTTGTGCCTAGGCTGACTTAGAACCTTGATCCTCAGATCCCAGTCTCCTGTGTAGCTAGGATTATAGGCGTAAGCCTCCGAGCTTGGCAGAATTCCATTGTTATAGACCATCAGAGTTTGTGGTAATTCGTCATAGTATCTTGTGTCTTGTTCAATTTGGATTTTTCATGTGGCTATGCCTGACTCTAGATCACACTCATGTAATATATTAATGTAAAGTTTCTTTGTTTCTTTAGATAGTTCATCTCAGAGAAATTATTTATTGTGAGTCATAATAATATCCTTATGTTTCTTTAGGCTGCCAAACTCTTTGATGAAGAAGGAAGAAAAAAATTCTTTACGCAGGATATGAATAATATTCTTCTGGAGTAAGTACTTTTATTTTTTTCTATTAAAATGATGAAATTAGCCGGGCACAATGGCTCATGCCTGTAACCTTAGCTACTCCAGAGGCTGAGATCTGAGGGTCCTGGTTGAAAGCCAGTTCAGGCACTAAAGACACAGAGACTCTTATCTCCAATTAAACACTAAATAACCAGAAGTGGTGCTATGGCTCCAGGGATAGGGCGGTAGTCTTGAGCTGAAGAGCTCAAGGACAACTCCCAAGCCCAGGTGTAGAATGGGAGCCTTGAGCTGAAGAGCTCAGAGACAGTGCCAGGCCGAGTACAAGCCCCATGACCCACCAAAAAAAAAAGTAATTTGAGGTGAGCACTCTACAACTAGGCCATGTTGCCTGCACAGATAGAAGTAATTTGAAAGACAGGTGCAGTGGCTATGCCTGTAATCCTAGCTATTCAGAAGGCTGAGATCTGAGGATTGCCATGAAACTCTTACCTCTAATTAACCACCAGAAAATCAGAAGTGGAGCTGTAGCTCAAAATGATAGAGTTCTAGCCATGAGCAAAAGAGCTTAGGACAGTGAGTTCAAGCCCCAGGATCAGCAACAACAACAACAAAAGCTGCCAAGTTCTCATAATAGTGGTAACTACATACAGACTGATGACCAGTTTCTAATCTACTACAGGATAGAGATATCTTAAGAAGTACACAAGTAGCCAGGTGCTGGTGGCTCACAACTGTAATCCTAGATACTCAGTAGGCTGAGATCTGAGGATTATGGTTCAAAGCCAGCCTGGGCACATAAAGTCCATAAGACTCTTATCTCCAGTTAATCACCAGAAAACAGGAAGTGGCACTGTGGCTCAGGGGTAGGGTATAGCCTTTAGCTGAATAGCTCAGGGACAATGCCTAGGCCCAGAGTTTCAAGTCCCACAACTGACCAAAAAAATAATAAATAAATAAATAAATAATTTAAAGATGACAGAAGTTAAGACTAGAAGAAAGTAAAGGCTGATAGGTATATGTGTCTGTGTGTACAGAGATATAGAGGGAGAGAGGGAAAGGGAGATTATATTTTGTATTTAGATTACCGGTTTTAACCTAGCAATAATATTGCATTTCATGTTGACATTAAGATTGTGGTCAAATAGACTATTCTTTTTATTATTATATTTTTTTATGCTTGAACTCAGCCTAGGCACTGTCCCTGAGCTCTTCAGCTCGAGGGTACTGCCCTACCCCCTGAACCTGGGTGTTGTCCCTGAGCTCTACAGCTCAAGGCTACCATCCTACCCTTCAGTCAAACCCCACTTCCCATTTTTCTAGACTTTAGTTGGAGATAACAGTCTCAGGTCCTTTTGTGCCCAAGACTGGCTTTGAATCTTGATCCACGCATCTCAGCCTCCAGAGTAGCTAGGATTATAGGCATGAGCCACTGCACCTGGCTCAGGCTATTCTTATTTTTAACTGGTAGTTATAAGAAACAAATATATAGTTGCTACACGCAGAACTTACAAAAAGTGATAATGAGGAAAAGAGCCAATTTTACTCCTCTGATGAAGATACTGTCTGCCTACTCTGTTGGTTATAGTATTATGTAGAAAGTCACAGCAAAACAATGTTTCTAACACAATGATTACTATCTTTTACACACATAAGAATGGAGATAGTTTATTTATTAGATAAAAAGAACTGATTCGTTTATTGGTTCTGGCTACTATGTAATTAATTGTATTCTGTGATCCTGTTGAACTCAAGTGGACTCAGAAAACAAAAACTGTGGTGTGCTATGTGATGGCAGAGGCTTCTGTATTCCTGCTCTTTATCTCAGCCAGGGATTTTCAGGTTGAATGCTTCCTGTTTGTGCTGCTGTCTTTTACCTAGTAACTCTTTGAAACTGCAGACTCAATAAACAGTGCAGCCATTTCTCATCAGAGCTGTCCCAGATTCCACAGCCAGGGATTTGACAAGCCTTTTTTTTTTTTTTTCCACCTAGTGGCCTTAACTGTACTCAGTCTGTCCTTTATCTTGTTATTGAGTCTGCTTTAAAAAAAAACAACAACTATTTTTCCCCTAGGAGAATCAAGAGATTATCCTTGGGACATACTATCTCAAATAAGCAAACTGTTGGCATTCCACTAACAGGCTTCTTTGTTTTGGGTGTCTTCCCCCCCCCCCCATATCTATTGTAAAAACAGTGTTTCAAGGGAGCCTATCTTTTGTTTTTGTTTTTGTTTTGTTTTTCCTATGTATGTGGTACTGAGGAATTGAACCCCAGTCCTTGTGCTTGCTAGGCAAGCACTCTACCACTAAGCCAAATTCCCAGCCCCCCATCTGTTTTTTATTTCACTAAAACTATGCCTCTGGTTCCTCAGCTTCTTATGTTGAGTCTTCCCCCCCCCCCCCACACCCTTAATCACTTATTCTTTTGGGCCTCTTTTCCCACTGTCAGATGCTTCACTTTTCTGGACTAAGTTGTTCAGGCCAGGCATGTGCTGGTTATTTGGGATAGTAAGGAGATTATTGAGGTATATTGATTTGATCTCAACATTGCTTCTTTGTGCTGGCAAGGGAAAAAAATCAATTTATTGAAATTGGGAGCCTTTTTAAAAAATATTTTTGTAATTGAATTTGACTTGAGTCAACAAATATACAACATACTGATTTGACATATGGATTTGATTTTATTCCCTTTTGCCCCAAAGTACATATTGCTAATGACACTCTTATGATTATGATTCATCCTAAGAATTCTGTTCAACAAATTGCCCTAGGCATGTACTAAAATCTCACTGGACATTTAACATGAGACCTGTCTGTCATCTCTTTGTTCAAAGTGCTCCTTTCAGGTGCTGCAGAATGAGTCGTGACTTGAATCTCAATGTAAAAGGGACTCAACCGTTGGTTTCTTTTCAGGGAGTCAGTCCTTCAAGTATCAAAGAATAACTTCTGTTTTGTTTTGTGAAAACCAGTAACTTTTATGACTAGGTCATTGAGCCTATCTGCTCTTACCAGAAATTTCTTAGATATTGAAAATTACAATTTCATTTTTAGCTGTGACCCTTAAAAATGTATGTGCTGAAGCTTGAACTCAGGTCTCGACAATATCCCTGAGCTTTATATTTTTATTTTCTTTTATTTTTATATTATTATTATTATTTATTTGTTTGTTTGTTTTGCCAGTCCCTGGGCTTGAACTCCGGGCCTGAGCACTGTCTTTGGGCTTTCTTCAAGGTTAGTGCTCTACCACTTGAACCACAGCACCACATTCAGCTTTTCTAAGTATGTGGTACCTAAGAATCGAATCCAGGTCTTCATGCATGCTAGGCAAGCTCTCTATCACTAGGCCAAACTCCAGGGCCATATATATATATATAAATTTTTTTCAATCAATCATGGGGCTTGAACTCTGGACCTGGGCTCTGTCCTTGAGCTCTTCAGCTCAAGGCTACAGCCACAGTAGCTACTTTGGTTTTCTGTTAATTGGGGATAAGAGTGTATAAAGTGCCCAGGCTGGCTTTGACCTGTAGTCCTCAGATCTCAGCCTCCTGAGGAGCTAGGATTATAGGTGTGAGCTATTGCACCTTTTTTTTTTTTTTGGCAAGTCCTGGAGTTTGAACTCAGGACCTGGGCACTGTTCTTGGGCTTTCTCAAGGCTAGCTCTCTTCCACTTGAACTACAGCACCACTTTTGGCTTTTTCTGTGTATGTGGGTACCAGGGAATTGAACCCACCGCTTTGTGCGTGTTATGCATGTACTCTACCACTAACTAGACTACATTCCTTGCCCCTTGCTGAGCTTCTTTTTTTTTTTTTTTTTTTTGCCAGTCCTGGGCTTGAGCTCAGGGCCTGAGCACTGGCCTTGGACTTTCTCAAGGCCAGAGCTCTACCACTTGAGCCTCAGCACCACTTCCGGCTTTTTTCTATGTATGTGGTACCGAGGAATCGAACCCGGGTCTTCATGCATGCTAGGCAAGCACTTTAACCACTAGGCCAAACTCCCGGCCTTGCTGAGCTTCTTGCTCGAGGATAATACTCCACCAACTTGAGCCACAGCTCTGCTTCTGCCTTTTTTTTTTTTTTTTTTTTTTGGCCCATCCTGGGCTTGACCTCATGGTTTGAGCATTGTCCTTGGACTTTCTCAAGGTTAGAGCTCTACCACTTGAGCCTCAGCACCACTTCCAGCTTTTTTCTATGTATGTGGTACGGAGGAATTGAACTCAGGTCTTCGTGCGTGCTAGGCAAGCATTCTACCACTAGGCCAAACTCCGGCCCCACTTTTGCCTTTTTGATGGCTAACTAAAGATAAGAGTCTCATGGACTTGTCTACCTGGGCTAGCTGCAAACCACGATCTTTAGATTTCAGTCTTCTGAGTAGCTAGGATTATAGTAATTGCCACCAGGGTCCAGCCCAAGTGACTTTTAATAGCAAAGCAAACTCTAGAAGTTCTCCTAATCTAAGTCTGGTCTTTTCACATGTTATCCAAATGCTTATAGATAGGTGTCATAAGAGTTATGATTACTTCCTATTTGGATGCTTACACTTGACCCTCTTATATATACCATCTTAAACCTCTTTCCATCTTTGTATCTTCTATTTGGCTTCTCTAATACCAAGTATTTTTGGTTACCAATGAGGAGCATAATTTTGTACATTCATATTTTCAAAATTTGCAGTGTATTTTATAAATAGTGGATACATATGATCCGGTGGGGTCTCTTTTCTCTGAAAGCTGTTAACTAACTTTTGGAATTTATCTTATATTTGAGAAAGTACTTAAGTGTATTTGGACCTTTTCCTATAATATAATATTTTGGACATAATTTGTTGCCAAAAGTCCCAATTTGATATTGACTTTCAAATTAACATCTGTTCTCTTTCTACAGTGACATCTGTAGGGTATAATGTCTTCCATCCTGAGAGACATCTTAGTTTTTTATTTTTTATTTGACTTCCTAAGACTGTAACTGTTAAAGTATTTTTAAGTATTAGGTTAATTACAAATTTCACCATTGTTTTAGTCTCAAAACCTCACTTCTAAGTGGAAATGAAAACTGGAATTACAATAAATTGAGCTAACTATTTAAATGCTTGTAATATTCGTGTTCAATAAGAGAAACAAAGATAAAGGACTTTTTTTTTAAAGAAAAAAATCCTGTAGGAACCCAGTTAAAATGGTATAATTGTGTGACAGTTGCCATATCTCGGAAGAAATGAGCTTAAAATAGTGTTACCATGCATGTTTAACCCCAAAACAGACTTCATTTCATCACCAAAAAAAAGTATTGCCTGCTGTTTGTTGTCTTATAAATCCTCCTCTTATACTAGAATCTTAAAAGATTTTTTTATATCATTCTTATTATTGGTAAGGAGTTTATTTCTATGAAAAAATCCTATCTGGGAAATGATATGAACATTAATTGAGAACAAAAATCAGCTACCTTTGCTGGCTTGCTCACATGATGCCACCTAAAAGACATTCTTTTGTTGGTTTTCTTGGTAGCATTGAGTTACAACTGCAAGAGTTAGGCCCAGTCATTCGTAGTGGCGTCTACTCCCATCTTGAAGCTTTTGTACCATGCAATAAAGAAACATTGGTAAAACGTCTGAAGAAGTTACATCTCAATGTCCAGGTGAGTCTAAGAATAGTAGAAACTAGCCAGACAGAAAAGTATGTGAGAAGCTGGGCACAGTGGCTCACTCCTGTAATGCTAGCTATTCAGGAGGCTGAGAAATGAGGATCAAGGTTCAAAACCAGCCCATTCAGCCCACCCAGCCCATGCACAAAAGGATCAGAGACTGTTATCTCCAGAAATGGGAAATGGGGCTTGGCTCAAGCGTAGGGTGATAGCCTTGAGCTGAAGAGCTCAGGGCAACACCTAGGCTCAGGGGTAGGGCAGTACCCTTGAGCTGAAAAGCTCAGGGACAATGCCCAGGCCAAGTTCAAGCCCCATGACCCACACAAAAAAGAAAAGTATTTGAGACTCTATCTCTTAATTAACCAGCAAAAAAGGTGGACTAGAGATATGACTCAAATTGTGGAATGCCAACCAAGTGAAAACTGTAAGGCTTTGAGTTCAATCTTGTACTGGCATGAAAACCTTGTTCTAGTATTCCAGAGTAATATCTTCTTTACATATTGCTTCTCCATCATAGTGGAAATTAACTAGTAGTTTGAGCAATATAGATTTCATTCTCAGTTTATTTGTGTTACAAATGTTCCTGTAATTTATTGATGGAGACATGGAACATTATTAAGAATGTAAAGGGATCTGACTGAGTGTAATATCATCTCTCTGTACATTGCTGTAAGAACATTTAAAAGAAAAGATTAGGGGGTTGGGAGTTTGGCCTAATGGTAGAGTGCTTGCCTAACATGCACAAAGACCCCACCCGGTTCAAATTCCTTGGTACCGTATATACAGAAAAAGTCAGAACTGGTGCTGTGGCTCAAGTGGTAGAGCGCTAGCCTGGCAAAAGCCCAGGGACAGTACTCAGACCCTGAGTTTAAGCCCCAGGACTGGCAAATAGAAAAAAAAAATTGGGGGGGGGCACTATTAATAAATACACTGAGATAACAGCCATAAACTAGATTCTGCTTGGAAAACTGGAAAATATGCTCATATTAATTGTATCCAAGCATGTCTTTTGCAAAATTAGTGCTGTAGAAGAAATATCCACATTTGGGTATGTCGATATTTCAAATGTATTTCAATATGTGAAATGTAAATTTTCTCTGTTGAGACTGTTTATATAATAAATTCTGTTAAGATGCTTGAAAAAACTTTAGTATTTTTTTTTCCTCCCTCAGGATGATCGTTTAAGAGAACCTCTGCAAAAACTGAAACTGGCTGTTAGCAATGTCATGCCTGAACAGCTATTTAAATACCAAGAGGACTGCCAGGCTCGTAGTCAAGCTAAGTGTGCCAAGTATGTGCCTCTTCTCTTTGAATGGGATTTGGGTTTAAGTGAACGCTTCTAACTGTAAAGGGTTGGTCTTAAGTGATCCTTATCCTCAAGTAAAAACCCCATACACCACTGGACTGCTATGTTTTCCAAATGTCATATCACTTTCCAAATAATTACTTTGATATCAAAGGCAAAAGGCTTTGGTTTTTGATTAAGTGAATTGGTGTGATCTAAAAATGAACCAAGTCTGATCTAGTTGTGCATGCCTATAACTCCAATACTCAGGAGGCTAAGACGGGGGGATTAAGAGTTTGAGGCCACTCTCAGCTTTGTAGCACAACTCTGTCTCAAAGCAAAAGCCAACACTTGTCTGATTTTATACACTGACCAAATGAACTAGCCCGGGCTAGATGTAAATAATTTATGATCTAGAAGATGTGTGTTTATGCCTTTATATTATAGTCTGAAGATCTTATTTACCAGGCTACTTTATAACTCAATCCAAACTCAGAGCATTACATGGAAAGGTAGATTCCCTACTTTGTTTTGTTTTGTTTTTTGTTTTTTGTTTATTTTTTATCATGGGACTTGAACTCTGGGCTTGGGACTTGAACTCTGGGCCTACGTGGTGTCCCTGAGCTCTTCAGCTCAAGGCGACTGCCCTACCTCTTGAGCCACAGCGCCATTTCTGGTTTTCTAGTGATTAATTATAGATAAACATCTCATGGACTTCAGTGCCAGGGCTGGCTTTGAACTGTGATCCTCAGATCTCAGCCTCCTAAGTAGCTAGGATTACGGGCATGTGCCACCTCACCTGGCTGCAGACTCTGTTTTGGGTTACATTCAGGTAAGCAATTCAGCAAGTGTTTCTAGACCATATTATAGTGGTAGTAGTCTAAAACTTTGCTTCTTAATCAGGCACCAGTGACTCACACCTTAATCCTAGCCAGGTAGAAAAGTCTCTGGGTTTCCATTTCTAATTAACTGCCAAAAAAGCTGGACTAGAAGTATGACTCAAATGGTGAAGTGCCAGCCAAGTGGGAGAGTAAGGCCTAGGGTTTAAACCCTTGTGCTGGCACAGAATCAAAGGAAAAAAAACAAAAAACCTTTGCTTTATGAATTTTTTTTCCCCTAGGTTACAAACAGATGAAGAACGAGAAAAGAATGGATCTGAGGAAGATGATGATGAGAAACCAGGGAAACGTGTTATTGGACCAAGGAAGAAATTCCACTGGGATGACACCATTAGGTAACTATTTAATATTGTTCATTTCTGACCAAATATGTAATATAGAAAAGACTGTAGCCGGGCATGTTGGTTCATGCCTGTAATCCTGGCTACTCAGGAGGCTGAGATCATCATGGTTGAAAGCCTGCCTGGGCACTAAAGTCAGTGAGACTCTTATCTCCAAACAACTACCAGAGAGCCGGAAGTGATGCTATGGCTCAAGGGGTAGAAAGGTAGCCTTGAGCTGAAGAGCTCAGAGACAGCATATAGGCCCAGAGTTCAAGCCCCATGACTGCTTAAAAAAAGAAAGAAAGAAATGAATCTATATAAATGGAAAAAATGATTGGAAACAGAGAGTAGTGTGTAGGAAATTTTTCTTCAAGAAAACATTAATTTGGTTGTAAGTAGTTTCCTTAGAGTATTAACACTCTTATTTTCATACTTTTCATAAGCTAATCTAATAATGGAAGAAGTCATACTGGTTTCAGAAGATTCAGTGCTTAGTGTACTTGTATAAACCAACCATATTTCTTTTTTTTTCATATATATATTTTATTTATTTATTTATTTTTTGCCAGTCCTGGGCTTGAGCTCAGGGCCTGAGCACTGTCCTTGGACTTTCTCAAGGATAGAGCTCTACCATTTGACCCTCAATACCACTTCCGGCTTTTTTCTATGCATGTGGTACCAAGGAATTGAACCCGGGTCTTCATGCATGCTAGGCAAACACTTTAACCACTAGGCCAAACTCCCGGCCATTTTTCATATATTTTTTATTGTAATTAATAGAAGGGTTACATTATATTTGCCAGATAGAAGGTGCATTACTTCACATACATTGATACTCTTTCTCATGTCTTAGTCCCTATTTCCCTCCCCCCCACCAACCATATTTCTTGTCCCACAAAGAAAACTCTACCTTTCAATCTCTGGTGTCTTTAATAAAGGTGAAAAAAGAAATAACCATTGGAGATCTGACTGTTACATAGTGAATGATATATATTAGAAATTATTTATTGTCATGTCATTGTCTCAATTCTTCAGGTAATATTCTGTGTTACTGCTGTTAGATTTGTGTGTTTTTAAAAAGTCTGTTGTATCTGGTCACAGTAGTTCATTCCTGTAATTCTAGCTACTCAGGAGGATCCCAGTTCAAAGCCAGCCCAGGCACTAAGACTCTTATCTCCAATTAACCACTAGAAAACTGGAAGTGGCGCTGTGGCTCCAGACCCAGGATTCAAGTGTCATGATAGACCCCCCCCCCAAAAAAAAAAAAGAAAAGAAAAAGTCTTGCAAAAAGAAAGAGAAAAGAAATAACTAGCCCTTGGGGTTGGAGGCCTAGCTTAGCTGATAGAGTGCTAACTAGGTACTAAGTTAAAGTCCTGGTCTCAGACCTAAAAAAATAAGAGAAAGAAGTCTATTGAAAACTTAGTTTTCTTCAGTTTGTGTTCAAATTTGCATGTAAATATGTTTGGTTGGTTGTTTCTGTTTAGAGCATTGTTGTGTAACCTTGTTAAGATCAAATTGGGATGCTATGAATTAGAGCCAAATAAAAGCCAGTCTGCTGAGGATTATCTTAAATCCTTCATGGAGACAGAGGTGAAGCCATTGTGGCCTAAGGGCTGGATGCAGGCAAGGTAAGAAATGTGACTTGAGATTCTGCTTTACTTTCTTGTTTTGCTATTATCACAGAAATGCATGCACAGACACAGATAGTATTGTTTTTGTTAAGAACCTAATGTGTTCAACATCCTATATTAGATTATCTTTGCTTTGATAACTTCAAGTATTTAAAAGACATAATGGCTGGAATCATGGCTTCAGTGTTGTGTTTCTAATCATCAAGCACAAGGCTGTTAGTTCAGATCTTAGTTTTCCCAAGGAAAAAAAGTTTAAAACTGCCAGGCTCATGAATATAGTTTTAGTTACTCAGGAGGCTGAGATCTGAGATAGTTTTAAGCTGGTCTGGGCAGGAAAGTCCATGAGACTCTTATCTTCAGTTACCCCCCAAAAAGCCTGAAGTGGAGCTGCAGATCATGTGGTAAACAGCTAGCATAAAAGCTTAGGAACAGTACCTAGGCCCTGAGTTCAAGCCCCAAGATCAGCACAAAAAATATTTAACAGAAAACAATCATGTGGATATAGAGATAAATAGATGTGCATAGGCATAGGTAATAGTGTTGATTTTTGTGTGTGTGTGTATGGGAGGGGGGCGGTCATGAGGCTTGAACTTGGCCTGGGCACTGTCCCTGAGCTCTTCACCTCAAGGTTACGATCTGATCCTTGAACCAAGCCTCACTTCCCTTTTTCTAGAGGTTAATTGGAGATAAGAGCCTCAAGCATATGTATACACACACATGTATATATTGAACTCAAGGCTCCATGCTTGCAATTGGCTATTTTGTTCAAGGCTGGAACTACCACTTGAGAAACTTTTGGATTCTTTAAAATATATTTTTTATTGAACTTTAATCCTCAGATTTCAGCCTCCTGAGTAGGTTGGATTTTAGGGTGAGGCAACACAGGCATGATAGTGTTTTTGTTCTGTTTTTTACTTAATCCATTTTTGTTTACACCTCTTCTTGTTAGTAGTGAAAAAAGATAGGGAGCTGATAGTTTAAAACCTTTGCTGAAACTTTTTCTTTTTTAATGGATTATGGGGCTTGAACTCTGGGTCTGGGAGCAGTTCTTGAGCTCCTCAGCTCAAGGCTACCACCCTACCCCTGGAGCCACAGCCCCATTTCCCATTTTCTAGTGAGGTAAGAGTCTTACTTCGTTAGTCCTGAGCTAGCTTTGAACCACTAACTTTGAACCACAATCCTCAGATCTCAGCCTCCTGAGTAGCTAGGATTACAGGCATGATCCACCACACCCAGCATGGCTGGGAAACTTTATATAGGTAGCATGTAAATAAGGAATTGAATACAGGCTTTGGAGCATAAGAAAAAAGAAGCAGCCTTAGGTTTTCTTAAATAGTCAATATTAGAAGAGTATTTCAAAAACAAAATGTAGGCATCTTTTAAATCTCAAGTTTAAAGACTAAAAAATTGACTATTACTGCGTTAAAACAAGGCATGACTTTCTTTGAAAATAAATGTCCAGCCTGGCGCAGTGGCTCACGCCTGTAAGCCTGTAATCCTAGCTGTTGATGTTAAAATATAAGCAGCTGGGCACCAGGGGCTCCTACCTATAATCAAAGCTACTTACCTTAGGAAGTTGAAATCAAGAGTTTCACTTCAAAGCCAGCCCAGGCCCAGACATATGTGGAGATCCTTTCCCAACCAGTAGCTGGGCATGGTGGCTCATACTTGGCGTTCCAAATGTGAGTAGAAGCTTAAAGTAGGGAGAGTCAAAGCCCAAGCACATTCTCAGGCAGGAACAAGACCCTGTTTCCAGAAAAAAGCCAGTGTTGAAACAGATTGGTGGTGTAGTGTAGCTTATCAGTAAAACAGTCTAGCAAGCATGAGGCCCTGAGTTCAAACCCGAGCATATGAAGGGAAAAAAACAGCCAAATAAATAAAAGTAAGATAAAATTTTCCATGAGATGTATTATTGAGTATACTGAACTGTTGCAACTTTTACTTATTAATTAACCAAGTAATAGGCATTGGAAATCAAAACACAATAGCTATTGAAAGCTGAATGATTTAATAGTGAGGGGAAAAAAATGAAGCTGTGTGTAGTGGTACATCTGTGTAATCTCAGCATTCTGGAGACTATTGGAGGGAAAGTTCAGAACCATTCAAAGCTACATAGTAAGTTCAAGGCCAACCTAAATTGTATATCAAGATCCTGTCTTAAAAATGAATTACATATATTATCGGCTACTAAAAAGTATACCCATACTTGGTTTTTTTTTTCAGAATGCTTTTTAAAGAAAGCCGAAGTGTGCACAATCATCTTACTTCTGCTCCGTGAGTAAATGCCAGCTCCAGATTTCATTCATTTTTTTTTGTTTAAACTATGTATTTTTGAGCAATTTTCAGCTTACCACTATCTTTTCCTTTTTCATTTCTGACAGTATTTCCATATAGCCCAGGCTAGTCTGGAATTTGCCTCCATTTCCTGAATACTGGAGTTGTCCGCATGAGTCACCATAGACAGCACCATTGTCTTTAAAAAAAAAAGAGGCATGCAGCCCCTGAACGTGGCTTAGGAATAGCGGGCTTACCTAGCATGCACGAAGCCCTGGGTTTAGTACCTTTGTACCACCTACACAGAAAAAGCTGAAGGTGCTGTGGTGGCTCACACCTGTAATCTTAGCTACTCAGAAGGTTGAGATCTAAGGATCAAGGTTCAAAGCCAGCCTAGGCACAAAAAGGACCTGAGACTCTTATCTCCAATTAACCTCCAGAAAAAGGGAACTGAGGCTTAGCTCAAGGATAAGATGGTAGCCTTGAGATGAAGAGCTCAGAAACAAGGTCCAAGTCCAGGGGTAAGGCGGTAGCCTTGAGCTGAAGAGCTCAGAGACAAGCGCCCAGGCCAAGAGTTCAAGCCCTATGATCCACCAAAAATTTAAAAAAAAAAAAAAAAAAAAAAAGGAAGAAAAAGAAATAGCTTGAGGTGATCCTGTATCTCACATGGTAGAGCGCTAGCTTTGAGAAAGCTCAAGGACAGTGCTCTAGGCCCTGTGTTGAAGCCCCAGGACTGGTTACCCCCCCCAAAAAAAAAGTCATTTGCCTATTAGTAATTTTAGTGACTTTAGTTACAGCTATTGAGATATTGAGATAGTTCTTCGGGCTCTGCTACATGCAAAGTGCAAATAGGAGAATGATAGTTCAGGCTTGCGTGGACAAAAGCAAAAAGCAAGTTGTGCTATAAGTGATAGAACACCTGCCTAGCAAGCAGAAGACCCTGAGTTTAAAGCCCAGCAGAGAGAGAGAACGAGAGAGAGAGAGAGAGAGAGAGAGAGAGAGAGAGAGAGAGAGAGAGAGAGAGAGAGAGAGAGAGAAAGAGAAATGCAAACATACATAGCACAAGTTACCAAGAATTTACTGAGTACTGTCTTTAGTATTCTAAGATTTCTGATTATAATCTTTTGGGCAGATTTATAGAACATACAGAATTCTTTCTTTCCTTGTGTACAGTTTTAATATGTTGATTCTTCCCCTCCTTTTTGGTCAGTCATGGGGCTTGAACTCAGGGCCTGGATGCTGTCCTTGAGGTCTTTTGCTCAAAGCTAGTGCTCCACCACTTTGAACCAGAGCTCCACTTCTGGTTTTCTGGTAGTTACTTGGAGATAAGTCTCACAGACTTTCCTGTCCAGGCTGGCTTTAAAGCACAATCCTCAGATCTTAGCCTCCTAAGTATCTAGGATTATAGGTATAAACCACCAGTTCCCAGCTAATGGGTTGACTTTTTTTTTGGCCAGTCCTGGGGCTTGAACTCAGGGCCTGAGCACGGTCCTCAAAGCTAAAGCTCTACCACTTGAGCCACAGCACCACTTTGGCTTTTCTATGTATGTGATACTGAGGAATCAAACCTGGGTCTTCATGCATGCTAGGCAAGCACTCTACCACTAGGTCAAACTTCCTGCCCTAGGTTGACTTCTCTAATTTTTATTTTTAGCTACTTTTTTAGGGCCAGAGAATGAACCAGGGCTTTGTGCATGATAGGCGGGTGCTGTCCACTATGCCATGTCACCAGCCCAAGGCCTTGCACTCTTCTTTTTTTTGCGGGGCGGGGGGGGGGGAGGGGGGGAGGGAGGGGGCAGGGGACTTGCCAGTCCTAGGGTTTGAACTCAGGGCCTGAGCACTGTCCTTAGGCTTTCTCAAGCTCTACCACTTGACTCACAGCACCACTTCCGGCCTTTTCTTGTAGTACAGAGGAATCGAACCTGGGTTTTCATGCCTGTTAGGCAAGTATTCTACAACTAGGCCAAACTCCTGGCCCACATTTTCTTTTTGTGCTAGTTCTAGAGCTTAAACTAAGGGCCTGGGCTGCTCATGACTAGTACCCTTCCACTTGAGCCATAGCTACACTTCTGGCTCTTTGATGATTAATTGCAGATAAGCATTTCATGGCCTTTAATGCGTAGACTGGCTTTGGACCATGATTGTCAGATTTCAGCCTGCTCACTAGCTAGGATTTCAGACATGAGCCACTGGTACCTGGCTTAATTTTTTTTTTCCTCCTTCCTCCTTCTCTTCTTCCTCCTCCTCCTCCTGCTGCTGCTGCCGCCACTGCTACTGCTACTGCTGCTTCTGCTTCTTCTGCTTTTTTGAGACAGGTCTCATCTTGTTTCTCAGTCTGCTTTGGCACTCGTAGACTTAAGTGAGTCTCTTGCCTCAGTTTACCTCACCCAGCTCCCCTCAGCAGTTTAAAAATCACTCTACTGTGGCTGGGTGGGCCACAATTCCAGCTACTTAACAAGCAAAAGTTAGGAGGGTTGATGTTCAAGGCCTACCACAGCAAAAATGTCAAGCTAAAAAGGACAGCAAGGACATGGGTTGTGGCTCAAGAAGCAGAGGGCTCCCCTGGTAAACACAAGGCCCTAGTTTTCTTCTTATCACACACGCCATCTTTATTATTAATTCTAACTTTATGTTTTGTTTTTACCAGAATGTAGGATGGGATAGGTGACCATACGGGGCTTTTGCTGGAGTGGCCTGTAGCATAAACACTTTGAAAATTACTTGGTGTATGTGTGTGTATGTGCACTTTCCTTCCAGACCTTTTTTTCCTTTTATTTAAATTCTATGTTTAATTGTTCAATGAGGTTTGTTACAACATTTCTATATTTGAATATAATGTATTTTTTCTTTTTTTATTATATTTTATTGTTGGGATAATGTATAGGGGGGGGTTAGTTACATTTGTCAGGTAATTACTTCTTGAACCTTGATACCCCTTCTTGTGTTTTTGTCCCCCCTTCCCTCATCCCACCCTCAATAGAATGTATTTTTGTCCTGCTCACCCTTTCTATTACACTTTTTTACCCCTTTTCTTTCTTCTTTTCTTTTCTTTTTTTTTGCCAGTCCTAAGCTTGAGCTCAGGGCCTGGGCACTGCCCTTAGGTTTTCTCAAGGCTAGAGCTCTACCACTGAGCCACGGCACCACTTCTGGCTTTTTCTCTGTATATGGTACCAAGGAATCGGAACCTGGGTCTTCTCGTGAATGCTAGGCAAGCACTCTATCACCAGGCCAAACTCCCAGCCCCCATTTCTATACAAATTTAATGAAAGTTTTTCCATTGTTTTCTTTCAGTACTTACTAGACGTGAATATTTTAGCTGGGTGCTGTGATTCACACTTGTAATCCTAGCTACTCATGATGTTGAGATAGGAAGATTAAGGGTCAAAGCCAGTTCAGTCTGGAAAGTCTGTGAGATTCTTATCTCCATGTAATCCTCTACAGAAGTTTATCTGGTTTTCCTAACACTAGCTGCTTTTTTCCCCTAATGTATGTTTTTGGCACCTTTGTTGAAGATCACTGGCTGGAGCTGGTTGGTGGTTTTATTTCTGCATATTCAATTTCATTGGCATATTCTATTTTGCATATTTTATTTTACCTTTGGTTTGTTTATGTGTCTTTGCTATTTTTGTTATTATGGCTATGTAGTATATTTTGAAGTCTGATTTTGTAATACCTCCAGTATTGCTCTTACAGATATTTACAGTGTTAGTCAAGATACTTTTTTGTGTTTTTGTGTGTCTATATGATGATCCTGGGGCTTGAGCCCAAGGCCTGGGCCCTGTCCCTGAGCATTTAATTATTCAACAAGCTCTTCTGTGGAGTCTATAAGATTTTTCAAAAAAATTATTATTATTTTTGTAAAGGCAATATACAAAGGGGTCACAGTTACTTAAGTCAAGTAATGAGTACATTTATTTTTGGACTGTGTCACCCCTCCCCTCACTTTCTCCTAGCTTCTTTCTCCTGCCTCTACCCATGAGTTGTATAGTTCATTTTTAACATAATGTCTAGTGAGTCCACAGCTATATTTGTTTTCCCTTGTCCCTCCCTCCCTTTCTGTGTCTCTCTTATCCTCACAAAGAAGATAAATAAAGAGAAAAAGAAAAGAAAACATAACAAAGAAAAAACTTCTTTCCTTTCTCGGAATTAATTTTCATATATATTATTTTACATGATCAGAGACACACAGTCATTGCACTTTTGTGTACCTCCCCTAAGAATATACTTGACTTTTTCATTTGTTATTCAGAATGTCATTTATACCCCCTCTGTTATGGATTAATTTGAGCTTAAAGTTCCTTGAGCTTGTTTTCCTCCAGTGGCAAACTCTTACCACATCTGGTCTAAGTAGCCTTCTTAGGTAGATTTGTCAGCTTGTTTTGAATTAGTTTATATTATGTGGATTTACATTAGTTTTATTTTTTTGTATTTGTTTGGTTTTTTGGTTATGGGGCTTGAACTCAGGGCCTTGGCACTGTACCTGAGCTTTTTTTGCTTATGGCTAGTACCCTACCCTTTTAAGCTGCAGCTCTACTTCTGGTTTTCTGGTGATTCTTAGAGATAAGAGTCCCATGGGAACTTTTCAGCCCTGGCTGGCTTTAAACTAAGATCCATAGATCTTAGCCTCCTGAGTAAATAGGATTACAAGTATGAACCACTGGCACCTGGTTACATTTGGTTTTTAAAATTTCTGTGCCTGATCTACTTTTCATACTTACTACTTATGTAGCCTTTTCTTCTAACTAATCTAAATTGTGGAAGACAATTTAGAGTATTGCAGAGTATTCCCATATAAACAGTCCTTTCTTCCTTCAAGGAGGTTTCCAAATAATGGAGGAACTATTTACCCATATAATTTTAAGGTTATATGATATAATTTCCTAGAGAATGATATAACTGCTGTTGAATGGCCTTCATTTTAATCTTTTATTTTAGGGCAAAGAAAAAAGTGATTCCTGCATCCAAACCCAAAGTAAAGGTAAGGATTCATCAGATCTATAATGGATTGTAGCTAGTGAGCATTGAAGTAAATTAAGACACACATAGAAAAGCTGAATAGGTACTATATCCTAAGTTTGAGGGATTTTTTTGGTTGTTATTTGTTTTGTTTTTTGGCATGTGGCTTGAACTTGGCATGGACACTGTCCCAGAGCTCTTCAGCTCAAGGCTACCACCCTACCCTTGAGCCAAGCCCCATTTCCCATTTTTCTGAAGGTTAATTGGAGATAAGAGTCTCAGGTCCTTTTGTTCCTGGGCTGGCTTTGAACCTTGATCCTCCTGAGTAGCTAGGATTACAGGAGTAAGTTGGATATTTTGAACTTAGTAGACATCTTATTTCCTTCATATAAATAAATGGCTATATAGTTGTAGCAGTTGCATATTTTAATTAAATTATACAACTATTTAAAAAATAGAGCAAAGATTACAAATATAGAAGAGAAGTTTCAAGGCCAAAAGCAAAGAAGAGAATCCAGGGTGTGATAATGTTGCTGAAACCCTTTGTTGCCTTTGGCACTGCTGTCTATCACTTCCTGGTTTCTTTTTACTTTCTTTCTTAGAATATAGCTGATACAGATTACAGTCAAACATTTAAGGCCTAGCATATAAATCTGGGCCTCAAATGAAAGCACCCAGCAGAGAGATTGAAAACATGCTGGTCATGGTGGCATATGCTTATAATCTTAGCACTTGACTGACCAGAAGATCACAAATTCAAGACCAATTTGAACTGCTTAGCAAGACCTTGTCTTGCTCATGCTTGCAATCCTAGCTTCTTGGGAAGCTGAAATCCAGAGGATTGTGATTTGAGGCTAGCCTGACTTACATAGTTGCAGGTTAGTGTGGGTGTTTTATCTTTCATCTCTGAACTGTTTTGCCTGTAAGCTGGCACTTGCTAGTGTGTGACTTTTCACCTTGTGGTCCTACATACAGCTTCTTTGAACACAGAAAAAATGCTCTTCTTTTTCTTAGTTACCTCTTACTGCATGTAAGATTACTTACTGCTTCATTAAATCTCTCATTGTACACCCCGCCCCTCCCTCTCCCCAGTATGCCATTTGCAGCATAAAAATTACAGAAGAAAATGCTTTCAAGCCAGATGGGGTGGCTCATGCCTGTAATCCTAGCTACTCTGGAAGCTGAGATCTGAGGATTGCGGTTCAAAGCCAGCTCAGGCAATACAAAGCCAAGAGATTCTTATCTCTGATTAATCACTAGAAAACAGGAAGTGGGGCTGTGGCTCAAGGGTAGGGTGGTAGCCTTGAGCTGAAGAGCTCAGGGGTAGCACCCAAGTGAGTTCAACCCCATGACCCACCAAAAAAAAAATGTTTTCAGAGGCTGGGTGCACAGTGGCTCACACCTGTCGTTACTCAGGAGGTTGAGATCTGAGGATTGCAGCTCGAAGGCAGCCTGGGCACTAAAGTCCGTGAGATTTTTATCTCCAAATACCCATCAGAAAACTGGAAAGGGCACTGTGGCTCAAGGTGTAGGGCGGTAGTCTTGAGCTGAAGAGCTCAGGGATAGCACCCAAGCCCAGAGTTCAAGTCCCATGACAGACCCTCCTGTGTCCCCACCACCAAAAAAAAATTAGGAAAGAAAATGTTTTCAGTAGGAAGGAAAACAATGAAAGCATACAGTACAAGTCTCTTGAGAGCAAAAGAATTCCTAACTTTCTGCAGTATATGTGTCGTCCCTTCTACATCTTCCTCTTTTGCTCCTATCCACTCAACCCAACCATTCAATATAAGTAGAATAACCTATTTTTGATTCATGTATTCTGAATGATTTCCTTTACCATTGTAAGTCTGTGTATTCTGTTGCATATAGTATTGATTTTATAAAGAAAATATTTACAGTCATTTAAAACATTTTATAGTAGTAACAGTATCTTTACATCTTCTCCACTCTAATTCTATATAATGATGGATTTTTTGCTTATTATGCAGTTAGCATGTCAAAACAAATATATTTCATAAGTAGTATTTGTTCATCTTAGCAAACAGTGTCTTTAATTCAACTAATACTTGGTAGCTCTGATGGGCAGTGAGGTTTTGGGGAGGGGAGAGGAGGTCTTAGCATAGAAGTTTAGAGCCAGGTGCTTTGGCTCACGCCTGTAATCCTAGTTACTCAGGAAGCTGAGATCTGAGGGTCTCAGTTCAAAGCCAGCCCAGGCACTAAAAAGTCCAGGAGACTCTTATTTCTAATTAATCACCAGAAAACCAGAAGTGATGCTGTGGCCCAAGGGGTAGAGTGCTAGTCTTGAGCAGAAGAGCTCAAGGATAGCACCTAGGCACAAGAATTCAAGTCCCGTGATCAAAAAAAAGTTTAGAAAAATGACAAACTTAGCTTAACAATTTAGTATAACTTAGGAGATGATAGTAAAGACCTATTCTTTCAATTCTTTCCCCACTATGGCTAAGAAAAGTGCTGTGATTGTAGTCATACAAGCAATAAAGTTCTGAGTCTGCCGGTTTTTAAAGAACTAATTGAAAAGACTTTGAAATGATTTACACAAAGCTTTAATTCATTAAACTTTATATTTTCTTTAACAAAGAAACAATACTAAACTGTAGTCTAATTCTTCTATCTCCTCCTTGAATTTTTTTTTTTTTGTGTGTGCTTAAACTTGGGCCTTGAGCACTGTCCTTGGGCTTTCTCAAAGCTAGAGTCACTGTACCACTTCCAGATTTTTCTATGCATGTGGTACAAAGGAATCGAGCCCTGGTCTTTGTGCATGCTAGGCAAGCACTCTTCCACTAAACCAAACTCCAGGCCACTTCATTGAATTTTTGAGGGGCTGGAATTCTTGTGCCTGGATGTTGTCCTTGGGCTCTTCAGTTCAAGGCTAACACTCTACCCCTTGAGTCACAGTGTCACTTCCAGTTTTCTGGTGATTAATTGAAGTTAAGAGTCTCCTGGACTCTTTAGTGCTTGGCAGGTTCTGAGCCATGATGCTCAGATCTCAGCCTCCTGAATAGTTAGGATTGCAGGTGTGAGCCTTTGCACCCCGCTACACTTCCTTGAATTTTGAGAAAGTGAATTCCCCTCTCTACCCCCACTCCCCAGTCATGGGGTTTGAACTCAGTGGTCTTGGGCACTACCTCTGAGCTCTTTTGCTCAAGGTTAGTTTGGTGCTGTATCACTTTGAGTTTTCTGGTGGTTAATTGCCTTTACTATTTGTACTGCCACCATCCTCAGATCTCAGCTTCCTGAGCAGGTGAGATTCAAATTATGAGCTACCAGGACCTGGTTAAGAGTGTTAGCATTTATAAAGAGCCAGAAAAAGCGAAGAACAGTGGTCGGCATTCTAGGAAACCTTGTTAGACAAGAAAAATAGTCTTTAGAGCCAGGTGTGGTGGCTCATGTCTGTGATCCTAGCTACTCAGGAAGCTGAGATCTGAGGATCTCAGTTCAAAGCCCTCCCAGGCACTAAAGACCAGAGACTCTTATCTCCAATTACCTACTAGAAAACCAGAAGTGGTGCTGAGGCTCCAAGGGGTAGGGCAGTAGCCTTGAGCTCTGAAGAGCTTAGGGGACAGTGGCCAGGCCCCACACCTGACAAAAAGAAAAGAAAAGAAAGGTAGTCTTTAAATAAAAGGGGAGGGCCAGGCACCGATGGCTCACCCCTGTAATCCTAACAATCTGAGAGTTGAGATTCAAAAACCAGCCTGGGAATGCAAGTCTGGGAGATGGGAGACTCTTACCTCCAATTAGCCATCAAGAAGGCAGAAATGGAGATGTAGCTCAAGTGCTAGAGCACCAGCCTTGAGAGAAAAAGCCAAGTGAAAGCATGATGTCTGGAGTTCAAGCCCCGGTACCAAAACAAAATAATTATTTTGGCTTTGACAGTTTCAAGATTTCCAATAGAAAAGCAATTTTTAGTCATCAGAATAATTTCTTACTGCTTTTAGAACTGTCATTTTTTAATTAACTATTTGCATTTTTTCCCATATGATGCTGCTTATGCTAGGAGTGTAGTCCAAAAAAGGACCCCAAAGCTCCTTCATCCTTGGTGGCTTCAGTCAGTGGTCCCTCCTCCAGCTCCAGTGCTTCTGTTGTTGCTTCCACCAGCTCCAGCTCAACACCAGCCCAAGAAACCATCTGCCTCGATGACTCCCCAGATGAAGACCTTTCTTTCCACTCGCCTTCACTGGAACTCGTTTCTGAAGCTTTGGCTGTTATCAACAATGGGAACAAGGGCACTGCAGTTGGTTCAAGGATAAGCATGCCAAGTACAAAACCTCGTCCAGGACTAAGAGAAGAAAAATTAGCAACTATCATGAGTAAGCTGCCACTGGCCACTCCCAAAAAACTAGATTCTACTCAGACTGCACATTCATCAAGTCTTATTGCTGGTCACACAGGGCCAGTTCCAAAGAAACCCCAGGATTTAGCTCATACTGGCATCTCTTCTGGCCTTATTGCTGGTTCTTCAATTCAAAACCCTAAAGTCTCCTTAGAACCGTTGCCAGCCAGGCTACTTCAACAAGGACTACAAAGGTCAAGCCAGATTCATGGTTCTTCCTCTTCGCAGACTCATGCCTCCTCTTCTTCCCAAGTCCACGTTGCTGCCTCCTCTCATGCTTTGGGAACATCGGAGGCTCAAGATGCTTCTTCGTTAACACAAGTCACAAAGGTGCACCAGCATTCAGTTGTCCAACAGAACTATGTGTCTCCACTACAGGCAACCATTAGTAAATCACACACCAACCCAGTGGTGAAATTAAGTAATAATCCCCAACTTTCCTGCTCATCCCCTCTACTTAAGAACTCAGATAAGTCACTTGTGTACCGGCTCCCCTTATCTACACCTTCCCCTGGAAATGGTTCTCAGGGGTCTCTGGTTCCCCTGGTTTCTAGGACAGCACCAAGTACCACTACCTCTAGTAACTATTTAGCCAAGGCTATGGTGTCACAAATCTCCACGCAGGGTTTCAAATCCCCCTTCTCAATGACTGCATCCCCAAAACTCGCTGCCTCTCCCAAACCGGCCACATCTCCCAAACCCTTGCCCTCATCTAAGCCTTCTGCCTCACCCAAGCCCTCTCTGTCAGGCAAGCCTTCAGTATCATCTAAACTAATTTCTAAATCCAACCCAACTCCCAAGCCTGCTGTGTGCCCAAGTTCTTCTAGTCCAAATACACTAGTAGCCCAGAGTAGCCACTCTACCAGTAACAACCCAGTCCATAAACATCCCACTGGATTGAACATCAGCCGACAGTCTCCCACCTTGAATTTATTGCCCTCTAATCGCACGGCAAGCCTTCCATCTACAAAAAGTCTTCAGGCCCCTTCCAAGTTAACAAACTCATTGCCCACTGGAACTATTGGGAAGAACAGCTTGAGTGGAATTGCAATGAATGTACCTGCCAGCAGAGGTAGCAACCTTAACTCAAGCGGAGGTACTAGGACTAGTCTATCTGGTGGAACAGGAAGTGGAATACAGGGTGCTACTAAGTCATTATCTACTCCACATAGACTATCCTCTGCCTCAGGGTCTTCAGTGGTAACAGCCAGTGTGCAGGTATGTATGTATGAATATTCTGGATCTTCAAATGAAAGATTGCAGTATTTCTTGTGAGTCACTTTAATGAGCTTAAATATAATGTATGTGATATATATGCTGTAATATGTTTATATTAGACCAATTACGGTTATGACCATGGAATGTTCCTGATGGTGATATCATCATAACTAATGACTGACAAACTTGTGGACCTGGGGGGACCTAGTTTTCTTTTGTTTGTTTTTTTGTCCCTTTCATTATTATTTTTTTGTTGTGTTGTAGGAAAGTATCACACATCGGGCTGGATATGGTGATGTAAAAATATGCTATAATCTCAGCTAGTTGAACAGCTGAGGTGAGGAGGACCTCGAGTTTAGAGGAGCTTGGGCGTCTTACTGAATATGTCTCAAAATGAAGTGAAAAAGCATTGGGATGTTAGCTCAGGGTTAGAGCATTTGCCTAGTATGAGACCCTAGGTAGGTTAAATGGACCCCTAGTACCCATTCCCCCTCCCAAATACTACTACATGTTCACCTTAACATCAGACAAGCAAGCAACACAACTGCAATGTTTAAAATGGCATTTTAAATTGGTGATATAGATCTGTAGTAAAGAACTTGCCTACCATATGCTCAGCTCTGTATTTGATCCCTAGCACTGGAAACAATAAAAACAAAAGCTATGTGGATCATAGTGTTCCATGCATGTGATCTTAACTGGCAATCTCAAGTCTCAGGTCAGCCTGAGCTGGGCTACACATGAGACCTGGATTCAAAAAACAAAACAAACAGTTAGAATCAAACTATGTGGGATACTAGTGAATTGTAATTTTAGCTACTGAGGAGGCTGAGATCTGAGGATCACAATTCAAAGACAGCTTGGACAGAAGAGTTCACCATGAGACTCTTACCTCCAATTAACCACTCAAAAATTGCAAATGGTGCTATGGCTCAAGTGGTACAGCACTAGCCATGAGCACAAAGAGACTCAGGGATAGTGCCCAAGCCCTGAGTTCAAGCCCCCAAACCAAAAACAAACAAACAAAAAAATCAAACTATATATCCTTGATCAGTCAAGAATAAAATAATAACATATGAATCTAACATACCTTCAAAACATGAAACATAAGGTGGGCACCAGTGGCTCGAGTCTGTAATCCTGGTTACTTGGATGGCTTAGATCTAAGGGTCACAGTTCAAAGCCAGCCCCAGCAGGAAAGTTTTTGAGACTCCTATCTCTTATCCACCAGAAAATCTCAAAGTGGTAGAGCACTAACCTTGAGCAAAAACAGCTCAGGGAGGAACCAGGAGTGTGGCCCAGTGGTAGAGTGCTTGCCCAGCATGCACAAAGCCCTGGGTTCAATTCCTTGGTGCCACATACTCAGAAAAATGTAGAAATGGTGCTGTGGCTCAAGGAGTAGAGTGCTAACCTTGAGAAAGCTCAAGGATGGTGCCCAGGCCCTGAGTTCAAACTCCAGACTAACAACAAAAAAAAAAATATGGTGGCTCATGCCTGTAATACTAGCTACTCAGGAGGCTGAGATCTGAGGATCTCAGTTGAAAGCCATCCTGGACACTAAAGAACCTGAGACTCTTACCTCCAATTAACCACAAGAAAATGGGAAGTGGGACTGTAGCTCTAGGCGTAGAGCAGTAGCCTTGAGCTGAAGAGCTCAGAGACAATTCCCAAGCCCAAGGGTAGGGCGGTAGCCTGGAGCTGAAGAGTTCAGGGACAAGCACCCAGGCCCAGAGTCAATCCATGAATCCTATGACCCCCCCAAAAAAAAATTTTTTTTAATTAAAAAACAAAAATTAGCCAGGTATGATGGCTCATGCCTATATTCTAGCTACTCAAGAGGCTGAGATCAGAGGATTGAGGTTCAAAGCCAGCTCGGTCACTAAAGTCCAAGAGACTCTTATCTCCAATTAATCACTAGGAAACAGGAAGTGGGGCTGTGGCTCAAGGGGTAGGATGGTAGCCTTGAACTGAAGAGCTCAGGGACAGTGCCCAGGCCCAGAGTTTCAGGCCCAGAGTTTGAACCCCAGGTCAAATAAATGAATGTATGTATGTATGTATGTATGTATGTATGTATGTATGTATGTAAAAAAAAAAGTGTGGAACATAGATTTAGTTATTTACATTTGTTGTGCCAGGCTCAGGGCTTGAACTCAGAACCTGGGTACTGCCCCTGGGTTGCTTTTGCTCAAGGCCAGCACTCTACCATTTGAAGCCAAAGTGCCACTTTCAGCTTTTTCTGTTTATGTGGTACTGAGACTCAAACTCAGAGCTTCATGCATGCTAGGCAAGCACTCTACTACTGAGCCACATCCCCAGCTCTCATAGATGTTATTTCATCTTAGATTTTGCATACCTGATCACTTTGTTTTAACAGTCACACATTCTTGATCACTGTTTCATTCCAGATTATATAAATATTACTTCAACCTAATTTGTGTGTGCATGTGCATGCACTTGCTGGCCCTGGGGCTTGTTTTCAGCATGAGTACTGGCTCTGAGTTTTTTTATCCTCTCTTTCAAGACTCAAACTATACCATTTGAGCCATAGCTTTACTTCTGACTTTTTGTGGCAATTGGGAGATAAGAATGTTAAGGATTTTTCTGCCCAAGCTGTCTTCAAGCTGTGATCCTCAGATCTGAGGAGCTAGGATTATAGGTATGAGCCACGAGTGCCCATCTTTGCTATTTCTTCAGCTCAAAAAAATTTTGTGTGTGTGTGTGTGTTGGAGTATTGTTCTTGAATAACTTATCCTAAGTGTTTTTGTTTCTTTGTTTTCAATACAGGGTCTTATATATGCCAGGCTAAGCCTGCCCTCATGATCCTCCTGCCTTAGCCTCCTGAGTACTGGGATTTCCCTCCTGAGTACTGGGATTTCTCCCTGTCTAGTCTTCTCCTAAGTTTTTTGGGAACTCTTATTATTCATAGATTTTATCATCATTTACCATTGTCTACCTTGTTTGTATTCTGAAGAGTTCTCAAATTTGTCCTTCACCTTATTTCCTTATTTTTCTTTCTCCTAGAAGATATGGTTATTCTAGACAAATTTAGGAAAAATAAAATAAAATTAATTCATTTTTCCAGCAGTATTTTTCTCTGTAGGAATTTTTGTTATCTTTTTAAAGAAACTGACTTATATTGGGCAGGTGAGATGGCTCACATGAGCCTTTTATCTCCAATTAACCACTAAAAAACCAGAAGTGGGGCTGTGGTTCAATAGGTAAGGTGGTAGCCTTGAGCTGAAGAGCTCAGGGACAGTGCCCAGGCCCAGAGTTCAAGTTCCACAACCTCCATCAACCACAACAAAAAAAGACAGAGACAGACAGACAGAAACTGACTTACATAGTCAAGTTTTTAAAACATAATTTGCTCTGCTGTTATTATAGAGATGATATACAGATTACAATTACAAGTCAGATAACGAGTATATTTCCTTTTGTGCAATGTCTCCTTTCCCTCACTTTCCACTAGTCCCTTTCTCCCGTCTCCATAACTAACTTAAAAAAAAAAAATCATGGGGCCAGGAGTTTGGCCTAGTGGTTAAAGTGCTTGCCTAGCATGCATGAAGACCCGGGTTCGATTCCTTGGTACCACATACATAGAAAAAAGCCAGAAGTGGTGCTGAGGCTCAAGTGGTAGAGCTCTAGCCTTGAGAAAGTCCAAGGCCAGTGCTCAGGCCCTGAGCTCAAGCCCAGGACTGGCCAAAAAAAAAAAAAAAAAAAAAAAATCATGTAAGTGGCTGGGAGCATAGCCTAGTGGTAGAGTGCTTGCTTAGCATGAATGAAGCCCTGGGTTCGATTCCTCAGTACCACATACACAGAAAAAGCTGGAAGTGGCACTGTAGCTTAAGTGGCAGAAGGCTAGCCTCGGGCAAAATGTATCCAAAGATAGTGTCCAGGCCCTGAGTTCAGGCCCCAGGACTGGTAAAAACCAAAAAATTATGTGACCTTTTAGATTATTCAACATTGTTTGATATCATGACTTTTCTGACTCTTGGAATTACCTGGTCTAAGGAAGTACTCTAACTTGGTACTTTCTCCCATTTATGTAATAGGAATGTGTAACAAAAAGATTTTCCCTGTTGTTTATAGAGGTTCTTTATTTAGTACATTGTAAATGTCTGTGTGTAGTATACATTTAAAATCAAAGCATAGCCAAACACTGGTGGCCCTTGGGTGTAATCCTAACTACCCAAGAGGCTGGAATGGAGGTTCAGAGCTAGCCTGGGCAGGGAAGTCTATAAGACTCTTATCTCCAGTTAACCATCAGAAAACCAATAGTGGCGCTATGGCTCAAAGTAGTAGAACACTAGCCTTCAGCAGATCTTGGAGACAGTGCCACCGCCCTAAGTTCAAGCCTCACAACCAACAACAACAAAATCCCAAATCATTATTCTACAACTTAAGTAAGCTCAGGAATGACTTGGTTCCAGAATATGATATATAACAAGTTCAGCTCATTGGTAGTTTACCAATTGAAGTCTCAAATTAACTTGATTTATCAGTAAAATTTCACTTCCATCAGAAATAAGAAAATAAAATCAGGTAGGGCAGATTAGCATACATATCACTAGTCCCAGCTAATCAGGAGGCTGAGGTTAGAAGAGCCCAGTAGTTCTGGACAAGCCTAATCAACATATGTAAGACCTCATCTCAGATAATAAAAGGAGTGCAGGCCGGGAGTTTGGCCTAGTGGTAGAGTGCTTGCCTAGCATGCACAAAGACCTGGGTTCAATTTCTTGGTACCACATACATAGAAGAAAAGCTGGGAGTGGTGCTGTGGCTCAAGTGGTAGAGCTCTAGCCTTGAGAAAGTCCAAGGACAATGCTCAGGCCCTGAGTTCAAGCTCAGGATTGGCAAAAAAAAATAATAATAATAAATAAATAACAACTAAAGAATAAAATGATGCTGGGCACCAGTGACTCACACCTGTAATCCTGAGAAGGCTAAGATCTGAGGACCAAGGTTCAAAGCCAGCCTAGCCAGAAAGTCTCCATAAAACTCCTATCTCCCTACTGCAAAAAGCTGGAAGTGCTCCAGTGGTAGAGTGCTAACCTTGAGCACAAAGAGCTCAGGGACAGTGCCCAGGCCCTGAGTTCAAGCCCCAACATTTTAATTGTAAGCAAGGTCTGGAAATTAATTTTTACTGCTATGTGTGTTTGCTACAAAGTTGGCTCTTTTTAAAATTAGCCTTTAATTTGATCAAGAGATTAAGTAGAAGGATTCTAACAGAAATGGAAGTTACTGCTACAAGCCCTTCATGGCATCATGTACTTTTAACTCCCAGCCTTTTTTGCCTTACATTTTAAGTAAGGATAGTGAATGTAAAACTTTAACCTCTATCAAGTTAATGTTTTGGCTTTTCATTATGAACAATAAGACAGAGGCTGAGAGCATGGCCTAGTGGTAGAGTGCTTGCCTAGCATGCACAAAGACTCAGGTTCAATTATTTGGTGCTACATACACAGGAAAAGCCAGAAGTGATGCTGGGGCTCAGGTGGTAGAGCTCTATCCTTGAGAAAGTCCAAGGACAGTGCTCAGGCCCTGAGTTCAAGCCCAGGACTGGTGGTTTAAAAAAAAAAAAAGATGTAGTTTACCCGTTATGGAAAAGCGATCATAATTTTTGGTTAATTTCATAATGACATAAACATTGTCTGTTGAGCTAAGTATCATAGTTGTGCTTTTGTTTGCATGTTATAAATACGGGGTTGAGAGTCCTATGCTAGAAATCCTTTTTTTCTTTTGTTCATGTTTCTGAGTTTAAAGCAACAAGAAAGCTACATGACAAACTTGGTGTTTCTCCTGCCTGATTTTCTTCCTCTCCCCGTGCTTCTGCTTTCATACACGATCTTGTCTCTGTCTTATTGGTTTAACTAGAGAAATGCTAGTAATTGACTGTTGTTTCTACCCTCTGTGAACCTAAGGTTTTTTTTATGTGAACATAGCATCTCAAGTCTTAACCACTGTCTTCACCACTGCCTTCCTATCTGCGCCTGTGAAGCATTGTCCTCTCGTGTGAAAGGCATGTGCTGCTTTGTATGTTCATCTACACAGGGAATATGATAGACCCTTTCATGTGAAAGGAACAAACTCAAAAATCTTTCTGGATTCAAGTCATTACCTCGGCTTGCTTTGTATTTAATAATTTTTCACTCAGGTGTTTCCTCTTTCTTTCTTACACGTCAGCTTATTGATTTTATATGAATCTTATCTTTGCCACCTTATAACTGCAGAACCCATACAGACAGGTACAAACAGTAAAACTTCTTTTGGAACCCAGAACTCACTGTTGAATATGAGATTTTAGTACATGTAAAAAGGAATATGATTTCCTACAATCATTGGCAAGGTGGGGATTTGTTAACTTATACAAGTTGACTGTGAGAATAAAGTTGATGTAAAAGCTAAAAAACACAAAACAGAACCCACTCATTCATAAGACAAATGATTACCGAGTACTGTGTGTGCAGTGCGCCAGGCACTCTGTGCCAGGGCACGGAAGGTTCCCTTAGTCACACACACACTCGCTTGCTTTGCCCCCTCTCCTGGAGCATGTCCTTGAGATAGGAAGATAAAAAGGGTTTTTGTAGTTGTTTTATGTGGCAAGTGCTATGAACCAAATGAAGGGTAAGGATTGATTGCTGCTAATAGATGAAGGGTTGGAATAAGGTTCTTGTAGGAAGTTACACTTCCTTGAGGATTCCATAAGCAGGAGCCAGCCATTTAGAAAGGGGGGAAAGTATAGGTAGGAAAAAGCCTGAAATGGCCAGGCTATGGGGGTGAAGTCAGAACTGTGCTTAGGCTTAGGGCCACAAAAACTTGAGATTTTATTCTGTGTTCTGTGTAGTCTTGAACAGAAGAGTGGTAAGATCTGATTTATGAAGATTATACCTGCTGCGTCAATACCTGTAATTAGAGAGACTCTGGAGCTGAGGTTAAAAGTCCTGCCAGCGGGCCAGACAAATCTGAGGAACACTTAGCTCCCATTAATTGGCAAAAAGATGCAACTGGAGGTATGGTTCAAGTGATAGAGTGCCAGCTTTGAATGAAAAACAAACAAAAAAAAAAGCAAGAGCTTAAGTCCGGATATTACCACCAAAAAACCCCAAACAAACAAAAAGGAAGTGGTGCTTTGACTCAAGTGGCAAGGGGTAGCCTTGAGCTGAAGAACTCAGGGACAGTGTCCAGGCCTAAAGTTCAAGCCCCATGATCAAAAATAAAAACTCATTAAAAAAAGGTCACCTTTATGTTTGGGTGGACAAGAAGGGACAGGTGTACTCACCCAAGAAGAATATATGATTTTAGAAGATTGATGCCAAACATGAGAGGAGCATGAAATGTAGAGATGAGGGAAAATGGTTTTGATATGGAGCTACTTCATTTGACAGTGCTTATCACAAAGGTTATCAGTGCTGGCTTTCTGGGAGGTCTCTATATATGTATGCATATATAATCTCCATGTAACTTTGTATATTACCTGGTGTTTCATTTCAGTTTATAAACATAAGTGGATACATTCTTGGAGAATGTAAAATGTGAGATGGTTTAATTACTAATATACAGGTTGGAACTTGCCCTTATTTGCATTTGCATCTATTTGAATGCTTCTGTTGCACACTGCCAGTAAGACTTGAAAAGGTTCTTCTTAGCAGTATCTCGTGTTCTTAGGACTCTGTGGGCAGAGAACCTCAGAGACCCCCTGTCATCCTGAGCTGACAATAGACATACATAAGCAGAAGAAGCATAACTCCTGCTTATTTTTTAAACTGATGCAGGGTCTTTTCTGTCATAGTTGCTTTTAAGACGTGGTCATTTCTAACCTGGGTCATTTTTTTCCCAATTGCACTAGCTTTTGTGTTGTGGTTGGTACAGCAGAATAACAAGAATTTTTTTTTAATACCATCAAGTATAAGTATAAAATGATAAAGATTTGTAGTTAAGTATAAGAGGAAGTTCTGATTTTAAAAACAAAACAGGTCTGTTGAACATCAGCTCACCTTCATTTTGTGAGGCCTGCAGACTGAGAGTAGAGGTTTGATGATTGCCGTTAGCAGAAGGTGATTCTGATTTCATACATGTCAGGGCTCAAGTGAATGATTTAGTAAACCCTTGAACACAGAATTACCTTGAGGTAACTGTCAGAACAGAACCATGGATCTAAATGTCAGCAGTAACAGAGGACATGGAGGTGGAAACTAATGGAACATCCAGAACACACTGCTTCTGGAGAATGTTCTTCACTTTCTGTTCAGCAGTGGTATGGGCCCTTAAGTGTGAAAATGTATGTAATGTGACATGCATACATTTAATAGGAAAATTGCATTTTCTTATACTACTAAAAAAATCAGCCCTTTTTAAATTCATAAGGCATTTTAGTAGAAATAATACAAAACCAACCTAACAGTTTGGATTTGGTTTAAAAAAAATAAGGCCTACAAAGGAAAAATCACAGTTGCTGAGAAAATTTAAGGCCGTCAAATCTTTATAATTGTACATCAGAAATAAAATGGTCAAATAATAAGTCATGTACTTATTATGTGAACATTGTTGAAATAATTAAGGAGTGTAATTTCCCAATGAAATTTCACTAGTGTTAGCATGTAATCTAAGTGCTTTTATTCATAAACAGGGGCTCAAGCCCAGGTGACAGAGAATGGAAATTCTTTACAATTTACCTCTTACCTTAGGGAATCTGAGTTCAGAAAAATAGCCTTCAGCAGTATGAGAAGTAGAAGTTGCCTTGATAATAAAAGAAATATAATACTAGATTATTTCAAGGAGTTGGGTAAGATCCAGAAGTAACAGTGTTTTTGTTTTTGTTTTTTTAAACAAGAGGAGGTCTATCTGGGAAGGCAGAGGAATCATGGAGAGATGTAATACTAGCTGTTATTTAAGGGAGTTTTACATACAGGAGGGCTAGCTCAGCTGACACAATACTTTCTAAGCAAGTGTGAGGCCCTGTCTTCAATCTCAGTACCATGAGTAATGAAGGAAGGGGGAGAGGAAGAGTCTGTCTAGAGTTCACAGGTGGCATTGGTAAGATTATCCCTTAGCTTTGGGGAAAGCTAGGAGAGTGTAAGGATGGAGAAAAGCACTGAGATGGCCTCCCTTTTTGTTCTTTTTGTTTTTGAAGGTGCTGTGACCAAAGTAAAGGCTATAGAGTCAGGACTCAGATAACAATAGTTAAGAATCACAGCTGCAGGCATTGTGCCAGGAACAGTTATAACAAGAAGAATAGCTCCCAGAGTTCAGTAGAACATGTACAAGGCACAGTGTTACCTTCTTGAGGATGTTAAATAAGTCAATTTAGGCGAAATACCTTGTTCCTGTTTTGACCCCTGGTTTCTGCACAGTCCACAGCAGGAGCATCATTATTGGCTAATGCCTCACCTCTGACTCTCATGACATCACCTTTGTCTGTAACAAATCAAAATGTGACTCCTTTTGGGATGCTGGGTGGCCTTGTACCAGTGACCATGCCCTTCCAGTTTCCCTTGGAGCTCCTTGGCTTTGGAACGGACACTGCTGGAGTGACAACCACCTCAGGATCTACCTCAGCTGCTTTCCACCACAGCCTGACACAGAGTGAGTAGGCCTTTGTTTTTCTTTCACTTGGCTGTCTAGTTGTGACAGAGAGGGAGCCGTGTGAATTTATTCTGCTTCGCAGTTGTCCAACTGGAGTTGAAAAAGATTTTTTTTCTAAAAAGATAAAAAAGAAATACAGCTTATTTCCTCTGTAAATCTCATTACTAGACCATGGAACTTTGCTTACAATTTTGGAATGAGCCATCTAAACTATTTCTATCTTAAGTTCATAAGATGAAAACAGATTTTTTTTTTGGGGGGGGGGGTTCTTTTTTTTTTTTTTTTTTTTTTTTGCCAGTCCTGGGCTTGAGCTCAGGGCCTGAGCACTGTCCTTGGACTTTCTCAAGGCTAGAGCTCTACCACTTGAGCCTCAGCACTATTTCCGGCTTTTTGTCTATGTATGTGGTACCAAGGAATCGAACCCGGGTCTTTGTGCATGCTAGGCAAGCACTTTAACCACTAGGCCAAACTCCTGGCCCTGGGAGTTTCTTATATACACATTTATACTCCAGTTTTAGACAGCCCTTGAAACAAGACTTGTGCTGGTATTATGAGAAGTGAGAGTACTTTAAATTTAATCTGAGGATTCAGATAGTTGTTTAAGAGCACTGACAAGTCTTTCTTCCTCTCAGATTTACTAAAGGGTTTACAGCCAGGAGCTCAGCACGCAGCAACACTTTCCCATGCACCTCTGCCCACACATTTACAACAGGTGTTTAATGGTAAGAAGCACTTGTTCTCTTTATGGTTTATGTATGTCCATAGATGACAAAGATTTCTGAACACTGCATGAATGGAATAACAAAGGTTGAAAAAAAAAAACACTTTTTTTCATGATTGATTCCTCATTGGCAACAAACTTCTCTTCAGAGAGAAGAAATGAGTAGTAAAAAGAGATCTGTTGTTACATACGAAGACTGTTAGATAGAAGTGATGCTAAAGAACAGATTGGTTAGCAAAAGTCATATGTGGTAACTATAATAACTAACGTTTATTTGTTTATTGGTTTGTTTTGCCAGTCCTGGGGCTTAAACTCAGGGCCTGGGCGCTGTCCTGGGGCTTCCTCAATGCTGGTGATCTAACACTTGAGCTGCAGCATCTCTTCCAGCCTTTTCTGTGTATGTGGTGCCAGGGAATCAAACCCAGGGCTTGCAAGGCAAGCCCTCTACTGCTAGGCCACATTCCCAGCCCCAGAATATTTTAACTACCTTCTTTTCCTCTTCCTCTTCCTCTAGTTTTTCTCCCCCTCCCTCTCTTCCTCTTCCTCCTCCTTTTCCTCCACCACCACTACCACTACCACCACCACCACCACCACCACTACTTCTTCTATAGTATTTGAACATAGGACCTTACTATATAATCACTCTGCCATTTGAGCCATATCTCTATCACTTAGCCTTCCTCTTTAACTTTGGAAGTTGGCTGTAGTTCCACTATCCTTTCTTGTCTAACATTAAAAATGATATTAGAGAGCTGGGCATTGGTGACACATGCATGTAATCCTAGCTACTCAGGACACTGAGATGTGAAGATCATACATAGTTCAAAGCCAGCTTGGGCAAGAAAATCAATGAGATGCTTATTTACAATCAGGAGGTTAAGATCTGAGGATCATGGTTCAAAGCTAGCCTAAGCACTAAATAAAGTCTGTGCAACTCTTACCTCCAATTAACCACCAGAAAACCAGAAGTAGTGCTGTAGCTCAAGGGATAGGGTAGTAGCCTTGAGCTGAAAAGCTCAGGGACAGTATCCAAGCCTCACACCCAACCAAAGAAAACTTAAGGACAATGCCAGGCCCAAGCCACAATACTGACACCAAAAATAAGCTATTTGGTTGAGTGTTGGTGACTCATACATATAATCCTAGCTACTCCAGAGGCTGAGAGTAGCCTATGAGACTCTTATATTTCCAGTTAACAACCAGGAAACCAGAAGTGGCGCTGTGGCTCAAGTGATAGAGTACTAGCTTTGAGTTGAAGAGTTCAGGGCAGCACCCAGGCCCAGAGTTCTGATATAAAGAAGTTCAAGTTAACAAAAACAAAAGAGCTCAGGTACAGAGCCCAGGTCCTGAGTTCAATCAAGTCCCACAAGAAACTAAATATAAAAAAAAGAAAAGAAAATTGATCTTTTCCCCAAAGAAATCATAAGCTGTGGTAGGTTCCTTTAAATTGTGCATTGTGTCTTCTGCCCAAAAGTAAATAAATACATGAACTTGGCCAAACAGCTTTTATAGGACAAAACCAACTGCACCATAGTCATTTAAGATAGAAGGTGCAGGGCCCGGGAGTTTGGCCTAGTGGTAGTGTGCTCGCCTAGCATGCACGAAGACCCGGGTTTGATTCCTCAGTACCACATACATAGAACAAAGCCGAAAATGGTACTGAGGTTCAAGTGGAAGAGTGAGAAAGTCCAAGGACAGTGCTCAGGCCCTGAGCTTAAGCCTAGGACTGGCCAAAAAAAAATAGAACGGGCAGGGGCTGGGAGTTTTGCCTAGTGGTAGAGTGCTTGCCTAGCATGCTCAAAGACCCAGGTTCGATTCCTCAGTGCCACATACATAGAAAAGCCAAGTGGTAGAGCGCTAGCCTCGAGAAAAAAGCCAAAGAACCGTGCTCAGGCCCTGAGTTCAAGCCCCAGGACTGGAGGAAAAAAAGAAGGGTCATTGTTGAGCTTTTATCTCCTTTATGCCTTTGTTCTTGCTTTTGCATTCATTTATTTTTATAACACACAAAACCATCCTAATTTTCCATGTCTTTTTTGCAGATGGAGGCCAAAGTAAAGTGGACACTAAGTTACCACGGAAAACTCAGTGACTTCCCAGCAAGCAGAGGGAAATGTTCAGCCAACTGCTTGGATCTACCTGATGGGAAAGTCCTAATGTGGTCACAGGGCTGCTGTTTCTGTCCATGTTTACATTCTCGTCCCAAGCACTGTGGTGAGGAGGAAAAGGAAAGAAAACTACTTGAGCACACCAGGTGCAGCAGGAAGAAATGTTTTTGTGCAAAGTTAGTGACCTTTGGTCTCTTCTAAAGAAAGACAAAGTTACCATGCTAACTGACTTGAAAGAGACTCAGCTGTCAAACCCACAGAAGTACAAATTTGATTTTTTCCTGGGGAAGGGGGGTGGGGGAAAAGGAAGTTGAGAGGATTTGGGTAAATACCATCCATCCTGGGCATTGGATTTAAATACCCTAGACATAACTGCATAATAAAAAAAACAATTAGACCTGGAATTAGGCCAGTTGGTCAGGAGTAATTCATGTTCGTTGAAGTAGAAAGAATAGCAAATTTGCCACAAAACCAAGAATGATTCTCCTTATGTCTAACACAGCCAGTGGCCGAAGAAATAACTGTACCCCCAAGTATCCTGAGCAAACTTGAATCTTCCCTGGTATGTAGCAACTCCCCATGTAAATCAGTGATTTCAGGATGCTTCAGGAAAGTCACTTTAGACAGTGATGCATATTACTAAATCATCTAGATTTTTAAGTCTAGAAATTGAACCTGTTGCGCTTTACAGACAAAAACGTGGATGTCCCATTCTTGTGAAAGGGCCTATTTCATCTCTCTAGAAGCAGGTACTTAACTCTTTTCTTGGGGTGATTGGCACATCTAGTATTATTAACTGGTCTCATTTCTAGTCTGGCTAGTCAGGTGTGATTATGTTCACATTTTTCTCTTAAACAAAAGGGAGTCTTTGTTACAGGGCTGCTGCTTTGCTGCTCTTCACCTTGCCAGCCTCCAGCAAAAATGAAACTTCCCCTCATTCACCTCACACCACATTGCTCTTTCTTTTCTTTCAGGTAGTGGTAGTTCAGGTGATATTAACTGTTGACCTAAACAAATAGAATGTGGATGTTTCTTCATTGGTTAGCCAAATAGCATATATATATACATATATCTATATATCTATATAGATATATGTATATATGTGGGTTTTTTTTTTTTTAGAAAAAATTAAGGTATTTTTAAAGGGAGGAATTAACTATATTAGGATCATGGATACAAGTGATTATCTTTTATAGCAATCACGGTATAGTTTTACTCCCTATATTCAGTGCTGTGAACTTGTTCAGAGCATCTGGGATTGTAAAGATTTACTAATATGTATTGAAGTAAACATGCAGCTAGTAGGACTCCGTAACTATAGCTTCCTCTTGCAAATAGCATAGTCAACAAAGGAGGTTAAGGGAAAATGGATAGTTTACTATGAATACATGTTTTTCTATTTTGCCTCATCATTCTGGTGTCACTTGAGTTTTAAACTTGTGGATATTTTCAAACTATACCTAAGAATGGTATGTATGAACTCTAAGTAGTGTAACTTGATCTATTTATGATGAAAGACTAACCTCAAAACACAGCACTAGACAGATCATAGCAAGATATTTTTCCTGCTTTTATTATATATTACTTTATACCATTGTTTATTCAAATAAAGAGTATTAACCTAGGGCTTTTTTCTTTAAAAAATAAAAGTCCCAAATAACCTACAGGACTATAAATAACTACAGATCTGCTCAGACTCCTATTCTTACAGTATGATCTCTGAGTCACTTTGGCTTGCTTCACAGCAAAAGACTAAATAACTGAAATTTTTAGTTGTAAAAACTTACTACAACAAGGGGAAATAATTATTTCAACAGAATCATTGAGGCTGGTTATGGTGACCTGTAATCCCAGCATTCAAAATGCTGAGGCAGGAGGATCTAGAACTCAAGGCCAAGCTAGGTTATATGACCAAGCAGGGTTATACATCTTAAGTTCCAGACTATCTTGGGGCTATATAGAAGACTCAGTCTTGAAAATATAAAAGTAGGAGAGAGAAATGTGGGGAAAAAAATCACCGATATAATGCCTTGAATCCTAAGAATTTTATTCACCAGTAAAATAACATGCAGATTTTGTGCAAACCCTAGTAGCTATTTTGGAAGGAACTGAGATGCTACAAAGATGTCTGGTTTGAATTTAATATGTTAAGATTCATTCAATTTTTAATTGGAGAAGCTTATTTAACTCTTGATTTATTTCAATATAGGGCCTTGTTAGTACTGCCTGGTTTGGTAGTAGTTTTCCTTAGAGTAGGTAGCCTTCATTTGACTTCCTCTTCTAAGAGAAGTCAGAATGCATATTAATCTCTCTTCCTGCTGATAACTATGTGTGTGTGTATGTATGTGTGTGTGTATGCATATATTCATATAAATCAATTGCTAGTTTAAGTCAAAGTATAATTGCAATTTTATTTTTTGTTGTTGTTGTTAACTTGTTTTGAATGCTAGTGCTGAGATTTAAACTCAGGGCTTCTTTCTTGCTTGGCTTTTTTGCCCAAGGCTAGAACTCTTTTAACACTTGAACCACACTCCTACTGCTGACATTTTGCCAGTTATTTGGAGATCAAAGCCTCTCAGATTTCTCTGCCCAGGCTGAATTTGAACTATGATCCTTAGATCTCAGCCTCCTGAGTAGCTAAGGTTATAGCTGTGAGCCGCCAGCATCTGGCTTAATTGCAGTATCTTAAATCCATCAGTTCTAAATCATGGTATATAAAAATCCCTGCTGAGCCTTTATCATTATGAGAAAAGATTTTCTCTCCCTGTGTCATTTGATTAAAATATATCCAAAGGCCCTTGGCCCTGGGAATATATAGCATAGAACTTATATTCTGTTGTTGTCAGTCTTGATTTCTTGAGGATTGTAGTCAGGTTCCCATTTTGGTGGTTCCCCTCCATTTCCACAGGTCATTTTAGTCAGGACCCTCTTTTTTTGTTGTACAATTGAGTCAGAATCCTTATTTTTCTCTGTAGATAAGGTATGAACAGAGTTTGTACATGTAAATACAAGCATTTCTTTTGTAGATGATAATGTTATAAATGGTGTCCACACTTTATGGCCACCTGTCTTTACAGTTTTTATTACTAAAAACCAAACATATAAGTTGGTTATTTTTTAACAGAGACTTGTGACGCATACTGTATTTTTGCACTTGAAATCAACTTAAGTTATTTTTAAAAATGATTAAGTAAAAAGGCTATCTGTAGTGTATTTCTAAAGATCATTAGCAACATCCAAATGCAAAAATATCAGCACACTTAATAACTTCCCACTCAGCGGGATTCTTGATTCAGGAAGATAAAGCTGTTCGTTTCCATCTTCTGTTTGAAATTGCCTTCACTGATATTTAAGCTGTTACTGTACATACAAAATAATCCTCAGTATTCACAAGCAATAATGGTCACCACAGCTGTCTTCAGAGATGGCAGACTGTTTGGGAGTCAAGTGTCAAGCTCAGTCAGAGCCTCCAAAGTGAATGCAAGCAATAACTTCCATTATCATTAAATTACAATTCCTTCTCACTGCTTCTGAGATCAAAGGGTTAAAAAAAACCCTTTAAGACAGGTTGAGAGACAATTCTGGGAAAAGAAGTGAGGTTCATCTAGTCATAAAATCCCAGTACTTGGAAGAACTCAAGCAGATGGGGTCAATACCTTCTTTCATGTCCACCACCCCTTTGATGGATGTTGTTAGCCCAAATTTTATTGTTCTGTATCATAGACACTTGGAATGTTATTAAACCACCCAAGGTGAGGGGATGAGCTGGACACATACATGTTTGATAACTGTGGGTTTGACACCTGTTTGAAAACAAGTTATTGGAACTGGTTTTAACCCAGCTCCAATTTTTATTATTATTTTTTTGTCCCAAAGCAGATCTAAATTGTTTACGACCCAGGGATGGAAAGGGCAGGCACCACTAGTCTTTCTCCTCTGGTTGCCCTCTTCCATAACCCTTTCCACCTTGTGTACTTGGTTCAAGACATGTTGTGAAATGAGAATTCTACTGTTATTGAAACTGCCATTGACGATATGTCTTGTGATCATCTCTAAACTCCAGTTTATCTTTCCTGTTTGCTGCTACATTTGTAAAGTGAACTTTACCTGTATTGGTTGACTTTTATCTAATCACAGATCTTTATTTCTAGGAGGTTTTGTCATATAATTTGACCCATGTATAGAATTAGGATATTTTATTTTATGAGTGTACCATAGAAGCACACTGGTCCCTGTATTTTTATCAGTTAGGGTTTGAATTTATTTATGTTTGTTGATTTTTGTTTTTCAAGTTGGAAATAGAAGAATGAGGAAAATTTATAATAATCAGGCCAAACTTGAGAACTTCCCTGTGCTTCAGCATTGTAGTTTCTGCTGACTTAATGTTCTCCAAGCGGGCACTTTTACTTCCTGTTGTGCATGTAATGAGTTTTTTGTTTGTTTTGCTTTTGGGGTGCTTTTGGTTTTGTAAAAATTAAGCAGAAGGAAAATGCAGTAGTAGATATGTGATTACGTACATATTATGCAATTTTATTTTATAAAAATTTAAAGAAAAAGTTTAACTCTTTGTAAATAATTTCTTAGCTCTGGTAAAATACTTATATAACTCCTCTAAAACATGCTTGATTCAGGCCTTTGTCTTTGTTAAGTGCCTTTTTTTTTTCTTTCCCCCCTTCACCCCCCCCCCCAGCCCTTTTTCAAATTGTTCTTAGACATCCTCAAGTGTAGACTGATGAGTCAGGAGATTCAGGAGGAAGAATCTCAAACTTGCCAATGTTATGTCATGCTGAGAGATACTCTTCTTTATGTGCAGATGAACATATGTGTAAGATACATGAATCATTCACATGCGTATGTGAGATGAGTAGCTGCCGGGCCATTGCATCCTTTCTCAACATTTGTAAGACTTTTGTCCATTGCTTATTGTTGATTGAATTGGGCAGATTGGGAAATAGTCTTTTTCACAAAGTGCCATCTCTCCCCCTTTTGAATATTGGTAGAAGGTAGCAAATATGGGTTGCTTATTTTTAAAAAATCGTTAATGGACTTAGTAACTATTCCGTGATGTATCCTACTGCTCTGCGCCCTTCCTCTGTGGCATAAGTAATAGAGGAGAACCAACTGGAATAATACAGGAATCTAATGTTGCTAAATAATGCCACTCAGATAGCACGTATACACCTAGGTGGGCTTAGGGCTAGCATCGTGAGATGGTACCTGGCATAGTGAACTATTTCAACAGTAAAACATTTTCTTCTCAAAATGATTTTTGAAGAAAACATAGCCTTGTATCTGTTCAAATGCGAGTAAACTTAGAAGTAGAAAAGCTTCCAGTTCTAAAGAAAACCTTCATATAATCTGTAGCGTACTTGAGAGATTCATTCTTCTTTTGATTTTCCAGATAACTACATTTGGCTCTCTCTGATTAAGATGATAGTGTAGATTTCTCCCTTTTGCGTAACAGCATAACTTCTAGTGTTCAAGATTCATCTGGGGTTTTTTTTTCCCTCTGTGTGTGTGTGTGTGTGGTAAACAAATAGATGTGACAGGTAAGGAAGACTAAATCGATCTAGTCCTCAAATAATTCACATATATCTACCTACTAAGTGCCCCCTTTCAAAGAAAAAATTAGTTGAGGAGACTGGTGGCTAAGAGGAGAAAGCAGAGGCTCCAGTAACTAACCTGTCAGGCAGGTGGTGTTGAGTAGTGTTAATTCCTGGATTTCCTGTGTCTAGGGGTAGTACCATTGAACCTTCGTGCCTCACATTACCCATGGGTAAGCTAGTAATCACCTACCTCCCAAGGACATCGAGACTATTTCAAAAATATTTTGACTTTTTCAAAAATGTCCTATATAACTTAAAATAGTATTTTCCTCTTCCTGCAGAGGCTAGAAAATGTTTTCCCTGCAGTGAATATAATGATCACCCTACCAGTTCTATGTGTTAAAAAGGAAAAGGTCACTGGAATTTTAAATTAGGTGCATATTTATTTAAACATACTAGTTTCAGATGAACAAAGCAAGGGGGAATGATGCTGAGTCTGTTGACTGTTCGGGTTTTTAAAGCTTTCTCTGGTTATATTACTTCTGTGATGCTTGTGAAAGTTGTAGAGCTAACACAGTTTGGAAGATTGGTTATTGGACTTGAGAAGGGATCCTTAAAGTCTCATCTATCTCTCTAACCCTTTTCTCCATTTGCAAACCAAATCCTGCATGTTATTCTTACCACGCTTTTCCAGCTCTGTGCAGAGGGCCAGGCGTTCCCTGCCTATGACATGCTTCTTCCTCCCATGGGACAGGTGGAGCCATCAGCCAGTCTCTCTAGTTGTAGGAAAACAGAGGGAAAGCAGTGTTCACTTCTTCTCTGGGGCCAGGGTGGGGTGGGAGGTAGAAGGAATGTGATCTCCTTCACTCTGAGGCAGGAATGGCCCTTGCATCCTACTTTCCATCCCTGCATACTCATACTGGGATTTTTCTTGTGTTATTTAAAACAGTAACAGAAAAAATAGGTGCAATTTTAGTTAGGGCTAGATTTTAGGGAACTGGGAGGGAAGGAGGGAGAGAGGGAGGGGGAGCGAGAGGGAGAAAGGGAGAGAAAGTTGAAGTTTAGATGACATTTATTCAGAGTCATGAAAGAGAATGCAGGGGGGTTAACAAGAATTTTTTTTTTTTTTGCCGGTGCTTGAACTCAGGGCCTGAGTTCAAGAAAGCTTGGGCTTTCTTAAGGCTAGAGCTCTACCACTTGAGCCACAGCACCATTTCCAGCTTTTTCTATGTATGTGGTAACAAGGAATCCATCCTGAGTTTTTTTTTTTTTGGGGGGGGGGGAACGGGTCATGGGGCTTGAACTCTGCCTGGGCACTGTACCTGCCCTCTTCAGCTCAAGGTTACCACCCTACCCCTGGGCCTTGGTATTGTCCCTGAGCTCTTCAGCTCAAGGCTGCTGCCCTACCCTTGAGCCAAACCCCACTTCCCATTTTCTAGAGGTTAATTGGAGATAAGAGTCTCTGGTCCTTTTGTTCACAGGCTGGCTTTAAACTTTGATTCTCGGATCTCAGCCTCCTGAATAGCTAGGGTTACAGGGGTGAGTCACCTAGTGAGCCACCTAGCATGGCTCGAAACTGGGTCTTCTTGCATGCTAGGCAAGCACTCTGCCACTAAGTCACATGAGTTAAAAGCACCAGGCCCAGTCATTGCATCTGACTTAACTCCACATGAGGCTAAGACCCAATTAGTCTCCACTAGTATGATGGCTTACTTTTGCAAAATTCTTTTTAGTTGTTTTTTTCTGTGGTTTGGTTTTAAAAAATCCTTTTTAGTTGCTTTTTCCAGATAAGGCCTTAGTAGCCTCTAAGTAGCAACTATGCAGTAAACATACTTTTTATTTTCCACATTTACCAATCCTTAACAAAATGTCTAGATTTCTACCCAGAGAAATAGGACAGAATTTTATTGAACACATGTCTGTCCTTCTGAGGTTTTATAACAGGTGCATAGATTGTTTTGTGTGTTCATCTAACCTAAAATGTGAACTTGATATTCAAAGCGATCCTTCCACTGGTGCATGATTGTACTTAGTGTTGTGGACCGTCTGAGCGGTTAGCATGAAACCATCCTGGTGTTTTAGAAGTTTTAGGTTCAAGAACACAGGTATCTAGAGCTGAACAAGTGGTCCAAGTGTCTGACTGGCTCACTCACTTGGGCCTCAATCCTGTGTCCTTATCCATTACCATCAGAGAAGAAGCCCGTGGTGCAGGGCTATCTACACTGCAGTACCTCTAAGGACACAGGCGGTGAATGCCCTTGAAGAACTTAATATTGTTCAATATTCCTCCTCTACTTTCAAAGTACCATTTCCTTCATAGCAGCTATTTGTGATCTTTATTTCATTTCCTCATATTGAAATAGTCCAACTTCTTAGTCTTTCTTATGGATTTCCATTTAATAAGAAATATTATTTTTTTGCCAGTCCTGGGGTTTGAACTCTGGACCTGGACGCTGTCCCTGAGCAAATTTTTGCCCACTCTACCACTTGAGCCATGGTGCCACTTCCAGTTTTTTGTGAGTAGTGGAGATGAGTCTCATAGACTTTCCTGCCTATACTGGTTTTGAACTGCAATTTTCAGATCTCAGATCTCTAAGTAGCTAGGATTATGTGCATAATGAATTAATATTTGAAGAGTGGGCATTTCTTTAAATGGTTACCCAGACAAGTAAGGAATGTTTGCTTCCTGGAATCTCAGCAGTATTGCTGTTGGGTTCTGTAGGTCTGGAACTTGGAGTTCTCAGTGGTAGTCGCTGGTGACCAGAAGTCTTTCCTCTCTTCCTTGGTATTAAAGAATAGCTTTTGTGGGCTGAGGGTTGTAGTTTAGTGAGAGAGCACTTGCCTGGCTTGTGAAAAGTCTCCAGTTCCATACCCAGCCTTGTAATAAATAAGTCAATAAATAAACATCATTTCTAATTTTTATGTGATCCAGTAGCCATATATACCCTGGCCTTTTTTTGGGGGGGGGAGGGTCACAGGGCTTGAACTCTGGGCCTGGGCGCTGTCCCTGAGCTCTTCAGCTCAAGGCTTCGGCCTACCCCTTGAGCTACAGCCCCACTTCCCGTTTTCTAGTGGTTAATTAGGGATAAGAGTCTCATGGACTTTAGTGCCTGGTTGCTGACTTTGAACCACAATCCTCAGGTCTCAGCCTCCTTAGAAGCTAGGATTACAGGCATGAACCACTGTGCCAGGCTTATTCCCTGGCTTTCTCCTGATCAAGGTTATCTGGAGGGGATATGGAGCTTGGTTAGGGGCACTTAAGTATGATAATAGTCTGCCCTCTTGTTTTCCTATGTAAGCCAGGACAGATATACTTGGAAAGATGTGAGTCAGGTGGACTCACATCTTGGACTTACCAGCTTGTATTCCCCTCTGCTTCATTTGCTCCACTGTTGCTACAAGTAATATAATTACATTATCCCGAGAATGGCTTTTAGATATCTGATGATTGGCTACTAACATAAATCTAACTGAAGTACAAATGGAATGGCTGTTGCCTAAGATAGCTTGGAAACACTTCTGTTTTTTAAGTCAGCAAGCACTGCCTGTCCTCAGCACATGGGGGACGCACCACCACTGGTAAGTGCTCCCGTCTTAGCCATATTATTTTGTCCATCCCTCAATGTTGGCTTCTCTCGGATGTTGGCAGAGCAATGTGCTATCAGAAAAATGAGTTTCCCTCTTTTGACAGTTACCAAGGATTTCCCCCAATTTTGGTTAGCTACATTAAAAAGCAATGGATTTTTTTTTTTTTGCCAGTCCTGGGGCTTGAACTCAGGGCCTGATCACTGTCCTTGGGCTTTCTCAAGGCTAGAGCTCTACCACTTGAACCACAGCATCATTTCCAGCTTTTTCTATGTATGTGGTACTGAGGAGTCAAACCTGGGTTTTTGTGCGTGCTAGACAAGCACTCTACCACTAAGCCAAACTCTCAGCTCCCGGAATTCTTTTCTGTTTGATGTAGCCAGTAGGAAAATTGATCAGCTTCTGTTTTTTTCAGTCTTGGCTGTGCCTACATAAAGAACTATCTATACTTTCAGACACCTCTGATGACCAGAGGGCTTTCCACCAATAGATGTGAGCTCCTTCCCTCTGGTCCATGGTCCTTTCCTTGACTGTCTTAAAAAAAAAAAATTACCTCATTTTAGAAGTATCATAGCCCCCAGATTGTCCTTCACAGACAGGACACAAATCTGAAACTGCCTATCACTTGCTAAGCACTGTCCAACTTAGTCATAAAGAGGAAAATAGCTCTCTCGCTAATGAAAATTTTGCATCCCAAAATAATGAAAGTCTAACAAGGTAGCCAAGTAGTGAATGTTTTCTCTCTTAATTACACGCAAGGTTTGTGATTCTGAAGGTGACTATGGAGTTGCAGGTCTGTTCTGCTTGGAAATCATGGCTCTGATTTTTTTTTTTTTAAAGTCTGAGTAAGCACATATTTTCAACCCATACAGTATGAGTTTGGATAAGGGAAAGACTTTTGTTTGGCAGCAAACACAGAAGGAAAAACAACCTTTTCATACAGTTCACCTGTCTACCCTGTGTCCTCCTCCAGCTTCCTGCACACACGCCTGCTGCCCTCTCTAAAGGAGTTGATGGCCTCTAGTGGAAGGCACAGGGTGCGGGGTTGCATCTGCTCGCAGGGATGTGCGTTTCCGCTTACTTGAAGGAATATATGTATGTGACTTAATATTTGGGGTTTTTTTTTCCTCCTTTAAAAACTGGACCTGAACACAAGCTTTGAGTCGCTATTTGTAATAATCTCAGGACCTGAAAGATTGTAGCATTTAGTGTGTCTTAAAAATTACGTACTGTACCAGCCATGGATTTTTGTAAATATACCTGTCTCCCTTTTTTGTATTATTTTAGTAATAAATAAATAAATTTAAATAAAAGGGGGTGGTGATGACACATGAATGGGTATGGGTGTGTGTGTGTGTGTGTGTGTGTGTGTGTGTGTGTGTGTGTGTATAAGGCTCTTTTGAGATGATCTGGTGCTTGTTTAACTTCTGGCTCCGCTGGGAGCAGGAATATGGACAAGTGCTGCTAGTGACCCTGCACTGAGGGGACTGCTTCCTTCGCAGTGGTCCTGGGGTGCTGGCTGCCGACAGTGCGAGGACCGGTTCCCCTTGGCACCGTGAGCCCGTCTTTTGCATTGTCAGTTCCTCGTGCCCTTTCACTTTATCCCTGAGGCATTCCAGACTTTGTGGATCTCTGGTTTTTACAACACTCCTATCTTTTCTAAGGGGAAAAAAAAAAGAGGACAGGTAAATTTTTTTAACAACAGCAACAAAAAAAGTACACATTTCATAAAACACTGATAAATTTTCGATATGTAAGAGTATCAACATTCCTAAATATGGATCTGTAAGTTTAGTAAGTCAACCCATGGATATACTCCTTCAGTGCAGGGGTTTTTATTTTGTTTTACTTTGCAACAGCCTTGCTCATATTCCAGGTGTAGCTAGCAAACCCGTTTTCAAGCAAGAGCCTTATTTGATTCAGTGTAGATGTTTCCTGTCTATCCTTGTGACAGGGCCTTTTTTTTTTTTTTGGTATGTGTTATGTGTTTGTTGTATCGAATAAAGAGAAATGTACATATTATTCTCGTGTTTGTTGCCTTATTTGGTTCGCTTGGATTTTACCCTGCCCTCTCAGCAGTGTTTCATACGTGTTGTCTGTATCACACTGTGCTGGGCACTGGGGCTTTGGCAGCTTACAAAGCACACAGCCCCACTCACGGGCTTTGTAATTGCATGGCAAGTTAAGACAGCCCAGTGTGGTGCCAATGTCTACAATCTCACTGTTTGAAAGGCTGAGGCAGGAAGAGCACAAATTGAAGGCCAATCTGCACTATGTAGTGAGGCTCGGTCTTAAAAATCATAAGACTTCTTTATGGTACATTGCCACTGCCATTGGAGTTCTGAGGAAGATGTGACACGATGGCACTCTGGAAAGGTTTGGTGGGGTAGATGAAGCTTGAGTTGGGCCTCTGTGGACCCAGTCAGGAAGTAGATGGGTCTGCAGTGACCTGTACATGGAGGGTGGGGCAGAGGAAGGCAGATCCTTGAAAGAGGAGAATTACCTACACAACCAATCACCTTTTAAGACTTTGGGTATTTGTTGTTGTGTTGTTTTATTTTTCAAGCTTTGTAAAAGTTATCTAGGCTCACGCCTGTAATCCTAACTATTCAAGAGGCTAAGATTTGAGGATTGGAGTGCAAAGCCAGCCCGGGTACTAAAGTTCATGAGACTCCTATCTCCAATTAACTACCAGAAAACCAGAAGTGGAGCTGTGGCTCAAAGTGGTAGAGTGCTAGCCTTGAGCTAAAGAACTAAGGGACAGCGCCCAGGCCTTGAGTTCAAGCCTCACAACCAATACACACACATGCATACCATACAACTTTATTGAGCTGGTGTTGATGACCTACACTCATAATCTGAAGCTATTCAGGAAGCTGAGATGTGAAGATCAAAGCCAACCCAGACAGAAAAGCCTAATTAACCACTAGAAAGTCACAGGTGGAACTGTGGCTCAATGAGGTAGAGGGCTAGCCTTGAGCAAAAGAGCTCAGGGATGGCCCTGAGTTCAAATCCCACAAACAGAAAAAAAAAATTAACAAACTTTCCGACCTTAGGAATATACAGAGCATGGAAAGAGAATGAAGGGGCCAGGTGTTTGGCCTAGTGGTTAAAGTGCTTGCCTAGCATGCATGAAGACCCAGGTTCGATTCCTTGGTACCACATACATAGAAAAAAGCCGGAAGTGGTGCTGAGGCTCAAGTGGTAGAGCTCTAGCCTTGAGAAAGTCCAAGGACAGTGCTCAGGCCCTGAGCTCAAGCCCAGGACTGGCAAAAAAAAAAAGAAAGAGAATGAAGGAATAAGAAACAGTTTGTCAGAAGCAGGACAGCACCATATATATCTGCAGAAAGCAATGTACACCACAATCAGAAGAGTGCTTTTTCTTATTTTTCCTATAAGGGTATTTCCATTGACTTCTCATGAAGATAGAATGGAGTGAGAATTTGAGGAAAGCATGAAGGGAGAAGGGTGGGATACCAGGTACTTGGAACACATTTTTAAGGGTGGTTTACACATGAGGTAAAGTATCTTAGTTCATTGTATACCAGTCAGCTATATTCACCCTCCCAAAAAAAACAACAAACAAGGGAGGTATTTGACTAACATTAAAAGTGTTTGTCCTGGCAAACGTGGACTAATAGCATTAAAGGTGACGTCGTTAAGGCTTTTCTACTTTATAAAATGATTTTCACTGACATTTTTACATGTATATAATGTATTTCTAATATTCCATCCCATTCCTCTTGTCCCTCCTCCCATTATCTCTCAAGTTTTTCCCGTTATAGGCCATGACATTTTGTTTCTAGGACTAGATTCTGTATATGAGAACAAGCATGCAATGCTTGTCTTTTTTTGCTCTTATTATAAAGGTGATATAAGAGGGATTACAGTTAAATAAGTCAGGTCAAGAGTACATTTTTTGTTTTGGACCATGTCACCCTCTCCCTCACTCTCCTGGGTTTCCCCTCATCCCCACCCACAAGTTGTACAGTGTTCAACAAGTGCCCAGTGAGTGCCACTGCTGCATTTGCTCAACTTTTTCCCCTCAATTTCTGTGCCTCCTCTTACATTCCCAAAGAATGTTTGTCTTTTGTTGTGGTGGTGGTGGTCATGGGGCTTAAACACAGGGCCTGGGTGCTGTCCCTGAGCTCTTTCCTTCAAGGCCAGCTGCTAACATTTTGAGCCACAGTGGCACATCTGGTCTTCTGATGGTTAACTGGAGATAAGAGCCTCATGTACTTTCTTGCCTGGGCTAGCTTTGAACTGCAATCCTCAGATCTCAGCCTCCTGAGTAGCTGGGATTACAGGCATGAAGCACAAGTGCCTGGCCTGTTTTGTTTTTTATGGAGTCTCACAGACTTTTCTGCCTTGGCTTTCTTCATACCACAACCCTCCAGATCTCACCCTCCTGAATAACTAGGATTATGGCATGAGCTACCAATGACCTGCTATACAATATTTTTTTTTCCATTCCTTAGTTGATGGGCATGCAAGCTGGTTTCATATCTTGTCAGTGGGGAGTGGTGCTGCAGTTACATGGCTATGTCTGCTGACACATCCTTGCTATATACGCCCCAGTGTGATATAGGATCATTTACTACTTCTGCTTTTCATCTCTTGAGGCATTTCCATCTCTATTTCCATAATAGTTGCACTAAGTTACATTCCCACCAACAGTATATAAGGGTTCCTTTTACACCCTCTATCTTTTTCAGCATTGACTTAAAAACTTTTTTTTTTTGTCAGTCATAGGGCTTAAACTCTGAGCCTGGGTGCTCTGAGCTCTTCAGCTCAAGACCACTGCCCTACCCTTTGAGCCACACTTCCAGTTTTCTGGTGGTTGATTGGAGATAGGACTCTCATGGAGTGCCTGGGCTGGCTTTGAACTGTGATCCTCAGATCTCAGCCTCCTGAGTAGATAGGATTACAGGCATGAGCCACCAGCACCCAGCTATTTGTGAAGAATTAAAAAGTAATTCCAAGTGCATACATGAGTATACAATGGATATAAAACAAATCTCGTTTCTCCCTTAATATTTTCTTTTCCAAGAGCGGTTAATGCTACAGCTTCTGTAGGCATAGGCAGCTGTTCGGAGCTAAGTGCTCAAGTTCAACTTCAAATACTTACCCAGCATTCTTTCATGGTCTGCCTTGTTCATTTTAACAGCTCTCTAGAAGTCCACAATTATGACTTCTCATTGTTATTTAGATTGCCAGGTAAAACCATAGTATCTCTTCATATATATGTTGTGGCCTGCTTATACAGCATTTAGACAGCAATGTTCATTTTTGCCATAGACAATAAATGATCTAATGTAAACTGTAAATGTCTGAAATCTGTGACATTGCTTGTGGTATGTACAAAACTTTGAGAGACTCAATCTTTTGTTTAAAAGAATGTTGAAAAATGAAGTAGAAGCAGAAGAGCAGATACTGGGTGCCCTGAGGATTGAGTTACATTGCAAGTGAGATCTCATGCTTTGCAAAGGACAATGGCTGCCTCTTCTTGTGCAGGTATATAACCGATTTGTCATGAGTGTACCTTGGTGTGGCTCGTTTCTTCCATCTCTCAGTGTGTTTACCTCTTCGATGTTCCTGTGTGTGTCCCTCTTCATTTCCTCACTATCTTTTTAGTTGGGAGCAAGAGTAGGATTAAATACATGAGCCACCAAGTGCCCAGTCTGAATTATTTCTTACCTCCTTCGCCTCCTTTATTTTTTTTCTGGGGCTTGAAGTCAGGACCTGGGTGCTGTCTCTGAGCTGCTTTTTTGTTCAAGGCTAGCATGCTACACCACCAGCCACAGCTCTACTTCTGGATGCTTGGTGGTTAACTGGAGTTTCATGGAGTTTCCTTCCTGAGTCGGTTTCAAACTGTGATCCTCAGATCTCACCTCCTGAGTTGGTAATCTTACAAGCGTGAGTCATCAGCACCCACCTCCCCTTTGCTTCTTAGTCGACTGCATTTTCTGTCTGTTCACCAGATAATCTCTTCTTGGTTTTAGATGTGTCAGATACTGTACTGTATTACCTGTTTTAACTTAGTGGCATCTTTCTAGACCAGAAATCCTTGCTTTTTGCAGTTGTCACATTTATCTATTTTTATCTTATGTTTGGGTGTGTTAATATTTCCCTGCCCCTAAGCCCCATATTTCTTTTGATTTTCTCATATTATCTCTATAATTCACTTTTAGACTGTTTTTGCTGGTGGTGGTCATGGGTCTTGAACTTAGAACCTGGGCACTGTCTCTGAGCATTTGTGTTCAGTGCTCTACCACTTTGAACCTCAGCTCCACCTCCAATTTTTTGCATGGTTAATTGGAGATAAGAGTCTCATGGACTTTCCTGCCTTCTGCTGGCTTCAAACAGCAATCCTCAGATCTCAGCCTTCTGAGTAGTAGGGACTACAGACGTGAGCCACCAGTGCGCAGCTACTTTTGGATTTTTTAAATTTACATTGTCAGGTACATTGATATATTTCCTATATAGTGATGTATACACTTTTCTTAATTTATGAAGGCAGTTTTTCCAACACCATGTAGTAAAAAACAGCTACTCTCCCATTAGTTTATGGTATGCTTCTTGTGATCTATTTTTGTTTGTGGTAGTACTGAGCTTTGAACTCAGGGCTTTGCTCTTGCTAGGCAGACACTCTGCCACTTCACACACACACACACACACACACACACAAACTCATCCACTTTGGCAAGTTCTTATACATGGAAAGGTTTGTCTCTGAGTTCTCTTCTTTTCTATGATCTTTTTTTTTTGCCTTTGCCAGTATTGCACCGTTTGTCACTGTTGACCTTTAGTGAGCCCTCAGCTCTACTATAGACTCACTGTCTGTGCCTTTGTGTTTACTCAGCTAATTACAGTGTCTCATTCTCCTGTCAATTTGGGGGAAACAACTTCAAGTTCTATGAACAAGTGATTAGGACTAAATATTGTTTGTAGATTGCTATAAGAATAATAGAAGCTGGGGGCCGGGAGTTTGGCCTAGTGGTTAAAGTGCTTGCCTAGCATGCACAAAGACCCGGGTTCGATTCCTTGGTACCACATACATAGACAAAAAGCCGGAAGTGGTGCTGAGGCTTAAGTGGTAGAGTGCTAGCCTTGAGAAAGTCCAAGGACAGGGCTCAGGCCCTGAGCTCAAGCCCAGGACTGGCAAAAAAAAAAAAAAAAAAAAAAAAAAAAAAGAATAATAGAAGCTGGAGCAGGGCATGGTGGCTCATGCCTATAATTCTAGCTACTCAGGAGGCTGAGATCTGAGGATCAAGGTTCAAAGCCAGCCCAGGCACAAAAGGACCGGAGATTCTTATCTCCAATTAACCTCTAGAAAAGGGAAGTGGGGCTTGGCTCAAGTGTAGGGCCGTAGCCTTGAGCTGAAGAGCTCAGGGACAACGCCCAGGAGTTCAAGCCCCATGACCTACAAAAAAAAGAAGCTGGGTACCAGTGACTCACACCCAGTAAACTACTCAGAAAAAGGCAGAAGTGGCACTTGAGTTCAAGTGGTAGTGCACTAGCCTTGAGCACAAGGGACAACACCCAAACCCTGAGTTCAAGCCCCAGGCCCAACAAAAAAAGGGGACAAAAAGATTAGAATTTTTCTTGATGTGTGCCAGTACTGGGGCTTGAACTCAGGACAAAGAATTTTTGCTCAAGGCTGGTACTCTGCCACATGAGCCACAGCCTCACTTCCAGCATTTTGCTTGTGATTGATGATGAGTCCCACAGACTTGCTTGCTCAGGCTGGTTTCAAAGCTCAGTCCTCAGATCTCAGCCTGAATAGCTAAGATTATAAGCAGAGCCGTGGACAATTGGCTAGAATCTTTATTAAGCTATTTACCTGTGCCATATTTCTTTTTTTATTCAGGTTTATTTTTGTCATCATTAATGTATTAATTTTTTTCTTTGTGCAAGTTTTATACATATATATTTCTAGATACTCTGTAGTAATTGCTCCTGTGAAAGTATCTTAATTTTTATTTTCTAGTTTATTATTGCTTGCTGGTTTTAATAAACACCACTAGCCAGGTATGGTGGCCTATGTCTATAATTCCAACCTCCAGGGGCTGAGGAAAGACCAGCTCTAGGACAGCCTAGACCACATATAGCAGAATCTTTTCTCAAAAAGAAAAAAAATGGGGGCTGCGAGTTTCGCCTAGTGGTAGCGTGCTTGCCTGTCATGCACAAAGACCCAGGTTCGATTCCTTGGTACCACATACATAGAAAAAAAGCTGGAAGTGGTGCTGTGGCTTAAATGGTAGAGCTCTAGACTTGAGGCAGTGCGCAGACCCTGTGTTCAAGCCCCATGACTGGCAAAAAAAAAAAAAAACAACAAAAAAAACATTTACAGTACTTGAGGATAAAATAGATAAACATTTCAGCCAGGCACTGATGGCTCACACCTGTAATCCTAGCTACTCAGAAGGTTGAAATCTGAGGATTTGGGTTCAAAGCCAACCCAGGCAGAAAAGTTGACAATACTCTCTTACCTCTAATAAGAAAAACACTCTTAGCACTTGGCTGTTGCTGTTTGTTTGGTGGACTGGTGGGTAACTGGGTGTGTGGTTGGTTGGTTACTGGAGAGTTGATGGGTTGATTGGTCAAGTGGGTGAGTTGGTTGATTCACTGGTTGGTTGATGGATTGGTTGTTTGGTTCATGGGATGGTTGATAGGTTGATGTTTTTTACATTGGTCCTTGTAATGGACTTATTTTGTGGCTCAGGCTGGCCTTCAAACAGCCAAGGTTCTTGCCTCCGCCTCCCAAGTACTGAGATTACAGGTGTGTAATAAATGCCACACTTGACTGGCCATTGATTTTTTTTTTTTTTCTGATTATGGGGTTTGAACTCAGGATCTGGGAGCTGTCTCTGAGCTCTTTTATTCAAGGCTAGTGCTCTATCGCTTCAGCCCACAGCACCACTTCTGGTTTTCTGGTGGCTAACTAGAAATGAGTTTCATGGACTTTCCTTTCTGGGCAGGCTTTGAACTGAGATCCTCACATCTCAGCCTCCTGAGTAGCTAGAATTATGGGCATGAGCTACCAGCACCTGACTGGCCATTGATTCTTTTTTTTTTTTTTTTGCCAGTCCTGGGCTTGGGCTCAGGGCCTGAGCACTGTCCTTGGACTTTCTCAAGGCTAGAGCTCTACCACTTGAGCCTCAGCACCACTTCCAGCTTTTTTCAATGTATGTGGTACCGAGGAATCGAACCTGGGTCTTTGTGCATGCTAGGCAAGCACTCTACCACTAGGCCAAATTCCCGGCCCCTGGCCATTGATTCTTAAAACTTGATTTCATGTCTAGTATCTTTGTTAAATTGTCCTATTCTAATAATCCCTGATTGTTTTATTAGCTTTACAGTAAGCATATCTACCCCAAAATAATTTTTCTTCCAATTCTTTCATTTTTGTGTCTGAAGTAACAGTCTTAGACTTTTTTTTTTTTTTGCCTGTCATGGGGCTTGAACTCAGGGCCTGAACACTGTCCTTGGGCTTTTCTCAAGGTTAGTACTCTACCACTTGAGCCACAGCACCACTTCCAGCTTTTTTCTATGTATATGGTACTGAGGAATCAAACCCGGGTCTTCGTGCATGCTAGGCAAGCACTCTACCACTAGACCAAACTCCCAGCCCCTTAGACTTATTTTTTATTTTATTTTATTTTATTTTTTACATTTTTTTCTTTTTTTTTATTGTAATTAGTAAAAGGGTTACATGATATTTGCCAGATAGAAGGTGCATTAATTCACATACATTGATACCCTTTCACATGTCTTGGTACCCGTTTCCCTCCCCCCCCACCCTAGACTTATTTTTTAATGCTGTGTTTAGTAGAGTTTATGAAGTGACATTTTTCTTTTTTGGTGGTACTAGGGTTTGAAATCAAGGCCTTGTGATTACCAGGAAAGTGCTCTACCACTTGAGTCACACCCCCAGCCTTTGTTCTTTATTGTAGTGGGGTGTGTGTGTGTGTGTGTGTGTGTGTGTGTGTGTGTGTGTGAGTGAGTGCTGGTTCTGGGGCTTGAACTCAGAGCTTGGACACTGTCCCTGACTGAGCTTTTTGTGCTCAACGTTAGTGTTCTACCACTTTGAGCCATGGTGCCATTTCCAGCAGTTTGGTAGTTAAATGAAGACAACAGTCTCATGGACTTACCTGACTGGGCTGGCTTTGAACCACGATTGTCAGATCTTAGCCTCCTATTTAGGAGTATAGGTGTGAGCCACCGATGCCCATAGATGTATGTTAATTGTTTTTGTGTTTTGTCTTTTCTTTTGCCAGTCCTGGGGCCTGGCACTGTTTTTGGACACTTTTTGCTCAAAGCTAGCACCCTGCCACTTGAGCCACAGCACCACTTCTGGCTTTTCCTGAGTATGTGGTAATGAGGAATTGAACCCAGGGCGGCACGCATGCTAGGCAAGCACTCTACCACGAGGCTACACCCATGGCCAAGTGTATGTTAATTGTACCAAAGGGTTTCACCATGGTATTTCACACTTGCAGATATTTTAATCAGAATACCTTTTTGCATTCCTTTTTTTGTTTTTGGTTGTGGGGTTTGAACTCAGGGTCTAGGCACTGTCCCTAAGCCTCTCGGCGCTCAATGCTAGCACTCTACCACTTGCGCTACAGTGCCACTTCTGGCCTTTTCTGAGTAGTTTTTTTGGCGATAAGAGTCTCACAGACTTTACTGCCTGAGCTGGCATCAAACTGTGACCCTCAGATCTCAGCTTCCTGAGTGGCTAGGATTACAGGTGTGAGCTGCCTCCACCCAGCTGCCTTTTTAGTTTTCTTTGTATCTATTTTCTCACTTTATAAACCTTAATACAGTACCTCTGTCCTCCCCGTGGATTTAATATCCTGTCATATTTTCCTAGTAGCCTCTGGAGCAGCCCCACACTCACCAGATCCCAGTTCATTGTTACATGACCATCTTTGTTCTCCATCTGTTGGGTTTAGGTAGCTATCACTGTTTCTGGTCCGTAGAACTGTCTGTTCTTTGTTTCTATCCTCTTACCCATCTGACGACCTTTATATGCTTATTTTGGATTTGTAATCTGTCTTGTTCCGTTTGGGTTTGTAGTATAGCTTGTTCAGTTTGTTCTCGTATTGTGATTGTACTCTTATCCGGTCATGTTGACCTGCACTTGTTTTCTTCCTGGCTTTATCAGCTTTCTTGGCTTTTGGCATCTCCTAAGAGGTGAGTCCAAGATCCAGACCCCAGCTGGACTTGAGTAAATGGACTGGAAGCATCAGAGCCCCAGACCGGATGATCAGACCTTGAGTCAAACTGTGGGATTCTGGTTTATTCTTTTTGGCTCACTTGCACACACAAATAATGTTTGTGGTTGGTGATTTGTATCATACATCATCCTTGCTTCTTGAAACTGTAGCTGTGAGACTTGGGTGTGTGTGTGTGTGTGTGTGTGTGTGTGTGTGTGTATGTGTACACACCAGTACTGGGGTTTGAACTCAGGGTCTCACTCTGTGGACTTGATGCTTTTTTTTTTTTTTTTTGGTGGGTCATGGGGCTTGAACTCGGCCTGGGTGCTGTCCCTCAGCTCTTCAGCTCAAGGCTACCTACCGCCCTACCCTTGAGCCAAACCCCACACTCCACTTCCTGTTTTCTAGAGGTTCATTGGAGATAAGCGTCTCAGGTCCTTTTGTGCCCAGGCTGGTCTTGAACCTCGATCCTCAGATCTCAGCCTCCTGAGTAACTAGGATTACAGGCGTGAGCCTCCGTGCTCGGCTGGACTTGGCTTTTTCCACACAAAGGTGGTACTCAACTATTTGAACCACACTTTTGGATTTTTGTTGGACTTAAGAGTTTCAGAGACTTTTCTGCTCAGGCTGATCTTAGCCTCCTGAGAAGCTATGATTACAGGGGTGAGCCAGGGGTGTCCAGCTAAGGCTTCAGTTTAAAGAATGATTTGCTTCTCTCGGCCTCCTAGGAACATGACCAACCCAACACATTTCAAACTGGATTTTCAGCTCATGATGTAAGCACCATGAGAAAGAATCTAAGCCAGCCTGGTGCACTGGCTCATGCCTGTAATCCTAGCTACTAAGGAGGCTGAGATCTGAGGATCGCGGTTCAAGGCTAGCCTGGGCACAAAAGGACCTGAGACGCTTATCAAGGGTAGCCTTGAGCTGAAGAGTTCAGGGACAGCGCCCAGGTCGAGTTCAAGCCCTACGTCCCACAAAACAAAACAACAACAACAACAACAAAAAAAAACTAAGCCACAAGTAGATGCTGAGAGTTAAGAACTCCTATAGGATGGTTGCTAGACTGCCACTTACCTGAAGCTGAGATTGAAGAAAAATCTTTGAAGATCAAGGATGGTTGAGTTTTTTCATGGTGTGTGTGTGTGTGTGTGTGTGTGTGTGTGTGTGTCACTGAATTTTGAGTTTTGAACTCAAGACCACACATTTGCTAGGCAGGTGCTTTCACTCAGAGCCACATCTGCAGTCCACATGCTAGTTTATTTTTTTTTCCCCAGCAGTGGGTGTGGAGGGGGGAGCAAGCAGCACCTTGTAAAACTATGATCTGATCTTCCACTCTGCTAGCTGGGGTCTTCCTTTCCTGTGACTGCTTGAGGCAACATTAAAATACAGACTTGAAGTCCTTGCACTCGGGAGTGTCTTGCCCTTTCTCTGGGTGTTCTGGTTCCTTTTTCCCTTGTGTCAGCTCAGTCATGTTTAGAAAAGCACTTTTGCAGGACTGGGAATGTGGCTTAGTGGCAAAGAACTTGCCTAGAATGCATGAAGCCCTAGGTTCGATTTCAGTATCGCATGCACAGAAAATGCCAGAAGTGGTGCTGTGGGGTAGAGTGCTAGCCTTGAGCAAAAGAAGCTCAGGGACAGTGCTCAGGCCCCATGTTCAAGTCCAAGGACTAGCAAAATAAAATACAATAAAAGTGCCTTTGTGTGTTTCATAGGTTTCACCAACACTTTAAGGTGTTCTGTGTTGACAGAGATGTCTCTCTGTACGTCTGCTAACTGTCTAAAACAAGCATCTTGTATGTTTTGTTAAAATCTTTAAAATAATGATATTAGTATGAGAACATAGTAAGTGAATAATTGTTTATGTTTCACTGTCTTCATACAGCCCCAGCCATAAGACAAAGTCGTGTCAGCTCTGGTCCATGCACTGTCCTAATGCAAGGACAGGTGTTGGGTCTGTTCCATGAAGAAGAGAGATTAACCAAGGAAACCTCACTAAAGCAGGACTCTTTTTGTGCCAGTTTCACCAGAGACCCCAAAGGCTGAAAACAAAACCGTAGGTGCCAAGTTATTGTGAGTTCTAAAGGAAAGCGGAGCTAGTTCAACTGTGCACCCTAAGGAAAAGAGATTGTGCAGCCTGTAGCTCCGGGCTGAAGCATCTGTCTGCATCTTCCTCCAAGCTGCACCCTGAGAATGGAAGAGGAGTTCTTTGGAACCAGTTGTTCCTGGGCTGGAAGTTTCCTGTCTTCTTTCCAAGTAGAAGGAGAATGGGGTGACCCCTCTCCACCTCACACCAAAAAAGGCGCCCAAGAGAGTCATTGCCTCCTGTGGAGTTGGAAGGATTTGGAGTTTGGTATCGGACGCACCCCTAAACAGTCTACAGATGACCTGTGGACAAGCTCCTTGAGAAGACAGGCAAGATGGTTGCCTGCCCCATGGGGTCTGCTCTCTCAGAGTCCCTACCCACCTGCCTAGTTCTTAACAAAGGGAGGCCAGTTGGCCATTATAAGAAAAAAAAAATCCATGAGGCCCTGGGTTCAATTCCCAGCATTGCAAATAATAAAAGGAAGAATCTAGCCAAAAGAAACAGTGGACATGTGAAGAGGCAAGAGGGTGACCAGGAACTAAAGGACTGAGGCAGGAATTGTACTTGCAGATAAGGAGCGCCTGGCCTCGGAGGAGTGGCAGAGGAGCAATCTCCACTGATGGATGTGCTCAGGAAAAGCCATACGGAAGCTTAAAAGAAATGAAACACTGTGGAATCTGTCACTCCCATTTGATGCTTACCCAGCATCCCTGTCAATCAAAGGAGATCTGGCCTCTGCTTCCTAGGTGGGGGACCTTAGCTCACAATGGGGAGAAAGATGTCAGAGATGATGTTGACATGACCCTTCTGCCTCAAACCTCCCAACTGGAGGAAAGGAAAACTTTTAAATATTTGATATTTCCATAGGATACTGGATGAGACTTGATGAGATTGGGGTGGGGGGTAGTATTTCTAAAGCAATTATTAGAGTAAAAAAAAAGATAAAACTTTCAGCCTGTACATTACCAAAAGAGACTGAAAAGCTACGCATTTTATCCAGGCCTAGGAAAGAACGCATTGTTTATGCTGATTTGTAGACATCAACAAGGTGCTACTTAGCTTCCTGCTTGTCACTAGCTGTATTCAGCAGAAAGCTACAATGAAGAGCCTTGGCCTGGGAGTGTTTGCCTTGCACGCGTGAAGCCTTGGGTTCGATTTGTCAGCTCCACACAAACAGAACATGCTGCGAGTGCTGCTGTGACTCAAGTGAGCAAAAGCTCACGGACAGTGTCCAGGCCCTGAGTTCAAGACCTAGGACTGGCAAAACAAAAGAAAATGGTTCAGCATTTCCTAGGAAAGCCATATGAACCACCTCTTTTCCAGCAGGAGAGGAAAAAGTCACTGGAGAGCTTGGCAAGTGGCTATAGGGAGAGAGCCCCCAGCAAGTTAAATAGGGCATTTTCTTCTACAACGTAAATGCTACACGATGTTTTCAGTACAGTTTGATTTGATTAAAAAATGAGACCTTTTTAAGCTGGGAGCAGTGGTTTACACCTGTAATCCTAGCTACTCAGGAGGATCTCGGTTCAAAGACAGCCCAGGCACAGTCTGTGAGACTCATCTCCAGTTAACCACTGGAAAACTAGAAGTGGTGCTGTTTCTCAAGGGGTAGGGTGGTAGCCTTGAGCTGAAGAGCTCAAGGACAGCACCCAGGCCCAGAGTCCCATAACCAACACCTCCCCCCCCCCCCTCTCTCTATATATATTGGGCTGAAGTGGTGCTGTGGCTCAAGTGGTAGAAATTGAGAAAGTCCAAGGACAGCTCTCAGGCCAAGTTAAAGCCCCGGGGAAAAAAAGAAAGAAAAAAGAGCTTTCAATGGCTCTGTAATTGCTATGTAATGGGAAGTATCAATGGCATTGTCACCTACAAGAGTCATCAAAGATAAAATGAATCTACGTAACAGATAAGTCTTGTTCATTTGCTAGCCTTTCCTCTTGGGAGTGCCCTGCTGTGGGGTTTGGGTCACCAGCATTTCTTCCTACATCCTTACAGGCTAGGTTCTACAGAACAAGGATGAGAACCATAGAAACTACATTTACCAAACTCCTTTGCTGGATGGTTTCTTTCTGACAGTATACTCATGAAGGTGGCATAGGTAAGAGGAAAAAGTGGTCTAATTATTTCCCTGGCAGTGCTTAGAGAAGGGGGATGCAGTAGCCTCCATCCACCCTACCTCAGAGTACCAACATCAAATACAGGGGGTTCCTGCTTTTTTCTGCCCTGAGCAACCCACCAACTAACCTCTAATGCTCTGAATGGCTGCATGACTCCTAACTAACTCCTGACTCCAGTCTGTGAGCTCCCTAATTGCAACTTGGGCATCCTGGCTTCCTGGGTCTCAATCGATTTCTAGTTTTCTTACTGAACCGCCACTGACATTAGCTGATACTTGGGAGGTGGGGTGGAGAGGTGGAGAATGAACAGTCTTTTTTTTTTTTTCAGTTGTGACTTGAACTCTAGGCCTGGGTGTTGTCCCTAAGTTCTTGAACTCACGGCTTCCGTCCTACCCCTTGAGCCACAGTGCCACTTCCGGCTGTCCTTGGACACTTTTTGCTCAAGGCTAGCACTCTGCCACTTGAACCACAGTGCTATTTCCAGCTTTTTCTGTGTATGTGGTTCTGGGGAACCGAACCCAGGGCTTCATAAATGCTAGGCAAGCATGCTACCATTTGGCCATGCTCCCAGCCCCTCAAACATTGTTGTTGTTGTTGTTGTTTTTTTTGCCAGTCCTGGACTTGAGCTCAGGGCCTGAGCACTGTCCATGGACTTTCTGACGGCTAGAGCTCTACCACTTGAGCACTTCCAGCTTTTTTCTATGTATGTGGTACCAAGGAATTGAACCCAGGTCTTTGTACATGCTAGGCAAGCACTTTAACCAATAGGCCAAACTCCTGGCTCTCCCTCAAACATTTTTAATGAGTCTCTTCAAGTGATTTTTTTCTTTTAAGCTCTAATTGAGAAAATAACTGCCATTTTAAAAGAAACTTCAACATTCTTAATAAGTCTCTTCAAGTGATTTTCTTTCTTTTAAGCTCTGAGTGAGATAATAACTGCCATTTTAAAAGAAACTTCAACCACCAAGAGAGAAATTTGAGAATTGATATTTGGAAATTTGTTTTGCTTTAAATAATGTGCTAAACAAGGAATTTTCAAAATAATGAAATGTTGAATTACAGTTTTCAATAAAATAATACTGTTTATTTACTGAAAGAAATTAGGACTTTTTACTGTTAATAAAATTATTTTCAAAATACTGTTTTACTCAAAAAATCCTTCATTTCTATTTTTGCATGCTTTGTAATGTACATACTACATTGGTTCAGTAGTACATGTGCATAATTGAAAGATAAATCTCCAGGCCTGTGGAGAGAGACATGATTCTTATCCTGATTACACAGTTAACACCGTTTGCAAATATCTGTTCAGAATGTACATATGGGATTGGAGGTATGTCTCAGTTGGTAGAGTGCCAGCCAATGAGCAAAGCTCCAGGCACTAAGTTTGAGTCTTTGTCTCTCACAAAAAGAACAGAACGGACAACTGTATGAGCAAGCAGTCTCACTACTGACGGAAGCAGGGGGTGTATGCACGTCTGCTCCCAGCTCTATTCCCTCTGGATTAGTCCCAAACCCTTCCCACCTGCTGCCACTCCAGATCTCCTGTCTGGAGCCAGGTAGCCAGTTACTACTGTGGTTGACACAGTAAACATGGGACCAAGGACTGGGAATGTGACTTAGTGGTAGAGTGCTTGCCTAACATGCATGAAGCCCTGGGTTTGATTCCTCATTACCACATACACAGAAGCCAGAAGTGATGTTGTGGCTCACATGGTAGAGCACTAGCCTTGAACACTGAGCGGCTCAGAGACAATCCTGAGTTCAAGCTCCAGGATTGGGGAAAAAAATGGGCCCATTGGAGGTCCAGCCTCCTCCATCCTCTGTGTCCTTTCCTGGGGCATAAGACATTATCACAGAATTCCTTTATCCTCAAACACTGCTGGAAGTACAGTAGAAATGTGACCTTACAGTGGTTGGTGATGGCAGATGGGGTCTCCACTAAAGAATATGGACATTGAACGCTGCCCACCCTCCCCCACAAACACACAGCTAGAAATGCCAGATGGGTGCTGCTCAAATGTTACCTTCCCAGGGGCTGAGGTGTGTGTGTGTGTGTGTGTGTGTGTGTGTGTGTGTGTGTGTGTGTGTGTGTGTGTGTGTGTGTGTGTTACCGGTGGACTAACAATTGGCTGCTGCTTTATTTTCCTCAGGTCAAGCAAAGGACCAGGTGCGCGCTCACCTGCATGACTGCAGGTAGGTCATCCCCACTTCGCCTTAGCTGAAAGTTCCCTCACCCCAGGTAGAGCACTTCACTCTGAGCTTGGTCAAGGGCAGGTGCCCTTGGCCCCCCAAGAGAACATAGCCTCTTTTTTTATTTTCTGCTTCCTTGCTAAGCCAGACTCAAAATCCACCCCCATTCACAACCTCCATTTCTGCAGGAGAGCTGTCATGCCTCAATGCTACACCTGAATAAAGAGTCCTATAGCGACCAAGTCCAGCCTTTTTCTTTCTCCTCCATTTGTCCTAGCATATGGTGCTGAAACCCAGGAGAGGAAACGTGAAACAGGAATAACTTGAGTCCTCTTCACAGAGAGGCTACTCACCTCCTGGCTACTTCTCACTGAGCCTTTTGCTACCCTCCCTCTCTTTCCAAGGCCTCTCACTTAAGTGGTAGAGCCCCTGCTTACCAAGGGGCTCGAGTTCAAATCGCAATAGTTCTCCTCTCCCCATTAAGTGTTCCTAACAAAGGAATGGGCCTAGTTCCCCAGCCCTGATTTTCCTGTCCCCATCACACTGCTCACCACTTGACATCTCTGTGTCCTACGTGATATCTGTTAACTGTCTATCCCTCTAGATAGAAGCTTCGTGAGTACGCTTTTACCTAGGCCATTTCCCTGGCATCTAGAAGAGGGATTGACTTAATAGCACAGTGAAATATGGACAGATGGCTTAATAGCATAGTGAAATATGGATACTGGGTCTAACTGGTGCCTTCTTGGTGGATGATGGGGGCTTACCACTTCCCTAACTGACTCCCTAGGTGATAGGTGCCTGAATTCCTAGAAGCAGATGGGCAGGGACTTGAACAACAGGCTCCTGGAACAGCCAGACCTGTATCATGAGTCCCTTTGAACTTCTAGTACTCCTGTAGGCCTGCCCCCTTGACCATGACACTATTTAGGCCCCTACCAGCTCAGCTGCCATTTTTTTTGGGGGGGGGTCATGGGGCTTGAACTCTAGGCCTGGGCACTGTACCTGCGCTTTTTAGCTCAAGGCTACTGCCCTACCCCTGGAGCCACACCACTCCTCCAGGTTTTCTAGTGGTTATTTGGTGATAAGAGTCTCATGGACTTCATTGCCTAGGCTGGCTTTGAATGGTGATCCTCAGATCTCAGCTTCCTGAGTAGCTAGGATTACAGGCGTGAACCACTGTGTCCTGCTCAGCAGCCATTTCTGTACCATGCCTCATGTTTCCTGACTCTCCCCAGCTCACCATGGCATCCTTCTTCAGCTCTCTATTAGAGCTGATCTGCTTTGTTGAGACTGTTTTCTACTCTTTCTTTAATCTACTACTTGCATGGCTCAGTTTCCTAACAGTATTAAGTACATTTGAGACTACAAGTTTTGTTTTGTTTTTCCAGAGCTGGGAATCGAACTCAGGGCCTTGCACTTGCCAGTCAAGGGCTCTTCCGCTGAGCCAAATCCCTGATGAAGCTACAAGTTTTTTTGGGACATGGGTTCATTCACAGTTGCTGGTTTTCTAATAAAGATTCCCAAATCAAGAACCTCTCAAAACGTGGCTTCTTTATATTTCATGATCAAATTTATTCATTTTGGTGACACTGGGGCCTTCACTTTCCCAACTTGTTTACTCTGGTGAGTTACCATTTGAGTCATGCTTTCAGCCTGATTTTGGAGGGTCATTTTTGGAGGGTCATTTTGGAGATGGAGTCTCACAGACTTATCAGCCCAAGCTGGCCTCAAACAGAATCCTTCAGATTTTATGCTCCTGAGTAGCTAGGATTATAAATATGAGCCTTATACCACACCAAAATAATTTTCTCCATTCATCGGTTGATTCTTGGGTTTCTTCTCTTTCTTGTGAATACTGGTATGAATGTATATGTACAAAATCTGTTTGAATAACTGCTTTCAACTCTTTTGGCTATATACCCATATAATCGATGTTCTATTTTCAAACATTTACTTACTGCAAGCAGCAGGGGCTTGAACTCAGGGTCTTACATTCTCAATGGACTTTTTTGCCCACTGATGACATTCTGACACTTGAACCGTACCTTGTGAGTTACAGTTTTCTGTTCTGGTTGCCTCTGTGCTTTGATACTCAGCTCTCAGCCACAGGAGTAGCTAGGATTATAGGTTTGCACCACCAGTACCATGCTAATTTTTTTTTTTGAAGCATGACTATATTGCTTTTCATAGTGGTTGTATCCTTTTCTTCTTCTATAAACTAGGAACTTGAAAGGTAAGAGTTTTGTTTGGCATGTAGTACTTTAAAAATATTCATCAATAGCTGGGTGTAGTGGCTCAAGCCTGTAATCTTAGTTACTCAGGAAGCTGAGATCTGAGGATCAAGGTTCAAAGTCAGCCCAGGCACAAAATGACCTGAGACTCTTATCTTCATTTAACCTCTAGAAAATGGGAAGTGGGGCCTGGCTCAGCGTAGGGCAGTAGCCTTGAGCTGAAGAGCTCAGGGACAGTGCCCCTGTGAGTTCAAGCCCCATGACCTACAAAAAAAAAAAATCATCAGTGACTAGAAGGAAATATGCCAGTTTTTTTTTTTTTCCTTAAAGTGGATTTTCAGCTTTTACTCTTAAATAGCAACTGATGGAGAAAGGCTGTTTCTGTGGGTAGGTGGGCTAGGTGCTCTGGCGGGTTCATCGTTTTTCTCATAAGCCTGCTTTATTTATCCGTGCATTATTGATGTGTAATTTGTCATTTCTCCTTGGTAGCAGCCAATAAGGCACGGTGCCAGTCCCTTTAGGATCTTTCAATTATGCTGCTATGACTGTAATCTTAGGCAGTTTTTGGAGCCAACCAGTCTCCCAGCAGTATGAAGGGAACAGATAACGACAGTAGAGGAGATGCGATTAAGTATAATTAAGGGGCCCAGAGGCGATAAAGTGCCTAACTTTAATCTAGCCATGTTTATTGTCTACGAGGGCCTACAGCCATCTAACCTAGACATGCAGACGAGGCCCACGCCTACTCAAAGGGTTCCAGGCAGAAGGAATCACTTGTAGGGATGGCACAGAAAGAGAGGAGCGTCCGAATCTGCGAAGGGCCAGTGACAGAAACGGTGAGGTGAAGGTTAAGTCAAGGTCACGTCATTGAACTGACCGTTAGCCCCAGACAGCAAAGGCGGGCACCCTCGCCGAGCCCCAGAGAAGACCAGAAGTCAAACTAAATTGTTCCTGACTTCTCCTAGGTGGCTGCCAGCTCCCGGCGGCTCTCGGTGACCACGGACCGCGCAATGGCAGCATGACCCACACACTTACAAAGGACACAGGGGGAAAAAGCCTCGGCGCCCCAACCGGAACACAGACGGATCGCCGCTGACGCCCCCTAACGGCCGGCGAGGGCGAGGCTGAGGCCGGAAGGCCGCCGCACCGGAAGCGACGGCTGCTTCCGGCGAAGGCCAAAGGAGCGAGAGACGTAGAGGGCGCGTCCCGAAGGTCTGGAGAGCGGATCCAGCACGCTGAGCGACACGACGACGCACGCCGTCCGCCCTCGCGCAGGCGCAGGTCTAGAGCATAGACAAATGTGTACGCGAGGACGCGCGCGTGCGCCCCCGTCTCCCGCGTCTGTTTCCAGGGTAAATACCTTTTGGACCCATAACTTGTCTTTGTCTGAACTACAACTCCCAGCATGCCTCGCCGTACATGGCGACAGTCACTGGTTTGTCAGGATAGGACAACGAAAGACTCAGGTGACCATGACGTGCCTAAAGAAAAAAACTTCTGAATACGCTGTTTGAGCGCCTGCCTCACAGGAGCCCCAGTGGCCTAATGGATAAGGCATTGGCCTCCTAAGCCAGGGATTGTGGGTTCGAGTCCCATCTGGGGTGGTGCCAGCGTTTTTTTTATTTTTCATCGTTATATGAAAACTTTTGTCAATCTTTCCAGGTTCTACTTCTCTTAAATAGGAAGAATAGTGTATGTGGTTCGATCAGCTGTTGGGATGGGTTTTGTCAGAGTCCGGTGGCCCCAATTCCTTCACTGGAACCACAGACCTCCAAAGGCTGCAGAGGGGTCGGTCAGGATGAGTTCTGACCTCCTTCCCAGAGGTTATCTTCTCCTGGTGTTCCTGTCGAATCCACACCTCCCGAAAGCTCCCGCTGGGTCCACCTCTGACTCGGCGCTCGCCCAAAGCAGCCCAGACCACAAAGGACCTTTTTCCTTCAACCCGCCCTCGCAGGCTTCGGAAGACCCGGTACCCAGCTGCACTCGGCTTTCGCCTGGTTTCCCCTCCACTCGTGAGGGCGCCGCTCGGCGTTCGACTCGACTTCCTCCCGTGAACCGGGAAGTGCAAGCGTGCTGCCGCGCCGTCGGCGGCGGGCGGGCCGTACCGCGGCCGTCCGCGCCAAGCGGGGAGGGTGCTGGCAGCGTTGGCCAAGGGCGCCGTTGGGCTCCGGGCTCGCGAGAGGACGGCAGCATGGCGGCCTTAGGATCCCCGGCGCGCACGTTGCGAGGCCTTCTGCGGGAGCTGCGCTACCTGAACGCGGCCACGGGGCGGCCGTATCGCGACACCGCGGCCTACCGGTACCTGGTGAAGACGTTCCGCGCACACCGGGTACGGCGCCGTCCCGGGAAGGGAGGCGCGGGCCGAGGGGGGGCCGGGGCGCAGGCCTGCGGGCCGAGGCTGGACCTCGCCGGTAACCCACGCCGCGGCGCGCGCGCGGCCGCCGTCGCCGCCGGGGAGCTTCATTGGCTGCGGGGCGGTGGCCGTGGGGGGCGGTGGAGTCGGCGGGACGGCGGAGGCGGGGCGGGAGAGTGAAGACGCCCCCTCCCGGCGGGGCTGGGTCCTCGGGGTTGGAGCCAGGGCCCCTTTGGGTGGCTAATGGATGTAGGGTCTGACGTGCTCTCCTGGACCGGCCGTCCTCGTACCGCGACGCCCACCTCGCAGCCTCCTGAGTAGCATTCTAGCTACTCTAGGCCTCCCGCGCCTGACCGAGGCGCACTTGTTAGGGCTGTAAGCATCATTAACGGGGTGGGGTGGTTCTTAGCTTCTGTTAGATCTCTTGTACCGTTAGTAACACACTGGTACCCCGTAGATCGATTCTGCACTGCAGTGAGGCCGTGCTATTCCATAAAGCATTTACTGTGTGACCAGACCCTGAGACTGTTCTAGGGAAATCTCAGGCTGGTAGGCACCCCTCTTAGGCAAGAGCGTGAAACAGGGTCTCCTTTTTAAGTGGGACCGACGAGGCACAAAACAAGGAGTGAAAAAAAGAAAACCGTCTGTGATTTAGGTTATCAGGCTCCCCAGTAAATCCTCACACTTGGTTGCTACTTTCGGAGTGAAGGATCTGGCTTGTGAACATACGCTGGAGAGTCAGTCCTGGGGCTTCAGCGAAGGAAACCTAAGCCTTTGAGCAGTGTGGGAACAGGAAGCGTCCTCATCTTTTAAATTTCTGCGTCACCCGCCTTACAACTAAAATCCACTTAATCTAAAAAAGTCACAATGTTAGGGACCTTATGCTGGGAACTTAGGCCAAATACCTTCAGTCCTAAAGCTTGGGGTTCATGCACCTAATGATGGAACACTTGAGTACTGTGTATGGGTATGTGATAGTCGTTAAGGAAGGCCTTCAAGGAAGACCTTAAGCTGGAAACCTGGAATTGGTTAAGTGTATGTAAGTAAATGCCCCTTAGGCTCCTGCCGGTCAGCAGCGATGGCTTGTTCGTTTCAACACCTTTATAAAGCAGAAGGCTCAGTAACTAAGGAAGAATGGCAAGGGCATGTCAGTTTTTTGTCTGGCCTTTCAATTTTACTGCCTTGGTTTAGCTGCTAAACTTGCATAGTTATAAGAGATTTTAGAAAGGTTTTTGTTTTTGTGGATTTTTTTTTTTCCTGAAGAGGATCTAAACAAGGAGCAGTCACCATATACAAATGGTTAGGCTACAATGTATACAAGACAGAGTACTAGTCTGCAACAACAGAGTCCAATGATGCTTATGAAAGGGAAGCACTTTGCAGGGACACTGAGAAGAAACCCATCATACCATTACCTCATCTTGTGAGGCCTGAAGAAGTATAACCATAGGCAGAAGTTCCAGATGTTTGTTTTATTTTCAGTGGATGACCTTGGAGCTCTATTAGGAGAAAAGTAACCATTTAGGTCTAAAAAAACGTCAATACAGGATAAAACTCATTGTTTTCAGTTTCAACAGACTACATATTTGTTGTAATATTCAATCAAGAAGGCAGCTAGATCAAGAGAAAACCTTATTGCACGATCATGGTTCCCAGTATACAGTGTATGCCTGTCTCCACTCTTCTAAATTCTGTTCTTTAGAAGCACATTTAACACTTAACATGTATAAGTGTATCATTTAAGGGATGCATAATAATAGTTTGTCCAACTAAAAGAGCTTGAAGCTTAAGTATGGTGAGGTTCAGGAAGTTGAGGTAGGTGGTAGAAGAGAGGAAGGTAAGCTTTATTCTAAGTGTAATGGGACTCCCATTCTTTTTTTCTTTTTCTTTTTTTTGCCAGTCCTGGGCTTGATCTCAGGGCCTGAGCACTGTTCTTGGACTTTCCTCAAGGCTAGCACTCTACCACTTGTGCCATAGCACCCTTCATAGCACTGATTCTGAGGAATCGAACATGGGTGTTCGTGCAAGCACTCTACCACTAGGCCAAACTCCCAGACCTCATTCTAAAATTTTTAAGGAGGTGGCCTGATTGTTGCCTTTGAATGAAAGGCTTGGCCATGGCTCTGAAATTCCTCTGGAAATCATGCTAAAAATTCCAGTTTGAGAATGGAGGGCAAGAATTGAGCACTTGCTTAGCAGATATTAGTCTGTATACTTAATCCTGGATTATATTCCCAATTTAGGAAAAATAAAACTAGTAATATTACTCTGGAATGTATATATATAGAGAGAGTGAGAGTAGCTTCCATTTTCTTTTGGCTCAGTGCTAACTGAAAAAAAAAATCTATGCCCATTTTCTTTATGCTTTCCTTAGGAAAAGGAATTCATTGTCGGGTGTGGTGGCTCACGTCTGTAATCCTAGCTACTCTGGAGACTGAGATCTGAGGGTTGAGGTTCAAAGCCAGCCCAGGCACAAAAGACCATGAGACTCTTACCTCTGATTAATCACTAGAAAATGGGAAGTAGAGCTGTAGCTCCAGGGGTAGGGTGGTAGCCTTGAGCTGGAGAGCTCAGGGACAGCATCCAGGCCCCAAAGTTCAAGCCCCATGACCCACTCCCCCCCCCCAAAAAAAAAAAAAACAGTACAAAGAAAAAAGAATTCTGCTAAGGAATGTTCCTTTTTTTTCTTTTATCGAGATTGCAGTTTTCTGTGTCTTTTTCTCTTTACTCTGTCTTGCTAACCTTTTTCTCTTGACTCTGTGACTCAGGCTCATTATTCCTATCAAAATTTTCTTTATCATCTGTATATGTGATCTTACCTGAAAGAAATGGATTTTATACACTGTATAACTGATACAGGCCAGCAACAATAACAAAAAAGAAATGGGTATTATCCTTTGTTAATGATGTTATCTCATGAATTTCTGATTGTTAAAGAGAATAATTTGAGCTGTGTTCTGGTGGCTCACACTTGTTATTGCTAGTTACTTAGGAGAAAAAATTATGTGGTTCTATTTCCAGAATACCAGCAAAAAGCTGGACTGGAGGTATGGCTCAAGTGATAAGAGCACCAATTAAACAAGCAAGCTGAGCAGAAACCTGGTCTTAAGTTCAAACCCTGGTGCCAAAAAAACCCACAAAAGACCAATTTGGTTAGAGTTGTTGAGTGTCACTTTTTTTTTTTTTTTTGCCAGTCCTGGGCTTGAGCTCAGGGCCTGAGCACTGTCCTTGGACTTTCTCAAGGCTAGAGCTCTACCACTTGAGCCTCAGCACCACTTCCGGCTTTTTGCTATGTATGTGGTACCGAGGAATCGAACCCAGGTCTTCATGCACGCTAGGCAAGCACTTTAACCACTAGGCCAAACTCCCGGACCCTGAGTGTCACTTTTATGCAAGTAGAATCACAGTTGTAGGTCTTAGATTTTGTTGTTGTTGGTCGTGGGGCTTGAACTGGCCCGGGTGCCATCCCTGAGCTTATCAGCTCAGGGCTATTGCCCTGCCCCAAGCCTGGGTGTTGTCCCTAAGCTCTTCAGCTCAAGGCTACTGCCCAACCCCTGGAGCCACAGGGCCACTTCCTGTTTTCTAGTGGTTAATTAGAGATAAGAGTCTCTGTCTTGTCTTTAGTGCCCAGGCTGGCTTTGAACCGTGATTCTCAGAAATTAGCCTTCTGAATAGATAGGGTTACAGGCATGAGCCTGGCCAGGTTTTAGATTTTAACTTTATTAATGGACTTCTAATTCATAAATTCCCCCATTCTGTATGCATCCTTATAGTTTATGTCCCTTCCCACAACCTCAGAACCCTTTTTATTGTTTGTGCTTGTTCTGGGGCTTGAATTCTGGGCCTGGGCATTGGCCCTGAGTTTTGTTGCTCAAGACTAGTATTCTACCACTTGAGCTAGAACTCCAGTTCCATTTCTGGTTTTTTGGCAGTTAACTGGAGATAAGAGTCTCACAGACTTTTCCTGCCATGGCTGGCTTTGAATTGAGATGCTCAGATCTCATCCTTCTGAAAATAATTATAGGAGTGAGCCACTGGCACCTGGCTAAAACCCTGACCTTTTTTTTGGCACTATCCCAGAGCTTCTTTTGCTCAAGGCTAGCACTCTTCCAAGTAAGGTTTATCTGGTACTGAGGAATCAAACCCAGGGCTTCATGCATGCTAGGCAAGCACCTTACCACTAAGCCATATTCCCAGCCCAAACCCTAACTTCTGAGGTGATTGTATTATACTTTATCTTGAAATTAAATATGATGAACATTTGTGGTAGTTCAGAACTCTGGAATGGATATGGGGTTTCTAGCATTTTAGTCAGTAGAATCCACCTTTTTCAAGTAGATATGAAGAACAACTTTAGTCAGGTGCCTTTGGCTCATACCTGTAATTCTAGCTATTAAGGAGGCTGAGATCTGAGAATCTTGGTTTAAAAAAAGCCAGCCTGGGCAGGAAAGTATGCAAGACTATATGCAGTTAACTGCCAGAAAACTAGAAGTGGTCTTGTGGTTCAAAATGGTATAGTGCTAGCCTTGAGCAAAAATAGCTCAGGGATAATGGGCAGGCCCTGAGTTCGAGCCTCACAACCAACAAAAAAGGGAAAAATAGCAACTTTAATATAAACATACACATAACGGGGCCAGGAGTTTGGCCTAGTGGTAGAGAGCTTGCCTAGCATGCACGAAGATCTGGGTTTGATTCCTTGGTACCACATACATAGAAAAAACCCGAAGTGGTGCTGAGGCTCAAGTGGTAGAGTTCTAGCCTTGAGAAAATCCAAGGACAGTGCTCAGGCCCTGAGCTTAAGCCCAGGACTGGCAAAAAAAAACAAAAACAAAAACCCAAAAAACCAATACTTGTATATAATCTTAATTTTGTTATCTGGGAACAAAGCTATTATTATTATTATTATTATTATTTAACAGTTCTGGGACTTGAATTCCGGGCCTGGGCACTCATCCCTGTGCTTTTTTCTTTTGCTCAAGAATAGCACTTTACCATCTTGAGCCATAGTGCCACTTCCAGCTTTTTCTGTCTGTGTGGTACTGGAGAGTCAAACCCAGGACTTCATGCATGCTAGGCAAGCACTCTACCACCAAGCCACATTCCCAGCCTCAAAGCTATTTTTTTTTTCAGACAAAATTAAGATTTTGATTTATAACCAAGCTCACAGAAATACAACGCAGATCTTAATTTCTTTGAATGGGAGAGAATCTTATATTTCCTAAGCAACAAAAAATCCTTCTGATTAAACTGGAGGTCAGATTCCCTAATGAACAATTATAGATGCATCAATAAATGTACACATTTTTATTTTCTCTGTGCAGATTATTTTCTAGAGAAAGCTTGTTAACTTTGGGACTGCGGTATTAACAAAAACTACCTGACCTTACTCCCACTCTAGGTCACCAGTGAGAAGCTGTGCAGAGCCCAACATGAACTTCATTTCCAAGCTGCCACTTATCTCTGCCTCTTGCGCAGCATCCGGGAGCATGTGGCCCTTCATCAGGAATTTCATGGCAAGGGTGAACGCTCCGTGGAGGAGTCTGCTGGTTTGGTGGGTCTCCAGTTGCCCCGTCAGCCTGGAGGGAAGGGCTGGGAGCCATGAACATCAAGAGATTCCTGAGGTGTTAACTTTGAGAATTTAATCGTTTCTATCAATATGTATTTATCATTAAATTGTTTTTTGTTTAAGTTTATAAATTTTCTCTATACTTTTGTTGACTGGTGGAAATTTCTTCTTTACTGTTTGTTTACTAACCTTCTTACACTAGGATTAATGTTTTTGATGCATTTTTAAAAACTTAGTTCAGGTGTTTTAAATTTTGAAATATACACTTATTAACAATTTAAATGGCAGTCTGGGAGTTTGGCCTACTGGTAGAGTGCTTACCTAGCATGCACGAAGACCTGGGTTTGATTCCTCACTACCACAAACAGAAAAAAGCTGGAAGTGGTGCTGTGGCTCAAGTGGTAGAGCTCTAGCCTTGAGAAAGCCCAAGGACAGTGCCTAGGCCATGAGTTCAAGGCCCAAGACTGGCAAAAAATAAATAATGTAAGTGGCATAAACAAAAATAAAAGCATATTTCCCTTACTCTTCTCATTTCCAGGTAGTTACCATTATTAATAGTTTGATGGGCATTTTTCCACATATTTTCTATGCATCCACAAACACAACATTACATATACATGTCTACATACACATATATACTATATAAAAATGTACAAGTATGATATGTTAAGGTCCTGGCAGGAAACAGGTAGCTCACTCAAATAAGGTTATTAAGTGTTAAAGAGTTACATAAAGATGTAGGCTGAATTAAATAAGGTCAAGTTGGTGAGGGGAACTAGGTCTGACAGGTCTGACAAGCCCTGGCCCTACGAGTAAGTCCACAGATCAATCACAGTCCACAGGGACAAGGAGAGAGAGCGAGAGCAAGAGAGAGAGAGATTGAAGGATTGAAGGCGGGGGACTGGTCAGATTACTTCTGCAACTCTGTCTGGGCAAATAGCATGGGCTTCAGTTTTACTTTCTTCTCTTCACATTCTGTCAGACAATACTTGCTATTTCTGCAATAGTGTTAATCACTTCTTTCCCTCTCTATCTTCATTGCCTTTGCTCTAATTCAAGCACTGATAATTCCTGCCTGAATTACTCTCCTAAAGTGGTCTCTTTCCTTTAAATATCTTTAATTCATCCTACCCAAAAGTATTTTCTCTTTTTGTAAACTGTCATTTTTATATGTGGGCTCCTGTAGGGGTCAATTATTTTCCTGGCCAAAAGAAACAACGTAGGGCCGGGAGTTTGGCCTAGTGGTTAAAGTGCTTGCCTAGCATGCATGAAGACCCGGGTTCGATTCCTCGGTACCACATACATAGAAAAAAGCCGGAAGTGGTGCTGAGGCTCAAGTGGTAGAGTTCTAGCCTTGAGAAAGTCCAAGGACCGTGCTCAGGCCCTGAGCTCAAGCCCAGGACTGGCAAAAAAAAAAAAAAAAAAGAAACAAGGTAGCCTCTCGCCCCCCCCCCCCCCCCCTGTGGTCAGAGTCAGAGTGTGGGCTCTGTCCCTGAACTCTTCAGCTCAAGGCTACGACTCTACCCTTGAGTCCAGCCCCACATACTTCCCGTTTTCTGGAGGTTAGATGGAGATAGAGTCTCAGGTCCTTTTGTGCTCAGGCTGGCTCTGAACCTTGATCCTCAGATCTGAGCCTCCTGAGTAGCTAGGATTACAGGCATGAGCCACTACGCTCTTGGCTTTTTTTTTTTTTTGGGGGGGGGGGGTGCTGGAGCTTGAAATCAGGGTCTGAGCACTGTCCTTGGACATTTTTTTGCTCAAGGCTAGTGCTATGCCACTTGAGCCACAGCAACATTTCTATGTATGGGGTACTGAGGAATCAAACTTGGGTCATCTTTGTGCATACGAGGCACTCTACTACTAGACCATGCTCCCAGCCCTGGATGTATTTCTCTTTAAGACTCAATCAAGGCTAGAGCTTCCACTTGAGCCACAGCACCACTTCCAGCTTTCTAGCTAGGATTACAAGCGTGAGCCTCCTTGCCTGGCTTAAATTATATCTTGATGAAACTTTTTGGAAGTTCTCAAAGTGTAGTAAATATCATTAAATACATTCAATTTGTAAAGAGAAGATATAGGAGCTAAAAAAGCATGAGATAGGCAGCATAGTTTTTAATTTTATTATTGTTATGATAAATATAGTGCACAGAGGGTAGTTTCTAAAAGAAGAGCCTTGAGCATATTTAACTGCTACTCAGAGAATCTTCTGAGTAAACATCTGAAGAAGAGCCTGGTGTCCATGGCTCACACCTGTAATCCTCACTACTCAGGAGGCTGAGATTTCAGGATTGTGCTTCAAAGCCAGCTTCCTCAAGGCTAGCACTCTACCACTTGAGCCATAGCACCACTTCTGGCTTTTTCTATGTGGTATTGAGGAATCAAAGTATTGTGCCCAGAAACTTGAAGCCCCCCCCCCCCCCCCTGATAGCCAGAGACCAAAGATCAATGCAAATTGCAATGAGTCGTTTATTGACGAGCTGGAGCACAGGTCTCTGCGCACTGATAGTCGAGTGCAGACCAGAGGCCCCGAGCACAAGATTACAGCCCCTTTTATACATTTTTTGGTAGGGGGAAGGCCCCAGCAAGTAATAGCAACAAATCAATACACCACACGGGAAATTTATACTATAATTCCATTAAATGATTGGTGCAATACAAAGCAGGAAAGGGGTCGTGGCTAATCACTGGTCAGTCTAGCTGGCTGTCATTTTAGGAGGATGGTTTTATGCCAGATATGAGTCTAGGGGGATCTCCATGGTAACGGATTTGTGATTGGTTGACATCTGCCCTAGTTTGCTGGCCCTTACAAGTCCGACCTTGCAGGTACCAGATGGCTACTATCTCTAGCTCCCGGCTTGGAATGTGTATACTCCTTACTACAGTGTAGCTCAGTCTGGGAACCAAGGACAAATGGATGGTTGTAGATTAGCCACAAGGACAGCAGTTGCATTTCTCAGGGTTTTAGCAAGCAGATATACAGAAGCAGAAAGGCAAGTTAAGGAAATACAAGTATAACCATCCAAATGAATACAAGCATGAAAATACAAATGGCTAACATAGGTTTATAGGAAATATATAGATATTTTCTATGCTCCTCAAAAGCTGGGTTTTGTTGCATGCTAGGCAAGCTCTCTTACCACTAGACCAAACTCCCCGTCCCTTCTTGCATTCTTAAAAAGTTAAAAATGTTCTTTAATGATCAGGAGGGTGACCTAGTGGTAGAGTGCTTGCCTACCATGCATGAAGCCCTGGGTTCGATTCCACAGTACCACATACATAGAAAATACCAGAAATGGTGGTGTTGCTCAAGTGGCAGAGCACTAGCCTTGAGCAAAAAATATTCAAGGAGCTGGGCTCAGTGGCTCATGCCCGTAATCGTAGCTAATCAGGAGGCTGAGGAACTGAGGATCGTGGTTCAAAGCTAGCCCAAACACTAAGTCCAAGAGACCCTTATCTCTAATTACCAGAAAACCAGAAGTGGGGCTGTGGCTCCAGGAGTAGGGCGGTAGTCTTGAGCTGTAGAGTGTAGGTAGTCGACCACCCTACCCTTGAGCCTAGCCCCACTTCCCATTTTCTAGAGGTTAATTGGAAATAAGCATCTCAGGCCCTTTTGTTCCTGTGCTTCTGTTATTTATCCTCTGTATAAGTTTATCCTCTCTACAGATATCAATGGATTTATTTTCTCTGGAACTGAGGATGTTTCTATTTTGAACATGTGAAAAGAACCAGATGTCTCCCTAGGGCCACCTGTGGCTCAAGCACATAGTCCTAGTGACTCAAAAGGCTGCCTAGTATGCTTGATGCCCTGGCTTCAATTCCTCAGTATCACATAAACAGAAAAAGCTGAAAGTGGCACTGTCTGGCTCAAATGGTAGAGTGTTAGTTAGCCTGAGCCAAAGAAGCTCAAGGACAGTGCCCAGCCCCTGAGTTCAAGCCTAAGGGCTTGAAAAAAAAAAAAAAGCTGGAAGTGGAGCTGTGGCTCAAGTGGTAAAGCACTAGCATTGAGCAAGAAAGCTCACTGATGGCACCTAGGCCCTGCAGCATATACACTCTCCATTTAACCACTAGAAAAACAGAAGTAACACTGTGGCTCCAGGGAAGGGCAGTACCTTTGAGCTGAAGAACTCAGGGACAGCACCTAGGCCCAGAGTTCAAGACCCACAACCGACAAAAAAAAAAAAAAAAAAGATGATTTTTACAGTATTTTTTCCTTTTATTTTTCTCAGTCATGTGCTTGAACTCAGGGCCTGGGCATTGTCCCTGAGCTTCTTTTGCTCAAGGCTAGCATTTTACTACTTGAGTCACAGCACCACTTCTGGTTTTTCTGTGTGTGTGGTTCCCAGGAATTGAACCCAGGGATTTGTGCCACATTCCTAGTCGAATGCTAGCCGGATGTTAACTTTTCATCCTTTTTGTATTAGCTAGGAATCAAGTCCTAATGCACATATAATTATTAGACTGCCTTTTTTTTTATGTTGGGCCTAAACCTCATACTTTTTTTTTTTTCCAGTCCTGGGCTTGGACTCAGGGCATGAGCACTGTCCTTGTCCTTGTCAAGGCTGGGGCTCTAGCACTTGAGTCACAGCTCCACTTCTGGCTTTTTCTATGTATGTGGTACTGAGGAATCGAACCTGGGTCTTCGTGTATGCTAGTCAAGCACTGTACCACTAGGCCAAACTCCGGGTCCCTAAACCGATACTCCTTTTTTCCCCCCCACTCTGGGCCGTTGCTCTACCATTTCAACTTCAACTCTGCACGCCTGGCTTTTTGGTGAGTAACTGGAAATAGTCTCAAGGACTTTCCTGTGCCTCTGACTTCGAACCTGGATCTCCTGTCTCTGCTTCCTGAGCCAACAAGCACTCGGCCCTGCCGCTTGGGAGGGGAATTAAGTTTACAATTTTTGTAGAGCGCCCGGCCTGGCTGTTTTGCCCTCGCAAACGTGCTTGTCAAGGGGAGAATCGACCGAAGGTCCCCCGAGTCAAGCCCGGTTTGGTGCACCGAGCGAGGGGCAGCCCGGCGGCCGGTGTCCAGGACCGGAGTTCCGAGAACGCCGGTGAGTTTTCACAGACGCCAAGAGGGGCTGCTATCTTCGCATCGTTCCAACCGGCAACAATGGGTCGGAACGGATGGGGGGCCGGGCGCCCCGGTAGGGCGCTGACCCCGAGACCCGTCCGCTCGTTAGCGGGGGAAGGAACCCCAGCAAGCTACCGACACAGCCGACGGCCCGCACTGCCGGGCACGGGCGCTACTTACTTGGACTCGGGCTGCCCTCGGGCATTTGGGTCGTTAGGATCTGGACCCCGGCGTGAAGCCGGGCGCCGCGCTAGGCTCAGGACAGCGCGGACTGCGGCTTAGCTAAGCGCCCGGGGGCAGATCCCACGCAGGGGACGGTTGAAGGACGTGTTCTCGCGAGAGCTGGGGGCTGGGGCGGACGCCGCCCGCGTGCACGAGCGGGAGAGCCGTTAGGGTGGAACCCTCCCTGGCGGGCGGGCGGAGCGCAGACAGTTGGACGCCTGTTGGTGGAGGCCCCGCGGGAAACGACGCAGCGCGAAGAGCGTGCGCGCTCCCGCCGCGGCGACGGTGGTGGCGAGCGGCGTCAGAGTTTGGAGGGGGGGGCTGACGGCTTCTGGAGGGTGGCGGTGTTGGAAGCAAGAGCTTGCTTATCCCGTTGTCGCTCCTGTCCGGGAGGCGGACGGAGAGCGAGGGCGCGAGGGTGGCTTTCGGGGGCCACCGTTTTCCGCGTCCACGTCGTCGTGAAGAGCGCAGCCCGGACTCTCCCGCGACCCCTCCAGCTCCCCTTCAGCACGCCTTGAGGCGGCGGCGGCCACCGAGACCGCATCACACCTCCCCAACCCTACTCTTCCTCCCCCTCCCCGCCCGACCGGGCCCGGTCTGCGCCCCACCCCCGCCCGTCCTCCCGCTACGCCGCCGCCGCCGCCATGTCGGCGCAGGCCCAGATGCGCGCTATGCTGGACCAGTTGATGGGCACCTCCCGGGACGGTAAGTCTCTGCCAGAGCCCTGGGGGTGGGGGAGGGGACGGGGCCGGTGCCGGCGGCGGCGGCGGCGGTAGCCGCCCCTGAAGGGGGTCTGGGGGCCCAACGGGGCGCGCGCCCGTGGCGAGTGAGGGGCTCGTAGATTGGTAACACGAGGTCCCGGGCTCCCGTCCCGTCCAATCAGAGCTTGGCAGGCGGGTTTGGGGGCGGCGACTACTCGGATTGGCGGGAACGGCTGCCAATGGGGCGAGGCGGGGCCTGGGGGCTGAAAGGAGAGTTTGTGCTTTCACTGTCGACTTGACCGGGGTGGCTAGGCCCGCGTCTCTCTCGCGTAGTCGGGCGGCCGGTTTTGTCGCTGGTTAGGGTACTTGCGGAATGCTGATGCTTCTGCACCCGGATTTAGTTCCTTAACGCGGGCCTCTGGAATGGTCCCTCGCGACAGCTCCCAACAGAATCTGGAGGGGGGGAGGACTCCCCCTCCCCCGGCTTTCCTGGGTGTGGAGGAGCTTTTGCACTAGCCGGATTCTAGAGATGCTCAGACGTGTCCCACACCGTCTACCATTTTGGTGGAAAATCTGACCCACACCATGGTTTCCCGAAGTGGGTGTGTTTGGCCCCATTTTGTGGAAGGAAAAGTGTTAGGGCCTCTTTTTCCTAGAGACCTCCATTTTGTTAGACAGTTTAATAGAGGCTTTGTTCAGCAAATAATGACAAATCGTACATGTTCTCCAAAGAGAACCATTTTGGAAATTCGATGCCAAGCAAACCAGAATTGAGGGAAACAAGAGGCCTTTTAGGTACTTAGGTGGAATCTGTGGAAAGCCACTACGTGCTGTATCATATCTTTTGTTGTGAAGAGAATTTCTAAATGGAATGATAGATGGTGGGTTTTTTTTTTTTTTTGGCATGAAGATCAAATACTAACATGGAGGAAAAGGTCTGGTTAAGTACTTAAAAACGAAGCAAAATCGTTGATCTGTGTTGCTTGTTCAGACAAATGATTTCTTAGTCCTTTAAGTACTTTTTTTTTTCTTGACAACTTCTTTCAATTGTTTTGACTTAGGAGATGACAGCCTTAAATTTAGATAACAGTTGGTGTTTATTTGAGTACTTTACAATAAAGTATGTGACAAGATAAACCCAAGTCTTTTTAGACGTGCATATTTATAATGACGTTTCAGTATTAATGGATCACTTTTAACAAAAACCCTGCTTGAGAACTGTTCATTGAACATACACACAGATGTAGATGCAAACCTATTTGTTGTGCGTGGAGGAGGGAAAGATTTGGAAGAGTCAGTTCTATTTGTGTAGTAAACCCTTGAAAGTTAACATTTAAAAATGTCACTAGAAGGCTGGGGATGTAGTACATTGGTAGAGCTCTTGCCTAGGTGCAATCAAAGTTCCAGGTTTCCATCTCCAGTAATCACCCCCCTTCCCCAGCTAATGGAAAACTGTTTTACCATTTTTACATTTAGGTAGGATGGTTGCATCATACCTGCAGCTTGTCTTATTTTGTGCCCTTTCAACATGCGAGAGGGAATTGGGGAAGGACTTCATCCAGGATCTTAACAGGACAATGTTGTAATTATAGAAGCCATTTAAGGTCTATTTTATATGATTCTTTTAATCCTGATGATGCCATTTTTAATATTTTCTGCATAGATTGTTTGCTCTTACTGTTCTGGCTGGGTAGTTGGATTAAGCTCATTGTTACCTGGTGAATTTCTGAACTAGGCAACTCTAGTATTGCAAAGCTGAACGTATATCTACATATACATATATATATATGTAGATACGTGTATCTACATATATATATACATATATATTTCTGAAGTCCAGTAGAAAGTTGAATTAGAATTTGTATTTTTAAAAAATTTGTTACTGGATTATTATTTTTAAAATTTTGGCCTTCAAGCCTCAAGGATTTATGAATTAACTTTTATGAGTTTAGACTTAGTGTTTAGTTGAAATGATCAGTTTTTCATTGCTGTATTGGTTTATAAGAAATATGTCACTTTCAAAGAAAATAATTGAATTTTTTAGATATTCAAATCAGTTCTTTTGTGTACATGAGAGAAGAATCCTTACTGGAGATTTAATAAACTTACATATTTTATTTCATAATTCAGAGCCTTTAAATAATTAGGGTATTCTTTTTTTAGCATACAGCTAATTTCAAGTTATCCAGGGATAGGTGAATATGGATGCTCACTGAATAACCCCATGTAATTTGAAACATATAATGGGAAACCTTGTATTGAACACAAGAGCAGCTTACAGGGAAGGATGTTTGGGTGTCTTTGGCACTAAGAGTTGGAAATGAGGGACTCGAAATGGGAAAGATGGAAAAGGTAGGTGGGGGATATTAAAAGAAGCTCTGTTTTTTTGTTTTTGTTTTTAATTTTGTTCGTAGGTTATGGGGCTTGAACTCTGATTTTGGGTGCTGTCTCTGAGCTCTTCAGCTCAAGGCTAGCACTATACCACAGCCACAGTGCCATTTCTGGTTTTCTGGTGGATAAGAGTCTCATGGACTTGCAATACTTTCAGTGCTCTGGCTGGCTTTGAATGGTGATCCTCACATCTCAGTCTCCTGAGTAGGATTACAGGAGTGAGCCACTGGTGTCTGGCTAAAGTTCTGGTTTTTGTTTTTTTTTTTCTTTTTTTAATCCCAGGGACTATAAAGCAACCGCTGTCTTTTTGGGTAGTAGGGCCCAAGGTGGTAATAGTTTTCTCAACTTTCAGTGTTCTGTGTGTGAAAGAGTATGTGGTGGTACAGGTATCCTGGGGTGCTGGGAAAATGTTCTTCCTCTTCAGTAAGATTTCTTCCCTTAGGGTGGGGAGTTTACCCTAGTGGTAGAGTGCTTGCCTAGCATGCACAAAGACCAGAGTTCAATTCCTGGGTACCACATGCTTAAGAAAAAAAAGATTTCTTCCTTTTCCCTTCCCAACAGATTTTAATTAAGTCCCTTTTAAACTCCTTGGAGATTTGTTATTTAAATATGCCTTATTTTGAATTACTTAAATCAGCTGATCATGTAGATACCCCAACTTGATTGGAGTCATCAGGAACAGGAATTATGGTGGCAGGGAAATGGAGAGGTAATTTTTAAATCCCTGGGCACTATCAGATCAGTCCTGGGTGAGTGGTTAAAGTGGGGTGTTTGGACAATCAGAGGGCAATATCATGGTGCTGGGAGGTTGGGAAGAGGGATGACCAGGAGGTGGGAGAAGAATGCATAAGGGAGGTGGGAGGGCCAAAGACAAACTTTGCCTTCTTTGCAATTTTGCCTAGGGCCCTGGTGGTGGCAACCGCCTGTGTGCCACTGAAAATCGTGCCGATGCCTGGCATACTGCATAAATGGAAGCAGGGTACCGCGTGAGTTGAAACATTGGTCACACTATATAAAGTTTGTATATGTGAATCAGTGTAACTCATACCCATGTAACTGGGGGTCTGACTGTATTTGGATTTTTCTGATAAGGAATCATGGGCTAAGGAAAAGAGCACTGGGCTGAGACTCAGGAGACCTGGTCTCTAATTATAATCTTGGGTAAGTCACATAACCTTCTTTGCCTCAAGTTTAATCTGTAGTTTGTAAGATGGGAAACCAGATAATTTCCTTTGTTATTCTAAAAAATGTTGGAAAGAAAATATAAAGATTTTCAAGTGGGAGGAATCATAACCATACTAATTATTAGTTTTTTATTTTCTCTTAGGTTTAAGATTCATTACATTTTGTAAGTACCTTTCTGTTTTAGTTATTGATTAGCATTAATAGAGGAAAGAAAATTTGTTTTCCCTGAACATATTCCATTTGGTAGTGAGAAATAGCTAAGCCACACAAAAAATATGAAATGTTTTGAGAATTGTTTATGTGATAGTTGAAGGAAACTAGTGCCCTCATGTAGATTGTGATCATTTTGACGAGGCTGGATTAGTTCCTAAACTCTCCATTAGCAAGCATAGTTTAATTACTATAATCAATCTATGTTCCTGATTCTAGAAATGCCTGGGAAAGTGCAGGGTAGAGGAGTTAAACAAAACTAAGGTGTGTGTGTTGCCTGGGCCTCACGCATACTATACCAGCGGACTACTCCTTTTGCCTTAGGATGTGGATTTAGAAACTAAGAAGTAGCAAGATTGTTTTTAGGGCTTCATAACTCTTAATTGCTTGAAATGGAACCAGAAATGACAGTGTGCCCTTAAAAATCCACCTATAGATTAAGAATATAGCATTAAAGCTGTTAGATAATAGTGATTGTTTAAAGCTGTATACAATACTTCCTCAGTCAGTAGAGATTATTCATCGTTATAGCCCTCCTGACTACTACTCAGTTACATTGTGCATGGTTGTTTTATGAAATGCAAAATGGAAAGATTATTCATCTTAGGAGTAGGAAAATGCAGTTTAGCAAGGAACTTGCCTGATTTTAAAATCAGTTTAGTGATACCTAAACTTTATAATTTGTTGGCCAATGTAATATTTTTGTCCTTGTAAAAAAATGATTGAGTCAATTGAAGTAGTGTTTTCTTCAGTGGATTTTTCTCTTGATTAAGCCATCTTGATTGTATTCTGTGTTCTTTGACTCATCATCAACATTAAATACATTTTCTCTTAATTTTTTGTCTTTAACATAATAAACCATATTTATTTCTTGGTCAATTGTAAGCCATTTTTAAAATTCCAGTTGTATCATTCATTTTAAGTGAAGGAGGCGGAACCTTTAATATACAGGCACTCATTTTTAGTATACAGGGTATACCTTGGTCTAGAACTTGTAAGTTCTTGAACATAAGGCTAAACAGTTTCTCTGAGTTTATCACTTAATTTTGTCATTGTTTCAGTCATATCTGAAACATTGAGAGCTCTTAGTATTGCATAGTAAATCAAAGTTTTTCATCCTGTTCTGCACTGCAGGCCAGAAGACAATACTTTATAGAATGCTATGTTATCTTTATAAAATGCTATGTTAGCATTCCTGAACTAAGTTGTGATTCTAAGGCATAATTTCAGGTTAAAAATATATTGGATAAAAATGAAATTTATTTTGTGTATCTGTTTAAGGTCTGTAAGTGGCAAATAAATGCTTTGTACTGGGTGAGATAGCATGTGAGAACATAGTGGTGGCTCATAACTGTAATCTTAGCTACTCAGGAGACTTGAGTTCTGAAGATGGAGGTTTGAGGCCAGCTTGGAGTGATTTTCATGTTCAAGATGGAGAATTAAAAGACAAGTATTTGTCTTGGGGTATGCTTAGGATTAGTGAGTCAGTGTTCTGTAGCAGATGTTTCTTATAAGCATTGTAGTTTGAAATTACTAAAGGTTCAGATAAGCAGTGAAATTGAAGAAGGCAGATTAAAACTGCAGGAGGCATACAAACCCTCAGCCTAATTTTAATTAAGTTCTAAAATCTAAGTGCCAGTGATTGTATATAGAGATTCCCTTCTTGAATACTTGTTTGTTAAACATGTCATTTGGAATATGATGTAAAAATCAATGTTAATAAATTCTTTAAATAAAAAAACTGCAGTGGGAAAGATTAGATAAATGAAATAGTTGCTACTTAAGAATGAACTTTCAGTGGGGTGCCTGTAGCTCATGTCTGTAGCTTGAGGCCGAGATCTGAGGATTGCAATTTGAAGCCAGTCCTTCATGGCAAGAAAATCCATGAGACAACTACATCCAATTAACCACGTAAGAAAAGCCGGAAGTAGAACTGTGGCTCAAGTGTGGTAGAACACTAGCCCTCAGTAAAAATGCTCATGAACAGCGCCCAGGCTCTGAGTTCAAGCTCCAAGACTTGGAAGGGGGAAAAAGAACATGAATAAGATGCCAAGTTAGGTGTGGAGGCTCATACCTGTGATTCTAGCTACTGAAGTAGGAAATGGATCTGGAGGAACTGTGGTTGGAGATCAGCTGGGGCACAAAGTTGAGGCTCTTACCTTAATAAACTGGTGCTTGTCATTCCACCTACTTTGGAGGCTAAATGGAAGGCTTAAGTGGTAGAGTAGCGGCAGTTATAAGGCCCTTAGTTCAAATCCCAATAGTGGAAAAAAAAAAAAGATTCCAAAACTGGTATGCTGGTGCATTCTCAGGATAGAGAGTTCTAGGTTGGCCTAGACTGCAGAAAGTGAGTTTTTAAATTTCTGACAGAAATCTTACGATTTCAGCACCTGTGGAAAAATTCTGTTTCTCCTTGGGTATTTACCTATTTTGAGATGGGCTCTGCTATGTTGCCTAGGTAAATTAGTCTTGAATTCCTGGCTCAGGTGATCCTTCCAGGTCAGCCCTCTCAGTAACTAGGACTGTAGGCAATATAGCTCTTGTTCCTTTATTTTATTTTAGATTCTCTTGTTCTAGCAGCTGCTATGGTAGAAATTGGAAGATGAGGCAAAATAGATGCATCAATTTTGTAAGATTATTGAGAATGCAGAGAAAAGTATCTTGTTTAATCTCTGAAATTGTGTATCGCATTGTTTCTATTTTAACTGAATAACTTAGGGCTTTTTGTAAAGTCAAAGGAAGCCCAGTGCCAGTGGCTCGTAGTTGTAATCCTGCCTATGCAGGAAACAATGATCTGAGGATCATGATCAAAGCCAACTCAGGTAGGAAAGTCCATGAGACATTTTTTTTTTTGTGGGTCGTGGGGCTTGAACTCTGGGCCTCGGTGCTGTCCCTGTGGTCCTGGGCTTTGTCCCTGAGCTCTTAAGCTCAAGGCTACCGCTCTACCCCTGGAGCTACAGCCCTGCTTCCCATTTTCTGGAGATTAATTGGAGATAAGAGTCTGTCATTCTTTGTGGCTGAGGCTGGTTTGAACCTTGATCACCCTCCTGGGTAGGTAGGATTACAGGCATGAGCCACCACACCTGACCCTGACCCTCCGTGAGGCCCTTAACTTCCAATTCACCACCAAAAAGCTGGAAGTAGAACAGTGGGCTCAAGTGCCAGCCTTGAGCAAAAAAAAAAAAAAACAGGAGACAGTTCTTAGGCTCTGATAGTACCTAGCCTCAATACTGGCACGAGAAATAAGTGTAAGTCAAAGAGTCGAAGGAATCAGAAAGTCATTGTCTATAGTTGTCTATAGTTCAGTCAGCTGAATGTCATTTTTAGCTATTTTCATTGGCCAGAAAATTTTTTTTGGGGGGGGGCAGGCCTGGGCACTGTCCTTGGACACTTTTTGCTCCAGGCTAGCGCTCTGCCACTTGAGCCACAGTGCCACTTCCTGCTCTCCCCCCTTTTGTTATTTGTTATTATAAAGGTGGTGTAAAGAGGGGTTACATCAATGAGTATATCTCTTTTTGGACAGTGTCACCCCTTCCCTCACTCCGTTTTTCCTTCCCATCCCTACCTGCAAGTTGTGCAGTTCATTTTCAGCATAGTGTCTGGTGAATACCACTGCTTCATTTGTTCACCTTTTGCCAGCTCTTTTTTTTTTTTGCCTGTCCTGGGGCTTGAACTTGCCTTGGACCACTGTCAGTGGGCTTTTCTCAAGACTAATGATCTACCACTTGAGCCATAGCATGACTTCCAGCTTTCTCTGTGTATGCAGTATGGGGGAATTGAACCCAGAGCTTCCTGCATGGTAGGCAGGCATTCTATCACTAGGCCATGTTTCTGGGGCAGCCCCCCCCCACTTTTTTTCTTTTTGTTGGCTATGGGGCTTGAACTCATGGCCTAGGCACTGTCCCTGAGCAATTGGAAATGGAGGCCAGCAATGTGTTTTAAGAAGCCCTCTAAACTCTATTACAAAAAAAAAAAAAAAAAAAAAAGCTACCTAAGTGATTTGATGTCATTGAAAGTTTGAAAAACACTGTTCTAGATAAATGTTTTTCACCCTTTTTTCCTCCCTGTACTGGATTTTTTTTTTGCCAATCCTGGGACCTGGACTCAGGACCTGAGCTTTCTCAAAGCTAGCACTCTACCACTTGACCACAGCGTCATTTCTGGCTTTTTCTGTGATGTTGTGGTACCAGGGAATTGAACCCAGGGTTTTATGTATTGTAGGCAGGCACTCTGCCACTAGGCTACCCTCTAGGCTTCCTTGTACTGGATTTTGAACTCAATGCCTCATGCTTGCTAGGCTGATACTTTACCACACTAGCCATACCTCCAGCTGTCCATTTTGGAAATACTGTCTAGGAAACTTTCCTGCCGGGTCTGGCTCTGAACAGTCGTCCTCTAGATCTCAGTCTCCCTAGTAGCTAGGATTAAAGGAGTGAGCCTACCAGCGCCTACCTGGCTTCACCTTAATTTTTTTATTTGGTCATTCACTTTAATTTTTTTATTTTGGTCAAGTAACTTTCTAAAAAATTAACTTAAAATTTAAAATGTAGATTGTCATCATAAAATAAAGTGCAATGAAAACAAAATAATGTTTTATAAAAATTGACTTGTCACCTAATACTTTGCACACTAAAAGTTAAATCTGACAAGTATATTAAATAGATACTATAGTTAAATAGGAATTTATTTCTTGATATCCATGATAAATCTTTATTGAGTAATGTCTTGTTGATGAAATCATAGTGATATCCCAAATCATATTTTGAAAAATAGTGTTCTAGGTATTGGTATGAGAGAGAAGATGCTTGTATCTGAATATACTCAAGACTCTTAGGGTAGAAATGACTGGTCAGAACTATAAGGTATTGCTAGAGAATTCTTTCTAGATATACAGGGTGAAATTGACTCATTTAGCTTCACTTTTCACAGCCTCTTAGTTTTTCAGTCCATGAGGGATTAATTCTGCAGGATATCGTTAATTAATTGCACAGTAATAATGTGAAAAGAGAGCCCTAAAATAGAAATTCTGAAGATAGTATAATTCTGAACTTTGGATAGCAGAACACACCGGAGCATGCTTGCTAGGAGAGAGTGTATTGACTTCAGAGTTTTTGGAACCATGTGTTAGTATTCTGAGAAATATCTCTGTTTAGTTAGTTTGCCTCTTGGTGTTAGAGGGGAATGTTCCCCCTCACTGCTGTTTAGTATGTGTTTATTGGTTGATATGCTTTAGAGTATAGCAATTATTGAGAGTAACAAAGTCTTATTATTTTTCTTAGTATCCCAAATTGGTGAGTTATTTCAGTCACTCATTTTCTTCTTTCCTCTTTGCCTTTTGAAATTATTTGCTTCTGTTCTCTTTTTACCCTGTACTTAAATAATCCTGAAATCCACCCCCCCCCCCAAAAAAAAAATCTAGTGGGGATTTTTTTTCCTCCCTCTCTTTTCCTGATCTGGGACTTGGGCACTATCCTGAGCAAATTTTGCTCAAAGTGATCACTCTACCACTCTACCAACTCAGGAGGCTGAGTTTCTTCCCCTTGTTGGCTTTGAACAGTGATCCTGAGATCTCAGCCTCCTGAATAGCTAGAGTTAAAGGTGTGAGCTATCGGTGCCCTGCAACAGTCTTTTATTTTATTTTATTATTATTATATTTTGTGTGTGGGTAATAGGGCTTAACTCTGGGACTGGGTGATGTCCCTGAGCTCTTCAGCTCAAGGCTACCACCCTACCCCTGGGCCTGGGCATTGTCCCTGAGCTCTTCAGCTCAAGGCTACCACCCTACCTTTTGAGCCACAGCCCCACTTCCTGTTTTATAGTGATTAATTGGAGGTAAGAGTCTTACAGTGGGTCTTTAGTGCCCCACTGGCTTTGAACTGCAGTCCTCAGACCTCAGCCTCCTGATTAGCTAGGATTACAGGCATGAGCCACTGGGTGTCAGTTGATTATTTTTAAGTGATAGCCTGCTACTTCTGATACTGAAGGTTATAGACAAATCTGATTTTGAATGTTTCATAAAGTGCAAAGGACAAGCGCCTATATGAATGCACAAATGGTACTTTGCATATTTTTGTCAGATTTTAAAGAGAATAGCATTACAAATAAAGTTATATACTCTTTTACAGTACAAATCTCTATAGAGATAGCCCTTGTGAATTGGTATTTTTATTGTAACTATTCTGCTGCATATCGTAGCTAATTTAAGGTTCATGTCTCCTTCATGGTAATCTGTTGTTCATTTTAACTTTATCATTAGGTTGTCTGTCTCCTGTGTCTTTTGATATTCTTGTTTCTTCCCCCTTATTTGTTGCTTATTTGTTGGTGTTAGATTTGAAGAGGCTTTTCTTGGCTTATTTTTAGCTCCACCAGCTGAAGAGATTGTCTTTTTTTTTTTAATTTTATTTTTTAAAGTACTCAAATGGTGTTGGTTATTCTTATTCTGGTCAAAGATGACTTTTCAGCTGGGTGTATTGGTACACACTTGGGAGGCGGAAGAGTTGGGAGATGGAGTTAGCCCAGGCTAACCTGGGCTATAAAGTGAGACTGTCTCAAAACAAAGCAAGAATGTTTTCATTACTTCTAATTTTGTATCTAGAAAATTCTGGATGATTGAAGGCACCAGATAAACCAGAGTATGAGTACTACTATATTAGAATTGCAGCTCTGCAAGTAAGTATTGAAATATATGTAGCAGACTGCCAACTTTTTGTATGTCATATCTTAAATTCTGTATAAACTACTTTTAGGACTCCAGTATTGTTTGAACTATTAAGGCTTTTCTAATGCATCTCAAATCCAAGAAGTAATTTTGACAGATTTCTTAAAGCAATCCTCTTAGAAATAATATGATGTTGATCCCTGACAATTGCTAAGACCCTTCTTTGTATATTGAGAGAAGCTATGTTTGAGTGAAAGCATAAAATAAAAGCCTTGCTTTAGCATCTCTGTTCTCACATTTCCATCATTACTCTTCTGTTAACTCCTTTTTTTTTTTTTTTTTTTTTTTTTGGTGGGTCATGGGCTTGAACTTGTCCTGGGTGCTATCCCTGAGCTCTTCAGCTCAAGGCTACTGCCCTACCCTTGAGCCAAACCTGGTTTTTTAGAAGTTAATTGGAGATAAGAGTCTCAGTTCCTTTTGTGCCCATGCTGGCTTTGAATCTTGATCCTCAGATCTCAGCCTCCTGAATAGCTAGGATTATAGGCTTGAGCCACCACACCTGGTTTTAACTCTTAAGAGATGCTACAAGTTTTCTCTACTACTACCAAGATTGTTTCCTAGTCTCCCTCCATCCCCACCCCGTTCACCTCCCCTGCCTCTGTTTTTACTGCTAGTACTGGAGATGGAACTCAAATCTGGGTACTGTCTCTGAGCTCCTTTTACTCTACCATTTGAGCCACAAACTCCACTTCCAGTTTTTTTTTTTTTTTGGTAGTTTATTGAAGATAGGAGTCTATACCAGTAAGCCATACTGGTGTACACATATAATCCTACACTTGTGAACCTGAGACAGGATAATCCTGAGTTCCAGGTTGGGCTGAGTTCCAGGTTGAACATGCATAGCAAGTTCAAGGCCAGCCTGGATCACAATGTGTTACCCTGTCTCAAAGAAAAAAAATAGAGTTTAACTACAGAAGGTTCATGTAGATGAATTCTAAAGGAACAACAAAGGTAGGTGGAAGAAGTGTGAGAAGGGTGTAATGATATAAAAGTGATCAGGTGGCTCCCTAGTTTATATGTGAAGACCCAAAAATTTACTTGTGTATTTCCTTTTTCTTTTTTTTTTTTTTTTGTTAGTTGTAGGGCTTGAACTCTGGGCCTGGGCGCTGTCCCTGAGCTCTTTTGCTCAGGGCTCTCTCTCTACTACTTGGAGCCACAGCGCCATTTCCAGTTTTCTGGTGGTTAATTGAAGAGTCTCATGAACTTTTTGTGTGCCCTGGCTGACTTTGAACCATGATCCTCAGATCCCAGCCTCCTGAGTAGCTAGGATTACAGGTGTAAGCCACTAGCACCCAGCAAGTTGGCAGCTTCCCCCCACCCCCACTAATGTTAATCTGTTTATTTTTACTTTTCTTTCTGTTCCTTTCTCCAGCACCTTGGCAGCTTTTATCAAAAGGAATAGTGATAGGAGAGAACAGGTTTCTATACTTGTGGACTGTAGGTCTCAGGAAACAAGGTTTAAGTTTACAATTCTACCCTTCTCTTTCTAGCTGTCTACCTTTCCTTTTTACTAAGAAGTATAGATATTTAGAAGGAAAGGTCCCGTCCTGACCCAGTCAAACTGTCTACTTGGAGGAGTAGGGGTTGTTTGTCATACTAGAAAATGGAAGGTCTTGGCCTTTTTCCCCCCATTATAGATGTGGGGGTGTTTCTATTGCTTTGTGTACTGTTGCATTCTCTTCCTTCTTTTGTTTTCCTAGGCTGAGCTCTGAGTTAAATAAATTGCTTTTATAAATTGCCTGCCATTAATGCCTGATAATTTGCAGTAAGATAGGATGCTGCGTACCATTAAATATGTCAAATATTACAAATTTTTAAAGATTTTTGAAATTACTATACTAAACTCAGTTCACTTTTGCTTAGCCTTTACAGTTGATCACATAGCATGGTCATCTACTCACAGCTTAAAAAAATACAGTGAGCATCGGAGAGAATGGGTAAAGTAAAATTTTGATGTTTTTAAAATAGCACCTAAATCTTATGAAAGTTGATTTGGTTTGCTGTTTGTGTGGGAGGGTGGGTGAGATAAGGGGGAGAGGGTTGGGTATTTGGAAAATAGCATGCACAATGTCAGATACCACCCAGAATAAGGTTTTGTGTTACTAATAAAAATTGATGTATAAGTCAGTTTTGAAAAGGAAGTACTGAGAGTTATAATGGAGTTTTTTTTTTTTTTCACGAAAGACTGAAAGGGCTTTTGAGAATAGTAGTATTGAGTACATCTTAAAACAGTTTTCTTTTTAAAGTGGCCTGCTCATATTCCCTGTGTGAAACTTAACTTCAAGTTCTTTAATTGATGAAAAACCTGTGCAGAAATAGTATACATTTCATCTCAACTATTCTGAAATAAAGAGTATAATTTAAAACACCTGTGAAGAAAGAAGAGCAAAAGAAGATGATGAAAAAGTTGTAACTTTGAAAATGGTTGCTTGATAAGAAGTATTAATCTAAGTGAGGTGTTGTGGCTCACACCTGTAATTCTAGCTACTCAGGAAGCTGAGATCTGAGGATCAAGGTTCAAAGCCAGCCCAGGCACAAAAGGAACTGAGACTCTTATCTCCAATTAACCTCTAGAAAAGGAAAGTGGGGCTTGGCTCAAGGGTAGGGTGGTAGCCTAGAGCTGAAGAGTTTAGGAACAGTGTCCAGACCAGGTTCAAGCCCCATGACCCACCCAAAAAACACAAAAAACAAAAAAAAACGAAGTATTAATCTAACTTTCGGTTCTTCGATTCAAATGAAAAACCCTTTGCTTGCCAAAGTTCTAAATCAAATACTTAGTTCTAAAAACTTGGCATTGTAGTTATATACAGAGCCTAATTATTTTAGAGGTTGAAGAACACAGAGCCTTCTATGTTTTTAAGGGTAGGGCATTTTGTTGCTGTTGACTTGATGTGATCTCTGTTCCATTACTTCAAAAAATTGACGACATAAAATTTTACTTGAAATGGTATTCTGGCTCCAACCTTGCTATTCCCATGCATGAAGCTATTTATTTGCCAAATGTGATTTACTTAGTGTTCCCCAAACTTCATGCCTTTGTGAGCATTGTGAAAAATATTCCAGTCTGGAATGTTCTTTTTCTTTGCCCTAAATCTTATCGGTATTTCAGGTTTTGGCTTCTGCTTGTTGTGTTAATGTCTTCCTAACCACCCCAGTCTTTGGTGGTCATTCTGGTCTTATAATTCCTAAGTACCTACTTGAAACACCTGTTTGGCACTTAGATGATGCTACCTTGTATTATTTATATGTCCTATTTCTGTAGCAAATTCATGGGCTCCTTGAGAATAGATTGCTTACATTAGGCACTTTGTAACTCCATTGCCTAGGGCAGGATAGGTTACTAACAGACTTGACTCTGTGATTTGGATCCAGTTTCAGTGCAACAGAGCACTTTTCCCACTTACTTGTTTTAAGATGTGAGAGAAAATGTATTGGAGGAATTGTTTCATGTAGTTTGCATTGATTTTTTTTTTTGGTCGATTGGACTTGAACTCTGGGCCCAGGAGCTGTCCCTGAGATCTTCAGCTCACGACTACTGCCCTACCCCTTGAGCCATAGTGCCACTTCCAGTTTTTTGGTGGTTAATTGGAGATAAGTCTCATAGTCTTTAGTGCAGGCTGGCTTTGAATCTTCATCCTCAGATCTTAGCCTCCTGGATAGCTAGAATTGCAGGTGTGAGCCACTGCGCCTGGCTAATTTGCATTAATTTTGTATAAATATATGAACAGGAAACCCAAACTACACAGAATTCATAATTTTTTGTGTTATAAAGAGATTTTTCCTCTCTTTGTAGACTTCTTTCCTTCTTTTTTTTCTTCTTTTTTTAATGGGTGCTATTTTACCTAGTTTCTTTTGGAAAACATGGTTTGGGCCAGATAATCATGACAAAAGCCAAAATTACCTATATATATATATATATATTTTAAAATTTTTCATCATATTATACTTTTATGACATAAGTTCATATTTCTAAAAACCTGTATGAGTATGTGGCCAAACTTCTGCAAAACAGTACAGTTAAGTGCTTTAAATAGAACTTTAAAGATATTAATAAAAGATCCTCACTTGCTAGTCTCTCTGGTTATTTCTGTATCTCAAAAACAGATTTCAACAATGGCTGATATTGGGTAACTGTATTAGTTGTGTTTGTTACAGTTATCAAAGAGCACCTGTTCATTAACAATGAGATTATTTTTAAAAATACTTTTGGTGTATATGAAATCTCTCTTTTTTTTTCTTCCAGCCCGGGCACTGTCCCTGAGCTGCCCAAGGCTAGTGCTCGTGCTCTACCACTTGAGCCATAGTGCTACTTCCACTTCTGGCTTTTTCTGTTTATGTGGTATTAAGGAATTGATCCCAGGGCTTTATGCATGCTAGGCAAGCACTGTACCCTTGAGCCCCATTCCCAGCCTGTTTTTTTTTGTTTTTTTTGTTTTTTGCCAGTCCTGGGCTTGAGCTCAGGGCCTGAGCATTGTCCTTGGATTTTTCTCAAGGCTAGAGCTCTAGCTCTTGAGCCTCAGCACCACTTCTGGCTTTTTTCTATGTATATGGCACCAAGGAATCGAACCTGGGTTTTCCTGCATGCATGCTAGGCAAGCACTCTACCACTAGTCCAAACTCCTGGCCCTGTTTTGTTTGTTTGTTTCAAAGACCATCAAGGCTACTATTTCCCATGTTCATTTGCAACTGTTCATATCTTATCTGATAGAACATCTTCAGGGCACAAAAGTCCCTATTGTTAGATTTAATGTGATTCCTTAGGCAAATAGGACCCCTATTAGATGAAATGTTTGATTAGCTAAAACTTCATAAATTTTAATTTTATTTTAAGGCTTATTTCATTGAGCTTTGAGATTAGCAGAGCACTGAAATGATACTGCTGTTGCATTACCAAAACATGTTTACATAGTAAGAGAAAGGTGAGGGAATTCCTAGATATGAACAATTGTTTTCCCTGTATTTAAAAATTATCACCCTTAAAGCTCTTAAATTAATTGGGGCACAGCTTTAAAATAAATTACTCTTCTTCTAGGAAGCAAAAAATCTCTACTATAATTTTGACATTCTGATTATGAGCTTATCATAGACCTAATCCTGACATGAGCTTGAGACACTCAACATTGATGAAACACACACACACACACACACACACATACACAGTTTTGCTTGCACTGGGGCTTGAATTCAGGGCCTTTTTTTTTCTTTCAATGCTGGTGCTCTACCATTTGAATCATACCTCCACTTTTTAGCCTTTTTTGCTTGTTAGTTAGGGAATTGAATCTTTGGGGTTTGTCTGCCTCGTCTGGTTTGGGACAGGGATCCCCAGATCTCAGTCTCCTGAATAGCTAGGATTACAGATGAGAGCTACTGTTGCCTAACGACATACTCTTTTTTTGCCTTTTCCTTCCTTCCTTCCTTCCTTCCTTCTTTCCTTTCTTCCTTCCTTCCTTCCTTCTGTCCTTCCTTCCTTCCTTCTTCCCCCACCCTCTCTCTTTCCTCTGCCTCCTCCTTCCTCCTCCTCTTCTTCTTTTTTTTTTTTTTTTTTTAAGTTCCAGTCTTGTGCTTGAACTTGGGGTTAAGTATTTGTCTCTGACCTTATTTGCTCAAGGCTAGTGCTTTGTCACTTGAGCCATAGCTGTTCTTCTGGCTTTTTGGTAGCTAATTGAAGATAAGAGTCTCACAGACTTTATTACCCAGTTGGCTTTGAACTGTGATCTTTAGATCTCAGTCCTTCTGAGTAGGATTATGCATGAGTCACTATCACCTGGCTTAGAACATGCTTTTTTGGGGGGAGTGGGTCTATTTATGGGGGGGCGGTTATGGGTCTAGAGCTCAGACCTAGTTGTGCCTGAGATCTTTTTTTGTTAATATCTAGTGCTCTACCACTTTGAGCCAGAGCCTCTTCCAGTTTTTTGGTGGTTAATGGGCTGGCTTTCAACTGTGACCCTGAGGTATCAGCCTCATGAGTAGCTAGGATTATAGGCATGAGTCATCAGCTCCTAGCTTATTGCATACTTTTTAAGGGAACTTTTTTTTTTGGATCTTACTTGGCCCAAGGGCCATCTTAACAACAGCTCTAGTCTTGGGCTTTTACTTATGGCCAGTCATAATCTTGTATGGGGTTATACTTGTTAAGTCAGTATTGTAAAAACAATAAAAATGGAAAAAATCCAAAACACCCTGATTTTGTTCACTTTTGTTTTCTATTCAAGAATCCTCACAGTCAACATGTACTTCTAGATGCTGTATTGAAATTGTTGGCAGAGTCTATTCTATACAAACTGAACAATCTGGCCCCTTGTTTTATTTGTAAAGGTTCAATGTATCTATGCCTGCCTACTTCAGTCTGCAAGGGAGTGTCAGAAAGGCCCCGCATTCGCCGAGCCGTGAGTTATTGCTAACTTTTCAGATGTGTTAATGAATGTGGAACAAAAGCAGTTGTGTTTAAAAGGAAAATAGGACCATCAAAGTAACTTTTTATTATAGTAGCAGGCTTGAACACTAGATAGGTTATCTACTAAAACCAAATGGTCTCTAGAAAACCTATTGTTGAACTGCTGTGAAGCTGTCATTCTAGCTATAATTTACTGTTCTTGACAAACATTATGTACCCTCATTGTCAAAGTGTTCTTTAAATCTTAGACAAAACAATTTGAACAACATCTTACCTCATAGTGTTTAGTTGAATTTAAGCTCTTCGATGTAAGGCCATTGGAGAGATAACATTTTAACCTTTTTTTGTTTTTAAATGCAGGAATACAAAACTTAAGACATCACATTACTGCTTAGATGAATTTTGGGGGTGCTCCAGGTGTCTTGTGAATTGTAGAGTCTCTTGGTTTGCTTCAACAGCTTTTGCTTCAGTAATTCACCAGTAGGTTTTCTTTCATTCAATGATAGACGTTTAAGGATAAAAGTAAAATACCTACATTTCTTAGGGCGATTCATTCTATATGTAGAGAAGAAACATCCTTAGTTTTTTCTTCTTTCTCCCAAGAGACTAAGCCATAAAATCCCAACATCTATATTTTGTAACTACATCAAATTTTACCTTTCTTTTTCTTAGTTACCATGAAGTTTTCACTAAATAGCCAGATTTAATAAGTAGGTTGGATTCTTCTTAGATTGTTGCTTAGGAGCTGTATTATTTTATATGAAGACAGGATGACTTAAAATATACCTAGTTTGGCAATATAGTACAGACTACATAAAACTTGGAGGTATGGAACCTTTTGGAGGCATTTAAAGTTAACATTTCTTTTAGGCAATGTGCCTTTGTTTGACTGGTGTGTAAGTCCTTCTTCCAGGTTTGTACGCTCTTAAACGCGCTATTCTACCCTCTCTAACTCCTCCCAGCAGCAAAAGGGAGACACTTCAGCTGGAACAAAATAGTGGAAGAAATGGCGTCTGGGGTTCAGTGGGGATTCGCAGTGTGTATGCAATGTTTGCAAGATTACTTTTTATGTTTTTAATTAATGTAAATAATTACAAAATAAATCAGTGCTTACTGTCAAGAAGGGGACATTATATACCAGTAGAAACTCTCTTAGTGGGTCTGCTGCAAGTTGCTTAACCTTGGGGGGATGGAGGGAGGTGGGGCTCAGTTTCCTCATTTGCAATATGAAGGAGTTGGACTTGATAATCTTTAAGGTCCATTCCTAATCTAAAATGCTATGCTTTTTTTTTGAAATATTCCTATTTAACAGAATGCATTGCTTTTCTACTTTGACTATATGAGTTACATATGAGTACACATACTGCAGCTGCATGTAAAGTAGTTTTTCTATAGGATGTTATATAAAAAACTAATCCCTCTTGGGCTGACTTATAAATGTATGTGTATAGCCACACATAAACACTAGTGATACTAGGACTTGCAGAAAATAAATACTTTCCATTTGTCTAACCTTGAATGTTATTAACTTTTCTATATTACAGGAGATACTACTCGTCAACGAATCAAATTCAGTGATGACAGAGTATGCAAGAGTCACCTTCTCAACTGTTGTCCCCATGATGTCCTTTCTGGAACTGTACGTATTTATCAAATCTATTATTTGATTACAAGCATATTACAGAAGTGATATACATGATGTGTCTTAATTTTTTTGTTAAAGTTGTCAGCAAGGATTTTTATTTTATTTTTTGTTGTGTCGTGGGACTTGAACGTGTCCTGGATGCTGTCCCTGAGCTCTTCAACTCAAGGCTATTGCCCTACCCTTGAGCCAAGCTCCTCTTCCCATTTTCTAGAAGTTAATTGGAGATAAGAGTCTCAAGTCCTTTTGTGCCCGGGCTGGCTTTGAACTTTGGTCCGCATATCTCAGCCTTCTGAGTAGGATTATTGGTGTAAGCCAGTACCCAGCTCAGCAAGAATGTTTTTAACATTTATCAGAGATTTGCATCCCTTATAGTTTATTCCAGTTTATGATTTAAATTTACAGTTATGGATGTATTACAGTACCAATTGTACTGTACAACCGAAGTTCTAGTTTCATAATTGTTTAAGTGTGTCAGAGCTGTTTTCTTTTTTTATAATTTATTAACATTGATTTTTACATCATATTTCAAATGACATGTTTAACAAGTATGCAAGAAGGGAATCTATATACAATCACTGGCACTTCGATTTTAGTAAGAACATAATTAAAATTAGGCAAGGTATTGTATGTCATAGATACATATTAATCTGTGTAATAAAACATTATGTCTATAGAGTCATAAATTATTATGTCTATGTAGTTGTATTTATATTGCCAATACCATGTCCATAGCATTGGGTACACAAATATTGAGTCATGCTGATTATTAAGGTATGCTGATTTGGAATATAGAAGCAGTTGGTACTGTGTAACATTTATATTTTCAGTTTGGAAACCTAGTAACCAGAATAGTTTAAAATTTTAGTATTTGTACATGTTTGTATAGATATTTGGAATCAATGAGGTAACCATCACTGAATATCTAAATACCTATAAGCTTATTTTGAGAGTAATGTCACAATTCAACTCCTTTTGTGCCTGGGCTGGCTTTGAACTTTGATCCTCAGATCTCAGCCTCCTGAGTAGGTAGGATTACAGATGTGAGCCACTGTACCCAGCTTTTTTTTTTTTTTTTTGAACTCAGGGCCTGAGCATTGTCCTTGCTTTTTTTTTCTGGATATGTGGTACTGAGGAATCAAACCCAGGGCTTTGTGCATGCTAGGCAAGCACTCTACTACTAGGCCATGCTACCAGCTGTCCTTACTTCAAACAAAAAGAAAATTTTGTTTTGCTTTTTTGTTCAAGGCTAATGCTCTACCACTTGTGTCACAGACCATTTCTGGCTTTTTCTGTGTACGTAGGAATCAAACCCAGTGCTTTGTGCATATTAGGCAAGCAGTCTACCACTAGGCCACACTCCCAGTCCCTCTTAATTTTCATTCTATGTAGAGATATTAGTTGATTATATAGTATTTAATTTAGAAGATAAAACACGATGATGAAGCTAATGGAATAAAGGATCCATTTAAATGCCTTACTTGGCTTTTGAATTTGGCTGTAATAATTACAGATGGTTTCCCTTCTCAGATGCACTTATTAGTGGGAAGGTAGTAGGATTAAACCTTGAGCTGGTTTTATTTCTTATTTATCATAAACTACTCTTGTGTTTTTCGAAACAGTGACTTTTCGTAGATAAAGATGTTGAAGTGAATAGCTTCTTCGTCTTTGATAGGTAGAGTTAAATTAAGGACATATTCCAAACAAAAATACCAAATCCCATGCAATAGGACTAGTTATCTCAGTTGAAACTATATTTTGTTAAAAGAGCCTCAACCAGATGAAGTGGCACACACCTGTAGTGCCAACTTGAGGCCAGCCTGGGCGTCTTAATGAAATTATTGTCTCAAAATAAGGGCTGGTGTGTAGCTCAGTGGTAGTGCACATGAGGTTATTCTCAAAAAAAAAAAAAATGGAGGGCTGGGAGTTTGGCCTAGTGGTTAAAGTGCTTGCCTAGCATGCACGAAGACCCGGGTTCGATTCCTCGGTACCACATACATAGATAAAAGCCAGAAGTGGTGCTGAGGCTCAAGTGGTAGAGCTCTAGCCTTGAGAAAGTCCAAGGACAGTGCTCAGGCCCTGAGCTCAAGCCCAGGACTGGCCAAAAAAAAAAAAAAAAAAAATGGAACCTTCTCCCATACATTTTTTTCTTACAATTTTTTTTTGGGGGGGGGGGGCGGGGGTGGGCCTGATTACTGTTCCTGAGTTGATTCTGCTTAAGACTAGTTAGTGTTCTGCCACTTGAGCCACAGCAGCACTTCTGGCTTTTTCTGTGTATATGGCACTGAAGAATCGAACCCAGGGCTTCATACAGGCTAGGCAAGCACTCTACCAACTAAGCCACATTTCTTTCCTCACACCTATCTTTTTGAGACAAGGTCTTTTTCTGTGTAGCATAAGCTGGTGATCCTCTAGGTTTGGCCTCAAAAATACTGGAATATCATGTGGTCTATTATTCATCATATTCAATAAAGAGGATGAATGATTGCTCTTGGACTCTTTCCCTCCCTCCCTCCCTCCCTCCCTCCCTCCCTCCCTCCCTCCCTCCCTCCTTCCTTCCTTCCTTCCTTCTTTCCTGAGCTCTTTAGCTCAAGACTACTGCTGTACCCCCTCTGGTTTTCTGGTGGTTAATTGGAATTAAGAGTCTCATGGATTTTTGTACCCCAGTAGGCTTTGAACCACGATCCTCGTATCTCAGCCTCCTGAGTAGCTAGGATTATAGACATGAAACACTGGTGCCCGGCTTGGAGTTTGTTTCTTATAAAACTTCCAGGTAGATTTAGAAGATTGTGTGGGCTGTGCAATAGTGTGTGCTCATACACACACACATGTTCTGTTATGAGCCATGTGGTTCTGGGACATGAACTCAGGACTAAACTCTCAGATTTTTTTTCTCTTGATAGCTGGCACTCCAACTTGAGTCACACCTTGAATACAATCTTTTGTGTATAAATATGTGTGCTGGTCTTGAGGCTTGAACTCAAGGCATGGTTGCTGTCCTTGAGCTCAGCTCAAGGGTAGTACTCTAGCACTTGAGCCACAGTTCCACATTCAGCTTTTTGACTGCTAATTGAAGATAAGAGTTTCATGTACTTTTCTGCTTCAGCTTGGCTGTGAACCGTAATCCTTAGATTTTAGCCAGCCCCCCCTCCCTTTTTTCCCCCTGTATTTTCTTTTTGTGGTACTGGGGATCAAACTCAGGAACTTGCACATTCTAGGCAAATGCTTTTCCACAGTGTTGCATTCCAACCCAGACCTTCTATGTGTGGCCACTTCTAGCTTTCTGCTATTTAATGGGAGTTACAAGGCTTATCTGTCCAGGATGAGAAATCTTTAGCTCTAGGCTACCACCCTACCCCTGGAGCCACAGCCCTACTTCCAGTTTTCTAGAAGTTAATTGGAGATAAAATCCTCATGTTCTAGTGCCTGGGCTGGCTTTGAACCAAGATCCTCAGATCTCAGCCTCCTGAGTAGCTAGGATTATAGGTGTGAGCCACCATGCCCAGCTCTTTCTCTCTTCCTCCCCCCACCCCCCCATTCTCTTTTTCTTTCTTTATTTCATTGTCTGGCTTGAACTTGGGCCAGGATGCTATCTGCAAGCTCTTCAACTCAAGCTAGCACTCTACCACTTGAGCCATAGTACCACTTCTGGTTTTCTGGGAGAGAGGGGTGTTTTAATTGGAGATTAGAGTCTCACGGACTTTCATGCCCTGGCTGGCCTTGAACCTTGATCCTCTGATGTCAGTTTCCTGAGTACCTTGGATTACAAGTGTGAGGCACCCAGTGCCCAGCTCTTTCTTTTCTTTCTTTTCTTTTTTTTTGCAGGATGTGTGGGTTGTGGGGCTTGAACTCTGAGTCTGGGTACTGTCCCTGAGCTATTCAGCCTAAGGCGACTGCCCAATCCCTTGAGCCACAGCCCCACTTCGGTTTTCTAGTGACTAATTGGAGATGAGTCTGACATTCTTTCTTACTTTTTCCTTTTTAAAAAAAAAATTTGCCTTTTTTGTTGTTGTTTTGCCAGTCCTAGGCTTGAGCTCAGGGCCTGAACATTGTCCTTGGACTTTCTCAAGGCTAGAGCTCAACCACTTGAGCCTCAGCACCACGTCAGCTTTTTTTCTATGTATGTGGTACCAAGGAATTGAACCTGGGTCTTCATGTATGCAAGCAAGCACTCAACCACTAGGCCAAACTCCTGGCCCGTAAAAATTGCAGTTTTAACACCACTGAAATAAGCATTTTAGCATGTATGATAGAAAAATACTCAATTAGTAGGGTTTTTGTTTTTTGTTTTTTTTTTCATTCCTGTAACTTGAGCTCAGGGCCTGGGCACTATCCTTCTGTTTTCTCAAGGCTAGTGTACTACCACTTGAGCTGCAGCACCACTTCTGGCTTTTTCTGTGTATGTGGTACTGAGGAACCGAACCTAGGGCTTCTTGCATGCTAGGCAAGCAATCTACCCCTAGGCCCATGCTCCTGGCTCTAATTAGTAGTTTTTTGTTTTTCCCCTTACTGGTATTGAGTTTTAAACTATAAGCACCTAAATTTTTACACTCAATTTGCTTACTTAGCTTGCTTGTTCAGTTAGTGCTCCTACCACATGGTATTTTTTGGAATCTCAAAAGTCTTTTCTGCCCATGGTGACTTCAAACTAAGAATCCTCCAGATCTTGACCTCTTAGTTTGGTAGGATAATATGCATGAGGCATTAACATCCCGTATTAGTATTTTTTTCTCATTTCATAAAAATGAGATCAGAAGGGACTGAGAGTTTGGCCTAGTGGTAGAGTGCTTATGCAGAGTTTTGAAGACTAGAGAATAGATTTTCATGAAGTTTTAGAGTTGTAGCTGGCCTTGGCTATGTAGGAAGATCCCATTTCAAAACCAAACCAAAAAAAAAAAATCATAAGAATAACCACAAGAAACAAATTCCCCTAAAATAAATGCTGCAATGTGACCATAATGTGAATCTTTATGACCCTTACTACTAAAGAGAGATGTTAATAATAGCTCATCCTACATATAAATAGCATGTAACAGCATAACTATGACCTCTTCGTTTCTTTGCTTTTTCATGCCCTGGCTGGCCTTGAACTGATCCTCAGATCTCAGCCTTCTGAGTACCTAGGATTACAGGTGTGAGCCACCAGAACCTGGCTCTTTTCTTTTTATTTCTTTCCTTTTCTTATTGGGGGTGGGGGGGGGGGCGGCTTGAACTCTGGGCCTGGGCACTGTCCCTGAGCTCTTCAGTTCAATACTGGGGCTTGAACTCAGTGCCTAGGCACTGTCCTGAGCTTGTTTTTCTTTTTCTTTTTTTTCCTCTGAAGGCTAATGCTTTTACTAATTGAGCACAGCTCTACTCCTGGCTTTTTTGGTGGCTGAAATGGAGATGAGTTGTATGGAATTTCTTGTCCAGGCTTGCTTTGAACCTCAAACCTCAGATCTCAGCTTCCTGGCTTACATATTTTTTCGGGCGGGGTGGTGGAAATTTCTCACTGATTACCTTTCATTAATGTGGCATTACTAGTTATTAAGATAGTAAGCAAAGCCAAGCACTAGCAGCTCATGTGTTATTTTAGCTACTCAGGAAGCTGAGAGTTAAGAATTGAGTATTTTTTTTGTTGTTGTGTTTTTGTTTTTGCCAGTCTAGAGACTTGAACTGAGGACCTGGGTACTCTCCTTTGGCTTTGTCAAGGCTAGAGCTCTACCACTTGAGCCACAACACCATTTTTTGCTTTTTTCTATGTATGTGGTACCGAGGAATCAAACCCGGGCCCTCGTGCATGCTAGGCAAGCACCTTACCACTAGGCTACACTCTCAGCCCTAAAGATTGCATTTTGAAGCCAGTCTGAGTAGACAAACCCTTGTCTTTAATTAGCTTAAAAAAAAAAAAAGCTGGATGGAGGTGTGGCTGTAGTCGTATAGCTCTGGGCTTAACCAAAAACATCCAGTTAGAGATAGGCCCTGAGTTCAAGTACATACTAATGGTATTGGGTGTGTGTGAGCCCACACGCACCCATACACACAAAGCAAAGTCAGAAGATGTATACGTGGAAATACATCAATAATAATAATAATAATAATAATAATAATAATAATAGTAGTAGTACTGCTATTGCAAGAATTTATTGCCATACTCAGCAAAATCAAAATAAGAACATGTCTGAGTTACAACTTTTTGTAAGAAACATGAATTTTCTTTTCTTTTTTTTTTTTTTTCAAGTATTGGAGTTTGACTTTTTTTTCTTTCTTTCTTTCTTTCTTTTTTTTTTTTTTTTTTTTTTTGAAGAATTGGGGTTTGAATTCAGGGCCTTCCCCTTGCTTGGCAGGCATTCATATTAATGCTTGAGTCATAACCTCCAGCCTTGGTTTTCTCTGGTTATTTTTGAGATAGTATCTTACTTTTTGCCTAGGATGATCTAGTCCATGACACTCATATTTATGATTGTCGCTGTGTACCTGGAATGGCATATGGCACAGATTATGCCCTTTGAGAATGGAATCTTGTTTTGTTTTGTTTTGTTTTACTTTCTGGGCTGTCCTGAAAACTCAAGATCTTTGCAGTCTCAGCCTCCCACATAGTTTAGGATGCTAGATGCACGTCACTATTCCCAGCTATGAGTTGAGAAGAAGTGGGGGGTTCTCTCAAGCAAGGCTCAAGCTTGGACTCAAACTGCAATTCTCTCTTACTAGTTAAACCCCTAGCTAGAATTATAGCCCTGAGCCACTAGCTTAAATATTTATTTATTTATTATCCTGGAACTGTATCTTGAACTCAAAGCCTTGTGCTCTTGTTTTTTTGTTTCTGTTTTTTGTTTTTGCTAGTTCCAGGGCTTGAACTCAGGGCCTGGGCACTGTCCTTGGACATTCTTTGTTCAAGGCTAGCACTCTGCCACTTGAGCCACGGTGCCACTTCTGGCTTTTTCTGTTTATCTGGTTCCAGGGAATCCAACCCAGGGCTTTGTGCTAGGTGAGCATGGGCCACACTTCGGCCCCTAATTTTTATTATTTTTTTTGCCAGTCCCAGGGCTTGAACTCGGGGCCTGAGTGCTGTCCCTAAGACTCTGTGCTCAAAACTAGTACTCTACCACTTGAGCCACAATGCCACCTACAGCCTTTTCTGAGTAAGCTATTAGAGATAAGAGTCTCAAGGACCTTCCTACCTGGGCAGGCTAGAAACCTCAGTTCTCAGATCTTAGTTTCTTGAGTAGCTAGGATTATAGGTATGAGCCACTGGTATGTATCTGTTCTTGTTTAAAAAATGATAAGTGACATGAATAGCTGTGTTTTAAAAGTATAATATTTTATATAAAATTGAAAAAAATGAAAATTATTCCAAAAGTGATGTACAGAGGTGTTATAATTACATGTCAGGTAAAGAATACACTCTTTTGGGGCCGGGAGTTTGGCCTCGTGGTAGAGTGCTTGCCTAGCATGCACGAAGACCCGGGTTCGATTCCTCAGTACCCCACATACATAGCAAAAAGCCAGAAGGGGTGCTGAGGCTCAAGTGGTAGAGTGCTAGCCTTGAGAAAGTCCAAGGACAGTGCTCAAGCCTGGAGCTCAAGCCCAGGACTGGCAAAAAAAAAAAAAAAAAAAAAAAGAATACACTCTTTTTTGACAATACTTATATCTTCTCTTACTCTTTGCCAGTTTCTCTCTCCCATCCCATCCACAAGTTATATAGTTCATTTTCAGCATTTCAACATAATGTCTAGCAAGTACTCCTGCTGCATTTATTTACCTTTTTTCTCTAGTGTGCTGCTTCTTACCCTCCCAGAGGCAGATAAGCAAACAAATAAGACCAAAAAAAAAGAACCCCACAAAAAACAAAAACAGAAGCAGCAGCAAAGAAACTCTTTGTTTCCATTTCTTGTGTTCATTTTGATAAGCATAATTATATGATTAGATGTACATAGACATTGAGCCTCTCTTGAGAGTGTCTTGCCTTTTTTTTTTGAGATAAAGTATTTTATTGTGAATCTAGTCACATGAATATATTCATTTAACATGTCTTGTTAAAAGCTTTGCAATTCAGTATACTCACCTACAAGGCTAACTAACTTCCATGAGTTATCTATCTTTCCTATCCGCTGTGTATCTTGCTTTTTTTGAACAAGCTGTACTGGTGCTCTACTACTTGAATTACACCTCTACTTCCTTGAATATTACCAGTAAAGGCCTAACTTAATTTCTTCTTCTTTTTGCCAGTCCTGGGGCTTGAACTCAGGGCCTGTGCATTGTCCTTGGGCTTTCTCAAGGCTAGTGCTCTGCCACTTGAGCCACAGCACCACTTCTGGCTTTTTCTATGTATGTGGTACTAAGGAATCGAACCCCAGGGCTTTGTGCATGCTAGGCAAGCACTCTTGATACTAGGCAAAACTTCTACCCCCCTAATTTCTTTTATCTACAGTAATAGTTTTAATCTTTTTTCCTTTTATTATATATCTCTTTAACTCACTTTGTATATAATAGCATCCCATTACAGAGATAGAAACACATACAAAATAAATAAAGGCTGAAAATGTGGCTTGGTGGTATAGAGTGCTTGCCTACCATGGCATGAATCACTGGGTTCAAGTCCTCAGTATCACCTACACAGAAAAAGCCAGAAGTGATGATGGTGGCTCAAATGGTGGAACACTAGCCTTGAGAAAGCTCATGGTCCCTGAGTTCAAGCCTCAGGACTGGCAAAAAAAAAAAAAGAGAGAGAAGAAATGGAAGAAGGATGGGGAAGAAGAACTAGGGAACCCCTAAGGTTAGACCATCAAGTTTCTGTGGCAAGTTAGTGTCTACAAAGTATCAAGAGCTCCTAGTTCAGAATACTGACAATTCCTACCTGTAGGAAATAGTTTCAGCTAAGTATCCAAGGACTTGAAATTACTCATCCCCAGGTTGAGTCTAGTTTTGTCCTGGGATATTTTTTGGAGGGCGGGGGGGTTAGCTCAGCCTGGGCACTGTACCTGAGCTTTCAGTTCAAGGCTATCGCCCTACCCCTGGGCCTGGGCACTGTCCCTGAGCTCTTCAGCTCAAGGCTACCACCCCTACCCCTTAAGCCACAGCTACTTCTAGTTTTCTAGTAGTTAAGAGATAAGAGTCTCATGGACTTTAGTGCCTGGGCTGACTTTGACCCATGATTCTCAGATCTCAGCCTTCTGATTAGGATTACAGGTGTGAGCAATTGCTCCTGGCTTTTCTGCTCTTTTTTGAGCACAGTCCAATAAGCTCATCATATATCTGCATCTCTCCCAATAGAGATCTCCCCCTAACCTACTCACCCACCAAAAATGCCATCCCATGTTGTAGTGGCATAATTGTATTCTTTTTGGGGTGGCAGTCCTGCGCCTTGGACTCAGGGCCTGGGCACATTTTGCTCAAGGCTACTGCTCTGCCACTTGAGCCACAGTGCACAGCACCACTACTGGCTTTTTTATATATGTGGTACCGAAGAATTGAACCCAGGGCTTCATGCATGTGAGGTGACACTCCACAATTGTATCTTACATGTTCCTTCTTTTCTTCTTCTTCCTCCTCTTCTTTTTTTTTTTGTTTGTCCTGGGGCTTAAACTCTGGGCCTGGGTGTTGTCCTTGAGCTTTCTAAAGGCTAGCACTTTACTACTTGAGTCACAGCACCACTTCCAGCTTTTTCTGTGTATGTGATACCCAGGAGTTGAACCCGGGGTTTCATGCATGTTAGGCTAGCACTCTACCACTAGGCTGTGCTCCCAGTCCCTAGAAGTCATTTTTTTTTTTTTAAGATGTAGTAGAATGAAATTGGAGTTGTAGATCACAGACCCAAACTCCAGCAGTTCATATGTCAAGTATGGCTACTTGTTCCTATATGCCAAATAAGAGGCAGAGTGAAGGCACCAAAAAGAGATTAATTACATGGAAGACAGCACTTCAGCCCATAAAAACCATCTACAGGTTACAGATACAAGTGGCAACTTTAAGTAAACAATTAAGGCCAAGGCTGAAAGATATGCATTTTAATTATAAAGGATATTGCTGTAAGGATTAATGTTAAGAAATTAAGAAACCTTGGCTAGTAAAACAAAAGATAGTTATTTTCCTACTGACTTTTTTATTCCTATTTTGTTTTTTAGTGAATTTTAAGATTTGTCTTCTGCTTTTTCTTTGTGTGTATGTGTGTGCTCTTCCTATAGCCTGGGGGATATCTCTGAACTCTTTGTGCTCAAGGATAGCATTCTACTACTAGAGCCACATCTCCACTTCCAGCGTTTTGGTGATTAATTGGAGTTAGAAGAGTTTCATGAATTTTCCTGTCTGGGCTGTTATTGAACCTCTATCCTCAGATCCCAGCCTCCTGAATAGCTAGGGTTATGGACATGAGTTACTGGTGCCTAGCTGCCTTTTCTTAATTGTCAGTAAAAGTTGCTTGGTGGGAAGCATCTCCTTCCTCCCCCCTCCTGGTTTTGAGATAGTCATCCTATGTAGTTGAAGCTGTGGGACTGGCCTGCAACTCTCTATGGCCCTGGGATTACAGATTTGAGTCATCATACTTTTTTTCTTTTTGTAATTACATTTTTATTTTTTTTTTCTAGGGTTTGACTTCAGGGTTTTACACTTGTTGGGCAGGCTTAAGCCTACTGCTGCTCATGTCATGCTTTTAGCTCTTGTTTGTTCTGATCATTTTTGTATTGTGTTGATCTAAGGCTTTTTTGTTCATATAGCATCTAACTTGAGCCAGACCTCTAGTATTGTCTTTTTTTCTGATTAATTGGGGATATTTCTCAGATTAGTTTATTGCTGTTGGCTTTGAACCTAGATCCTGAGATTCTCAACTCCTAAGTCCCTAGGATTACGAGTGTGAGCCCTCTCTCCCAACCGCCAATACTGTGATCTGAACCAAGGTCTTAGAATTTACTAGGCAGTCTTCTACCATTTAAGCTCTACTTTCAGCCCTCCTCTGCTTTAGTTGTTTTTCAGATAGGGTCTCAAGTTTTTCTTTTTCCTTTTTTTTTTAGTGGGTCATGGGGCTTGAACTTGGCCTAGGTACTGTCCTTGAGCTCTTCAGCTTAAAGCTGCTCCCCTACCCTTGAGCCAAGCCCCACTTCCCATTTTCTAGAGGGTCATTGGAGATAAGAGTTTTACAGTGTCTGGGCTGGCTATCAACCTTGATCCTCAGATCTCAGCCTCTTGAGTTGCTGGGATTACAAGCATGAGCCACCACCGGCAGGGTCTCAAGTTTTTGTGTGGAGCTGTCTTTAGACCATGATCCGTTCCTCTTGAATGGGGTCACAGGTATAAAAGGACTGGCAAAATAAAATTTGTTATTGTATTTCCATACGTGTGTATAATATACTTCTGGTCAAATTATTATTTTTGCCAGTCCTGGCTTGAACTCAGGGCCTGAGCAGTGTCCGTGGGCTTCTCACGGCTAGAGCTCTACCACTTGAGCCACAGAACCTTTTCTGGCTTTTTTCTCTGTATGTGGTACCAAGGAATCCAACCCGGGTGCGTGAGTGCGTGAGCAACTGATGTCTACCATGGAATCCTTTTGTGGCAAAAACAAAAAACTATGTATTAAAGGGTAGTCAAAACAAGACACATTCCAACTGGAGGTATGCACTACCACTAGGCCAAATTTCCAGCCCTGACTTCTGGTCAAATTAACTCTTTACCATTTTACAAAGTTGTGGGGTTTTTTGTGGGTCATGGGGCTTGAACTCTGGGCCTGGGAGCCTTCCCTGAGCTCTTCAGCTCAAGGCTACCACCCTACCCGTTGAGCCACAATCCCACTTCCTTACAAAGTTTTTAGTGGGTTTCTGTTTTGAGATGTGGATCTTGCTCTCTTGCCATGGCTGGCTTCAACTTGGGCTTCTTATGTTTGTACCTTTATTTCCCATGCTGATCCTCCCTCCCAACCATTTGTGTTACTGAGGTTTGAATGGATTTGGGGCCACTGGCTTGCTAGCCCAGTACTCTTATCTTGAGCCAAACCATAAGCTCTTTTTTTCACTTTAGCTGTTTTTCAGGGTCTCCAGTTCTTTTGCCCAGACTGGCATCGAACCAGGATCATCTTCCTGATATTCCACATAGCTGGAATTATAGCCATAAACCATTATGCCTCTCTATTAGTATGTGGCATTTAAATGTATCCTCTTGAAAACAGTCTTCTTTTTGACCACTTTATCCCAGATAGCTTCCTAAAGTAATTTAAATTAATACTACTTTATTAGACAGGGATATTTTCAATAATGTCTTGAATTATACCCCTTTTCACTAGCTTTCCACAGAGGCATTATGGAATGAAGACTGCATACCTCCAATTGGAATGTGTCTTATCTTGACTACCCTTTAATACATAGTTTTCTTTTTCTTGTTTTTTCCACAAAAGGATTCCATGGTAGACATCAGTTGCTCACGCACTCAAATAAGATTGTAGGGATTTTGCCTCATGAGGAAAATCTCTAGTTTTGTAAACATAAAATTATTTGATAATTCCAAGCAGAACAGTCCCCGATTCAGCAAACTTAATTTTTTCTTTTGGCTTGTTTTGGGTTTTTGTGGCAGGATCTTGCTGTGTATTCTAGAATGGCTTTAAACTTGCAATTTTCTTTCTTCCTTCCTTCCTTAACCTCAAGCACTAAGATTTAGGGGTACATTGGCATGCTCAGCACATGCATTTTATTTCATTTCACAGGTATTTGTTCTTTGTGAATTTATACTAGATATAAGAAGCTTTGCCTGGTACCTATTCAGATTATCTGTTTTTTTTGAGAACGTCAAAACCATAATAAAGTTCATTAAAAAATGAAGTAGTTGTACAAAGTTTAGAATTCCATAAGTCAGATTATAAATAGAACACATTTTTTGATCAATGTCATACCTTCCAGTGTTCTTCCCTTTATTCCCCTTCTTGTCCACATCCTGAAGTTACTCAGTTTAATTTTTACATAATGTATATTGGGTGTTCAAAATATTTGTTGTTGTTGTTGGCCTTGGGGCTAGAACTCTGAGCCTGGGCCTTGTCCCTGAGCATTTCAGCTCAAGGTTACCACCCTACCCCTTGAGCCAAGCCCCACTTCCCGTTTTCTAGAGGTCAATTGGAAATAAGGGTCTCCTGGACTTTTAGTACCCTGGCTGGCTTTGAACTGTGATCCTCAGATCTCAGCTTCCTGAGTAGTTAGGATTACAGATGTGAGCTACCACACCTGGCTCAAAATGTTTTAAATAAACTTTGATCATCTTCATATGTTAGGGAGCTAAGTCAACTATGGAAGCTAAAAAGCCTTTTCAGTTTCTAAAAAGTTTTTTTTTTCCATGTGATCCGAGTCCAAAAGTGATTTCCTTTTTAATTTCCTTATTAATTTCCTTTGTTGGTTGACAAGAATGCAATTTTCTGGACAACAAGGATTTTTTGTTGTTTATTTTGTTTTTCTTTTGTTCAGCTCTGGTCCTTGACTTCAGGGACTAGGCACTGTCCCTGAGCTAGTGCTCTACTGCTTAAGCTACAGTTTTCTGGCTAGAGGCTGAAGTCTCATGCCTGTAATCCTAACTACTCTGGAGGCTTGAGATCTGAGCCAAGGTGTCAGGAAAGACCTTGAGAAAACTGGAAGTGAAGCTGTTGTAAGTGGTAGAGCACTAGCTCTAGCCTTGAGTGCAAAACCTCCACTGCGCCCAGTCCCTGATTTGAAGCCCCACAACGAACAACAAAAACAACAAACAACAAAAAATCACTTAGACATTTTACTTCCATGGCTGGCTTTGAACTGGGATCCTCAGATCTCAGCCTCCTGAGTAGGGTTATGGGTATATGCCATCAAAGCCCTGTGGATACCATGTTTTACAGTTGTGTATATGTGTATATATATATTACTGTGAAAAATCAGTAAGCATAGAAGTATGTTTTATGAACATATCTTTTTCTTCTTTTCTTTCTTTTTCTTTTTGGTGGATTGTGGAGCTTGAACTTGGCCAGGGCGCTGTCCTTGAGCTCTTCAGCTCAAGGATACCACCCTATCCCTGGGCCTGGGCATTGTCGCTGAGCTCTTCAGCTCAAGGCTACTGCCCTACCCTCGAACCAAGCCCCAAGTCCTGTTTTTTAGGTTAATTGGAGATAAGAGTCTCAGATTCTTTTGTGCCCTGGCTGGCTTTAAACCTTGATCCTCAAATCTGTCTCCTGAGTAGCTAGGATTACAGGCATGATCTACTCTACCAGCAGAGTCTCAAGTTTTTGTGTGGAGCTGTCTTTAGACCTTGATCCTTTCCTCTTAAATGGGGTCACAAGTATTTAAAAAAAAAAAAAAAAGCAGCTAGGTATGATGACTCATCTGTAATCACGGGTATACTCCAGCACACTGGACTTACTGATTGAGATAGAGTCTTATATTTTTTTTCTTTTTTCTCTTCCCCCCCCCCCCCCAGTTGTGGGGCTTGAACTCGGGGCCTGAATTCCTTAAGGCTAGCACTCGACCACTTCACCCACAGCACCACTTCCAGCTTTTTTCTAGGTTTATGGGTATGTGGTACTGAGGAATATTACTGGGTCTTCATGTATGCTCGGCAAGCAATCTACCACTAGGCCAAACTCCGGCCCTGGTATTCTTTTTTTTAAATTAAAACTGGGTGTGGTGGCTCACACCTGTAATCCTAGTTACTCAGGAGGTTGAGATCTGAGGATCAACTTTCAAAGTCGGCGGGCACTAAATTGTAAGACTCTTATCTCCAATGAACCTCTAGAAAATGGGAAGTGAGACTTGGCTCAAGGGTAGGGCAATAAGGAGACTTGAGCTGAAGAGCTCCAGGACAGTGCCCAGGCCAAGTTTAAGCCCCAAGATCCACCAAAAAAGAAAAAAATAACTTAAATTTTTTTATTTTTATTGTCAGGACAATGTATAGAGAGGTTATAGTTACATTCCTAGGTGAATTACTTCTCAACATTGATGATACTCCTCATGATTTTGTCCCTATTTCCCTCCCTTCACCCCCCCCCCCAGCATTTGTATTCTTAAGAGAACTGTGGTTGTAAGTGAAGTTTTGAAATAATGTTTTCAATATTCTTTTTTCCTTCACAGAGAATGGATCTTGGAGAATGTCTGAAAGTCCATGACCTGGCTTTAAGAGCAGATTATGAAATTGCATCCAAAGAACAGGATTTTTTCTTTGAACTTGATGTAGGTGATTTTATTTAATGAGCAATAAAGCATGTTTAATAATGATTTTTTAATCTTTATAAGCAACACACTTAAGAATTATCCTGGTGATTTATGCATTTTTGACAATATTTTTTGAAATATAAGACAATATTGAGTATTTTAAAAATGTGACAATTAAGAATTCTTAACTTGTTTTAAAAAATTAAGCCTAATTTTTTTAATTAAATAAAAATAAGGTATGTTATTAGTTCCCCCGCCCCCCCGCTTTTTTTTTTTTTTTTTGCCAGTCTTGGGGCTTGTACTCAAGGCCTGGGCATTGCATTCCACCACTTGAGCCATAGCAGTGCTGCTGGCTTTTTCTGTTTATGTACTACTAAGGAATTGAATGTAGTACTAAGGAATTGAATCCATGGCTTCCTGCGTGCTAGGCAAGCACTTAACTAGTAAGCCATATTCCTAGCCCAGGACTCTTTCTTTTCTTTTCTTTTTAAAGTAATCTACTTAATATTTAGATTCATATTTACTTTTCTGTCTATAGATGCTTACATATGAAAAGAATTGAGGACTGTTTTTGTTGTTCTGCCATCTCGAACTTGGAGCCTGGGCACTATCCCCAAAGCTCTTTTGCCCACAGCTAGTGCACTACGTCTTGTAGTTACAGCACCACTTCTGGTTTTCTAGATGTTAATTGGAGGTGAGAATCTCACCTGCCCAGATTGGCTTTGAATTGTAATCTTCAGATCTCAGCCTCCTGAGTAACTAATGTTATATAGTCATGAGCCACTAGCACTCAGCATGTTAAGATTTATTTAGCTGACTTTGGTAGGTAAAGGTAAAATATAAATGTAGGGTAGGGTGTGCATGTGTGCACGCACACAGTCTTGGATAGAGCTCTGCCAATGGTGCCATGAGCTCCACTTCTGGAATTTTGGTGGTTAATTGGCGATGCCTGTTGGACTTTCTTGCTTAGGCTGCCTTTGGACTGTGATCCGAAGATCTCAGTCTTCTGAGTAGTTATGATTGTAGGCTTAAGTTACTGGTGCTCTACTGAAGTGTACATTTTTTTTGGGGGGGGGCAGTTCTGGGGCTTGAACTTAAAGCCTTGGCACTGTCCCTGAATTTTATCCACTCAACGTTAATGCTTTACCAACTGAGCCACAGCTCTACTTGTGGCTTTTTTTGAATGTTTAATTGGAGGTAATAGTTTCACAGAGTTTTCCTTCTGACCTTGATCCTGAGATTTCAGCTTCTTGATTATCTAGCATTACAGGCATGAGTCCCAGGCATGTGGCTCATTGAAGACTTTCTAAATCTGCTTTTGCTTTGATGATTTTTTTTTTTTTTTGATTGGTCATGGGACTTGAACTCTGAGCCTGGGTGCTGTCCCTGAGTTCTGCTCAAGGTTAGCACTCTACCACTTGAGCCTCAGGGCCATCTACTTTTGGTTTTCTGGTGGTTAATTGGAGATAAGAGTCTCATGGACTTAAGTGCCCAAGCTGGCTTTGAGCCCTGATTCTCAGATCTCAGCCTCCTGAGTAGCTAGGATTACAGGTGTGAGCCATCAGTAGCAGCTTTGGATGTTTTTTTTGTTGTTGGTCATGGGACTTGAACTCTGGGCCTGGGCGCTGTCCCTGAGCTCTTCAGCTTAAGGCTACTGCCCTACCCCTGGAGTCACAACCCCACTTTCCCTTTTCTAGTGATTAATTAGAGATAAGCCTTGAACCATGATCCTCAGAGCTCAGCCTCCTAAGTAGTTGCGATTACAGGCATGAGCCACCTTTCTGACTTTAGTTTTGTAGTAAAAAAAAAAAAAAGTACAGGGGACAGGAGCGTGGCCTAGTGGTAGTGTGTTCTCCTAGTGTGCAGGAGGCCCTGGGTTCGATACCCTGGAACCACATACACAGAAAAGGCCAGAAATGGTGCTGTGGGTCAAGTGGCAAAGTGCTAGTGAGCAAAAAGTGTCCAAGGACAGTGCCCAGGCCCGGAGTTCAAGCCCCAGGACTGGCTCTCCACCCAATAGTACAATAGGTTTTTGTTTGTTGGTAGTAATAAGAATTGAATTCAGGGATTTCCACATGTGAGGCATGTAGTCAATTACTGGGTTATAACTTTTGGTCCCAAAGTATTGTTTTTGGGTTTTTGTTTTTCAAAATACAGATTTATTTTGGTTTTGTTTTGTTTCATTTTAATAAAGTTGATTTTCTAGTAGTAATTTTTTTTTTAATTCATAGGCCATGGACCATCTGCAGTCATTCATTTCAGATTGTGATCGAAGAACAGAAGTGGCTAAGAAGAGATTAGCAGAAACTCAAGAAGAAATTAGTGCTGAAGTAGCAGCAAAAGTAAGAATTTTAGTAATTTCTTTAGTGTAAAGCATAGCTTTAACCTATTACCTTTGTTATAATTTTTTATTTTGGATCACTAGATGTGTAGAAGATTGTAAGGTATGTTCCTATATATGTTATAGGAAATTCTCTTATCTTTTTCTCTTACCTACCCCAGTGACATTTTGCTTATCTGTAATGCAGTATCGTAGAAAATAACACTGATCTAATACTTAAACTATAGTCAGAATTCCCCGGTTATGCATGCAGTTATTTTTGTTTGTTTGTTCATTTATTTTTGCCAGTCCTGGGGTTTGAACTCAGCCTGAACACTGTCTTGCGCTTTCTCAAGACTAGTGCTCTCTACCACTTGAGCACAGTATCATTTCCAGCTTTTTCTGTGTATGTGGTACTGAGGAATCAAACCCAAGTCTTCCTACATGCTCTGCAAGCACTTTACCCCAAGGCCAAACTCACCCCCCCTGCATGCAGTTATTTTGTGTGTGTATAGTATGTGCGAGTTATAAACTTGTTAGTATCTGCCAACCATAATTGAGACGTTAGTATTCCCATAAGACTCCTCCCTTATTTTGTTTTCTTTATCAACATTCATAGCCACCATCCCTTGTCCTATGTCCATTATTTTTCATCTATAATTATGTTATTTTATTTATTATTGTTGTTGTTGTTATTGCCAGTCCTATGGCTTGAACTCAGGGCCTGGGCACTGTCCTTAGACACTTTTTGCTCAAGTCTGGCACTGCCACTTGAGCCACAGTGCCACTTCAGGCTTTTTCTGTGTATGTGGTACTGAAGAATTAAACCCAGGGCTTTGTGCATGCTAGGTGAGCATGCTACCACTAGGCCACACTCCAGGTCCATATGTTATTTTGTAAATAGGTAAATTGGACTATGTATCTCAGATTGGTATTTTAACTGTTTACAACTTGTTGAAGTTGATACATTTTTTTTATAGTATTGCACAGAGTATAGATATATCATAGGTTAACCTTCAAAGTTTACACTTTGAAGGACATTTGGGTTGTGTCAACTTACTGGCTAATACTAACAAAGATGCAGTAACCATTTATGTACACATTTTCATATGGATGTATACATGTGATAAATATTTAGGAATGGAATTGTTAGATCATAACAAAATAGTTTGGGGTTTCAAACAATTAACTAATTTTTCTAGAGTGACTCTCATTTTACATCTATTAAATCAATATGTGAGTGGTTCATTTCTATATACCAGCATTTGATGGTATCACCATATTAGTTTTATCTTTTTAAAAGGCCTGTTCTGCAGAATTGTTGTGGTTTCAAGGTTCAGTGTTTGTTTTTTTTTGTGGGGGAAGGGAGTCATTGGGCTTGAACTTGGCCTGGGTGCTGTCCCTGAGCTCTTCAGCTCATGGCTACCACCCTACACTTGAGCCAAGCCCCACTTCCCATTTTCTAGAGGTTAATTGGGGACAAGAATCTCAGGTTCTTTTGTTCTCGGGTTGGCTTTGAACCTTGATCCTCAGATCTCAGCCTCCGGAGTAGCTAGGATTACGGGCATGAGCCATTGCACCCAGCTCGATTGTTTTTTTTTTTTTTTTGCCAGTCCTGGGCTTGAGCTCAGGGCCTGAGCACTGTCCTTGGACTTTCTCAAGGCTAGAGCTCTACCACTTGAGCCTCAGCACCACTTCTGGCTTTTTTCTATGTATGTGGTACCGAGGAATCGAACCCGGGTCTTCATGCATGCTAGGCAAGCACTTTAACCACTAGGCCAAACTCCCGGCCCTGTTTTTTTTTTTTCTTTTCTTTTTGCCAGTCTTGGGCTTGGGCTCAGGGCCTGAGCACTGTCCTTGGACTTTCTCAAGGCTAGAGCTCTACCACTTGAGCCTCAGTACCACTTCTGGCTTTTTTTTTCTTTTTTTTTTTTTTACATTTTTTTTTATATTCAATGTATATAGGGGTTACAGTTACATTCACCAGATAGTAGGTGCATTACTTTTTTTTTTTTTGCCAGTCCTGGGCTTGAGCTCAGGGCATGAACCCTGTCCTTGTACTTTCTCAAGGCTAGAGCTCTACCACTTGAGCCTCAGCACCACTTCTGGCTTTTTTCTATGTATGTGGTACTGAGGAATTGAACCCGAGTCTTCGTGCATGCTAGGCAAGCACTCTACCACTAGGCCAAACTCCCAGCCCCAGGTGCATTACTTCTTACACATAGATACACCTTCTCATGTTTTTGTCCCCATTTTCCTCCCTCCACCCCATCCCAATCATCTTGTTTTCCTCCTTTCCCTTTCCTACTCAAATAAGCAAATGTTTATACAATATATCAGGTAACAAAGTCAGATACAGTAACAATATGAGATTAACCAAAAGGGAAAAACATAGTATATTTTATTGTTGCAATTTTAGTATATGTGCTGCAGAAGCATCACTCTTTTTTTTTTTTTTTTTGCCAGTCCTAGGCTTGAACTCAGGGCCTGAGCACTGTCCTTGGACTTTCTCAAGCTAGAGCTCTGCCACTTGAGCCTCAGTACCACTTCCAGCTTTTTTGTATGTATGTGGTATCAAGGAATCGAACCTGGGTCTTCGCGCGTGCTAGGCAAGCACTTTAACCACTGGGCCAAACTCGCTGCCTTTTTTTTTTTTTTAAAAACCAATCTTGGGCTTGAACTTGGCGCTTGAACTTGGCGCTTGAACTTGGGGTAAACTCAGGGCCTGAGCACTGTCCTTGGGCTTTTTCAAGGGTAGAGCTTTGCCACTTGAGCCACAACACCACTTTCAGCATTTTTTTTCTATGTATGTAGTACCAAGGAATCAAACCCGGGTCTTTGTCTATGACTCTATCATAGGCCAATCTTTTGGTCCTTATCTTTCCCTTTTTTTTTTGGCAGTCTTGGCCTTGAGTTCAGGACCTTAGCACTGTCCTTGGGCTTTCTTAAGGCTAGAGCTCTGCCACTTGAGCCACAGCACCATTTCAGGTTTTTGCTATATATGTGGTACTGAGGAATCTAACCTGGGTCTTCGTGCATGTTAGGCAAGCACTTTATCACTAGGCCAAACTCCTGGCCCCTTTATCTTTCTTGATAACCCCTACCAGTCTTTTTCTCTTCCTCATCCCTTCCATCTACCAATCAACAACTTTCATTGAGTTTTTCTGCTACTACTTTATTTTGTTACAGAAGCAAATTCTAGGTGTCATAATACTTGCTTATAAAACATAAACACAGTATCACATCTAAGAGTTGGCAGTATTTTTTTTAGAAAATTCTTTTGACAATTATTTAAGTTATATTTTTACTATCTTTAGTTGTTCAAAGGGGTTATCATTCACTAACCATTTTTTGTATGGTATATATTAACAATAACTTATAGTGCTAATATCCAGATATGTTTATTTTCCATATATAGAGTCAATTTGTTATAATTAATATCCAAACAGGACAATCTATATTGCATTTGGTTGATTTGATGACTTATTCCTTTATAAAATGGTATGTACTGTTCACTATCATCTAGTGCATTTTATAAAAGTACACAATGAGAAACTGTTTCCACAATAAGAATCAAATAACATCTTTAAAACACAGCTTTAAGTATTTAAAAAGGACTAATGAGGGGTTGGGAATTTAGTTCACTAGAAGAGCCCATGTGCCTGGCAAGTGCAAAGCCCTGATTTCAGTCCTCAGCTCTGGAAAAATGGAAATGATGAAGAGAACAATTTAGGATACATATGGTTCTATAGTTTATATGCTTAAAAGTAGAACAGTGAAACCTTTTTGAAATTATTTGCATAAAATGTGTAGGATGAGGTGGACTGATAGTGGGTGAAATTGATTACATGTGTATAAATGTCCTACAACTAATGAGCAAAGCTGATTATGTTCAGAAGGAGCAATATCTAACTCATTTTATGAAGCTAATATTGCACTCATCCCCAAACCAGGCAAAGACGCAACAAAAAAAAATGGCAGACCTATCTCTCTAATGAACACACAGACGTAAAACTCCTCAATAAATTACCAGCCAGCAGAATCCAGAAACAAATTTTAAAAATTATACACTATGATCAAGTAGGCTTCCTCCCACTGATGCAAGGCTGGTTTAACATTTGCAAATCAATCAATGTAATACATCATATCACTAGAGCTAAGGATAAGAATCATATGATAATTTCTCTGGACGTGGAGAAGGCAGTTGACAAAATACAACCTCTATTCATGTTGAATGCACTAGAAAAGATAGGAATAAGAGGTACCTTCTTTAAAGCTATATGTGACAAACTTACAGCCAGTATTATACTAAATGGTGAGAAACTGGAACCGTTTATCTTAAAATCAGGAACCAGACGGATGCCCACTCTCTCCACTTTTCTTCAGTAAAGTGCTAGAACCCTTAGCCAGAGCAATAAGGCAAGAGAAGGACATCAAAGGGATCCACATGAGGAAGGAAGAAATTAAACAATCCTATTCACAGATGACATGATCTTCTACTTGAGTGACCCAATAAACTACACTCCCAAACTCCTAGAATTAATAAACCACTTAAGCAAAGTGGCAGATACAAAATTAACCTTCAAAATTCTGTAGCCGTGCTCGCTTCGGCAGCACATATATTAAAATTGGAATGATACAGAGATTAGCATGGCCCCTGCGCAAGGATGACACGCAAATTCATGAAGCGTTCCATATTTTTTAAGTATTTTTAAACATCATTAAAAAAAAAAGCAGTAGCCTTCTTGTACACCAACAATACACAAACAGAAGGCCCAATCAAGAAAATGATCCCATTTTCAATAGCCCCCAAAAGAATAAAATATTTAGGAATTAACCAAAGATGTAAAGGAATTATTTAATGAAAACTATAAAAGCTTAACAAAAGAAATTAAATAGGACACTAGGAAATGGAAAGACATCCCATGCTCATGGGTAGGGAGAACCAACATAGTGAAAGGGCTATACTGCCAAAATTGATATACAAATTTAGTGCAATCCCCATCAAAATCCCAAAGACATTCTTTACTGAAATAGAAGATATAATCCAAAGATTCATATGGAACAAGAAAAGACCTAGAATAGCCAAAACAATTCTAGGCAAAAAGAGCAATGCTGGTGGTATTACAATACCAGACTTCAAACTCTACTATAGAGCTATAATAACAAAGCCAGCATGGTATTTGCACAAAAATAGACCAGAAGATCAATGGAACAGAATAGAAGATCCAGAAATAGAACCACATACCTATAGTCAACTTGTATTTGACAAAGGAGTCAAAGATCTACAGTGGAACAAACACAGCCTATTCAATTATTGGTGCTGGCAAAACTGGGCAGCCACATGCAGAAAACTAAAAATTGACCCTAGCCTTTCACCATGCACAAGCATTAACTCAAAACGAATCAAAGACATCAATGTCAGAAACCTTGAAACTGCTATACGATAGAGTAGGAGAGACAATGGACCTCAAAGGCACAGGCAAAGGATTCCTGACCAGAATTCCAGGGTCAAAACAGATTGGAGAGAGACTTGATAAATGGGACTACCTAAAAATAAAATGTTTCTTCACAGATAAAAACAGCCAACCAACTGGGAAAAGATATTTACCAATAACACATCAGACAAATGCTTAATATCCAGTATTTACAGGGAACTCAAGAAACTAATCCCCCCCAAACCCAATAAATCATTCACTAAATGGGCAAGGGAACTAAAGAGAGACTTACCAAAAGAAGAAGTTAAAATGGCAGAAAAGCATACGAGAAAATGTTCATCATTCATGGTCATAAAGGAAATGCAAATAAAAACAACCCTAAGATACCAGCTTACCCCAACAAGAATGGCCAAGATTTTGAACTCAGACAATGACAGATGCTGGTAGGGTTGTGGAGAAAAAGGAGCCCTATTGCACTCACAGATAACCGAAAATGCAAGTCACAAAATAGTAAAGATACAAATAAGAATTCATTCCGAAATATGATGTAAAGATCAACGTTAATAAATTCTTTAATAAAAAAAGAATTCATTCTGGAATATATAAAATTCTATTACAAAATCAAGAAGTCTTTGTGGCTCATCAGCTTCTAAAATATGTTCATTAGAAGTCGATAATCTACAAGACCACAATAAGAAAATAAAACCGTCAAACTTGTAAAAAAAAAATGAGATATGTTGTTTTTAGCTAACCTTTTCTGAAATGTTCTGTGAAAATCGAGACTATTTAATACTGGCATCATGATTAGGAGACCCACAAGTACTTGGACTCTGGGTTGTATATCATAGTAATGGTTATCTGTTGGTTCAGAACTGTATAACCATCTGAAGACTTAGTGACTCAGTATTTAGTCTTTGATGATGATTAAAGTGAACTTGGTTGAGCTGGCACCCCTCTGCCAGCTGTGCATGTCACATCTAATATAGTTAACTGTAGGTGACTTAGGCATTCTCTGAAGGCTAGCTTTGCCTTGTTCTCTTAAGTGGGTTGCAGAGCTACCGAAGTGTCACGCTCATCACACAGAGCATTTCAAGTCTTTTTGTGGGTCATTTTTGGTACCATTCCCTTTGCTGATAAAGGAAAGGGGAGGATCATTAGGCATTTCATACAATTGCAGATATTTTCAGGAAAATACTACTCTGATTTTTTTTAAAGGGAGATATAATAGAATTGGGACTTTATTTGTAGAAACGGAATATATTCAATTGAAGGCAAGATTATTGGCAAGACTACTTTGCCAGGACTGGATATCAGTATTTAATGAAAATCTTTATGAATGAAATGGGCCTCACAGCAGAGTTTCTCTTTTACTTTTTTTTTGGTCAGTCCTGGGGCTTGAACTCAGGGCCTGGACACTGTCCTTGAGCTTCTTTTGTTCAAGGGTAGTACTCTACCACTTGAGCCACAGTGCTACTTTTGGTAGGCAAGCATTGTACCACTAAGCCACATTCCCAGCCCTCCACGAGACTTTTCATCTCCTATTAGCCATCTAAAAAGTCAGAAGTAGGGCTGTTGCTCAAGTGATAGAGCAACTAGCTTTGATCAAAGGAGCTTAAGGACAGTGCCCAGGCCCTGAGTCAACCTATAGGATCAGTGTGAGTGTGTGTGTGTGTGTGTGTGTGTGTGTGCATGTGTGTGCATGCATGTGTATGCATGTGTGCACATGCATCCAATAAAGTAGCTCTGCAAAACTAAATGTAATATAAATTTTGTTATGAGGTAGAAGAGTACCAAGAGATCATTTGGGAAGGCTCACAGAAGGCCAATTCATGAAAAAAAAAGTTATTTTACACTTGAAATAGCTCACCTAAGTAGAGACTAGAAAGAAGAAAAACATTGAGATTGTTATTCTTTTTCTCATTAAGATGGTGGCAGGACTCCAGATACTTTTTCATTTGGATATGCTTAAGAAACATTATTTAGACTGATACTGGCCTGTATAACAAAATTTGTGTGAGACTTTCTGAAATATTTTGAAATTCAATATTCATTCTGTTTATTCATGGTCTTTTCTGTCTTCTTTCTAGGCAGAACGTGTTCATGAATTAAATGAAGAAATTGGTAAATTGTTAGCCAAGGTGGAACAACTAGGAGCTGAAGGGAATGTGGAAGAATCTCAGAAAGTAATGGATGAAGTAGAGAAAGCACGGGCAAAGAAAAGAGAAGCAGAGGTTTGTTCTTAAAACCACACTACAGCCGTAGTGTCTATATGTCTTGAAGAACATATATTTATTTGACTGGAAATTATTGAAAAGTTAGAAAAGGGAATTTAAATTGGCTAGAAATATTTAATTGATCTTTCTTGTTCTGTTGGATTTATTGTTGTCTGTTGAGTTTGTTAGTACTTTGGGGGGAGTTTGGTCATTGACATATTAAAATTGATAGCTTCAGAAAACAACAGGAGTTAATACTACTATTGGTAGTAATTAATTCTAATACAAAAGTTTTAGTCACTGGGTACAGGTGGCTTATGCTTATAATCCTAGCTACTCAGAAGGCTAGTATTTGAGGATCATGGTTCAAAACCAGCCCAGTGAGAAAAGTCCCTGTGGACTTCTTCAATTAACCTCCAGAAAACCAGAAGTGGCACTGTGGCTCGAAGTGTTAGAGCAGTAGCATTGACTGAAAAAGCACAGACAGCATCCAGGCTGTTAGTTTAAGCTCCAAAGACTGACCAAAAATAAAAGTTTTACCAGCCTTGAGCTGAAGAGCTCAGGGACAATGCCCAGACCCAGGGTAGGGTGGTATCCTTGAGCTGAAGAGCTCAGGGACAGGGCCCGCCCCCCCCGCCTCCCCCCCCCCCCCCCCCCCGGACCTGGGCATTGTCCCTGAGCTCTTCAGCTCAAGGCTACCACCACCCTACCCTTAAGCCAAGCCCCAACTTCCCATTTTCAAAAGGTTGATTGTAGATAAGAGTCTCAGGTCCTTTTTGTGCCTGGGCTGGCTTTGAACCTTGATCCTCAGATCTCAGCCTCCAGAGTAGCTAGGATTATAGGTGTGAGCCACCACGCCTGCCTGGCAAGTATGATTTTTAATGAAGTTTTCATAATTATTGTTTTTCTTGTTTTGCTTAGGAAGTTTATCGGAATTCTATGCCAGCTTCTAGCTTCCAACAGCAGAAACTTCGAGTATGTGAAGTTTGCTCTGCCTATTTAGGTCTTCATGATAATGACAGACGCCTGGCTGATCATTTTGGGGGTAAACTGCATCTGGGATTTATTGAAATAAGAGAGAAGCTTGAAGAATTAAAGGTACATTGGTAAAGTAATATCCTGCCCCTTATTCTATTGAGCACTGTGTGTGTGTGTGTGTGGTCTGTTTGAATAGTGCTTTGACTGTTAAATTTTGTTCAACTCTGACTGAATCATGTGGGATCAGAGAGATCAGAGTTGGTTTATTGGAAGGTGCCTAAGAAACAGCCTTTTTCAGTACTGTTCTATTCTGAGATGGAGCATTTTTGGTTGGATTGAATATAGTACTAGTAGGAATCATTCCAATTTATTTCTAAATTAATCCTTTTTGGTGGGGATGGGAGGAGTGTATGTCAGTAATGTGATTTGCATTCAGGGCTTTATGCCTTTTTGCTGGTTCATTGGTAATAAAAATCTCATGGAGGACTGGGAAGGTGGATTAGTGGTAGAGTGCTTGCCGCTTGCCTAGCATCTTTGAAACCCTGAGTTCAGTTCCTCAATACCACATAAACAGAATAGGCTGGAAGTGGCTCTGTGGCTCAACTGGTAGAGTGCTAGCCTTGAGCACAGTGAGTGTCAGGGACAGTGTCCAGGCCCTGAGTTCAAGTCCCAAGACTGGCAAAAAAAAAAAAATAGAAATAAAATCTCATGGGCTTTTCTTCCTGGTCTATCTTCTAGCTTTGACCATCAGATGTCAGCCTACTTAGTAGGATTACAGCATGAGCCACCAGCACCTAACTTTATATAAAATCACATAAAATGTTCATTGTTATCTTCCTTTTCAATAAAGTCAGTAAAAATATTAATACCATTTACAGAGACATTGAGTCTAGGATTTATTTAAATTTTTTATATCTCTTACTAAGTAGCAAGCTTGTACAATCTCTAGTTTTATATTCTTGCTTCATTCCAGAAAGGACTTAGAATGGTACTTAGAGAAGGATGATTACTACTACTCATATAGGCTTCTGTAAAAAAAGGTAATGCAATTCTCTTCATCTCCTCAGTTCTATTGAGTATAAAAAGCACCACATACAAACTAATAAAATGCGGCAAGAATCAGATGTTATCAATTTGCTGTAATTGTAGCACTGATTTACAGTCTTGATAATCATCTGTGATGCAGTTGGTTATAGGAATTAAAACCAAGATTCATATTTTGTCACTTAAAATTATCTGATGACATTTAAAACAACCTGGACCTGGGTGCTAGTGGCTCACACCTGTTATCCTAGCTACTCAGGTGGCTGTGATCTGAGGATCATGGTTCCAAACCAGCCCATGTAGAAAAGTCCGTGAGACTGATCTCCAACTAGCCATCAGAAAATTGGAAGTACTGCTGTGGCTGAAAGTGTTGAGAGCTAGCCTTGTGTAAAAGAGTTCAGGGTGAGTGCCCAGGCCCTAAGTTTCTTGCCCCACAACTGCCCCCCCCAAAAAAAAATTAATCTGGAACCATTCAGACATTGACTACATAACTGCAGTCCCAGGACTTGGGAAATTGATGTAAGAGTATTATAAGGTCAAGGCTACCTGTGCTGGCAAAAGGAAACTCTGGTTCAAGAAAACAAATAGGGCCAGGAGCATAACCTAGTGGTAGAGTGCTCACCTAGCATGCACAAAGTCTGGGTTCGATTTCTCAATACTACATACTCAGAAAAAGCCGGAAGTGGCACTGTGGCTCAAATGGCAAAGCACTAACCTTGAGCAAAAAGTATCTAAGGATAGTGCCTAGCCCCTGGGTCCAGGACTGCCCCCCCAACACACACACACACTCACATACTCACACTCACTCTGGAATAACAGGGCCGGGAGTTTGGCCTAGTGGTGGAGTGCTTGCCTAGCATGCACAAAGACCCGGGTTCAGTTCCTCAGTACCCCACATACATAGCAAAAAAAAAAAAAAAAAGCTAGAAGTGGTGCTGAGGCTCAAGTGGTAGAGTGCTAGCCTTGAGAAAGTCCAAGGACAGTGCTCAGGCCCTGAGCTCAAGCCCAGGACTGGCCAAAATAAACAAACAAACAAAGTGGAATAACAATACAAATACATCTATTTGTGGTTGGCGGCAAACTACTATCAGGTTTTTGAATAGCATGATGTCAAGTTTCTAAAAATTGTCAAAGTAACTTGGATTATAGCACATGAAGTTGTTGAGCTCTAAGTTAAACTCAAATAATAACCCACTTCAGAGTCAATTTAAAATTACAGACCCAGCAGTAGAACTCTTTAGTTTCCACATACCTTTAAAAGCTACAGTCTCAGGATAATGAGAAATAACATTTATTCATTTATTTTTTTTTTGCTAGTCCTGGGCTTGGGCTCAGGGCTTGAGCACTGTCCTTGGACTTTCTCAAGGCTAGCACTCTACCACTTGAGCCTCAGCACCACTTCCAGTTTTTTGCTATGTATGTTGGGTACCGAGGAATCGAACCCAAGTCTTCAGATCTCAGCCTCCTGAGTAGCTGGGATAATTTACAGGTGTGAGCCACCGACACCCAGCTTAGAAAAAAATGTTATAGAACTGATTTTTGAAATGCCATTCAGAAATCATGGGGAGATGATTCTGGAAAGCAGACTTGCAAGCCTAATAATTATACCTATACAAGATTCAGATTGAACTGTTACTCAAGAGATTAAATGAAGTACAATGGAAACCAAATATAATAGTAAAGGTTAGGTTAAGGTAATTAAGAATTGGCCCACTACATAAGTACTTCATCTGTTATTTTTGTTTTATTTTTAAAGAGAGTTGTAGCTGAGAAGCAGGAAAAAAGAAACCAGGAGCGCCTAAAGAGAAGAGAAGAAAGAGAGAGAGAAGAACGAGAGAAGCTGAGGAGGTATGGAGTCTTATTAGTGCAAATATTTAATGTTAAATCTCTCTGGTTCTAAAGTATAAGATGCTTATATCTGTTTTGGACCATGGAAAATTTCTGTTCACTTTTTTTTTTTTTGCCAGTCCTGGGTGTGAGCTAACTGCCTGAGCACTGTCCTTGGATTTTCTCAAGGCTAGACCTCTACCACTTGAGCCTCAGCACCACTTCCGGCTTTTCTCTATATATGTGGTGCCGAGGAATCGAACCCTGGTCTTCGTGCATGCTAGGCAAAGCACTCTACCACTAGGCCAAACTCCTGGCCCCTCTGATCATTTTTTAAAATTGTCACCAAAGAAAACAGTTTTTCTGTAGATGTACAGATGTCTGTCCACGATGCGTGGAATAAGAAAGGCATTCAGGTATTGGAGTTTATTTAGATTTATGAGTATTTTCATAACAAGCCAACAGTTAAATATCCCTAATTAAAAAATTAAAAATCTGAAATGGTCCAAAATCTTAATATCTAATTTCAGATTAGTTAGATTAGATGTGCTCAACCTGTATTAGTTTTTAACCGTATAACTAAAAGTGGTTTTTGTGTAGTAAAGAAGTTTCATATCCCATTTCTTCCTTTCCCTTTGCTTCTCCCCTTTTTCCTTCTTCCCTCTTTCTCCCTCTTACTTCTCCCTTCCTCTTCCCTTTCTTCCTTCCCACTTCCATTTTCTTTTCTTTTTGGCCAGGAGTTAAACACATGACCTTGTGCATTCGGCATATATTCCCAACTATTGATTTATATCCATAGCCTTTCAGTTTTAAGATAGAGTTTTGGTAGCTACACCTGGTTTTGTACTTTGCTATATAGCGCAAGCTGGCCTTAAACTCTGAATTTCTGAATCTTTTGCCTCTGCCTCCTAAATGCCACAAGTGTGGATATATACGATTTCATACTACTTGAATATCTTCAGTTCTTGGAAAATTTATAACAAAATACCTATATAGCTAATTTTTCATACTGAGCTAGATCTGAGCCTGCTTGGCATAGAACTGTGCTTTCACAATGTATTACTTCAGGGTTTTTTTTTTTTTAATTTTCTCAATTTTGTGAGCTGTGAGTCAAAAATTTCCGTAATAGCTAAATGTTTAGATTGCTGACTATTGTGGTTCTTCCTATTGGTGTGATTACATGACTTGGGGGGAGGTGTGGGCATGTGCGTGCATGTGTGCACACACACGCTGCTCATACAATTGCTACGATTGCTCCTTTTTCTTTTTGGTTGGTTGTGGGGCTTGAACTCTGGGCCTGGGCACTATTCTTGAGCTCTTCAGCTCAAGGTTAGAGCTCTATACTTGAGCCACAGTGTCACTTCTGTTTTTTCCTTTCTTTTTTTGGGGGGTGGGGTGGGGCAGCTAGTTCTGGGCTTGAGCTCTACCACAGGAGCCACAGTACCACTTCTGGCTTTTTGTATGTATGTGGTACTGAGGAATCAAACCAGGGTTTTCATGCATGCTAGGCAAGCATTCTACCACTAGGCCAAACTCCTGGCCTACTTCTGTTTTTCTGGTGGTTAATTGAAGAGTCACATAGTGCCCAGGCTGGCTTTGAACCTCGATCCTCAGATCTCAACCTCCTGAATAGCTAGGATTATAGGCATGAATCACCAGCATCCAGCATATGATTGCTTTAAACATTCTTGTATAGCTGGGTGCCAGTGGCTCACACCTGTAATTCTAACTCTTGGGAGCCTGAGGTCTAAGGATCATAGTTTGAAGCCAGTGGGACAGGAAATACCTGACCCTTATTTCCAATTAACTACCCAAAAAGTTGGAAGTAGAGATATAGCTTATGCGGTAGACCACTAGCCTTGGCCACAAAAGCTCAGGAACAGTACCCAGGCCCTTCGTTCAATCTCCAGGACCAGCATTTAAAAAAACCAACCAAACTAGGCTGGGAGTTTGGCCTATTGGTAAAGTGCTTGCCTAGCATGCATGAAGACCCGGGTTTGATTCCTTGGTACCACATACATAGAAAAAAAAAGCTGGAAGTGGTGCTGAGGCTCAAGTTGTAGAGTGCTGGCCTTGAGAAAGTCCAAGGACAGTGCTCAGACCCTGAACTCAAGCCCAGGACTAGCAAAAACAAAAAGAAACAACAAAACAACAACAAAAAAACAAAACAAAAAAACCAACCAAACAAAAAAAATAGCTAAAAGCATTCTCCTAAGCTCTATTTGAAGCTATATCATCAGTGTAGCAACATCCTTTGTAAGTCATGTTCTTCTTTAACAACTTTTTATAATGGACAAGCATTGCCGGTTGTTCTAATTCACAGTATTTCCTTAATTGTATTATATAAATACAATATAAATAGCGATTTGCACAATATTAGGTTTCTCAATTTAAAGATTTGACCATTATGACAGTCATATGAGTACTTTTTTTTTGGGGGGGGGGAGGTGGTCGTAGGGTTTGAACTCTGAGCTTGGGCCCTGTCCCTGAGCTCTTCAGCTCCAGGCTGGTGCTCTACCACTTTGAGCCACAGCACCACTTCTGGTTTTCTGGTGCTTAGTTGGAAATAAGAGTCTCATGGAAGGAATTCTGTGCCTGATCTGGCTTTGAACTTCGATCCTCAGCTCGCAGCCTCCTCAGTAGCTAGGATTACAGTTGTGAGCCCCCAGCACCCAGTAAAATAGAGGTCTTTTTGGCCTGTCCTGGGGGTTGAACTCAGGAGCTGGACACTGTCCTTGAGCTTTTTGAACTCTGGGCCTGAGCCCTATCCCTGAGCTCTTCAGTTCAAGGCTACTGCCCTACCTCTGGAGCCATAGCACCACTTCCAGATTTCTAGTGGTTAATTGGAGATAAGAGTCTGGTGGACTTTCGTGCCCTGGCTGGCTTTGAACTGCAATCTTCGGATTTCAGCCTCCTGTGTAGCTAGGATTACAGCTATGAGCCACTGCACCTGGCTTCACAAATATTTTTTTTTTTTTTGCCAGTCCTGGGCTTGAGCTCAGGGCCTGAGCACTGTCCTTGGGTTTTCTTAAGGCTAGAGCTCTACCACTTGAGCCTCAGCACCACTTCCGGCTTTTTTCTATGTATGTGGTACCAAGGAATCGAACCCGGGTCTTCATGCATGCTAGGCAAGCACTTTAACCACTAGGCCAAACTCCCGGCCCCATCACAAATACTTTTTATTGCAGGACTGTACCTTCATTTTTAAAGAAAGCATATCACATTTTACTCCAAAGTATATCACATTTATTCTTTTCATTTGCTACTTGGCAAGAGCTATAAAATAGATATAAAATGTTACCTTTTCAGAAATGTTTTTAAAGTTTTCTTTTAGATATCAGAATTTGAAGTATTGTGACTGAAAGATAAAATGTAAACTAGTATAAAATTATGCAAAGTTGGATTCCAACTGTAGTCATAAAAAGAGACAACTGCAAGAAAGAACACTGCATACTTACTATGTGACAGGTTGTGCCTTAAAGAAATTTACCTATGGGCCGGGCACCGGGCACATAGTCTTGAGCTGAAGAGCTCAGGAACAGCACCTAGACCGAGTTCAAGCTCCATGACCAACAAAAAGAAAAAGAAATTTACCTACAGGGCTGTGGGTTTGGCTTAGTGGTAGTGTGCCTGCTTTGCATGCATCAAGACTTGGGTTTGATTCCTCAGTACCACATACATAGAAAAGCCGAAAGTGGTGCTGTAGCTCAAGTGGTAGAGCCGCTAGCCTTGAGTAAAAAGCCAAGGAGAATGCTCAGGCCCTGAGTTCAAGCCCCAGGACTGACCAAAAAAAAAAGAAAGAAAGAAATTTACCTAGATGAACACCCCTACTTTGCTAGTCGATTTTTTTTTTCCTCTGACAAAATAGTTGAAAGAAACAACAACAACAACAAATATTATTTGACTCATTTTTTTTCAGAGGTTTCAGTGCATGGTGGGCTGGCTTCTTTTTTTATGAGCCTGTAGTAAACCTGAATATCATTGCTTACAGATGTGTCTGTCAGACATGAAGAAGGAAAGCTGCTCCCTGCAGCCATGAAGCAGAAAGAAAACTATAGGAAGGGGTCAGGACAAGTTACACACTGTTAAAGACATGCCTGCAGGAACCTATTTCCTCTTAGTAGGATCTACCTTGTAGTTCAGACTTCTCCAAATAATGCCATTCATCAGTAGATCAATGTATTGAATAGTTCAGAGCTCTAATGATCTAATCGTCCCTCAATTATTAGATCTGCCAATGGAGCAAAAGCCCTCCTAAACATGTGCCTTTAAGGGAGAGGATTTTGTATGTAAGCCACAAAATAATCCTTACTAGCTTCCTCCTCTCCTTGAAATTCATGTCACAACTTCTCTTTTGTCAAAGACACCTAGGCTGAGGGAGAAATATAACTTAACCAGGTTGTGCATGCAAGTGGTAGTGCCATAGTTAGAACACAACTGGCTGAAAGCATGCTTTCAACCATATTGTATATTATTCATACAAACACTAAACTCATTTGCTGTGTACTAACTATGCTGGGAAGGTAAAGGGTACATTGTATCAAAAAATATTTCATTTTAAGAGCTAGATGTGTGGCTCAATTTTATTTCTCTCAAGCTTATCAAGCCAAAAATCTGCCCTTTGTTCTAATCCCAGTACCTTAAAAAAGAAGATCTTAGTTTGAAGCTAGGTTAGACAGAGAAGTCTACAGACTCTTAATATACAGTAAAAACAAAACAAATCAACAACAAAAAAAGCCAGACTAGGGATATGGTTCAGTTGGTAAAGTGTCAGCCACATGCAAGAAAGCCAAATGAGATGAAAAAGATTCTAAAGTTCAAGTCCCAGTAACAATACCCCTTCCATACAAAGAAACAGATGTTACACGATTGAATTGAGTGTTTTAATGATAATAGTATGAGGTTCTAGAATGGATATAGTCTTGTTTCCAGATAGGAAAAATAAAACGAGAGTTATAGATAACTTTTTTAGATAGGAAGTAGATTTTGGAGAATTAAGGAGTTATGATATAGAATGAATATATTTTAGTCTGCCAAATGTGTATTCCTAAGAGCCAGATGTATGGCTGAAGGTGCCCCGCATAGCAAGGGAGGGAAATAGATTCAGGTACATTCTAGAAAATAAATTGAGAGTACTAGTACATTTTATATTATGTATAAAAGCATATAACAGCACATTGAACTGTGAATTTTATTTCTAAAAGTAGGTATTCTTTTTTTAGGTCCCGATCACATAGCAAGAATCCCAAAAGGTAGGTATCACAAAAGATAGGTATACATACTGATGCTGTGTTTTTCAAAGGTGGTTTTTAAGGAAAATAACTTGTTACTGTGTCAAAGAGAGAAACGGCTTAGAAGACATTCAGTTTTATCAGAGTAATATTAAAGACTGCTTTGAGGGGCAGGGAGTTTGGTCTGCTGGTAAGAGTGCTTTCCTAGCATGCTCAAAGAACTGGGTTCAGTTCCTCGGTACCACATACATAGAAAAGCTGGAAATGGTGATGTGGTTCCAGTGGTAGAGCTAGCCTTGAGGAAAGCCCAAGGACAGTGCTCAGGCCCTGAGTTCAAGCCCCAGGACTGACCCCCTCCCCGTACCCCACCCCAAAAGAAAAAAGACTGCTTTGAAATTTTTGAGGAACTTAAAATATTTCCAAATATTTTTTTAAAATCTAAGTGTGTAACAGGATTTACTTTTGAGCTTTACATTTAAGAAACCGTATTCAAGTCAGGTACTGGTGGCTTACACCTGTAATAGTTACTCAGGAAGCTGAGATCTGAGGATTGTAATTCAAAGCCAGGTGGGACAGGAAAAGTGAGTAGAGCTCTGACTTAGGTGGTAGAGTGCTAGCCTTGAGCAAAAGTAGATGTGGGACAGTGACCTGTCCCTGAGTTAAAACCCCAAGAGCAGCAGCATAAAAAGAAAGAAATAGTATTCAGTAAACAACATTCAGACAGGCACCGGTTGATCACGCCTATGATCCTAGCTACTCAGGAGGCTGAGATCTGAGAATCGAGGTTCAAAGACAGCCCCAGCACAAAAGTCTGTGAGACGCTTACCTTCAGTTAACCACCAGAAAGCCAGATGGTAGCCTTGTGGCTCAAGTTGTAGAGCACTAGCTTTGAGATGAAGAGCTGACGGTGTCTGGGCCCAAAGTTCCAAGCCCCACAACCCACAAAAACCAAAAAAACAAAATAGTATTCACTGGGTGCTGTTGGCTCACACAAATATGATCCAGAGTGCTTTTTGTCTCTCAATGTCTATTAATGTCCTCTTACATGACATTCATATTCATAATATCCTAGTTTGAATGATAAAGTGCTTCTGTTATCTCCTATATAGGATCCTTTTACCTACTCCCAGCCAAACAAGTCTTGTCTATCCCTTAACATGGTGAGCTTTCATGTTTCCTTTTTTTTTGGGGGGGGGGGTAAGTGAGTGAACTCTTGACCTGGGCACTGTCCCTCAGCTCTTCAGCTCAAGGCTACTGCCCTACCCCTTAAGCCACAGCGCTACTTCCGGTTTTCTGGTGATTAATTGGAGATGGCTCTCACAGACTTTTTAGTGCTCTGGCTGGCTTTGAACTAAGGAGATCTCAGCCTCCTGAGTAGCTATGTTTGCAGGTGTGAGCCACTGCTCCCAGCATTATGTTCTTTTTGCTTGTGCCTTTCTTTTTTCTTTTTTTTTTGGGAGGGTGGGGAGGCTTGAACTCAGTCTGGGCACCGTCTCTGAGCTCTTCAGCTAAAGGCTACCACTCTATCCTTGAACCAAGCCCCACTTCCCATTTTCCAGAGGTTAATTGGAGATAAGACTCTCAGGTCCTTTTGTGTCCGGGCTGGCTTTGAACCTTGATCCTCAGATCTCAGCCTCCTGAGTAGCTAGGATTACAGATGTGAGCCACTGTTGCTGGGCTTTTTTTTTTTTTTTTTTTTTTTTTTTTTTTTTTTTTGCCAGTCCTGGGGCTTGAACTCAGGGTCTGCTCACTGTCCTTGGACACTTTTTTTTTTTTTTTTTGCTCAAGACTAACCCTCTTCCACTTGAGCCACAGTGCCACTTCCGGCTGTTTCTGTCTATGTGGTACTGAGGAATGGAATCCAGGGCTCCACACTCCACCACTAAGCTACACTCCTTGGCCCTGGACAGATTTTTAATAAATGTAAATTTGTCATACATTACTGTAAATCCAGCTTAAAATGTTTCTGCTACTTTGGAGGGGATTTTTTGGCTTGATTCATTGCTTTTGTTTACTCATTTACAGTAGGAAAGTCACTGTAGATTAGTTTTAAGACTAGTAAGCTTCTGCCCTGAGCAGTTCCTGGGTGTTTGTTTCTAAGCAGATGTCACTGTGTCAGGCTTCTGTCAATTTCTTTGTCTTTCTGTCAATTTTTTCGGGGGGAGGTCGATTGGGCCTTGAACTCAGGTCCTGGGTGCTGTCTCTGAGCTTTTTTGCTCAAGCCTACCACTTTCAGCCACAGTGCCACTTGTGGTTTTCTAGTGATTAATTGGAGACGAGTCTCACACATTTTGCTGCCTGGGCTGAAAACCATGGTCCTCAGGTCTCGGCCTTCTGAGAAGCTAGGGTTACAGGCTTGAGCTATCAGCAGCCGGCTTTTACAGTTAGCTTCTAAAACGAAATCAGATGCTTTTCATCGCTTGCTTTCCGTCACATCCTTCTGTCCTCCATTTTGTCGCTAACCTCACCAAACACACTTAGCTACTGCACATGCTAGTTTGTGAGCTGAGTTTCTATTCCTATGTGCCTATACGCTTGTTAGCAATAACTGCCCTCTCCCAATTTAGATAAAGTCCTCTAAAGTGAATTGGGAGACAGTACTATAGCTCTCAAGGTGGCCACACATGCACTTTACCACCTGAGCCTGCCTCCTAGCTCTTGTTTGCTTCAGTTATTTTTGCTTGGGGTCAGCTTTATACTGCCAATCCCTCCAGATTACTGGGACTACACTGCCCAGCCCAAATTATATGTTGTATGAATAAACTATTTCACAATGGTTTGAATTTCACTGTGATTTGATGCATTTTTATTACCATATACTGTTGATACAGATTGCTGCCTTCATTTTTCTTATATTCCTTCGTGGTGGTTGGGATTGAATTGCATGCTACACAAGCACTTTGCCACTGAGCTTTACCCTGTTCCCACTGCTAAAAGTTTATAAAATACTGATTGACCCTTGAGAATGAAGTGTCACCGTTTCTATTTCAAATACTAGCCCATAGTAACATCAGCAACATATTAATGATAGGCTTAGGCGATTTGGAATAGCATCGGCATTAAGACTACTAAAGAACAGTTTCTCTTTAAAGAAAAATATTGTGCTGGCAAAGCTAAAAATGAAATAAATCTTTTGTAGATCCAGGTCCAGGGAACATCGCAGACACCGGTCTCGCTCCATGTCACGAGAACGCAAGAGGAGGACTCGATCCAAGTCTCGGGAGAAACGTCATCGCCACAGATCCCGCTCTAGCAGCCGCAGCCGCAGCCGCAGCCACCAGAGAAGCCGGCATAGTTCTAGAGATAGAAGCAGAGAACGATCCAAGAGGAGGTACTGACGTGCCGGTCAGAGGACACGGAGCTACCTTTACGTTTTAGCCATGTGTTTACTTGTTACCTATGTTTAGAGTTAGATTACTGGTTTGAAACTTGCACCTGGTAATATGTACACATTTCTGTGTGGGTGTATAAATTTTTTCCTCATATGGATAGTTCATAAAGAATTACATATGAGCCAGAGTAAGAAATTGGAAATGACATATGCAGAGGTTATTGCTTTTCTCTACTTAGTATGTCCTGGAAAACAGTATTTTACAGGCAAATGATTTTAGGCACTAATGCTCTTAAAGTTTTTCAGTATGTATTAACAAATTAAGAGTGTCTGAGACTCCTTTCATTAAATGAGTTGTTTAGCTATGATTGTTTTCCAATTTATTTGAAGTGCTACACTTTTTAAGAGCAGACACATTCTAGTGTATTCTTGTTTACTGCACAATAGGTAATGAATTACTATGTACACCTATGGCCTGTTGGTCAGATTCAATTTTAAGGAAGCTACATTTGTTGATACAACTCAAAAGGTGCAATGAGGACAGGCACTGGGAAAGGTGTAATAGTTAAGGACCTGATACATAGGGAGATCAAAGAAGGCATTAGAATGTGGTAGACAGGAGTTTAGCTCCCAAACTTCTCAGGTCACATAGTAGCCCTTAAACCAGGAAATTTCTATGAAAGATAAATTGTACTTAAAATTGCTTTTTCTCTTGACATCTCATCTATTCTTACATACATATTGGATAAGCAGTTTTTGAGTGCCTAGTGCTTACTAGTTTTATATTTCTAATCCATATCATATAAACCTGAAAATTTTATTATTTTTTACTCTCAGCTACACATTCATCCCTTTAAATCATAGACTGAGTTGCTTAACAGCTCTCAACCAGTATTTTATTTCTCATATATTTCTGGCCATGTTCTTAAGCCCTTAAAGTAACCAGTAAGAATTTTACACTCAAAAAAAATTGTGTGTGTGTATAACTCAGGCTGATGTCAAGTTTGCAGTCCTCTTTTCTCTTCCGCAATGCTGGGATTATAGATGTGTGCCCCCTTTCTGATTTGTTTGTTCAGTCGTGGGACTTGAACTCTGGGCCTGGGTGCTATTCCTGAGCTCTTCATCACAAGACTAGCGCTTTACCACTTGAGCCACAGCACCGCTTCTGGTTTTCTGGTGGTTAATTGGCGATAAGAGTATCACAGACATTAGTGCCAGGGCTGGCTTTGAACTGCAGTCTTTAGATCTCAGCCTCCTGAGTAGCTAGGATTACACACGTGAGCCACCAGTGTCTGACTCACCTGATTTTTAAGAATCGTACTTTGTACTGCCCTTGGATAAGTTAAAAAAAAAAAAAAGTGTAGTAAAGGAACTTTATTCAAGTATTTCTAAAAGGTTTTATTGTATGAGTTTATCTGTTAACCACAGATTATAGAATACTAAACTCGGTTTCATAGACTATGTTTAGATGAAGAAATACTAGAGTATTAAAAAAATAGCATCAAGCATTCCAACTTTCAATGTAATGTAAGCAAGTAGGAGAGATGTTTGCAGGCCCCTTTTCTCATACTCTTGACCTGAATTTTAGGAACCAGTCTCAGAGTAATGTCCATAAATAGCATTTTTTAAAAAAACTTGTTGAGTCTTAACCTGTATACTAATTTTTGAAAATCACTCATCTAGATGATGGAAAATCCAGTGGGCTCTAATGTTGGCATGCTAGCTGTCACTGGTTCTGGTGTTTTTGAACTCTTCATGTGTATATTGATGGTGGAGATGGGAGGGGTGGGCATGGAGTCTTGGCCTCTGAGATTGTGTCATTGTAGTTCTTTTGAAATTGTTTACGAACAAAATTTCCCATCATACCACATTACTGCCACCTGAGATTCTCAGCATGTACACAAACAGGAATATTTTTGTAAAACTATTAAAATTTTTTGGTTTTCTCAAGAGCTCTACTCATCTTTCAAAACAAATATACTCTTTTAAATGATTTTTTTTGTTTTTTACCAAATGTTAGTAAATAATTTATATTAGATCTTGTTATTCCATATAACATCATTATTGCTGCATGTGTGAAGTTTCATGGAAGTTTTTTCCCATTGTTTTTCTGTCTTCTAGCCCCTGCCCTTGAAGCACTAGTCTCAGATACAAGTAGACTTCCTTTGTAACCTTTCCTTGGCAGCAGTTCTCCGGGTTAATAGGGTCTTTTTTCAGATTTCTGCTTAAGTCTCTTTCTCATGTGTAGAACAGACTTTAGAGACTTAATTGCTAGGATCCAGTGACCTTAACCGAGTAATTTAACTATCCCACCTGTTTTTCCCTATCTCTTCAGGAGAGTATTTCCTTTATTAGGCTCACAGTAGTTTAAAACAGGAAACTGCATATGTGTGGGACATTGTGATCTCTCAGAAAACACGTTATTAGATGTCCCTTATTCTTAGTTGCCCTGTTACCTTATTTCATATTCCTTCCCTTCAAAAGCTGTGAAGGAATCCTCGTATAGACTTGCAGCCATTGGAATTGCACTGTGTGATTTTTCCTCCTTTAATACTGTTTAAATTGTTGGTTGAGACCTTAAGTGGAATGTTCAAAATTGGTATTTATGCCTGTAATCTTAGCTGTTTGGAAGGTATAGATTAAGAAGATTGTAATTCTGACGGCCAGCTCTGTAAAAAACTTAGCAAAATGTCTTAACCGATAAGCTTGACATGGTGTTTCATATCTATACTCCCAGCTATGTAGGAGCGTAGAAGTAGAAGGATTGTAATCCAAGACCAGCCCTGGGCAAACCTTTAGAATCTGTATCAAAATAATAAAAACAAAGTAACAGAGTCATGGCTTAAGTGGGTAAAACATTGCCTAACAAGCTTAAGACTCAAGAGTTTAAACCACAGTAACTACCCCCGCCCCAAAGAAATTAGTATTAATTTTCAAGTTTTGAAAATTTTTAATTTGGTATGTTAGGTTTTTGTGACTGTGCCAAAATAATGCTTCAGAAAAGCTGCTGGAAGCATTGATTTTGACTCAAGGTTTCAGAATTCAGTTCATGATGAATGAACTGGTACTTCTGGGATTGTGCAGAGTGAGATAAAAGCATGATGGAATTAAGGCAACCAGGAAATAGGTGGGGAAAGTGCAAGGAAGGGGCCAGGGACAAAATAATACCCTTCAAAGACCCCAGGCTCCATCTCCTAGTAGCCTGTTTTTCAGCTATGAATTCGCCAATGGATTAGTTTATTGATGAGATTAACACCATCATGACCTAGTTACTTCTCAGTACCACTGGCTGGGGACTAGACATGGGGACCTTTGGTGTCATTTTATATCAAGACCGTAACACCTCCTTACTATATTTCAAAAATTGAGCATATAGTATTTATTTTTTCCCCCTGCCTTAGGGTTACCTGAAAGTATTGTTTATTCAGAGCTGAGGTTGTTGCTTAGCAGTACAGCCTTTCTTAGCATATATACGAGAACCTAGTTAAACACCAGTGCTGCCCCTCCTCTCCCATTCCCCCCACCCCCCACCCCAAAAAAAGAATTCTTCAGTTCTTGGTAGTGCCTAATTCTGAATGTGGGCTAAGGTTGAAATGATCATGTAAGAATTCTGTATTAGCTGTAAAGAACCAAATAAATGGTAGAATTGCTAATCATTTTAGATGTTGAAATTATAAAAATCTCCTCTATTTAAATCCCATAATGTCCTGTGGTTTTCCTTCTGATTGAATATGAACTTGTTTTGTATACCTAGTTCAGTGAAGATAGATAGCATGGAGATGGTGGTATTAAGAAACTATTACTCATCACAATTTATTAAGCATAGCCATCTTCTGTCTTCCATGCTTATTTTGATGAGTTGACTCAGGAGGGGTAAAGCAACTTTTTATATTAACATGATTTTATTTAAAGCCATATTGTTATTTAAGCCAGGTGTTGGCAAACTGTTCCCTATAGGCGAAATGTTGCCTGTAGTTTGTTTTGGTATAGCCAGCAAGCTATGGATGGTTTTACATTCTTAAGGTTGATATAAAGAAAGGGAAGAGTCTGTGAACCTGCAACACTTCAGATACTTACTTTCATTACAGCAGAAAAGACTCCTGTACCAAATCATTGATTTCCATCCAGTTTGGAATCCTAGGTTCTTAAATATTGTTTTAAATATCTGATACCTTTCACTTTTAAAAGCCATTATCTCTACATTATTTTATATTAAATATGTTTTATGAACTTCTCGAGCTCTATGGTTGTCTCTGAAATATTTAAAATACCTTCCAAGTCATTTTACTTTTTTTGACCCGTAGCTGTTTGTTACCACAAGTCTTGTTTTACTACCCTTATCAACTATGGTAGTGCTGTCAGAAAACTAACTTTTTCTTGGATGTATTTTAATATATATTTTTTCATCTGTCAGTACCTTAGTATTTATCCTATTTTATTTGGATTTTGGGTTTCCCAACGTATTTTGCTCCTCAAATTAATATTTTTCAGATCCTCAAAAGAAAGATTCAGAGACCAAGACTTAGCATCACGTGACAGAGACAGGAATTCAAGAGACAGATCGCCTCGTGAGCGAGATGGAAAAGCTAAGAAGCGGTCCTATGAGAGTGCTAATGGCAGAGCAGAAGAGAGGCGGAGCTCAGAAGAGCGGGAAGCAGGGGAGATCTAATTAGTGTGTACATATCTTTAATCCTTCAGCTTCCTATGGAGTTACATACTATTGTTTAGTTTACAGCTGTTCAGGGTGACAGTGAGCAGTTCCAGACACTGACCCAGCCAGGCTAGATGTACAGTATCCAACTTGATCTGGACTGAAAATGTTTTCTTGATGAAGCCTAAAACTACATCCATAGTTTCTGGTGGACCTGTTCTGAAATACAGTTTTATATAATAGGCTGACCTCTTTATTCTTTCAAGTAGGAGTGATAGTGAATGAATTGTGTTATTTTGCCTTGGGATCTTCTGACCATTTGTAAAATGCTGTCTTCCTTTCTATTCCAAACAGCAACAGCTTTGAGAACTTTCTTTATACTTCTCTAACTTTTGTGTCCCCTTAATACGTGCACCCTCCAACTGTGAAAGAAGGGGGAGGGATAGGGAAGCAATATCATTTCTGTTCTAAGGTTCTATTCCCATTATTAATTCATAGATGATTATGATGCAAGCATTATACTGGAATGCGTGCTGCCGAAACTTAAAATATGGGGATTTTTGTTTGTTTGGTGGTGCCTATTTAGAGTTGGGTGTTGAACAGCTGTTGGCATTGCATACTTTTGCTTTTTTACTGAAATCTTCAAATCAGAATTGTCTTGATTTTTCTGTTCCATTCAATTACTATGTTTAGGATGTTCTGATGGGGGTGGGGGCAGGGACTCTTTCATAATAAGCACTTGTTTTATTTTGTGTGTGGAATATAAAGGCTACACTCGTATTGTAAAAATAATAATAAAATCAAAGAAACAATCACCACCACCATCATTAAACTGTAACTTGTCTAGTAAAATGTCACTAGAACTACTTGTTGTATTTCCTGTCTGTTGCATTGTTAACAGTGCCTTACTGTACAAGGCACCCAAGGAAGGAAAGCTGTACTAGCAGATGCCAATGAACTGTGCTTCATCTGGGCCCCTTGCTGACTCCCCTACTTCAGGGCTGTCTGTAATAGCTACTGGAGAGAAAGGCTGTAGAAACCACTGAGGGTTTCCTTTTGTACTTCTTATTCAACAAACCTAAATAAAGACAGTATATAACCAACATAGTGAAACCAACAGTTTCTGCATGGAAGGCTTGTATTTCCACTGGTGACTTACACAGTGACAGGTATCACTTGCAACTGCAGAAAATGTACATTAAGTAGTACAATCAATAAGCAAAATCAACCAAAATCACCCTTCAAGAACTATCTCTTAACTGGGCATGGTGGCTCATACTAGCTACTCAGGAGGCTGAGGAGCACACTTCAAAGCCAGCCCTGGCACTAAAGAACGTGAGACTCATCTCCAATCCATCGCCAGATAACAGGAAGTAGGGGAGCCGGGAGTTTGCCCTGGTGGTAGATTGCTTGCCTAGCATGCATGAAGACCGAGGTTTGATTCCTGGGTACCACATATACATAGAAAAGGCCAGAAATGGGGCTATGGCTCAAGTGGTAGAGCTCTATCTAGCCTTGAGAAAGCCCAAGGACAGAACTCCGGCCTTGAGTTCAAGCCCCAGGACTGGCAAAAAGAGGGGAAAATAGCTTAAAAGTGATTATATGAATGGGAAATGTAATCCTAGCACATGGGGGCTAAGGCAAGTGGATCATGAGTTCAAGGCCAGCCTTGACTATCAGAACACCACCTTGAATGAGAGTCTTCCAGTTGTTCACTTGGTAATGCCACATTAATAAAGTCTTTTTTTCCTGCCGTATTTGGTTCCACACATTAAGCTCATCCATTTGCATCTGAGCAGCCGTGGCCTCATTTTCATTTCTAATTTTGGTTGTTGTACATCTGCTTTGCTTCTGGTGGCCTACACTGTTAGAAAGCATCCCTACAAAGAAGTTACTCATACATGGCAGCAACATGACCTGAATCATACCCAAGTTCATCATTTTGGTAGAAAGACAAACGACTTAACCACTACTGGGGGGTGGGGAGAGGAAGACTGTATTTTAAATCCGCTTTGAGAAATGAATTGCACAAAAAAGTACACATTTCAGCAATTAACTTCTGACTGCATCAAGACAAAAATTCCATGTTCCCTCATTGTCAGTTCTTGGTTTTCTCTGGAACAGGTAAATCTACTTTGTCTTTACAGGCTAGCTTTGCCCGTTCTAGAATTAGTCTGTAATTTCTTACGTCTGGCTCCTTTGGCCCTGTATGCTTCAGGCATTGACTGGTCACATTAGACTGGATCCAGACAATAGCGATTGGCAGTGCTTAGTGAAAAGAGCAAGGGAAGTTAATTCTGCATCAACCAACTTCTCCCAGCTTCTATTCTCTAGAAAGAGAAAGATGGGCTTTGAAGGAGAGGTAGGACTTACGGGGATTTCTCCCAAAGAGAAAACTTAGGAAACATTCCTGAAATTAGTTGTTCTCACCTAGGCTGCCCACCAGACTCTTTGGCCCTTTCTATCTGAATATGATTCTTTTGAAAAATGTGAATTTTTTTCTTCCACCAATCCTGGGGCTTGGACTTGGGGTCCCAGAGTGTCTTTTGCTCAAGGCTAGCACTACCAATTGCCACAGCACTGCTTCTAGCTTTTTCTGCTTATATGTTACTGAGGACTCAAACCTAGGGCTTCATGCAAGTTAAGCAAACACTCTACCACTAAGCTCATATTCCCAGTCCTGACCCTTTTGTTTTTTTTTTTGGCCAGTCCTGGGGTTTGAAATCAGGGCCTGGGCACTGTCCTTGGACACCTTTTTTGCTCAAGACTAGTGCTCTGCCACTTGAACCACAGTGCCACTTCTGGCTTTTTCTGAGTAGGTGGTACTGAGGAATCGAACATAGTGCATGCTAGGTGAGTACACTACCACTAGACTCTGTCCCTGAACTCTTTGGCTCAAGGCTACCGCCCTATCCCTTGAACCATAGCACCACTTCTGGATTTTTAGTGGCTAATTGGAGGTAAGAGTCTCACCACTAAAGTGACTTTAGTGCTTGGGCTGGCTTTGAACTGTGATCCTCAGATCTCAGCCTCCTGAGTAGCTAACGTTACTGGCATGAGCCACTGCACCTAGCTAGAACACATTTGCTACTGAAGATTGTTCAAAATCTACTATAGTCTCAAACTCATGGGGTTTTGGTTGATGAAAGAAGAAAGCCAAGAGTGCCTCTTAAGATATTTGTTTACTGCTCATTTAGTATGTAGTTCACACTGAATGTTCAGGGCTCCAGCTCTGCACTAAAAGGAGTGCTGATGTGGTCACTATTTTCCTGCCCTTTGCTCTGATACAAAAACAGTACATGATCAGTTTGACCTGGTTCTGTCAGTCTCATTTCAAGTAGTCTGGCATGTAACCATCATCATTAGCTTCTTCTTTGTCCTTCGCTTGATGTTGATGATTCAGGCCTCCTCCCTCCTCAGTCCCTTTATGCAGCGATCAGACCCAGTCATGGCTCGTATGGCTCGTGCCTGCCCTCCTGCAGAGCCTTCCAGACTCCTGTCCTCTACCTTACTGCCCAGGTTTTGCCTATGAAAAATTGGACTTGCAGGTTGAACACTGGTTTGTCTTGCCTATAATCCTAGCTACTCAAGAGGCTGAGAATGTAAGTTCAAAGCCAGGCTGGGTAGAAAACCCAAATATCTTACCACCAATTAACCAGGAAAAAGCTGGACATGGAGGTGTGGCTGAAGTGGTAGTGTGTTAGCCTTGAGGAAAAAAGCTAAGAGGCAGGGCTCTGATTTAAGCTCCAGGACTGGGATCAGATTTATGACATGGACTTTGTTCTCCATATAAAAGCAGAGTGTCACACCTGCAATCCTAGCTACTCAGGAGGCTGAGATTTGAGGATTGCGGTTCAAGGCCTGCCCAGGCACTAAAGAACTTAAGAACTCCAATTAATTACTATAAAACAGGAAGTGGGGCTGTGGCTCCAGGGGTAGGGCAGTAGCCTTGAGCTGAAGAGCTTAGGGACAACGCTCAGGCTGAGTTCAAGCCCCATGACTGACATAAATAAATAGAACATCCATTTTTCTGGAGGTTCTGTGTTGTGTGTCAGTACTCACTTTATATTATTTTTACTATAGGCTTTCATGTGGTATATATCTCCATAAATGCAGACAATACACTAATCAAATGTACCTCTTTTATTAGCACTATCCCTTAGCCACTCTTCTCCCTTAAAACAATTCCAGCAGGTTTCCTTTTCATGTATGTGTGTTAAGTTCAACCCTATTCACTTGCCCTTTTATCTTCTTCCTCCCTGTTCTACTAGATGCTGCTACTTTGCTTTTTTCTTTTCTTTTTGGTCAGTTGTGGGACTTGAACTCTGGGCTTGGGCGCTGTCCTTGAGCTGTTCAGCTCAAGGTTATCACCTTACCCCTTGAACACCACTTCTGGTTTTCTGGTGGTTAATAGGAGATAAGAGTTTCATGTTCTTTAGTCCTTGGCGGGTTTTGAACTGATATCCTCAAATCTCAGCCTCCTAAATAGCTAGGACTACAAGCCACTAGCACCTGGCTGCTCTGCCTTTTTTTTTTTTTTTTTTGGCCAGTCCTGGGCCTTGAACTCAGCTCCTGAACACTGTCCTTGGGCTTTTTCCAGGCTAGAGCTCTACCACTTGAGCTATAGCACCATTTCCCGCTTTTTTCTATATATCTGCTGCTGAGGAATCGGACCCGGGTCTTCGTGCATGCTAGGCAAGCATTCTACCATTAGGCCAAACTCCCAGCCCCTGCTCTGCTTTTTTATGTCTGACTAGAAGCCATTGAAAAGGCTGTACCACAGTTCGGTACTCAGTGATTGCATCTATTTACTTTGGGGACATTTTCTTTGGTGACATGCCAATTTGTGTCTCCTGCATGATCTGCTACATTCTTAATCATTATGCCCTGCAAATTCTGTCTAGTCTGTGAAATAGGGATAGAAATGCAAGCATGGAAGATTCCTACTACTTGCTTAGTTTTCCCAAAACTTCCTGTCCTTGTCAGGAAACTCACCCTTCCTCCAACTCTAGTCATGTTTTAACACAGTGTGAAAATTTCCATTGTGATCACAATGTGATCCCACTCACATTCCCCAGCATTCAGCCTTAGCAAGCATGCGAGGCCCTAAGTTCAAAATTCACAACTGTCCCAAAATAGCAATTTATTAGCTCACAGTGCTAGAGGCTGGAATGTCTTAAAGAGTATGACACCAATATTTCTTAGGCATTTGTAGTCTTTCTCCTGCTTCACATCCAGCCTCTCGGCCCATTATGGGTTCATGAGGATATAGCCTCATGACCTCCCCTACCCATAAGCACACCTGTCAAAGGCCCCACTTCCAATACTTTTGCATGATTTGGAGATTATATTTTACAATATGAATTTTTTGTGAGGGGAGGTGCCAATACTGGGGCTTGAACTCAGGACCTAGGCCCTATCCCTTAGCTTTTTCACTCAAGGCTAGTGCTCAACACTTGAGCAACACCTCCACTTCTAGCATTTTACTAGTTAACTGGAGAAAAAGGTCCTACAGACTTTCCTGCTTGGGCTGGCTTTGAACCATAATCCTGAGCTCTCAGCCTCTTGAGTAGCTAGGATTAGAGGTGTGAGCCACTGGGCGCCTGCCTCTCAATATATAAACTTTTACACATGAACTTTTTTTGGTTGGTCATGGGGCTTGAACTCAAGAGACTGGGCACTGTCCTTGACAGTCACCTTTGCTCAAGGCTAGCCCTCAAGCCACAGTGCACTTCTGGGTTTTGAGTGGTTAATAGGAGATGCAGACTTCCCTGCTTGGGCTGACTTTGAACCATGATCCTCAGATCTCAGCCTCCTGAGCAGCTAGAACTATAGGCATGAGCCGCCAGCGCCCAGCGACACTCAAACTCTTAAGGGTCACATTCAAAGCACAGCAAATGGGCTCATGCCTGGACCGACCGTGTCTTCATGGAGCTTACACAGGAGGCAGCAGCACACGTGTGAGCTGTGAAGCGGATAGCGGTGCCCTCAACGACAGTGGGTGCAATCGGAGAAATGGGGATGGGAAGTCTCCCAGCTGGCAGGGTCCAAACATGACATTTGAAGAAGAGGCCCATTCCAAAGACATGTTTTACTAGGGTGCCACCTCTGATTTGCTGACCTGTCCTTTCCCCTGGGACTGGAAGACTGGGTGGGGTGTGACACAGCAGGTGAAGGAGAAAAGAAAAATGACCATTTTAATGAAGGGGGGTGGGGATGAGACTTAGAAGTGTGAAATAAAATAAAAAGCCTCTAGTTATAGATGAGTGTGTCAGCAGCTAGAAGCTAAACTTGGCACTGAGATTTGAGGACACAAAAAACTCTCCCGCTGGCCTCGGGTCATCATGCACCTGGGTCTAGCTCCCCAGGCTGGGCCATGAGTGGATGTGGGGGGCCAGGTCTGCGGGGAAGGGGCTGCGAGCTCTTCAGCTTCCAACAGGCTGAGCACAGGCAGAAACCAAATCACTGCTTCCCTCGGACACAGACCCAGGGTCTGGAGGAGCTGCAGTTGAGAGCCACAAGCCTGCCTTCCTTCAGGCCCCCGCAGCTGAGATCTGGGTTCTCCAAGTCTTCCTTTGGGAGCCTGCAGAGGGGGTGAGGGGTGCTAAGGATGCTGGCCTCAGCCAGCCCGTGCCCAGAGAACTATGAGGGCCAGGGGGATGTGCCCTGTTACTAGCTGCGTGGCTGGGCATGCCAGTTGGTGAGTGAGTTGTAAACCCTGTGCGTATAGGATGGGAGAGACAGTCCTGCTTGTTAAGGGACTCAGAGCAGAACTGGAGTGATAGGGTGTGAGCTAAGTCAGGCCTCTGAACGCTTCTGTGGATTGGTTTCCTAAGTGACACCACAGGCTGGGGTGGGTGTGGGGGCAAAGGAGGATATGGAACAGCCAAGGGGGAGGGGAGCCATACTCACGGCTGGCGCAGCAAGGGGATGCCATCGATCCAGTGCCAGCCTTGGGGGCCTCGCTGGGCCCCCACCCAAGAGTGTTTGGTAGCTGGATATCTGTTCAGTAAGTCCTGAAAGAGAAGAGCAGACAGTCACTCTCTTGTGAGCGCTCATGGCTACCAGATTCTGTTGGTTTGCCACAAGGCCAGTTGGCCAGTCGAGGAAAGTCGGCTCAAGGCCTTGTTCACCTAACATGCACAGTTCTGAAGTGCAGGCTGGCTGGTCGCCAGAACAGTGCCCAGGATTGGGGACCAGAAATGAGGGGACTCCCATCTTAGCCTCAGTGGAATGTCACTACTCAACCACAAAGCAACATGCAGAGGGTATGGAGCAGGCAGAGGATAAGGAGCTCAAAGGAGAGGAAGCCTGGGCCAAGCAGCGAGTATGTCTAGGTGACAGGAAGTAGCCATACAAAGCTAGAGGTTCTTGTTGGGGGCTAAGCTGCAGAGGTCCCAGACACAGATTAAAACAGGAGGGTAGGCTCGACACACATGGCTCATGACTGTAATCCTACCTACTCAGGAGGCTGAGAGCTAAGGATCATAGTTCAAAGCCAGCTCAGTCAAGAAAGTATGTAAGGCTCTTGTTTCTAATTAACCAGCAGAAAAGCCCATGGTGGAGCTGTGGCTCAAGAGATAGAGTGCCAGCCTTGAATGAAAATCTAAGGCACCAGGGGCTCGTGCCTGTAATCTTAGCTGCTCAGGAGACTGAGATATGAGGATTGTGGTCTGAAGCCAGGTAGGGCAAGAAAGTTTGTGAAACTTATCTCCACTTCATTACCAGAAAGCTGGAGGAGGAGCTGTGGCTCAAGTGATGGCTCTAGTCTGGAGCAAAAAAACTCAGGGACAGCTCCCAGATACTGAGCTAAAGCCCCAGGAACTGGAACGACAAACAATAATAGTAGTAATAGTAATATGAAAGTCAAGGGCTCACACCTGTCCTAGCTGTTTGGTAGACTGAGATGGGGAGGATCATAGCCAGATCACAGGCAGAAAGGGCTGAAGAATAGCTCTGTCTCAATGGAAGAAGCTGAGTATTGTGGCACTTGTCTGTCATTCCAGATACATAAAACTTAAAATAGGAGGATTGTGATCCAGGCATGTGTTCTGGCAGGAGAAGTGAGACTTTATCTCAAAAGAATGTAAGGTATACTCTTATTTTGCCTTTTTTCACTCAAGGATGGCCCTCTACCACCTGAACCACACATCCATTCAAAATGTTCAGATACGGTAAGTCCCAGCAGGATGACTCGGTGATGGGGAGATAGCAGTCCCTGCAGTTCAGACCAAAACTCTTCCTGGAACAGTTTGATCAAGCTAGATCACAACAACAGCAACACCTTTCTTTGCTCGCACAAATGACTCCACTCTGAGAATCAACCCAGGAATATCAATGTGAGAAGAAGTTGCCACAAACGACACCATTGCTATTTAGAGAGGGAACGAGAAACTACTAAATGCTTTGCAATCAGGAAATAATTAGGCAAATGATGGGATATCAACATGATGGGAAATTATTATGTTATTAAATTTGACAAGTACATGGAAAAATGTAAACAGGAGATCATACCAAGTTAAAAAGCAAGTCTGTGCCACCCACAAGGCCAAGCTCTATACTACTACACAAGCTACATACTGCTGACTAGAAGTCCACTGGTATAAATGAATTTGCACATCTGTGGGTCTGCTTGCCTATCAAACGACTTAAGTTAGTCAGGCACCAACAAATACCACATTATTTGAGGCTTAGAGTCATTCGGGAGGATCCTGCCCTCCTGTCTATCCTAGCACCAGGCCATCTTTCTCCTGTCCACCCCTGAGCTTCCTGGTGACAGAAGTTGACAGCCTGACTCGCCCAGCCCCATCCACTCTACACCATTCTACCTTTTCATTTTCTCACAATTAGCAATATTATGGTGCAGTCAAGGCATTATCCAGTGTCATAATGAAATTCCAGAAACCTTGGAGCTTAAAGGTGGCTCAAAGCCCACTCTCCTGAGGGATCCTGGGTTCTCCACAGTCTGAACTTGGGGATTCTTCTACCAACATGCAGAGGGAATGTAACCCAGAACAGAACAGACTTGATATCTCATGTTTGTCTCCTAAAAATCCATTGGCTGGATGATGGTAGCCTATAATCTTAGCTACTGGGGGCGGGGGGGACCTGTGATCTGGGAATCAGTTCAAACCCAGCCAGGGTAGGAAAGTCCATGAAACTCTTAACTTCAACTCATTACCAAAAGGTGCAAGTAGAGGTTTGGCTGAAGAGGTAGAGTGCCAGCCTCTAGTGAAGGAGCTCAAGGGCAGTGCTCATGCCTGAGTTCAAGTCTCAGCACCAACACACACACACACCCTTGAAGCCTACCATTTCAACCTTTGTGTGTGTGTGTGTGTGTGTGTGTGTGTGTGTGTGTGTGTGTGTGTGTGTGCTGGGGATTGAACCCAAGGCTACATGTAAACACAGACTCCCACATTTTCACCTGCCATTTTGACTATGGTTAAGGATACAGTCTCTCCAGGACACAGTACACACTGTCCACAACTGCAATCTCCAGGCCTGAAACTCTGCACCCTCCAAATACTAACTCTCCATTCTCTTACCCCCAGTAGCATGATATGAAGACATTACTTTTAAAATATTGGGGCTTAACCTCAGGGCCTCAAGCTTGCCAGGTGATGCTCTATCACCTGAGTTATGCCTCCAGATCTATCTGTTGGTGGTTATTTTTAGTTTTGTGTGTGTGTGTGTGTGTGTGTGTGTGTGTGTGTGTGTGTATGTTCCTCATTCCTGTGAACTTGGGGCTTGAATTCAAATGGTGGGCACTATCCCTAAGCTTCTGTGCTCAAGGCCATTGCTCTACCACCTGCCTGGGCTGGCTTTGAGCTGCTATCCTCAGATCTCAGCCTTCTAAATCGCACCAGTGCCTGCCTTTTGCTAGTTATTTTTGAGATAGGGTCACAAGAACTTTTCTGCCCAGTCTGACTTTGAATCTTGGTCCTTTCCCTCTCAGCCTCCTGCGTAGATAGGATCATAAGTGTGAATCATAAGTATTGAAACATTTCCTTCTTAAAAAAAAGGGTTTTTTTTTTGTATGTGCTAGTACTTAAACTTGATTTCAGAACCTCACACTCTTACTTATTAGCTTTTTCACTCAAGACTGGTGCTCTACCACTTGACCCACACATCCACTTTCAGCTTTTGACTGATTGAGTAGAGATAAGACAGTTGGGTTGCTAGATGCCAGTTATTTTAGTGGTAGTACTGGGGCTTCAGATTCAGGACCTTATAGGCACTCTACCACTTGGGCCACACTGGAACCCTGTTGTGCTTGTTTTGCTTGTTTTGCTTGTTTTGTTTTGGGGTAGGGTCCTCGTATGTCACTTTATTCCCTTGGGCCTCCGTGACTGCTGTAGTGTGGAAGGACAAGATCTAGAGATTTCTTCCAGCCTTAGGACTCAGAGACCTGGAATGCCACTCCTCTACCCCCCATGGCTGCCCTTCTCACCTGGGTGTGGTAGAGCAGGGGCAAGGTAGCGTTGTGGGCCACGCAGAAGGCCTGGCTGGCCTTCCAGTCTTGTGTTTCTGCAGAGAGGTAGTAACAGCGCTCCTCAGACCACATCCAGCCTGGAGGGCATGGCTGGCACACAGTTCCTGCGAGGACAGACACCCTGGTGAGTGTCTGGGTAACTAAAGAGCTACAGAAAGCAAACCTGGCTGGGAGCTGTGGTGAGGGTGGGGTCTGTCGATATTCAGGGTACAGTCAAGCTCTGGGAGGCGTAAAGAGAGGATGTTGTACGGCTTGTGCACAGTGCAAGTCTCCTGGGTGAAGGCTGCTGCCCCATAACTGGCTAGGGCACAGGAGACGGGCAATGTGCTATCTTTGCTTCACAGGCCATGCTACCTATCCCCAGAGGACTGTCACGCGGTTATTCTCAAAGGCCCTGGAAAGGCAAGGGAGTACCATACCTGCTCTAGAGGCCAAAACCAGGATGGTGATGGTGCAGGCAGCCAGAAACACAGCCAGGACCATCAGGGCACAGTGCAGGGATTTTATGTACATGGGAAGCCCTGGAGGCAGGAGACAGAAAGACACAGATTAAAAGAAACCACCCAACCACACCCATCTACACCAGACCATCACAGCAAACAACCCAATGGTGGTTAGCACTTTGTGTCAGGAGAGACATGCTGGAAGACAGACTGCATCTCAAAGTCACTAGAAGAGAGAAGGAAAGAGAGAGAACGAGTGATTCTTGTTATGGAGTAACTACTGTACTAAGTGGATTAGACTAGAGTTCACCAGAGCTGATTCAATCTTCACTTTATACCTGCCACTAGACATGGTAGTACATACCTGTAATCCCAGTTACTTGGGAGGTAGAAGTAGAGGATGGAGGTTCAAAGTCAGCTTAGGCAAACATATGAGAAATTATCTTTTTTTTTTTTTTTTGGCCAGTCCTAGGGCTTGAACTCAGGGCCTAGGCACTGTTCTTGGGCTTTCTCAAGGCTAGCGCTCTACCATTTGGGCCCTAGCACCACATCCTGTGCACTTTTTCTGTGTATTTGGTACTGAGGAATTGAACTCAGGGCTTTGTGTATTCTAGGCAGGCATTCTACCACTAGGCCACGCTCCCAGCCTGAGAAATCATCTTAAAACTAACTAAAAGCAAAAAAAAAACCACCACCACCAACAACAACAACAAAAAACTGGGACATGGCTCAATGGACAGAACACTTTTCTGGCTCCCTGAGGCCCTGGGTTCAAATCTCCACTACCACTACCACCAAAAATCACTCAGCATCTCACATCTCTGCAGACCTTCGAGTGGCACTGGGTAGATGTGCCTGCAGCCTGTGCTACAGGCCACGAGCCGCTGGGTGCCTGCATGCACAGACCCAAGGGCTGGAGCAGATCAGCAAAGGCTGGAAGAATAAAACAATCTATTTCAATTTGAATTTTTAAGATGGGATCTCATTAGATTGTCCAAGCAAGCCTTGCTCTTCCTGCCTTAGCCTCCCCAGAAATTAGAATTACAGGAGCCACATGCCTGGCTAGGCACTTATGCCAATGCCATGCCTTGCCCTGCACAAACAAACTCAAAATGGATCAAATACCTCAATATCAGATCTGAAATCCTGAAACTGCTAGATGGTTTTCTCAAGCTAGAGCTCTACTCTTGAGCCACAGCATCACTTCTGGCTTTTTTCTATGTACGTGGTGCCAAGGAATCGAACCCAGGTCTTCATGCATGCTAGGCAAACACTTTATCACTAGGCCAAACTCCCGGCCCAATACAATCTTTTAATAAAAAAAGACATGTCCAAAAATAAGTTTGCATTACTAGAATTGTGAAATGGTAGCCCACCTCTACAACATCTTAATAATAATGATAAAATTACGTTTAAAATAATAGAAGTAAAAAGATGAAGACAAGGAGAATATAATCTGGCCAATCGCCTTGGTAATTGCAGTGGCTGAATGGTGCATTTCACTGTGCTCTTTCAGGAAACAAAACAATAAAGAAACTTAGAGGGGAAAAAAACCTCCCTCACCCCCTCAGCAATTAAAAGGACTGAATTCTAAGGCACAGAGCCTGGATGGCCCCTTGCAGAGCCAAGGGGAAAGTCCTCATCTACTCTACTCCCTTTACAAAGCAATTCTTAAGCAAGCAACAGAAATACACTCTCCAGAACCCACAAGACCCATGGAACATTCAGATGGAGTTAAATCCACTCTGTAACTAACAGGGTATGGTTGCTCAGGCATTGAATCCTTGCAACTTGGCAGGCTGAAGCAGAAGGACCACGAGTTGAGTGTGGGCTACACGGCATAACCCATCTCAAAACAACTCTCCCCATTAGCTTAGTCTCTCCCTTCTCCAATCCTGGACCTTTGTTGCTGTTTTCTTTTTGGTCAGACATGAGGCTTGAACTCAGAGCCTGGACACTGTCTCTGAGCTCCCTTGCTGCACTGAGGACTCATGGAGGCAGGGGCCAGGACGGTCTTGTCTTCATGGCCTCCTCAACATCTGGAAGGGCACAGAGGGTCCACAGCGGTGAGAGCTTCCCCACCCCTTCCTTCCCCAGAAAAGGCTGAAGAATCAGAATTTCTGATTGTGATATAGTCAAGGAGGATGACCTTCGTGTGCCAGGTATTGGAGATTCACTGTGAGTCTGTCTAACGGGGTCAGCTTTGAGTGAAAGAGAACAGCACATCTCAAGTTCAGGCCTTGCTCCTGACGCATGTGCGCATGCGCACACCCAGAATCTGGTTCCTGGGAAGTTCAAGGGCCAATGGCAGCGTGGAGCAGGAACGCTTAAACAGACCTCGGGGATCAGACAAAGCGATTCCAAGCCAAGATCTGCAGGACAAACATTCTCTCTCTCCTCAGCATTAGGCTTTGCAAATCCATCCCTCTCTTTAGCTGTCCACAGTGGTGTGACAATCACCCAAGCCCTGGGAGAAGGCGTTCCCTTCCTCCCCCAGCTGGACAGCTCCTCCGGACCCCTGCCCATGCAGCCACCCTCCCTCCCAACCTCCTCCAGGCTGCAATGGGGGCTTGTGCCTTAGTTTATCTTCTCGGCAAGAAAACCAGCCTGAAGTAACAGGCTTACCCACTCAGAAGAGCTCTCCTCAGGCAAGCCCAGGCTAACCTCACATTTCCCAGAAAGCCAAACCAAAGCAGTAAGCAATGACTCTTCCGGAGGAACTGCCCTGTGGGCTCTCCCCCACCAGGCCCCTCTTCATTCTCATTCATCTGTGGTTACCAGCTGTCTCCCCTGACCCTATCACCCAGCCCCTGCTCTGCCTCTTCCTTGAAGACTCCACAGAGGACCAAACTCCCCTGAGGTGGATTTTTAGCTGATTTGCCTCCTTCTCTGCTCTCTCCTTCCTGCAACACCCAAAGAAACTTTTTTCTCTTGCACCTCTGCCCATGTTCTCCACTGTGGAAGAATACACAGTGGATGGACAGTGACACAGCTAACACCCCACTCCCCCAGTCTACCGAGGTCCTGTCCACCAACTCTGCCATCAGCCAAGCCTTCATTTCCTGCTGCCTCTGCTTGAGTAGCTGCATCTGTCAATCTCGTGACTGCCCCATCCATCCTTCATGAAGCTATCAGGGCCAAGCTGTTTTTTTTTTTCTTTTCCTTTGTAGACCCCAAATCCTTGCACATGTTAAGCAAGTACTCTACCACAGAGCTACAGCGTTTGATTTTGTTCTTGAGATTCAGTGCAGACTTTGCCTGGACTGGCCTCAAACTTACAATCTTCCTGACCTCTGCGTCTCAAGTAGCTGGACAGAGCTTATTTTTTTTTTTTGAGGAACAGAATTGGAGGCCTGAGCTTGCTAAGCAGGCCTCCACCATTTGAGCCATGCCTTCTATCTCACTTTTTGTTATCCAGGCCCTTTTTGCATTTGGTTATTTATTTACTTTGTTGGTCATGGGACATGAACTCTGGGCCTGGGCATTGTCCCTGAGCTCTTCAGCTCAAGGTTACTGCTCTACCCCTTGAGCCACAGCACCACTTCCGGTTTTCTGTTGGTTAACTGGAGATAAGAGTCTCATGAACTTTAGTGCCTGGGCTGGCTTTAAACAGCCACAATCCCAGATCTCAGCCTCCTGAGTAACTAGGGTTACAGGTGTGAGCCACTGAGCCCTGCTGCATTGGTTATTTTTGAGACAGGGTCTCAGTTTATGCTCAGATGCTTAACTTCCTCTTTGTGCTTTCCTGTATCACTGGGAATTGTAGGCACTGGTCCCTGACACCAGCCAATATGATTTTTCCACAGCTGGGACGGCAAGCCCATTTAAGAATCTCACGAACTTTTTTTTTTTTTTTTTTTTTTTGCCAGTCCTGGGCTTGAGCTCAGGGTCTGAGCACTGTCCTTGGACTTTCTCAAGGCTAGAGCTCTACCACTTGAGCCTCAGCACCACTTTCAGCTTTTTTCTATGTATGTGGTACTGAGGAATTGAACCCGGGTCTTCGTGAATGCTAGGCAAGCACTCTACCACTAGGCCAAACTCCCAGTCCCTCTCACAAACTTTTTTGCCCGTGCTGGCCTCAAACTGTGATTCTCCAAGCACTGACTCCCGAGTAGCTAAGAATATGTTACTTACTTGCACCCAGTGTAAGTTCTTTCTTTCCTTTTTCTTGTTCCCTGTTTATTTATTTAGCCTAAATCAAAGCTTGAATTCGGGGCCTGTGCGATCATTTGACTTTTTCTACTCACAGCTGATGCTCCACTACTTGGGTCACACTTCTATTTCAGGCTTTTTGCTGGTTAAACATGGAGATTTTAACAAATCTCTGGGACTTTGTCAGCTGTCTTTGAACCGTGATCCTCAGATCTCAGCCTCCTGTGTAGCTGAGTTATAAGCATGAACTGGCATACCAGAGTTCACCTTCTACATCAAAATTCCAACCAGATCACCTCCCCACAAGCTCCCTCCCTTCCTTACCCTCCTCTCCCTTCTCAGCTATCAGATTTAAATAGAGAAACATAAGCTAAAGAATACTAAGGAATGCAGACCATGACCAGTATAAGCTAGAAAAAGGGTTCAAGGGTAGGGCGGTAGCCTTGAGCTGAAGAGCTCAGGGACAGTGCCCAGGCTCAGGGGTAGGGTGGTAGCCTTGAGCTGAAGAGCTCAGGGACAGTGCCCAGGCTCAGCGGTAGGGTGGTAGCCTTGAGCTGAAGAGCTCAGGGACAGCACCCAGGCAGAGTTCAAGCCCCATGATCCACCCACACCCACACACAAATGTGGGCATTTGTGACAACAGCAATTGAAAACTCATATTCCACCATGTCAGAGATGAGCTCAGACCTACTTCCAAATGTTGAGTGGCAGGACCCTCCCTACCTGAGAGAACCACCCCGAGTCACGAATCCCCTCTGGAGATTCTTTCTGGATCTGACTAGCTGCCTGGCCTACCTCTCCTCCCCTGGGGACTGCAGTTAGCCTGCTAGGCGGGGCTCCAGCGTCCCCTAGCCTCGGTTCTACCCACACCAGAAAGAGCCTCTACTCAAGATACCTCCAAAGCAAGCTTTCCCTGCCACCTACACCAACCACTCCAGGCCAGTTCCTTACCCAGGATTGTTCATACCCGGGGGGCTTCTTTGTCTCGGCTCTCCTCACCTCCACAGCCACACAGCCACCCCCCCACCCCGCCCGCACTAGGTAACTCTACTAGTGTGAGACGCCATCCTTAGGATGGAGTGTGGCTGGAGGCTCGGGCAGCCCTGGGTCTGGGTTCCGGCCATGTCACACCTCCACCGCGGCTGCGCACCTTCAGAAGGCGCGCGAGGCTCCTCGGGTGTGTGTGTGGGGGGGTTAGATTTTTATTCTTCGACCCAAAGTCGAGTTGCACTTGGGCGGGCCCTACCGTCCTGAATCCTCAGGCTCCGGCACTGGGTGGTCTTCCAGATGCCCTGACCCCCCCCCCGACCCCGCTACCCAGGGCGGGGAGTGCGAGCTGGGCCGCCCAGGCCGCGCCAACCACCGCGCCAGCGGGCAGGTGAGCACTGACCTAGGAGCTTGATCGCCCGCGGCAGCTCCTGGCCGTCCATCCCGATGCTCCACAGCGAGGCGTCCTCCTTTTCCCACCCCTGCTCGCGGCCGCTGCTCGTGGGAGAGCTCCCGGGCCCCTCGCGCTCCTCGACGGGGCTGGCCTGGCCCTCGGCGTGGCGGTCGCGCTCGGTCGGGGCGGCCGCCAGGGGCGAGCTCCGGCCCCGCGCGGCGCTCGGAGACGCGGCCCGCTGCAGGAGGGGGTGCGCCGGGGAGGCGTGGCGGGAGAAGGCGGGGGACTCCGGCACCGGCACGGTGAGGAAGCGCGTGGAGGGCGCGGGCGAGGGGCTGCCCTCCGGGGCGCCCACCGGCTTCACGCGCACGTCCACCTGCAGCTCCACCGGCGCCCAGGTGCCCGGCGCATGCTCGCTCGGGGCGGCCCAGGGCGGCATCCCCGCCCCAGACTCCTCGCCATCCCTGGGCTGCTCTGCGACGGGGCTCGGCGACGGCGGCTCCCGGCTGGTGGACCCCAGACGGCGGAAGGCGCCGTAGCCCAGGCTGAGCGGCTGCGCCCGCAGGGGCCCGGGCCGAGGCGGTGGCAGCTGGTCCTCCGTGGGGTCCTGGCCCGCGCCCGCCGCCGCCTTCCCCGCCCCGGCCGGCCTCCGGTGGCTCCCGGGGCTGTCAGCCAGCCGCTCCTCCTCGGGGACTCGCGGCTCGTCCCGGTCTTGGCTTCCCATAGGTTTTTTCGGCAAACAGGCCTCGGCTTGGACTCCTGGCGAGGCCTCCGGGACCAACTCCATGCCGCGCGCAGAGAGATGCGGAACGAGGGCACCTGGGCCCAGGTAGGGATCAGCTTTGCCGCTTCCTTGTTCCGATTGGTTCAGCGGCGTGGCAGTATTTGCATGGCCACGCCCCTTTCGAGGGCCCCGCTGCGATTGGCTGCGGCTGGACGTCGTGTGGGCGGGGCTTGAGAGTTTACAGCCTTTGCGGGCACTCTGGAAAAAAAAGCAGAGCTGCCAGTCCTAGCTAGGATTATTTCTGAAAATGAATGCCCCACCCGGCCTCAGAGTCCTCCCTCTTCTCCCCGCCCCACCCACTCTCCCGCTGGCACTCTGCCCCTCAGTTGTTTCTGAGAGTGAATAGTTTGCGCAGGGAGCCTGTCTAAATTTTGGGTCCTCAGACAAAGCGACGCTAGGAAAGTGGCTGCCCTGCTGCAAAGTAGAAGAGGGCCACTGTTTGTGAGGATAGTGGAGGGCATGGGGGGGTCTGGGGGAAGGGCTCTGGAGACCTGACTCCTACCAGGTCTAAGGAATAAGAATAAACATAAGCATGTGTATCTGTCATGAAAAGAAGTCCTCTGGAATTTAAACAAGAACTGTAGGGTGGAGTTAGTAACAGGCCATTTCAGTTAAACATGCATTTCAGATAAGCAAGGTTACAGTGTAAACATGCATTTCAGATAAGCAAGGTACAGTGCTTGTTATATTGTGTCTGCAGGAGAACATGTTCTATGGAGAACATGTCCTGCTTCTGCTGGAGTGTGGAATGCACAAACCACAATGACAGCAGTGGCTTTTCAGATAGAGCAGGTAGGGGTGTGGATCCACATTGACCTGTCTGTGGTATTTCTCAAAAAAAAACCCAAACCCAAACATATAGGTGGATATTCTTGTATTAAAATTCAACCTGAAATGATAGCATATTGTAAGTTATTTTTAGGGATGATCAAGATTATCATAAAAATTATATATGTAGTATATGAAAGTCTCATCCTTCCTTTATTTCTCCTTAGGAGTAAGTCCTGGCCCTGTTGAGGGCCGGCTACTTGTCCATTTTCAGAATGGTCTGGAGTTGACCTAAGAACACCCTGACTGTGCTTTCCTCCCTAAATATTCTCTCTTGGGATAAAAAGATGTGCAGGTCAGCACAGCTTGGCTCTTCAATATCATGAATCAGAGAAAGCTGGTGTGGAAACCACATACTTTTGTGTCACTTTTGGTCATGCTTAGTTGACTTCTCCAGGGCCACCCAAGGCCTAGCTTCCTTGGCCATAGCCCCACAGGTGTGGGTGTGGCCCCTGACTCCACAGTGCCCAGGGTCTTGAATTTGAACTGTAGAACACAATGCCTATGGCAATGTGGCTGCCCTATTGGGTCACATGCAAAAAGACTGGGCAACAAAATTTCAGTTGGATTGCATATATGGGCTTGGCCAGGCTTTCCACCGGTTTTCTGGGTCCATCCTCACCCGCCGAGGGTCATACCTTCATTGTACAACACTTACTGAGCACTTGGTGTGTGCCTGGCATGTGCATACACAGCTCTGCCGCCTTCTTGTACATCCAGCTCTACATGTATCTTTGTTTCTAAAACTTCATTTCTAGTAATGAAGTGTGTCGGGGTCTTTCATCCCTGGTCCCTCTCGATCCGCAGGAGAGATAGGGAGAACACGCCCCTACCAGCCCTCTCTCACCGGAGGACAATCAGATGTGTCAGGCAGGTTCATCAAGGCAGGAACTCCAACTCCCCCTACTCAGGAAGTCCTTCCAGCTAATATACCCTCACTCTAGGTCTCAGCAGAGAGTGATAAAGCAATAACACATTGGTAACCAATGGTAATCAAGTCTTGCCCCTTGCCTCTTGCCCCTTGCCTTGTCTCTTGCCCCTTGCCTCTTGTGTGTTGCCTTGCCTCTCAGCAGAAAGTTATTACCAATGATATAGCTCAAAGTTAGACATGGCGTTCATGTGGGCCAGCCTGACCTTGCACTTGGCTCCCAGCATCTCCCCTGTCTTTATTTTAGAAAAAAGAAAAAACCTAGGATATGTGGGGCTACCATCCTATCATCAGATCCACTGGGCCTTCTTAGGTGTCTCCACGCTTGTTAGTCTTCTTACCCGTCATGGGTTCACCAAGTTCTCTTCCACTTCTAGTTTTCTGGTGGTTAATTGGAGATAAGAGGCTCATGGATTTTCTTGCCTAGGTTGGCTTTGAACTGCGATTCTCAAGTCTCAGCCTCCTGAATAGCTAGTATTACAGGAGTGAGGCATCAGTGCTTGGCCTTAATGTGGGTGTGTGCTGGTCCTAGGAGTTGAACTCAGGGCCCTTGTCCTGTCTATGAGCTTTTGCACTCACGACTAACACTCTACCACTTGAGCCACAGTTTTACTTTCTGATTTTCAGTGGTTAATTGGAGGTCAGAGTCTCACAACTTTCTTGCCTGCTCTGGCTGTGAATTGTGATCCACAGATCTTAGCCTCCTGAGTAGCTAATATTAGTGGTATGAGCCACTGGTACCTAGTTTTTAGCTGTCAGGTTTTGTTTTTTTTTTTTTTGCCAGTTCTGGGGCTTGAACTCAGGGCCTGGTCATTGTCCTTAGACTTGTCAAGGCTTGCACTCTACCACTTGAGTCACAGCACCAGTTCTAGCTTTTCTATGTATGTGGTAGTGAGGAATGGAACCCAGGGCTTTGTGTATGCTAGGCAAGTGCTCTACCACTAGGCCACGCTCCTGGCCTTTAGCTGTCATTTTTTAACATTAAGAAAAACACAAAGCAGCCACCGGTGCCAGCTTTTATTTGCCAAATTTTGAACATTAGGAAAAACACAAAGCATAAACAGCGAACATATGGACACCCTCTGCTTCGATTCAGCAGGCAGCATTTTGCCATATTTGTTTGTTCCTTCTTGGAAACTCCAGGCAAGGGAGCATATTGTTGTCATTGGATGCCAGTCTTCCTTTTTTTTTTTTGTGGTGATTCTGAGGTTTGAACTCAGGGTCTCGTGTTTGTTAGACAGGTGCTCTACTGCTTGAGACACCATCTGCCCTATTTTGCTTCTATTATTTTTCAGATAGGATCTCAAGTTTTTTGGTCAGTCATGGGACTTGAACTCTGGGCCTGGGTACTGTCCCTGAGCTTTTCAGCTCAAGGCTACCGCCCTACCCCTTGAGCCACAGCACCACTTCCAGCTTTCTAGTGGTTAATTAGAGATAAGAGTCTTATGGTCTTTACTGCCCAGGCTGGTTTTGAACCATGATCCTCAGATCTCAGCCTCCTGAGATTACAGGCATGAACCACCACTCAAGTTTTTTTCTGAGTGAAGCCTCAGTCTTCTGTCCTTCAATTTCCAACCTTCTCACCAGTGCACAGTGCTACTTCTGCTCTATTGGTTGAAATGGGGCTGGCCTTGAGCCAGGCCCTCAGCCTAATTTTTTTTAGTGGGTCATGGGGTGTGAACTTGGCCTGGGCACTGTCCCTGAGCTCTTCAGCTCAAGGCTACCACCCTATCCTCGAGCCAAGCCCCACCTCCTGTTTTCTAGAGGTTAACTGGAGATAAGAGTCTCAGGTTCTTGAGGCTGGGAGTTTGGCTTAGTGGTAGAGTGTTTGCCTTACATGCCTGAAAACACTGGTTCCTTGGTACCAGATACATAGAAAAAAGTTGGAAGTGGTGCTGTGGCCCAAGTGATAGACCACTAGCCTTGAAGAAAGCCCAAGGACATGCTCAGGCCCTGAGTTCAAGCCCCAGGACTGGCAAGAAAAAAAAAAAGAGTCTCAGGGTCTTTGGTGCCCGGGCTGGCTTTGAACCTTGATCCTCAGATCTCAGCCTCCTGAGTAGCTAGGATTACAGGTGTGATCCACTGCGCCCAGCTCCCCTCAGCCCATTTTTACTTTGTCAGTCCTGGGGCTTGAACTCAGGGCCCGAGCACTGTTCTTGGGCTTTTTCTCAAGGCTAGTGATCTGCCACTAGATCAACAGCACCACTTCCAGCTTTTCTATGTATATGGTACCAAGGAATCAAACCCTGATCTTTGTGCATGCTAGGCAAGCACTCTACCACTAGGCCAAACTCCTGGTGCCACTTTAGTTATTTTTTTAGATAGGGTCTTACATTTTTTGCTCAGGGCCTGTCTCAGACTGAGATCCTCTCATTTATGCTTCCCATGGATCTGGTTTATTTGTTGAGATTAGTTCCTGCTAACACTCCCTGCCTTTCCTTGCACTGGCCCCCAACCTGATCTCTACCTTTTCAGTAGCTGGGATTATAGGTATAGGTCCCTGAGCCCAGCCATGACTGTAAAACATTCTGCCTTCAATACTTCTTCAGCATACATCTCCTAATAGTGTACCTATTTCCTCTGTAAGCTCAAACAGCAACCAGGCTAGTGTGGTAGCTTTGTAATATCTCTGGGAGAAAAGTCCTTACTATGATTTGAATGTGTCTCTTAAATCCATGTGCAGGCACTGGTAGCTCATGCTTATAATCCTAGCTAGTCGGGAGGCTCAGATCTGAGAATCATGAGACTCTTATCTCCAATTAACTATTACCAAAAGGCCAGCAGTTAGAGCTATGGCTCCACTGGTAGAACACTTCCCTTGAGTACTAAAACTCAGGGACAGAACCCAGCCCTACGACTGGCACCCCCCCAAAAAATAAAATTAAACAAAATCAGGTGCTGGAAACATAATCTTCCGATCTCCATTATTATAATATTTAGGAGCGGGGCCCTTGGGAGGTGGTGGGGTCCTGAGAGCTCTGCCCTTATGAATGGAGGAATCCATTTATGGATTTGTGACTCACATGGAGTGGCTTTCTTATTCAAGGAAATCATTTGCTCTGTCTGCCCATGTTATCATGTAGCATGAGGCTTCACCACTGTTGACCACAGGCCAGCACTATGCCCATAGACTTCCCAGACTCCACAACCCTGTGTCAAATAAACTTTATAAATGATCGGTCTCCAGTGTTTTTGTGTGTGTGATAGCAACAGGTCTAGTAGTTGCGCACACACCCACGGTCTTCACGCACATCTGTTCTCAACTGGGAGCCACAAGTCTGTTCTTGTCAATAGAGGATCCACGTGTGGCTGGGCTGGGGCAAGGAGAGACAAAGGTGGCATCAGGGCAAGGAACAAGAAGTGCCTTTCTGTCCAATTGGGTAGGCCAAGCGAGCAGCGATAGGATTGAGAAGATATTCCAGCTGGATGGATCACAGCGGCTCACTGTAGGACACTTGGAGAGAAGCCACACACGACAGGAAAAACACTTCTGAGTCATCTGCGTGTTGGAACAAAGATCTTCCTAGGAGCTCCACCCTGGTTTGGATATAAAGTGGCCCCCACAAAGCCTCAGTGCTAGTACTGAGAAGTGATTGAGTCATAAACTTGTTAAGTGGATCAATGGGTTAATCCATTGATGAGTTCAAAGCAGAATGGACTATTAGAAAAGTAGGGCCTGGTTGAAAAAACTAGTTTGCTGGGAAACAGACTGGGACATGGAAGAGACCCCCCCCTCTCTCTTCTCTCTCTCTCTCTCTCTCTCTCTCTCTCTCTCTCTCTCTCTCTCTCTCTCTCATATCTATCTCTCTCATATCTGTCTCTCTCCCTCTCTCCTTCCTGTCTACCATGAAGTGAGTAATTCCCTGGGCCACATGTTTCCATTTTACTTTTCCTTAACTCAGAGCCATAAAGCTATGGCGCCAGCCTTTGGACTAAGCCAAGATAGACTTTTCCTCCTTTAAGGTGTTTTTCTCAAGAATTTTGTCACAGGGGCCGGGAGTTTGGCCTAGTGGTAGAGTGCTTGCCTAGCATTCATGAAGACCCGGGTTCGATTCCTCGGTACCACATACATAGAAAAAAGCCAGAAATGGTGCTGAGGCTCAAGTGGTAGAGCTCTAGCCTTGAGAAAGTCCAAGGACAGTGCTCAGGCCCTGAGCTCAAGCCCAGGACTGGCAAAAAAAAAAAGAATTTTGTCACAGCAATAGAAAGCTGACCAACACAAACCCACAGGTTCCTGTCATCAAAATGTAGCCTTTGAGCAGGGTGCCGTGGTCCCCACCTGTAATCCAGCTACTCAGCAGGCTGAGGTCTGAGGGTCTTGGTGGGAAGGAAGGTCCCTGAGCCTCCTACCTCCAATTAAGCATGAAGAAACTGGCCGTAGAGCTGTGGTTCAAGTGATAGAGCATTAGTCTTGAGCAACAAAAGCTCAAGGACAGTGCCTAGGCTCTGAGTTCAAGCCCTAGGTCCAGCACGAAACAGCAATAGAGCCCCACAGATCTGAGGGACCGTATCTGATGGTGGTGAGTGGCCCCAGAGCTCTGCTGGGGACCGCTGGGGCAGGCCTTTCTGTCCTGCAGATTCATGCCCACACTATATGGTCTGGGTTCCACGCTTGGATAGACGTGAGTGGGGCCAGGCCAGAGTCGTGGAGACTGAGGAGAGGAGTTTCACTAGTTCTGAGACTCAGGGGCCAGGCAAGCAGCCCTATTTTCACATCACACATTGTCCTTCCCCTATAGGCTGGCAGCATGGCCAGTGCCAGAGTCTGGGGTTTACCAAGGAGGCGGCAGTCTGAAGAACAAGGCGCAGGCCCCAGAAGCACGTTGGTAAGGAACTCTCAGATCTAGAAATCCCATTATCCCCTTTTCTTGGGATGGAATAGTTATTGTGGGGGACACTCGGTAGCCCAGAAGCCCTTAGGCAAAATGGGTTATCCTGGTAAAAACTCCCTGACAACTGTCTCAGGAAAGGACTAGAGTGTCACCAGGAGGGTGCCACGAAAGGTAGAAAATTATAGTCTCATGTCATATGTTGAAAGCTTGAAGACATAGTAGTAGTTATGTGTAGAATCAGGAAACTGGTCATGAGGGAAGCATTTTCAGGAATTGGGGTGCTGGCGAGGGGTGATAAGATCTCTCAAGTGCAAGAACTTGCTACATTTTCCCAGCACTGGTCAAGTGCATGGACACCTGCTATTGCGGTTCCCTGGGATACGGAGGACTCTGAACCTGTATGGAAGAAGCTGGCCTGGAGGTGAAGAGCCCTGCTGGGCTGGGCAGGGGCTGGCTTTCCTGCCAACCCCAGCACAGGGCTTTTGGTCTCTGCTGCTTCGGCCTTGGCCCTCAGCTCTATGTCTTCCATAGGTCGTAAGGTCTGCGGCTCAGCCTGGACTCTCTCTGCAAGCTCCTAGCCATCTTCTCTTTCCTCCCCAGCTCCGCTGCCTCTCTTATGGACAGCTCAGTGCTTCAGTCTGTGGGGAAAACCAGCCATTGCAGACTGCCCACTGCAGGCCCTTCAATTCAGTTCTACCTGATCTATCTAAAGCTTCCTCTCCCTCCATCTCTCATCTGTCTCCTCCTCCTCCTCTGCCTTTTTCAGTTTGAGACTGGAGCTCATTAGGCCACACTGCCTGGAATTCATCATTTTCCCATCTCAGCCTCTGAAATGCTGGGATTACAGACCTGCTCTGCCACACCCGGCTCTCTCATCTAACGACTCCTGTTCATATTGTATGTGATCTTGGCTTTCTCTTTCCTTCAGGAAGCTTCCTTGCACAGAGAGGAAAAGACTGAGATGCTGTGTTCTTGTATGGCTGTCCACTCTTGGTTGTACATGAGCACAGAGAGATCTCTGGGCACAAACACTGAGTCTGGGGGACACTATCACATAACATGTCACCATTTCAGAGTGAAATGTCCACTGAAGGCTGAAGCAGAGAGTGCCACACTGACATCCTTCCTACTTCATCTGGGGTTCAGAGGTGATGTACTTATAGCATTCACAAGGCCCTGTGCTCAGAACCACACAAAAAAAGGGGAAAGTCAAACACTTCACCTTATGGAATAATTCTGGAAATCAATTCTGTTAGTCAATTCCTTTCTTTTTAACTTCTGCATTACTATGGTCCCTCAGATGGACCTGTTTTCTGAGATTCAATCATGACTAGCTCTGTTTCTGGACACTCAGCACAATAATTGTTACCTTTTAGTCCCTAAGTCAGGGCCATCCAATTTGTGTGTGTGTGTGTGTGTGTGTGTGTGTGTGTGTGTGTGTGTTGGCAAGTGATCCTGTTTTTTATTTTTAAAATGATGTTATTATAAAGGTGATGTAGAGAAGGGATTACAGTTAAAAATTATCTTTTTTTTTTTTGTCAGTTGTGGGGCTTGAACTCTGGGCCTGGGCGCTGTCCCTGAGCTCTTCAGCTCAAGGCTACTGCCCTACCCCTTGAGCTACAGTCCCACTTCTCATTTTCTAGTGGTTAAATGGAGATAAGAGTCACAGGTCTTTAGTGCCTGGGCTGGCTTTGAGCAGTGATCCTCGGATCTCAGCCTCCTGAGTAGCTAGGATTACACGCGTGAGCCCAGCAAAGTCATCCAATTCTTATAAAAGTGTACTCCATGGTGACTCTGTTTCCAGGGCCCACTCCATCCTAGAGACTGACCAGATCCTCAAAGGGGCCATTCTGCGGGGCACTGGTGACTCATGCCTGTAATCACAGTGACTTACAGGCCTGAGATTTAAGATCACAGTTCAAAGCCAGCTTGAGCAAGAAAGTTTTGTAAGACTTCTATTTCCAATTAACCAGAAAAAAATCGTAAGTGGAGCTGTGTATGGTTCATGTGGTAGATTCCACTCCTTGAGCACAAAACCTCAGCACAGCATCCAGGCCCTGAAAACCTAGGACTGTTGTGTGCATGCACACACACACACACACACACACACACACACACACACACACACACACAAAGATCATTCATGCTTGGGTCATGAGTTTCCATTTTGCTGCTTGTGGGAGACACAGATATAAGTGCAGATGTTGGCTTTTAACCCTTTAGCGCTCAGATGTCCTTCCCTTCATGTGAGGACTGGAAGTCCCTGCTGCTGTCTACCCTCTCAAAGCCAGTTCTGTCAGAGGCCCAGGAATCCACTCATGTCCTTATATCTTAGCCTCCTGAGTAGCTACGATTGCAGTGGTGTGCCACCTCACATGGCTCTCAGTGACAGGGGGTCACAGAGGGGAGGCTCCTCATAAACAGCACTGTAGGTCCCCTGGTTGACAAGCAGGAACTCTAGTCATCTGGCTAATGGATTTCATGGGAGTCCCAAATGGATGTGGATCACATCTTACCTGGGAGAGGATAAGAGGAAGCAGGTCAGAGGCAGCAAGAAGGTGGCACACACATATTTTCTGCTGGAAAAATCCTTCAAATCAGTGCCAGACTTTGGCAAAGTGTGGCCACGGCTTCCCGGCAGCGCCCCCTGGTGGAGGACACAAGCCATGGATAAGGTTTGCCACTAGAGCTTGAGTCTGGGGCACCTCAGAGGAAGAGCTACAGGAAGGACCTCACATAGGCCAAGAAGTCTCAGGCTGAAGGGAACTTCGCTCCAAGGAGCATGCTACAGTAAGTCCTGATGGGCTGTAGATGGCCCCTCTCTATTGCCTTTGTGACATTTGGACAAAGAAGACCCTGTGGCCAAACACAGCCTGCAGGGCTCAAGATCTCGCTCTAGAGCAAATGCCTTAGTAAAAAGTGCATCTCTTCTTTCCAGCAGACACAGCTCCTTGGCTAGAGGCTCAACTCTGGGGCCAGGTGAGGTCGGGATCCTAGATCCCAACGGCCTCCAGGCCAGGTACCTAGTGTAGTGAGTGACTTACACAAACGAGCATGGCCATTCCAGTTGCTCTCTGTCTTCAGCTTGTATCTGTCTGCCTGTATTGTGCCGAAGAATGGCAGCTCAGGCCCAGAGCCAGGCAGAATTGCTGCTGAAGACCCTCATTCTACTTGAACCTTTTATTTTGTGCTGGTCCTTGGGCTTGAACTCAGAATCTGGGTTCTGCCACTGAGCTTTTGTACTAGCACTCGACCACGTGAGCCATAGCTCCACATGTAGCCTTTTGGTGGTTAACTGAAGATATGAGTCTCACAGACTTTTCTGCCTAGATTTTGAAACATGATCCTCAGATCTCAGCCTCCTGAGTAGCTACGATTAGGTGTCAGCCACCACACCTGGTGAGACCCTGCATTCATATCCCAAGGAACCCCATAGTTAGCAGACCTCTGCAAGTAGCTGAGTGATGGCTAAGAGCGCTCTTGTATTCAGGAGAACCATGGAAGGCGAGATGTGGATCAGGATGTATTGTTTTCATAATCAGACTTCTGGAATTGAAACCCTATGCATAAATATTTAAACAGAGACAAATACTTAAAAAATGAACACTCTCCATCTGCCTCCTCCTCTCCCCTGCCCATCTCCATAGCAGCACTGGAAGAGAGGGGGTCCCTGCCCTCTGGGGTAAGAGCCCTGCTGCTCCCTCTCTGGGAGACCAGGCCATGAGAGAATCCCTAGTGATGATCAGAGCAGGGATTGCTAGAGGCGGAGCCCCGAGTCTGGTCCTGTCTGGGGTACGTTGTGCTTTTTGGGTCGTGCCTGGGGCAGGAGAACGTGGTGGGGTGCCCTGGTGTGGATAGGCAGTCCAGGGAGTGGGCATTCTTCAGTGGGTTACAGGGAGGGGCAGGTCAGGCCTTTCAGTCTGGTAGAACAGCCTCTGGCACCCGCAGTCCCCCATCTCCTTACAGGTTGGGGGTATCCTTAGTCAAAGACACTTCCACACAGGTCTTAAGATGCCTGTGGGCTCTCCGGGCCAGCCTTGAGGAGGACACAGCCATGAGGATGGACCGGCTCAGGAGCACAGGACCACCCACCAGGCTCCCTGCAGGGCCCTGGGGTCCGGTCGGTCACCCGCTCTGCCCCGGCCTGGACAAGCCGCAGTGTTGCAGAAGCGGCGAAGCGCAGTCGTGCGCCCCGGGTGCCACTAGAGGGCGAGCGTGCGCGCGGAGGAGCAGACGCTCCTCTCCCCGCAGCGAGGCAGCGGCCCAGACCCGGCCCCGGGGACGGGGACGGGACGGGGACGGGGACGGGGACGGGGAGGGGGGAGGGCACCCAGCCCTGTCGCCCGTGTTCCCGTCGCGGGTGATGGGGCCGTCACTTGAGGACGATGCTTCCCGATCCTCAGGGCTCTTTCCGAGCGGGGGTGGGTGGAGCCCCCGCCTCACCCCTGGGGGGCTCAGGGCGCTCAGTCGCTGGGCATCTGATTCACTGCAGGCTGATTTACTGTAGATGCAGGCGAGGGCGAGAGGCCAAAAGAACAGGAAGGGACGCACCGGGCCTAGCGGGATCTCTGGAGCACAGATGCAGAGCTCAAGGTTATGTCAAGGTCAAGGGGCCATTGATGCCAGGACCACAGTCCTGACTGCAGAAGACTTTCCGCCCTACCGCAGGCTCTGTGTGCCCGAAGCTTGCACAATTAGGAATTATAAAGTAGTAGTAGCAACAGTAGTAAGTAGCTCTACATTTGTTCCGAAGCTTGATTTGAATTCCCTGGCCTGGTGAATATGTTGGGTGAGAGTTCCTTAGTATTTCACAGAGTGAGGTTCCCTGGGCCATGGGTGTCACCTTTGGGTTAATAAAGTGGGAAATTGCCGGGCACTGGTGGCTCAGGCCTGCAATCCTAGCTATTCAGAAGGCTGAGATCTGAGGATCACAGTTCAAAGCCAGCCTGGATAGGAAAGTCTTGAAGACTCTTAGCTCCAAGTAACTGCCCCAAACCTGGACATGGAGCTGTGGATCAAATGGTAGAGTGCTACCCTTGAGCACAAAAGCTTAAAGACAGCCACCAGGCCTAACTTCAAGTCCTAGGGCCCCACAAAAAGAAAGGAAGGAAGGAAAGAAGGAAGGAAGGAGTATAGAGAAGGCTACTTGTGTTTTATTTCTTACATCATGCCCATTTTCCAGACATTTGTGCACATTCTTATTACTACAAGCACATTTCTAAGTGTTCAATAACATGGCAATGACAAACTGCAGTGAGAAGCAGTTTCACCAAGTCTTACTGTATCATCCTATAGTAAATTTATTTGTTTATTTGTTTGGCCTTGAACTCAAGGCCTGGGCCCTATCTCTGAGCTTTTTTCCAAGGATAGTGCTCTATCACTTTGAGCCACAGCACCACTTCTAACTTTCTGGTGGAGATAAGGAGTCTCATGGACTTTCCTGTTTAGGTTGGCTTTGAACCATCATCTTCAGATCATAGACTTCTGAGTAGCTAGGATCATAGGTGTGAACCAGAGATGCCTGGCTTAAATTATTTAAGAAGAGATATAAACAGAATATGTGGAAGAATAAGTAAGAAATCTCTCACTAGTTGTGTGAACAGGCAAAAAAACTCCACTTATGTGGTCAGGTGTAGACGTCCAGCCACCCTTAGGGGCGCTGTTCCCCCACTGGAACACCTGAGAGGCTGAGAGGCTGAGAGGCTGAGATGCTAAGTGCTTCTCTCTGCTCCTTTGCTACCAACTGTTGTGTTCTGTGCACGATTCATCCTGATCCTGGCTTCCAATACCTGCCTGAGCCAGGTGCTGGTGGCTCGTACCTGTAATCCTAGCTACTCAGTAAACTAAGACTGGAGGATCACAGTTCAAAGCCAGCCCAGCAAGGAAAGCGCCCATGACACTTATCTCCAATTAACCACCAAAAAAGTCAGAAGTGGAGGTGTGGCTCAAGGGCTAGAGCACCAGCATTGAGTGAAAAATCCAGTCAAGAATTCAAGGCCCTGAGTTCACGCCCAAGGTGGGAAAAAGTATCTAGATGAATGTAATGGTAATGATATGTTAAATTCTAAAGAGAAGATGTTTTAAAAATGTACCTGTTGCTCAGCTGAAAACTGCCTCTGTATGGGCTTCATAACAAGACAATTGGTGTTAAATTTCTGTTGTTAAAATAAGTGCCTTGTGAGATTTGGGTTTTTCCTCCGCGCGTTTGGATGTCATCTGCTGTCACTGGCAGGTCGCCACCGCTCTCTGGGGAATGGGCAGTGCACGCCACCATGGCTTTCCACAGAATGATTACTCTAGGCTCAGGTCTTGTCATAAAAGCCAATCTTTTGGTCAGACAGCTTTACCTACTAGATTTAGCTCCATCAGGAGCTGCTTCATTCTGGCCTCCCTGGCCTAGGGTTCTCAGACAACACCTTGTGCTAAGGAGGGTTGGAGGTCTCTCTGTCAAGGCCCTCAAAAGAGAGGGGAAAGCCACCAGGAAGCCTGCCCAGCCCAGCAAGGGTGCAGACCCACCTGGTTTATGTGGAAGGAGGAAGGGAATCTTTGAGCCCTGCCAGCTTCAATTTCCTTGCATCTTGGGGGCCTGAGGAAATAAACCCAGAAGTAAAGTCACATCTTAGGGAGAAGGACAATAAAATCTGGTGAGTCTCGTGTTTTGCATGTGTAAATTCATGTACTATTTAGAACGCCTAGTGAAAGTGTATTCAACCATTGGGGAAGCTCAATAGATACAGTCATACTGTGTCCTGGGAAGTCTGAGTCCAATCTGACCTTTGAACTTTTGTGCCATACTGGTCCTTCCTGTTTCTCCAACCCCCCCCCCCACTCCCTGGCACTGACACCTGTTCCAAACAACGACCCATTCTAGGCTCAAAGCTGCCCCCCCCTCAAATCCCCAGCATGGATGCAGCCTGGGAGCTCCTGAAATCCTGCATGAATTGGGTTGTCAGAGCACAGGGACTGAACCAGTGGCTCAGGTGTCAGTGGCTCACACCCATAATCCCAGCTACTCAGGAAGCTGCGATCTCTTCAAAGCTAGAGAAGGCTGGAGAGTCCATGAGACTCTTATCTCCAGTTAATCAGCAAAAAGCCCGACATGGAGAGGTAGGTCAAGTGGTGCAGTGTCAGCCTGGAGTGGAAAAGGTGGGGACAGCGCTCTGTCCCTAAGTTCAAGGTCCACTACCAGTGCCCACGCATGTATGCATGCACACACGGGACTCCGAAGTCAGCTTACTGGACATTTTGGACATGCTAGCACTTCGAGAAGTGTCCCTACGCAGCAAGGCCCCCTGATCTGAGTGGAGCTGACCCACTGTCCCAGCTGACTCCTTCCTGTGACCCATCTGTCCACGGGGTGGATTTGGCAAATCTGTGTCCCATCCTCCATGGGCAGGTGAAGTCAAATGTCCCAGAAATGCTCACAGCCCACTGGGAGGAGACCTAGATCCCGCCGTCAAATCAAATGTGTGCTTGCTTCTCCCCATGTTTCCCAGGCATTAGGGAGTCAGCAGGCAGAGCGAGAAGGATCCCATGCGAGTGGGACAGATCCCATCAGAGCAGGACAGGAATGGAGCAGGGATAGGGGAGCGTCCTGGAGGGGGGGGGGCAGGGATGGTGAAGTGAGAAGGACGTATTCCTACCTGGGAAGGGAACAGGTGTGGGGGGTCCTCAGGGTGGCCAGAATACCAGAAGTAGCGCCCCGGCCTTGGTCAGATCCTGGGCCAGCCCCAGGGGGTGCCTTCAGAAATGCAGTGGCCTGAGCTTGCGTGATGGCTCACGCCTGTAATCCTAGTTACTCAGGAGGCTGAGATCTGAGGATCGTGGTTCAAAGCCAGCTCAGGCACTAAAGTCTGTGAGACTCTTATCTCCAATTAACCACTAGAAAACAGGGAATGGTGCTGTGGCTCAAGAGGTAGGGCGGCAGCCTTGGACTGAAGAGCGCAGGGACAGCGGCCAGGCCCAGAGTTCAAACCCCACGACCGACAAAGAAAGAAAGAGAGACACAGAGAAAGAAAGAAATGCAGCTGCTCTGCAGGTGGAGCTCAGGAAGATCTGGACGCCAGGCTAGCTGGAGCAAAAGTTGGTAAGACCCCATCTCAATCAGTTAAAGACAGGGCGAGGTGGTTGTGGATATGGGTGCCTGTTCCCAACTGTGAGCTGGACAGGGGTTCAAGCTGGACCTTATTCCAAAAATAATCAGAGGGGAAAGGGGGGCTGGAGGCGGGGCTCAGGTGGTAGAGCACCTGCCTGGAAATGCCCTTGGCAAAAATTCACGGACGCATCTGCAAGTTCCTGGTGCTTAATACATGCTTAGTAAGTGCGAATGGATCCCGAACGCGTGGTCAGTGCTCTCGGTGGGTTTCTGTGGTTTCTCATGAATGGGGGTTGTCGAGGCCCACACGTCACCCCAGCTCCCGCCCTTCCGGGCCCCGCGCCCGGCTCCTCCCTGCGCCCGCGTGCGCGCTGGCTGCGGCGGGCCCGGGACGCGCGGCGCGGGGAGCGGGAGCGGGGCTCGGCCCAGGCTGCGATCCCCGGCGTCCTCGCCCTCCGAGCCGGCGTGGGGGGCCGCAGGGCGCGCGGAGCGCCGAGTGCGCCTCGGCCTGGGCCCCGCACCCCGGCGCAGGAGCGCGGGCGCGGCGCGGCGGAGCGGCCCGCATGGAGCCGGCCCGGGAGCCCCCCACGCGGACCCGGCCCCCGCCGCCGCCCGCCGCGCGCCCCGCGCCCGCCGCGCCCCGGCCGCGCTCGCCCGCCGACGCCGAGGGCCGGGGTCCCGAGGGCCCGCTGCGGAGATCGGGGTCGGGCTACGAGGGCAGCACCAGCTGGAAGGCGGCCCTGGAGGGTAAGCGCCGCGCCCCGCGCCCCGCGCCCCGTCCCGGGGGCGCTGGAGTCACCTTGCCGCTGCCCGCGGCACGCAGACAGGTGATGCCCCCTCGCCGGGCCAGCGGGGACCTCCCGGAGTCGCTGACCCCGCGCCGCCGGCCGCCGACCTTGGCGGAAGGCTCCCTCGGGGCCTCGGTTCCAGTCCCGCAGGCCCGGCCCGCGTGTGGACCCGCTGGTCTGGATCCGTGGCGGCGGTCGGGGCGCCGGGTGGTGCTGGGGCCGGGCTGGGGACCCCACGCACCCCGGCCCGGGGCCGAGAGCCGGCAGCAGCCCCGGGGCCGCCCGGACTCCTCGGGAGGCCTCGTGCTGGCCGCCGGGAGGCTGGAGTTGGCCAGAGAGTACTTTGCTTTTTGTCTTTGTTTTCCGTTTGTCGGGGTGTTGTAGAGAGGGGCGCGGTGACATAGTAAGGTAGTGAGCACATTCCTTCTTACCCATCCTTGTTCCCCCTCCCTCGTTTTTCTCCCACCCCAAGTTGTAAAGTTCATTTTCCAACATCTTGTCTTGTGAGTATGGCTGTTGCCTTGTTTCCCCCTTTGTCAAAAGAGACTTTATTTTTATTTTATCTTTTTAATCAGGGCCTGGGCATGTCGCTAAGGTTTTTATTTTTCCCCCCTCAAGTTTAGCACTTTGAGGTACAGTTGCACTTCAGGTTCTTGGGTGGTTAATTGGAGATAAGTCTCATGGGGACTTTTCTGCCCAGGCTGGCTTTGAACCAAGGTTCTTAGAGCTCAGCCCCCTGAGCAGCTAGGATTTCAGGTGTGAGGTATCAGCCAGCACCAAGCCTCTACTTTTGGCTTTTTTGCTGGTTATGGGGGTTAAGAGGCTTTTATTTCCTTTTCTTTCTTTCTTCTCTGACTGCCTCCAAACCGCCATCCTCAGACTCTTGGGTAGTTAGAACAAATTATTATTATTATTTTTTTGCCAGTCCTGGGCTTGAGCTCAGAGACTGAGCACTGTCCTTGGACTTTCTCAAGGCTAGAGCTCTACCACTTGAGCCTCAGCACCACTTCCGGCTTTTTTTCTATGTATGTGGTACGGAGGAATCGAACCCGGGTCTTCATGCATGCTAGGCAAGCACTTTAACCACTAGGCCAAACTCCCGGCCCACAAATTCTTTCTGAATTTGCTCGCTCATCTCATGGGCCCATCCTTCCTTCCCTCCTTCTTACCTTCCTTCATTGGTAGTTCTCATGGCTCTGCCCACTTAACCCTTCATTCTAGCCCCCCTGGCAGGCCTAGTTGGGGCTGGTTGAGGCTCCTTTACTGCCTGGTTCCCAGCCCACGCCGACCCTGACTTTGCTTGGCCCCCGGTGCTTCCTGCTGCCCTGCCATAGGGAGGGAGGAGAGTCCCTCCAGGCACTGGGTCTATGCGGCCCCTGTGCTTGGTAGCTGCGGGTGCTCTGTCAAGTCCCCCTCTCCTGGTAGGGCTCCCTGCCCGGCCTCACTCTGTGACTCAGTCTACCTGTGTCCCCTCCCCTCCCGGATGTGCCCCAGTCATCAGCATCTTGGTCTAGTGACTTCCCAGGGTGGTCCGGATCTGGGGTCTCCTGGGTGCTCCTCGAGTCCCCCCTCTCCCTCCCGTCTCATCACAACAGGGGTGCTTGTGGGCCAGGGTGCTGCAGTGTGAGTCTTCGTATTGGTTTGCACTGTTGGTTGGATTTGCAGTAGTAGGGATTGAATCTAGGTCCGCATGCTTGCTAAACAAGTGCGCTACCACGCCTACCATATCCTTAGCCCTTCTGCTTTTCATTTTGTCTTGATAACTTTGCCCAAGGATGGCCTCAAACTCTCCACTCTTCCTACCTCTGCCTCCTGAGCAATTGAGATTTCAGGCATGAGCCACAATGCTTAGCTTTATTCATTTATTGTCAGGTTTAGGTATTACCCTAGCCCATGGGCTTGAAGAGACACCAGGTCAGGCTAAGTCCAGACCATGGTGTCTGGTAAACTTGAACCTGACTTTTCCACCACCTTGGGTGGGCAGGTGTTCAGTGGAAGCCTCTGTGTCCTCATCCACAGAATGAGACAACAATTTCTACCTTTCAGGCCCACATAGATAAGGGTGTAGAGCCTGGACTCTGCCAGAAAGCTCCCAACTTCCTCTGAAGGTCTTTCTGGGAACCATGAAGCCTGAGTGGACAGAACAGGGAGCAATGGCCACCAAATACTCACTTGCTACCCTGTGACTGGCCTGCTGTCACCTGCTTCCGGGAACTGGAGCCTGCTGGGATTTTACAGTCACTGGTTAGCACAGCACTTTTGCATTTTTCTTTCTTTTGTGGCAGTACTAGAGCTTGAACTCGGAGCTGTGTGTTGCTTGGCTTTCCATCTTCTTCCCTCCCACCCTCTCTCCCTCCCTCCCTCCTTTCCTTCCTTCTCTCTCTCTTCTTTCTCTCTCTTTCTTTTCCTTCCTTCCTTCCTTCCTTCCTGTCATAGCACTTGAACTCAGGGCTTTGGCGCTGTCCCTAAACTCTTTCACTCAAGGCTAGCACTCACTCTACCACTTTGAGCCACAGCTCCACGTCTGGATTTCCAGTGGTTATGTGGAGATAAGAGTCACATGAACTTCACTGCACTGGCTAGCTTCAAACCTCCATCCTTAGCTCTCAGTGTCCTGAGTAGCTAGGATTGCAGGCGTGAGCCACCAGCCCCCGGCTCTTTCTTGGCTTTTTAATTCAAGGCTGGTTCTTTGTCACATGAGCTACACCTCCACTTCCGGCTTTTTGTTTGCTCATTGGAGATAAGAGTCTCATGGATTTTTCTACTCTGGCTGGCTTTGAACTACCATCTTCAGATCTCAGAATTCTGACTAGCTAGAATTACAGGTGTGAGCCACTGGCTCCTGGTTAGCCCAGCTCTCTTGGGGGGAAGGAGAGAGGTGTTGTCTTGGTCAAGCCAAGTCCAATCACTGTGCCCAGGGGTGAACCTCAGGGTGGGCCTTGACCCCTGTCACCCCACTTTTACCCCTCCTTTCACTCTCAGGACAAGAGCACTGCGAATCTAGGGGTCTCACCCGGGGATACACAAAACCAAGTGTGGCACACCACAGGTCCCTCTGATGTGAAAGTTCTTCCCCTGTCCTGTGGGACCAGGATGCCAGGCTCAGGAGGCTAACAGGAGGGAGTCCAAGTGTTGTCCCTCGCACCCCAGATAAGCAGCCTTTTCCTTATTTGGGGGAGTAGAGAGCTGCTTCATTCAGAAAGGTGAGGTTATGGGCCTGGGGCTGGAAGACTTTCCTCAACAGAACAGTTGGCTTTAGCAGTCTCCTTACCTGTGGATGCGAGCTTCTCTTTCCATCCCCAGCTTGTGGGAGAGTCTAGAAAGGTGACCTAGAGTCCTGAAGGTTCTGGAACCACTGGAGGTGATTCAGGAGGGGATATTTCTGGCCCTGGGGGGGGTGGGTAGAAGCAGAACAAAATGTCCTGGGGTAAGTATGGGAGAGGGGACACAATGGTTCTGCCAACCTCAGACTATAGATTTCTCCGTGGCCACCAATTCTGAATTTTTAATGTTGAAAGTTTCTTGCTTAAGCAGAAACCCACAACTTCCTGATCAAAACCACACACAAGCTTTTAGCAAAACTTCTTAAATTAAAAAAAAAGAAAAGCTCTTATTTGATGGCTTTTAATAGTCAAGATAATGCTGGTCAGGCCACCTTGCCTGCAGCTATGCACCAGGACTTCTGGAGCAGCCAGAGTAGACTCCGGGGCGGGGGGGGGGGGGTCGGTGGCATCTGCCTTGTTCAGAGGAAACACTTCCAAGTGTCTTTTGGCCTTGAAGGTCAAGGTGGATGACTGACCACATGGGTTCATTGTTGTTTTCTTCAGAAGCCCATGGGGATGGGTGTTACTGTGGTCTATTTCCCCCCCCCCCAGTCATGGGTCTTGAACTCAGGGCTGGGGTATCATCCCTGAGCTTTTTTGTTCAAGGCTAGCGCTCTACCACATTGAGCCACAGTGTCACTTCTGGTTTTCTGGTGGTTAACTGAAGATAAGAGTTATGGAGTTTCCTGCCGGGGCTGGCTTTGAACTGGGATCTTCAGGTCTCAGCCTCTTGACTGGCTAGGATTATAGGAATAAGCCATCAGCACCCAGTGGGCTATTCATTTAAAAATGGTTTATTTTTTATTCTGGTCTTAGGACTTGAACTCAGAGCCTGGGCTTTGTCTCTGAGCTTTTGTGCTCAAGGCTGGCATTCTACCAATTGAATCTCCTGCCACTTCCAGCTTTTTGGTAGCTAACTGGAGATAAGAGTCTCAGGGGCTTTCCTGCCTGGGCTGGCTTTGAATTTTGACTTTCAGATCTCAGAATTCTGAGTATGTAGGATTACAGGGATAAGCCACCAGTGTCTGGCTACTCTGGGATATTGTGAAAGCCACAGCACAACTAGAACAGGGGAAAAGATGTGAGCAACCAAATAGAGATCTTGGAAGCAAGTGGATAGTGGTCATTGACTTGAGTCTCCATGAGGAAATTCAGGGGAAAAAAAAGCCCATGAAGACTCCAAAGACTCAGGTCTGGGGGTGAAGAAAGGCAAAAGAATGGGTAGAAGCTGGGCACGGTGGCTCATACCTGTAATCCTAGCTACTCAGGGAGAGATCTATGGATCACAGTTCAAAGCCAGCTCAGGCACTAAAGACTCTGAGACTCTTAACTCCAATTAACCATTAGAAAAGCAAAAGTGGCGCTGTAGCTCAAGTGTAGGGTGATAGCCTTGAGATGAGGAGCTCAGGGACAATGCCCAGACCCAGGGGTAGGGTGGTAGCCTTGAGCTGAAGAGCTCAGGGACAGCACCCAGACCCAGAGTCCAAGCCCCACGACTGGGGAAAAAAAAAATGGTAGAAGATTTCTTTTAGAAGGATCTAGATCCCATTCTAAACAGCGCCTCCCCATGGTGGAATCTCGGGGTGAGATCTCTCAAGAGCTAGGGCCTGTACACCCTGGTACACAAAGAGAGCAAGAATTGGAGTCTACCTTTTTTTTTTTTTTTTTTTTGCCAGTCCTGGGCTTGAGCTCAGGGCCTGAGCACTGTCCTTGGACTTTTCTCAAGGCTAGAGCTCTACCACTTTGAGCCTCAGCACCACTTCTGGCTTTTATCTATGTATGTGGTACCGAGGAATCGAACCCGGGTCTTCATGCATGCTAGGCAAGCACTTTAACCACTAGGCCAAACTCCCGGCCCCTGGAGTCTACCTTTATTACTGAGTGTGGCGAACCATCTCTCAGTCTCCTTGAGAAGAGCCCTGGCCAAGTCTCTAATCTTCAAGAGAGAATGCAGAAGAACCTTCTCAAGGAACTCTGATTTGCCCAAGAGGAAAACTCAAAGGAGTTTAACAAAGAGCCCCCGGACCAATCCATCCTGTTCCATGAGGCATGTGAAGGAATGGGGGCTATATATGAAAACACACATTTCCTTCCCATCCTTCCTTCCACATCAAAAAGAACTGTCAGGTATCGGTCTGTCTATCTTCTGTATATTTTAGAAAAAAGATAAATTGCATCCTTAAAGCAAGAATAGAATCCTTTAAGAAGGGAGAGTCATGATACAGCTTTAATAAACCTAAGAATCCTTGGGAATTAAAAATATAATGGTATTGGGGCCCGGGAGTTTGGCCTAGCGGTTAAAGTGCTTGACTAGCATGCACAAAGACCCGGGTTCGATTCCTCGGTATCCCACATACACAACCAAGCCGGAAGTGGCAGAGACGAGACTGCAACAAGCGACAGAGAGCGAAAGAAGCGAGCTGAGCTGAAGTGAACAGAGCCCAACCGAGTGGTGGCCGGAGCGAGCGGGGCCGGAGCGAGCGGGGCCAGAGCGAGAGGGGGCCGGAGCGAGCAGAGCCAGGAGCAAGCGAGAGCTGGCCGGGCCGGAGCGAGCAGCGAGCGGGGCCAGGAGCAAGCTGGAGCGAGCCGGGCGGAAGCAAGCGGGGCCGGAGCGAGCGGGGCCGGAGCGAGCGGGGCCTGAGCTAGAAAGGGGGCCTAGCCGGGCCGGAGCGAGCAGGGCCAGAAAGAGAGAAAGGGGCCAAAAAATAAATAAATAAATAAATAAAATAAAAATAAAAATATAATGGTAGAAAGGAAAAACAAAGAATGGTAGGAAGAAGCTAAAACTGAGAAACCTTTCAAGAAATAGAGCAAAAGAATAAAGAGACAGTGAATAAGAGAGAAACAAATGATAAAAAGTTTGGAAGATCAATGCAAGAAAAAAAATCACCAATGATATAATTGAAGAAAATTTCATATGAATTTCCAGGTTGAAGGGCCATTGAATCCCAACTAGAAGAAATATAGGCTATTGAGCTGAAGAGCTCAAGGACTATGTCCAGGCCCAGGTGTAGGGCAGAAGTCTTGAGCTGAAGAGCTCAGGGACAGCACTCAGGCTGAGTTCAAGTCCCATGACCTGCCCCCCTCCAACAAAAAGAAAGAAGAAGAAGAAAAAAAAGAAATACAGGCTAAAACCAAGCATAACTTACAAGATGAAAATTTAAAACTCTGTGATAAAGACTCTATAAACTTCCATTTAGAATAAAAATTAAATGATTAAAATGAAATGACTTATGGATGAGAACAGATCTAGAGTTTTCAAAAGTAACACTGGAGCTAGAAGATAATACCTTCAAAGTTCTGAAAAATTATCTCTAATTATAACACTCTGATTTCACAAGTCACAACTCTGGGGGTTCTATTGGCCATGAAATACAATGAGAAGTTTTTTCTTTTTTGCCAGTCCTGGGCTTGAACTCAGGGCCTGAGCACTGTCCTTGGGTTTTTCTCAAGGATAATGCCCTATCACTGGAGCCACAGCACCACTTCCAGCTTTTTTTCTGTATATGTGGTATCGAGGAATTGAACCCAGGTCTTTGTGCATGCTAGGCATGCACTCTTACCACTAGGCCAAACACCCAGCCCTACAATGAGGTGTTTTGCTCCTTGGAGTTGCGCAGTACAGTGACTGGATGATACCTTTTCTGAGAGAGCCAGTGGAAGGTGCTACTCAAGAAGAAGCCATGGGTGAGAAGGGAATGAAGCCAGCACTAAATGGAAGCAGAGAAATTCTCAGGCTGCTGGGTTTCGAAGAAACCAGTTAGTTTGGAGCAGGTCAGAGAGTCCCATGGAAGTTGTTCTAAGCTGAATGTGAATTTCCTCTATGAATTCTGTTTACTTCCTAACCACTAAGAGGATTAAATGTACTTATATGTGCAATGGGCAAAATAGTTAAAAAGAAGTCAGTCCTCCCACTAGAAAATTTAAAAAGGGAATTCATATTGGCAGGATAGCAATAAAGAAAAAAACAATAAGCCAACAACTGTTGATAAGGATGTGGAGAAACTGGAACTCCCCACATTGTGGGTGTGAATGTAAAATGATGCAGTTACTGTGGAAAATAGTTTGAGACTTTCTCAAAAAGTTCAGCAAAATTACAATTCAACAATTCCAGTGCATAGTGTATGCCCCAAAGAATCAAAACTAGCCACTTAAAAGTCTTTGTATCCCATGTGCATAGCTGCAGAATTCACAATAGCCAAACAACACAAGTATCCATTATGAGAGCAAAAGCTAAACAAAAATGTGGCATTAGCCGGGCACAGTGGCTCACGCCTATAATCCTAGCTATTCAGGAGGCTGAGATCTGAGGATCAAAGTTCAAAGCCAGCCAGGGCACAAAAGCACCTGAGATTCTTATCTCCAAATAATCTCTAGAAAATGGAAAGTGAGGCTGCAGAAGTAGGACGGTAGCCTTGAGCTGAAGAGCTCAGGGACAGCGCCCAGGCCGAGTTCAAGCCCCATGACCCAAAAAACAAAAACAAAAACAGTGGCATAGCTACATCCTAAAGTACTTGCCTAGCATGCACCCAGACCCAGATTTGATTCTTTGGTACCACATACATAGAAAAAATTGGAAGTAGTGCTATAGCTCAAATGGTAGAGCTCTAGCCTTGAGAAAGCCCAAGGATAATGTTCAGGCCCTGAGTTCAAGTCCTGGGACTGGCAAAAAAAAAGGGAATACAGTTGTGATACATACTACAATATAGATTAGCCTTGAAAAGATGTTAAGTGAAATAAAACAGGTATGAAAGGACAACTATAGTATGATTCCATATATGTGATATATCTGTAACAGAAAACTGATGATCAATGAGGAGAGTTTCTGGTAGGAAGGTGAGAGCTTGCAGACAACAGTGACAGGTATGCATTACAACTGTGCTTTAATTCTTAGCTTCTTTTTTTCCTGAGACAGTCTTCCTATGTAGCCAGGTTGGCCTTGAACTCAAGATCCTCCTGTTTTAACCTCTCTAATGCTGGGTTGCAGGCATTCATCATTGTTCCTTGCTACTTCATGCTATTAACTGGTTACTAAAAAATAGTTAAAATGGCCGGGCACTGGTGGCTCACGCTTGTAATACTCAGGTGTGTAATATGCCTGTACTCAGGAGGCTGAAATCACAGGTACATGATTCAAAACCAGCCTAGGCAGAAAAGCCTGTGAGACTCTTATCTGCCCAAAAGCCAGAAGTAGAGCTGTGTGACTTACAGTGGTCCAGTGCTAGCTTTGATCAAAAATGCTCAGGGACAGTGCCCAGGCCCTGAGTTCAGCCTCTGAGGGTCAGGTCAAATGGCGTAGAGGAAGACAGGATTTCCAGAGGTGAGTGTGGAAGAGGAGAATGCCAGGAGTGTCACCCCCACCCTGGCTGGCCTGTGATGGCTGAGTGGGTTATTCTAGTGACCCGTTGGGTGATATCTGGGTTTGTGTGACCATGCAGCTGTAGAGTCTAGCTAGGGAAGCTCTGTCACAGAAACAGTGTGGGCAGCAGCTAGTTCTATCATGACAAGCTTCAAATGGGAGCATGGCAGAATTAAAACTGGTTCTTTTTTTTTTTTTTTTTTTTTGCCAGTCCTGGGCTTGAGCTCAGGGCCTGAGCACTGTCCTTGGACTTTCTCAAGGCTAGAGCTCTACCACTTGAGCCTCAGCACCACTTCCGGCTTTTTTCTATGTATGTGGTACCGAGGAATCGAACCCAGGTCTTCATGCATGCTAGGCAAGCACTTTAACCACTAGGCCAAACTCCCAGCCCTTAAAACTGGTTCTTGATGGCCATTAGAGTCACCTGCTCTGGCTCGCTTGGCTCCACCCTCCTCTCACCTTAGAAGGACTTGGGGTGGTGGTGTGGGCTGGTGGGGAGACAACTGGTCTCTGATCTCACTCTCTCTCCTCAGACACCACCACACGGCTCCTGCTGGGGGCCATTGCAGTGCTTCTTTTCGCCATCCTGGTGGTGATGAGCATCTTGGGTGAGCACACATGTCAGGGCACGGTACTGCCTGTATGTCAGAGCATGTGGCTACCTTGCTTATATATGCCCTCATCCCAAGCATGGCCAACCAGGCAAAGAAGAATGTCCCACATACCAGGAATCCCGAGGGCAACACAGTAAACTGAGAGTCAGATTTTAGGCTCCGTTAGTGCATTAGCTCAGGGCACGTCCACGTCCTCTGTCTTGCCCTTGCAGGTAAGTTGATGATGACCACAGGTATTATTTCACAAGTGTTCTGAGATCTCACCAAACGAGGGGTAGGTTTGGCAGGCCATGCTTGGACGGCTTTTGCTATCACACCTACTCAGCTTTCAAGGGCTAGTAACTTACAAACAAATGCTAAGGCTGGGTATGGTGGGAAATCCTAGCTACTCGGGGAGCTGAGTAGCGAAGGTTAAGGTTAAGACTCCATCTTCACCAATGGCTGGGCAAGGTGCTGAGTGCTATCCCAGTGAGGTGGTGATGGGGGAACACACAGGAGGACCACAGCCCAGGCTGACCTAGGCTGACTTCTAGTGAGACCTCCCCACTCTGAAGAGAACCCATGGGAGATGGGACCAGAGCACCTGCCTAGAATGCCTGAGGCCCTGAGTTTAATCTCTAGGACCCCCCCCCCCCATACAAAAAGAGGCAGCTATGGCATCGCTGCTTCTGTCCAGGGAGAAGTGCAGCAGAGGAAGCCTCACTGCAGGCAGATTACATGCTGAGCCTTGAGGGATGACGGGAGCCCCAGGGGCACGCCCCCCCCTCCAACAAAAAGCACAGATGACGAACAGGTTCTGTTAATGATGACATGCGCGGCACTCAGACATGGAACCCGAAGCCGCTCTTAGACTCAGAGGTGCTTACAGTCTTTGGGCAGAGGAATGAGGGTTGGGTTTCAGGGTGGAAAGTGGCCAGGAAATAGAAAGGCTGGGAGGCAAAGATGGAAGGTCAGGGTTATGCAGTAAGTCTGCGATTGCTCATTATCTCGCTGTCACTTCTTGTCTTCCAGGAGAGGGGTTCTTTTCTTCCTAATTTGAGATGGGCAATTGCGTGTGTGTGTGTGTGTGTGTGTGTGTGTGTGTGTGTGTGTGTGTGTCTTAGAGATAGGGAGAGAGAGGGAGCCTTCAGCCTTGAGCTGCCCTCTGGAGAGGGCAGAGAAGGTTACCTGTATCTGCTGACTCTCAGCTCAAATGATCCTCATACGGAAGTGGCTTATTTGGGGGTGATGTGTCCTATACTCAGCCAAGGGGGCTCTAAGAAACAAGGACCGAAAGAGTGGGGGGCGGAATCACACGGGCTGGGCAGGGGGCTTTGGGCAGGAGTAGCCGCAACTACTCTTGGGGAGCTAAGCATGCCCTGGCTCCTGCTGGTTTGTGAAAGGGATCCAGCGATGGGCCCTTAATCTCAGAAGGGTGCTGGAGGGCCAGCGTGACTCTTTCACATGAAGGAGACCACCAGGGTACATTGTCACTCGCACTCTAATTCCCCAGTGTTACTTGCATGATAAGCAGTGGGTGTGAGAGTGTATTTTGAATTCAGAGCCCCATGCTCTTCCATGGCTTTTCCACTCAATGTTAACTGAGTTAATTGGAGATAAGAATCGCGCAGACTTTTCTGCCCAGTTTGGCATTGCACCTTGATCCTCAGAACTCAGCCTCCTGAGTGGCTAGGATTATAGGCGTGAGCCACGGGCACTCAGCTGCCTTGGGATTGAAAAGGTGGTTTTCGCGTGTTCTGGACTCTAGGCAGCTTGGTCTGGAAGCAGGTTGGACGAATGATCTAAGGGCATGGCTTAATTCCTTTTGGCCAGGAGAACCCGGGAAGTCTGTAGGTACTTCACTCTGCTCCCTGCAAGTTTCCCTTGTGGAAAAGTGCACACTTGATGCACACCGAGCCGGTTCATGAAGCAGTCTGCAGGCTGGACAGCCATGACCCATGCACATAGAACTGCTGCTGTTGGAGGGCCATCCGTGATGTCCTGGGCTTTCCTGGTGGCAGTGCCTCCATGGAGATGGGGACACCGCAGTGGGGAGGCGATGGAGTCTGTGAGCGGGGAGGGAGGCTGGGTTCGTCCCAGGAGGAGGCAGAGGACAGAACACACCTGCTCTCGTCTCTCCCAGCCCCTGGATCTAGGTCACCAGACAGAGATTTAAGCTTTCAAAGGAACTTCCAGCCGGGGGTGTGGCTCAAGTAGTCCAGGACCCTGATTCCAATCCAGAACTTTCTAGCTGTTCAGTGATGGACTGGGCTGCCTTGGTTCACGATAAGGGTGGCTGAGTTTCTGGGCATGCATGGCCTGGGTGGTGAGGAGAGAAGAGGAGGTAGCCGCCACACTGGTGGATGCTGAGCGCCTTCCACTCCTAACTCCCACAGCTTCCAAGGGCTGCATCAAATGTGAAGCGCCCTGTCCCGAGGACTGGCTGCTCTACGGCAGGAAATGCTACTTCTTCTCAGAGGAACCAAGAGACTGGAATACAGGCAGGCAGTATTGCCACAGCCACGAGGCAGCGCTGGCAGTGATCCAGAGCCAGAAGGAGCTGGTGAGCACACGGGACAGAGGCCTGGACCATCAGCCACCTTCCCAAGTACCCCATGCCTGTCATCTGTCTACTGCAGATCCGTCCAGTAGGCAGTCCCCAAGCTTGTTCTGCTCAGGCATCCTGGGTCTGGGGCCTCTCAGGCTTCCTGGCCAGTGGGCATGCGTGCTAGAACCAGGGGCCTGTCCAGGGGAACTGCTGGGTGTTGGGTGACGAGTGCTAGGCAGAGCTCCCACATGGCTCATGGAGACTTTTAGCTCAGGATCCTTTTCTGGCTTTGCGAGGTTTCCTTCCAGTGTCTGCCCATCCTGACATCCACGGTCTCCAACACAGAGCGTTGTCTTGGGGCTGTGCGGGAGTCAGGGGTACTGCAGGTCACAGTCATGCATCTGACTGTACCTTTCCTTTTTGTAGGAGTTCATGTTCAAGTTCACGAGGAGGGAGCCCTGGATCGGCCTGCGTAGAGTTGGGGACGAATTCCACTGGGTCAATGGGGACCCATTTGATCCAGACACGTGAGCTAAGGCTGCATCTTCTAGAAGAGCGTAGATAGGGAAAGGCGTAATTCCAGATCCAGTTCTGTGATAGACTGATTTTGTGCAGAGAGGGTAATGGGGAGGGGTGTGTGTGTGGCTGAGATCCTGTCATCCAAGTGGCTTTAATCTCTCCTCGTCAGTCAGTCCAGGCTGGTTTGCTGGCCCTGTATCAAGCAGCCATCAGTGCGTCGTGTTGTCAAAGCCCTGTGACTTCTTGACTTGTGCAGTGGCTCCTCTACATCTCATTCAGCCAGGCCAGGAAGGAGGAGGGGAGGCTGGGTCCTGCAGTCCTTACTTCATTGGTTGGTTCATAGTTTCATAGTCACATGACCCCCATGTGGCTGCAAAGGAGGTTGGTGAATCCTCTGTTGTGGGCAGCCACCTGCGCTATGAGCATTCCTGACCACATTTGCTCAGAGAAGCTCCTTCTGAAGGAGGGGACTGCTGGGGGGGGGGGGTGTATGTTCATGTGTGTGGTGCCAAGTGGTAGGTGGTGTGGGGTGGTCTTCGTGTGGATTTATGGTAGGCTTTGGGATGTGCCAGAGATATCTGTAGGGGATTGAGGACCTCAGCTCGTAGACCTGGCAATGCCCGTCAGGAGTGGGCCCAGATGCCAGTCTGAGGATGATAGCACACGAGTAACAAAGATGATCATGGAAGCGGCAGACCAGGAGCAGCGGTGCTCACAGTGCTAAGGATGAGGGCCACGTGTAGTTGCAGTGAATTCCCAGGCTGCACAGCCCAGCACTCCTGCACTCCCGAGATGCTCATGAGGCCCCTTCCTGTGAGGACAGCGGCGTCCTTCTCCCCTCAACACCCACTGTGTGTTCTGCAGCATGGCTGGGAAGTCAAGATGAGCACCAAGCAGGGCCCACTGTCTAGAAGCTGGCTCACATGGGGACTGGTGGGGACAGACTGACACAGTCCCTTCAAGCTAGCATGAGGCCAGCTACTCTTTGGTTCAGGCAGGACGCTGAGAGGGAGGACAGGCAGAGCGTGGTCCTAAACTGGGCGCTCTGGAGCGTTGGACCCGGCGCTGGCTCTGGAAGGATGCAGCCCTGGGATGTAAGCAGGATGTAGGACAGTGGGAGGAGCTTGGGAGAGGCGTGGTCCATGGGGCCAGAGCACTGGACAGGGCGCTGTGGAAGACAGAGGAAGTTGCATTGGGCCGTCTGTCTCTGGGGTGGGGGGGGTTGCTGTGGGGATCAAGGAGGACAGGCTGCAGCACTTCCAGGGCCACCGGGTTGGCTTGGGCTGCCCGTGCCAATCACAAATGTCTGGTTTCTTCTCTTCCCGTCACAGATTCAGCATCTCAGGTCCAGGGGAATGTGTCTTCGTGGAGCCCACCAGGCTGGTGTCCACAGAGTGTCTGATGACCCGGCCCTGGGTATGCAGCAAAATGGCCTACACGTGAGACACAGCAGGCCGGAGGCGGCTACTCCCCTCCAGGGCCCAGGAGAGTCAACCCTGAGCCCTGCCTGCAATGGGAGCCGCCTGCCCACACCAGGTGGAAGCTGTGGGGAGGGGCGCCTCTACCCTATCCCCTCTCTGGAGCTCTGAGGCCCCCATTCCTGGTCTCCTCTGTCCCCAGGCAGGTCCTGTGGCTCAGCAGTTAAATCCCATATTCTAAGTAGCACACATGCGTATGAAAATGCACACACAGGCCCTGCTCTGCCCACCCGTAGCTACCCACAAGCCTTTCCCTGGCCCTGGTGCTTGGGGAATGCTGGGGGCTGACAAGGACACCATGGTGTGCCACCCTCCCCGATGGCTTCTCTTGGGCTGCTGGGGAGGGCAGGTAAGGCAAGGCTTCCCCCTCAACCTGCCTGGTCCAGCCCAGGTCTGGAGGCCTCTGTGTCCATGCCCTCCTGGCCTTCCTGGGTCCTCAGGCAGGGCCCCTGCTGTGTCCGTGGTGCTGTTGTATGATCACTAACGGAATAAAAAGACGACTGGTGTCCAGCGAAGACCATGGTTTTGTCATTTATTCCAGGCTCACAGCTCGGGGAGAGCAGAGGGCTCAGTCTTCAGGAACCGCCTTGGAAATGGAAAACAAAACCAAACACCAAGAAACATATTCTGTGGCCTCCATTTGGGCAGGCTAGCGTGTTCTTAGCAGTCTAAAGGGTGAGCTCCGTTCTGGTCCCTTCATCAGTATTCAATGCAAGATGACAGACGTTTATGTACACCTGCCATGTGCTAGATGCCATGCCAGGCGTCAGGAATCCATGACCTTGTCTCTGAAGGAACACACAGGGAGCAGCAGAGGAAATGGAGAATGTTCTGGAAAGTTCTGGAACAGGGTGGAGAGGTGGTTTATTCTTCCTTGGGGGAAGATGAGGAGATGGGGGGTATTGGGTGATGATCACCTGGGTAAGAGTTTCTGCACCTCCCCTTGTTCTTGCTGGCCAGGGGTCGTAAGCCTGCTGGAGGCTCCAGGTATCCCAAGATGCCCCTAGAAGCCACCGTGGGGCTGGGGCCTCCCTGACCTCCTCCCAATGCCTCTGGCTGGTGAGATGTGGCACCTGCTTGGGAGGCCCTGGCCCATGTTCAGAAAACAGCCCTGAGGGAAACCAGGTTCTGCCAGGCTCAGCCAGTTTCGTTTCGTTTCTTTTCCTTCTTTTCTTTTCCTTCCTTCTTTTCTTTTCTTTTCTTTTCTTTCTTTCTTTCTTTCTTTCTTTCTTTCTTTCTTTCTTTCTTTCTTCTTTTTCTTTTTTTTTGCCAGTCCTGGGGCTTGAACTCGGGGCTGGAGCACTGTCCTTGGGCTTTCTCAAGGCCAGAGCTCTACCACTTGAGCCATAGCACCACTTCCAGCTTTTTTCTATGTATGTGATGGAACCTGAGGAATGGAACCTGAGTCTTTGTGCATGCTTGACAAGCACTCTACCACTAGGCCAAACACCTGGCCCAGCTCAGCCATTTTCTGAGTCTTCCAGTCTTCCATACTCTGCTAGTTGGCTTTGGCTAACTTTTCTGCATGGTCTTCAGACCTGTCACCTATCAGGGGTGGGGTGCTTTGTGCCTCCTGAGGATCCAGTGGCAGACATGACCTGCCTGAGTGTACAATAAAAAGAATTCTCCCCACTCCTGAGGTTGAGGCTGCGGTCAGCTACTGCTGGGCCTGGACAGGCCTCAGTCCCCACCTGGCCCCAGTCAGCGCCAGCCAGTGGCTCGCTGATGCCACAGGGTATCTCATGCAATTCCCACAGAAATGCCCCGGGCAGGTAAGGCTGCCACAGGTTAGATTTACTACCTTACCATGGCCCAGGGGAGGCGCCAGGGGCTTGTGGCCCCACCAGGAGCTCTGAGACCCACACTCATCCCTGCCATGGGGTCAGTGAGGGTAGATCATTCACATCTGCCTCTCCTCTCCTCTCCTCTCCTCTCCTCTCCTCTCCTCTCCTCTCCTCTCCTCTCCTCTCCTCTCCTCTCCTCTCCCCTCCCCTCCCCTCCCTTCCCCTCCCCCTCCTCCCCTCCTCTCCCCTCCCTTCTCCTCTCCTTTCCTTCCTTTCCTTCTCTTTTTTTCTTTTTTTGCTGGTCCTGCGGCTTGAACACAAGGTCTGAACACTGTCTCTGAATTTCTTTTGCTCAAGTCTAGCACTTGACTACTTGAGCCATTTTGCCACTTCTGGCTTTCTGTTTATGTGGTACTAAGGAATGGAACCCTAGCTTCATTATGCTAGGCAAGCACTCTGCCATTAAGCCACAAGGAGGGTTTCACTGGGACATTGTCACATCTGTATACAGGTATCCTGGTCAATCTGATCCCCTCTATCCCTCCTCCTCCTCCTCCTCCTCCTCCTCCTCCTCCTCCTCCTCCCCTTCTCCTCCTCCTCCTCTTCTTCCTCTTCTTCTTCTTCTTCTTCTTCTTCTTCTTCTTCTTCTTCTTCTTCTTCTTCTTCTTCTTCTTCCTCCTCCTCCTCCTCCTCCTCCTCCTCCTCCTCCTCCTCTTCCTTCTTTTGTGGGTCATGGGGCTTAAACTCTGCCTGGGTGCTGTCCCCCAGCTCTTCAAGCTTAAGGTTACCACCCTACCTTTGAGCCAAGCCCCACTTCCGGTTTTCTAGAGGTTAATTGCAGGTAAGAGTCCCAGGTTCTTTTGTGTCCAGACTGGCTTTGAACATTGATGTGCAGATCCCAGCCTCCCGAGAAGCTAGGATCACGGGTGTGAGCCACTGTGCCTGGCTGCCTCTAGCACTCTTCTCCAGCCTAGCGCCCTCCTTGTTGTTGTTGTTCAGGTCCAGGCGCTTGAATTTGGAGCTGGGATGCTGTTCTTGAGCTCTTGTTCTCAAGACCAGCACTCTACCACTCAAGCCCAGCTCCACTTCCTGCTTTTGATAAATAGAAACTAAGAGCCTCACAAACTTGCCTGCCTTCAGACAGCAGCCTCAGATCTCTACCTCCTGAGTAGTTAGGGTTATGATGTGAGTCACCACAGCCTAGTTCCCTTTTCTTCTTCCTCCTCCTCCTCTCCCCCTTCCTACTTCTCTTCCTCCTCTTCTTCTTTTGACTGTGGGGCTTGAACTCTGGGCCTGGGCGCTGTCCCTGAGCTCTTCAGCTCAAGGCTTTTGCCCTACCCATTGAGCCTCAGCACCACTTCTGGTTTTCTAGTGGTTAATTGGAGATAAGAGTCTCATGGTTGGTAGTTAGTGCCCAGGCTGGCTTTGAACCTCAATCCTCAGATCTCAGCCTCCTGAGTAGCTAGGATTACAGGAGTGAGCCACTACACCTGGCTGCTGCTACTTCCTCCTCCTCCTCCTCCTTTTTTTCTTCTCCTCCTCCTCCTCCTTCTTCTTCTTCTTTTGTCTCCTTCTTCTTCCTCCTCCTCCTCTTCTTCCTCATCCTTTATCTTCTTCCTCTCCTTCTCTTCCCTCCTCCTCTTCCTCCTCCTCCTCTTCTTCCTCCTCCTCCTCTCTTTTTTGTGCTGTCCTGCGGCTTGAACTCAGGACTTGGGTGCTGCCTCTCCCTCCCTCCCTCCCTCCCTCCCTCCCTCCCTCCCTCCCTCCCTCCCTCCCACCTTCCTGCACAAAAGTGCATCTTATTTCTTATTCAGCAAGACAGCAGAAGCACAGGGTGTGGTGAGGAGAGGGAGAGTAAGTCAGGAGCTGGGGAGTTCAGGCTGGTTGGAAAGGGAATAAGGCCTGGAGACAGATACTTCTGGAGGTCCAGAGGCTGAGGGTCCTGGAAATGGAGGACAAGTGTGGATGTGCACACGTGCATGTGTAACTAAAATCCCGTGTGCTGCTGGTGGATGTGCTAAACAGTGCAACCACTGTGGTGAACAATATGACAAACCCACAAGGCAAACACTGAATTCCATCCCTGCATATACACCACACGACGAAAGCAGGAATTTGAAGGTAGTTTTCTCCAGCAGTGTCACAATGTCACAAAACTCCAGTGTGCATCATCAGAGAAGGCAAGCAGATAAGCAAAATATGGTATGCCTAGACAATGGAAAACTATTAAGCTTTTAAAAGGAAAGCCAACATAGATCAATTTTACAAACACCATAACAAGCGAACTAAAACAGGCACAAAAGGACAAATATTGTATGATTCCACTTGCATGAAATATCCAGGTAAGTTCAGAGACCAAGGAGGTAGTTGCCAAAGTCTAAGGGAGACGTGAGGACTTAGTAATGAACTCTCCCCTGCCCCGTATCGGGTTTTGAACTCAGGGCTTTGAGCTTGCTAGGGAGGCATTTCTATTGCTTGACCTTTTTTGTTCTGGTTAATTTTTGATCTTGCCCTCAGGGTAGGTCTAGATCTTGATCTTATTTGTACTTTCTGACACAGCTGGGGCGACAGGTAAGTGGGTGCCACTGTATCTGGCTATTGAGATAGGATCTCTCAAACTTCTGGCCTTGAATCATGACTTTCCTGGTGTCAGCTTCCAAGCAGCTAGGATTATGGGCATGGGCCACGGTGCCTGGCACTGGGGGCTGAGGGGGGGAAGACCAGGAATACTTGTACAATGGCACAGTGCTTCTGTGACAATACTCTGGAAATGGAGAGTGTGATGGTTGCAGAAGAGTGGGAATGAAATTGATGCTACTTAGAAATTAATTAAAGTGGCTAACTTTGTTATGCATTTTATTAAAATAAAGAAATAAAGATCTCCAGAAAGAGGGCCGGGGTAGTGAAGGAGGTGGAGTCCCTGGGCTTCCTGAGGTTGTGACTGATGGTGGGCCTGGAGGGGCTGTGGTCCCCTAGGCTCCCCTGGTACACCAGGCCCTGGTGTGTGAGGCTGCCTGTCTCGAGCTTGTCTGCAGACATGGATGTGAGGACACACCGTAGGTCTAGGGCGATGGGTGCCAAGCTGGCAGGAGATAAGGAGGACATGTTCCCAGCTGCACAGGAGCTAGCAGCTAAGTAACTTCTCCAGCGACACAGAACATTTTAAATAGTATGGGCGGGCCATGAACATTTTCAAAAGCATTCAACAGTTTCGGAAGGGCGAATTATCTTCCAAAGGATGCTACTTTACTTTCAGTCAGTAGTGGTAATCAACACTAATCCAGTTACTTGGGAGGGTGAGTCAGGAGGATTGAGATTCAAGGTTGGTTGAGGGAAAGGCATGAGATCCTGTCTGAAAACAAGCAAGGCAAATAATGAAAAAAGGCTGGGGTGTGTGGTGCGGGTGGTGGAGCGTTGTCTAGCAAGTCGGAGGCTGTGATTTTATAGGCTGTGGCTGTGGGGTTAAACAACAACAACAACAACAACAACAACAACAACAACAAAACTGTCCCAGGCGGTGTACAGTGATTCCAAACAGTTTAATGTAATTCCAAGACAAAGTGTGATTACATCTCTACACATATACAATATGCATATGTGAGTTTACAAATTTTAATAACTCGTTTCACCTCAGAGACCGAAAAAATGATCAAAAAGAAACTGAGTAACAAGCTATACCAGTTCACAACAGACCCCCACCCTACAGTTAGTAATATTACAATTAAAATAACTATATTCTTCTATATTTTTTCTGTTAAAATCATCTCATAAATTTACAATGCTATTATTAGTTTCCAAGACTAATATAAATTCACTCCATTTTTCTACAACAAAAATGATTATTTATTTAGAAGCACGCAACATCCGGATGAAAACCACACGCATTTTAGTAGCAAAGACTTGATCAGTTAAGAATTCATTTTCTCGAAAAAAACATTCTAAAGCCAAGTAAAATATCCATTCTTATAACATACCTATAATATGAGACTAAGGAATAGGTTACGTATAAGTCTACAACACATTGGTTTGTCTTTTTATTTTTTAAAAAAAGTAGACATTTATAAATAAAAAAAGAGGGACAATTCACAGAGGAAGAAGGGGTACACGAGAAAATACTGTTGCACGCAATAATTTCCACACAGATTAACATGGATTAACACTTTTTATTACAGAAACCGTACAGTGAAGGAACACAACGGAGCAGGGCTTTTGTAGGGTTACTGAGATTGAGCTGAGATGACTGAGGAGAGAAAGATCTAGGCGAGATGATTTCGGGGAGGGAGCCACATTTCTTAGGTGGGGGGGCAACACAACTGAATGTCACCTCCCTGTCGTCCTTCTGGGGAGTGTGTCTTTCTATCCAGACTCTCCTGAATTCCTGGGTAAACAGTTCTGTTCTCTTACCATCCTAATGGATACCGTTTTCTTTTTGTTTTTGAAATGAAATCTCAGGCCACAGCTCAATACATGCGGTCAAAGCAAAACAAGATGGAAACTTCTGGTCATTCTGATCTGAGCTGCTGCCCCCACCCACCTATGCCTTTGATGCTGGAGGAGAGCACAGGAAGCTCCCCTCCCCCCCCCCGCCCCGGCTGCCCTGCGGTGAGGTGGGCACAGGGGAGACAGGACACCTCCAAAGGGCTCCTCTTCCTCCTCATCTGCAAAGCTATACTTTCCCTATCAGAATTTGGTTTGATATACACCTACACAAACATATATCAACGTCTACCTCTACAGATCTACTAAACTAGAAAGTCGGCTGCCCGCCCCTCCCCCAACCATGCCTTTCTCATCTGCTTCATTTGGTAAAAAATGCACACAAAGCGAGTGCCGGGTGCTTGGGGTGGAGGTGGGGGCTGGAGAAAGCCACAGAGGAAAGCAAGCTATCCAAGGGCAGTGACAGAAAATGGAGGGACGTGGAGGCCACAGCCCAGGCGAGGAAGATCAGTGGAATGGGGTGGCGCGGTGCTGTGGCATCAGGAGTCACGGGTGACTTCTACTTCCCACCACGGCCTTCCTTACAACCGGAGCCAAGCGCCATACCCAGTGGTGGCAGGCAGCCCACGGCACCCACCCAGCAGGCCACCGGCTGACCACGGGGCGACATGGGCCCCTCTTGCTGGGTCTTGAGCTTCCTGGAGTCCCGAGTGCCTGCACAAGGACCAGTGGTGACAGCAGGGAGGTGGCCACAGGGACAGTGACCCAGTGCAAGAAAAAGAGAGGGAGGGGGAGCAGGCTAGGAGAAATTCGTTTGAGATTGGTGGAAAGGAAATGAGAGCAATGGCAGAGCCCTTTCTCATGTACAATGAACACACTTGTTTTCAAATCAAAATGCCAGTTCTCTCTACCTCTAGTTGTAAATACAAACACAAGCCCCCGAGACAGTGTCACAAATGCATTTGGTTAATTAGTGCAACAGAACACACAGAGACAGACACGAGGAGCAGGGAGGGTGATGGAGGAGGAGGAGATGAAGGATCTCTCACACTAACAACTGGAGCAGAGATGAGGCACATGGGCCTGCAGGTGTCACGTGTGGCTCCCCAGGGAAAAGGCTGAGGCGTGACTTGAACACAGCACTCTGGTTCCGGGTGTGTCAGTCTCTGCTAGAGGAATGGCTCACACTTGAGGTCACCACAGGTTCTCCACAGTTTGTGGTGGGACAAGAAATACACTAAAACCAAGCTCTCTTGGGGAAGCTGGCATTTTCAATCAGCTCCTGCCTGAGGATGGCAGACCCCCCGCCTTCCATCTCTGAAGCCTCTCTGGAGCCTGGACCTCAGTGCACCATCCTGAGAGGCGTCGCCTTCCCCAGGTCAGCAGCTCCAACCATCTCTGAACGGAACCTTTGGCATCTGCCCACTGAGCAGGCTTCACTTCTCAGATGGGCATCAGGTTTGAGATGTCAGTACTTCCTGTCCTTTTATATGGACTCTATTTTATAGGAGCAAATGAAGAGAAGGCAGCATGCACATGGATGGAAACACCAGCCAACCAACACCGGCAAAAGGGGTGTGTGATTCTCCCTGGCAACACGTTGATCAAAAGACTCATGGATTAGCCAGATGCTGGTGGCTCACACCTGTAATCCTAGCTACTCAGGAGGCTGAGATCTGAGGATCACGGTTCAAAGCCAGACCAGGCAGCAAAGTCTGGGAGACCCTTATCTCCAATTAACCACCAAAGATGCTGGAAGTAGAGCTGTATGTCGAGTGGTAGAGTGCTAACCTTGAGCAAAAAACCTAAGGGACAGTGCTCACACTCTGAGTTCAATCCCCAGGACTGGTGTGCGCATGTGCGTGCGCACACACGCACGCACACACACACACACACACACACACACACACTCACTCATGGAAGGGGGAGAAGCAGTGCCTTCAGGATCACCTGAATCCTAGGGTCTTTTACTGCCTGGTGAGTGAAGCTATTACTAAGTTAAACGTTCAAAAACTAAACTAATGAGCCAGTGATCAGGTCTAACTACCAGCGAGAAGGACGCTTTGAAGGTGGGTGACAGGACATGAGACTTCACATCTTCCCTCTCCACCTGGACTTGCTTTTGCATTCTCACAAGTTTACTTGGAGGCAAATGTACACACAGGGCAACGGAACAGTACAGATTGAACAACACCTGCCAGGGGTGGCCTCCACGAAAGGAGGTGCTCTCTCCATCGCTGGGGTCTCAAGATGTTGGTTAGAAACTGAAATGGTCTTAAGAAAAGGTACCAGTTTAAATGTAAACTATAGAACAATTGAACCATAAAATGCAGCCAGAAACCTGTTTAAATATCCACAGTTAGTTACTTAGTTTAAAACGAGGCTCTTCTTGATTATCAGAAAGCTAACAGCATCTTACAGCAGCTTAGAACACAGGTTGCACATATGCGTCTGGACCTGGGGCCTCGTGACCACATAGCTTGGTCTTGGCCTTGCTGTCGTTTCTGTGGTACAGGTAGACTCTCTTCAGAATTCACCTCCGCCACCATGACCAGAGTGCAAGAATCATTATTTTCAGCCCACAGTCTTTTAAATTCCAAGATCAAGCTGGCTATATGATTTCAAAGAAGGCTAAAACCAGGATTAATGCCCACAGTTGAGGTAATTATTGCCAGAGGTCACAGTTTGTGTCATATATCTACAACCTTCTAGAGACATCGTTAGGCACTCTGTCTGAATCCCAGAATTTGTACTGACACCAACCAGGATCTCAAAATTCTAACTACTTGGGTTTGCTTCCGATGGCATTCAAAGTTCTGAAAGAGTCTGCAACTTCTGTAAACTCTTAAGAATCGAGACAGACAAGCCTGGGGCCAGTCAACAAAGATGATATCAAAAGAAAAAAGAAAGAAGAGACCCACCCCAAGTAAGGAAACAGATACATGCACACAGGCATAGTCCTAAAGCATTTCTAGATTCTTACTATCTTTCAACCAAACTGAAAATGTATCACATTCTTCTTAATTTCACATTAGGGTCAGACACTTCTTAATTCCTGAAACTTAGCTAATTTTTCTCAGTTTGTACAACCTTGCTTTGGGTGCCGTTTTTTTTCTTTTTTAAAAGAAAACTTAAATTTTGTTTTTCCTTCTACAAGTCATCTTGTCTTCTTTTTCTTCTTCTTTTTTTTTTTTTTTACATAGAAATGAAAGTTTCCTGGACTCCGATCCATGCAGGGTATTTACTACTTGGTGTGAGCCTTGCTTCTGGCATGCCCAGAGCTGTAGAGTAGATCCATTACAGAAATCAGAGTTGTCATGGTATTTATCAAGTGTAGTAGAAAATAGCATTTTGAAAAAAATATATACCTTTAGTATTGCCTTTCTAGAATTAACTATAAGCAAGAAAAACAAATTTTTAAAGAAAACACTTATTTTCCCCCCTTCAGTCTCATAAGAATTTGTTATAGCAGCATCACTAAAGCTAATTGTTTTACTGGAAAGAAATCTGAAAGAAATTGGGGGAATCAAAAGAAACTCCCCAGAGATTTTTCTCAACCTGTATCCAACTCGAGGTGAGCTCTTTGCACAGGCCTCATTCACAGTCCCACAGTGCAGGAATGACATACTGTAGTGTCTTCAAAGGCCTTTCATTGCAACATGCACACACATACCGAGGCTGGTGGTTGACAGCTCAGTTCTGGAGTTGAAAACCCTTAGGTCAGCCCTTCTTACTAGCTGGTTGGTGCCCTGGGTGGGCTGTAGGCTCTAATAGCTCCCTAACTCCTCATCTGTACAGAGACTGAGATCACTGGTCCCATAGGGTTAAAGGGAAGACGAAAGGAAAGGCTAAGCAGTGAGGAAGCAATTCTGACCATGGTATCCAGTGCACAGAAACCTATAGGGCTTTAAATGGTTTATCAGGAGCAGCTCCGCTCACTAGTAATTACTTAAAAAATGAGACCAAATGACATTTCAGCAAAGGCCTGGCCTAGAAACTTGGGGATTCTGGATCCCCACTACTTTATGACCTTTCCTTTAGCACATACTATGTTCTCAGAGCCCCACTTTCTCTGTTAGTGGGGACATGATTCGAGGGGTGGTGGTGAAGGCTCCAGGGCCTGGGTGTTTCCACAGATGTGGGCAAGTCTTTAGTCATGGTTCTTGCTGCCTGTTTAAACAGACGGGTGATTGATGTGATTCTCTTGTATATGGGGCTGAAATCAGAGGGGGGGCTTTCAAAAGCTCCCATAAGGACCCCCGTCAAGGTCACTGGGTGGCTCTCTCTTTGCTGGGGTCCTGTGACAGGGTGACTCCAGGGGGTCACCTCTGTCCATAAACTGCCATTAAGCCTGAAGGGAAGAATTAGCCTGGAGCTAGTTTTCTCTTAAAACTTCCAAGAGCTGCCTTAAAGATTCGAGAGACTTCTAGGTTGGCTCACAGCAGGGAGCCATGTACCCAAAGCCCTTTAAGGGTCTCACAAGGGTTCTTTTGCAACCAAATTCCATCATGCCATGCTCAAGTCTCTACAAATTAGAGTCCAGTCCATGAAGATTACACCTGAGAGCCCTGGGACGGACACAGAGGTGGGTTGGCATGGCAGAAGTGGCTTAGGAGGGAGAATCTTTGTTCCCATGGTAACAGGAGCTGAGGTAAGCCCTTGCCTGGGCCTGGAGCCTCTGAGTTCCAGAGACAGGGAGTATTTAGGGTGCTACTCCAAGCCCTCCTAACAGACGAGTTGGGTTGTAAAATAATGGAATAGATAAAGAGAAAGATGAATGGAATCGCATCATGAATGATGCCATTTTTGCCCAGGAAGGATCAAGAGGGATGTCATTTTGTTCATTGGAGGTGCATTTGAGAAGGATTCTTTGGCTACAGAAAGGAACTATTTAACCTCCCTTTCCTATTTGGTAAGGGCATTTCTGGCCTGCACAATGTTGAGGCTTCCTCTTTGATAAAAGCAGACACACACACAGACACACACACACACACCAGGAAGAAAGACAACACAAAAGGTGAAAGCAGCTTGCCAGTTCTGAGACTTGAATGGGTCATGGCACAAGGGCTCTGCCAAGTGGGTGCAGTCCCAGGCCAGGCCTCTTTGTGGGATTCTCTGTGCTGGTTGAACTGTTTTCTGTTCTAGCAGCTACCTGGCAGGCCCGAGAATGCAGCCCTCCCTCATCTACCTTGGCCTGGGAGGGTGGGGAAGGGGGGGCAGGCCATTCTTGCCACCACAAACCACCAGTAAGACTTCCATAAACCTCCTCATCTCCTTGCTCTGATTTCCAAAAACTTCTTTCCACTGCCTCCAACACACTCACTCCAGCGAAACCCTTGCCCTGCGCTCACTCGCTCATTCTAAAAGGAGTGCTTGCCACTCCTAAGACCTAGCTGAGGGGACCAGTCTGTTGGTTGTGGTAGTCTCCCCTTCCTGACTTTCCATCCACACTGTGGTGCTGGAGCAGGTCAAGTCCTGGGGGTCGGGGCGGGGGGGGGGGGTGACAGCTCTGCTGGCTTCTACAGTCCCCAAACAACTCAGCTGCCAGGAAGGGGAGGCATGCAGAGGCTGACACCGCACCACGTGGGCGGCCGCATGCGTGGCTCCCTGCCTCTCAGAATAACACGGCCCTCTCTCCACTTCACAGCAATCATCGTATCGACGTCAGATTTGCCCACCCACTGGCCTGCTCATCTGCTTCCCTTGGAAACATCCAGAATATCACCGAGAGGCACTAAGCCCAGAAACATGGCTGCTAAGGCCCAGACAGAACCCAGAGAGTGACAGCAGAGCGGCTCCTGAGGCTCTCATGAGAACTTTCTTCTTGACCTGTCCTTCTCAGCCTTTCCTGTGCTCTGAACCCCATTTCTTCACTATGGAAGGACAATCAGGAGGTGGGGACTTATTGAAGACTTAGTCTGTAGCCTCAAAGTCTACTCAGAGGGAGAGAAGAACTCATCTATCCTTTCTGCCAATGAACCTGGTCCTGAGCTCCCAACAGGGGTCTGGACAAGAATGCTAATGGTATGTCCGGGCCACTCTTCCCAAGTGGCTTCTGATGCAACAGCCTCTCTACCCGGGGGTAGAGGAGGGTGCCAGGTGGGCATGAGTGAACGTCTACTGTCTGCTTCCCTACAGCTCAACTTTCCTTCAGCAAGCTGGCACCTCTCTTTATCAGGGGCCTGGTTGTTTTGGGGTACGGTGGGCACCAAGTATGCAGGCACCTAGTTCAGGGCACTGAGGGGACAATCAGAGCCCAGACAATAGGTTGTAAGAACTTGCAGGGCCAATGATTTCGGAGGGGAGGTGGCCACGGCACTCTCGAAGCAGCAGTTGGATTTTAACTAAGCTTCTCTGGTTCATCTTCCGGTGCCTCTTTTTGGCTCACTAACATTGTGGTGGTAAGATGTTTAGAGGGGGAGCAGGAAGATGGAGACAGGAAGGAATAAGCAGACTAAGGGAGGGAAGGAAAAGAAAGCAGAAATGTCCCCAGGAAGGTACCAGCTGCCTGTCATCTTCCTATGTGTTCCCAGTGCCATCCAGGAGGGGACAACTGTAAGGATGTAAGCCACATTTGAGGTGTGCCCAGAGAAGGGCGGGGGACTTTTTTCTTTGTTTTGTGCTTACACATCAGGTGAGGGCAAACAAATTTCAGATGCACACGAGGGCACAGAGATGAGCAGTTGGCTCAAAGGGTCCAACAGTCAGTGTTCAGTACCCTGAGCCCAAGAGCCGATGCCCAGGTGACAGCCTCGGCTACTTTGAGTCTAGAAAACATAACATCTTTGCTGGTGACCCCAAGCTGGGCTGTGCAGGACATAAAAGGCTTGGATTCTTTTTCAAATGTCGCTCTGTGATGGATCTTTCTTGATGGCTCTTGGCAGAATAGAGATGATACAAATCTTCTACTTCCTGCATAGTTCCATTTTCTAAGAATCTGACAAAAACTGGACATCTGTATGTCCCTCCAGTTACCGATAATACTCACAGACATAATAAGTTTAAATATTCAAAGAAAAAAAAACAGATACTTGGAATAAATGTGCACTTAAAACCCTGAACTAAAATAGCAACAGGATAATGATCATAATTACAATGACAATAACAAAAATAATCAGTACAATAAATGAACTTCATGAGCAGCATGGAATTTTGATTCCTGAAATGGAGGGAGAAAAGAATCTATTGGGCATAGGGTAAAAGATGAAGGAGCTTTAGCTAAAACATACAGAAGGAAACTGAATGAATGTGTCAAACCATCTTTACCATTAGAAGATCAGCTCTGTGCTGGGGAGATCAGGATGCTACCAGTAAGGCAAAGTCAGACTAACAGCCGAGACCAGACACTCTATAACTAGGTATGAGAAGGTCTGATGGGACGTGAGGTCTTCCAGCTGTCAAGCAGTGTCTCAAGGGTCTTCAGAAGGCTTTGCACCCTCAACCTCTCCAAATTGTCCATTCTCTGGTGGCTCAGGACAGTGGCTCCCCCAAACCTGGGCTGAAGCTAATATTAATCACAGCCCAAGGGAAGGGCATCTCCCTGCACCACTCCACCCCGGGAGGTCCTTGGCAATGCCATCTAAGTATGCTCAGCCTCACACAGACTATGGTACCCTGTTGGCCTATGGCCTTTACTACACTGTTTCCAGTTTGGGGACCTAGTTCTTTATAATGTAAGAATTTATGATTAGGAAGTGGGAGGGGGGAGGGAAGGAAGTTTCCAGAGTTGTTTCACAGCTAAGAGCTAAGTAACAGCTTTGTTACTGAGAGAGGGTGGGTGTCATGAGGAAAGCCCTTCACAGGCCAGGGCTGGGGGCCTGTGGAGCGGGGGAGGGGGGGAAGGGGGAGGGAGGGCAAGGACTGGCTGCTGGCTGGAAGATCTCTTGTGCTTGGGGACTTGGCTGAGAGAACACCCTTCCAAGCCCGTGGGCCTGACAAGTTGTGCAGTGTCCATGGGCTTCAGAGTGCTTCACTCTGCAGCAGTCTCCACCTTCCACCCGCCCGTGGGGTCCCAGCCTCAGAAGATGTCCACATGGATTGAAGGTCCCAAGGCGGCATGGGGAAGGTTTCTTTGGAGTTGTGACATCTGTGGGAGTGTTTCCCGAAGCTCTGTGTCAGACCCCTGGCCACCCTCCCAAGCACCCTTCCAGCCTGCTGCCGGGTGCCAGGCCCACGTGGGTTCAAGGGAAGGGTCCCCAGGTGCCCAGCGGAGGGTGAGCAGCGCAGGGTGGGTCTGAGGACACCAGGCTTCTAGAGGAGGGACTGGGGATGGCCAGAGACAGAGGGCTGGACATCCTGCCCTCCCTGTAGCTGGCCACAGGACAGGGGCTACCGGAGGCAGAGCTGTGGACAAGGGAGTGAGGGTGAAGGGTAGGGAGTTTCTTGGGGTCTCTACACCCAAAGTAAAACTCAGCACAACCAATCCCTGTCATGGGATGTGCCAAGCGCTTAACACCTCTCTCAAGATCCACAGGGTCTCACCTCCTGGCCTCCTGCTCTCCTCACCTCCTTTTACACCCACATAACCCAAGCAAGACAACAGGCATGAGAACTGAAACACAAACAATCAAACAAACAAAAACCCAAGTGAAATATTCAACAGCACAACAGAAGAGCTGGGATGGCATCTGACTAGCCTAGCCTCAGCTAGTTCTTGGAATACCAGTGGAAACAAACCCTTCCACTGCATCTATCTGTCTGTCTGTCTGTTGTTCAGTAAGGCACTAGGAGGGAATGATGTAGAATCAAGACGGTGAGGGCTGGGGCTGGTGGAGAGAGGGTGGAGTCTCTGCTCACACCCACACGAGCTCACCCGGACCGCCCCACGGGTTACATGCCTAGGTCCTGTCACTTGTTTCTGTGCAATTACATCGAGGATTAGTCTATTGGTATCACTGGAGGTGAACGCAAGGTAGAAAACCAGGGCGGGGGTCGCTACATTCTGCTGCGGTGTCAGTGCCCACCGCCAGCCCTGCGCTGGATGACTCGGGGGTCACTTCAGAGAGCAAACAAATCAGAGAAGGAAGAAAACAGTTTGCAACACACATTATCCATCACGTCTGAGGAATAACATTGCTTAGAGATTTGTCCAGAGTGCTCGAAGGGAGAAAACCTGCCCCTCCCGCAGGCGTCTTGCCAGCCTGGCTGCCCCATCATTCCTGAGCCCAAGCTGGGCCCCACCCCTCCCCCTCCACACATCTGCCTCCTCCCGTCTCAGCCTGACATTCTGGAGGGCTGCCCACCCCTTTGAGTTCTGGAAAAATCCCTAATTTTCATGTTCAATTCCTTTTTAAAAAATTCAGTTGGATTTTCCATATCAGGTGTCCCTGACAGCCAATTTTTCAGTGTCACTCGCTGTCATATGAAAATAATCTTTGAAAAGTTCATAGGTAAAGTTCTTCAAAAACTGGGGGGGCCCTCGCTTCTGGAATCTTCTCATGACTCTCTTCTCCTTTCCAGTTTGGTGCAGAATGGATTTGTGAGTTGGGTTTTGTTTCTTTTCCTTTGTTACAGATATTTTCTTTTTCTTTTTCTTTTTCCTTTTTCTTTTTTAAAATAAAAAGCATAGATTTCCCCCTCCTCAATCCCTCCCTTTTAAAATGGTCTCTGCTCTAAGTCCTCTCTCACCTTCTAGTTCAAGTTTCCTGTGTGTACCCTCCCCACCCCATTTGCATTGTTGGTGTGTGGCACCTTCAGTATAAAAAGCCAGCTCCCCTGGGGTGCCAGGGGCTCCCTCCCCCCTCCTCCCATCCAGTGTCTATATGTAAGGGTACTGGTTGACCTTGGCTGGGCTCAGTGGGTATCCAGTGTAGACGGTGGATGCTGGCGAGGCGCTGATGTAGGTCTGGTGGGCAAACTGGGCTGGATACTGACTCGGGTGGATGGTGGGCGACGGCAGGACCCGGGGGCCCATGCTCACTGGGACCTGGTGGACGATGCTGGCGGGGTAGGCTGTGTGCTGCACGGCGTGGCGGGCTGAGCCTTGAGAGGCCACCAGGTGGGCGACCGTGCCGGTGGAGCCCAGGGCTGCAGGTGCCGTGTAGGTGTAGAGGTGGGGCTGGGTGGGGAGGTGGGCAGCGGCAGCGGCAGCCAGGTGGGGGTGGACAGTGCCGTGGCTGGGGCTGTTGTGCGGGAAGGTGTACGGAGCCTGAGCCATGGTGGGAGTGATATAGGCCTGCTGCCGTCGGTGGCTCCCGGTGCGGTCTGCGGCCATGTGCTGCGGAGCCTGAGAAAAGGAGAGGCAATGAGAGGAGCTGCATGACAGGGGTGAGGTGTGCTGTGGCAAAGGGGCACAAGATGCTTCCTTCCCATGCTGACGGTGAAGCTTAGCATCACTGGAAGTGATGCCCGGCCTGCCACCTTTTACCCTGCCTGGATGGCATGTGGACAGCATCAGAGCAATCAATGGGACCTGGGAAAGGAGCCGTGGGGTCAGAAGGCTCTCCACTTGCTTGTTGTGCTGCTAGTTCTGGGGTTCCAATCCAGGGCCTGGGGCCATGTCCCTGAGATTTTTTTGTTCAAGGCTAGCCCTCTACCACTTGAGCCACAGCTCCATTTCCAGCCTTTTCTGGTGGTCAACTGGAGATAAGACTCACAGACTTTCCTGCCTCAGCTGGCTTTGACTCTCCATCCTCAGATCACGCAACCTCCTGAGTGGCCAGGATTACAGACAAGAGCCACCAGTTCCTGGCTTCCCCTGCTTTCTTATTCATTGTGAAATCCAGTTTTTAAAACCAGAAACTCAGAAATGGAGCTGTTTTAATTCCCTCCGCGCAGGCAAACAGCTCTCTCCCAGGAGAGTTAGCATTCATGCACATCTGAGAGCACGCTCTCCCACCATCAGTGAGGTGGCCCAGGAGATGAGCTGGACATTGCATCTACCTGCAGTTGTGATGAGACACCACTATGTGGGCCTTCCTATTTTAATTTAATTATTATTTTTTGTCGGTAATGGGATTTGAACTCTGGGCCTGGGTGCTGTTGCTGTGCTTTACACTCAAGGCTAGCGTTCTACCACTTGAACCACAACTCTACTTCTGCCTTTCTGGTGGCTAACTGGAGGTAGGAGTGTCATAGACTTTCCTGCCCAGGCTGATTTCAAACCACAATCCTCAGATGTCAGCCTCCTGAGTGGCTTGGATTATGGGTGCTACTGGCACCAGGCTGGGCCTTCCTATTTTTTTTTTTCTTTTGCCAGTCCTAGGCCTCAGGGCCTGAGCACTGTCCTTGGGCTTTCCTCAAGGCTGGCACTCTACCACTTGAGCCACAGCACCATTTCTGACTTTTCTATGTATGTGGTACCGAGGGATTGAACCTGGGTCTTTGGGCATTCTAGGCAAGCACTCTACCACTAGGCCAAACTCCCGGCCCCATTCCTATTTTTAAGCATGGGTAGCATGTCACCAAGTGTCCCATAACACTGAATAAGTCATCTTGCTTTGAGCTCAAACTGTGTGTCACTGATGCTGACTTCCGCTGAGATGACAGAGAGAAGAAAGAAGCCACGTGGAGTCCTTCCTGCCATCACTGGCACGGTCCCTACCAGAACCATCTCCTCAGCAGAAGATCGAGGGCCTGGGTGGCCTGCGTGTGTGTTTGTGTGTGTGTGTGTGTGTGTGCACACACGCATGGTTTAGGGTGTGTCTCACCTGGCTGAGATTGAGGGGCTGCTGCTGTTGGAAATGGGGGCCTGGCCGCTGCTGCCGGTAGCCGATGGTTCCTGATGAGCTCCCTGAAGAGTGACCACTGGTGGAGGTCACGTTGCTGGAGGACTTGGACTTGTAGGAGGACGAGTGGTGACTACTGTTGACTGTGTGGGGAGGAACAGGGCACAGGTCAGGGCTGCCCGAAGCTGCCCCTCCCCAGGGAAAACCATGGCCTTCCAGGGAAGGCGTGTTCATCAGACTGGCTAGACATTAATCAGAGCCTCTCAGGCCCTGTTAGGATTTGGCCTGGATTCTAAGAGGAGCTGAGCCTCTGGTTGGGGCTGCAAATGAGAGGAACTGATGATACAAAGTGAAGAGAAAAAGCAGAGGGGACAGAAGGTGATCTGCAGGCACGAGCCAGGCCTCACTGGATTTCCCAGGGGTCATCACAGGAGGCTTTGGGAGGTGGGTGAATGGATGTCAGCTTGGTCTGCTCAGAGGACCAGATGCGATTGTGCCTGTGGTGAGGCCTCACCAACAGCCAGAAGGAATAGCAGAAGCCAAAACCATGCTGTGCAAGTCACTGGTTTGGTTTCCTGATGCCGGGTGAAATGAAAGCCATTCACCAAGGAACAGCCCTGAGAGCTGAGTGCGGCTAAATAAAATCACTTTTCCCAGCTATTGATAAGGAGGCTGTGCAAGATGTGGGGGCTCTGCCTGGCCAGCAGGTGGCTCCCCATCTTGGTCGTCTGCCTCAGCACTTGAGCGTGGCTTAAGTCTGTGCTAAGAGTTTAGGGTGCTGATTTTGGGAGACAATGGAAAATACCCTGAGAAGCCAGGGATTCAAGGAAAGGCAGTGTACACCCCAGTTAGGATGGCTCTAGGTGCTGGACAAAGGAGAACCAGGAGTCTGTTTTGAGTCTGGCTATCTCAACCTAGCCAAGTGTTTTCTGCGTTCTGCAGTCAGGCACTGCTGCCATGTGCCATTTGGCATGGATGGTATGACTGAAGGTATTTGGCGGAGGCATCATAGAGCCAGTGGGTGAGGACCTGAGGCCAGAGGAAAAGCCAGGGGAAAGTGCTGAAGACCGGGCTGGACAGGCCAGAACTATCTAGCTGGGTGGGGTAGGAGTCCAAGAGCTCAGGTGGGGGAGGGGGAAGAGGGGTGTCTGTCAGGTCAGCTCCAAGAGAGCCCCACATTTCAGCTCTTGCTGAAGGGCTGGCCTACCATACCAATAAATACCTAAGTGGAATTCCATAGCCCCGCATTAAACAAAGACCAAGAGCTAACAACCAAAAGGTAAGCAGACACAAGAATGAGAAGATAAGGGTTTCTTCAGGTATAAGCATGTCTATGCTTTTCTGTGTTTTCTCACAAACAGTGGGAAAAGGCTGAAGACTTATTTTGTTACATAGTTAAAAAATATAGACACAAGTAGTGCTTAGAGTCTGTCTTGAAAAGCTAAAGAACCCAGCCCATTCAAAAAAAGTCTGTGAGAACCCCACCTCCATCAATAAGCTTGGCATGGTAGAATATGTCTGTTATATAAACAGCAGGCTTGCAGCAGTCTACACTTACCCAGGTATAAACTTGACACCTTATTAAAACAAAATAAAGCAAAAATGGCTAGGGCCAGAGCTCACGTGGATCCAGCCTGTTTGCCTGTTTGGCAAGCATCAGGCCCTTCAAAACTCAGGGAAAAGAGGAAGCTACAAAACAAGGAGGTGTGAACTGGGATCCAAGGACCTCAGGTAAAATTAGAGGTCTGATCCTCCCTGTTGGGGCCTCGTCCAGGAGCTGGTATAGAGAGACAGGGAACGATATTAAGGAGCCACTGGTAATAAAGACCAGGCCTTGACTGACTGACTTGGTTGGACCACTTTTTTTTTATGGTTGGTTGTGGGGCTTGAACTTTGGGCCTGGATACTGTTTCTGAGTTCTTCAGCTCAAGGCTACCACTCTACCCTTTGAGCCACAGTGCCACTTCTGCTTTTCTGGTGGTTCATTGAAGATAAGCGTCTCATGGCTTTCATGCCGTGGCTGGCTCTGAACTTTGATCCTTAGATCTCAGCCTCCTGAATAGCTAGGATTACAGGCGTGAGCCACAGGCACCTAGTTTGGTTGGATTCCTTCTATGACATATGTCAGGGTGATGAAATCAATCAGGAAGCTGGAGGTTGGCGGCGCGGTGGCTGGGACTAGGCCAGGACCAGAGAGCACGGATGAACTGCACATGGAGAGAAGGGCATCTTCTAAGTCTCAGTCTGTGAAGAACAGAAACTGGGGGTCCAGGACTGGGAGATCCCAGCTGAAGGCAGGATCTCACCAGGAGTAGGGGGGCAGGGGATGGGTCTGGCTTCCCTGACACCACTGCATCAAGCTTGCCTGGGGATTGGTGTGCTATGCTTCCAGGAGACCAGAGCCATCCCAGCCCTGGTGCAGGTATGAATCAGGGTCCGAGACCCAACATTGTGCTTAAGCCAAGCTTAGATTGGCAAAGTCTCTCTCCACAAAATCTTGGGGATAGAGGGTTTTTGTGGACCCAATGTAGGGGTCTTTGAAAATGCAAAGCTGCAAATGCTGGCTGTTGGCTAAGCTGTGGTTTCTCTTTCCCCTGGATGGGCCTTTATGTGGGGGCCAAGCCTCTTGGCTCTGTGGCATACCTCCACTAACTGGCTGTCAGGCCCAGGAGTGTCACTGAGTGAACTGCTAGGTTGAAACACAAGGTTGAGTAAGGTCCCAGGCTGTATGTTAGGGCCTAGCTTTCAGGACAAGCCTTATGGATTGGTAGTTCCTTTATTATTATTTTTTTTTTTTTCTGTGGGTCATGGGGCTTGAACTTGGCCTGGGTGCTCTCCTAGAGCTCTTCAGCTCAAGGCTACTGCCCAACCCTTGAGCCAAGCCCCACTTCCCATTTTCTAGAGGTTAATTGGAGATAAGAGTCTCAGGTCCTTTTGTGCTTGGGCTGGCTTTGAACCTTGATCCTAAGACCTCAGCCTCCTAAGTAGCTAGAATTACAGATGTGAGCCACCATGCCTGGCTTAGTTCCTTTATTTTTAATTTAAACTTTTTTGGTGCCAGTACTGAAGCTTGAATTTGGGGGTCTAGAGCTTTCATTTAGCTTTTTCTTTTGAAGGCTGGTGCTCTATCACTTGGGACAGCTTTACTTCTAGCTTTTTGGTATTTAATTGGAGAAAAGAATATCATGGACTTTTCTGCCCAGGCTGACTCTGAACCATAATCTTCCTCAACTTTCTGAGTGGCTAGGATACAGACATGAGTCTCCTGTGTGGCTTTGATTTCTTGTGTCCAAGGAGAAGCTCTGAGGGGCTTTGAGGGGGCTATACAACTCAGAGAAGAGGCACTAGACACCATCAGAGCTCTCTGGGCAGGGTGACGCCAGGTATCAGCAGGGAATGCTAAACAGGATGACCCTGAGGACAGAGGACAAGGAACTTTTGGGCTTTCATTTCCTGTTCATTACCCTTGATGGGCGGAGCCACCATAAAGGCAAAGGAGTGCTGATTATAGAATTACCACAGGAAAAATGCTGCTAGGACACTGAGATGTTACCCAGAGCCCAGAGGTGGTTCCCCTGACAAAATTCTGTGTAAGATTGTCTGTGAAATCAGGACTTTCAATTTTATTAACATTCGAGACTTTTTTCTTTCTTTTTTGCCAGTGCTGGGGCTTGAACTCAGGGTGTGGGCACTGTCCTTGGGATTTCTCAAGGCTAGAGTTCTACCACTTGAGTTTTTTTTTTTTTTTTTTTGCCAGTCCTGGGCCTTGAACTCAGGGCCTGGGCACTGTCCTTGGGTTTTCTCAAGGCTAGAGCTCTACCACGTGAGCCAGCACCATTTCTGGCTTTTTTCTATGTATGTGGTACCGAGGAATTGAACCCAGGTCTTTGTGCATTCTAGGCAAGCACTCTACCACTGGGCCAAACTCCCGGCCCAGTCTTCCGGCCTTTTTAATGTACGTGGTACCAAGGAATTGAACCCAGGTCTTTGTGCATGTTAGGTAAGCACTCTACCATTAGGCTATACTCCTGGCCCCCACTCAAGACTTTTAGCAGCAGCAAACAAGAAAAGTGATTGCAGAAATGGAAATGGACTCATGGCCTGGGTGGCCCTGCTTACCCGGCCCGAGGCTGTCACATTCCACCAGCACGTCGCTGGCCTGGGTCTTCAGCGGGGGCACGATGATGGTTCGGGGGTTGCCAGTGCAGTGGTTCTCCAGGGCCCCCTTGGTATCGAAGGAGCTGGTGCCGGCTGGCCCCGCACGCTGCTGCACTGCGTACGGGCTGGTGTTGCTGGATGAGTCGGAGTAGGGAGAGTCGTGGACTGTGACACAGCTGATCACATTTTTTCTTTGCTTAGAGACAGTGCTGGGAAGGGAACGGGACATGTGAGGATCAACAAGGGGACAGGCACCGTGTGTGTGTGCATATACCAGTTTTAAGGCTTGAGTGCAGGGTCTGGTCACTATCCCTGAGATTTTTTTTTTTTTGCTCAAGGTTAGCACTTTACCACTCGAGCCATAGGTCCACTTGTAGCTTTTTTGTAGTTAACTGGAGATAAGAGTCTCTTCGACTTTCCTGCCTGCGCTGTGATCCTCAGATCCTCCTCCTGAGTAGCTACGATCACAGGTGTGAGTCACAAACACCGGGCTCTGCAAGCACTTTAGAGACTCTCCTGTGTTGTTTGGGGTGGGGTGGGATAGGGGGGCACCCAAGTGAAAACAGGAGGAAGGAAGTGCTGGGGTGGGGCTCACTGATGCCTCTGTGGGCCACTCAGCAGTCTTTGTGGGCCACCGGAAGGGCAGTCTGAACAAGGACACAAGCTGCAAGAAGCACACTACCTAAGCACTGGTGGAAGACGGCCACACTGTTGGAGAGGAGGTGGTCCTAAGCACGGGTTCTAGCTCTGCCACAGCTGGATGGAACAAGCCAAGGTCACAGGAGGCTGATCTCAACAGCAGGCGTGGTGGGGCAGGGTTGGGGGGGGCAGAGCAGGGTAGAGGCATTGAGAGGGGGAGGTAGTGTGGGGTGCACGCCTGCTGCCAGCTCTCACTCTGATGGGTTACTTTGTGTGCCAGTGGCTGAGAGTCTCCAGGGGGCCTCTGCAGTTTCCCCACCCCACCGGGCCTGGCACAAAGGTTCCTGCATGCTGATATCAGCCACTCTGCACCCCTGGCCTTGGTTCTCAACCTGGCACTTCATCCGAGGACTGGGAGACCTGGCTTGGACTGGCTCTTAGCCAGCACTTTCTTTTCAAAGCTGTTTCTATCCTTGTGGTTACTCTGGGAACCAATCCAGTCTGGTTCCTGGGTTATTGAGAGACTGCTAGGGTGATGGATGTGGAATGTATTACTTACTGTGTGCAGTGTTTTAAAAATGGCTGTTCTATTTCTGGATATTGATCATTTATTTTTAAGAAATAACAACTGTCTACCAAGATGGCCCTTTCCAGCTGACTTGAGGAAGGGAGCTGGGATGCTCTTCCCTATCAGCTGACCCTTCCTCTCAGGATCTTGTCCCAAGTCACAGAGCCAGTCCAAGACCTTCCCAACATGAGACAGCACAGATGTGTCCTGGGGCAGCCAGTCAGAAGGTAAGTGGAAGGTCAGAGCAGGGCTGAAGACCTGTAAGAGTGTGGAAGTGTTAGGTGCCGGCAGCTCATGCCTGTAATCCTAGCTACTCAGGAGGCTGAGATCTGAGGATCACAGTTCAAAGCCAGCCCAGGCACAAAAGTCTGTGAGACTCTTATCTCCAATTAGACACCAGAAAACCAGAGTGGTGAGGTGGCTAAAGGGATAAAACGGTAGCCTTTAAGAGCTCAGGGACAGTGCCCAGGCCCAGAGTTCAAGCTCCATGACAGACCCCCTTCCCCCCAAAAAAGAGGGTACAAGGGTGGTGGGGTGAAGGCCCTGATTCTGGCCTAGCACAATGGCAGTTGGGCTTGGCACGTCATCTAGTGGCTGGGTCCAGGGTAACAGGTGACGGGGTCTATGGGTATAAACCTGGGCCCACAGCCAGTGTCTGCTGTTGCATGTGCTGCTGACAGCCCTTGGGGGCTGTTCAACCTCTAATGTGAACAAAAATAATCAATATCACAGGCTTGAGGTAAGAAAGTACAAGTGAAGGGCTTGCACAGGGCTTGATAGTGGTAAACAGCCAAAGTTAGCTATTATTATTATGAAGGCTTACATCCTGATTAAAAAAAAATCTGAAATCCAAAATGCTCTAAAATGCCAAACTTTCAGAGTAAGCAAATATCCACCCCTGACCTCATAGGATAGACAGGTAGTGGCCAGAATGCAGGTATACGCTGGGCACTGGTGAGTCATGCCGACAATCCTACCTACTCTGGAGGTTGAGATCTGAGGACCACAGTTCAAAGGCAGCTCAGGCTGAAAAGTCTGTGATACTTTTATCTTCAATAAATCAACAAAAGGCCATAAGTGGAGGAATGGCTCAAGTGATAAAGTGCCAGCCTCGAGCAAAAAACAAAACAAAACAAAACCCCCCAAATAAGCAACAATGTGAGGCCCTGAGTTCTAGACTTAGTACTAGGAAAAAGAAAAAAAAACCCCAAGAATATTAAAAGTACTGCATAAAATTCCTTCAGGTACCACATATAAGTGGACATGGAACATTAATAAATTTCCTGTTCAGACTCAACTCTTACTCTAAGATAGCTCATTATGTATATGCAAATATTCTAAAAAAAAACCAAAACCAACAGTCCCCCGCCCCGCCAACCTAGCCCAACCCCTGCCCCGAAATTCAAAATACTACTGGTTTCAAGTCTGTATTATTCAATCTGCATTATTATCAGTTATGCCACCTTAAAATACAAAAGAGGTTTGCAAATAAAAATTTACCTAGGCAGAGAATTCGAAGAAGGCAAGGACTTGCTAGTAAAGCAACATCTCCCATCCTCTACTTTCTTCTTTTTAACCAGGCTGCATACCCCCCGAAGACTGATAGGAAAGAAAACTGCAAGTCTTCAGTTAGGAATCTTGTAGTGATCAGTGCTACAGGGAATACCTGGGTAAGGAAAGCTAATACCTGTCTCTGCCCTAGAGAAGATGAAAATCTCAGTGGGAGACTGTGTAACAACATGACAAGTTAAACAGTAAAAGCTTTAAAAGAACAAGTTAAAGAGAATAATAGGTGTCACCAAGCCTTCCATGCTTAACTGTCAAATGAGTCATACAGACGATAATTGTTAAGAACTAAAAGGAAGGTGAAGAATGAATTAGTTGCACATATTTACAGCTCTTCTTACTAGCTTAGATAAAATAGATTTTAATTAATCTAAGTTCTTATTTGCCACAGTTTTAACCCACAAAGTCCATTTGGTAGCTCCCCAGAAAGCTAAAAATAGCTGGAAGCCTGTAGCTCATGCTCATAATCCAAGCTACTCAGCAGGGTGAGGTCTGAGGATCATGGTTCGAAGCCAGCCTGGGCAGATAACTCGGAAAGACTCTTATCTCCAATTAAATAGCAAAAAGTGCAGGTGTGGTTCAAGTGGTAGAGTGCCAGCCTTGAACATAAAAGCCAAGCAAGAGTGTGAGGCCCTGTACTAGCACAACAAGAAGACAGAACACAAGAAAGCAAGCTAAGAAAGACTCAGCAGAGGATGCCTCGGTGTGTATTAGAAGGACCCGAAAACAAGGACTCAAACAGGAAAATGTAAGCCAACGTTCCTAGCAGCATTGCTGATAACAGCAGGAGGTAGAAACACGCTGCTGTCCATCAGTAGAGGAATTGTGGTGCATACACCATGATTACCCTATGTTAGAGGTCTTGAATAAAGTTCCACAACATGAAAGAGTCTTGAAAATACAAGTGAAGCAAGCCAGAAACCATTATTCTGTGACACCACAGATAGGAAATATCTAGACTTACATAAGAGAATGAAGCAAGAGAACTGGTAAGTTATTGCTTAATGGGCATAGAAATTTTGGTTGGAGTGATAGAAAAGTTGCAGAAGTAGGTAATGATAGTTATATAAACACTACTAATCAATTCATGCCACTGGATTTACTTAAAATAAGATGGCAAATTTTGTTATATATACACACACACATACCCGAGAGACTCTTACCTCCAATTAGACAGCAAAAGGTGTTAGGCAAGCACTTTGACTCTGAACCCTTATTATATACCTTAATCACTTGCAAAAACATGAACACACACTCTCCTCCTTTGCTGAGCTGTACATATTTAAAGGGTAGATCATACAGTATGTGAATTATATCTCAATTTAAGAAGTTGAGCTAGGGGGCTGGGAGTTTGGCCTAGTGGTTAAATGCTTGCCTAGCATGCACGAAGACCCGGGTTCAATTCCTTGGTACCACATACATACAAAAAAAAAAGCCGGAAGTGGTGCTGAGGCTCAAGTGGTAGAGCTCTAGCCTTGAGAAAGTCCAAGGACAGTGCTCAGGCCCTGAGCTCAAGCCCAAGACTGGCAAAAAAAAAAAAAAAAAAAAAAAAAGAAGTTGAGCTAGGTGCTGGTTGCTCATTATTGTAATCCTAGCTACTCAAGAGGCTGAGATCTGAGGAATGAGGTTCAAAGCCAGCCTGGGCAAGAAAGTCCATAAAATTCTTATTACTAATTAACCAACAAAAAAAAATGGAAGTAGCATGGTGGTTCAAGTGCTAGAGCACTAATCTTGGCTAAAAAACTTCAGGGAGAGTTCCTAAGTGCGCTGGTGTGTGATATGCTGTCACTGACCTGGACCCTTAGCCCCTGCACAGTTAGTTTGCTCCAGAGCGCCAGCCATGACCCATGACTCTGAGCCCTTCTCTGTTCCCGAAGGGAGAGTCACAGTCCCGCCGCCCTTCCCTCAGAGCTGAAGCTGTGTGAGATGAAGCAACCAGTATATGCTGTGGCTCCCCTGACCCTCTCAGGAAAAAAGGGCCTGTGTATGATGTGGGGGTGCAGGACTTGATGTGAACACAGAAGCTGCCTTCCTACATATGCCCCACCTGCTGGTGTTCTCATCCTGGCTCTGCTGTCCCTTCAGAGGTGTGGTCATGGGTAATCTGTAGCATTCATCCAGTTGCAAGATGAGAGATGAGAGATTCCCTGAAGCATTAAAGAATCTATTGGGAGGGTCCCATAAAGACTTAGAATATAAGATGTTTAAGACAGGATTTGGATTGGTGGCTCATGCCTGTAATCCTAGCTACTAAGGAGGCTGAGATCTGAGGATCATGGCTCAAAGTCAGCCGGGGCAGGAAAGTTCATAAAACTCTTATCTCCACTTAACCACCAAAAAGTCAGAAATGGAGCTGTGACTCAAAGAGGTAAAGCACTAGCCTACCTTGAGAACAACAGCTCAGGGACAGCAAAAAGAGGGTTTGGTCTGCTACTTATTTGGAGTGCATGTACCTCTCATGAAAACCTGGCCAGTTTAGATGAGCAAGTTAAACAAAGTAAAACACACATACAACACTAACTGTGGCCTAAACTATAATCTGGTGATGTCAAATAAGTCTTCCCTCAAGTCTGGAAATTGTGGAGAACCTAAAGTTTACTATGGGCAAGTATTTCTAACAAGTGGAATGTTGGGCCATTCTGTGAGCCAGTGAGCAGGCTGCCACTGAAGTGGACTTTCTGACAGTCTTTAAGAGCCGACAGCTGGCCTGCATGCCCTGCGTGAATGCTGTGGGAGAAACAGGGGGCGAATCTCACCCAGAGCGCGGGGGGTGCCTGTCAGGCATGCGACTGTTTTCTCGTTGTTATCTAAGGAGTTGAGGGGTAAAACCCCCTACATGCTCTGTGGATCTGTGTGTAGCTCTGAAGCTCCCCCCTCCCCCCGCTATGAGCAAATGTGCAATACAGTTAAATGCTGATTTGTCTGTATTTTTCAATTTAAAGAGAGAGACAGGTTTAGGAAAGGTTCATTAACTTACCCTACCCCTATCCCTCCCTTCCTTTCTTCCCTCGTTTTTATTTATTTTTTTATTTTATTTTATTTTTTTTGCCAGTCCTGGGCTTGAGCTCAGGGTCTGAGCACTGTCCTTGGACTTTCTCAAGGCTAGAGCTCTACCACTTGAGCCTCAGCACCACTTCTGGCTTTTTTCTATGTATGTGGTACCGAGGAATCGAACCCAGGTCTTCGTGCATGCTAGGCAAGCACTTTAACCACTAGGCCAAACTCCTGGCCCCTTCCCTCGTTTTTATTTTTCAGAACAAGGTCTTGTAGCATAGATTGGCCTTAGATGCACAATCCTCTTGCTTTCTGCTTTCTAAGTGCTGGGATCACAGGCAAGCATCACCACCCCTATCTTATGAATTGATTTTATAGCTCCCTTGCTAATCTCTTATATTATAAGAAATAAGAATATTCTACCTAAATATGCCATGCAGCCTGCAGAACAATAAGAAGCAGCTAAATGAGTCACTAAAACAAATGAAGACACATATGAGACTTGTAACTGTGGATTCGTTAGGCTCACAAGGGTTGACAGTATTGAGGTTCCCTCCACTGTTGTGTCTAATTAATATTGATAGCTTATCAATCTCATTTTGAGTTGGTTAATGGAAGTGAGAGCCGGTGATAGGAGTAGAATGAGAAAGATTTGCTCAAACAGCCTGACAGACGTCCTTTCTGAATATGGAGCAAAGCTGAAAGAGCACACGACTGCCTGGTGTTGTCATGGCAATAGATGATTTCCCTCATTTTTAAAATGATGGGGGAAAGAAAGGAATGAAGAAGTATAGAAATCAGCCCCCAATGGAGAAAATGCCGCCAGAGGGTCAGATTTGAACCTGTGGCCCTGACCCTGCAGGGTGTCGTCTGGAAAGAGCTTCTCATTTCTATTTGCTAATCTCAATTTCATCCTTCAAAACTCATCCCCAATAAACTCCTGTTCCTCTGACTTTTAGTCCATGCCATATGTGAAAAAATACAACTTCTATTGCAACACCGACTACCAAATATAGGTAACCTTTATGCACTCTAGCTACTGTTCGAAGTTCTATACATGCATTCTCTCCTTCAGTCTCATGGCAATGTTATACAGCAGAGAATGGGATTAGCTGTTTGTTTTTGCCAGTACTGGGGCTTGAACTCAGGGCTTACGTGTTACTCTTTAGCTGCTTCTCTCACTTAAAGCTAGTGCTCTATCCACTGAGCCACAGCTCCACTTTCTTTTTTTCAGTGGTTAATTGAAGGCACGAGTCTTGAACGTTCCTACTGGAGATACGATCCTCAGGTCTCGGCATCCTGAGGAGCTACGATCACAGCTGGCATGAGCCACCAGGGACTTAAGTTTTGTCTTTTTTTTTTTAATCTAAAAAAATTGTGTCGCCAGGTACAGTGGCTCATGCCTGTAATCTTAGCAACTCAGGAGGCTGAGATCTGAGGATGTCGGTTCAAAGCCAGCCCCAGCACAAAAGTCCATGACACTCTTATTTCCAATTAACCACCAGGAAACCAGAAGTGGGGCTGTGGCTCAAGGGGTAGGCGGTAACCCTGAGCTGAAGAACTCAGTGACAGTGCCCAGGCTCAGAGTTCAAGCTTCATTTTTTGGGCACCATTGACTGGCTCAGTCTCTGAGTAGCTTCCATGTGAAGTGGCTCGCAGAAAGTAGCCATGCCCTGATGACATGGGAAAACAAAGGCACCTGCCAGAGACAGCCAAGTGATTGAATAAGTGAATATATGAATGAACAGTGGGAAGCAGGCAGAGTTAAGGGCTGGCTGACCAGCTCAAATGGGCCACTTTGGTTTATCCTTATGACCTGGATAAGACAGTTTCAGTACAAGGAGAGACTGGTACCAGGCTCTCAATTAATAGGACAAGCACCTGTCAACCTTGTCCAGGGAAATTCCAGTTGAGAAAAGATGGTTTGTTCAACTAAATGCTTCTTTATCAAAATCATCTATTTAAATAAGGTCAGTTCTGTAGTCCTGGGGTATGTGAAAAATGCATATCTAATCATTCTAGTTTTAGGTCAACTCTTTAACTGTAACCCAAGAGTCCTCTGATCCAACAGTGACTCACTGAAAAGGACAAGGCAGCGCACTGGCCTCTTGGTGGCATGTCTACTTATGAAAGCCTTCACCAAGAATGAAAACTTCTACCCCTCTCCTGAGTCCAGCACACAGACAAACAGTTGGCACATAGCTGGGGCTCAGGGAACCATGAGCTGGTGATTCCTTGCATATACGGAGAGCTACCAAGGCCTGCTGGGGGTCGCAGAAGGGCACAGAACCGAACAACAAGCTGTTAAGCTAATGATGAAAGAAAATCAGTTATTCATGGCAGTAATTAAGTTTGCCATTTCTTCAATGGTATGGCACATGAATCCCAATCCTGAAACTAAAATTGTATCTGTTTGGGTGGGTGTCTTCCTGTATTAGATGGGAAGGTAGGAGGTGACTGGCATGTGAATGAACTAAAATGTGGACATTCAGTACCCTCAGTTTGCATTGGAGCTTTATGATCTGGGGCAGTCTCTGGACTGCTATAGAAGGGCACAGGGGTTACGCGTCCAAAGCAAAAAATGTATTTTGTTGGACTCTAGCTACACAATGTAGAAAAGCAGCTCTGGTGCCAGGGTAAAGTCTTGCAAGTATAATAAATATTTCTTTCCTCTCCCCAGGAAGCACACAGAGAGAAAAATGAATTATTACTACTTCGGAATAAACAGTAGTGCTCTCAGGGTGAAGAGCCAACTGGCAGCTTGAAAGATTGGGTTAATCAGATACAGGGAAATTTCTGATTAATTGGACAATTACTTTGAATTCTGAGTGAGCCAAGGCAATGTTAGAGAGATATCCTGATCAACTGGGAATAAATTCAATAGCCTGAGGCAGATTTTTTTTTTTCAGTTTATAGGGGTTGAAATAAACTGGTATTATGAGCCTGATTTTTTCTGGTTTCACATTCCCAAATGTGTAGGGCCTGTTACTACTTTTTTTTTTTTTTTAAAGCAACGTGACTCCAAATTATTTTGGTTTTGAACAAACATGACCAATCTGTTTGACATTCTCTTGAAATAAATTTAGGATCCAGGGATATGGCAAACCCCAAACGTAGGGGTGAGCAGGGAGGGATCACTGTGCTGCTGCTGAAAAATGGTCCAGCTCCGTGGACGAGGAATTGGGTGTGAATCAGAGACACAGGCCCCAACCTGCACATGCACCCCAGATGGACCCCAAGCTGCCTCACCTGGTGGGGGCATGCTTCTGCTCCTCCTCCTCATCGGTGTCACTGCTGATGGTGATGACGCTGACTGTGGGGCTGGGGGTGTCGGGAATGACAATCGTCTGCCGCTGCCGCTCTCTGGTGGTGCTGGAGGCCACGTCGCCCCACCCACAGGTGACCGCAGTGCTGCAGGCCGGGCTGTTGTGCACCATGGCGCAGCGGGGAGGCGTGTTCTCCTTGACACGCTTGGATCGCTGAGGGGAACTGACGGCTTGCGAGGAGGACACCTCACAGGTGGAGACGTTTCTGGAATGAATACAATTACACACACTTAGACAGGGGGAAGATCAGGGGGCGCCTTCTGATGTCATTACACAGCATTAAAGCCCCACCTTCTGGTTCTTATTCTCCCTCAGCTGTACTGGGCCTTGTTTTAGAGGTGGTGAGACAAAGGGTGTTTACCACTGAAAGTGTTGGTTTCCCTGATAATGGTGGTTATAGAAGTTGGGTTTTTTTGGGGGTAAATATTTTGTAACTGTTGTTATAAAGATGATGTACAGAGGGGTTTCGGTTACCTAAGTCATGTAAGGAGTACAGTTCTTTTTGGACAGAGTACAGTTCTTTTTGGCTATCTCCTAGTTTTTCCCTCCCATCTCCATGGGTAAGTTACATAGCTCATTTCTAACATAGTGTCTAGTGAGTGTCAGTGCTGCATCTGTTCACTCTTTATTCCTCCATTTGTAGAGTATATGAAGGGGTTTTTTTTTTTTTTTTTGTAGTGCTGGGACCAAATACAGGTTCTCATGGGTTCAGCAAATGCCATGCCACTGAGCCATGCTGCTAGCCTAAAACATTGCTTACATGTTTCTGGACCTAAAGGAACCATTGCTGGTGACCATACTAACATCTGTTCCTTACTTTCCTCCTCTTGGAAAAGATAAGACCAGTAAGTATTACTGAAGATAGAATGAAAACAATTTTTTTTTGCTAGTCCTGGGCTTTTAGCTCAAGGCCTGAGCATTGTCCTTGGGCTTTCTCAAGGCTAGAGCTCGACCACTTGAGTCTCAGTACCACTTCTGGCTTTTCTATGTATGTGGTACTGAGGAATTGAACCCATGCCTTCATGCATGCTAGGCAAGCACTCTACCATTAGGCCAAATTCCCAGCCCAGAAAACTTTTTTTTTTTTTAAATCTTGATCCCTGAGTTTCACAGGAAGCTTAACAGTCTTTCCCAAATTATTATTTGAATGGTTATGAAAAGTTGATGCTTTGAATGGTTATGAAAAGGTGCTGGTGGCTCACATTTGTAATCCTGGCTACTCAGGTAGGTGACTGAGATCTACGGATCACAGTTCAAAGCTAGCTGGGGCAGGAAAGTGAGAATCTTAGCTCTAATTAATCAGAAAAATAAAAAGCTAGAAGTGGAGCTGTGGCTCAAGTGGTAGTGTCAGCCTTTAGTGGAAAAAAGCTAAGGGACAGAAGCCAGACTGGAATTCAAGCCTCAGTAGAGACACTCATGCACACACATATACACCCACACCCACACATGAGAAAAGTCCAAGCACCACATGTGAGCTATGGATACAGCTCAAGATAGGGAGTGCTTGCCTAGCATCCTGAGGCCCTGAATTCAATCCCCAGTAGCCCTCTACCCCTCACATACAAAGAACCAGGAGCCTTTCACTTTGATAGACCTTTAATTCCTTAAGTTACCTAATGTAGTTCCTGATAACTTTGAGGGAAAAAACTCCAAAACCTTTTTTGCTCCCCGATCCAGGGAGCATGTACGTACTAAGAGACTTAAGGCAATACATGATGAATCCTGAGATCTCTATGACCTCAGAGATCAGACTACCTTCTAGCCAAAAGGAGGGCAGTAAAATGAAAATTATCAAGAAAAACAGAGTTACTTAATTTTCTATCTAGCTGGCATCAGGCTACATTGCCTATTCCTTTTGGAGGGGGTGCTGGTGATAAAACTTTTGAGGTTTTACTGTAAAACTGCTCTACCAGTCAATATGGGTTTGGTATTATCAATATGTTATCATTTGAGAAAATGTCTTCACTGACCCAGCAGTTGCAGACTCTCCACTCGGCATGCTACAGGAGAGCATGGCTGGCCACATCTCTCCAAAATGGAGAGCCTCTGTCTGGTCACTGACTACTTTGCTCAAGGTTCTGGTCTTGAAAAGAAGCCAATATATAACATGCACTATAACTGTATTGCTCTTGATCAGCTGGGTGGTGAGAAGACTGGGAGGGATAGGGCTGGCCAAGGGTCCTTACAAATGCCCATACTTGGCAAGCTAAGTCCTCAGGATGCCAAGCTCAGCACCCCACACGTCACCCACCTGGCTGGGAATGAGGTGCATAGCGATAAGACTCTGGCTTTTGTTACTGCTCACTCTAATAAGGAGGACGTGTTATCAAAGGGCTGCCAAACAAAAGCATTTTGGAGAGCTGCCTGACCTTAGCAGAGTTTCCATAGTTGTTAGCTAAACCTAATTGAAGTTCTTCATCTTCTCAAAGAAGGATGTCAACCTGGGGGATTCCCTCAAGTTGGATTAATTTCTGAATGAGAACACAAAGAACACGAAAAAGACAGGCCTAGTTTTTGGTGCCTAGCTTATGAGGAAAGAGAAGGCAAAACTCACTATATATATTACATACTGGACAGTTCTTGATCATCCTGTCCAAAACAAACATCTAAATACCTCCAAATGACTGCCACTGGGAAACACAGGAGTAATTTTGCAGTTGCATGAGCCTGATTTATCTGTCTAGCTGTAGGTTTCCTTTTCAGAGGATAGGGCCTAGAAATATCTCTCTCTCTCTCTCTCTCTCTCTCTCTCTCTCTCTCTCTCTCTCCTCTCTCTTTTTGTTTTTTAAAAGTCATGTTAATTCTTAAAAAAAATTCTTTTGACAGTACTGGGGTTTGAACTCAGGGGCTCTTGGTTGCTAAGCAGGCACTCCTTGAGCCATGCCTTTAGTCTTAAAATCAAGCTTACTGAGGTAGAGTTGATATATTAAAATCCCTCCTTCCGAAGTGTTTGATAACTTGTGAGAAATGTACAGTCACAAACTCCAACCACAACCCAGACACGGAACTTCTTCATCACCTGAAATGTCCCTCAGTCCCTTCCCTCCCCCAGGTCTCTCTGATCTCTAGTTGCATTTTTCAAAGTGACATAGGAGAGAAACTGTCTTAGGAGAGAAAGGACTCAGTCTTTCGTCAATCTCCACTGCTTAAGAGTTCAGAGACCAGAGCTCAGGGGAACGGGAGAGGTGGGTATATTGCTGTTTAGTGTCGGGAAATAACCGAAGTGGAATTTGAGCAAGCAGCCAGATGAGTTCAAATTTCAAAAATACATTTTGCTAGCACCTTAAAAAAGTTCTTGAGCCGGGATTGTGGCCTAGTGGTAGAGTGTTTGCCTAGCATGTATGAAGCTCTGGGTTTGATTGCTTAGTAACACATACACAGAAAAAGCCAGAAGTGATGTTGTGGCTCAAATGGCAGAGCTCTAGCCTTGAACCAAAAACTGCTCAAGGACGGTGCCTGGGCCCTGAGTTCCAGCCCCAGGATGGACAAAAAAAAAAAAAAAGAGTTCTTTTAGGAATGGCTTCCAAACATATAACCTGCACTGAAATTATAGTGATCTAGAACTGCCTGGGCAATGCAACTTCAGAGGCAAGCTATTGTCTAGAGAAAGAAAAAATGAGAAAGATTCCTGGCATGACCAACTTATTCAGGTTGCAAATCTTCTCCTAGGCCCCCTATGTGTCTCTTCTGTAAAGTGCAGTTTCAGCCAAGAGCTTGCTGGTTTCTGTTTGGCTAGAGGTCCCTGCCCTCGAACTCTGATCACCTCCAGTATCTGACCAGATTCTTTTTGTCTGCTTTCCCTTCCATTGTGTCTGTTCACCCTGGCCGGCCTTTAGCCAGAATCCTGCCGGCAGGTTGTTTCAGCTAACAGCCCTGATTCCCCATGTCTTCTATTCATAATTTTCCACTCATGGACCCTGGTGGCTCTAAATTCCCACTTGCCCATACTGTATTCAGAGCTGAGCCACTCTCTCCCTCTCACTGTAAAGCCCCATTCAGTATCCATGGTCTTCCTTACTGTGTTTTAATACATAACACTGAGTACGTTTTTGCTTTAATAAAAAGGACTGAAGCCTTCAAGCCATGCTGACTCCATCCAGACCCTCATCCTCAGGGTGCCAACAGGCCTGGAACTAGTATGGGACAACAGATTGGCATCACTTGCATAAAACATACAGCAATTGCTTCCTGTAAGCCCCAGGCAATCCAGTGGTAGAGAACTGTCCTGCTAGGAAGAGCTGTTCCCCATCCCCTGCCGGCACGCGGACCTTCCCTAACCCTTAGCTACCTTTCCTTAGCATTTCCACCTGCAGTTCCTGCTCTCCAAGGCCGTTTCCACACCTACCTGGCAGAGGACTGGTGCTGCTTACTCTTCCGGGAGGAGGAGGTGCTGGTTGGCTGCTGTCGCATCACATGGGCCACACCCACATTCAAGGGCTGGGCTGCTGGAAGGGTCACATGACCAGTCAATAGTGCAGGCTGTTGCATGATGGGATTATAATGGCTGCCATGAGCATGTGTGTTCCTGAAAGGGAGATAAAAGACAAAGTTCTTTCATGATTCAATAAAAGCAGACAGAGGGTTTTTTTTGGGTCAGTCATGGGGCTTGGATTCAGGGCCTGGGTGCTGTCCCTGAGCTCTTCTGCTCAAGGATAGTATTCTATCACTTTGAGCCACAGTTCTGCTTCTGGTTTTCTGGTACTTCATTGGAGATAAGAGTCTTATGGGGACTTTTCTGCCCGAGCTGGCTTCGAACTGTGATCCTCAGATCTCACCCTCCTGAGTAGTTTCCAGGCATGAGCCACCTGCACCCAGCAGACAGACTTCTTTTTATAAGACAATGCTTCTGCCCTGATTAAAGGCTGATCTGCTATTAGTTCTATCTCCCTGTGCCATCCGTTGAATAGAGATGGGCCTCTCCAGGAGAGCTCACCAGCGCTCCACTGGGTGCAGGTCAGCTGTGTTTTGAAGAACTCAAGGAACCTAGCTTGTGGGTAAGACCCAGTATTTTCCAGTGAGAAGAACGCTGTGTGTAGACTCAGAATATGGTGAACAGTAATGTGTATTTTATTTAGGAATTTACCAAGTGTCTTCAATAGGGTCACTCATTCTTGCCTGTGAGGTAGGCGGGATATCTTAGTAGCGTCATTTTATTAATGATAAAATTGTAGCTGAAATGAAAATAAACTTCGACCTTGGGGAGTCATATATTTGTGATGGTAAAAAGTGTTATTGTTCTTTTGAATTCCCTTAGTGGTTAACACAATACTCAGGCATGTAGCAGTTGATCAGTTAATTACACACTTGCTGAATGAACAATTAGATTGACTGAGCTTGACTAGACAAGTACAGTGTTAGGTATGAAATAAAAATTAGTAACAGCCAGGCACACACTGAAGGAAACACCTGCCATTCACATCCTCAAAATGGTTTATGTTCAGAGGTCTTACAATCCCCTTTGCATACAGCTCAAAGCCGTTTCCCCTACAGAAATGCTACAGGTAGTGATTCATTCAGAGCTTTGCCCATAAAAGCCCATTAATGCATTAAACAAACAAAAAGCTAAAAGAGAATTCATTTGCATTTTCAAAAAATTATCCAATTCTATCTTTGTAACTTGAGGGGAAAGGATAAACAGGAGAACAAAGAAGCTGATGAGTATTTGTGTAGAGATTCTGATAATTGTCTTCCAGGTATTTACAGGGACCTAGAAACTGATAGGATGGTGTCTTAATTCTGTGTGCCTCTGTGTGTGTGTGTTTGTGTGCATGTACACGCGCGCATGCAAGTCCTGGGGCTTGAACTCAGGACTTTCATACCGTCACTGAGCTTTTGCGCTCTAACACTTCAGTCCCAGCTCCTGAGTTTTTGTGCTCTAACACTTCAGTCCCAGCTCCACTTTCAGTTTTTTTTGGTAGTATACTCGAGATAAGAGTCTCACAGACTACTTTCTAGGCTGGCTTCCAAATTCAATTCTCAGATCTCAGCCTCCAGAGTTGACAGGATTTACAGGCATGAGCCACATGGCTCTGGCTAATTCTGCTGTTGCTACTTCTCTACAGACACAAGGCATTTCTTTCTTTCTTTCTTTCTTTCTTTCTTTCTTTCTTTCTTTCTTTCTTTCTTTATTTATTTATTTATCCGTCCTCAGCACTGTACTCCGCCTTGGCAAGTCTCTTCTGTGAACTAGGGATGATTCTGGATGCTCTCTGCTTCACATGTGACATGGAGGGATAGGCAGGAAAGTGTGTTGCTTTTACATGTTGTCTATGGATTATTAAATAAGAGGTGGAAAAGAGAAAGGGTGTGTGTGTGAAATAAACTATGTATGAATGGTGAGTCTTACTGAAATTAAACGAGCTCTAAATGCTGTGTGGTCTTTCAGGAGAAAAAGACGTGAAGGTAAAGAACAAAACAACCTTTGGTCAGACAGCTTTTTCTTTGGTTGCTATTCCCTTTTTTATTTTTATTTTTATTTTTTTTTGGTTGCAGAGCCTGGGCCGCCAGAAGGCGATGAGGGCAGGGGATGGGCTTATTTACTTCCTGTCAAATTCAGGCTCTGCTATGCTGCATGTTAAATATAGGCTAAGTGTTTCGTGTTTTATCTTTATTGAAACCATCCAATAATCCATGCGGTAGAATCTCTATCCTCACTTGACTGAAGAAGAAATAGAGGCTCGTAAAGGTCAAATGCCCTGCTTCAGGTTTCGTGGTTTGAGAATGGAAGCCAGTGCTTCCCAGTGAGGGGCCCGTGGAGTGCGTGGGGCGCCGTGGGGACATCGCTGTGCTCCTGGTACTTACTAGCTGCACAGTGAAATGGAAGCTAGAGGAGGCTGTGGCAGAAGCTTGGCTGGGGTTCAGAAACACTGTCTTTCCTCTTCTTCCTTTCCTTCCTTCCATTATTTTTTTATATTATTATATTTTTTTGTGCCAGTTTTGGGGCTTGAACTCAGAGACTGGATGCTATCCCTAAGCTTCTTTTGTTCAAAGCTAGTGCTGTACCAGGAGCCATAGCTCCACTTATGGCTTTTTGGTGGTTTATTGGCAATAAGTTTCATGGTTTCCTGCCTAGGGTGGCATTGAACCGTGATCCAGCCTTTCAGTAACTAGGATTATAGGCATGAGCCCAGTTTTTCCATTATTTTGGGGGGTCCCAAGATCAAGCATTTTGTATTTGTTATGCAGCTGCTCTACCACTTGTTACTTCCCTGGCCCTTTTTTGGACAGGCTCTTACATTTTGCCCAGGTTGGAACAGATGCTGATTTTTCTATTATAGTTCCTGTGTATCTGGGATGATAAACGCATACCACAACACCAAGCTTTACATTGGCTGAGATAGGATCTTAATTTTTTTTTTTCTCAGACTGTTCCCTCCACTTCCTGGGACCAGGATTTGAACTTGGTGTCTGACACTTTTTACTGATACTCCAACATTTGAACTAGACCCATAGATTTGAACTACAATCCTCCAGATCCTTCTCCTGAGTAGCTAAGATGATAGGCATATGCTACTTCGCCTGACCTATTTATTTTTTCAGTTTGTTCTGATGTTATTATAAAGATATGAAGAGGGATTACAGTTACATAAGTCAGGCCATGAGTACATCTGAACAGTGTCACCTTCCCCTCGCCCTCTCCCAGTTTTGTTTCCCTCCCATCCCCACCCACAGGTTGTATAGTTCCTTTTCTTCTATTTATACTGGGAGACAGAGTCCTGCTCCATAGTTCACCCTGCCCTTGAAGTTTGAGTCTCCTGCCTTTGCCTCTGAGTGCTGGGATTTCAGGGATCCCTACCATACGGGGGCGCAGAACATCTGTTGTTTTTTTCCAGAGGCGCCAGTGTGGTCTGGAAACTGTCAGACACGAAGGGGAGTGACCTGCCCTGATGTTTGTGCTGAAAAAAGAAACAGCCCAAGGGCCATGAGAACTGGGGAAAACCTGGAAGGGGGCTGTCACAGGGCTGGGGAAGGGCCAAAGAAAGGTGACAAGTGGTTATAAAAGCGACAGAAGAGAGAGACTGAGGAAGTCAGGGCGGTGAATGAGAATATTTTGGAAACATCAAAGGGATAAAGTTAGCTAGATGCCCCGGGGTCTGAGGAAGGTGGACTCTGATGTTCCTGATGTGACTGCTTCTAAGAGGTGCCTTGTGGAGTTTACCCTTCCCTGGGGAGGTCAGATCGACTCCAGGGGGCCCGTGTCTCAAAACATCTCAAATGCCTTCCAGAACTGATGAGGGATTTGGGGACCCTTTTTTACATTCTTTCACTGACAAATCTTTGTTTCCTGAGAGTGCAATTTAATTCTGAGAAAACCCTCAAATCATCTGGAGACAGGTCTGATGAATCACACTAGTTATTAAACAATATGACAGAGAAAATGATAGCTGGAAGATGATAGCTTATCATACATTAATAGAGCTGACTTTTTTTTTTTGAGTATCCTGGCACATGGTATAAAAATAACCTTCCATCATTGTATAGTCATAGCTCACATAATACTCATATCTCTGTGTTGGTGGTTGACACATCTTCCACCCCGCATGTGCAACTCATTCTAGAAGCTTCCAGCTTACCGCCAGTCAGCCAACTGCTGGGTGCTTGCCATGGTCTCAGGAATCACAGTGGCATGCTGCACTGATGTGTGGGTAGCTACTCCAGTCAGCTGCTGCCACGCTGGGGGAAGCAGGATCTGCTGGGTCCCACTCGGCCAGGCCTGCTACAGGACAAAAGACATCAACCATAACCACATTTGCCAATTATATAATCCATCTGCAAGAATCCAGTTCTTATTCTGTGCTGGGGAGTGGGGGAGGTTGTGCTAGATCTTGTAATGAGTGTGAAAATGGAGACTTGGTCTCTGGCCTCAAAAAGGAAGGGAAGACAACCACATAATAGTACAGGGTACAGGATCATATGGAAAGGAGTGGATTGTGAATTCCCATGGTTTAAGTCCTTTGAATAGCTACAGGTGGCTTAGAAAATGGATACGAGGAAGCTGAAACAGGTCTTGTTTAAGTTTAAGGGGAGAGGAAAGACAATGGAGACAGGAAGGGTGGGAGAATGCAGTCATAATACGCAATGTACACCTGTGAAAATGTAGCCAGGGCACTGGAGGAGATGAGTGAGGTTGGGTAGACTATTTAAAGATAATAAAAAATAAAATAAAATAAAAAAGCTGGGCAAAAGTGGCTCACACTTGTAATCCTAGCCACTCTGGAGGCTGAGATCTGAGAATAGCAGTTGGAAGCCAGCCTGGGCAGGAAGGTCTGGGAGAATGGAAACTACAACCAACCAACCCTAAGTGGAGGTGTGGCACAATTGGTAGAGCACTAGTTTTGAGCATCAGGGACAGCACCTAGGCCCTCAGTTTTTAGCCACACACACACACACACACACACACACACACACACACACACACACACACGAGAACAGGTTTGTTTTTTTTTAAATGAATTTAATGTGCAACGCTCAATGTTTCTGAAAGGTCATTTAGGGGCTTGCTCTTCTGCTGTACAGCTATGTACAGGGATTTGGGCAGTGGCGTAGGCGGGGGACTCTTTGCCCTCCAATCTGACATTTTTGTACTTGGTCTGATGCTTTTCATCTTTAGTTTCTCAGTTAGTATCTAGAGTTCTACGTTGTGTGGTCTTCTGGATTTCAATTCTCCCAGCTCTGAGAATCACCCCATACCTGGTGCCCAGGCACTGGAGAGCCTGTAGTATGGATTTGCATCCTTGCCTGGGACTTTCAAACTAACAGGGATATGTTGACTTCTCAAAGCCAAGTTACAGTTAATAGAAGGCACTGCTTTCACCTCCACAATATCAAGATTTTTTTGAAATCTAAAGTAAGTTTTTGTTGATCTCTCCTTTAATAGAAAAGATTAATATTCAGAGCTCTCAGGATCCCTGCTTGCCTTTTTTTTTGTGTGTGTGTGTGGGTCATGGGCTTGAACTCTGGCCCTTAGCGCTGTCCCTGAGCTCTTCAGTTCGAGGCTATTACCCTACTCCTTGAACCACAGCTCCACTTCATGTTTTCTAGTGGTTAATTGGAGATAAAAGTCTCAAGGTCTTTAGTGCCCAAGCTGGCTTTGAACCGTGATCCTCAGATCTCAGCCTCCTGAGTAACTAGGATTACAGGGGTGAGCCAGCATGCCCGGCTTTGCCTTTGTTATTAAATGATTCCAACGGAACACAACTGTCCAGAGTTGGATACCTCTTTTTTTTTTTGGTTGGCTGTGGGACTTGAACTCTGGGCCTGGTCATTGTCCCTGAGCTCTTCAGCTCAAGGCTTCCGCCCTACCCCTTGAGCCCAGCCCCACTTCCCAGAATTGGATACCTTTTAAAAAGTTTTCTTTACTTTTGTTGTGGGGCTTAAACTCAAGGCCTGAGTGCTATCCCTCAACTTTTTTTTTTTTTTGTTGTTTTGTTTTGTTTTTCGTGGGTGGAGGGGCATGAACTCACCCTGGGCTCCCTCAGCTTTTTTGCTCAAGGCTAGTGCTCTTATCACTTTGAGCTACTGCTCCACTTACACTTGGTGACATGAGTGTCACTGACTTTTGGGCTGGGCTGGCTTTTTTTTTGGTCATTTGAACTCTGGGCCTGACCTCTCTAGGTGCTGTCTTGAGCTCTTGAGCTTCTATCATTTGAGCCATAGCACCACTTCTGGTTTTCTGGTGGTTATTTGGAAATAAGAGTGTCATGGACTTTTGGGGGCTGGGAGTTTGGCCTACTGGTTGAGTGCTTGTCTAGCATGCATAAAGACCCAGGTTCAATTCCTCAGTACCACATACATAGAAAAAGCTGGAAGTGGTGCCTTGACAAAGCCCAAGGACAGTGTTCAGGCCCTGGGTTCAAGCCCCAGGACTGGCAAAAAAAAAAAAAAAAAGAGTCTCATAGACTTTTGTGCCTGGGCTGGCTTTGAATGGTGATCCTCAGATCTCAGCCTCCTGAGTAGCGAGGATTACAGGTGTTAGCCACCAGTACCTTCAAAGGACTACCACTAGGCTAAAATACCACCGAGTAGGCCAAGGGTTGTGAAGTGTGAAATCTTAGTTATATACATCCTGTTCCATCTAGCCAGACATAATTATCATTGGATGATTCATCTAATCCTCCATAAAGAGGCACACACTTGATGCATGTGTTTTGACTCATCTGTGTACAAACAAGGTGCTTCTGGAAACAGACTACATTTGGAGTCAAGACTTTGCTGGGCCTTGGCCTTTTTGCTATCACTTGAGCCATACATCTAATTCTGGTTTTTTGGTAGTTAACTGGAGATAAGAGTCTCATGGATTTTCCTGCTGGGGCTCACCTCACTATTGAATAGTGAGGGTTACAGGCTTGAGCCACTGTGCCTGACGTATCACTCTTTAGGTCTGCTTCACTTCCTCATGCCATCGTTCTCATAATGCAAACAAAGCCTTGACATCTCAGACAATTTTTTTAATTGCTTGCTTGCTTACTGATTTGTTTAGATACAGGCAGAAAGCTCAGAGACCATAGATCACAATGCAAGAACTTAATAAATATCTGTTGGTAAAGTGGAAGAAGCAGATCTACTAAGTGTGTGAACTATTGTTTTTCAGGGTTACTGAATTCACAGTAAGAAGAAACATAATTTAACTGATTAAAACAGTTGTAAACTCAAAATAACAATTTCATTGGAAATAAGATTCCTAATACATGGTTATCTGGAACTCATTTCGGATCTCATAAAAAGCATGAATCTTGACTAATGTTATTTAAAGAAAAATCTTGATATGAAGGTAAAGTATCTAAACAAAAATTCCCCTGAAATGGATGTTAACATTTTATATCTCAAGGAGATGAGGTAAAAGGCTATTTTTGACCTCTTTTAGTGATGGGTACACTGAGCTCATTTTAGATACACTTTATTAAGCATTTTTATATTTATTATTATTACTACTAAGAATAGAGCTAATAATTCTTGATGCATGCTGTGTACCCAGAACAGAGTTAAGTCATAAATGGGTTTTTTGCTTTCTTAACAGCAATCCTGTGAGGTAGTCATTATTTATTCCCATGACTCAGATGAATAAACTGAGACCTACCCAGAAAGATCAAGTAAATGGTAAATTAAACGCATTCACTACTATTTTTTTTTTTGGTCTAGGATAATGTGTTAAAAAAGAAAACAAAACACTTTCAGGAAGGTGTGAAGTAATAAAATCTGTGACCTCTATGGATAAGGAGAGAGTCTTAAAAGGTGTCATAGAGAAAAATAACAGATACTGAACTCAATATGTTGAAATATAACATATCAAATGCAAACCTTCTGCAACTCTACAAGCAATTGGGGTTATACAATAGAAGATATGGAAAATTAACTCAATGAAAAAGTGAAACTGTACTTAGAAAGAAAATAAAATTGCTACATTATGAAGCTCAGCTCAGAGTAGAATTACATGAAGATGATGATAATTCATGCAAATAGTACAAAATAGTTTATGAAAATTATATGGGATAAAGGGGAGACACAAGTAAGTGAAAATGAAGAGTCTGTGCATGTATTGGGTGGGTTGGTTTCTTTTTCTTTCTTTTTTTTGTGGGGCTTGAACTCAGGGCCTGGGTGCTGTCCCTGAACTTTTCTGCTCGAGCCTAGCGCTCTACCATTATACTTGTAGGTTAACTTAATTTTGTTCTTTGAAAGAACCATATTAAAACATCTAGGAGAGGACTCCATCTTAACAGGCTCATGTGCTGACAAGCAGAAAGAAATAAGAAAACCACCAGTAAAAAAGGCACTTGTGGGGCTGGGATTTTGGCCTAGTGGTAAAGTGCTTGCCTAGCACGCTTGAAGACCTCGGTTTGATTCCTCGGTACCACATACATAGAAAAAAGTCAGAAGTGGTGCTGTGGCTCAAGTGGTAGAACGCTAGCCTTGAGAAAACCCAAAGAGAGTGCTCATGTCCTGAGCCCAAGCCCAGGACTGGCAAAAAAAAAAAAAAAAAAAAAAGGCACTGTGTCATACTGCATACTGGATAAGACAGGATTTTTAACTTAATATAGCTTGTCCTTTTTAATGGCTACATGATGGCCTATTTCATGCATTGCTCTATTGATGTAACAAATCCCCTACCAATGAATATTCAGCTTGCTTCCAACACTGTACCAATTAAATTCTTTCTATATAGATTTTTGTTCACTCTCCCAATTACAGATTAGGTTAAATCAATTTTGGGATTTATAACACTCTGGGGATTTTTATTTTCAAGTATGCAAAAGGAAGACATCTCTCATGCAATGGTCAAAGGACACATACTTACAAAACTGAACCATGGAGAATGTCTATTTTGGCTAAGCAGAGATTTCTTTTTCTTTTTCTTTTCCAGCTTGAACTCAGGGCCTGGGCACTGTCCTTGGGCTTTCTCAAGGCTAGTGTTCTATCAGTTGAGCCACAGCACTACTTCTGGCTTTTTCTGTGTATGTGGTAACCAAGGAATTAAACCCAAGGTTTTGTGCATGCTAGGCAAGCACTCTGCGGCTAGGCCAAACTCCTGGCCCTCATTAGAGATTTCTAACAGAGATATTCCCCAGTTTAGGTAAGTTAAGTATATAAACACACCAAGAAAGGCTCAGTAATTACCCTTTAAAGTACACATGGAATCTGTAGACTTTTGGGTCACAGTGGAGGAACACTGGGAGGCTGTCTGGATTTTCGCCACTCAGATAAATGATGAACAAGCCCCTGGACTGAGCTGTAGTTCTGTCCCTTGATCTATCTTGGCCTTTTATGAACTCTCCACTACTACATGTGCAAACAAAAGGTTGGCACAAGGATTGGCAAGGCGGAAGGTGTAGGTGTACTGTAAATACAGAGTATTCTCTGTGGATAACCTTCAATAGGACAAAACTTGGTCACTAATTGCTGATGTTCGGGCTCACGTGCAGTGCCAGTAAGTATTGACAAAGGAGAGGGAAAATTAGTATAAATCTTACAGTATTCCTGAAAACAGAGGAGATAATGTACATTATGATAGACTAGTGCAGCCCTGTATGAAAATGGATAAGCAATCTCTAAGAAAGGAAAATTATAGGCCATTTCTCACTAAAGAAAATACATGCAAAAATACTAAACATGGTAAGTACAAATTGAGTTCAGTATTAAGCAGAATATGAGGCATAACCCAGTCAAATAAAGTATATCATAAATACAATGACAGTTTAGCATTAAAAACTGTAATCTATCTGGGAGCGGTGGTTCATGGCCACCTACTTATAATCCTAGCTACTCAGGAGGTTGCGATCTGAGGACTGTGGTTCAAAGCCAGTCCCGGCACAAAAGACCGTGAGACTCTTATCTCCAATTAATCTTTGGAAAATGGAAAGTGGGGCTGTGGCTCCAGAGGTAGGGCAGTAGCCTTGAGCTGAAGAGCTTAGGGACAGTGCCCAGGCCTAGAGTTCAAACCCCATGACCCACCAAAAAACCAAAAAGACCCCCCAAAACAAACTATAATCTGTTACATTGACAAATCAGAGATTATAAAAAACTGAGAAAGCAGACAGGTGTCAGTGGTTCACATCTGTAATCCTAGCTCTTCAAAAGATTGAGATCTGGGGGGGCCAGGAGTTTGGGCTAGTGGTAGAGTGCTTGCCTAGCATGCACGAAGACCCGGGTTCAATTCCTTGGTACCACATACATAGAAAAAAGCTGGAAGTGGTGTTGAGGCTCAAGTGGTAAAGCTCTAGTCTTGAGAAAGTCCAAGGACAGTGCTTAGGTCCTGAGTTCAAGCCCAGGACTGGCAAAAAAACAAAACAAAACAACAAAACCCAAAACAAAAACCCCCAAAAGATTGAGATCTGAAGATTGTGGTTCAAAACCACTGGAGGCAGGAAAGCCCACAAAACTTACCTCCAATTAACTATCAAAAAGCTAGAAATGATACTGTGCCTCAAAGTGGTAGAGCACTAGCCTTGAGCACAAAAGCTCTGGGACAGTGCCCAGGCCATTAGTTAAAGTCCTATGAATGGCACAAAACAATCTAACACCTGATCAAGTATCTCTCAAATATTTATAGTAAATGAAACACCTAATGAGAAATAAGAGAGAGAATTTAAAGTTAGGTAGAAGTGAAGGATGTTCAATATCACCATTGTTACTAAATGTTTTAGATGTCCTACAAAGTACAGTGGTGAAAGCACGAAAAAAAAAACACAAGAAAAAATAAAACTATTTTCATATCAAGACTGTCTACATAAAGCTGGATGGCTCATGCCTGTAATCCTAACTCAGGATCCTAAAATCCAAGAATCACAGCTGGAAGCCAGCTCCAATAGGAAACTCTGAAATTCTTATCTCCAATTATCTACCATAAAGTCACTTGAGCTATGACTCAAGTGGTAGATCACAGACCTTGAATGAAAAGCTAAGGAACAGTATGCAGGTTCTGAGTTTAAGCTCCAGTAATGGCATTAAAAAAAAAAAAAAAGATTGTCTACATAGAAAATTCAGGAGGCTTCTTATAATAAGGTGAAACTTTGAATGTGACAATATGTAACTTTTTATGCTACTCATGGATAAAATGACTTCATATTATAAAAGTCAATTGTTCCTAAAGTAAATATAAATTCAATGCAAGTCTAATAAGTTGATTTTTTTTTCTTTTTTGCCAGTCCTGGGCTTGAGCTCAGGGCCTGAGCACTGTCCTTGGACTTTCTCAAGGTTAGAGCTCTACCACTTGAGCCTCAGCACCATTTCCGGCTTTTTCTATGTGTATGTGGTACTAAGAAATTGAACCCGGGTCTTCATGCATGCTAGGCAAGCACTCTACCACTAGGCCAAACTTCTGGCCCATAAGTTGGTTTTTTGAAAACCAATATTCTTATGGAAGACCGACTGATGTTAAGATTCATATGGGAAAGCAAGAGAGACAAGGATAGATGTGGAAATATTGAAGAATTTCATAGGAACCCAGCTTTCCCTATCAGGTGTCATGACACATCTGATAAACCAGTGGACTACGAGTGAAACCAGAGCAGATCTAAGACGTTTAACTCCACAGAAATTAAAATGACAAAAACTTCTATTTAATAAGACACCATCAATAAAATCTTTGAAACACTTTGGGACAAGCCTCTGGGAGCTGGACTTACTTAAAAATAAAGACGTCACTAAACCAACAACCTAAAAGTCCCACTGCCTTGATGGCAGGCAGGACACCTGACTGTCTGGAAGTGGAATAGCATGATGTGGTTAGATCCAGACGGGGCACCAGACTCTGTGCTTTGGTTCTGATACTTAGCTGCTGGTATGACTTGGCGCAAGTTACTGCATTTCATTTTCCTTGCTTGTGAAGGGGAGACAAAGGCACTGCTCTGTGGTTGTGAATATTAAATAAATTAACCAGTGTCTAGTGCCTGGCATAAAGACAGTGCATTTGTCATGAGGGATGGATCACTGCTATTGCTCTATCAGTGTCTTTACCTTAAACCAATATAAATGCCCGGTACTGTTTTTCATCTCTGTGATGTCATTCTACCATTAGGATACCTATACGGATAGATAGGGAAGGTTCCAGCTCACAGCTTCTGGGAATGTTTTTCAACTATAAAAATGAGGGGATAATCTCCAGGGTTCCTTTTGGCTCTGAGAAAAAATCATTTCTACTTTATTGGAGAGAAATTTGAGGCAAAGCGATGTTAACTGACTTGCCTTAGGTCACCAAGAGCTAGTAGCAGATGTAGGATTAAAACCTAGGTCTGCTGGATTAATTTGCCTACAAAGACCCAATAGTAATTTCCCTAGGCACTGTCTCTAAATTTCCTCTTGGAATTATAAGCAGATACTTCGGGAGGTAATTTGCTCAGGATCATTTAGAATATTATAGACATCTTCTCATGATTGGAAGCACCTGATTCATAACTGGGGAGGGAGCTAGTAAAGATACTTCTCTTTTGTGAACAACATTAACACAGGTACTGGTTATAGGAGGAATATTACAGAAGTTACCTGGGCAAGCAGACCTGGCTGGATCTGAAGGGGCTGAGCTCCTGGGGCTTGAGTGACAATGGGAACGGCATTCTCCATCCGCACTGAGTAGCCAGCATGCTTAGACGGGGAGGCCTGCAGGCCTGCTCAGGACCATGGTGAGGGAGAGAAAAGCAAGCAGTGGTTGACATCAGCTGGATGATGAGATTCTTCCAGGATCTTTTACCTCCTACTCCCTGCCCAATAATCAGGTCTTGCATGGTCCCGGGGCAGTTTTCTCTTTAGTGTCTCACTTGAATTTTAATAAAAAAAAAAAACAAAAAACACCAGAAAAAACTTCCCCCTAAACTTGAATGTTCTCAAAGGCTAGACAGTCAAATGAAATCATCTTACATGGTCAAGAGCAGGACACTTATGCTGACATCTTACCACAGGAAAACAAGGGCATCTGACCAGGGAGGTCTGTCCAAGCATCAGACAAGGGTTGTGTCTGGAGAGATGGACGGATCTATTTGGAATCTCACTAAATGAGCCTGAGCCACCAAGCCTTAGCTTACACGGAAGGACAGGGAGATTTTTGCAAAAACACATTCCTGAGCTTTCAGAGTAAATTGTGACAAGGTACACAGTCACCTGGAGCTTCTTAAGAGTCAATCGTTGGCGTGCTGGGATCATGATCAATGACTCCTTCAGGGGAGGAGGACCTGGGACACATGTATGTTCTCTCTGTGCACTGGGCTCATGTTGGCTGGGAGGGGCTGACAATCTTTTATAGATAAATACATATAGTGGATGCTTCCTTGAGGAAGGCAAGAGCTGATATCCACCTAATGGTGGGAGCACAGACAAGGTACTTAATTAAAAGCAGTTGGCCAGGAACCCAGGCTAGGGCAGGTGGTGATAATAATGACAAATGGACTTGATGTCAAGGCCCAAAGCTCATTGGGCGCAGTAGGCCAGGAGGCCCTGGTCTTACAGATACCTTCACTGCCACTGACAGGAAAGAAGATGGCTTTCTTTCAGGACAGTGAACATCTGGGAAGCTGGCAGGTGCTGAAGCCTCAGGTATGGAGGCCAAGGAGGAGCCAGAGTGGCTTACCTTGGAAGCCAGGGGGACACACGATGAGCGCTTGCTGGAAGGGGTCAGGCCGGGCACAAATCTGGGCAGTTCCGGTCTGTAGTGGCATGCTCCGCTGGGCCACTGCAGCCATGGACGCCGCTGAGGGCTGGTAGAGTGCAGATTGGTAGTTTAGTATGGAGACTTCGGGATTGGCTAAGGAAATAGTGGCACTGGTAGAGGTGGGAGCCTAAAGGAATGATGGGGATTAAACAAAAAATAAACAAACATAAAATATGAGGGAGGTGGTATGTTGGGAGACACAAATCTAAATCAAATCAATGAACTCAAAGAAGAGCAAATGAACCAAAACCAAGATCAAGAAAGCAAAATCAGAAAAGGGGTGGAAATCCAGTTGGAAGCCTCAGGGAAGGTAGGAACCCAAAGCCTCAGCTTTGTGGGGCCCAGAGAACACCATGCATCTAGACACAGAAAAGTTAAGTTACACTAGAAAGCTACTAAAAAAACAAAAACAAACAACAACAACAAAACATTAATAGTCTATCCTGTACTTTCTAACAGCCTGAAAGGCTAGAGTTTTGTTACTTTTGTGTGTGTTTGTGTGTGTGGCAACGGTGGGGATTGAACCCAGGGCCTTGTGTATGTTAGGTAAATGGTCTACCATTAAGCTACATCCCTCACCTGAGTGGAGGGTTTCTGGATTCTCTGGGCTCTGGATGGTAGTGTCTGGGAACACATATCTGTGTGCTGTTTTGATACCTCCCACCTGTCCTCCCCACACTATCCTCCCTCATGAAGGCCTCCCTATGCACACATTTCCCACTGTGTGCTCAGATACTGTGGGCCCCACATCTGTCTCAGTTATCCTATCCCTAGCTGGCCAGTTGTAGTCACTGTTTCTTTGGCCTTTCAAATGTCCCTGGAACCCATCGAGGCTTCAGTTGCTACTTTCTAGTGTCTGGGACCTGTAAGGCTCTAACAAATGATGTCTTGGCCTCTACTTCTCTTCCAGTTCTTAGACACAGAGGCTAGATGATTCTTTCTGATTGACCAGTGTCCAGTGATGGCTTTGTCTACGTCTTACATGTTTCTCAGCCTCCCTCCAGGCTAAAGGCGGTAAGGAGCTGATTGTGTGGTTCACTGTTCTACCTCTAATATAAAACAAAGAGTTTCTGCAGAGAACCAACTGCTGGACCATTAATGGACAAAGGAAGTCTTACTGGATTTAGAGAATGGAAATCACTCACTGAAGGTTCTGAGGCCCTCCATAGGTGGCATCTGATGCTGTCAAGAGTGTGGCCTCTGATGCCAGCCTGCTGGGATCAAAGCCCAAACTTGACTTGCAGGAATGAGAAAACAGCCTTGGGCAAGGCTTGCGTCAATTTTCTCCTCTAAACCAGGAATGTCATTCATGACATCAGTCTCACACTGTTCTTATTCCATAGCGGCCTTTTTGATAAGAAACCCTTTAGGTTGGGCAGGCCATATGACACTCTGGAATGGATGTATCCACTGTCACATCACAGGGAAGATGGGTGACCTCGTCTGGTATGATCTGGGACTCCAGAAGCACAGTTCTGTGTTTCAGTGGAGAGACATCCTGGCAGGCAAAGTCACCTGACCTGATATACACACCTGGGTAGCCTCTCCTGAGATGGAAGGCAGATGTTAGAGGAGGACAGGAAGTTTGGGGCTAGGCAGCTAAAGATCAGGGTTCTCGTGAGGACTGATGGAAAACAAAAGTAAACTTCCTCAAGAAAATGAACAAAACCATGGTGGGATTTTGTCAGGAAGCTCACTTTTGTTGCGGAAGCCTGAGCCTCAGGGCTGGCCAGGGGCTGCCTGGGAATATTTATTTCTCTGGTGCTAAGCATTTAAGAAAGAGCACTGGCTCATTATCCTGAAAAGAATGTCAAGAACACCAGTGGCCCCCAGGGGGCAGCACATTCTAAGAAGCTAAAACTGGGTCTTAGCAATGCAAGTGCTCCATGAGTGACCCAGAAAACAGGGAGCAGGGGGTGGAAAGCAGGGTTCAGGGAAACCTTGGTGACAGCAGGGAATCTGTGAACAAAGTGTGCAACCAGTGGCCAATACTCACTTCCAATTCAGCACATACTTCTCCCTTCCAAAGGGGTGTGTGTGTGTGTGTGTGTGTGTGTGTGTAAATACACAGAAACACTGTTACTGTCATTACAGACAGACACAAAGACTGAAAAACCCAGGAATACTTCCTTGGGGATGGGGAACATGGAAAATGACAGGGAAAGTAAGAGTTTCTTAGATGCGAGAGGCAGCAAGAGGTAAAACTTGGGGATTATTTTGTTCAGTAAGAATTTCCCAAGTGCCATTTCTGTTTCAGGCTTTTCACTAAGCTACTGGATCCTGCCATTTTTCGAGGGGGGGGGGGACCAGAAATCGGTGGGAAGAAAATCTTAGTTTCCTTGTCCCTTTTAGTTCCAGCTGCTGAGCTGGTTTTTCTTATGACTTAGAAAAAGGACAAATTGTATCTGTGCTGAAAAAAAGAGATCACATGGATACAGGGGTGAGATGGGCCTGAGTTCCTTCCCGTTCTACAATTCCTTACCAGGTAGATGTCAGGCATAAAGGATCTCCCCATTCCATTCCCCCTTCAGGATAGAGGATGAGGGATAAGAGAGATGTGCCTTCACTAGTCTTTCCTGAAACTGTTCAGCAGGGCCAGTAGTCAATATGGAGAGTGCCTGTGTCTCTCAAAGGGCATAACCGCTCAAACAAATGCTTTTTTGGGGGGTGAGGTCATGGGGCTTGAACTCTTGCCGGCGTGCTGTCCCTGAGCTCTTCAGCTCAAGGCTACTGCCCTACCCTCGAGCCAAGCCCCAAGTCCTGTTTTCTAGAGGTTAACTGGAGATAAGAGCCTCTTCGTTTTGTATTGCCTGGGCTGGCTTTAAACCTTGATCCTCAGATCTCAGCCTCCTGAGTAGCTAGGCTTATAGGCGTGAGCCACCATGCTCAGCTGCAAATGCTTTCTTACAGATTTTTGTGGGGGAATCTGAGCCCTGGTGCTTTCACTGTTCTGGCCCCCTTCCCCAGTGCCCCACTTACCTGGTTGTGGACAGTGGTCAGCTGGTTGTTAAAGGTCATGGTCAGATTGGTAGATGTGCTAGGGGCCACATGAGTGATGAAGGGGGTTTTGCTCTGATTCACTGTGTCATACATATTCACTCGACGTTTGCAAATCTCCATGTTTTGGAAACAGGACTTGACACTATTCATGTAGGAGGCAGAGAGAGGCACAAGGAAAAGAGGGGAAGGTAAGGTAGATAAAAGGGGAGAGATGGTGAAAAAAAGGTTAATTTAGTAAATGGAACAACCAGCACAGCTTTAGGTCTGGCTTTCTCTTGTAAAGTCTGTATTTTGGACTGCCAACATTACTTAGTTGAATTTCCCATCATTCTTTGTTCTCGCCCCCCCATCCAGGGAGGCAAAGGCTCTGTGGCTATCACAGACCGCTTTCGCCACATTTCCTCCCATTCCTTCTCCACATACAAGCTCACTGCCTGTTCTCAACTTGTGGTTTCCTTTTCCAGCTCCCCTGAGTAGGCAGCACTACCTGGGAGGAAGCCAAGGAACTCTTCCACCCACTCGGGTCAGTGTAGGCACTTCTCTCTCACTGGCAATGCACGTGGAACGAGGACCATGACAATAATAATGAACACTAGTGTTTACATTTTGAGGGTGGTGGGAGGTGTTTGCAGCCTCTCAGTCCCACAACATTTTCCTCCTCTCTGAGGAAGGTAAAGCCTGGGGAAGGCAGGTAACTTGCTGGCTATTTCTTTTCTCACTCTTGCCCAGTTACAACTTTTTAAATTTCTCCATGGCATGGTGAATCAAGAGAAATCACCAGCAAGCAGGCCAGGGAGCCCTCGAGAGACTCACCACACACCCCTCCCAATCCACACCGCTTCTCAGCTTACTCCCAAGCCTTCTCCTCAGGAAACTTCCTTTCCCTCAAATGCTAATATTTAAAAGAAAATCCTAGCTCATCTTCAATGTCACAACGTAATAACAGAATACAAATAGCAATTTCTACTATTTTTAAGATTAAAAATGTCGACTGTTTTTGCACATCACAGGTATTCTATATTTTTGGCTCAGCGGGTATTTATGGGCCATCTGCAAATATCTTTCCATGAAAGATATATTCCAGATTCTAAAAAACTAATTTAGACGTGACTTGGAGATCCCTAAGATGTCCCCCTAAGTAAATGATGATTCATACCAGCCCATCTCACACCACATTGAGTGTATCGACTGATGGTCTTGGCAAGAAAATATTCTATGGTAATCACCAATACAGTGCCAAGTTTACCACCTGGCACCTTTCATGAGGAGTTGAAGGCATAAAATAGTGCAGTTTGAAATCGATTAGAGCATTCTGTGACCATCCCATGAGAAGTTTCCAGACTCCTTCAAAGTTGAATTCTGATGATCAGGATGAGGCAGGCTCATTTTACCTTATGTTAGTTTATAGTCATACTGGTTTTAAGAGACTCAGGGCACCCTCACTTGATATAGAGAAATGATTGAGGTTTCCTCTACTTGTCAGCCTGGTGTTGGGTAGTTGTGGCCCAGACCCAAAGGTGGGGTCCGTAACAGGGTGTGTCTGGAGGTTTATTCTCACCCCAGAGTCCTCTGGGCCTTTCCAGAAAGTCCTGAGGTCCCATACGGACTTGTTCTCTTTTGAAGTATGCCTAGGTTGAGCATGAAGAGGGAGTGTGACTGACTTTTCAGGTGAAGGCTTAGTGGAAACAGATAGTAGGGTCTACCCAGGTTGAATGTGTGCCAAGCTGTTAAGAAAAACAGACAAACTCACGAGGAAGGGGTTGGTACTGGCAAGAAGAGTGTCATAATCCAAAATGGCAACCAATGGAAACTTAGCTGATGGGAAAGGAAATGAAGCTGGGAGGAGATCAAATGAGCTGCATATTTAGGTGAGCTCCAAGAGGCTGTCACAGTTCTAAATAAATATGGTAAAGACTGTGGCCAGGGAAACCCAGTGAGCTTGTGATTTGAGGACTTAGATCCAACAGTTTGTGGGGTGAAGGGCAGTATCAAGGACAAGTCACTGAGATGAGAAGTCAGAACCCTAGCTCAAGTCTGTCTTCCTAGATGAGCAGGGAATGGCTTCAAGAATACTGGGCCAGAGAAAGAGGCCTCTGTGATGGGCACAGCGGCTCATGCCTAGAATCCTAGCTACTCAGGTAGGAGTTAGGTCCAGTTCCTGAATTCTAAGTGGCCAGTGTACCTCTGTGACGCATTCTATTCATGTTTCCTTGCAGAACTTAAAGAAGGATAGGGCTCCACGCATCCAAGCGCTTGGCTTTAGAGACAGGATTTAGAGTTGGGTACCAATGTCTCATGCCTGTTATCCTAGCTACTCAGTAGGCTGATATCTGAGGGTCCCCAGTTTGAGGCCAACTCCAGAAAGTAAGTCCATGAAACTCTTATCTCCAATTAACCACCAGAAAACTGGAAGGGACACTGTGGCTCAAAGTGGTAGAGCACTAGCCCTGAGCAAAAGAGCCTAGGGACAGTACCAAGGCCCTGTAGACAAGCTCCACAACTCACACACACCAAAAATAAAAAAGAAAGAAAAGAGAAAGAAGTGAAAAGAAAAAAAAGGTGTCATGGACTTTCCCTGCCTGGGTTGGCTCTGAAGCAAGATCCTCAGATCTCAGCATCCTGAGTAGCTAGGATTCTAGGCATGAGCTGCTGTACCCATCACAGAGGCCTCTTTCTCTGGCCCAGTCTTCTTGAAGCCATTCCCTGCTCATCTAGGAAGACAGACTTGAGCTAGGGTCTGACTTCTCATCTCAGTGACTTGTCCTTGATACTGCCCTTCACCCCACAAACTGTTGGATCTAAGTCCTCAAATCACAAGCTCACTGGGTTTCCCTGGCCACAGTCTTTACCATATTTATTTATTTATTTATTTATAATTTTTAAAAATTTTTTATTGTAATAGAAGGTGCATTAATTCACATACATTGATACCCTTTCACATGTCTTAAACATTTGTGTTGTTCTTTTTTTGTTGTTGTTGGGTTTTTTTTTTAACTGTATTTTTTTTTTTATCTTTTCTTTTTTGGCACTGGGGATCGAACCCAGGACGTTGCACTTCCTAGGCAAGCGCTTTGCCACTGAGCTACATCCCAGCCCTCTTTACCATATTTATTTAGAACTGTGACAGCCTCTTGGAGCTCACCTAAATATGCAGCTCATTTGATCTCCTCCCAGCTTCATTTCCTTTCCCATCAGCTAAGTTTCCATTGGTTGCCATTTTGGATTATGACACTCTTGCCAGTACCAACCCCTTCCTCGTGAGTTTGTCTGTTTTTCTTAACAGCTTGGCACACATTCAACCTGGGTAGACCCTACTATCTGTTTCCACTAAGCCTTCACCTCAAAAATCAGTCACACTCCCTTTTCATGTTCAACCTTAATGTCCGACAATCCTTGTGCACAACTCTGGTCAGTTTGCTTTATCACCTTCTGCCTAGCTACTTAAGACTTCCATTACTCTTAGTAAACCACCGGTTTTTCTCAACAGGTAAGTTTATCACCTGCTTTTTGGAGACAGAAGCTGTCTGATAGGAAATCTTGACACTTGGCTCCACTAAGCCAGGACACTTGTGCTATCTGTGCGTCCTTGTCTTCCCTCCTGCAGCGACATTGGCCTGTGTCCTCATTGGTTTTTTCCTCTGCCCCTAGTGACTCAGGAACCCAACCCTGAGCACCTTTCTCCTTTACTTGCTGCCAGAGTCTTCCCATCAGCATTTAAAATTGCTCAAATTTTGGGTGTGGCTTCCCCAGTCACCTATATCTTCCATTACTTCGTTTAGCCTCACTTTTTAAGAACACTTGCTATCTATTTCTCTGCCTCTTACTTGAAGCTGAACCTGCTAAGTGGGTTCCTGCCGCTGTCATTGCACTGACACAGCTGTCACTAAGTTCCTAATAGCCTACGAGTTGTGAGATCCAAAGGGCATTTCTCCAGACTACTTGTGTGACAGCAGATAGATCTGTGCTCAACACACAGCTAACCAGCCAGTGCTCTACTTAAAAGTCTTCTAATGAGTTCTCATTGCTCTGGGAAAATAAAGCCTCGAATCCTCACCAGGCAGAGCTCACCCTGGTTTACTCTGGTAGCTTTGGCATCTCATTCATGGTCCCTGAGCCCAGTGCTTGGTCTTGCTTGTGCAGGAGTGTCTGCAGAAGCAAGGCCCTTCTGCTTACCCCATCTTTTCCTTACTCGGCGGCCCACCCGGCAAAGCTCCCCATTACACTGCTTGTCACACACATCCTCTACCTGATGCCAGCTTCATCACTGGCTACGTGTCTTACACCTGTCCCTCCTGTAGACGTGAGTGTAGTGAGCAGGGCCCTCAACTGCCATAACACCCAGATGAGCAAATACTCCATGAACTAGACTGAATCTACTCCAGGATGGTTTGGGACTACAATTTGTTGCTAAAATTAGTTTTGCTCTTGGGCACTGTAGTTCCTTCATGCCCAGATTCCCCAGTCTGGTCCCCCCGCACCTGCTTTCTTTGCCAGTCCCAGGGCTTGATCTCAAGGCCTCGGAACTATTCCTGCTCAAGGCTAGCGCTCTACCACTTGAGCCACAGTGCCATTTCTGGCTTTTCCTGTTTATGTGGTACTGAGATTTTGAAGCCAGGGCTTTCATGAGTCCTAGGCAAAGTACTACCTCTAAGCCACATTCCCAGTCCTTGGTTCACTTTCTGCTTTCCGCTACTCCACTGTTCCCTCCTTGCTGGTATGAAGTAATCTGCAGCCTGGGCTCTCAATCCAGCCCCTACATGCCTTGCCTATGCTATTTATTATCTGGACCTTTAAAGAAAATGTGACACTTCCTGGTCTAAGGGACTGAGCAAGACACCTACTGTGTACTATGGGGAAAATCGAGTAGGTGTGTCATGGTGACGAAGGGATGGTTCAAGGTTTCAATTGGAGTGATTCTCTTGTCAGCATCTATGGTAAGCATCTTCTTCAAGAGGTCAATGAACTCCCGCCGATCCGCCTTCTCCACCAGCATGTCACTCCCTTCCAAATCTGTCGTCATGTTCACCTGAAAGCAAGCAGGGATCGGTGACCAAAGAGCCCCAGCCTCCCTTCTGTCTCCCTACAACGTCTTCCTGGTCTCTCAAGACCCCGCCCCCCACCCTTCAGGAGGCTGTGCTCTGTTGCCCATAGGCATGATGGGCAGAGCCGGACAGGCCTGAAGAAGGGACAGGAAAAGGAAAGAGGGCCACTGTGGTGTGCTGGCACCTGCTAACGCATCTCAGTGACAGTACATACGCTGCTGCTGTTGCTGAAATCAGCTCTCATCACGCCTCATTAAAAATAACCACAAGGTGAAAGGAGTTCTGGAGACCGGTTGCATAACAACTCGAATATTCTTAATTCTATTGATGTATACATTTAAGAAAGGCTAAGATGGTAAATTAGGTGCCTTACATGGCTTGCCACCATTCAAAACAAAAGACTCATGATGGAATAGTAGACACAAATGATGCAGGAAGGGTAGTGGAGGGGTCCGAGCACCTTTCCTCCCATCTACAGTACCTCACCCTTTTCAGAGTTTCCTGAGTTGGACCAGAATTATTTTAGTCTCTATGTTAAAACGTTGGTCACGTTAGCCAAGGTAGGAAGAGTTTTTTCTTTCAAGAGCAAGTCTGTATTAGGACAGCCTTTAAAAGGCTTGTTTTGTGGTGCTTTCGATTTTCTTCAAGATGGGTTCTGGAAAGCAATTTCAGTTTTGTCAGACAATCTAAGCTACTAATCAAGAGACAAGTGTGCTTTACTCAGAAGCAGGCTTCTTCGCTACACTCAGCTACAGTTAAGAGGTGTGCTAAGTGTTTATTGGGCCATAGCTTTATTTCACATTGCTTTAAAGAAAAACTTAACTTTGTATTGTTCTGATTTTAGACCAGTCTTCACTCAAAGTCGCTGCAGTTTTAGAATGTTCTCTGGGGGCACAAAGCCTAGTTAGTGAACTAACTTATAATTGAGAGTAGTGAGTTGAGCTGAACTGTGTTCCCTTAAAAAGTATGTTCAAATCCTGGTAATTGTGACTCTGACCTTATTTGGGTAGAGGGTTAGGGGTTATAATCCAATTAAGGTAAGGTTATACTGCATTAGGGTGACCCTCTGCTCAATGACTAGCGTTCTTTAATTAATTAATTAATTAATTTTTGCCAGTCCTGGGCTTGAGCTCAGGGTCTGAGCACTGTCCTTGGACTTTCTCAAGGCTAGAGCTCTATTACTTGAGCCTCAGCACCACTTCCGGCTCTTTTCTATGTATGTGGTGGCAAGGAATCAAACCTAGGTCTTCATGCATATTAGGCAAGTACTCTACCACTAGGCCAAACTCCTGGTCCACTAATTTTAATCTTTTGGGGGGGCTTGAACTCAGGGCTTAGGCACTATCCCTGAGTTTTTGTGCTAAAGGCTAGCAATCTACCACTTGAGCCACAGCTCTGCTTCCAGAATTTTGGTGGCTACTTGAAGGTAAGAGTCCCACGGACTTCCCTGTCTTGCTGGCTTTGAACTATGATCCTCAGATCTTAGCTTCCTTGATAGTAAGCATTATAGGCGTGAGCCACTGGCGCTTGCGTGCTAAAAGTGGAGATCAGAGTAAAGGAAGAGGTGGGTGAGGGAGGGAAGGGTGAGAACGTTTAAAGGGGTAACATTAGTCCAGATGCATTGTATTCATACACTGCTTTATTAAATGGCAACTAATAATGACTAATATAACTAATAATAATGAAAAGAATGGAGATCTCTAGATGCTGAGACAAAGATGGCATCAGATGCGAGGCAGTGTTAAGAGTGCTAGGAACCAGAAGCCATGGGAGACTGGCAGAGACATGGTGGGGAAATGAAAGGTTGGATGGTGCCACGGAGGGTCCATGGCCCTAGGGCCACTCTGCTAGTCTCTAGAAGTAGGAGAAAATAAATGTTGGCTGCCTGAACTCATCCAGTGGGTGGTACCTTTTCATAGCAGATGTGGAGAAAAGATACGAAGAATCAGAGGCATTAAACTCAGTATACCAATGGTTGTCAGTTGTGTCATGAAGACCTCCATAAAGACTGGCCAGTTCAGGCAAGGTGCCACTGGGTCACTGTAATCCTAGCTACTTAGGAGGCTGAGATCTGAGGCTCGCAGTTTGAAGCCAGTCCAGGCAGAAAAGTCTCCATGAGACTCTAATCTCCAATTAACCACTCAAAAACTGAAGTGGCACTGTGGTTCAAAGTGGCAGAGCACTAGCTTTGAGTGAAAGAGCTTAGGGACAGTGGTCAGGCTTTGAGTTCAAGCCTCATGACTGACAAAAAAAGAAAAAAAAAGATGGGTCAGTACTTTTGAGAAGCAGGAATCAGGACACTAAAGCTGTTTTTTTTTTTTTTTTTTTTTTTTGCCAGTGCTGGGCTTCAGCTCAGGGCCTGAGCACTGTTCTTGGGCTTTTCTCAAGGCTAGCACTCTGCCACTTGAGCCACAGCACCACTTCCTGCTTTTTTCTATGTATGTGGTACCAAGGAATCGAACCTGGGTCTTCGTGCATGCTAGGCAGGCACTCTACCACTAGGCCAAGCTGTTTTTAAGGAGCTAGTATAATTAAAAACAAAATGTTCCACAAACCCAATGGTATTTTCACTAAGGCTGGTAGATAACTATTCAAGATCAAAGCCAATAGCTACAGTGGGTTCATGGAGGTCTTTATTTGTTTATCCCACTCCCGTGGAAGTTTTACTACACTTGGCTTTTAAAGTGTTTGCATTGCATACTCACCCATAGAGCTTACCTGGGCCATATCATCTAAACAGTTGAAAATGTACTTTCTTGCTTCTTTTGACTTAATCCCTGTCTCGGCTTCATGGTCATCTGGTGTCTATGGAGAGAGGCAAAGCTGATGGGTAATGTGACTTCTCTCCTAGCTACCCAGCCTTAAGCCCTTGGGCTCCCAAGGGTGTCTTTCCAGATGCTGTTTCAAAGCACATGAACTCATTGAATACTCTTCATTACCACACTGAGTTGAATGACTTAATGACCTTTAGAGCACAGTAATAAAACCTTTTGGTTCTTCATGCCAAGATCACTTGGCCAGTAAGTGGTGGCTGCCTCCAGAGCCTGCGTTCTAGGCTAGCCCTTTGTCTGGAGTGGGGTCACATGCATCTACTGTCCCCACTGGCTGCGAAATGGCAGTTTTCAATTGCCATGGAGCTTTGGACTCATCCATGAGTTGAGAGGTAATTCACCCTCAAAATTCCTTCCATCTGCAGTGGCTTCAATCTTGGGAATAGATGGACACATGCAGTCAGGGGACCTGGCCTTCCCCTTCCCCATCAGAGGACTTCTGCTGGACCCCCCCAGCCTTCCCACTGTCCCTTGTGGCTGCCAAATGCCAGGTCACTTATTAGCATTCGGAGTGTCCTAGCCCTCAAATCTCTTTGGCAACAACTGGCAACACAAGCTCTTTATACTGCATTAGAATTTTCCTAGATTTCTGTAAACAACAGCAACAACTAAATGGAATACTTGGGGGGGCCGGGAGTTTGGCCTAGTGGTAGAGTCCTTGTCTAGCATGCATGAAGACCTGGGTTTGATTCCTTGGCACATAGAAAAAAGCCGGAAGTGGTGCTGAGGCTCAAGTGGTAGAACTCTAACCTTGAGAAAGTCCAAGGACAGTGCTCAGGCCCTGAGCTCAAGCCCAGGACTGGCAAACAACAACAACAACAACAAAAACCAAAAACAGAATACTTAAGACTCTCATTTGCTTCTGTTTCCCAGGAAAAGAGAATGTTAACTGCCAGGTGCAGATCAAAGTGCAAGCAAACTACTTTTCTGTAGGTACAACAACCTGGAGTTTACGGTATGCAACAGCATAGTGCTGGCCCGACACAAGTCAGACTCCTGGGCTATGGGACACATGTACTCAATGTCCCTCATCACCTGCCAGGGCCCACCACCAGCACTCCTGCCTGGCTGTTGACCACATGTCATAGTAATGTTCCCTCTTGGCTCCCACAGGCTTCCGTCCCAGGAGGGCGGGCCTGAGCTGCGGTGCATGGTCCTGTGTCCTGTGCTGTGACATCCACACGAAGCATAGCTCCTTCCTAGTCACTCAATGGATCAAATTCTGGGAGTTTAGTCATCTAAATCTGGGGCCTGAGCTCCTCTGACAGCAGCGGGACAAAAGGAAAGGTGCCTCCAGATATCCTGTTCAGCCACTCTACCATCAACCACTGCATCCTGCAGTCCATTATGTGGACTGAATTAAGATGAGTCTCAGGATTAGGCTGCTTGTGTTGGAAGCCCCTCACGAGTGGGCCTGTACCCTGCTTTCCTGCGTGTTGGGCCACTTAGTGCGAAGAGGAGGGACATTCTTCCTACCTTCAGCCTCCACAGAGGATACGGTGAGTCTGTGTCACGGTTGAAAAACCTAGTTGTCTTTGTCCCTGCACTTAATAAATATTCAGCTGGCAATCCCTGTGTTTGTGAAATATAGCGAATCTGCAAGAAAAGATGAGAAGGAGGTCAGGGCTTTTCCTGTCACTGTACATATGGCACACATGTGGCTTTAGTAGCTTTGACAAAAAATGGAAATGGCTTCCTTAAGAAGCACAAAGAAATCAGGAGGAATAAAGAAAAAAAAATACATCCAGTAAAGCCAAGGATGTAAAGTATGGGAGACAAGATATAGCCCATAATAGCATCCATAGCTTGGGTAATAAATGAAATGCTAATTCAGGCTATTTTCCAGACAGAGAACGAGCTCTTACTGTGAGTTGCTATGTCATCTGGACCCACCTGATCATATTCTGAAGCTCCTGGATATAACGGCCAGCCTAGGAACAGCTCGGCAATGACACAGCCCAGGGACCACATATCTATCGCCTCACAAAATGGTAGACCAAGGATGATCTCAGGGGCCCTGGAGAGGCAGAATAGAAGGAACCATTAGCAATATGGAAACACAGGCAGCTGTTTTCGATATTATTCCTAGCTTTCCAGACGTGGGGTACCGTGATTAATTCTGCCTATAAAGAGCCTGCGGTTCTTAGGAAAGGCTGTGTTACAATAAGCCTTCCGTTCTTTGGCTTGGTCTTCTTGTTAGAGGAAGGCTAGCCAGCTGGCAGAGAGCAAGGGCAGGTTGTTGTTGGTGGAAGAGACCTGGAAGAAATGCATCGATTGACTTAATTACCATTAGGGGTCAGTCAGGTGACCGACAGGTGAGTTGACAACCCTTTCAGATTAAGTAGGAAGTTAGCTTTTCTAGCTCATTCTGGAACCCTATAGTGAGTGACTTTGCTTTTTCCTCCTCCTCCAGAAATTCTGAAGCACGGATAATCCACTTTCCAGAATATAGAAAATAAACTATCTCTGCCTAAAATATTGGGATTAAATCCAGTCTGTATTCATGCCAATAGCAATTCCTATCAGACTTTCCCAAACCAAACACTGCGATTACTTTTTTCCCTCATCAGCTTCAAAAAAGCTAATCTCTATAAAAGTGCTTTAATGGTACAACTGTAGAACCCCATTTATGAAAATATCATCCGAGAGCAAGTTTCCAAGCTGACCATCAGTCCCTTTTCCTCCTCCTGTTGGCTGAGTGAAAGGTGAACGAGGCAGAGAAAAGCTCCCTGACCCTGGCTCCCACCCCCAGCTCCCAAAAGAGCAGCACTCAGCCTCTTCCAGCATCATCAAACCAAGCAGGACCCTTGCAGCAAATATCAGTTGGACTGATAGATTTCATTAGCAGCATGAAATGAGCCACAATCACATTTAAAAAAAAAAAACAGTTGTGTTCATATCACGAAATTTGAGCCTGATTTTCTCCAGATCCTCCCCTTACTTACATTGTGGTGGCACATGCTAGAAAGAAAGGTATGGTCAGTGATCCTTGGTTTTGATTACCAACTGTATATAATATTGTCTGTCATCATGTCAAGCTTTGTACTGGAATTCTTCCTCTTTGAGCTGAATGTTCAAAGAGCTGCTGGAAGGTTGGTGCTATCCCCCTAACCCTAACTACGTGGGAGGCAGATGAGAGGACTGTGAATTTGATGCCAGCCTGAATAACAGTTAGCAAGACTCAATCTTAAACACAAAAACAAATAAAAAGAGGTCTGAGGTGTGGCTCAGGTGATAGAGTGGAAACTCAAGGCCCTGGGTTCAATTCTCAGTACTATAAGGGTAAAAAAAGAATAGCTGCTACCTCCCCACTTATTATGTGCTTTCATTACTCATCTCTTTTCTCCATAAAATAGTATTAAAAATATCCAACCTTCAAAGCTTTGCCCTTTCAGAGTGCTGTTATAGTACCACCATGACAAAGGGAAGTGCCATGGTTGTTGAATGTGCCCCCACTGTGAAGGCTAGTCCCCAGGAGGGGGACTGAGCAGTAGTGGAATCTTTAGGAGGAGGGACCTGGTGGAAGCCCTCAGGTCATTGGGGGTGTGCCAGTGAGGGGGATTGTGGGACCCTAGCCTCTTCTACTTCTGCTTCCTGGCTCATGAAGTATGATTTTCTGTGTCCTGTGCTGCCACTTTGATGTTCTGCTTTACCATACCACATGCCCCAAATGATGAGCTCAATCGGTCATGACTGGAACTTGCAAAACTGTGAGTCACATTAAATTCTGTTATAAGTTCATTATCTCAGGTATTTCAATATAGTGGTAGAAAGCTGACTGGCATAGAAGGGGTGTCACTTCTTGGGGTGAGGAACGCACTGCCTTGGTGCTGTTGAGTGGCAGCTGATGGCTGCCAGGGCTCTCCTGGCCCCTCCCCCTATGGCGTCTCAGTCTCTTCACCCAAGAACTGGGATGCCAGTGGCAGTTCCTCAAGAAATTTGCCTGCCAAAAGGTCATCAGAGTGGCTTCCTCTGGCATTGCCAAACCAAGTGGAACCTTAAGAGATGGCCCAAGGTGGGCTGATGAATTTCACTGTCAGCACAGCACCTTGACTCATGGTTTAGAAACCACCCCTGGATGCACCCTCCTTGTCTCACATGGCCCGAATCCCACAACCTGCCTGGGTCATCTGGGGCTGCACGTGACCCCTCTACCAGGACTCCTGAACTCATAGTGCATAACCAATTAGACGATTACCAGATTGCCTCTGCCAGGCCTCTAAGGTGGATTCAGTTTATTTAACAAAACATTTCCCTTAGGAAAAAAAATAAATGTCAGAACAGAAAGCTATGGAGAAAATAACTGTGGGAACTGCTATTCTTCCTGCCTCTGTTCTAGAGTGTGAGGGCCTCTGCCTCTGTGCACACATGAACTTGGCCAGATGGCACTCTGATGCTAGTCTTAGTGACAGGAGGGTCTGGTTTCCCCAGGTCTTACTGGCACCTGACCACAGGCCTCTCCTGATCATGTTAGCCAACTGGTCTTTGTGGTCCTCAGTAGGTGTCTTCTAACCTGTAAGCACTTCTTATTCCAGCTTCTGGCCCATGGTGTTGAGTGGCACAACCTAAATTCAACCACTGAGACTGTCACACATTAAACTTGTGATGTTCTTGGGTGAGAAACACCTGACATGGGTTTTAACAACTGACATCACAGGGACAGGACTGTGAAAACAGCTTCACCCATCAAGAAAGGAAATGGTGGCCGTTCATGGTTCTGTGAGCTGTATGTGAGACAGGGTCATGTGCCTTGCTCTTGGCCATAAAATACAAATGCCCAAGCACTGGGCTAGGTGGCTGGGGGACAAAGAAAATAGAAGCATAGTGCTGTCCACAAAGTGATCCTACACCCCCATGTAGGGGAGGTATTAATACAGCACAGGTCTTCTGTGGTTACATGTAAAACATGAACAACAGAATCACACCCATGTTAAAAAAAATTAACACACACACATACAATGTACCCCAGCCATACCCACCAAAAACGTAAGCCAAAGTCTAAGCCTCACACACAAACTTTCCCTTCATCTCTTGAAGCGTTGCCCTGTCTCTGGTTCCTGCCCACAGACTTGCCTCTAAGCTGTCCCCCTGGGGACCTGCATGCCACTCCCGAGTCCTGCTCCTGGCAAGATCCACGTGGCCTCTGAGCTTCTCAGTTCACTGACTGACCCCTTCTTTTTCTACACAGCTGACAATCACACCTGCTCTGGAACGTTTATTCTCGGTTTTCTAGGCACACGCTCTCCCGCCTGCCCTTCTTGCCTCTCTGCTTGTGCCACCCATTTCCTTTGCCAGCTATTCCCTTCCATGCACCTGCTACATGCTGGGAAACTGCCAGCTCCTTGCTCTTCTTTCAGTCTTAACCCAGGTTAACTGTCATGGGTTGAATTGTGTCTCTTCTACAAGAAACAGGCTGAAGTCCTCATCTGAGAACCTCTGATTGTGACCCTGTTTGGGAATGGGGCTGTTGCAGGTGTCATTGGTTAAGATGCCGTCATAGCAGAAAGGGTGGGTCCTGGCCAAAGATGTTGATATCCTTGTAAAAAGAGGGAAACAGTAGGACAGCCATGCAAAGACAGAGGCAGAGGCTGAAATGACACTGCCAGGCCAAGGAGCACCTGCAGTCAGAAGCTGGGAGAGGACAGATCCTCTCCTAGAACATGGCTCTGCTGACTTGACTTTGGTCTTCCAAAATCTGTTGCTTTTGTTGTTGTTGTGAGACTAGAACTCAAAACTTTGTACCTGCTGCTTTGCACACTGGCTGATGCTCTGCCAACTGAACCATGCCTCCAACACCTCTGCCTTTTTTGTGCCAGTCCAGGAACATCACTCCAGGCCTTGGCATTGTTTCTGAGCTTTTGTGCTCAAGGCTATCCCACTATCTCTTGAACCACTTCGGGCTTTTTTTTTCTTGGCTGGTTAATTGGAAATAAGAGTCTCACAAACTTTTCCTGCCCAGGCTGGCTTCAAATAGTGATGTTCAGATCTCAGCCTCCTGAATAAGTAGGATTCCCGCTGTGAGCCCCAGCACCCAGTCAGATTCTGTTGCTTTAAGCCACACATTGTGTGGCGCTTTTTATGTTAGCCCTCGGAAACACAGTAATCCTATCATCCCCATGGGTTCAATTCCACTCGTCGTTCCAGATTCCTGTCACCATCTTGGAATTTTTTTGGGGGGGATTCAGGCTTGTGTTCTCCAAGGCTGGTATCTTCTGCCATGTCTCAATGTCAAATGGAATTCTTTTCTGCCCTTCTCTGTTCTCATTCCACTAAACAGAATCACAGCAGGCAATCTGGGACAGATCACTGAGCCATCTATCTTTCTCTCCCATCCCCTCTACCAATCAATGTGACCAGCTCTGCAGTCTACCTTGAATCAGTCCCCAATTCTCCATTGCTAGGCATGGTTTTGGCCCTGGCCACCCTGTTTCCCTCGGAGTTTCCTATCCAGTCTTTCCTTCCTCCAATCAACTTTCTCAATCGTTGTATGTGTTTTTAAGCCTTCTGAGGCTTCCCAGTGCACTCAGAAGGAAATCTGAATCCCTCTTGTGAACCAGGGTCCCTGTGATCAGGATCCTGCTCAACAGTCCACTGGCATCTCAAACCACTCGTGTCGCTCTGCTCTCACCGATTTCCTCAGTTTCCAGATCACCTAAGCACCTGGGTCTGGCCTGCTGTTGCTTATGCTATGTGCAGCCTCACAGCTGCCTCCTTTTCCTTCACCTCTCAGATTAATTGTTGCTGCCAGACAGGCCTCCCCCGACAGGAGTTAGTCTCATTCTACAGTGCTATAAATGTCATTTTCTAGCACTTTCCCATCTTGACCAAGTCTAGGGAGGTGGCATGGTGCCTGGCATTCAGTGGCCACTCAATCAAATCAACCTTGGTTAAATATAAAAACAGTGAGAGAATATGTGACTGAGACAGCAAGCTCTAAGGCAGCACCAAACAGCATGGAAGGACTGAGTCTGTGGGAATGGAGGCTTGGGTGAGGAGGCAGGACTTAGAGGGAAGAGGAGCAAAGGCCCAGGGGTGGCATATGTGCCCAGCCCCTGTTCACCAGTCCTGCGCGCCTGTATGGGTACATACAGTTTGTGCAGGACACGAGGGAAGAGTGAAGGGATGACATTTCTCACAGAACGATTAGAGTGAAAAGGAGTAGCTGGGGGGTGGGCATAGCTCCAAGACTGGAGACAGCAGAGACACAACCCAACCTCTCATTTTGTGGCCACTGTCATTACACCCTGGAGAATCGATCTCGTAACTGGGAAGTCCTCATCCTTCCCAGCAGGACCTGCTTCTAGCTGACTCAAGTCCTCAGTCTGGCCCCTGGGGCAGCACCACGTGCTGATTTCCTACCCTTGGTTTCTACCTTTTACAAGACACCCCAGGTTCCTCTCCTGTCCCCAAGTATGTTTCCTTCTTTTCCTTTTGTGTCAGTACTGGGACTTGAACTCAGGACCTGGTCACTGTCCCTCAGCTTCTTTTGCTCAAGATTAGCATTCTTATCACTTGAGCTGTAACTCCACTTCTGGATTTTTGATGGTCAGTTGGACATAAGGTTCTTATGAACTTTCCTGCTTATTCTCAGATCTCAGCTTCCTCATTAGCTAGGATTACAGGTGTGAGCCACCAGTGTCCAGCTGCATTCCCTTCCACGCCCACCCCGCACACACATGTGATGTATGTGTGACATGCCTTTCCCATTGCCTTCCTTCTCCCATTTTTTTTTTAAAAATTCAAACATACACTGCCTCCTTCCTATGAGCTGACTGCACTACAGTGAGGATGCAAACATGGATGGTATACCTCCACCACACTGGCCCAATAAACATCAAGCACCTGCAGCCCACACAACCCAGCATGAAGGTTCTTGTCATCTGAGACATCAAAAATACTTAGAACATACATGAAGCGTTAGACAACATTCACACCTAGAAAAGGATTGTTTCTTTCCAATATTTTTATTTCAAGACATGGAAAATACCCTGTTCTTCCACACACAGAATAAGCCATTGTCATTTTTCTACCCATCAACTAGAGTTTGCATATCTCCAAGGGCAAGGTCAATGTTCCACTTATCTCTAGTCCCCAGTCAGGCACAAAGTGACTGCCTACCAACAGCTCATGAATCACTCAGAGGGTAAGGAAAGCAGGACACTGCTCTCTCTGCCCCTCAGTGAGCCTTGGGGGACTTAAGGTGACTCAGCTGTCATCCTGCAGATGTCTTGTCCTCTCCACTGTCATTTACAACTGGGTTCCTGAGAGTTCAAAAGTCAAGTCTAAAATAGGTTTCTTTCTGTTCAGCTGCTCTGCTAGGTATGCTGGCATCTATTCTTCCATGAAGCTCTGACCAATGATCACCCTGAGTCCACTTTAATTCCGGTCCCACTCATTCATTCAGTTACTCAGATATTCAACCACCATTCACTGGGGATGGCAGTGGGCTGGAAGCTTAAGATCAAAAATGGAACCAGATCCCAAGAGTCTTAGCGGGATGGACTTGGGCCAGCAGCTAAGGTACCTGATATGAAGTTATTCACAGAGGAGGGCATGAAATATGGAGGCAAAGTGTGTGGGGGGGTTGGTGGCCCCCAGAGGCCTCCAGAATCTGGGGCATGAAAGGTCCTCAGAACATACACATTTCTAGAAGGAATGAGTTGTACCAACTGCAGCCCACAGCCGCCAGCAGGTTCCCTGTCTCCTCTCCTTGATACTGGGCAGGCTGCTTGGCCTTTCTATTTCAGAGTTTTCATGTTCCTTCCACAGAGGCTGTTTCTGTCCTCCAGAGCCTGGGACAGGAGGCTCTCCTGTCAACACCGCCGTCATGGCCCGCTGCTCCTCACCTTCCCTGCCACAGCACCACCCCAGGCAACCGTCTCACGGAATCTCCTCAGGGCTATTTTGGGACATCAAAAATGCTTTAAACATACACGAAGTGTCAGACAAAATTTGCACCTAAGGAAGACAGGGACTCTTTCCAGCATTCCCAGTGTAAGACATGGAGAAGTCTATTTTCTATAGAAGAAGAAGAAGAAAAAAAAAACAACTGTCATTTTCAACACATCAATTATTGAAGCTTTGATATTTAGCTCTGCTAGCTCTCTTGTCAGTGCACATAATGGAGAGCCTATTTCTAGATGGGCCCTGCAGGGGGTGACCTCAAAGAGGCGTGAGACCACAGATGGGAGCCCCGGCCCTAAACCGACTTCCTGGTGCTAGACAGATGAGGATGAACTTAAATAGAGCACTGGAGGAAACACCGTGCACAGGGCCAGCATGCAGCAAGTAATCAATAAGTATTCAACCATTTATCTATCCTCTAAAGTCATGTGACAGTAATCCAATAACAACAAAAAGAACATCTCTTTTCCTCTTTAAAAATTAAAAAAAAAATATGTTTTTGGTGCTGGGGGTGGTACCCAGGGTTTCACACATGCTTGCTGATGAGATCTGCACCCCTAGACTCTGTGTGTGTGTGTGTGTGCGCGCGTGAACTCAGGCCCTGGGCATTATCTCTTAGCTTTCTCACTTAAGGCTAGTGTCTACCACTTGAGCCACAGCTCACTTTTGACTTTTGGGTGGTTAATTGGTGAAAAGAGTGTCATGTGCTTTTTATTTTATTTTATTTTATTGTTTTTTGGCCTGGCTGGTTTTAAACCATGATCCTTAGATCTCAACCTCCTGAATGGCTGCGAGTAGAGGTGTGAGCCTCCGGTGTGTGGACCTCATGTTTTAAAGCGCCTTACCTTCTTATACTTTGAAACAGGAAGACTAACCAGCAGCCATATCCCTTCTTATCTCAGGGCTCCCCAGCCCCCGCCTCACCATCATCCCACTCTGAGGCTGCCACATGCACTGTATCGTGACGAGGGACTGAAAATCTAGCTCCTGCCCTAGCCTCAAAGTCCTTCTCCTAGCAGGATTGTGAGTCACTCTGATAACCCGGGGTTGGAGTTGGTAGGTACTCCAATGGGTTTAATTCTATGTCTGCTCGCAGCATCCAAAGCAGCAGAGGTCTGAGATGTCACCTCAGCTGCCACAGCCCAAAAGCAGCCTGAAACTTCTGATAGCTGTCTGTGGCCCTCTGATAGAGCAGGGGCAAAGGTCGCAGGTACTGTGACATGAGCAATCTATGGGTAACATGAATCAGAGAGCACAGGAGAGCTGAGTGTTTCTGGGAAAATGTTACTCCATTTCTCTGAGTTTTTATTTCAACATCTATAAAATGTGATTATTCACCTTGCGCATTCTCTTGTCTCTAAGGCAGCTGATGAAGATAAATCATGGTCAGCAGAATTATAAAGCAGTTTGAACTCGTTGGAAGTAAGGCAGTCTATTAGTGCCTGGTATTTTATAATCACCGATATTATGAGGTGTACTCAAATTGAACTGCAGTGAAAAAAGCCTGTTCCCACAAATATATGTAGATTGAAAGTAACCTTAGTATGGCTGGGGCAGAAGCAATCAAAATGTAAAATTGTATTTCAGATGGGTTGTTAAATCTTGTGTTTCCACCACAAAACTAAGGAGACTGGTGATGCCTGCATGCGCTCTCAGCCACTGCTGAGCCAGTGACCTGCAGTGGAAGTGAGGAATTACATCAAAGCAACACAGGACCCACCACATGGCAGCTAAAATCTAAAGAATTGGGAAGATGAGGCAGTTTTAGAGAAATTGGAGCCTTGAAACTTGGGAGTTGGGCACAAAAGACAGCCTAAAGGGTAAGGGCTGGAGACTACCCTGGGCCATCTAGTCTGAGAGGAAACATACTCTGACCACGGCGTAAGCCAGGAACACAGCACAGCATCTGTACAGGACGGGTTCATACAGTGTCTGGGGGATCCATGGGGATTCAAGTGCTAAAGCCCAGCTTGACTTGGGTCAAGCTGAAATTTGGTTTTGAAAAAGACAGAGTGTCCTAGGCAGAAGGGAGGTGTGACAGCAATCATTTTGCCTTTCATCAGGGCATTAGGTAGATATACTGCAGGAAAAAGGGACTCAGGGGTGGGATTATAAGAACAAAGCCAGGGTTGGAGCCGAGCAAGAGCGCTGACTGTACACTCACACAGAGCCGGCTTTAGAAGTCAGACCAACTCCTGGAGACTCAAGCTTTGGGCCACATTCTGCAGCAGAGTTCTTTGCTCTGCAAATGAGCTGAAGAGACATCATGGTAGAGACCGATGTAAAGAGAAGCTGACTCCAGAGCAGCGGGACACTGTTCATGCCTTTTGGGGGCTACAGCCTGATACATTGCACTTAGCAAGTTCATAGCAGAGAGGTTTCAGAAGTCTGACCTGAGAGCCCCAGGGGATGCCCAAGCCTGTGCTGATGGAGATCAGTTCAAAATCCTCACTGGGGACTCTCGTGTACGAATCTATTAGGCTATCACCCAAAGAAATGTTTGAGACACTGGAAGGAATCACTGTGCCCATATGGGCGATATAATCACAGTTTGGGTGAGATGTTGACATGATCCTCATGCCACACTTGGACAGTTGCCCAAAGGGAGCTGGCTTTCTTAATTCAACTGGCCATTTCTAGTATAATGTTCGGATCAGGGTGGCAGTTGTTGTGATTTGTCTTGGCTCACACATGGGTGTGCATGCAGACACACAGATACACATGCATGTGTATTTTTCATGTTCATCTTTGGTTCCTACTTTGCCAAACACCAAAATCAAAATCGAACTGTCTTACTATTTTAATATCAAAAAATCTTGGCTCTGAAACTTCAACGGAATAGAGAGTCTCCAGAGGCCTCTGATGATGTTGTTGTGGCCTACACACCTGCTCACAGGTGACTGGAAGACATCCCGAAGCTAGACTCTCAATGTGCAGCCATGTGTGTGCCATGTGACAAAGCTGTGTATCCCATCTAATCCACTGATTGGGTGAGATGCGAAAAGCAAGAAAGGAAGGGAAAACAAACAAACCAGGACACAAAGAGACACAAGTCTCAGTGAGAAACGTCCTTAAGAAGAACAAGTTAGGTCATATCTAGGAAAGTCTCAGTGGATCATCAGTTACGACTACACTGCAGCTCAGGAATCCTCACGTTCCTGGCATGTGTGTGCACACTTAGCCTGTCCCCAACGTCCCCCATGACCACAGTGTCACCAGGCCAGGTTGTTCCCACAGTAGGTGCTCAGTAAGTGTAATAGTTCTGTCATCAGCCTGGGGGCTGAATCATGGGGTCCTATGTGAATCCACATGTGGGGATTCTTTTCGTTTCTTTTTGGTGCTGGTACTGGGGCTTGGACTGGGGGCCTGGGTGCTGTCCCTTAGCTTTTTCACCCAGAGCTGGTGATCTACCCCTTGAGCCACAGCTCCACTTCCAGCTTTTTGGTGCTTAATTGGAGACAGTCTCATGGACTTTCCTTCTTGAGGGGACTCTGAAGTGTGGTCCTCATATCTCAACCTTCTGAGTAGCTAGGATTACAGGCATGAGCTGCTGGTGCCTGTGGATTGTTTCTACATATATATTGCTACAGGTTCTTTCAAATAATAATAATAATAATAATAATAATAATAATAATAATAATAATAGTAGTAGTAGTATCTTCAGCTGGGTGCTGGTGGCTCACACCTGTAATCCTAGCTACTCACAAGGCTGAGAACTGAGACATGAAAAGTCTGTGAGACTCTTATCTCTGATTATGCAGCAGAAAACTGGAAGTGGTACGATGGCTCAAGTGGTAGAGTGCTAGAGCTGAAGAGCTCAGGGATAATGCTCAGGCCCAGAGTTCAAGCCTGACGACCAGAAAAAAAAATCTCCACTATCAGAAGCCTATCTTCTTCCCATGTGCCATCCCTTCTCCTCAAAGTGACTTTGTTTCTCTGCCCTGATGTGGCTTCTGAAATAGACGATTCTGGGAGAGAGTAAGGGCAAACGGAGCCTAGGGCCTTGTCTATGGTATCCTTTTCAGAGTTTCTTTCTTTCTTTTTGTTTTTCTTTTTTAGATTTTATTAACACTGATTTTTACATCATATTTCAAATGTCATGTTTAACAAACAAGCGTTCAAGAAGGGACTCTCTATCTACAATCACTGGCACATAGATTTTAGAACACAGTTAAAATTAAGCTGAATCTTTGTCTTTTGTTGACTGAACCCGAGGGTTGACATTGTGACTCTGGGAAGGCCCAACCCAGATCTCATTGATACTCACCAGCTTTCTGGGGCCACTCTTTCCTCTGCACTAGGGAAGGAGTGGGATTTTGCACACACTGTATCTCTGCCTTAATCAGCCAGGTGACACATTATCCACCAACAGTGACAAGGAGGTGTCTGGCCGGGGAAGAGCCAGCCTGACTTCCATGGAAAGCTATTATTCAAGGCTCACACTCTACTGCAGATAAAACCATGCAAAGAAAGCATACCATTACCAACTTAAATGTCAGCCTTCTCACTGCTTTAACATTTAGTTTTGTCTGGTTCATGGTGAGAACTTGGTAAAAGTTTGCTGGATAAACGAACACGAAGCAGTCATGCTTTCCTTCTAATAGTTCTCCAAGCCTGTACTGGAGAGCCCTCCCCCCCCCCCCCGAGTCCCCAGCTCCTAGATTAGTGACTGACCCAATGACATGGCTCATTTTCAGGCTATCTCCTTCCAGGAACATCTGCTCATGCACTTTGGGGCTAAGTCACAAGGTATTCATAGTTGTTCATGGCTGATGACTGGGGATAAGATACTGGTGGTGGAAACTTGTTCCTTTGAAAAGGAGGTGCATTTGGTCTCACCAACTGGAGCTAGACCAATTAAGAGAGCAGAAGCCAGAAACCTGAGCCATGAAACAGAAGCCATGAAGCGAAGATGCCAAACTCATATGAGAAGTGAGTTTCCACTGCATCCTGAAGGACAGTCCCCTAAAACACCAGAGGAGGGTTCCTACTCTGTACCGTGAGCATAGCTAAGAATCAAAGGCCCAAACTTAAGCATGTTTTCAACTAGATTCTGGAACCATCCACAGGAGTGTGTCTGTGCCAGCAGGAAGAGGATATGACCTGTGTCCTTGTGAGCAGGTAAAAGGAGCCAGGCAGATGACACCTGGCTTTCTGGGAAAATGCACACGGATCTGACTTTGTGAGGAGCCCAAACCATTAAGGGAATGTCCTCCACCTAATTCTAGCCAGAATGCTATCTTCTCCCAACTAACAGCGAAGATCTGCCCATGCTCAGGACCTGCAGGAGCTGTCTGGGCAGCTGGTTGTCTGCTGTGGCAGAATTTTGCTAGGTGAAATGGGCACCAGCTTCAAGTGTCAATGACAGTTTATTTAGGGATAACTTTCCAATACTCATGTTTAGGAAAAAAGCCCCAAACAAATGCAACCCAACTTTGCTTTTTGTTTGGATCTTAGAAGAAAAATATAGCTGGCTCTGTCCATCTCCCACTAGGGGGCGCTGAAGTGTAGCAGACAGGTGATATGAAAGCCACATGAATTGCTAATGGGGACAAGGGGTGTCCCCACTGGGGACAGCTACTGCACCTCACTGCAGGAAGCCCAGTAAACTGAGAACACAGTAGATATTTCTGTCCATGAGGTGGGGGTAAATTGTTCCCAAGGTGAGAACACCACTATTCCATCTTCCCATAAACTGACTTCTTTCATAGGAACAATGGAGCCTCTTTGTCATCTAAGAGCTGGGACTCTTTCTTCCTTTGGAATGGAGCTACACTCAGCAAGAAGAGATTAGACTGTCCATTTTGTTCTCATGAGCACTGAACACTACTTTAGCCAAGTGAGCTAACTGACTGGGCAAGCAGAAAGTCACCACATATTAGCTGGAGAGGGAAGAAAGGAAGGAGGGAGGGAGGGAGAGAGAGAGGAGGAGGGGACCTGGTGGGTGCATGAGAGAAACAAACAAAGGAAACCTTATGCAGAAGAACCCTCGGGACTCCCAGCAGTCAACATGCAATGTGGTGCCCCGTTCCCAGGATCTCCTCCACACCTCGGCAAGGCACTTCTCCCCTATGCCTCCTGTTGGAAGCCTTCAAGGATTTCTCCTCAAATCTCTTCAAAGCGTGCCCTATGGCCCCAAGAATTGTACCATTGCTCAGCCAGCTCTTGCTCTCTTCCTGTACTGCTCTCACCTTTTTTTTTTGTGTGAGGGTCCTGGGGCTTGAACCCGGGGGCCTGGGCACTATACCTCAATGTTTCTGCTCAAGGCTTAGTGCTCTACCACTTGAGCCACAGCTCCACTTGCCACTTTGCCTGGGCTGGCTTTGAATTGATCCTCAGGTCTCAGCCTTCTGAGTAGCTAGGCTTATATAAAGGCATGAGCCACTGAGGCCTGGCATCTCGGTGCCATAGACTGTGCATTTCTGTTCGCTGAACATTTTGCAGCCACTAGCAGAAAGGCTTGTATGTGGAACAGAGACAGCCTGTCTTACAATGATCTCACAGAGACTGCTCACATTTACGGGCAAGAGGGAGATGAGTTTTGTTTTGTTTTGCTTTCTGGGTTGGTTGTGAGGCTTGAACTTTGGACCTGGGCACTGTCCCTGAGCTCTTCAGCTTTTCAGGGCTAGCACTCTACCACCTGAGCCACAGCACCACTTCTGGTTTTCTGGTGGTTAACTGGAGATAAGAGCCACATGAACTTTTGTACCTGGGCTGGCTTTGAACCTTGATCCTCAGATCTCAGCCTCCTGGGTAGCTAGGATTACAGGTGTGAGCCACCAGTGCCTGGCTGGCAGTTTGTAGCTCTAAAAACATCTAAGTTGGCACCTAGATACGGTGGCTCACACTTGTAATCCTAGCTACTCAGGAGGCTGAGATCTGAGGAACACAGTTCAAAGCCAGTCCGGGCACTAAGGACCATGAGACTCGTATTGCCAATTAACCATTAGAAAATAGGAAGTGGGGGGGGGGCGGGAGTTTGGCCTAGCGGTACAGTGCTTGCCTAGCATGCACGAAGACCTGGGTTCGATTCCTCGGTACCACATACATAGCAAAAAGCCAGAAGTGGTGCTGAGGCTCAAGTGGTAGAGTGCTAGCCTTGAGAAAGTCCAAGGACAGTGCTCAGGCCCTGAGCTCGAGCCCAGGACTGGCAAAAAAAAAAAAAAAAGAAAATAGGAAGTGGGAGTGTGACTCAAGGGGAAGGGCGGTAGCCTTGAGCTGAAGCGCTCAGGGACAATGCCTAGGCCCAGGAGTAAGGTGGTAGCCTTGAGCTGAAGGGCTCCGAGACTGCACACAGGCCCAGAGTTCAAGCCCTATGATCAATAAAAACAAAACAATAAACAACAACAACAACAAAAGTCTAAGTTGAGGAGAGATAAGAATGAGGAGAGCCTATCTATGTGTCTGGAGATGAAACAGTAAGATGGAGATGGAAGGGAGAGGAGGCAGTTAAGAGATTAAAAAAAAATTCATCTACACACAAAATCCCCTAAGCAAAAATGGCTATTTGAAATAAAGGCAGTGATAGCTCTATAAAGATTTCAGTTTCCTTTCTCCAGACTCCAAAGGTCAGGGCTAGCATTTGACACAGCTAAGTGGTAGCTGGTCCCAGCTCACCCCAGAGCAGCTATGGAAGTGCGCCCTGGATTTTCCCGTGAGAGCAGAAGCTCTTCCAGGAGGGGGAAGCTGCATTGCTTCCTATGAAAGCACCTGGCAGAGTGCAGCTGGCCGCTGTGCGCAGCAGGTGCCCAGTCAGCAGGAACCCACTCACGGGCGTGGCTCTCACAGTGGACTGTCTAGGGTCTTTCAAATTAGTCTCAAAAACTGAACTTTTCAAACCAAACCCAACTCAAAACTAAAACACCCAAATGTCCTCGAAGATGCCACTGGAGAGTTAATTCGGAGGCCAAAGGCACAGTTGCTACTCTGCCAAACTTGCTAGCAATAGCTTGTATGACCATCAATGCAGTAGAAGTCTAGCCTCTTCCTGCTTCTGGGCTTCCCAGCAGGGAGGCTGGTGAACTTGGGGTGAGCTGGCTGGGGATCTGGGGGAGTCACAGCTCAGACTCGCAAATTATGGAGACACCCAGAGGACTTCCTGGGTCCTTAGGGCTGTGTCGTAGACAGCTGGGTGCTAGAAGCACAGTGCCCAGCCTTGTTACCTCTCAGGCTGCATTCACAGCAGCATCACACTTCTGTGTGCACATTTCTTTAAAATGATTCCATTCTGCACACTGGAGCTTCGGTTCCATTTCCCTCTGGGCAATGAGGCCTCTTCCGCATCACCACCATTCCCTGATGGCCTCATGAGGCTGGGGCGGTGACACAGAAGGAAGGATGCTGCGGGCCTTTTTCCTTTCCTCGGGTGTATTGTGTTCAATATGGACAAATATTTGTGTAGTCTCTGTGTTTGCCATTAATACTGGGATAGTCATTAGTGATTAGGTTTTTCTAGGGGAAGGAGCACAGCACAGGGGAGAAAGCAAAACCCCAAATAGAAGGCCAGGAACACGAAGGGCTGGCATCTGAAGGTGTAATTCCAAAACCATATGGGAAAAGGCAGAACTGTATTTCCTCTGTTCTTTCGAAGGGGAAGTTCAGGAAGAGGTCAGGAAGAGAACAATGCAGGGCATCTATCACACAGCCTCTTGCCTAGAATGGTTCCTTACTGGCCCCTGAGTCCCTTCCCTTCGTTTCTCAATTCTGTAACTGCCACCTCTCCCCCTCGCCCAGCCACAGATCACAGCCACCTTAAGCCTCATGAATTATACATCTCATCTGCCTTTGCCAAAACTCCTACTGTGGCAACTGTGGGTGGCTGCTGGGGCTGCCTGATGGCGGCCTGGTGGTTTCTGGGGACCTTGGATCCCTAGTCTATGGTTTGGCTTACTAGGTAATCAAGAACTGGCTACTGGAGGGATTTCCCTAGGGGAAATCACTGGGGTTCCTTCCCAGGGCGCCTTTCTTTCCCCTGAAATGTTTATACTTAGGCGAAATCTGATTGAAATGAGTGCTAGGGATGACCTGAAAGGAAGTTAAGGTGTTGTGGGGCCCGAGGGGTGTGTACCCCAACTCAGTCCAGCTCTTTGATTTGGAGATTAGGTCAGAAGTGCCAGATATGAATGCCATGACAAGAACTGGAGTACCTCACCATCTCTAACCAATTCAGAGCCCCAAGGCAAGGTCCGGGGCGTCTGTCCTCATGAGGGCTATTAACACACTACAAGGGGTGCTGCTCCTGGCTCAGGGTGATCCTCTTTTGGTAGAGAAGTGTCATCTCATACAATGGACAGAATATACCAACAAGAAACAAACACCCCATGGAGCAGACAGGGGTGGGCAGCAAGTTCTCTTGGAGACCAGATGAAACATCTGAATCCACCCTCTGAGCAGCGCTGCAGGTAAGCTTTTAAATTTATTTTACTTACTTATGTATTTACTTTTCCAGTCCTGAGGCCTGACCTCAGGGCCTGAGTTCTGTCCTTAGGCTTTCTCAAGGCTAGTTCTCTTGAGCCACACCACCACTTCGGGCTTTTTCTGTGTATGTGGTACCAAGGAATTGAACTAGGGCTTCATGCTTACTAGGCAAGCACTCTTACCACTAGACCATGCTCCCAGCCCCTAACATTTTTTTTTTTTTAAAGAAAGAAGACTGTAGGTACTTTCAGGGAAGACATTTCCAACAGGGGCTATAAAAACAGAAGATTTAACTTCTAAGGTTGGTCTCAGAAACATAACAGTAAGTGGGGTACAAATCACTGCGACATGTGTTATTCTCTTAGCTTCTTTGAAAAACTACCCGCAGTGTTGGACTATGTGTTTATAAAGGATTTACTTAAGGCCTATTGTGAGTATAGCAATACCACCCAGCCTCTAAGATGGCCTCTGTAAGCCACACCTCCTGGGAGCCAACACCCATTTTCATAGTTTCTTCCAGTACTGAGAATAAACTTTGTAACCAGTAAAATAATGACACAGAAAGCTGGACAAGGGGCCGGGAGTTTGGCCTAGTGGTTAAAGTGCTTGCCTAGCATGCATGAAGACCCGGGTTCGATTCCTCGATACCACGTACATAGAAAAAAGCCAGAAGTGGTGCTGAGGCTCAAGTGGTAGAGCTCTAGCCTTGAGAAAGTCCAAGGACAGTGTTCAGGCCCTGAGCTCAAGCCCAGGACTGGCAAAAAAAAAAAAAAAAGAAAGCTGGACAAGATGGTGCATGCCTATAAGTCCAGCTACATAGCAAGTGGTGGCAAGAGACCCTATTTGAAAAACCAACCAAAAAAAACCAAAGGTGTTAGGGACATGGCTCAAGTATAGAGTGCTTGCCTAGGAAGCATAAGGCCTTGATTTCAATCCCTAGTACGTCCTAAACAAAAACTAAAATTAAAAATTAATGTGTGTCTTCTGAGATCAGTCCTAAAAGACACTGGCTTCTGTCTTGCTGGGTCTTGAATCATTTGCTCTGGGAGAAGCCAACTTGCATAATGAGAGAGCATCCAGGTAGCAAGGGCTCCTGACAACAGCCAGTACTGGCTTGCCAAATGTAAGAGGGTACCAGTTTGGGAGATCTTCCAGCCCCAGTCAGGCCTTTGGGGGACTATGGCTCCAGCAAAGGGCACCACAAAACCTTCAAACAGAGCTTGACCCAGTGCCATCCAGCCAGGTTGCTTTGAAGTTCCTCTCCCACAGAAACTGTGAGATGATACATGTTTTTCATGTAAGACAAGTTTTCAGGTAATCTGAGGATGACAGTCAATGTCTATGTACAGGCGACATGACTGTGCAAAAGACCCTCGAGCTGTGACCAGGAAAGAGGACTGCAAGTTCAAGGCCAGCTTGTACTCCAGAGAGTGAGATCCTGTCTCAGAAAGCTAAATTAAAATAAAAATCAAAAGAGAAAGGAGAGAAGGAGGGGAGGAGGGAAAGAAACCTGAGACCTACTCCTACTTCTCTGACCAGCCTTAGCTGATACTAGCACGGTGGGGCCTTCACCTGCAACTGGTGGGCGGCACAATGGTGATGATGCCTGGGGAAGATTTCTAAGAAATGGATGGGACAGCACAAAGGCTTGCGAGTGACCATGTCATCCCTGACTCCAGAAAGAACACGAGAGAAAAGAGACCAGAGAGAGGCACAGAGAGAGAAAGAGAGATACAAAGACATAAGAGTTACCATTTGACCTGCATATGATTTAACTGATTTACCATTATTGTTATTATTAACATCCACAACTCAGGTGATATTTCCTGAAAGTTTAGATTTTTGGTTTCTCTTAAAAAAATCAAATCTCAGGCAATTCTGGATCTCACATTTGCACATAGAAACAGCGAACTATCCTCTTAAATGGCACTCGTGCATGCCACCTGCTGCAGGCCTCTCCAGCTGGTAGACTGGTTGGCCTGGCCCTACGGGTTTGCGATTCAAAAGAGACAGACTAGATGCAGGGGACAGGTGAGTATGTAAAGGGAATTGCTGTTTTTAGCTCTATGATAGAACACTTCCATAGGTTAATATCTCTAGCCTCCCTCCCCCCTCCTCTCTCTCCTTCCCTCTCTTCCTCCTTTACCCTCCCCACTGGACTTGCCCAGCCTGACTTTGAACGTGATCCTCCTGCCTCAATCTCCCAAGTGCTGGGATTTTTGGCAGCATGGCTACCATGCCTGGCTTATAAACTAGCTTTCTTTTACTAAACAAAACAGGAATTTCATCAACAGCTGGCCCAGAGGCAAGGGACAGTTTAAAACTTAGAAGGCATGTAAACCAGTGACTGTACTCTGCATTAAACAGCATGCATTTCAACACAAGGAGCCCACGTGAAATTCGTGCAATGTTTGTTTATGAAGGTCTTTATTATATGAGACCTCCACCTCAACCAAGCACAATGCTGCCTCACTTTGCATTTTGGCTTTTTGCTGTAACAATAATTGACAATAACATAAGAAAGGAAGACTCTGGCGCCATAGCTCAGTCGCTATCTGGTGGATTTTTCTCTTCTACAAGATATAATAATATACCCTTTTGCTGGCCTTTTTCCAATTCTGTGTCTGAAAGAAGATTGTAATCAGTTTTCAGAGTAGCTTGCTCAGGAATTAACTAGCCAACTACTAGATCGCTGATTCTTAAAACAATTTTCTTTGCAGCCTTTTACTAATTTCTAGAAAAGAATGTGAGGTTCACGTCATTATGCTCTCAAGACTTCCCAGGTGGGAGAGAGCTGGGTGGCAGAGAGGGGCCTTGAGTTTGTTTCAAATCTGTTCAAGAGCAGGAGTGGCAATGCCTAACCAAGCGAACATTCCTGGAGTATCGAGTGCTTTCGCAGAGGCACATGGCCAATATTTATTGAGCTCCTAGCGTGTTGGAAACTTGCTAGAAGTGACACACAGCCCTGCTTTTCTGTTGTCAGCAAGCGGGTCACCTGGAGCAGTGTAGCCAAGGAGGTTTACAGGGTCTTTCCTTCTCTCAATAAGCATTGACCAAGCATCTGCAAAGTGCTGTCCACAAGAAAGACAGCCTCTGTCATTATGGATCTTTAACTGCAGTGGCTACCTGTGGACTCTGCTCCAGGCTAGGAGAATGGAGAATTCCAGGAGGCAGGGTTTAAGGAAGTCAGTTAGCGACGGGGAAGATTTCAGAAATGAGAGGACAGAAGGGCACTACAGGTGAGAAATGACCACAGAGATTGAAAATCATGAGGAATGTTCAAGAGATCAAGGAAAGGGGCAGAGGGCCAGGACAGTTAAGGGTAGGTAATGCCAGAGAGAATGGGGTGTCATTGGTGCTGAGGTTTTCTGGGCCGTGGTCCTAAGGTGGGGACTCTGGTGTGATTTCTTCCCTCAGGAAGACCAGATATAGAGATAGATATTTGTCTTTAAACATGAGGAACTGCAAACTGTAACACGGAGAGTGTACATATCAAAGAATGTGAGGTCCACATCATTTACGCTCTCAAGAATATCCTGCCTCCGTGGGTGGGGCTGGGTGGGTAAGACGGGCCATGGAGAGTTATATGTAAACGTTGCTGCGCCCCAAATGTGGTTAAAATAGGTACGAATGTGCTGGGTGCTGTTGGCTCATGTCTGTGGTAATAGCTTCTCAGGAGGCTAAGATCTAATGATTGTAGTTCGAAGCCAGCCTGGGGAAGGAAATAACCTGCTTAGAAGAAGCCAGAAGTGGCTCAAGAGGTAGAAGAAAAAGATCAGGGACAGGGCCCAAGCTCTGCGCCTGCCAAGGCAACTGAGGAAGAGCACTCATTCTTAGGTGGCTCTGTTACAGACTGGAGGCTTTTGGAGCTTGTCATCTGGTTCTGCTGGGCCTGGCAATGGAAACAGCGAGTGCAATCTCCAAAGCATGGGCAGCAATTAGCAGGAGAGGAAAACTCAAACAGGAAGGACCAGACTCAGTGTGAAGCTTATAAGTCCAGTAACACTCTGATTTTTAAAAAAACAATCTTGTTCATTTTGATATCTCTGGTAATATCAACTCACCCACTGATATTTATTTTGGGCAACAGTTTAAATCAAGAGAAAAGCTATTAATACGTTCTATAAAAGCTGCTCAAGGGATTCCTGTGAGTAGGAGTTGAATGGGGTGATTTCTTTGTTTCTTCTTTCTCCTCTCTCTCTCCTTCCCTCCCTTCTTTCTCTTCCTTTCTCTTCCTCCTTCCTTTTCCTTTTCTTCTTCTCTTTCCCCTCTTCTTTTCCTTCCTTCCTCTTCCCCCTTGTGCTTCTTTTCTTTCTTCCTCCTCTTCCTACTTCTCTTCTTGTGCTGGTACTGGAGTTTGAACTTAGGGCAGCATTATGCTTGCTTGGCTAGTGCTCTGCTATGATGCCAGCCTTGCTTTTTTGGTGGTTAATTTGGTCAACAAGACCATTCTTCCCCCTGCTGGTTTTGAACTATGATCTTAGCCTCCTGAGTGGCTAAGATTACAGGTATGAAGAACCAGTGCCTGTAAGAACAGGATAATTTCTAGAGCCCTTGCCAATGCACTGTTCTGGGGTCTTCCTGATGCTTGGCCTCTATTCCTGTGAAGGCTGTCAGGATGCAGGAGGAATGCATATAGTTAGGAAGTGTGTCCAGGAATTAGGGCGTGGAGCTGATGTCCTGCTGAGCAAGCTACTGAATTCTCAGAAATGCAGGATGCCCAGTTAATGACTAGACATACACTCACTCTAGGTGCAACAGTCATAGGAAATGCAAACCAGGGAAATAATGGGCAGAATGGCTGGGAGGCAAAGAAAGAAATCAAGAGCAAATGAGGCAACTGCATATGAATAAGTTAACAGCCATTTATGCTTCGTATGAAAGCTACTGTGCAGAGGAGAGAAGGGGAGGGGTCAGAGGCTCCAGTTGCCCCCCTCTGCAGGTAGTTACAGATGGCAGGGGCTGCTTTCTCTATACTTGTCCCAAATATGTTCACTTCCTCTCACTTTCCTCCTTTTTTTTTTTTTTGCCAGTCCTGGGCTTGAGCTCACGGACTGAGCACTGTCCTTGGACTTTCTCAAGGGTCAGCACCACTTCCAGCTTTTTTTCTATGTATGTGGTACTGAGAAATCGAATCCTGGTCTCTGTGCGTGCTAGGCAAACACTCTACCACTAGGCCAAACTCTTGGCCCACTTTCCTCCTTTTTTAATTTCTTTAAAAAAATTGTATTTTATTGTTGGGGTGTTGTACAGAGGGTTTACAGTTACATTTATCAGACAGTGGGTACATTACTTCTTGAACAATGATACCCTTCCCATGTTTTTCTTCCACTTTCCCTCTCCTCACTTTCCTCCTTTCCCTTACTTTCCTTCCCCATTGAAGCATGACTGCCTTGACTCTCGCTCTACTACATAGAAATCAGCAGACAGCTGGGCCACAGGGGCTCGCTCCTCTAATTCTAGCTAGCTACTCAGAAGGCTGAAATTTGAGGATCGCAATTCAAAGCCAGCCCAGGAAGGAAAGTCTGTGAGACTTATTTCCAATTAATCACCAGGAAACCAGAAGTGGAGCTGGGGTTTCAAGGGGTAGAGCACTACCCTTGAGTCAAAATGCTCAGGTACAGTACCCAGCCCCAGCCTCACGACTGAAAAAAACCCCAAACCACAAACAGACAAACGAACCAACACCAGTAGACAGTCTACATAGCCTTGCCAAAGGAATCCACAAGTCCAGGTGAAAAGAAAGTAGGTCTAGCTTACATGGAGGGCCAGACATGGTGGCAAACACTTGTAATTCTACCTACATAAGAGATGGAGATTGGGAGGTTCTCGGTTCAAGATCAGTTCATGCCAAAAATCAACAACATGCACTTCAAGCAACAAGCCTGGCATGGCAATTCACATCTGTAATCCCAACTACCCAGGAGGTATAGTTAGGAGGGTTGTGGTCTGAGGTTAAGCTGCAGGCCCCCCAAAATAAAATGAAGAATTCCTACTCACACTTTAAAAAATGCACAGGGGGGCCGGGAGTTTGGCCTAGTGGTTAAAGTGCTTGCCTAGCATGCATGAAGACCCGGGTTCGATTCCTCGGTATCACATACATAGAAAAAAACCGGAAGTGGTGCTGAGGCTCAAGTGGTAGAGCTCTAGCTTTGAGAAAGTCCAAGGACAGTGCTCAGGCCCTGAGCTCAAGCCCAGGACTGGTAAAAAAAAAAAAATGCATAGGATACTATTAAAAAACAAAACAAAACAAAACTAACTAAAGAGGGGAAACACTGTCCAAAAGAAAGTACTCTTTATCTGACTTAAGTAACCCCTTTGTATATCACCTTTATAATAAGAATTAAAAAAAAAAAAACATGGGCAAGTTTACTTCATGTCTCCTTAAGGATCAAAGATGTTGCTTCCAAAATGAATGAAAATACTTTCAAAACACATTAAAAAAATAACTAAAGCACAAATGGATTGGAGGCATGGCTCAAGTGGTAGAGTTCTTTCTTTTTCTGGCCAGTCGTGGGGCTTGAACTCAGGGCCTGAACTAGTGTCTTGGGCTTTCTCAAGGCTAGAACTCTACCACTTGAGCCACAGCACCACTTTTGGCTTTTTCTATGTATATGGTACTGAGGAATTGAACCCGGGTCTTCTTGCATGCTAGGCAAGCGCTCTACCAGTAGGCCAAACTCCCTGCCCTAGAGTTTTTGATTAGCAATCAACTCCAAATGTTCTATCTAATTATCTATCTATCTATCTATCTATCTATCTATCTATCTATCTATCTATCTATCTTGGGGCTTGAACTCAGGGACTAAGACCCTGTTCCTGAGCCTCTTCGTGCTCAAGATTATTGCTCTACCACTTGAATCACAAGATCACTTCCAGATTTTTCTGAATAGTTTATTGGAGATAAGAGTCTTACTGGACTTTCCTTCCCAGAGCCGGCTCTGAACTGAAATCCTCAGATCCCAGCCTCCTCAGCAGCTAGGGTTACAGGTGTGAGCCACCATGCCCAGCGATGACCTTCCCTTTCTGGTTAGATCTTTGTTGTCATTTTGCCTAGCCAACATAGTGACTGATCTCCTTCTTTTTCTTAATTAAAACTTTTTATTAATACTGAGTTTTTACATATTTCAAATGTTATGTTCTACAAACAAGTATTCAAGAAAAAATATATGCAATCACTGGCATATAAATTTACGAACATAATTAAATTTTAGTTGAGTTGAGGCTGGGAGCATAGCCTAGTGGTAGAGTGCTTGCCTAGCATGCACAAAGCCCTGGGTTCTAGTCCTCAGTATCACATACATAGAAAAAGCCGTAAGTGGTGCTATGGCTCAAGTGGTAGAGCATTAGTCTTCAGAAAATGGAGCCTAGGGACAGTGTCCAAACCCAGAGTTCAAGCCACAGGATTGGCAAACAAAAAAATATTAAAAAAATTAAGCTGAGTCTTTGTATATCATAGATATATATCGATCTACATATCAATGTCTATAGAATATATATCCCATCATGGATATGTATATATATGTCTACATAGATATATTTATATCTCCAAATTCCCATCAATAACCTGGAGTACATCAGCATCGTCTTCGCTCTTCTATTGTTTAGACTAGTAATACCCACATATCAAGGAGACCATGCGCCTTCTGTTCCTTTGGTCTTGACTTATCTCACTCAACATGATTTGCTCTAGCTTCATCTACTTCCCAGTGAATGCCATTGGCTCTGTAGAATTCCATTGTATATATGTACCACATTTTTTGTATCCATTCACCTGTAGTGGGGCATCTGGGTTGTTTCTATCACTTGGCTATTGTGAACAGACGGATATCTTTTTTTTTTTTTTTTTTGGTGTTAGTCCTGGGGCTTGAACTCAGGCCTGAGCACTGTCCTTGGGCTTTCTCAAGGCTAGAGCTCTACCTGTGAACCACAGCACTATTTCAGGCTTTTCTGTGTATTTGGTAGTGAGGAATTGAACCCGGGTCTTCATGCATGCTAGGCTACCACTAGGCCAATCTCATGGTTCCCAGACCGATACCCTTCTTAATCAACACTTTAATACATGTTGGCTTTTCCATGTAAGAAGACTTCTGCCCCTCTTTAATCCCTGCCTCCTCAGAGCTCAGCTCTACTTCACTCGAGTGATGGGCAGTGAGCAGTCCTTGCCTCACCCAGGGTTTGGGCTACCCTGATGAGGATGCTCTGCAATCACACCATGTTTGCCTCCACTCCACAGGTTATGATCTGACTGTGTGCCAAGGCTTGTGTTGGTCTGAATGTCCCTTCAGCCATTGTCTGCTTCATTTTTCCCTTTCCTGGTCCTAAGTCCCCAAGTCTTTCCTCCACTGAGCTGGCAACTTTGCCTCCAGCTTCTTTTGCCTAGCCATAGACAGGTCCTGCACATTTTCCTCCAGCCCTGGTCCCGGACATTCTCCTCAGCTGGCATGGACCTGTACTCCTGTTGGCCTTTGGATTCACTCAGTCCTATCTCTGCCCTCATTTTAATTCTTTCCTGGGAAATCTTTCAGTGCATTCCCAAACTCTCCCTTTTCCTCTGCTCACCTTCCATGAAACATGGGGCCTATGAGGCTAGCTGTGGTAGTTCTAGCTTTCCAATTAAGCCGCTTCTTTTACTTCTTCCCTTCCTCTCTCCCTCCCTCCTCATTTTTTGTTTTTGGCGATGGGATTGAACCCAAGGCCTCTCACTGCCAGGCAAGAGAGCCACACTAAACCCATGCTCCCAGCCCAGGTAAGCTCCCAGATGGAAGCTCATAGTATTCCTAGACTCTTGCATCCCCAAACATGGTGCCTACTTGAACGCAGAGAAGCACAGTGCCTCACCATGCCACTCGGAAGCCTGGGGTCTCTACCTGACTTTGCCATGTACCTTCCTTGTGCTCCTGGCTTCTTCGTTACCGAAATATTACTGTTAACATTCCCAGGTCAGGCCCCTCAACGGTCATCTCACAAGGATCATCTCCCTCACTGTGTTGCCCTGCTATGTCTCTCAGACAGTCTGCCTAATCACTTTGCCTCTTGTACTGGGGATAAAGAGCAAGTAACTGTCCATATATGTGAAAACCGGACAAGTCTAAGTTTAAATCCCCTTACTCATTCAATGTATGCTATACAAAGACTACTTGCAGGCTTATTAAATGATCATGAGCCAGATATTTTCAATTCCATGGAATTATTTTCATAGAATAATTTCCATGTGGAATGCGAAAGCAAGAAAGCAAATTTTCTTCTCAGAAACGAACTGAATGCCAACACTACTGGAATATATCCATCTCATAAACAAATGCTGTAAGGTCTGACAGGAGAGAGGCTCTGGAAGCAGGAATCTGGATTTTTAATAAAGGCTTTCATTCTGGGGAGCACAGCAGACAATGGAGATCTGGTAGATGGAAAAAGCTGGGGGGGGGCAAGGCACCCTAAAGTGTGGGGGGGAAGATCTTGTTTGTACATTTCTAATTCCAAGTGTTCACAACGACTGTGGCTGCTTCCTGAATCTTCCTCAGGATGCTGGCTCTCACTGAAACCCTGCTGTCCATGTGAGTTCAGCTCCATGTGAGTTGTGGAGCACAGAAAGCACAGGGACTAACTTGTACCAGAACTTAGTTCTTTCCAGGAACCCTAGCTGAGGATGGCTGCATGCTGAGTGACCTGCATATTTCTCACTAGGGCCAACAGCATGTGATACTGGTTTGAGCCTACTTACAACAAGTGGGCCCTGTTTCTGCTGCAAGGGGGCTGGAGGGATTTTCTGAAGTGAAGAGCACACTACTTTAATGAACTTGGTTGTTTTCTATGCCCCTTAGGTCCATACTTCCCTCCCTCACTGTTCTATTTCTTTCTTGGGAGAAGGCCTTTCCTTAACCTTTTCCTTGCCTTTTTCCAGCCTGCAATCACAGTCAGGCCATTCAAACCCAAGCGACTCTCAAAATATGCACAGGGCTGCAGTTCATGCAGCTGAAGATTGAACAGGCCTAGCGGAACGGCACTAGGTTCTCCTAGCACTTCTCCAGGCCTGAGTCCGAGGATCAGAGCTCTGGCCAGTTCTGGGGGGGTGGTGGGGAGAAGGGGGCGGGGAGAGTTGATTGCTGTTAAGGACTCCACATCCACATCCATTCACTATTTTTTTTTGGATAGTCCTGGGGCTTGTACTTAGGGCTGAGCACTGTCCTTGGGCTTTCCTCAACGCTAGCACTTTACCACTTGAGCCACAGCACCACTTCTGGTTTTTTCTGTGTATGTGGAACCCCAGGGCTTCATGCATACTAGGCAAGTACTCTACCCACTAGGCCATGCTCCCAGCCCTACACTTTTTTTTTTTTAAACTCACAGCTTAGGTTCTAGCACTTGACTAATACCTCTAGAATTTTGCTGGTTAACTGGACTTTTCAGTCTGGGCTGGCTTTGAACTGAAATCCTCCAGGTCTCAGTCCCTTGAGTAGCTAGGATTATACATGTGAGCTACTGGTAATCCCAGAACTCAGGTCTCACCTCTGTCTCCAGCCACAGCTTCTGTATATCCAGAGAGGTCTTCCTGGATTCCTAATGTCCCAGGGCCTGCCTGTGACTAAATAACTGTCGTTGGCAGGGTCCTGGTGACTCGCTCTGTCCTCCTAGCTACTCAGGAGGCTGAGATCTGGGGACTGTAGTTCAAAACCAGCCTGGGCAGGAAAGTCCATGAGTCTCTTATCTCCAATTAATTACTAAAAAGGCAGAAGTGAAACTGTGGCTCAACTGGCAGAATATCAGCCTTGAACAACAACAACAACAACAACAACAACAACTTCTCAGAGGCAGTGCCCAGGCCCTGAGTTCAAGCCTCAGTTGCAGTGCATACACAATACATAGTGACAGTCGTCACTGTCATATCAGCTGCTTCCATCCTATAGCTTCTGACCTAGGCATCCCTCTTTTTCCTCTGTTCTCTATAGTTGGCCCACAGCATGGTCTTCCATCAGAGGATATGTCTCCAGCCTTTGAGCTTGTGGCTGTCTCCTTTCTTCTGGTTTTGCCTTTATTCCTTTATTTATTTTTCTCTTCTTATTCCATCACCACCCAGGGGAAACACACTCATCTTTACTTGGGCTAATCTCTCTACAATAGACTTATTTACAGCTTCATAATACACAGCCCCATGCTAGAGCACCTCCTCTATAATTTGAATATTCAGATTCAGAGTTGCTCCACAGTTCAAAAGTCACTGTGTAGTTGTTTTACTAAGAAAACATATCAACTCCACACAGTTCACTGGCTTCAATGCACGCTCTTCAAGGGCCTCTGAAGGCTTAGGTGCTCAGATCTGGTAGTAGCCTGACCAGGAAACCAAGAAGGGGAGGGAGCGGGAAGCAGGCATCCTTGGGGAAAACGGAAAAGTCTTGGGTTTCAAATGCGACACAGTAGGCATCTCTGAAAAGTAAAAACAGCCAGTTTTTCTGGCTTAGAGTCTCAGAACAAATAGGATTTGCATGAGCAGAGCAGAATTTGCCTATCATGTCTAATAGAGGGCCCTTGCTTTTCCCAGGTATATCATGATTCAGGTTTTATTTCTGTTTAAAAAGAAATGAGGGTGCCAAGGGTGGTGGTGTATACCTGTAATCCTAACACATTGGAAGCTGGGTGGGGGGAGGGAGGAATGAAGTCTTACACCACCATGGCAAGTTCAGGCCAGGCTGGACTTCACAGTGAGACCTCGTCACAAAACAAACAAACAAACAAACAAACAAACAAACAAAAAACCAACAACAGCAACAACAAAAAAACTGACAAAAACTACATGTAAGAGATACACAATGAAAGTCCGACCATTGCTTGCTCTCTGCCCTGGTGGTGTGGGGGCAGAGGCTGATCACATGGCCTGAAGAACGTTCATATATCCGTGGGTTGGAGTTTGCACCTGGAATCACTTGTTCTCAACAGCCCAGGTGTTTGTAAATCCCACCTCAATGGCGGAGTTTATTTGCTCCTCAGTCGTTGGGCTGGGAATGGGGTGGGAGGTGCCTGCTGCAGAGGGCTGGCTGATCTACATACACAACAAGGAAAGAATTATTCTGAGACACAGAAGACATCTGAGTTTCCCTGGCAGATCCAGTGACAGAGGAACTCACCGGGCGCAGATCTTGGCAGGAGATAGGCAGTGGTATGTGCACCAACAGGGAAATTACGCCCAATCGAGAGGGGAAACAGAAGCCAGAAAGTGTGAAGAGCCTAAGCAGCCATGTTCCCTTTCTTCCATTTGCTCTTCCAGCTTCCAGACTGCCTTGGCTCTGACAGACACTTTAGTCTAGATATTGGTGGTATGTTGGCAGCTGACCTGGGTGGGACTGATCTGTGATGTTGGTCAACACCACTGGTACAATGGGTCCCAGGGCCCATGCAGGTGACCCACCATTTAACTACTGGCTTGTGAAGTCCTTGATTATTACACACCTAACTCCTCCGGTTGGTATAATGTAGCTCCAGCCAACACTGGATAATACTCCTGCCCCACAAGCCCTGGGCAACTATTTGGGATCCAGTGCTGGTGTGCTGTCTATGGAAGCCCAGCCAGCTGTTCCTCAGATGTGCTTCCTCCACTGATAAGCTGCTCCCTGAGTCAGAAATGTGCCTTATCCAGCATGCCCACGGGAGAAGCCTCGTAGATGGCAGCCCTCTATGTATTTGAAGATTGTGGTCATGAACCACGATCTTGCCTATGGCTAGACAAACAAAGCCTGTGTGGAAACTTCACGGGAGAGGTAGGATTGCCGGTCATAATAAATGAACCCCAAATGCTCCATAGGAGCATGATAAAATGGGGCTCTAAATGCAGTCACATGACACGAAGTGGTGTTTCAGTAAGGACAGACCACATATACGACAGTTTCTAGTAAGACTAAAATGACTTAATATTGTTCACACACAATGACAAAATTGCCTACGGGCACATTTCTCACCAAGTATCCTTGACATTATGTGACATATGACTCTTTTTTGACTCTGTCCTGAGATTCTATTAACCCTCTTGACAGCTGGTTTATACTGTTCACTCAGTCTTATATAACTGCTTTCCTCAAAGTCTTTCTCTCTCACACAGTCTTTTAATCTGCTTCCACAATCAATTCAGGCTTCTCCCATTAATTGATTTGAAAACCATACAAAGACTGCATTATTCTTACCCAATGTTATATGGCTAGTTGGCTCACGCTGCTGTCGTACTGAGACCTTTTTTCCATCTTGATCCTATCATCCAGGATCTTAGTTGCCCTTCCAAAAGTTGTGTAACCCACAAACTTGACAAACAAGCCTTGTATGTCTTTGTTCAAGTCACCCGTGTAGACAGGATGCTGCTGTGTGCTACCAGGACCTAACAATTCTTTAATCCGTGCTCCACTCTGCATTTCTCCACCTTGCTCAGTGAATTGCAAGCACTTGTCTAGTGCCTCACTGAAATTTACGATGTACTGGAAAGGTGGAATCCTTACAAAGGAAAGGATTCCTTACTTTATTTTCCTGCCAGCTCTATCCAGGCTTTGAAGAAGGTTATGAAGAAAACAAATGGGACTCTCAGGCATGTCTCTTTTCTCAGTGAGGCCAAGCAGGCACCTGCAGTTGCTTAGAAAGCAGTTGTGAAGTAATTCTCATGAGAAATGCCCTGGGAATCAATGACATGTTTACCATGCCTTACACCTGGTTGTGTCCTTCCCTTGTTTTTTTCCTATATGCTACTGCCTGACTCAGTTTCCTGAAATGTTGCTTCACGCTGTCCTGCTGTCCCAACATTCCTGGCATTCTACATCCCATCCCCGGCCCCAACCACCTGCCTTCTGATCACCATCAGCCTTGCTTCTGTTTCAGAGTCTCGTTCCTGTCTGCACTAGCCATACCAGTTTCTGCATATACCTCTCTCACCCCACCGACTGTCTTCTTGCTTTCTGCCTTTCCAGTTTCCCCTGACCTTCCAAGCATAGCCCAAGCTCTTTCCTCTAGGCAACCTTTCCTTTCAGAGGCCTGTAGGCCTTTGGCATGCTTCTTCAGTCCTATCTTCTTCACTGTTCAGAGTCATGGATTTAGGCCTTTCCAATTTGGGAGATAGGACCCAGCAGATTTCTTTCATGCAAAAAACACTGAAAATTTGTGGTGTGCTCTCCATTTTCTCAGATGATATTCCAGCTATGGATGTACATGCCAGAACGAGTTCTCCTGGCTGGAGTCATGCCTTCAGCCTCCTGGCCACCCCAGTCCATCCACCTATACATCTGTACCTCCTTTTCCCTTCCTCCCTTAGTAACAATTTTATTCCATTACCCACTTACCAGAAATCTGCGAGTGTTCTGTAGTTTAGTCATATTGCCAAATGCATTCTTTTAAGTACCTGGTACTTAACTTTCTCTGTTACCCAGTGCCATCTGCCTTGGCTAATCTGATTTAATCAAGACCCCAGCGTTCAGTTCAGTGACAATGCCTATGACGTGACTTGTGCCTTTGAAGCCGTGAAGATATTCTTCAGTCTTTTGTTTCTAGCTAGACTGGAAGTTCTTCCAAACCATTAAGGTGTTTTTCTTTTTCACTAAGCTGACCAGATGGTGCTTTCAATATAGTAATTATGGACAAGGCCCTGCCAATGGCAGTGACTCTTGGTAACCAGAAGCTAATTTCTATAAAGGCTGGTAATCACACACAATCAAAACCACATCGGAGCAAAGGAGAGAGTAACATGCTAAGCACATTTCTGGACTTAGCCATTTTCAAAATAATTTATTGGCACAATAGTGCCAATAATTTATTGAGACAACAGTGCTTTACCTCTTTTGGCCCTCCTTCCTTTGATATAAAGGTTAAAGGGCTGTACAAGGTCAAGTAAAACAGCAGTGCTTGAAGTGCTGTTTTACTATTCTTTAACCTGAAACTTTAGGCCCTCTGAAACTTGAGGAGGAGGGGCTGGTCATGGCATGTCCTTCCAAACAAATAAACAAAACCTCTGTCACTGCAGTAATACAGAAATCTTTAACACATTAAGGATCATAGGGCGTTTATAATTCCCAGATCAGGTGGCACAATGTCAGCAAGCATCTTTTTCCTTAAGGTTTTAACCAAACAGGTGAAATCCCACAGCAGAAACTGTCACACTGAGTAAATGACCTTCTGAGAGAACTAAAGGACTCTAGAAAATCAGTTACTCTTTTAAGAGGCCACAAATAGTTATGACCATTTGTGAAATGGCACCAGAATATTGAGACATCTTATTCTAGGCGTTTAGTAATTACATGAAATCACCCACTGATTTCTTCTACCCACTATCCATACCCCAAGTACTCATGTAGCATGCTAGAAAATATTTTCACCAATTTTTATAACAATATACACTAAAACTAAAATCCATAGCCCATCTAACAATGGTGTTTTTATTAAGTCTTTAAATAGTCAATGTACAGACTGATGGAGTTTTGGTCACTTTGTAGTCTATAATTATTCTTTATGTGTTGAATCTGTAATCTATTGTTTATTAATACCCCCCTCTCCTCCCTCCCAGTCCTGGGGCTTGAACTCAGGGCCTGGACACTGTTCTTGAACACTTTTTGCTCAAGGCTAAAGCCCTGCCACAGAGCCACTTCCAGCTTTTTCTGTGTATGCGGTACGAGGAATCGAACCCAGGGCTCATGCATGCTAGGCTAGCACTTTACTGCCAGGCCCAGCACCTCATTTTCTAGGTCTTGTTTTTTAATGTTTGTTTGCTGGTTATGTTTTCCTTTGCTATTCAATTTTTAGGAGAAATCACTAGATAATTACATATACCCATACTACTTAAAAAAATCAATTACTTGTCATGTGAATCTGCTGGATTGACTCTTGGAAGGACTGGATGGGGCCTTATCATTTTGCATCACTCCTTGTGACAATTAGGGTACAATAGTGTCACTCCCTAGAGCTAGGTCTCTGCGGTAGGGTCCTCACACAGTGACAGCCACTTCAGAAACAGCCCACACTCCATGGCTTTTGTAGTTGGAAGACAACGAAGAATGAGCCACTTAAAAATAATTGCCAGATTCTTGGGAAACCATGTGTATGTTTGTAAAGCAGACGGAACATATTGGCTAATGTTCTCACATGTGACAACAACCTGATTTCGTATGTAAGTAGTGACTCTACTGTATTTTACTTTGTATTATCCTCTGGGTAAGAATGAGGCAAGCATTTATCAGCATATGACAGACATTAATTAGGATCAATACCCTGTTACACAGTAACAGATAACCTCGACAGAAACCAAAGAAGGCTGACCAATGTGAGCTTTGCAGATATCAGCTGCGGTTTATTTTTCACTTAACAACTAGGTCTCTGGTGAGACATCTTTTACCTGAAGCACTGTTAAATATCTTAAGATTGATCAGAAGAAATGAATCAATAACATCGATTCTCTTAAAGAATTTAATGCTATTCATTGTGTGATTACAAGTTATAAATGCTATTCAGAGCTTCTAGAACTGACTGGTGAAGTTAAATTGCATATTAAACTGAATATTGGTTGTTCTACTTAAGAGACCAAAATCTAGCTTTGAATCCAAATGGTTAAAAAGGTGAAGTATAAGAGGCTAATGACTGCATTTTATTCCTCTATAGCTAATCATTTATATGATTAGCCATTGTCTATGTGCCTTTCAAATGTCAAGATAATCAAATAGGTATGGAAGAACTCCAGTGGTGGATCACTTTAACCTGTGCCTTCTGTAATGTACTGTGGTCCTTGCAGAAGGACCAATTCAATTTTCATGTCGAAAAACAACACAACTGATGACATGGTCTTAAAAATCTCTTCCTCTGAGTTAATCCCTTTAGTTAACATCTACAATCTAAAAAAAAATCAAGAGCTTATCATTCTGCATATGGAGTGACCTTTCTGGGGACCACAGAGCCTCTTCCCACCCAGGAGCCCATTTCCAGTCCTGTTGGCCAGAGGCCACTGTGTACACAGTCTGCTCTTAAGTCATCTCAAAGGATGAAAATTAAATAGAAGCCATATCTCTTATGCTGAGAGCTGGTGATCTGGCAGGAGAGATAAAACCCAAGCAAAGGCGCTAACTGTATTATGATTGCACCGAATTAAAGGCAGTGGTAATGTTAATATGTACATTCTTTTGTAAAACTGGAGAGATCATAAAGGGGAAAAATCCTTCTTAAATTTAGCCTTTCAAGATTCATTTGGGAATGAGAAGACAGAAACAAGTTCTTACAAAAATGATCTGTTGAGTATGGTTTTTACATGGGTTGTGAGAGATGACATAAATGTAATGGGAAATTCTGAGGTCCCACTGCATTGTTTCATTAGAATAATATTGTCACAGTCTGGGAAAAATTAAGTAATGCAATAAAAGTACTAATCATGCAGATTATATCACACACACACTCACTCACAACCCTACAATGATGCTAAGCTATAACCAAATATAATGGCAAACCAAGTCTACAAATGTAAATGTGTAAGCAAAACTTATTTAATATAAAGAACCTACTGATGACAGCCATTCATTGGGGCCAAAATGAAAGCCAGCCACCACAGCACTTATGGTTGAATTCTGAATGGAAATAACCGAGCTATATTTCCTATGTCACGACTCATCGTCACCTTTTATATATGGAGATGACAAGAAAAAACAAAATGAAGCACAATAAACAGGTTAACTTTATTTTCATTGTGACTGCTGGAGGATTTGGTTGAAATTTCTCTCAAATTACTTGCAGACATCTGGCAAGTGGAACTGACACAACAAGAAGCTGGACATTTCTAACTTCACGAATGGTCAGAGTGGGCAGCCTGAGAAGGCTTGTGTCCCACCAAAGGCGGCATTCAACGCCACGGGTGCTTTTTGCCTGGTGAGTGGAGTGGAGAAGTGCCAAGCTGGGAGGAACCCCTCAGACCCGTATGCCTCTGAATCAAGACTCTGGACACCCTTGCTCAGCTCTTTGTTTGGCAAAAGACACATATGTAACTATGAATCACTGCCTTTGATAGCAGAAAGCCAGCGTCTGGCTGCAACTTTTGCATTCTCCATATTCAAAATGGATTTGTTTAATCCAAGCTTAAATTTATCTTCTAGTTCTGATCACAGGTTGAAGAACAACACTTTGAAAACCTACAATTTGAAACAATGAACCAAAAGAGGGATCTGCTATAGAAGGAACATTCTGCTATTTTCATAATACTTCAAGACAATGTATTACAACTGAAATTCAGTAAAAGGAAATTGGCATGTCAGGCAATAATGGAAGGTTACAAAGGTAAAAAGTAGAAAAATTAAAAAGAAACTAATTATAAGGAGACAGATTTATAGCAAACATCACTGGTGCACTTTGTGCTTCTAGACTTACTTAGAAAGACTGGCAAGATGTGACATTTTCCCTCTCAACTGTGACTGCCTGCATTAACTTTCATACTGGTCTCTATAAACAGTGTTGAGGAGATTGGAACACTGAAGCCAATTAAAAACTACTGATGTGATCTCTATGCCAGAATAAATCAGTAGTTTATATCTCTAGTTTGTTTGCCCATTTCATTCATTCAATCACTCACTCACTCATTCAATATTTATCTAGTGAATCCTGCAGCTGCTGAGCACTGATTCATTACCGAGTAAGGCAGGTGCAGCCCCTCATATTTCCTGTCCTCCTAGAATCTATGTTCTACTTCGCAACACTTGAACATTAATTTTGACTGGTTTTAAAATTAGTTCTGCTTTGTTTTAAGGTAAGATTTCTCTATGTCACCAAGCTGACCTTGCACTTGGAGCCTTCTATCTCAGCTTTTGAAATGCTGGGATTTTTTTTTTTTTTATTGTCGGGATAATGTATAGAGGTGTTATAGTTACATTCGTCAGGTAGTAGGTGCATTACTTCTCGAACACTGATACCCTTTCTCATGTTTTTGAACCCATTTTCCTCCCCCCAACCCCTCCCAATCATCTTGTCCCCCCTCCTTTCCTATGAAATTCTGTGATTTCTGTCATACATTATCATACGCAGATTACATTTATTTATGCTGGCACAAAATCATAGAGTACAGTTGTCCCTCATTAATATCATGTTTCATTGAATGTGGCTTTACTGTATCATGGGTTAAAGAAAACTGTAAACAATGATCCCTTACCTATGGCAGGGCGGGAGTTACATTCCAGAGAACTCTTGATAGGTGAATGATTAGAACAGTGATGACTCAAAAAATAGTGGTTAGGACATTTTATGAAAGGAAGTAGGAAAGGAGATGGCCACTCCATTACATTTGTAACCCATCTGTTCTGGGACCCCGGGTTATATGTGCAAACAATGGACAGAGACCACAAAACATAGAAGAACAGAAACACAGAAGGATATAAGACACAGAAGGATGGAAACAAACCCAGGGACAGCTGGCTGGCAACATGAGGACCATGGGGCAGGCTGGTGACCTTGACAGTGATGTCTCATTCTCATTCATATTCTGTCAGTTCTCTGGCCCTCTCAGAAGAAACCAGGCTGCTGGGAAAGTCAGTCAGCCACCAGTGCCTCTGACGCATCGCCAAATCCCCCGGCTCCTCTCTGAACAGTGGCCCTGATGTCTTTTGCTGCTTTTAAGAAAAGGAAATGGAGGAAGACCAGGGTTGGGGGAGCCCCTAGAGACTGAGGTCTGGCACAGGCCATCTGCATGAGGGCTCCCACAGCCAGGGAGGGAACCAGCCTGCCTGTAGTGTATCTACCCTTCAGCCTCTAGTGGTGACAGGAAGCATGAAGAAGTCTGCCTTTTTGTTTAAAGTTTTGAGCCAGAATCTTTGTGTGTATCACAGGCTGGCCTCAAACCACTGGGATTACATTCATGTACCATCATGCCCAGCTTTGTATTTTATTTTTTTTATTTTTCAACAAACTATCTGTCCCAGAGCAAAGCCCAACCCTTTGAAAGGATGTTCAAAAACTTACTGAGTTATAGTTTGGAAATCTTAAGTACAAATACAATAGAGAAGCCAAGACTAATAAATTTTAAAAAATAAGGCTGATAATAATAATGATGCCAAAAACTGCAAATTAAGTGGCACTTGACAGTCCACAGATTCCTCCTCTACATTCTTCCACTGGGTCCTCAGAGCTGGGTTGGAAAAGTCCTCCCACTGGCTCAGTGAGATCTAATTCCACACAAGTGAAGAGTGAGAGCAGAGTTTTGTGGGTTTTGTTTCCTATTATCCCATAGGAGAAGCAAGGAGAAAAATAAAACCCTTATTTGTATGATTCTGATTAGAAAACAAATCAATCAATGACTTAGAGGAAGGAGAGATCTTCCCTAAGAGTCACAATACCCAGGATCCATCTTGGGGCAGGGTGGGTTTGAAGGTGCCAGGGCGTTCAAGGGGAAGGCATTCTAGGACAGAAGCACAAAACTGGAATTCAAAGAAAAGCTCCTTCTAGACAGAGGGGTTCGAGTCTAGCCTTAGGCAGTAAACCTGGCATGGATCAAATATTGGCTCATTTCTAAGAAAAATGAACACAGTGATCCTATTAATCAACTAGTCTTCTGTTTCTAAATGCTACTCCCAGAGGTAATTATTTCATTAAGCAGAAGACTCTTGATATAGGTCACTGACAAATATTACTAAACAAAATCGAATGGATAGTTCTAAAACATCTGCATTTCACTCCCAAGATAGGGCTCAGGATCGAGATGGGAATAAATGCAGACATAGCTTTGAGGTTCCAGCCTCAATGCTCCGCTTCCTGTCACCCTCCCCTCTGAATCCTCAGTGTCTGGATGCCTCAGCCTGTTTCCATCGGTCCTGAATCTTACATTGGCACAAATGCTCGTCTCGACTCTATTTATGATGTGTCTAATTTTATTGTACCACAATGGGTACTGACATGGGTTTGTTTTTTCTGATGGATGTTGGTACATGAGACGGTTCATACTGTTATTAGCCTGATATATTCTGACTAATTTAAGAAACCTATTAAGGATGTTTTCTCTTAGCATACATCTTGCTCAGTGACTGTGTCATCACCAGATAGTTACATGAATATTACCCAAACCTCTGAGACCTAGGGTGCAGTCTCAGCACCCAGGACCCACATCTTCCTACAGATGACAAGAAATGTGGAGAGCAAGGGCTCAGGGACAGAGCACATGGAGTCCAGAGGTCCAGGTCATTTTTCAGATTTAAGTGTTAGGACTCATTTAGCGGCTGGGTGACTGTGGTCCTTATTCCAGCAGTTCTCAAGGCTCCTTTGTATGGGCAGAGACTCCACAAAGCACTAACGGCTGGCAAGTGCAAAGGAACTTAGATTCAAGGAATCTGACATGTACTATGGGGAAAGACAAAGAACAGTTTTACAAATTGATGTCACCAAGAGATGGGCAACAAGCTGAAATTCAAGGAGCCTGTGTGTTCCGACAACCAAGGAGGAAGCAGGGTGTGACTGGCCAGGTGGGGTTCACCTGATGTTGTGGGAAGAGCTCTGTGCAGACCCCCATGTGGGTGACAGGGCGGATCACCAAGAACGGGGAGAATCTGGCCCAGGGGACAGTGTGAGGCCAATTCTCAGGTAGGACTCAACATGGCGCTACACAGACCGCTTGGATATCCTACCAACTTTCCTAAATGACACACAGCTCCAGTCAGGCCAGACCGGGATCGACAGAGGACCCAGGCATGCACTGTCACTTTAGAACAGAGCCCACAACTTTCTGTCTAGCAGAGTTCCAGGAAACTGTTTGGTAAAATGACAGCAAATATTGTTGCGTTAGCAGGCATGACAATTCCTTCTTGTGGCTACCTGCTCATCACTGCTGACAGCACGAAAGTCACCCTGGACTTTTACTGGGCAGTAAAGGAATGGATGTGGCTGGCTTGTGCGCTGAGATAGGGGAATCCGGGGCCCAGCCATGTTGAACTCCTGGCTGCCTTCCTCCCAGCCCTGTACCCCTGCACAAAGCTGTCACTCCTAGCAGCACCTCAGTCCTCATCAGCTCTCCAACCCCCACTTCCATGTTCCTGTTCACCAAAATACTCTTCAAAATACCTAAGATGCCCACTGAGTGCAAAGCACTTGTCAAGTGCCAGGCATGCAAGGGGAATGATGGGCCTTAGGATGTGAGCATTGGGATCCAAGAGGGAGGGACAGCCAGAAGGCAAAAGACCTGGTACTGGGTTCAGTAAACTGCAGCCGGATCCATGTTCCCCATTCCTTGACTTGCTACAGCACCTTCCTCTGGCATGTCACATCCTCAAAACACATGCCCTACATGGAACCAAATTACGTTTTAATTAGTAGTACCCTATTCACTGACACAATATGAACATCAACCTTAGAATCTCATAATTTCTCAGTGCAGAAAACATTACAGGAAGGTATAAAGACAGAATCCTATGGAACGTGACCACAGAGAAACTAGAAATAAATAGAAGCTAGACGCTGTCACCTATTTGATAGAAATAAATGAACACATGTGCATATGTGTGTATATACATACATGGGAATAGGACGTGTATTGCATCTATTAACAACAATAAAACATCAGTCCTGTGACCATCCTTCTAGCGGGGTGAAGTGTCTGGTATTTAGGGGACATGCCTTTATGAAGAGGAAGATAAGAACATGTGGCCATTAGAGCACACAGAGAGGGGTTAATGGTAAGAGGCTGTCTTAGGAACACCATATGCTCAGATGTGCAAATCTTCAATTAAACAACCTATCAAGCTACCTGCTTGGCACATGGCTGGTTATAAATGTGCTATATCTGATGGGAAGAAAATTCCATGAGAGTTTACAAAAGCTTGCTACAAGCATTAAAAATTCCTAGCCAGTTCATTATTTGCCATTCAGCAAATGTTAATATTTCTTTTTGTATTCCCACTGAAGCTTGAAATTAACATGGCTTTTTGTTTATTTCTTCACTTCTGCACTCTTGTCAGCTCATCTCAGGAATACAGTTTGGTAGCGGGCTGCTGGCGAGGCAAAGAAAAAAGCCTCAAGAAGCTCAAACTGACTACTAAAAGGCTCGGCATGAAAACACAGTTGTGCTTTAACCTCTCAGAAGTAGAACACTTAGCTTAAAATAAATATTTAGCATCGAGGGGGCTTTTATCAAGAATCATTTTGTCATGGGCATTAGTCTTTCTCCATCCTCAAAGCCAGAACCCCAGGGAGCAAAGTTTGCTATAAATACAGCAAAGGCTGGAAAGCAAGGGAGAATGCAGAATTTTCAAAGATAAAAACAATCTAGCAGCCTTTCCCAAAGAATCATTAATCTGATTTGTCACAGGTTGGCATTTCCAAACCACTTTGGGAGGCAGGCCCCAGGCAGTGTCCCTCTGTCCCTGCATTGTGTGTTAGGTGGCAGCCTGGCTGCTTCTCATTTCTCACTGCAGTTCTCCCCCCCACACCCACCCTCATTTTCACCCAGGGCAGGGCCCTGCCCACACAGCCCAGTGGGGCAAGAGGCCTGGTGGGGAGAACTTCCTTCTGGCCCTGTGGGTGGGGACTGAGCACCACAAGAAGTCTGAGTGACTCTGGTAGGTCCCATGCTGCCTACTTTAATTCCTTCCTTACAAGGTGCCTGGGGTTGGCTGGGAGGGGGTGGTATTTTAGGAGGGCTTTGTGTAGGCTGGGGATGTTTTGAAAACTACAAACCTTGACAGACATGGGTATGAATGCCCCTAGAAACAGAGTCATCAGAGACTGTATTCAAAATGATGTGAAGAATTTGGCAATTTTTTTTAAAGCCCCAAGACTGGCCAAAAGTCTTCAGAAAAATATCTTTGTGTGTGCGTGCACGCGCGCGCGTGTGTGTGTCTTGGGGCTTGAACTCAGGCCTTGGGTGCTATCCTTGACCTCTTCTGCTTAAGACTGACACTCTGCCACTTTGAGCCACAACTCCACTTTCAGTTTTCTGGTAGTTAATTGGAGATAAGAGTTTCATGGTCTTGTCTGGGTTGACTTTGAACCATGATCCTCAGATCTCAGTCTCCCGAATTGCTAGAATTACAGGCATGAGCCACTGGTGCCCAGCTCAGGAAACAATCTTTTTTTGTCATGTGTGGGGCTTGAACTCTGGAACTCTGGGCCTGAGCTCTGTCTCTGAGCTCTTCCACTTGAGTCATAAGGCCACTTTGGGTTTTCTGGTGGTTAATTAGAGTCTCATGGACTCTGTGCCCGGGTTGGATTTGAACCTCAATCCTCAGATCTCAGCCTCCGGAGTAGTTAGGATGACAGCTATGAGTCACCAGTGCCCCACTAATCTTTTCATCCTTTCATGCAGTGTCCTTCATTCCCCAACCACAATGACAAGACACAGCTCACTGGTGGTGGCCTCTCATTAAACACGGTCACCTGATAAATGAAGCTCTATGGGACAACCTGAGAGTGCTGTTTTAAGCCCAGCTCCATAGTGTTGTCACCAGCCCATCTCCCAGCCAGCCAGGGGCCCAATGGAAGAGGCCCCAGGGTCACCTTATTCCATAGTGACCCCTCCCTGGGTTTTGATGCCTGTGAACTTCCTATGAAAGACAGATGGTCCTTTCCTGTAGCCAGCCGTGACTCCCTGTAAGATAAAGTGGCACTGAGTCATGGTATGATGTAGCCATTCTCTCCTTGCTATTTGGGTACACCTTAAGTATCTGTAAAATACCTTTCCCCATAGAAAGAAGCACTTTTTTTTTTTTTTGCAGGTGTGGGTGGTGGTGGTGGTGGAGGAAGTTTGGCTATGGAGCTTAGGCTATGGGCTTGTTCCTGAGTTTTGCTTGGCTTTGTTTTGGCTTATGGTTAGCACTCTACCACTTGAGTCACAGTTCGACTGCCAGTTTTCAGGTGGTTATCTAGAGATATGGCTTTCTCACAGGCTTTCCTGCCTGGCTGGCTTTGAACCCCAGTCCTCCGATACCAGCCTCTTTGAGTATCTAGGATTATCGGCTTGAGCTATTACTTTTGGCAGAGCAGGAGGGTTTCCATTTAGTCCCTCCTGCCTCACTTGATCACTTGAAACTTTAACTCAACTTTGAATGTTCTCTCTGTTTTCATGTCTTCTTCTCTTGATTTGTCGAGAGCATGTTAGGAGCAGGCTGCAGGACTGCGGGCAGTTCAGGGTCTGCCGAGTTGCCTCTTAGCTGATTTCAAAATTCTGGGGCTGGGAGTGTCAACAGCCTAGTGGTAGAGTGCTCGCTTAGCATGCACGAAGCCCTGGGTTTGATTCCTTGGCACAGAAAAAGCCAGAAGTAGAGCTGTGGCTCAAGTGGCAGAGCACTAGCCTTGAGCAAAAGGTGTCCAAGGACAGTGCCCAGACCCTGAGATCAAGTCCCAGGACTGGCAAAATAAAAAAAGTAAATTCTGGGGTAAGTGTTCCGAACATGGACACCCTTACATTTATAGTAAGAGACAAATCCATTCTCCACGGCAACGGATTTCTGGGTCATCTGTACCCCCAATTCTTTCTCTGTCATTGATTGTCAGGGTGATCACAAAGGTCACCTCTAGGGGCTGCCGAGTACCAGAGGCTCACACCTGTATTCCTACTTACTCAGGAGACCGAGACCTGAGGCCTACGGGGCAAAGCCAGCCTTGGCAGAAAAGTGGGTGAGACTTTCTCTAACTACCAAAAGGCAGAAGTAGGACTGTGGCTTAAGTGGATGAAGTGGCAGCCTTGAAGGAAAAAAGCTAAGGGAGAGCCTGAAGCCCTGAGTTCAAGCCCCAGTATCAGCATGCATGCACCTCACTTTCTAGTAACCCAGATTAAGCATGTTTGCTGCTTCTTCTTCTTTTTTTAAATAAGGATGTTTAGCGATCACCAGAGAGCCTATTTAATGTTCCACACAATAAAAACTTAAAAAAAAACCAACAATCCCCTCTTTAAGGCTAGTCACAGGATTCAGCCTGGACTTGCGCTCGTCTGGCTGAGTCCCCTGTGTATGGCCTTGCTCCCACAGCAGCAGGAGGTGCCACCTGCTCAAGTGAAATCTTCCTATCACTTGGCTTTTAGAGCAATCTCTCCCAAAGCTTCTCAAAATACCCTAGCCTGGCCTGGTGAGCTTGTCCTTCCCAGCTCAGGAACCCAGTGAGGACCTGCGGTCTCCTCCCTTCCCTTGTGTTGATTCTTCTAGTAATCAGTTGCTTTTGGCCCAAGCTAAACAAAATTATGGCTCAGACAGTTTAGATTTGTGCTGAGTAATGTTCTAAAGCAGATTAGGGCTGGTGGGTGGTGGATGGGTGATGGGAAGAGAATCCAGATACTCACGAAAGGAAAACCTCCGGTGGAAGGCATTTTGCCTTACCACTGGGAAGAACTAACCCCCAGGATCTTTCTTAGTTAACCTTTGTGAGGCTGGATTGAAGTACAGCCAGCATTTACCCTTGTTCTTGAGCAACTGATTTTTGTCTCCATGCCACTTCGAGATGCTGGCAAGTTCTGCACAGCCCACCAGGCCAACCTATGCATACTCTACCTCTTCTGCAGCAGCCTCCTTCTCCTGTCAGTCTTGGCCAAACACTGCTCCCCTAACAGGGTGTATCTAGAGAGCTGGAAATATTGATTGAGAGATACTCCGTCCTGTTATCCTCTTGGCCCCTGCCACCTCCTCACATTTTTCTACAGCTCCTTACATTTTTTTTTTTTTGCAGCTCTTTAGTTGTGCTGTATCTCTAACTGGGGGTAACTATTAAGTAAATTATAATTTGATGTCTAAACATCAGAAGCAGTTGAGGGCAGCCAGAGACTAGAAACAAAGGAAAGTGGCAGAACTGGCTTCTCACTTTCACCTGTAGGGTCGAGATCAAGGTCAAAGCTAGAAAGCAGTAGCCGGTGTCTGCTCTCCGATTCTCTCCCAAAGGCTACGTTGGGTATGATTCTCTTGAAAGGTAAATGTCTGAGAGCAGCCTTCTCTTTGCTTTCATTCACAGCCTGCAATTTTGGCATCAAATCCTTCCCTGAATAATATGGTTTGGGCCAGTGTTTGTATATCAATCACATGACTCCACTGACTATTTTTAATATGAGATGAGCTCTTATATAAAATCATCTCCCCTTTTCTCACCTCCCACTCCAAGAACAGCCAGCAAACTTAAAACATTTTATGTCCATTTCAAGGAAAATTCTCCAACATATATATTTAATATCACCAAAATAGAATCTGGGGGTAGGGGTCAACTAACTATGTAACTTGAGGGTCAGGATGGGAAGGAGAAAATGGGTGAGAATGAAGAAAGGGGAAACATTGACCAAGAATCATTACACTTATAACCATTGGCTTACAGAACTGTAAACCCTTTGTACAACTATGTAAGGATAATAATTTTCTTAAAAAAAAAAGTTAAGTTAGAGCTGGGAGTTTGGCCTAGTGGTAGAGTGCTTGCCTCGCTAGCATGCATGAAGACCCAGATTCGATTCCTCAGTACCCCATACATAGAAAAAGCTGGAAATGGTGCTGTGGCTCAAGTGGTGGGGTTCTAGCTTTGAGAAAACTCAAGGACTGCTCAGGCCCTGAGCTCAAGCCCAGGACTGGCAAAAAAACAAAACAAAACAAAAAAACCCAAAAAATGTTAAGCTAAAGAGACCATCAAGTTTTAAGACTTTTGAATACATGGTGGAGCTTATGAACGTTGAAATAAACTACAATTTTACTTCCAGTCCCATTAGGAACATAAAAGTGAGTCTATTATTAATAAAAGAAACTCTCAAAATGAAAACTTTCCTAACTGCTAGTTGGCACACCCAGAGCAAAAGCTAAATATTAATCTTGGTAGACCCAGGAGGTTCCCATTGGGTGCTGCATTTGGCTGGAGTGTAAGTGCAACCACAGCCCTGCAGCATCCTCTCTGAGAGCTGAGGCAATAAATGAGTGGCCGGGGACAGTGGCCTGTTCTCTGCTGAGGAAAACTCAGGTAAGTCAGACACAGGCCATCAGAGAAATGTGCTCACGACTTTTGTTTGTGGGGCTGCTGAACATCCACCACAGTCAAGTCTGAGAACCAAAGAGAACCTTGAACCAGCACCTTGCTGAGGACTGAGGTGCAGTTGGTGCTAGCCTGTCATCCTGAAGTTATTTAAATTATGCACTCTCTTATGAGAAAGAATGGGCTTGCTATCTAATTAAGGATGAAAATAAATATTTCTTGTGAATAGTCCAGAAATTCTTTTCCCACATCATTTATTATTAGCTAAGTGGAAAGTTCCTTAGAGCTAGACTCTTTCTGTCCTAATTACTCTGTGTTGGTGACGTACCTTGTATTGGGCCTGCTTTAGGGGAGGAGCCTACAAGCTGGGACTGGATCTTTCCTGTCTTGCACCTGCCCACCCCTGACACACACAAGTCCCCACTGGTCTGAGGCTACCGTGTGACCCCACATGTAAGTCATGCCTTGTACTTGGTTAGAGAAGAGCTGGGGCTAATTGGGGCCTAGGGATTTCCAACACCAAAATTAGAAAAAGAAGGAGATAGAAAAAGGTAAAAGGAATATGTAAGTAAGCACAGAAGACAGAACTTTCCTGAGAGCTGGCACAGGCACAGAGGCCTTCAGGCAGCCGCCCAGTCAATGGGCATGGGTCCTGGGTGCGAGCCTGTGCGCACGCGCGCGCGCGCGCACACACACACACACACACACACACACACACACGCACACACACACACACAGAGCACAGCACAGAATGCCATGGTGTACTCACAAGATAGAGGGAGCCTAGGCCTAAGGGTCACACTGGGCATCTGATGCAATAGGTTTTTTTTATAAAGGATGCCAGGGTAAGAGCTCGGGGATGAGCTTTATCTAGAGAATTTCAGTCCACTCCTGACCACGGGTATGCCAGCCAAAGTCAGCTCAAAACAACAGTCACCACACTGGCATAAGGTCCACCTGCCTCCATTTAGCAGCATGAGCCCTGGACCTGGAGTCAGAGGAGGGCAAAGGGCCAAGAGTAGGAACACACAGCGGGCTCTCCATAGTACCGGCCAGGTGTCTGACTGGCCAGTTTCTGCCCTACGCTCCTGCAAACTGCTTGCCTGCAGCCTCTGGCCAAGTGCCTACATCTGGTATGGATTCATTGTAAATTGGCTAAATATGAAGTAATGGGATTAGATAACCACTGAGACCACTTAGGAGGCTCCATTGCTGGGATATTTTGAGGAGTCTTTTCTCTTTAGACCAAAGGAAAACACCCCTCCAGGTTATCAGTTTGGCACTGGCCACGTATGTGCCTAGCTGTAGAACCGGTTTCATGGTTTCCATTGTGAAAACATCTGGCACTGTGGCTGATGAAGTTGAGCATTCTAGAACGCAGCAATTGCTGGTAACTTAGCAGTATGGTAAGTCCTTTAGCACTATAACCAATAAGGTCAGTGCGCACATGTGTGGAATCATGGCGAACTTCTCTCTTTTCATAAAATAAGACAACAATGAAGGCCTACTCTGCAGGCCCTGGCCCCTCTCAATAGTAATCTGTTGCTTGGAACCATTCAAGCTCTCACTTGGCACCATTGTGTGTCACAAAACTCATGAAAAAGAAACTGGGCCAAAATTAAAGCTCCACATTTAACCTCTCCAATTCTCGCCAGCCCTGTGGGAAGAGCTGGGTAGCGCAGGCTGCTTAACTTGGAGGAACCAGTCAGATTAGGCTGTGAGCCTGAGTGCCAGAGGGCTGGCCGAGGTTGGGGCTGGGCAGGCCTGACTCCTTATCCTGGGACAAGTGGGGTTCTCAATGTCCACTTGTACAAGTGGGGATGAAACGAAACTGCTCTGATGATTACAGGAAATGGTACCTGTCATGGAGCTGTGTCAAGCACAAAATTATATTCCTACTTTAAAAATATGCAATGAATTAAGAATTGGATCCTCAGGGAAAAAATGGTGGATTTTGGAGTAAACAGAAATATACTATGTGATACTATTATTTCTTTTTCCAAGAAAGTTATTAATCTGCCAACACCAAGATTGTGTGTGTGTGTGTGTGTGTGTGTGTGTACATATATATCCAATTAACCACAAAAAGCCAGGTGTGAAGGTGCAGTTTGAACAAAAATATTCAAGCCTCAACACTAGTGCATGCATGTACACATGCACGCACACACACACACACACACACACACACACGTGCATGAAAGAAAAAGAAAAAAGTTTAAGGAAGGCGAACTGTTAATATAATAACAGGTTACTGTCCTAAGGCTTCAAATTATAATCCTCGGATCTCAGCCTGCTGAGTAGGTAAGATTACAGGTGTGAGCCAATAGCACCTGGCGTTTTTCCCCTGGTTCAATCCTGGAGTTTAAATGCAGGGTCTGTATGCTCTGCCTTACTTTTTTTTGTTCAAGGATAGTCCTGTACCATTTGGGCTGTCCCTCTACTTCTGGCTTTTGGGTGGTTAACTAGAGATTACAGTCTCACAAACTTTCCTGCTCAGGCTAGCTTCAAACCATGAGCCTTCGATCTTGGCCTCCTGAGTAGCTAGGGATTATAGGCATGAGCCACCAGCACCTGGCTGGTTTTGTTTTTTTTCTAAGATAGTCCAGTACTCAAAGGAATAGCTAACCTGATAAAATATCTATGGCATATCTGAAATGCTAATTTCTCTTTTGAAGAAATATATATATTTAATAATGCTTTGGGCTTATGTTTATTTTGTACCAATAATTGCCTAGAACAAAATCCAGAATCTGGACATAAACTTTGGCCACTAAAAAAAAAGGAAAAAAGAAGGACCTCATAAGATGCACAGGCTATGCCCATTCCCGTGGGCTATGGAGCGGGTGCCAGGACCTGGTGAACTCTAACACCACCTTCTAGAGGCACAGCCGGCTCTGCATACTTCACTTGTGTTTTCAAGCTCCAGGCCTGAACACTGACCCTATCAAGAGAACTCTTCATGTGCTGTAGACTAAGGAACTTGGGCCCCAAGATAATGTGGTATCTATGCTCATTTGCCGAGTGGGAAAGGACAGTTAGATTCTCATGACAGCATACTTTAATAATCCTCCAATGGAGAAAACATAAAATGTCGAAAAGTCTTATCAGCCAGGGAATGTTTTTCAATACATTCATCACAATCACTTCTACCTGCATTAGAAAAACTAATTTGTGTGTATATATTTAGCACAATTTGTGGATGGGGTATGTTTAGATTCTCACACATTGATGATAAATACCCAGCCCAGCAGGGAAGTAAGCAGGGACCAGAGGTGACGATTCTAATTCAAGGACTTGAGTCAAGGATTTGCTCAGGGTCACATGCCCAGTTTGAGGCTGCAATCCAAGCCCTCTGGCTCTGTGTGTGTGTGTGTGTGTGTGTGTGTGCGCGCGCGTGCGTGCGCGCCACAATTCTAAGGCTTGAACTCAGGGCGGGGGCACTGTCCTTGGACACATTGTGCTCAAGGCTAGCTTTCTGCCACTTGAGCCACAGTACCACTTCTGGCTTTTTCTGTGTAGGTGGTACCAAGGAATCGAAGCCAGGGCTTTGCGTATGCTGGGCAAGCACTCTACCACTAGGCTATGCTCCTGGCCCCTCCTCTGCCTCTTACAAAACTATTCCTTCCCCGCCTCAGTCCTGGGCTTGAACTCTGAGCTTGGGCATTGTCCCTGAGCTCTTCAGCTCAAAGCTACCGCCCTACCCCTTGAGCCACAGCGCCACTTGTAGTTTTCTAGTGGTTAACTGGAGATAAGAGTCTCACAGTCTTTAGTGCCTGGCTGGCTCTGAACCTTGATCCTCAGATCTCCGCCTCCTGAGTAGCTAGGATTACAGGTGTGTGCCACCACACCCAGCTCTTATGTAACTATCTTTTTCTCCATTATATCCAACAAGTTTGATGGCTTGGTTCTACAGGCATGAAGAAATGAGAAGATGACATTAGAAGAGGAGATGGCACTCTGACAACAGATAGCAGATATGACTTAATCCCTTGGAACTCATCTCCTCATCTATAAAACAAGGATACTACCTACCTGTAAGAGTCCTAAAGAACAGAAATGGTGCCAGAAAGTTTCCGGCATATAACAGGCATTTAACAAATGAATTCAACAAATACAGTTGCCAGGAGCTTCTTAGCTTTGAAGGAAAGGGAGTGTGACATCTACACACAATACAGGCATTCATTTTCATGTGCCCATACATTTTCCTGGCTTCATACTGACAGTCCTGGGAACCAGGAAAAGCTCTGACTGCACAGAAGCACCGCTTGGTGGAATCCTGAGACACTGCATGCCAGCCTTGTCTAGGCAACTGCTTTTCTGACATTCAATTTTTTTCATCTATTAAACAGCAACAATAATGGCTGTCTCAAGGAATAAACTGAAGGCATCAGTGTTGTTAACCTTTTGTCCTGTTCTCTTGTGGTGCAAGACTGGGGAGCTATGGCATTGTCTGTTAACTATCTTTTCAGACGGATGAGGACACTTTAAGTATGGGTAAATGCCAGTCACTTGGTAAAGCTCATCTACATGGAGTTTCTTTATTCTCTAATAGGGCACGACTCATGTAACACATGTAAAATCACTTACCAGAGAAACGAAGGACAGAATACAGTATGCTGTAGGCAATTAATAAATGATTGCTGCAAATTCAATATATAAAAGGGATAATCCAATCCCCAAAGCAAACCACACTGCTATAAGCACAGAATGTATAGTGTTTTGTTGAAGAAATTCTAAACTGAAGAAACTCCTAGAACTGAAAAAGCAGAAAAATAATTTCCCTAATCAATAAATAATCTGAAATAGTCCAGCATGAGTGACCTGTGCTACTCAGAACTTGCAGTGTCTCACATTTCTCATTTTACCTGGCTGAAATAGGCACATTTGGAGTTGGCAAAAATTACTTTGATCTTACTGGCTCATTAAATAGATGTGTAAAGTTCAGTCTGTTCCCCCCACATCTCTCATATTCCCCCCTGCCAGAGACATGTGTGTCCTCACATGCTCCAGAAGATACCAGACGTGTAGGGCGAGGTTCTGTCATCTAGTCCTGTGACAGAATTACAAAGGTAACTAGGGCTCATAATGATACAATATAGAACTCAGAGCTTCTACAGGTGTCTGTTCCTGGCAGCATGGAAGGCACAGGTGCTTCCATCCTGGGGAGGAAAGGGGGGGACTCCCACTCTAGCTCAGAGCTGTCTCTGGTCCTGGAACCAACAACAACTACATGTTGGTGTAACTTGGGTCTCAAAGTGTTCTCACCCCATGACAAGGTTCAGCAATCTGGAATCTGGACAAGCCACCATGACCTGGTGGCCCCATCATTCTTGTGGCCATCACATAAAAATGGGGCCAGACACCAGGGAATCGCAGATGGGAGAGGGGGAGTCTGATTTGGTGGAAATATGCCACGTAAATAAAGGAAGGCACAGTGCGTATGTGTGTGGGGGGAAGGTAGCCAGACTTAGCATGTGAACCCCAGTATGGTGTGGCTGGAACCAATTAAGCATGAGGCAGGCAGCTGCCAAAGCCTTAAGAGTCACACCCAGACATAAGTGGAGCTGCCACACAGAAATGTCCTGCAAAACTGTTGAGACCACGGAACGGCACATATCTGCCTTGGCTCATGGTAGAAATGTAAATGCACGTTTTATATGGCCTGTTCATGTCCATCAACATTTCCCCTCACGGCCTGCTTCTCTGAGTCCTCACCTCCCACTGCCACACTCGCCATTTTGTCAAGAAAACAAAATGCCCGACTCTAGTTCAGTGCACACACTACATTTACAAACACCATCTCCACAAAAACCTAATGAAAAAGTAATAAAAGTGAAATATAGTTTATTAATATTCATGCTATCTCCCACTGCCAACAGCCACATGTGTTCTATCATTAGACAAGGAGGCCGCTTGCAGCCTGGTGCGCGGGGAGCCATGGTCTTCGCCTTCAAAGTGACCATCGCAGTGGGCAGCTCAGATGGAGGGCAAGGCCTAAATAGAGCCGCATGACCATGAGGTGGCTGGGAGCCACCTTTCATCACCAACTAGCTGGGCAGCCTCCAGGGCTTCTCCACCATCTCCTGGGGCCACCACAATTAAGAAGTAGGCTGAGAATGCCAACCCAATTATCTGACATCTGCGCTGCGGGGAAAGCTCCATCATATAGAAATGGATATATTTAAGCTTGAGGACATAAAGTTTCTCAAAAGACAGGAAGAAAACCAAGAACCAAAACAAATCAGAGCTATTGTATGGAGTGATTTACAGATAAAAAGTTTGGTCAAACCAATACACTCGAGAAAAACACAGGGACAGGAGATTTATAGTCACAAAATTCACCCTGCAAAAGACAGTCTAGGCAAATTACCCACAATTATGGAAGAGGCGTGACTGGAGAATAAAATGTACAGTGACTGAGTTAAATGAAATCTTGTCTCAAGTAATACCATTCAACAGTGTTTCGGTGTAATTTTCTTTGCTGGATTCTCCTTGAGGGAAGACCTCAATTCTGATACAGTGTGGCACACAGTCTGACTTATAGCAAGTGTCCAAGAAATGTTATTGGGGTAAAAAAAAAAAGTACTAACATGTCGGGAATTGGGGAAGAGCAACACCAATTCTGAATGTGGAATCTGGGAGACCGGCTGAGGCACAGCAGGTACAAGCTAATGGAGGGGAGGATGGTGGCCCCAGAGGCGTCTACAGCCATGATGAATAAATACTGAACTTCAGGTGACTTGTTGATAGTGGGGGGAAAGCAAGTGTGTAAATAAGCAAATGCTGACAGTCCTATTTCTTTCTCTCACCCAAGAGAGTGAAATAGTTATCTATATGACCATACAGGAGTAGGAAGAGGAAAATAAGTCTTTTCTGATAGGAAAGGTAGCTGATGCAGAACAAAGAGAATCCAGAGCATGACCTCTGAACTCCAGCTCAAAGAAGGGACCACAAATGGAAGGAGGGTGGAAGGGCAAGAGGAAGATTCAAGAGGAACCAAGGGGAGTGTGTGCATCCTTGTAGGCTATACATTCTCCCCTCAGAGAGCCTGGTGGCTCAGTGCGCTTGTAGAGGCTAAGCACTGAAAAACATGGATTTCTTTTAATCCTCAAACTTTCATAAGACTGTTATTATGCCTAGTGCAGGGATCAGAAGGCTGAGGTACAGGAGGGTTAAGTAAACTGCAGAGCTAAATTTTATTTTAGGCTTGCCAACTCCCCAAACAACTAGACATATACTTTAGGGATCCTAAAATATCATAAACAAAATCCTTTTTCCCTCTCGGGATCAGCTGTCCTAAAGCACAGTACATGACATGGAGTCAGCTGGCTGGCTCTGGGAACGCCTGCCTGGCTGAGCGCCTGTACCCGCTCCTCAGGTGATGTCTGTTCCTTGGGTAGTACCAGCGTCTGTTTTTGCACTCTGGGGTGACCAGGAACAGGAAGAGAGCCAGGGCAGAGCTGTGCCTTTGCTCTCCAAGTCAAGAAAAAGCCAGAATGTGAACTGCCTTGTCTGAGCCCAGCATCAGAAAGACAAAATAAATTGTCTCCAAAAACCTGCTTTTGTGAGGATGTTCATGCAACCACTCAGGAAGCTGAGATCTGAGGATTGCAGTTCCGTCAGTCCAGGCAGGAAAGGTCCGTGAGACTCTTACCTTCAATAAACTACCGAAAAAACTGACACTGCCTAGGTTCTGAGTTCAAGGCCCAGAAAAGGCACATACACAAAATATATTTATGGAATTGAAATTCACATGCTATGAAATTAGAAATTTTAAGAGGGAACAACTCAGTGGTTTTAGGATATCCCCAGTGGCATGCAACACCTCTGGTTCCAAAATGCTTTCATCACTTGTAAGCACCCCTGCTCTCCGCGTGGAGCAGTTATCCTCCCCTCCTCCTCCTTCCTACCCTGGTGAAATACCAGCATGCGACTTGTCTCTCCGATTTCACCTATTCTGGATATGCCATATACAGAGACTTCTGGAATATGTGACCTTCTGTGTCTGGCTTTCCTCTAACATGAACTTTTGGACATATATCCATGTTGTAGCACATGTCAGTATATCATTTCTGTTTGGAGACAAATAAAATTCTGTTGTTTAGATTTCTCATTCATTTGTTTACAAGCCACCCTGGGATAGACACTGGGGCCCATCCGCCTCCGGGCTACTGTGAACAGTGTTGCTGTGGAAAGGAACACACATGTGCACGTGTTTTGCGTCTGAGCATGCTGGTCCTTTGAGATATGTACCTAGGAATGGGATTTGGGGGAATCACATGATAACTCTATGTTTAACTTTTTGAGGAACTGCCAAGCTGTTCTCCACAGCAGCTGTGCCATTTTATATTCCCACCAGCGATGGATGTGGGTTCCTGAAATAAGTTATTTTAAGCATAATTTGTGAAAAACAAAACAAAACAAAACCCAGAAATGACTTTCATTGATGCTGACCTTTGCAGTCCCTGAAAAGCTTAGAGTATCTGAGAACTTTCTTTTACTGGAGCTTGTGAAATCTCTGTTCTCTGACAGAGAATAGTTCATCTCAACAGAACAGACACCCAGGTTGCTAAAATCCATGTAGCTGCCCCAAACAGGATGCCATTAGCAAATTCTAGCACGTGCAAAGAGGCTTCTAAACAAGTGTTAAACACAAAAAGAATTTCTAGAGAAGAAGAGATACAGGGAGGGCAGAGTGGCTGAAGGAAGACAGAGAATTGAGCAAGATCTAGAAAGGTAGATATAATAAATAAGAAACACAGGAACCAAAGAGGAGCTCTAGAGACCACAGGAGAGACCCATGGCCTATTTCTTCAGGGGACTGGCTGCCTGCTGATCATACCTGCAGCATGGACACCAAGAACCCAGAGAGGGAGGCAATGAGGAGTGGGACCCGCCATCTCCCTCACCAGAACACGTTTCTTGTTTCCTCAGGGCTGCAGGGAACAAGTCTCCTGCATAAGAACTCCCTCCTACCTGCCAGGAAAGGTAATGTTGTCATGTCTTTTCAGAAATGTTCAATTTCAGTGGCAAAACAAACCCTGCAATTCTCATGCTGTGCAAGCAAAATTGAAAGTATTAAGTGTGGTGCATCTTGCTTGCCAGATGGAATGGAGTGAGATGAATATGTAGTCTTTCCCTGCTTCCTCTGGGGACCATAGCCACATTTGGGCCACACGTCTCCTTGCATCTTCCAGCACAGCAAGAAGTGAACGTATGGAAGAGTGCATTGGCAAGAGCACCTTCGCCTCACCTGCCATTGGAAAGCAGAGAGGGCCAAGGGCCACTGGCTGCAGAGGGTGAGCCAGACACAGGGCTCCTTTCCCACCACTGCACCCCACAGCACCATTCACGGATCACTCTTATCCGATGGCTGCTGTTTGCCTGTGAGGGCAGCCACCTGAGTTCACTCTGTCTGGGTTCTTAGAAGGAGGCTCTAGGGCAAGGCTGCCTCAGTTGGTGCACATTGGAGTGTGTACAGGCATGCTGAGAACACACACAGGCTCACTGCGGCTGTACACCCCGCCTGTCTGTCTCATAGCACTGACTTGTGAATTTCAGCTGTCTGCATGTACACGTGTGCGTGCACTATCCTGTCCAGGAGAGTCAAAGGCATCTTTGTGGCTGCAGACAGAACTGAGCAATAATCTCAGATTCATACAATGTCCGTGCAGATGAAGCATGTGCTATCCAACGTGATGGGAAAACAAATACTGCATGGCATTCTTTAGAGGGCAGGCCGCTGGGGTGGGGGCTGGGGAGAGAAGGGTGAGGGCAAGACTACTTAAATGCATTCTTTGGGCTGTGAGTACAGACTTGTCTCCAAAGATTCAGAGCTGTCCTGTTCCTGCTTGGCACCCTGTGGCTAGGGACCCCCTGCCACTCTTGCTTCCTGTAGAAGGCAGAAATCGTCTGTAGAGATGGTCACAAAGCCTGATTCCTGGAAACACTGGGACAATTTGAGTCACTGCCATAACCAGAGGCCTAGTCAACACAATGATGCTAAGTTCGGAGAGGCTTCTGAGAGCCAGACTTAGTGGCTAGCTACTTCCTGTGGGGACTTACGCATTGATTCCCTGAAGCCTGCAACATAGCGGTGACTTTCCTATCCAGGCCAGACTTCTGTTCTCATTTCTTTCCTGAGACTCTTGACAGAAATTTCCCTCTGGTCAGACAGGAGAGTGATTCAGCTGGCTCAGGACTTGGGCTTGTTTGAGGTGGGCCTGCCTGGTACTCGAGCTCTTGGGGTGTGGCAGAGATACCACACACACCTTACCCCAGCCAGGTTTCTTAGTGCCCCCCATGAGTAGAGAGCCCTGCCCATAGTAAATCACTTGCTGAGTAAGGCTTATAAAGCAAAGCAATGAGGTAGAGGTGCGAAGGCCAGGCACAAACTGGAAACTAGAAAGGCTGAGACCCAAAACACCCCATTTCTCAGTGAAAATCTACCTTCAATGTTACTGCTCTGTCAGCACCAACAGCCACCTAATTTGGACCTGTACAACCCTAAGTGAGAGGCACATGAGACAGTTCTTGCAGGGCCTTCAATGAGAGTAGAGCAATTACCCAGCGATGTTCTGTGGGAGCTGATATTTCTCCTCCCCGTGTTCCTCATCATCTAAGTCTGCTGGGCGCATCTCCCATGCTGTGTCCACTTAGACTACTCTGGGAGAATCAGGAACCAGTGATCCAGTGAGATGTGGAGGTGGTAGGTTAGAGATGTAGGGACATGAAGCTGAAATCACAAGCTGGTGTGATGCCGTGCCCTAGGTCTCTGCCTACAACTCCATTTCCTAGACTAAGGCAATTTGTGGCAAGCCATTTACAAGCACTGTAACACTTGTGGGCACAATCATCCTTGGTCCCCTGGTGGGTCTAAATGTCTCTTCTGCCAAGGCATATAAGGCAAGCTGGGGTTGAGGACAGTAGCCATCTGTCTAGAGCATAGTTAGTGCATGGAGGCACGCAGGACAAGTGGGGACAGACAGAATTGGAATCCAGCTAGAGATCTGGAGGTGAGAACTGGAGTGGAAGCTGAGGGACCTGCAGACCAGTCAGGAGCAAGCTCCAGGTGAGGCTCCCAGAAAGACAAGGAAAATGGGAGTGGGAAGGTATGATCCCATCCCTGCCCAGGTGGCACCATGTAGTGGTGTGAGTGGCACAGCGGACCTGGTGGTATGGACAAGATCTCTGTTCAGCAAACACACAGAGACTGGGGTCTTAACCTGGCTGCTCGGTATTACGTGTTCATCTCCTCCCATGGAAGTGGAGGACATGAAAGAGTCCAGCTCCAAGCTCACAGCCTGAGGCCCCAGTCCTGCCGGGATATGTAATCCTATGAGGCCACCACTGAACCTGAACAAGGCCACCACAACCAGCAGGCACACTTCTGGAAAGCAAAAGCTCTTCTTCTCTATACAACTCTTACGAGTTCCCCCTTAGGGTCAGGAAGCAAATGTGCTCAGACTAGACACATGTCCGTGACAGGGGAAATCTGGTTTGGGGAATGCTATTACGAGGACAACCATGTTGCCAAATACTGGGTATCATGACAAGAGCCCCAGCACAAGGAGGCTGGGTGACCATTCTAGTCATCCTTGACCTCCTTTCCAGACTTCCTAAGCCTCGGCATTTCAGGTCTAAGTTTGTCACTTTTCTGTCCCTTACTCTGAGAGGACAGGCCCATGACCGACACACAGAGCAACACATTGAATTGAGAAGCTGCCTGCTGATCGGTGCTTCCGTCATCAAGGCTGTTTATTTCAGAATTGTTTTTGTAGGTGCCCCCACCCGGCCATTTCCAGATATGACTGTCCCCTTCCCTCCTGACCCTCCTGTGACAGGAAGAATAAGACATCATTTATCCAAACACAGCAGGACAAAACAAAAACAGGAAGAGAAACTAGGCACCATAGGGCTTTCAGTTTAAAGTTATCAACTGTTTGTTTAGAGGTCTGTGGGGGGACAATGCTTTTAAGATGAACATTTTAAGACAATTTAAAGTACAATGCTGCCTTGTTGAGCCTTAGCCCACATATAGTCTAGTCACAATTAACCCCACTCCGAGTGTGCATGGTTGTGAACATCATCTGACTTGGATGCCAGCTCTATTTATGCTCTGGGGGTTCACACTTGGTGCCTTTTTCTTTGCCAATATATGTTCCAATTTACAAGAGGAAGAGGGCTAGAAACCCTTCACTGGAGGTCAGTGGCTAAAAACAAATAGTACCAGCTATCGCTTGTGTTCTGGCCTGAGAACTTTTGTTTTCATTGCCAACATCTATGTAAGTAAGGCTGGAGGAAATTTCTCTCCAGTCACACGAATGAGGATCAACAGACCAACATGTCATACACACACACACACACACACACACACACACACACACACACACACGCGCGCATACACAGAGTAACACACCCCACATGCCAATGCACACAGGACTTTGAACACAAACAGCCATGTCTCCAACATGTCAGAACACATGTCTCCCTCCCACACACACACTGCTGTCTTTAAGGAAGTGGAAGTCTCTGGACAAGGAAGCATTCTGGTCTTGGCTTTCTGACACTGAAGGTATCTGATAGCTGTGGTAGAGTCGAGGGCGGAGGGGGCTGGAGGTACCACCTGATGTCAAATGCAATCTAGTGTCCCCAGATGTCTCTGTTTAACTTTCTGTCACTCTCTAGCCTCTACACCTAGTCACAGACCTTAGGATATCTGCAGTCACTGTGGGGAGAGCAGCAGTAGCACAACCATATGTGGCATTCTCAAACCAGGAATGGTGCGCCTGCCATCCTGTCCCACCAAACAAGTTGCGCCCCCTCCCTCTCACATGTTTCATAAGCCACCCACTTCTGGTTGCACTGGACTTTGTGCCTTCCTGGCATGGAGGAAAACCACACTGCTGCTCTGCACCCTCACTCTTCACGACCTCCTGTGGTGGTCCACTGCTGTGCCTGGCCTCTATGTGTCCATGGAGAGGGAAGGGAAATGATGGAAAAACGCTAGGAAATTTGGCAGTGTAGGGTGCAGGGCTGTAAATAGCACATGGAAATGGCAGATCAAACATATACATGCCATGAAAAAGGCAGGGGACCTGGGCAAGCCAGTGCTGTCGTGACGAAGCTCTCTGGGTGCCAGGTGGGGAGGAGGGGAGGAAGAAGTCACGGGTATACAGTTGTCTCATTCAGTCCTTATGACAAGCTCACAAACTGCTCTTAGAAATGAACAATGACCCTGACAGTCACTAGGCTTGGGAATGCCAACTAGAAAACAGCAGATCTGGAATCCACCCCAGGTCTGTGTGCTCCCTATCATCATGATGGTAAAAATAACAGCATGGGGAATAACAGCAGTAGTATTACTGACCGCCTACTAGAAGCAGGCGTGCCAAGCAGCCGAGGATGAGCTTCATTCTCGCCACGAAGGCCTGTTCCTCTACTTCTCAGGGTGAAGACAAGGTCCCAGGAAGTACTGCAGGTATCCATAAAGCTTCAAAACCAGCAGGGCAAGGGGGAGGTTATGAGCCCAAGTGGAATACCATCTTCAACTCACCACAGTGGTACACTTAGGCCTTGCTTGCTTGCTTGGCCATGGCACAGTTATTCCAACTTTCTTCATGGCTAGAATAGACTTCAGGGAACCTGGTCTGTTAGATGTTGAGCTTATGTCTTTAGGTTTAAACTAAAAATGTCAGGCTTTGGTGAGATGTGCTCATCTATGATCCGATGCTCAGAGATACCAAATGGGCTTGAGACTTGAAGAACAGTAAAAGGACTTGAGGGATGACAAGAAACCAGGCATGCAAGAGTTTCTGTATGTGACAGCAGATACCATTCATTCACTCATTCATTCATTTGGTTAGTCATTCGCTCCTTCCACATGTGAACCTTGGGGAATGGCAGTTATGACACATTAGACATGAAAGGGGAAAAGGTAGAAGCAGAGCGACAGACCTTCACCTGCCCGTGTGTTTCTCTACCCTCAGGCACATCTCCTCCCTCCTCAGGCACCTCTGCATTCATCTCAGTGCAGACACACCCACCCTGGTGGGAGCTAGCCAGCTGTAGTGGATGCTTCAGGTCCCCACTGCCTCCAAAACAAAGTGTAGAGCTCAACTCTGCATTCCTAGCCTACAGTGCTCAAATGTGCTTATAAAGGCACTTTCCCTTCATTCCCTTTCTGCTTCCAAATGCCACATACATAATCAAATGGGAGAACAGAGACCAATGGCTCCAGCACAGCACTGTGGCTCACATTTGCCGGCCACATTTGCCGACTGGCCTCGCTGCTGTGCTCTGACTGGCTTGGACTTCTGAATCAGCTCCACTTTGAAATTACTGAAGTCCACTCAGTCTTTGCATAAACTCTGCCCTCAAGGTACAGGTGAGTTACCTTCTAAGGCAACCCTCACCCCAGGGAGCAGAGCCTTAGGCTCCTGCTTTTTCTGTCTTCAGTTTTAGAACCCTTCCACACTCTTGAGAGCAGGAATGGAGGCCCCACGGCCTCCAGCAGCTCCTAGAATGGCACTTCTCTAGCTGCTACTCCTGCTTCCTGGATTTTCTCCTACATGGACTACCTGCACCCTGGCCTGGCTCCATAGTTCCAATATCATATCCCCCATTCCATTCCAAATATTCTCCTTTGAATCAGCACTCCCTGTCAGGTCATGGGCAAAGGCCATGGGGCCTCCCCCACCACACTCATGAGCCACATTTGTACTGTTATAGCCACTGGGGCTCAGGAGTTTGACTACAAGTCATCTAATGATGGCTCCTCGTAACTGCCCAGAGGAAGAGCAATAGCTCAAGGCTATGTTGGTTTCAGTGATCCTGTTTTCTTAATCTTGATGGGGCCCACAGTGGGCCCTCTGTGAGATGAAGCTCTGGAGCCCAAGCCACCTAGAACAAGGTCCCCAAGGATGATGATAATAGTGACAAAGAGGTGGGAGGAAACTGGAGGTGAATGGAAATGCATGTCACAGAGATGGTGCTGGTTTCAGAAGTGTATCTGGGCCTAAACACTTGACAAGCTGTGGGTGTTAAGCAAAACAGCTTTCCATATGTCAATCACACCCCTACAGAGTGGTTTTAAGAAGAAAAGCATCGCAGGGAAGCTTGTCCAGTGTCTGTTTCCACCTGCTCAGTGGGCTGGTTTGGCAAGGCAGGATCTTTCTTCCTTTCTTCTCTCTCCTGCCCTCCCTGCCTCCCCTTGCTTCTCTTTCTCTCTTCTCTAGTGTTGGTATTGGGGTTTAAACTCAAGGCCTGGGCACACTGTCCCTTAGCTTTTTTGCTCAAAGCAAGCACTCTACCTACTGAGCCACAGCTCTACTTCCAGCTTTCTGGTAGTTAACTGGAGAAAAGAGTCTCATAAACTTGCTTGCTCAGGCTATTTCTGAACCACAATTGTCAAGATCCTTAACTGCTAGGATTACAGAAGTGGAGCCACTGGTGAGACTGCCAAGGATCTCCATTTCTAACAAGGACTGTGGGTGATGCTGGGGAATCCACTCTGAAAACAATGGGTCTATGCTCTGAGCTCAGGCGTAGTTCCCACTCCCATACCTTGGGTTAGAGACCAGTCTTGGCAGCTCTGCAGAAAGCAGAAAAGAGAGCCAAGTTTCCAGGGCACTGACACCACTTCTCTACCAGAGTCTTCAATCTTCAGGGCCTGGTAGACTAGCATGGTCTGAGGCGATATGTGGTCATCCACATCTTTCCATGTGTTTGAGTGTGTGTGTGTGTGTGTGTGTGTGTGTGTGTGTGTGTGAAGTGTAGCATCTGGATAGAGTTCTACTGAAATATATGTAGAGCTTTCCACTTCAAATCTTCAGATATTTCATACAAACTATTATCAGATTACAAACAGATTAGTAACTATTGAAAAAAATAAGTTTCAAAGTATTTCATACATAGTTGAAGGTCTCAGAGAGGAGGGAAATTTGAGGCATGCCTACCAACCCAGATAATTATTGCTTCACACAAGTGAGGCTAGGACCCTACAAATTTTCACATAAGTATAACTGGGCAAATGAGACTGTCAGGGAGTTGGAGATTTTCTACTTGCTATCCTCCAATATAAATAATCACCCATGGTCTTCCTTCTGAAGTTTCTATTAGTCACAGACAAGTTAAAAGGCAAATACCTACAATGTGATTGCTTCCAGAGCTCCTCTTTTCAATCAAATACACTGCCAGCCAGTCACTTCTGTTTGTGGCTTTATAAAGCCATCCTGCTTATTCAAGTAGTTTATACTTCCGCATATCTATAGCATGGTGTTTTGGAATATACCTTGATCTCCACTGATGGGAAATCAAGGAAGGCACTGGTCAACATGCAGGAATGAAAACAGTCCCTTGACCACAGCTGGAACCACCATGGATTCAAGTAATGTTTTTTTTTTTGTTGTTTGTTTGTTTTTGGTGAATCATGGGGCTTGAACTTGTCCTGAGCGCTGTCCCTGAGGTCTTCAGTTCAAGGCTACCATCCTACACTTGAGTCACAGCCCCATTTCTAGTGATTAATTGGAGATAAAAGTCTCAGGTCCTTTTGTGCCCAGGCTGACTTTGAACCTTGATCCTCAGACCTCAGCCTCCTGAGTAGCTAGGATTACAGGTGTGAGCCACCACACCCGGCTTCAAGTAATGATCTTAAGTGTCTCAAGTCCATAGAAGACTGCTTGAAAGCCAAGAGCAGAAACAAAATTCTATACATTTTAACCACTGATTACTCTGAATGGTAAATTTTTTTGCTTATGGTTTTTTTCCCCCTGAGTTTAATATTTGGTCTTGTTTATAGTTTGTTAATCATGCTGAGAGTAAAATATTCCAGCATCCATTTGTTGCTTGCTGAAAAAAAATGGTATAAATGTAGAACTAAATAAGAACCCGGCTGGGACTTCCTTGGTGAGGAAAGACAAGTACACAGGATTACCTGAAGTCCATTCCTCTGGGTACAAACCTGAGGAAAACCCTTTCTCCCCCACAGCAGTGTTTCTCAAAGAGTGGTTGCAAGGCCAGCTGCACCTGCTCATCTCTAGTCCCCTGGGGTGAGTCACTGGGTGGTAGGTGGAAGAGTCTGGACAGGCAGCAGGGACTCCCCTGGGGAAGGACAGCAGTTCTGAGACAGGAATCTGTTCTTAACAGGCCCCTAGGTGATGCTCTGTACAACAAAGCTTGAGAACCAGTGCAGCTGATTGCTTACCATGTAAGTGACCTTCAAGCTGAAAGTCAAGTTGGAAAGGAATGTCCCTGAATCAGACTCAAAAAATAAAACAAAACAAACAAGACCCAAAACCCCCAACCAACCCACAACTGAAAAAGCAGCCCATTTCCTGAAACATACACATCTCAAAAGTCCAAACCTCAGCCAAGCAAACGGCTCTCAGGCCACCACCTACTCTACAAGCACCCCGAAGCTGAGGACAGGAACCTCTCTTTATAGCATACTGGTACCAAGTTGGCAGGTGGGAACAGCTGTAGAACTTTTGACACAATACTACTTAAAATGCCAAAGATGCATGAAGTGCCTATCCTTTTCAGAGTGAGATGTCCTCTGCAGCTAATACGCCATGCCCCGATACAAATATTTCTGGAGGGAAAGGGACCCTGCAAGACAATCTGACAAGTTCTTCTAGAAGCTGACCTGCAGACCACGGGGACATCTCTGTCACAGATAGCTCAAATGTACAAAGAATTCTGAAAATGTCTTCTTTCTTGAATGAGGACCTTAATAATAGACAACCAGAGTTTTTTGCCCCTGTAAGAAGTGAAGCAATCAGGAAAACCAGCGTGGTAAGTGTGGCCTACAATTGGCCATCCTGTAGAGTCAGAGCAAAGGAGACTGGCTAGATTGTATTCAAAGGCTCCTATGAGCCCCAGGGCTCAGACGGGATATGGGAGTGGGGAACGTGCATGATGATCAATTTAGAAATGAAGTTCATTCTAGGCAGATAGTGCCCTTGGCCAGAAGCACAGTCTGGCCATGAGCTAAAAGTCCTAGGAAACATAGAGAGGAAGAGGTCATTCTACTCAGAACTTTAGGTAAAGCCACTTAAGGCCTAAAAAAGGAAATGCTATCACACCCAAAGGGTAATAGGAATACAAGAGCCTGATGTGAAGGTACCTGTTGTGACGAGGGAGGCCCTAGATGTCAGCAATCCCTCCCCCAACATCTCCAGAGTCCCTGCAGAAAGGCAAGACCTGTCCCAGTTCTCACAGAGAACTCCACTGCCACCCCCAGACACCCTGGCCTAAGGTTCCCTGAGAGCAAAGTACAATTGCAGTCTACAGCAAGAAGAGGCAGCCGGGCCCAAGAAGGTGCATGTGAAAGGGTTTCAGAATCCCAAAAGCCACTTCCTTGATTCATCAAGTTTTGGTCTAAGGATGTACTGCCCATTAAGTGTGTTGCTGTGTGTTTTATTTTCCTTCCTTCCTTGCTTCCTTTTTTCTGTTCTCTCTCTCTCCCTCTTTCTCTCTCTCTTTCTGTCTCTCTCTCTCTTTCTTATCATACTGTACATTAATACTATTTGTTCATCCTTAAATAGTTTTAAAAGTATTTTCAGAAGTTGCTACGCTGAATTTCCAGCAAATGTCAATGAGACTGGTTTCTGTTCATGACCAGTAGTTCAGGTTAACTAAACAATAAAACCCTGAGCGGCCCCTGACTTGGCAGCAGTTCACGATAAACCCAGGCCAAGATCTGGGAAGAAATAGCCTTTGGCTGCTGAATTTGTAGGCCTAAATAGAAAGTGACAGCAGCAGCCTCCTGTTTTCCGTGAGTGGAAAGGAAGTCCAGCCTGGGCCACCCCTGGGTTTGCTGGTGATGCATGGTGGACGTGTAGAGCTGGCTTTCAAGAAGGCCTGAGCACTTTCCTGCAGGAACACACACTGTTGTGTCCCATATCTGCCCCTCCAGCTGGGCCAGGTTACCACCCAGCCTTCTCTGCTCACCCTTGACTCTCCTCACCCTGCCTTCCTGGGTGTCTCCAGCTCTGGGGGCACATCTTCCTGCCATGCCCAGCAGAACAGGAAGTAGACCATAGATTTAGGCAGGGAGGGGAAAGAATAGAAACCAGCAGTAGATCCACCCTCCCCAGCACAGAGCGAGCCCATGGGGACTCCTAAGGAGGGGAGCTGCGGTGTGTGCTTCTGAATTCATCTAGAAAGCCATCTCTAGAGAAGGATGGATCTCAGAGGCTAGATAAGAGCTACTATGCCGCAGGAAATCCCTGCTAAAGGACTGGAGAAGGGGAAGGATCAGCAAGTTCAAGCCTTGAGATCTGGTCTCTGAGTCAGGATGGAAACAGAAGCTGGGAGAAGGCTGAGACAGGCAGGTTGAGGGGCAGGGTGGGGAGCAGAGCCACATAGGCAGGGAGACTTACAACTGTGAACTGGGCTGGGACCAGCAACAGGAGCAAGCCAGGAAAGTAGTGAGGCCAAGTCCACAGGAGCCAAGACGGGCTGCCTCAGAATGGGTAAGAGGCCAGCTGTGTTGACACAGCGCTAGCCCATCGTCCAGCCTTTCCTCCAGGGCCTTAAAGGAGGCTGGAGAAAGCACATCTACCACTGCACGGGGCGAGGGGGACTCTGGTGGGACTCTGTTGCACTGCCATATGTCAACCCCTTGAGATGTAGGTCAGCGCTTCCTTTTCATGGGAGTTTGCATTTCACTTCTCACAACTCCATCATTGTGGGACTATTCAGCATCATCTTTAGCATAGCCTGTCACCATTTCCCAAGCCTGACCTCTACTTTCCAACTCCACCAATGCCTCAGTAGGTACCTCCCCTACAGGTTCCCACAGTGCATTGCAGCAGGCTACATCACAGCCTCCAATGGTTTCAACAAGGCCACGAGACTGGTGTAGGATCCTCCTGCCCCAGGCAACCAGTCCCACCTTAGCCTTTTCCTTATAGTAAGGAAAAAGATGATAGAATTTGCCCATCCTTCATCCAGACTTGAAGTTTCCTCACCACAGGAAGGAGCCAAGGACTCTTAGATTACAGTCTTTACCTTCCTTCATCCGCAAGGATAGAAAATTGGTCTTCTCAGAACTCATTTTCAACCTCTTACCCTCTGCTGTCATGTTTCCAGGGTCTGCTCCAGGTTTAGGGAGACTACAGCTTCAATCCTTAGTCTGGCATTGAAGACATTCCCAAACCCGGTCCTAACCTATCTTTTCAACCACATCTTCCACTACTCATGAAGCCTGTCTGGCTATGTAGGTCATCTGTGATGTCTTACTCATTACTAACATATAGCCTCTTCTCGGTCAGCTGTCTCCATCCTTTCCATCCACAAGCACCTACCTCTTCCATCCTGCCCTGCATTTCATCCAGCTTCCAAAGATCCTTCTGAACTCTGAACATCTACACCAAGAATCACACTGCCAATTCTCATGTTTATGTGTGACATCGATAAGGTCAGTGGAGGGTGGCAGATGCTTATACATGCCCACCAGTCCCCTGTGATCAAATGTGCGCTGCCTCTGAGTGCCACTGGGCACATGCATCCCACAGTTGCATGGTTGGCGGCTCATGATTGGCCCAGTGCACATTCTTACCTGTAGTACCGGGACTGCAAGTAGGTAGAGCACACAGCCTTGGACACGTGACTAGCCGAACCAAAGTCGATGACCTTCACTCTGTATGGTTGTCGGGAGGGATCCACCAGCATAATGTTTTCTGGTTTGAGGTCAGCATGGATAAGACCCAGGCTCTTGAGCTTCATCAGGGCGGTGGCTACCTGCTGGAGGACTGGGCGAATATATTTAAGGGGCAAGGGGCTAAACTTGTTCTGCTTTAGAAAGTCATAGAGGTTCTGCTCCAGCATCTCAAAGACCAGGCACGTGTGATTCTTGTGCTGGAAGCACTCGTAGGCCCGGACGAAGTTGTAGTCATCGGCGCTCTCTGTGCTCAGCCGGGCCAGGATGCTTACTTCAATCTGTCCTTGCCGGGCATAGGACGGGTGGTTCTTCAGGATCTTAATGGCCACAATTTCATTGGTGCCCCGTTTCCAGCACTTGACCACTTGTCCGAATGTCCCTCGGCCCAAGAACTCTAGAACCTCATAGGTGTTGGTCATGGAGCACAGCACTTCATGCTGCACCAGCTGATAATCACCTTCACTGTTGGAGCCACTATTTTTGGAGGTGGCAGTGGATGTGGTGGCAGTGGCTACAGTGGCCCCACTGGCATTGTTCTGAATCATGGGTGGGTGCTCCTCGATGATCTGCACGCTGCTTGTGTTCTCGATCTCCTCACTCTTACGCTTGAGTCCACATTTTTGGTAGGTATCAAGAAGGCTCACAGTGCTTCGACGCATTAGGTTATGTGGTCCGCCGAGGACTTGCCCGGTGACAGAAGTGCTACTGGCTGATGTTACCACTATGTGCCCGGTGCTTCCTGGGAAGATGATGGTCTGCTCGTAAGGTAGGCTTGGGTTTGGGATCGGCAAGGAGGTGCTGACGGTTGTGGAGGCTGGCTGAGAAGGTGGTACGTTCTTGCTCTGGCTATACACTTTGCTATGGGAGCCGTACCCAGTCATGTCCCAGTTGGAACTCGGCTCAACTTTCAATTTCTTCACACTACAGAAGGCACTTGATTGAAGGGTGTGAGGGGAGAAAACTTGCACATGTGAGGCCATACCTGGAGGAATAGGGACAGGAAAACACACCTTCTGAGTTACTCTTGCATGAGAAAATCTCAACAAATCCATTTAGTGGCCCACTCATTCATTTTGATCAGTGTCTTGAGTCAGATAGATTACTGTCCTCCCACTTCAAAACAAGCTTGAAAACGAGCACTGCTGGCACCCAGAAGCACGCTCTATGCTCTGCCCGTGGGACTGAGGGTTTCCCACACTCCTCACCAGTAAAGATAGGAGATTTATAAAGCAGAACCAGGGACACCTAGAAAGGGAACAGAGTCTGTCCTTCCCTCCCTGCCTTCCTTCTTCCCTCCATCCTTCCATCTTCCTTTCTTCCCTCCCTCCCTCCCTCTTTCCCTTTCTCCTTCCCCCGCCTTCCTTTCTCTTGTTCTGTTTCTCTTTCCTTTCTCCTCCCTTCCTTCTTGGAGCCTGAATTCAGAGATATGCCCTCTTACTTGGCATTGTTGATCAAGGCTGGCACTCTACACTTGAGCCACAACCCCACTTCTGGCTTTTTTTTTCTTTCCTGAGGATTAGAGCTAAGAATCTTATGGACTTTTCTGCCCAGGCTGACTTTGAACCTCAATCTTTAGATCTTGATTTCCTGAGCAACTAGGATTATCAGTGTGAGCCACCAGTACCTGGTTTCATTTCTTTTTCTTTTCTATATGCCAGTTCTGGGGCTTGAACTCAGGGCCTAGAGGCCGTCCTTGAGCTTTTTTGTTCAAGGTTAGCATTCTACCATTTAAGCCATAGCTCTACTTCCAGCTTTTTCATGGTTAACTAGAGATGAGTCTCACAGACTTTTCTGCCCTGGCTGGCTTCAAGTCATGATCCTCAGATCGCAGCCTCCTGAGTAGCTATGATTATAGGCCTGAGCTACCAGTGCCCAGCTTCATTTATTTCTTATAAAATGTACTGTGACAGGAAAAAATTCTTCCTCCATTCTCATCAAGCTGCATTCTACTAAAACTGACACCTACATAAGTGGCCCAGTAACTGTCATAAACCAATCACCACCACGCAATCAGCTCAGCCTTGTCAACAAGCCCTCACAGTCAAGTTCACTGTTAGGAGACACATGTTTCCGCCCAGGGAAGGTGAGCTTAATTGGTCATTTTAACTGAATCTTGTAGGGCCTGGTGGTCTGATGGTTTTCTTTACATTATCTTTTGGCGGGGGGTAGGGGAGTAGGAAAAGTATAGTTCAGTCCATGAGTCTTTCACTCTTTTTTGTTAAATTTAAATGTCAGTAAATTTCTCTAGAAAGTACTATGACATCATACCAACACATCTGTCATTTAGATAACTTGAGAAATCACTAAGACCCTTTTGAACAACTGTTCCCCTTATGATTACTGTGACGAAGAAACAAAAATTCATAGAAACCTGTTAAGGAAATGAAGAGGACAAGAATGGCTAAATCCTTAAAGGTGAAAGGAAAAATAATGGCTTACCCATCTCCTTAGCTGCCACTGGTAAATAGAAATGGAAGCACAAAGGGAGTGGTGTATGGTCAAGTGCCACTGGTACTTAGCCATTCCGGCATCTGGGCTCTCTGAAGCCCTAGCCCTACAAGAATAGTTATTTAACGTCTTCCTCTTCACCATGCTACCTTGGCCCTCACTCTATCAGCAAATGACCCACATTCTACTTTGCCCAGCAGCCCGAGGTCAGCCTTTGTTTCCTCTTCTAGTCTCTCCTGCATTTCAAATACTCTTGCATCTTCCCCCATCTTCTGTTCTCTGCTTTGTCTCCCCAGTCTCATAAGAAGATAGATGCACTCTCCTTCCCTCTGTTCTTGCGACCCATATTTTACCATTTTCTCTCAACCCCAGCTCTTTTTGCTTGCAACTTTTAAGTTCTCCCTGGTAACTGCACTGAAGTCCTTAATAGATACTGAACAGGGTCAGCCACATAAATTAATGTTCTCATCTCTTCCTTCTACCTCCATGTGTAATAGCAAGCATAAACACAGAGCTTGGAAAGAACAAGCAGTAACAGCTGGAGTTGCCTCTCCCCCCACCTCTTCCTTCCTCTTATCTGTAAATCAATGGTTTATGTTACTTTGGTTTATTTTTTTTGGTTGTGGTGGTGGTACTGGGATTTGAACTTAGGGCCTCACTCATACTTGCTCTATGAGTAACCCCAGGCCCACATTTCAGCTATGTACCCAGCCCTTTTTTGCTTTAGTTATTTTCCAGATAAGGTTTCATGTTTTTGCCCAAGCAAGCCTTGGACCACAGTCCTCCCTCTTACATCCCACACATAGCTGGGATTATAGAGGTGCACTACCACAATCCATTTTATTTTTTTGAAATAGGTGTGTCTATTATTTTTCTCAGGCTGACCTTGAACCTCTCCTGATCTCCACCTCCTGAGCATGTACTTCCTAATCTATCTCCCTCACATATTAATGCATTGTAGGCCTATGTTCTTGAATATAAACGACTTCCTAATTGCCAGGCCAAGTGGCCTCTTTCAGCCCATCTTCTTCTTTGCGGGCTGCAATATCTGATACTGTTGACCTCGGCTTCCTTCTTGTTGCTCTTATCTGGTTTCACATGAACCTCTAGCATATTATATATTTGGGTGGTTCCTTCTTGAAAATGCTGTCATTTTCAGCATCTGGGCTCTTCTCTCTGGAAGGCACCATTCGTGCAAATGGCTTAAACTGTCATTACCATACAGAAGATGCCCGTAAGTTCCTTGCAGGCCCAGCTCCCCCATTCCACTAATGTATGTATTTCTGTCCCAGTTACATCAGTGAGCTCCTTATCTTCTCCTATACACCTAGCCATCCTACCATCCATCTTAACACTACTTCTTTTTTTTAAAATTGTAACTTACAGAATTTATTTATATCTAATAGACTTATGGATACACAGGTATATATTTTAACCTATTAACAATCCACTTCTGCTCAATATATTATGTGGTGATACTGGGGCCTTAGAATGAGGGCCTTGTGCTTGCCTAGTGCTCCACCACTTGAGCCATACTCTCAGCTTCTGTTGTTTGTTTTTTGGATATGGTTTGCTTTGCAGGCATGAACTTGTCTGCATAAAATATTCTAGTCTCTTGGTTCTCAAACTGTGGCTTTATTATGTCTCTTTTCCCCCCTTCCCCTTTTCAGTACTGGGGATTGAATCCAAAGATCCACACTTGCTAAACAAGCACTCTTCCGCTTGAGCCAAGCCCCCAACCCTTTTATTTATACCTTGTTTTTGAGCCAGGGCTCATTAACTGCCAGGGCTGGCCTCAAACTCACGATTCTCTTGTCTTGACCTCCTGCAGAATATAGGTGTGGACCACCATGCCTGGCTAGATTTACTTTTGATGATTCTTTAGTTTTACAGACAAGAAGACAGTAGGTCTTAATTTCTCCTGTCTTTAAAACGTCTCCTGTATATCTCTATTTCTGTTCTTGCTTCTACTTCCATGTCTAATGGCCCTCATGCAAACCGGGAGCACTGGTGTACTTCTCCCCTATAATTTGCCTATATTTGGCTGCCAGCCTTCTCTTCATAAGACATCTCTAAGCATTCTGTTCTTTTGTTCAAATTTTTTCAATGACTTTAGTAGCTAGGGGATAGAGATGAGGACTCAACACTTTGATGTTTTGATCCAGGATCTACCTGGCAGCCTTCAGCTTCCACGACCAAGCTTCCAGAACTCTCAGCTTTCATGAGACTCCTCCTCATGCCCTACACCTTCCTTCCCACTCTTCACATCCCTGTGCAACGCCCCCCTGAATGCTCTCTCTCTATCTCAACACCAGTTTCAACTCTGTGGATTAGATGGCTCCAATCCACAGAGATCACTCCTACGTCTCTGTTTGCGTGGCACTTGGCATAAATACCAGCCACTTGACCATGAATTGTGTTTCTGCTTTATATAATCTCTTATTTATATATAATATATATATGTATATATATATTCAGACAGGGTCTCACTACGTTGCTCAGGCTGGCCTTAAACTAAAGCGTCTTGGGTCTCAGCCTCCAGAATGCTGGGATCACAGGTAAGTACCACTATGATCGATGGGCACATTGTGTACTGTGTGTGTTGTCTGCTCACATGTTTAGGTCATGTTTCCATAACATGTTTCCCGGCAGCAAGAGCTACAGCTCTTACTTCATACTGCCTGTGTTTTAGTATTATACTAAGGTCATAGTGGGCACTGCTGACAAAGAAGCCCTCTAACTAGCCATGTATCCAGTAGTGCTTTGGTTTCTAGCCACAGAGCAATCACCAGTCATATATATGTACAGAATCTAGCCTGACTTTGGAGATTAGAGAAACACCTGCCAATACTATTCTACATTTTAAAACCAAAGCAGACAGGTAGGCATGGTAACACACATCTATAATCCCAGCATTTGGATTTAGGGCTGAAATAGGAGGATCAAGGGTTCAAGGCCAACCTGAGAGACTTCTCAGTAAACAAACAAACCCATTAACAGTAACCAAGGCAGAGGCTAGCTTCTGTGTGGGGCATGGTAGTCAGTTTCCACCTCACTGGACCAGCTCTCCCTCTTCAGGGTAGTTCTGGCTTAAATTCCTCAGCCCTTCTCTGAGCTCCACCTTTATCCTGGTGCCAAGGGTCAGCAGAGGTTTCCTTTCTGGTTTCAATGCTGATTCTAACGTTGACCTGGGCACTATAAACTACTCCTCTGATCATGTCCTTGTGCCTGGCAGGATTATTTTGGCTTTATTACTCTGTCTCTTCATGTTAAGCTCATCTTACTTGTAAATGATATATGAAATGGTTTTTCTCTTTTAATGAAATGCCTATATTGTTTGAAACAATATGCAAATGTTCATATTGTTCAAAATGTTTTATACAGTATACAAATGACCAATTCCTTGGCTTTCAGTCACTTATCCATGGAAGAGACCAAGCAAAACAAGCATTTCCCTTCATTATCCTGTCTCTCCCTTCTTACTTCACAGGCCCTGTGTCCTTGCTGGGAGGAAGTGGGTATCAGGGGAGGCAACAGAGCAAATACACCAATTAGACATAAAGGCAATGAGGCACTGTTCCCTACTTCTGCTCTTTCGAAAGGTTCTGGGGGGAAAGGCCACTGTGCAGAAGTGGAATTTTACAGAGGGGAAGAGGGTGGCTTATGACTTATTTGTTATTGGGATGACAGCCAAGGGTCATAAAGCTGTGGAAACCATCACTGGCTGCCTCTGGTGACAGATGCCCAGGACAGGAGAGGAGACTAGTGGCAGAGCCTCCCAGCACTTCTTGCTATGGCCAGCTGCCTGCCTCCCACTTTGGCTGGACCCGGTTGGGTCCCTGCTAGGGTTGATGGCCACTATTCCGAGAACTAGATCCATCCAATTCCCCATCAGCCTTTCTACCTTTGTTCTGTAGCAGAGGCCATTTTGCTCTGGGAAGCAAAGTATACAAAACAGGATATAGCTAAAGAAAATCTTCAGTGGTTTTATTCAAATCCCTAAAATCTCTTACTACGGAATCAAACACTGCTGGCAGTTTTGTAGCTTAATCTTAAAATAATCTTACAGCTATAATCAAAGTTATTTCCAAATATTTCTCTTTGTGAGTATTTTTCGGGAACAAACCTTTCTGACTAACTCTAACGGAGTGAAATCCACAACCTTTTATCACTCTATTTATTGAGGCCCCTAACTCAGGGGATAAGGAAGCGGGCAGGGGACCTTTATACTTCTATGCTAAAGGAAGAGCTCAGTATTTCCTCTCATTTCTTTGTGTTTGTCTATTCCTCGAGGCTCATTTACCTCTTCACTTGACAATTTTCTTTTCCCCAGAAATGGCAAGGGCTTATTAATAGGAAATTTTCAATGTAATCCTATGGCAGATCTCAATTGCTTTTTCAGTTATCTCCGTGCTTCTGGGTTTTAGAAGAGAAAGTGGCTCTGCCTCCCCCTCCCCCATGGTGAGAGGCTGGAGAGACTATAGTGACACAACTGTGAGGACAGATTTTGAGCTCTTGGGAAGGAGCACAAGGGACCCAGGGAGTCATGGTAGAATAAATCTGCAATAATCACACCTGCTCCATACAGGGGTCCCCTCACCCAAACCTCTCCATAGTAGGCTTCATAGCATCCCAGGATAAACTCCGAGAAAATGGCTGCAGTACTCGTGACTGAAAGTGGAGCAAGTAACCACAATCTAGAATTTAGCTTCTACAAAGGAGCATTCCTCCTACCACGCCCTCTGATTTCTACACAGCCAAACTCCCAACACTGAATATCACGGGTGATTTTTTTTTTTAATGCTACTGAATTCACAGAGATGACATAAGAATCATCAATGAAAACCATTTAAAAACAAATTTATTACAAGTTATGACAGTTTCTATTACAAAATTATACATAGTAACTTCAATGAATGACAAATAAAAAGTAGTACCTATAAACTGACATGAATACATATTCAGTTAGCAGAATTAAAGGGAATCATTTGTAAGAAGTCATTCCTTATTATCACAGAGAACAGTCTAATCCCTCCAATACACACAGCTTACCCAGACTTTGGGGTGCGCTGGGGCCTATATGTTTGCAGATTCTGACCACTCTTTGAACTACTTTATAAAAATGCTCATGTTGCATTAAAAAGCAACATATACATGTATTTCAAAATACTAATTTCCAAACATTTGCCTCAAGCCTTTTTCTAGATGCTATCTTGTATCCATAAACATTCTAACACCCAATTTTGTTTTTTCTTCTGCAAGTACATTTTATTTTTATTAGTATTTTTTAGCTATACAAGTGGAACTTCCATGCATGTATACAATGTATTCCAATTCACACCCCCATTACTCTCCCTTCCCTTCTTCCCCACTTCCTAATACAATTTCAAGAAGTTTTACTGTTCTATTTTGCATATAATCTATTTGGACCCTATCCATCTTTTTCCATTCATTAGCCCAACTCCCTCTCATGAGTGACCCTAACTATGTCTAACACCTGATTTCACTTTTTTTTTTTGGGTGGGGGCAGTCCTGGGGCTTGAACTTAAGAGCCTGGGCACTGTCCTTGGGCTCTCAAGGCTAGGGCTCTACAACTTGAGCCACAGTACCCGTTCTGGCTTTTTCTGTATATGTGGTACTGGAGAATCAGACTCAGGATTTCATGCATGCTAGGCAACCACTCTACCACTAGGCCACACTGCTGGCCCTCTAACACCTGATTTCAACCCCTACTCCTCAAGATCCTATTCCTCATGATTCTCAAAAATCATGTACCATTTTCTAGCTTTTAAATTCCTGAGCAGCTAGGACACACCAGGTGCTAGGATAGTGTCCCCAGGACCAGGTGAGCACACAGGAAACTTTTAGAGCTGATCATGTGTGGTAAATAATAATACACACATACACACTTAATTAACACATATACTCTCCCCACCTTTTTCCTACTAAGATGTGAGTATGGGAACTAAAGAATCAAGGGACAGGGTAGGCTCCCATGACAGTGAGCAAAATCAGACCCTGAATCACAGTTAACGCCTGAGCAATTAAATCTGGGTGTCTTCTTGTCTCTCTTGATGTTTATGGATAAATGAGAAAGTCATTTATTAAGGGTCATGGGTATTTTTTTTACCTACTAAAAATACCTTAAAAAGTCATGATCTTGAGATCTTAATTCATTATTTTTCTTTCTTTTCTTTTCAGATGACATTTCTTCAAGGATTGGCTCATCTACTTTCTCTCACTTGTTTACTTAGTTTCTTCATAACTTTATATTTCACAATTAGATGAACTCAAAAGTTGCTTCACATCTGAGTACATTTCCTTTCATTTCACCACCCCCAAATTATCTACTGGAAGATCAGACTCTGGTGAAACTACAGGGATAAGTAAGGATTCAATGATGATTAAAACATAATTTTAATTCAATTTTATCAGACTCTAGCAAAGCATAAGAGAAGGAATTATAAGCAAAAACTGATGGTATTTTATTTAAATCAGAAATTCAGGTTTGATTGAGTTGGCAGATGTGACATAGAGCACTACCTGCAATCCAGGTACATTATTAAGGGAATGAAATCCAGAGCATCTTATTTCAAGGACTAACAAATTTCCTTACTACTTAAAATCTTTGGGACATACTCTTTGGTTAAACTGCATGGGATGAAAGCTATAGATTTTGTCTTTCTTTTTCTTTTGTAATTGTTTTTCCCTATAATCAAAACTCAGAGGAAGGATTAATTCCCACATTGAAATGAAGAACATAGTTGTCATATATTTTCATTGTGATAAGCAAGGAATAACTCAAAATATATGAATGCCAGATATGTATATATAAATAAAAAATATTGAAACCCCTAGGACAGGGTTAATTTGTATTACCCCTGAAAACCCTGTGAAGCAGGATGACTAGATGTCTCAGGGTGTGAAAAGTACTAACAAAAATTCTTCATTAACACAGAACATAATATTTATAAAATTTAAATAATTATCCTACCTATCAAGTTTGTATTTCAGAAGTATGAAGATCAATTCAGATAACGCCTCTCTCTCTAAATGATGCACTTTCATATAGTGTATAATAAATATCTTTGGGAATTTTGTACCATTTTCAGTCAGGATGTTTATTCATTAGTTGTGTAATGTTAAATATATAATGCAACTCCACTAATGCATAGTTTAGGATCACCAGTATCACCATACAATTCTTTTGTCAATAACAATAACAATAGTAGAGATTGCAACACTGAGCATTTGAAAGAAACAAAAAAGGTGAAATAAAAATCAATCATTTAATCTTCATTAAGGGTTCTCTAAATGCTGAGAACCGTGGTTCAGAATCCTAGCTCCTTGGGATAATGTAATCAGAGGATTTCAGGAAGCCAGCCCAAACAGGAACGTTTGTGAGACTCTTATTTACTCTGTAATAAATCACCAAAAAGGAGAAGTGGAGCTTTGGCTCGAGATGTAGAGCAGTAGGCTTGAACAAAAATGCTCAGGGACAGTACTCATGCCCTGAGTTCAAGTTTGGGACCAGGACAGGAAAAAAGGAAAGACCTTTACATAAAAAAAGAGCTACACTGACGGGGCCGGGAGTTTGGCCTAGTAGTAGAGTGCTTGCCTAGCATGCATGAAGACTGGAGTTCAATTCCTTAGTACCACATACATAGAAAAGCTGGAAGTGGTGCAGGGGCTCAAGTGGTAGAGCTCTAGCGTTGAGGAAAGCATAAGGACAGTGCGCAGGACCTGAATTCAGTCCCCAGGACTGGCTCCCCCCCCCCAAAAAAAAAAAAGAGCTACATTGAAAGACAAAAAGGAAATACAAAGACATGACTGCCGACCTAAAGGAGCTTGAACATCTCATAGCATTACCAAATCCAATGCTTGTTAAGGACAATTGGTAATTTTAGATACCACAAGCAACTTGCCAAAGTAAATAGCATAGTTCAGAAGGAGGAATCAAGATGGATTGTGGTCAGGCAACATTTTACAGCATGATAAGATGTGAGCTGCAATTAGAAAGATGGAGGGTCTTTTGAAAGGAAGAGAAGAGGCTGGTGCTCTAGGACCTGCAACAAGAGTAAAAGTATCACTTCGAAGAGAGCTATGGCACTGTGGCCTCTGCCCTCATGAAGCATTTCCTTTGCTTAGGGACAATCTAGCTACACTTGCAAATGAGTAACACATTAACAAATGCTAGGGCAATAATTAACCATCAGAATACACTGTGTACACCAACTGCTCATTTGTCCAGTTCTCAAAACTCCTGTCTTCCTAGAAGCTGGAGTGAAGCCCCTCCACAAGTGAGTGCTGCTCACTGTCCCCTCTGACCTTCACTCACACACTGGCTACCAAGATGTATGGGACCATCACAAGTATCTTTGCTCTTTGTCAGACTCCAGGTGCTTACTTCCCACAACTGTACAGATGAGTAAACAGAGCTCAGGGAGATGACATAGGCTGTCCAAAGTCACTCTGCTACTACTAGAGGGTTGGGTTTTGGACTGAGGACTACTTGATTCTCAAATCCATGACAATAACCAAATGTATTTACTTTTTAGGTCCTCAAATTCATTAGTATCAAACATCAGTAGGTACAGCAAGAGTCAACAAAGACCAAAATCAGTACGGGAGAGAAGACAGTTTAAAACAAACAATGGGACATATCTAAAAGTACATTTTGGAGTAAAGTATACCCACAAGGAAAATCCTCAATCATCTCTCATTTCTGTTAGGATGGCATCTGAGAAATATGACCATTAAAATATTAAGGGAGAGACTGGGAATGTGGCTTAGTGGTAAAGTGCTTGCCTAGGATGCATGAAGCCCTGGGTTGATTCTTCAGACCATGTAAACAGAAAAACAAGTCCAGAAGTGGCACTGTGGCTCAAGTGGTAGAGTGCTAGCCTTGAGCAAAAGAGGCTCAGGGACAGTGTCCAAGCCCTGAGTTCATGCAAGCCCCAGGACTGGCACACACACAAAAAAATTTTTAATTACTAAGAGAAAGAAAATTCACCTTGTCAACCAAGAAGAGATTGTCACTTTTCTGAAGTACAGTGGCTAGAACACTAGTCTTGAGTAAGAAGACAGCGGGAGCCAGCAGGTGAGGCCATCACGGCAGGCCAGAGGCCAGCTCAGGAGGATCTGGATGAAGAACCAGCAGAAATATGGATTCTGACTCTGAAGTAAAATGGAAGACAAAGTGACATATGGGCAAAAGAAAAAGAGGAATCAGAAATGTCTGAGGGACCAACAGGAGTGGGGCTCTGAGGTGGTGAAAGGGGAGGAGGAAATTGTGTTGGAGGGGAGAATGCAACCTGTCCTTGACAAGTCAAGTGACAAAACCCTGGCAGACTGAAATGTCCATTCTAAGCTGAAATGTTGGGTTTTTAACTAACTACTTGCTCTAAAACTTGTAGGAACAGTTTGCTTAGCTCATGGAAGGCCTGATGTGCTTAGACAATCAGTACCTGGTGCCTATGTGCTGGACTGGCTCTTTTTTTTTGGGGGGGGGGGTCATGGGGCTTGAACTCCAGGCCTGGGTGCTGTCCCTGAGCTCTTCAGCTCAAGGCTACCACCCTAGCCATAGCATCACTTCTGGTTTTCTAGTGGTTAACTGGAGATAAGAGTCTCACAGTCTTTAGTGTTTGGGCTGGCTTTGAACCGTGATCCTCAGATCTCAGCCTCCTGAGTAGCTAGGATTATAGGCCTGAGCCACTGTGCCTGGCTAGACTGGGTCTTGAATGAACCCAAACCATTCTGAACACGACAATGGCAATCAACATGTTGGGCAGAACCTGCACAAGATTAACTAGAAGTAGAAGAGGACAGGCTCACCCTGAACTTGTTCATGGACAAGGCCAAAGACAAAGGGATATGGACAAAAACATTCCAAAAATAGGATCAGCAGCAAAGAGTGAAGACAGATCTCCAAAGGAGGAAAGACTGCCGTGAAAGGCTCATATGCCAAAGAGGCCAAGAAGTGTTTTGATGGTGAGCACATAGCCCAGCCTGAGAACTCTGCTTGCGGGAAATGTTCTATATGTACCAAGAAAAACACAGGTGGTGAGAATAGGCGAGAGGTTGTGGCTAGAGATGTTGACACCTGGATGAAAATGGAATCAGTGTGAGTAAAGCTGTTTCCCAGGAGAATCAGTGTAGAAAGTGGAGCAGATGGCAAATAAAGTAATCCTCGGGGGCAGAGACTCTGTGAAACGGTATGAGGAGGACAGTATGAGTCACAAGGCAAAGTCAAGGATAAAGTGATAATCAACACAATCAGGGGACTGGTCCAGGACAGTGAAAACAGGAATGGCTAGACCTAGTCGGGAGTAAGCCAGCATCCTCCTTTCCCACAGGGGCCTATAGAGGGGGAGGAAATGCTCTCCTGGGAAGAGAACCAGACATACCATGTATATCCCTTGTTTTTCCAAGAAATGTAATTCTCTTAAGAACATGCAAAACCCTTTACATCTGCCTTCAATCATCAAGTTCTACCCATAAGCTGTGTTTCTTCAACTGAGAAAACATTTTTTTTCCCTCCATCCTGCAAATTCCCCATACACATATCTATCTTCTGGTTCAATACTTGTCAATGTCAGGTCTTCTCCCTGTTCAAGCTTACTTCTCTTTCTGAAAGTTGCCAACACTGCCCACAATTCCAAGACTCTTTCCAGTTGCCTTCTTATAAAATGTCATAGCAGAGCCTACTGCCTTACAATCAGTGAGGGCAAGGATTCTTTGTGATAGTGCTCAGAAACAATCTGTAAAACTCCGATCTAGTCCAATGCCAGTCAGGCCTGTGAATGTAATCAACAGCAAAATGCTTGATTACTATATTCAAGTCCCTGGGTTCAAGTCTCAGCACTGTTAAAAGACAGGAAAAATGACAGAAAAGGAAGAGAGAAGGGAAAGGAAAGAGAAAAAGGGGAGGGAAGGGAATGGAGAACGGAAAGGAAGGGAAAACTACAGCAGTAGAATTAATCTGATGCTGGTGGGGTAAAGAATTACCACCGATAAGAAACACATGCATGGGGCCGGGAGTTTGGCCTAGTGGTTAAAGTGCTTGCCTAGCATACACAAAGACCCAGGTTCGATTCCTTGGTACCACATATATAAAAAAAAGCCAGAAGTGGTGCTGAGGCTCAAGTGGTAGAGCTCTAACCTTGAGAAAGTCCAAGGACAGTGCTCAGGCCCTGAGCTCAAGCCCAGGACTGGCAAAAAAAAAAAAAAAAAAAAAAAGAAACACATGCTTTTCAGCTTTTTACATAAAATTGATGGATTCTAAGAAAAATATGCAAAACTAAACTCAAAGAATACTTTTAAAACATGTTACATTAATTAAGAATCTTAATTTTTTAAACAATATTCTTTTTTTATTTCTTTATAGCCCCTACATTACTTTATTAGAACTTTCACTACAAAAGTAGTTCATAGTATTATAGTCATTCATTCATCCATTCATTCTTTAATTTTTTTTTTGAGATAATCTCCATTAAGCAGCATCTTCCTGCCTCAGTGTCCCAAGTTCTGGGACTACAAATGTGTACCACAATGTGAGGCAAAAATCAGTAACTTCAAAATAAAAGTATTAGTAGGTCATAACTATCCTAACAAGAAGGGTCGAAAGACTTTGTGGCTTAAACAACAGAAATGGGCTACCTCCCGCTTATGGAGAGAAGTCCAAGTGCTGGCAGGACTGATTCCTTCTGGGCCTGTTTGGCATCTTCTCCCTATCACCTTTCATGTTCTCTTCCCTCTGTGTGCCTGTGTTCCTTTTTATTTTATTTTTTTATTTTTGCCACTCCTGGGCTTGAGCTCAGGGCCTAAGCACTGTCCTTGGAATTTCTCAAGGCCAGCGCTCTACCACTTGAGCCTCAGCACCACTTCCGGCTTTTTTTTTTCTATTATGTGGTACTGAAGAATTGAACCCGGGTCTTTGTGCATGCTAGGCAAGCGCTCTTACCACTAGGCCAAACTCCCAGCCCCTGTGTTCCTTTTTAAATAAGGACCCCAACAGATACTGAATTAAGGCCCACCATAATGGCCTTGATCATTTCTGTAAAGATTTTCTCTCCAAATACACTCTGGTGGGATGACATGAAGCAGTATGAGTCAGAAATCCTGCATGAGGTTTTTGAGGATATATAATTCAGCTCATAACAACAGGTTTAAGGAGCCCATAACATTTATAATTTGCTTAATATCAAATGTTATGATATCCCAAAAGAACTGTTTTTGTTTTTGCCACCTTGGTGGTAAGATATTTTGTTTTGTACTTTCCTTCTATTTTGTCTATGGGTAGCCAATGCCAGTGGCTCATGCAGAGGGGCTCTCCAATTAACCAACAAAATACCAGATGCTAAAGTGTGGCTTAAGTGGAAGAACAGCAGTTATGAGTGAAAATGTTGAGTGAGAACTCAAAGCCCTAAGTTCAAGCACCAATATCAGCACACACACACACACACACACACACACTTCAACTGGTCACATGTGACATTAAGTGAAGTTCTACGTGCATTTAGGTCACTGTACTTTTGGGAAAGTGCCCAAAGAATGTGTCTACTTCAGTCACGGGAGTAGCAGGAGATCTGGGAGCAGCATAAAAATACCATCAACACCAGGTTTTCAGCTGTGAATCTGAGTGTGTCAAACGTTTCTGGACTACCCTGCAGAGGATCAAAAAGACAGCTCAGTTGTGGCTGGGATGCAGTGGGTTAGGGCCGTGCAGTATCAGGAGCCTTTGATTCTCACTTGTACCCACATTGTCTTTTGGGTCCCAAGTCTGTAGAATTGGTTTACCTTTTCAACCTTCATTTTCTTTCCCACATAGGATCTCAGGAAGAAAATCTTTCAACACACTGAATAGAATGAAAACATACACAAAACATAAAAACAAACCTAGCCTCATTTCTGGTTTCAACTAGATGAAATCCATTTAAGCAAAGATTTTTTTTTGTTCCCCCACACCCGCCCCCCAGAGCTCCAGCAGGTTGCTTTCTCTTGAACTGTCCAAAACCAGGATAGTTAAAGTTCCTGCAGTGCAAGTGTTCAGGTGCAGGAATCATAATCCACAAAGACATCCTCCCAGCTCCTTCGACCTCACTGACCACTACCTCAGCAAACCCAGGAAAACGCTGGGGAGTGGCTGGCAACGAGCAGGTCCTGGAAGATTTATAAAGCATATTTCAAGTTCACCCCCAAACTGTAGTTTTTTTCTCTTGTGCAAAAAAGAATTCACTATGCTTAAATGTCTGGCATCATATTGGCAAAGGATATGTTTTACCTACCTAGTCGTCATCTGTTCCATGCCCAGGCTACCTCTGAGCTGTCTTTCCAGGGTCATCCAGAAGTCTGACACATTCCAAATTAGAGCTGGCAGTCTAGTCCCGCTGTGGGGGACTACCATGATGCCTCTGCAAATTCATGCTAATTCTATTACTCAGTGTTAGTTTATTACTCTGAGTAATCTACCACCCTGTGACCCCCTAGTACCTGTGGATGTGACCTATTTAGCAAAAGGGTCTTTGTAGACATGATAAAGTTAAGATGAGGTCATTCAGATGGACTCTAGCCCAGCAGGACTGGTGTCCTAGTGAGAGAAGGGACGGGGGAGAATGCCACATAAGAAGAGAGGCAGGGATTGAAGTAGCTGCAAACACTGGCTGCCAGGGCCACCAGACACAAGGAAGAGAAGGCAAAGAGCTCGGAGCCCTGGAAGGGGCACAGTCCTGCTGACATCTTAATCACCAACCTCCAGAACTGTGGAAGAGACATCTGCTGTTCTAAGCTACTAAGTTTGGGGAACTTAGTCCGAATAGGAAAGTGATATGCTCTGTAATACAATTCAGGATATATTTCACTGTAAAAACCTGTTTGCACCTTGGCTATGAGAGAGTATTTGTAATAATCACAAAGTCACACTGGGTCAAGTGCCAGGTACTCTCTTGGTCTTCCAACCACTGTGTGTGGCCTCTGGGTTAAGAAGTGTCCACAACTTTACTCCCATTTTGAGTTTTCATTCCTGTCACAGTGCTGAACTCTCTCTCCTCCCTCTCCCTCTTCATTCCCCCCCTTCATGTTAGTACTGGGGTTTGAACTCAGGGTCTGGACACTATCCCTGCTCAAGACTGGTGCTGTGCCACTTGTCGCAGCTCTACTTCCAGCTCTGTGGTAGCTAATTGGAGATAAGAACACCACTAGCCGGGCCGGGAGTTTGGCCTAGTGGTAGAGTGCTTGCCTAGCATGCATGAAGACCCGGGTTCGATTCCTCGGTACCACATACATAGGAAAAAGCCGGAAGTGGTGCTGAGGCTCAAGTGGTAGAGCTCTAGCCTTGAGAAAGTTCAAGGCAGTGCTCAGGCCCTGAGCTCAAGCCCAGGACTGGCAAAAAAAAAAAAAGAATACCACTAGCCTTCCTACCTAGGCTGGCTTTGAATTATGATCCTCAGATCTCAGTCTCCTAAGTAGCTAGAATTACAGGCATGAGCCACCAGCACCTGGCTGACAACCTCTCCTGATGCAAATATAACTGTTTACGGTAACTGAGGTCTGGTTTCAGAACCATATTTCCAAGGAAAGCCCATGCAACTTCTATCTGTCCTGCTCGTGCACGACATGTGCAGCTCTGAACATTCTCCTAGGCTGTCATCTAAAAGAACTTTGTGCAAGTTGTCGCTCAGGCGCGGAGAGATTGATGGTGCACAATGACCCCTCCCTTTGCAAGACTCAGCTGCTCCTCCCTCTGACCTCCCAACTCTACATGGGCTCTACATGGTAATGGCTGTTTAAAACAGCCATTCTGTTCCATCTCTGTTCCCTGGAGAACTCTTGCAACCCCCTCAGCCATTTTTAACTGACATCTGACTAAACTCAATTAAGGATTAGCTTGGGGAAGCTGAGGGAGTACCTCCACGCTGTGATGGAAAGAAAGAAGGGAGGGGGGATGCACAGGAGGAAAAGCCAGAGCACTACAGGGAAAGGAGGCAGGGATTCAGGAGAGGAAGGGAGAAAAGGAAATCAGAAACAGATGAGAGAGGAGTGGGAAAGCAGAAGCCTAGTATCTGGAGCACACAGAATAATGAAGCGACCCTGTCACCTGCTTTGGAAACGATTAAGCCACAAGAAAACGCCGTGCTATTATCTACAACGTTGAAGTGTGGACTTGTGTGTTATGGATATGAAAATCAGCCAGTCCCGGGATCCCTGGGCAGCACCACCACAGCCCATTCTCAGCTGTGCAAGTCGAGTGCATCCCAAGGAAATTTGATACTGTGAGTCAGTGCATCAAACCCCCTGGGGACTGTCAATGTCCAGCAGCTCCACAGTGGCTGGACACGAAGCCCACTGCTGACAGAGGGGCCTGCTCTGATCTAGATCTTGCCCTGGGGTGTCTTCCTCCTAGGATTTGGCAGAGAAGTCTGACAGCTCTTTGTGTCCTAATGTGGAAGAAGGGATGGCATCTGGAACCTCACAGTCGTCTAGATTCCCAGGGCTCAGATGATTTTTTTTTTCTTTTTCCTATTAAGTAGTTGTACAGAGGAGCTGACAGTTAATAAAGCAGCTTATGAATACACTATATCTTCACCAAAGCCACCCCTTTTCAACATTCTCACCCTTCCCTCCCCTACCCATCCCTTCCCTCACTCTTAATTTTGTAGGAAGCAGGCTGATTCCAACTGCATTCTCCTCCTTTTCATTCATCTAACCCTTGCCCCTTGCTCCTACCACTTTTCACTACTTGTTTCCTGGTGTTTCATTTTGCTAAACCTTGAATTTTGTCTTTCTAAGGAATTTCTGAGTCCCATCAACTACAACAGAAGCATCTCTGCCCCTGGGACCCAGCAAGTTACTTTACCCGTAGGAGCCTCAACTCTCATATGCAGGTAGACAGTAGCAATGCCTAAAAAGGAACTGAAGGTATAAATTGTGCTTATTTATATAAGCACATAAGCACATACACCCCTCCCCACATAAACATACATACAGAAAAATAACAGCGTAGCACCTAGCACACTGTACCCTCAGTAAGGGTTTAATGAAATGCGAGGGGTGGGAGGAAAGCCAGCTCATCACAACTAACATGTTACAACCACACTGGCTAAAATGAAACCAGAGTTCTTGCACTATGGTACAGAGCACGCAGGGTGTGATTTCTGAACAAGTGGACAATACACACAGAAAGGCAATGAGATGGGTCCAGAGTCCTTGTGTTCCTTCTCTCTGTGCCATTCCTGGAGAGATGGCATGTTTAATCTGGAAGATTCTGAAGAAGATTTTGGGAAACTTTAAGAATTTCAGAAGGCACAGATAATGACTCTATATTTTGCTTAATTTACCCTCAAAACATTTGCATGTTTTTACCCAAGTAACGTGTTCCACAAAAACATTATACTGATACTAGGTTGCCATACAATAGCAAAATACTTCCACAGATTTGCACCTAGGGTATAAATAATACTGGTCTCAACTTTTTTGATTGTGTACTTAAGCCAACATAAAGGAACACTCACTGCTAATAAATGTAATCTTTATTTTTCTGTTATATGTTCTATGTTATTAATGTGTGTCTATTAAAAACACTTAAAAGCTGGGCAGTGGTGGCTCATGCCTGTAATCCTAGTTACTCAGGGGGCTGAGATCTGAGGATCGTGGTTTGACGCCAGGCTAGGCGGGAAAGTCCATGAGACTCTTATTTCAAATAAACTACTCAGAAAAAGTCGGTAGTGGTGCTCTTGCTTTAAATGGTAGAACACTAGCTTTGAGCAAAAGAAGTTCAGGGACAGTGCCCAGGCCCTGAGTTCAAACCCCAGGACTGTTAAAAATAAAAAAAAACAAACCAACAACACAAAAAAGGAACATTTTACAGATATGATATACATATTCAAATATTTTCTTCTGTAGCCTAATAAACTGTCTTGAGCCTTACACTCTCAGAACCTCTTAGATTACCTCTCCAGGTAATCCAAGCCATGGAACTTTGTCTGGTTTGGCCACTGTAGCATGAGAAGTCTCAGTTAAAATGTGGAAGCCAGTGTGCAGTTGAGGAATTTGGTCATCTCTGACTTGCTGTATGAACAGTCTTGATCCTGGGAGACGAGGCTTTCTGAGGGTATGGGAAAGCAGGAACCTTGTGACCCAAGGTGAAGCACAGATGTGAAACCAACTTTTGTTGTCTGAAGCCTGAGATGTGACATTGTTGTTGCAGTGTAACAGAGCCCATCCTCACCAGCATTTATTTCCCAACTGCTGCATCCCCAGTGAGTCGGAATTTAATGAAGTTGAATGTGATTATACGCTGACGCACAGCATGCTTACCTGCCAAAACTGGGGCAAATGCCTGTAAGTAGTTCAAAACAACCCATCTCCCTGTCCCCCATTATACAAAACTACCTCTTGAGCCACACTTCAGACCTTGCTTTAATTTTAGACAGAGTCTCGATTTGAGCTTGGGCTGCAATTTTCTTATCTCTGCCTGCTGTACAATTAGGATTATAGCTGTGAAAACACCATGCCTAGCTTTCTTGTTTGTTGAGATACTTTGTCAACTTTTCATTTGGGCTGGTCTTGAATTGTGATCCTCCTGATTTATGCTTCCTAAGTGGCTGGTATAACAGTTGTGATCCACGATGCCTAGCCCTTTTTCTGGTATATTTTAATATGTCAAGGTCAAATGATAGTACATCACAACTCTTGGTAACATCGCATGTGCACACAGTAGTCAATACATAGTAACTTTCCTGAGCCAAAAGAGGCACGGGATCCACAGGATCACTAAGCTCTTCTTACTGTGGAGCTTTGGACAAGGCACTTTCTGGTGATGACAATGGAAGGATGTCCTTCACACTGACCACAGGAATGGGCTCTGCTGGACAGAGCCTTAGCATCTTCAGGAAGCTCCAGCTTTTGTCATTCGTGTTTTGTGTGGGAGAATGGACCTGTCACACCCTGCTCCAGTAGCTTTCTGCAGCCTTGTGACACAATGTGTATATTTTTGGGAAAGGATATTCTAGTTCTGACATCATAATCACCAAGGCTGTTCCTCACAGTATGCTCAAGCCCAGTAAGGGACATTCTGTACCCACTTTATCACTGAAGTCAGCCATGGGTTTAAAAATAGCACTGCTTACACACCCAGGGTACCACTGATTCATTACTGACCAAACAAGCACCATTCTGCATTCCTATCTTACATGGAGCTTTAGACTGAGATTATGAGAGCTGAGGCATAAGCATGCCCATTTCCCTTGTAGGGGTATTATGTAGTACTAATTCATAAATAGAGATGCACACATCATAATAGAAGGAAGCCTCAAGAATTACAAATCTGGATTCCAGAAACCATCTGATCTATGACTCCAGAATGATCAGCCTGAAGTCTAAGTGAAAAGGGTGCCCATGAACTTAAACCACAATATGTGGACCAAACCAAACAGGAGGTTAGGTGCATAACTGACTGGAGTCTTGATGAAGTCTAGACATCAGAGCCTGTGATTTCTCACTGGTATTTTACAAGACTCTTTCAATATGAATTTCCCCAGAGCAGAGATTGTTCTCATAATTTATAGGTAACTTAAATGGACATAATTGCCTTTTCCTTAAACTCTCTTCTCAGGAAGTATCTTCTAATCTGTTATGGAGATTACAGAAAAGACCTGAGAAGGGTCTGTATGAAGGCACTGCCTGGCTGGGTACTAGAAACACCTCTCTACTTACATGATCCAGATTGAAACAATCAGTCTTTTCTTAGATTAGCTAGTATGAATTTCTGAACTCAAATTTCAAATCTGTTAAGCTAAAGGTTTTATGCAGAAATACTTGCTGAATGCCCCTGATGTATAAGCAACACTGAAAAAACCATGACATGCTTTACAAGAGACCAGCATGATGTGGGGGCCTGGAGAAAGCAGTCCTGACCATCACCAAACACAGCAAGAGGCAGATGGGGAAGCCAGCCCAGTGGTCAGTGTTGTTTTAGGCAGAGAGCACCTGGGAAGATGAAGTATGGAGGTAGGAACATCAGGGTGAGGCTTGGGGACAGACTGAACCCACTCTTATGAACTATAAGCCATCAACTTCCTCCAGGATTCAGGGCAGTCCGCAAATACAACAAAAACAAGATGAGATAAAACAGGCCCAAGATGTCCACTAGAAGAACAGGAAGAATGTGCTGGCTGACCTAACCTAGCTCCTGCAGGGACAGATTCTGGACAGACAGGCTGAGGTAGAAGTATGACAGGTCTTTAGCACCTGATTTCCTTTCTATTCTGGCAGCATCAAGGAATGGCAGGAGGTGTTTGAGAGGAGAAGGACTCATGGGACTTGGGGATGGAAAACGGATGTGCTAGCCACCATCAGTGAACCCTAGAGGTAAAGGGTGGTGCTGGTGAGGAGGGAAGGTTGGGTGGAAGACCAGGTGGAGAAATGATCTGAAGATCTTGCAGGCTGGGGAGAAGCCCAGACCTATGTTGACATTCAGGCTTGGGAAGCAGGAGGAAAAAGGGGAGGAGGAGGGTGTCCTGATGTTCCTGAGCCAAGCTGCCTTGGACAAGGCCAGAGGGAGCTGGGTCCCACTGTTGTCCAGGTGGCCTGACCCAAGGGCACTGGGGTAGCAAAACATGAAGGTTACATGCTGCTACAGCCAAGCTCCCCGCCCCACAACTGCATCCTGACTGGAGGTGACTGGATCCCAGGGCCGGACCTGCCTGGAAACTCAATTAGCACTCACATCCAATAACAAGGCCCTAAGTGGAGTGAGGACCCTATGAAAGATCATAAAAACCAAATCCCCAGGTGTGGGGGGGAGGTTGAGGAAACAGACCAGTTTTTATGAACTCTAGGGTCAACCAGAACAACTTGGCCAACTAGGGTGCCTCCTGGTATACCTGCAGCATTGATGAACATTTAAATTTTGTTCTTGTTGATGGCTGGTGCCCTGAAAGCTACAAAAATACCCTTGGTATACTCAGTATATACAGCTGGGCAGACTCATGCTGAAAGGTCTCTGTCAGTTCTCAGAAAGTGAGGAAGGACAGAAACTCCATGACTCCTTTGCCCATCGCATGGACAGCCTTCTTGTGCTTGCCCTGCTCCCTGGAACCTAGCAGCCAACACTTTGTTTGTTCTGTTTCAGTTTAACACAGCAAATGAAATCATGGAGTCCATTCCTACTCTGCATGGTTCCATATCCCTTTTCTGACTTGACTTAAACTTTATGGCTTGTGTAGGAGGCCAATGACCCAGTGACACCTACCTTGCTGAATGATCTCTCTTCTAAGAATTGCTGGCTCCAAACAAAAGGCAGGAGAACTACAGTTTAATAAATTCAGAAAAGGGTAAAGGATACACTTGTTGATATACTATCTCTCAGCTTTTATGCTCACAAAATCCTAAGGATGGAGAGGGGAACTTCCACGGAAGTGCAGGCAGCAACTCAGGAATCTGTTTTCCATACTTACTCATGCTTCAAAACTCCCGAGGGATTTTGCAGGACTAGGCTAGTGCCCCTTAAGCTCAGATGGAAACTGCTTTGCCATGTGCTCACTTCCCCATATCCTCTCCTGAAAGATCAGGTGGGGAGTCAGTGGGTAGTTATCCCTGACCAAAGGCCAGGTGAGTGTCAGTGGGCAAAAGAAGACAGGCCCAGAGCCTTGAACATCTAGCCTTTGTCACACAAGGAGTCAGGCAGGAAGCCACCCTGCTGGATTCAGTCCTGGGCCACTTAGAGTGGTTCTTGGTTAGAGGACCATAACCCAGCTGTAACAGACAGAACAATGGAACCACATAATCCTTGTCTCAGGGAAAAGCTATTAGAAAATATACATGCTGTTACTGGGAATGCCTATTTCTGTCCACTCACAGGAAGTTTTTTCTCTGATTTCAGTGCAGCCACTGATGCTCCCAGACCAAATGCCAGCAGAGGGAGGGGGTTATCACAGGTCCTACACCCCATCTCCCAATCACCGAGACAGAGCACAGTTTGAGCTCACAAAAAGAAGGGTTATAAGAAAGGAACAGCCTCAACTTATAGCAGATCCTCTTTTCTGAGGACAAAGCAAGCATGTCTGGACTCACAAAAGAGACTGAAAATCCACATTCCAAAAGAAATGAGAATCTCACCAAATGAATGTAAACTATGGACTTAATAAAAATCTAATATCAGGCTGGGTGCTGGTGGCTCATGCCTGTAATCCTAGCTACTCAGGAGGCTGAGATTTGATGACTGCAGTTCAAAGCCAGCTTAGACAGAAAAGTCCTGGCCAGAGTCTTATCTTCAATCAACTACTCAAAAATCCTGGAAGTGCTACTGTGGCTCAAATTGGTAGCGCTAGAAGTGAGCAAAAGAGCTCACAGACAGTGTCAGGCCCCAAGTTCAAGACCCACAACTGATACCTACTGTTGACACACTGACACACACACACACACACACACACACATACACACACACACACACACACACACAAACAGAGTATGAGTATCTGTGTTAATCTCTAAAGTTAACCACAGCACTTCATCTGGGTACCTTGCTTTGAGTGCTCAAGAGTAAAACAGCGGATGGGTATAGTGGCTCACGCCTATAATCCTAGCTATTCAGGGTGCTTAGACCTACAAACCAGCAGGTAGAAAAAGTCTATGGAGATTCTACCCCCAACTAAACCAGCAAACATGCTGAACTAGAGGGTGACAGCCATGAGCAAATGAGCTAACAAGAGCATGAGGTCCTGAGTTTCAGCTTCAATACCAGCATGGGGAGTGGGGAAGGGGAGGAGAGAACGTAACGTAGTCCAATAGAAATCCATGTGGTTCTGGAAATGTTCTTTAGTTTCTGCTGTCCAAGAACATGCTGCCAAGCCCTTGAAAATGGGGCTACTGTGACCATGGAACTAAAGCAAGTATTTTACTTTATTTTAAAACAGTTATAAGTGACAAGTGGCTACTACACCGGATGTCACAAGAATAATGGGCGTTAGTATTTGTAACATGCCAGACTAGTCAGAAGAAAATATCACATGTGTGTTCAAAGGCAAAATTCACAGACAGCAAGTAGATTGGAGGCTGCCATTAGCCACAGGGAGGGGACATAGAAGTAACGGCTAATGGTGTGGGACTTCTGTTTAGAGGGATAACTATGTGGTAGTAAGGCTCACACAGTCTCTTAAAGTACTGGTCTCTAAGACGTGGGAATGTAATATGAAGAAAGCTGAGACTTCTGCAAATGACGCTGAATATGCAGCTAAGTCGTTCATGGGCACAGAGGCTGGCGTCCAATGAAAAGAAGTGGGACAGACCATCCTAGGGTGGCAAGCACTGCTCCCTCCTCTGGAGAAAGGAACAGGTGATGGGAGTGAAGACTAGTGCCCCAGGTCAGTGCCTAGGCCCTAAGGTCAAGCCCCAAGACAGAAGAAGGAGGAGGAGGAGGAGAAGGAAGAGGAAGAAGAGGAGTTAGAGGGAAAGAGGGGGAGAGGGAGGAGGAGGAGGAGGAGGAGGAAGAGGAGGAGGAGGAGGGAGAAGGGGGAGGGGAGGAGGAGAACAAACCCTATGGGATTAGGAACATTCCACACATATTCCCCAACCTGGGGCACTAGTCTTCACTCCCATCACCTGTTCCTTTCTCCAGAGGAGGGAGCAATGCTTGCCACCCCAGGATGGTCTGTACCACTTCTTTTCATTGGACGCCAGCCTCTGTGCCCATGAACGACTTAGCTGCATATTCAGCGTCATTTGCAGAAGTCTCAGCTTTCTTCATATTACATTCCCACGTCTTAGAGACCAGTACTTTAAAAGACTGTGTGAGCCTTACTACCACATAGTTATCCCTCTAAACAGAAGTCCCACACCATTAGCCCTTACTTCTTATGTCCCCTCCCTGTGGCTAATGGCAGCCTCCAATCTACTTGCTGTCTGTGAATTTGCCTTCTCTAGATATTTCCTATAACCCTTGTTTGCCTTTATGTGCTTAACAAAACATTCAGGTTTCCTCCAGGCAATTGCATATGTTAGCATCTCATCTCTATTTATTACCCCATAAAAATCCACTGGATACAGCACACTTTGTTTATCCTCTCCACTGCCACAGACACCTGGGCTGTTTCTACTCTCTGGCTACAAAGTAGAATGCTGCAATGAACTTGGGTACAAGTTAGTGTGAACAAGTGTTTTCATCTCTGCTGAGTATATACCCATGTGGGGTCACAAGGTGATTGTGCTTAACCTCAGGAGCCAGATCATACAGTGGCCCCAGTCAAAGCCCACACAAGGCAACTTTATAGTAATGGCTGCCTTCCAGTCATTCTGTGAGAGACCACTGTAAATTCAGAGCAGGGGTCAGGGTTTGTTGATTTGCAGTAAACAGCAAAAGAAGCTGCGAGTCACTTGGTGCCAGCAGCAGGCTCAGCCAACAGGCCAGCACCTGGCACGGCAGGCAAGGCTGGCACACCATGCACTGGGCTGCCAGATGAAGAGGCACTCTGTGTGGACGCAGCTGCAACAGGACACAAACTGGCCCATGTTCTCACTGTCCCCTTACAGGGCAAAGCTGTCTGTATCACGGCTCAGGAATTCAGGGACAGTTATTTACTGTGGCCCTAAACTGCTCTGAAAGTAGCTGCTGAGAGACCAGCAGAAGAAAGCTGGAGATGAGGGCAGATAGAAATCAGAGGAAGGCAACACAGACCAGTATTCCGGCTCTGCCAGCCTGTGACTTCCAATATATTCCAGAGTGAGGAATAAAATTGCACATATGGCCTGAGGCCCAGGGAAGAGGCCAAGTCCATCATCAGTGCAACGGGTGATTCAGTCCTGGGCATGTGTCCCCTCCAAGCTGGCAGTTGCCTGGGCTTCATGTTTGGGCACAGGACTAAATTCCTAGGCAGAAGAACAAATTCTCAAGCTAGACAAGCAGGCTTTGAGACCACATGGTGTTGGGTTATCAGGTAAGGTAGACTTCTGTAGAGAGGCTATTAAGTTCTGGATTTGAGGTGCAGCTCTATGTGGGGCACCCTTCAGAAGTAGGTTTCTTTTATGAACCTGTGCTGGGAAACACAGCTTCTCAGTGCCATTTCTGACCTTTCCCTGCACTACCGTTCTTCCGCAATGTCCCACTTGTCCTTTACCTGCTGCTACTTGGGGGGACAAACTTTGTTGGCAAGCCTGGCATAATTTTGCTTTGTAAGGAAATCATATCCTAAAGGCAAAGTGCTACCTACTTAATAAAGCAACCTCAAGCACATTGCACTTGGGAGTTTGTGATCATAAGTGTGTCACACAAGGCATGGCAGTCCCCCTGGACCCAGGTGAGAGGCTCTGGCCTCCACCTTCACTTTTCCTCCACTCCCATGAATAGTTTAACAGTTCACTGCAGTTTAATTCCCACAGGTAATTATCCTATTTCATGAGTATTCTTTCTTTCAGTCACCATTCAACAAATACCTGGTGATGATCATCGTGATTAGTTTTCTGGTGTTTGCAATATACTCAGCCTTTAAAATCACAGATAACTGAGCCTAGATCCTGATGGGGTGAAATAAAAGTCAAAGGCATCCAAGAAGGCAGCTTTGATCTTCATAAACATTCTCTCATTTAATCCTTAAAGCAACTCTATGAGGTCATCATTGTCATCTTCACTTCACAGAACAGAGACCAAGGAAGACCAGCAGACTTAGGAGCTGTAGGTCATGAGCCGTCCAAACAACAGAACCAGAGCAGGCACTGGTGGCTCAAATCTATAATCCTAGCCACTCAGAGGGCTATGATTTGGAGGATCAAAGTTCAAAGCTAGCCCAAGCAGAAAAGTCCACAGGATTCATCTTCTATTAGCTAGAAAAAAAAACTGGGCCGGAGGCATGGACCAGATGGTAGGGGGCCAGTCACAAGCCAAGAAAGCTTAAAGCCCTGACTTCAAGGACCAGTACTATGAAAAGAAAAATCAGAATCTAAATGTATTACCTTATAACTCTAAAGCCTGTTATTAATAACATAAATAATATTTTATAAATCGTAACCTTTATTCCTGCATGACATGATCACACCTGTAGAGCAAACAATGAAATAGGAATTAGAAAATATGGTTTAAGCATGGGCTTTGTTGACTTTGAACAAGCCACTTAGTATTTCTGAATGTAAGTTTCCTTGCCTGTAAAGGACATGTGCTTTCCAAAGTGCACTTAGTGCCATATCCATTAAAAGAAAAGAAATTGAACTGAGATCAAACTGCTGCAAAAATGCTGGGTTAAATAAAATTACGCTATTTCTTTACTGTAGAACTTCTGACAGCCTTGAACATAGGAGTGTACACTGTGAATCTCCCAGAGAGCCATAGAATATACTGTTATCCAAATCTATCCACTTATCAAAGGAAAGTTTTTTATCCACACAAAGTGTCTTAGAATAGGAGACTGGAAAATGACTGAATAAATATTCTACAAGGAAGTTTCTAGTTCCAACACTGAGTGATTTTTAACTTACCTGACTAGACAGCAACTTTTTGAGGGTAGAATGCATTTTTTAGGAAATCAAGAAAATAGTGGCCAGTTCACAACATCCAGAGATGTCAAGATGGCATTCAAGATGACTCCATTGTGGCAGCTGTTCCTGCAAAGACTGTATACCTCTACAGGTATTTTTCACCCTTTCAGAGGAAATGAGTATTATCCAAATACAACTGGGTTAGCTTTTTCTTCCAAAGCAAATTTCCTACTCACTAAAGAGACATTAAACTGTCTCGATTGCTTTGGGGGACGAATCAATAACATCTGTCTACACCCCATCAGATCCACATCTAGGGTAGGCCAAGTCTTCAGGACAGGCCATGGCTTTCTGGAGGTCAGTCCAGGAGGGCTGCCAATACCTTTGCTCCCCTTGAGGTATCACCTCTCCCTGGTAGGAAGGAAGAAGCCCTCATCACAGAGATCCTGAGAGGTTTGGGGGAGTGGGCAAGGCCCAGTTGGCTTTGAGAGATGGCTGGATCCAGATTAACAGAAAGTGGTGGGGGGAAGGAAAAAGTAGGTGATGGAGACAAAGAAAGAATATGTCAGAGGGACGCAGAGTCCAGTTTTCAGAATAATGTCCAAGTCCTCTGAATTCGTTTCCTATAAAACTCCCTTCTCTTTAAAATAAGCTCATGATCTTCCTTGGACATTTTTTTGTAACTTGGAATTGCGAGATCACTCCTGAAAAGTGTGTTAGTCAGCTTGGCAGTGATGCCGTGGAAGGAAGCCAGTGTTCTCAGATGGACCCCCTTGTAGTCTCCAGCCCCAATACCCAGATGCCCATGGCACAGGATAAAGGACTCTCTACTGCAGCTGTAGCAAAAACTCCCTCCACAGCACCCTGCAAATCTGCCATTGTAAAGAAACAGATTAGTAACGGTGCCCATAGACTCAGCAGACGGCACCTCCAGACTCCAGCTAACCCGACTGCTAAAAATTCCAGAGTCGGGCTCTAATGTGGACAATACACAAGGGAAGTGCTTAGGGCTTGGGATTCTGGAGATTTGACATCTGGGAAATGAGTTATAAAGGTCATCAAGAAGAGTACAAATTTCTGAGAGAAAAGCTGGGAGGAGAAAAAACACTGGCTGTATGCCTATTTTAAAAGCCAAGATATGTAAAGAACTTTTACAACTAAAAGAGAAAAAGAAATAGCTGAGATATATTTCTCTAAAAAATATGCCTAGTAACAATATGAAATTAACCAAAGGGCCAAAAAAAAAAGACAGAAGAGAAATAACATAGTACATATGTTACTGTATCTGACTTTGTTACCTGGTATATTGTATATACATTTATTTGTTTATTTGATATAGGAAAAGGAAGGGGGAAAACAAGATAATTGGGAGAGGTTGGGGGGAGGGAAATGGGGACAAAAATATGAGAAGGGGTATCAATGTGTGAGAAGTAATGCACCTACTACCTGGCGAATGTAACTGTAACCCCTCTATACATTACCCCGACAATAAAAAATAAATACATAAATGACCTGATTAAAAAATAAAAAGATGCACAAAGCTGGATGTGGTGGAGCATGCCTGTAAGCCTCGCCACTCAGGTGGCTGAGATTTGGTTCAAAGCCAGCCTGGGCACTAAAGTCCATGAAACTCTTATTTCTAACCACCAGAAAACTGAAAGTGGCATTGTGGCTCAAGGAGTAGGACAGTAACCGTGATCTGAAGAGAACAGGGACAGCACCCAGGCCCACAGTTCAAGTCCCACAACTGACCAAAAAAATCCAAATGCACAAATGGCCAATAGACACATGTTCATGTTTATAAACATGTTCATCACCCTCAGTCATTAGGGAAATTTAAGTCAAATACAATGAGATGCTAAGAAATTTGAAAACATATGGTCACACAAAACCTTGTAAACAAACATTCACAGCAGCATTATGTACAACAGTTAAAATGGAGAAACAAGTGTCCATCAAACAATTATGGACAAGTAAATTGTGAATGGCCATACAACAAAAAAAATACTTGATAATAAAAAGTAATAAAGTATTGATATGTGGTGCAATACAGATCAAACTTTATTTTTTTTATTTTTTTGGCAATCCGGGGCCTGATATCAAATCCTGAGCACTGTCCATGGACTTTCTCAAAGCTTTCTCTACCACTTGAGCCTCACCACCACTTCTGGCTTTTTTCTATGTATGTGGTACTGAGGAATCGAACCCGGGTCTTCGTGCATGCTAGGCAAGCACTCTACCACTAGGCCAAACACCCAACCCACAGATCAAACTTTAAAACACTGTGCTTGCTAAGAAGCAAAAGAAGCCAGACATAAAAGACTACATGCTATAGGAAGATTCCATTCATCTGGACTGTCCAGGACAGCAAGTCCACAGAGACTGGAAGTAGATTAGGAACTAGGGGAGAAGTAAATGAGGATGAGACCCCTCTTGGGGAGGATAAAAATGTTCTGGAATTAGACAGTGGTGACTGATGTATAACTTTGAGAATAGGACAAAAGCCAAGGATCGGATGCTTCCAAAGGGCAAATCTAATGAATATGAATTAGAGCTCAACAAAGCTACTTAAAAAAATAGGCACAAAGAAAGCTGCAGGTGCAGTAGTTCTTCTTTGCCTACTGTTTCTTTCCAGTTCCAGTCATCTACATAATACTGAGATCTGAAAATATTATACCGAAAATTCTAGAAATAAACGAGATTTGAGAGACATAAACTGCATGCCATTTTGAATTGCAGAATGAAATCTCATCCTGCTCCAACCCTTTGCCCAGTGTACCCACAGTGTTCATCAGTCACACCGTTACCTCAGTCAAGGGATGCATCAAGGTGTTTGTGTTTAAGTCATAGCCCTTATGTCATGGCCTAATGCTATGTCACAGGGCTTGCACCATCACCTCACTTCATCTCATCTCATCTCAGATACGACATATCATCTCACTGACCACAGAAAGAAGGATGGATTTGGGACAATGGAGATTCACGTAACTTTCAACACAGAACTTAAATTAAATTAGATTAAAATTGTTCTATTTTATCCCCTAGTCTTATTAACCTATTACTATGCCTCATTTACAACTTAAACAGTATCATGAGTATGTAATAGGAATAAACATAGTTATTTATAGGGCTTAGTGCAGTCTTTGGTTTCATGCAGCCACTGGGAATCTTGGGACTACTGCAGATGCCTGATACGTATGATTCCCATGAACCTGAAATTCATATCACTGCCCCATTTTACAGGTGAGGAAACCTGAGAACCGGTGAGGAACAGCAGTCAAGGGTCAAGCTGAAACCACAAGTCAGACAGAGGACAGAGAAAGCAGATTTAAACTGTGTTTGCTGACATGGAAGAATACATTCCACTCATCTCACCATGCTGCTTCTTTCCAGATGATAAGCTAACCAGAATGGTTACACACACACACACACACACACACACACACACACACAGCTTGTTCCATGGATAAAGGATTGCTGACCGACATAAAATATTAGAATGGAGGTCACGTTGAAGGGCATCTCACCAAATCTCTTCATTTTGTAGATGACTAAATCGAACTTTCAAGGTATTGAACAAACTGGCCCAACCAAAGCAGCACACTGTGGGTACCCTCACCTGTGGTTTCCCAGAAGACATACTGGTATGCTTTGTTGGCAATCAAAAGGTAGAATGGAGTTCAGTCTTTGGGGTATGAGGATCAGGAGACATTCACCCATTTTCACACATGCCAGTTTGTCTTTAGGTATCAGCTACCCGATCACTCAGGCTGAGAGCTCATCACAGTATTCTGCCATACCCTGAAATTCCTCTCCCAAACCCAGGAGTGCTCTGGAAAGTTCCCATCAGGGTGCGACTGTTCCAAGGATCCTTCAAAGCCTTTGAGCCTTTGGGAACAGAAGTTCTGGGTTTAGCACTCAAGTATGAGGATAAAAGCTTAGGAGACCAAGGAAGACACACCCCACTCTCAGTCTACCATGACTCCAAGTTGAAGCACTGGAGAAGCTATGAGAAGGAAATCAGCATTCTCCAAGCCAAGGGAAGGGGAAGGGCAGAGAGGTCTTTTCATTGCCTGCCTCGTGTCTCCAAGGGAATTTCCTGTCTCAAACTTGAAATGTCCCAAACAAGCTCAATTCCCCATGTTCTCTGTCCCTCAAATCTTTTCCTCCTTTTATTTTCCACTTTTCCCAGGTACTTCCCTATACTCCCTACAGCTGAGTATCCATGTGCCTTTCACAGCCCAAAGACTGCTGGCTCTGACTACTGACTCCTTGATGGTAAGGACCCACTTATTCCTGTCCATGATCATAAGCAGAATCCTGTAGACTCAATAAATGTTCACTCAGTCCTGTCCACTCCCAGGTAGTTCCTCTCTGCAAGTAACACAGAAAAAGAGATGGATGACCTCACAAGAATAAGTGACAGAGGTTATTAAAGCAAAGCTGGAGCCAAGGAGTGTGACACAGATGGGGCGAGGGCAGCTTTCTGTGTGCCTCCTTCTGGGACAGAAAGGCATACTGAGACACTGAGCTGTCCACTGCACCTGCAAATTATTCATCATTTCTGTATGGTCCCTCTGAACTCTCCATCTGCTCATAGCTACTCTCAATAACTACATTCAAGTGAGAAAAACTCTGTGGCCTGTGATTTATCCTAGCCACGTCAGGCTGGACACCCAATGTCCTCTGACCACATCTAGTGCATTCCCCTTTGGAGCAATCTTGGGCTCCGTGGCACCCTGTCCAAAGCAAGCCCATTCTTCAAAGAAAAGACAATGATTAGCTGATCACCTGGCTCTGAAGAGTTTTCTCTTCAGGTCTCTCCAATGTGCTCACTGTGTATTTCCTGGAATCATTTCATGTCTCTTATTGCTTTGTTTAATAATGAGTTGGTAAGTTCTTGGAGAAAAGAGCGTGTGCTTAAGTGGACATATATATATATGTATATGTATATATATATATGTATAATTTATGGTGGGCACTGTGTTTGGCGCATTGTCAGCTACTTTGCTATGTACTGATGATGTTCCTCATGCTGAGCACGCTGTCAGTCACCCGGCACAAGCTACCAAACCTGAAGATGACAACACATTTGCCTCAAACTCCTTTATCGCCTTCATCTCTTCTTGAACTCAAACACTGCCTCCCCAGACCCAGGGACTATCACTGAGCACCCTTTCGCCGAGTCCCTTCCATGTCATCCCTGTACATCTTTGCTTAGCGGAGGGAGGCAGGGCCCAGGGAGAAAGGCCACTTTCTGACATATAGTATCTCTACAGGGCACTCTTGCTTGTCTCAGAACGCAGAGAAATCATGAGACTTGAAGAGCTTTTTGCTTCTCTCTGAAATCAGAATGATAACTAAGTAGAGTTGGAAAAAGAAGCAATTTTTAAATTATACCAGGCAGCGAGCCAAAGCCAGTGGTGATACAATGACAACACTTATTTGTCCAGGACCGGCCAGAACAGTCACAAGGACTCATTCTTTTTCAGTGTGAAACTGCATCTAATGATGCCCAGTTGGACTTCCATTTTAGATTCTGAAATATCCCACAAACACTCTTTCTAAAACAGCGCCGTCTGCTCAGGGGGTGGGGGAGGGGGCAGTTATAAGAAATGTGACTCTGTAGCTATGTGGCTGAGCTCTGGGTGCTTTTGTCAGACAACTGCAACTACATAGAACAAACGTGTCAAAGATGCCAAGGGACCCCTTTCTATCTCAAGAAAAGTCATCCCTGCCTAATGTGTCCCGGGATGAGAGGTGTCTCAGGATGGCCAGAAGCCATACATGAAAAAGAAACTTCTCAGTCTACCTACACCCATAGACCTAGCTTCCTCACTTTTTCAGTTGGTTCATTTATTCCATCTTTACGGAGTATTACACCAGTCTAAGATAATTTGGGATTGGTGAAGAAACAAAAAAGCTTTGGATTAATCATCAAGATGAAGGTGGGGGGGGGGCTGGTTCCTGCTGGCACTGTTTCTGGTGTTCTACCTGTTTCTGGTGGTCACTGGCAATCTTTGGCATTCTTTGGTGGGTAAACCTAGTTCTTTCCTCTCTGCCTTCACATTCATGTGACATTCTCCCCGTGGGCGTGTCTGTGTCTACATTTCCCCTTTTTATAAGGACACAAGTCATGTCGGATTAGGGGCCCACCCTACTTTATCGTGACCTCATCTTCACTTAATTGCATCTGCAACAACCCTACTTCCAAATAAGGTCACAGTGTGAAGTCTAAGGAGTCAGGACTTCAGCATGTGAACTGGGGGAGGGGGACACAAAGCCTCAAAGAAAAACCACTCCTCCTGGCACACCATCTGCCTTCCATTATTCTATTAATATGAAAAGATCTGTAAGAAATTACTGGCTACTCAGCTTTGTGGGAGCAGGTGGTGACCCCAGGCAGAAGCTTATGCCACACAAGGCTGTTTCCATTATACACGGAGCCAACTCACGTATTACACTGGATTTAACAAGGTTCAAAAACCAAAACCTGGACTTGGGCAAGAGAGGAAAACTGTCACATTCACAAGGACAGGGCTGGTAAGTCTCTCTATTCACCTAATGGAGCTGTCATGGCAGAGGGATGTTCCCCAGGCTGGGGGTGGGGGTGAGGGCAGGGGCAGGCAAGGAAGGAAAGTCTTCCTGACCCACTTGGTGCTGGATCACTGTCATCATGCAAATCATTGCCTGAGCGCATCCAAGAGGATCATAAAGAACAAAGTCACGACTAGCACAAAGGCCCAAAGGTGCTCTGGCTCACAGCCCGCATGTCTGGTATAAGGGACAAGAGGTTTGGCTGTGAACTTGGGCAACAAGGAGCAAAGAGAGCTTCAGGTGCTAGAATCTGGATCTTAGCTTTGAAACTGACTAGATGAGAAAGTAGACAAGCGAATGTTCCTCCACTGACATTGGTTTATTCATTTATAACATGGGAGGTACCACCGAGTTCAGAAAACTCTCTGATGTCCATCACTACAATAACAAGCAGTGCTGAGCATGGAAGGTATGCTCATGACAGCTCTAATGAGTCTGACATAAGGCACTAGCATTAGTACCATTTGACTGGAGGGCGAAATACTCACTGGCTTAGGGGCCAGAGCTAACCAGGTATCTGTGTGTAGCCAGACTTCCAGCCACTTCCTGATGTCAGCCTCAAAGGAGGTCAACAAGTGCTCCGTGATCAGTGGCAGGGCACAACAGGAACTCTGTAAATGCTCCTTCCCAATTCTCTCTCCTTTGAATTGGCTGTGTTGGTACTGTTACAGTGCTGACCACTCCTTAAACCTCCACCAGGGCAGAGGAGCACCAAAATCACTGAGAATGAGTAACGATTCTGTCAGAACATAAGCACTGTCTCATCTGACATTTCCTGAAAGCTGGCAGCTAGAGGCTCCTCACCACCCAGTCCCTTCTCCCCAACCAACCCGCCGCTGCCTGTGTGCTAAATGGTCTGGCTTTGGAAGTACTTGGCCTGTATAAGATGACACTGTGGCATCTTGGTTAGGGCCCCACAGTGTTGTCAGTTAAGTTTCATCCCTAGGAGTGGTTAAAGATAGATATTAGCACAGTTTTCCACCCAATTATCCTATTTACAAAAATAGACTCTCCTCTGTGAGTGTTTCAAATAGAGGCTTTAATTTCTACAGATGTCAACCATACCAGGTCAATTCCTAAAGCCTCAACTAGTGAACTAGCATACAGTATGGTGGGCCTCAAACCATCTCCTCATATACTCTCGCACGTTTAGCATTTTAGACATACATTCCCATTCATACACACATGTGCCACACAAACATGCAATATGTGGTTACACTCTTATCCATATAATACACATGTAACATATATATGCCATGAGATATACCCTCCTGTCCATATACACATACACACACATATAGCACAAGTGGATATATGCTCCCATTTATAAACATCTATGTTCCAGTTAAAGGACAGACATGATGGTCAACAAATTTGTATCAACTTTCTCCAGTAGAAAGCAAAAAACTTAGACCTGCTACTTTGGCCTTCTGTTACCTTTGCTGAATTATGTTTCTATCTAATGCTCTGAGCTTCCAATAAGAATACTATGAGAAAGGTATGAGTTTCCAGTTTTTCTCCTGCTGTGAGGATATTGAGCATTCTGCTTATTGTACCACTCAGATTAAAGACCATGTGCAAAATTCAGTTGAAAAGAGCTAAAAGAATCCCTGCTTATTCCTGAGCACCTCAACTGCCTTCCCTCTCTGGCAGTAAGAATTGCTGTGGTGATCACACTTCCTTTCTGTCTTTGATGCTATGAAGCTCAGGAACAATTTGAGGTTCAGCTAAGTAGCAATGGAAGTGAGGGCTTTATAATTTGCATAGCTATGATTTTTTTTTCCTTCCTGATAGGGAACTTCCAGATTCACTGAATTTATCCGGACCCTGTTCCTAAATTCTTTTTGTATCATATTCATTATTACAGCATATAAACTGAAGTGTAAACAAAGGTACAAATAATGAATTGAATAGAATTAAATTAAAATAATTACCAGAATAAACAGCCAAATTTAGGGAATGCCACATTTAAACATTATACAATCTGAGTAAAACATTTTAAACAGCAAACACTCTAAGTTATTTTCTACTAGTCATTCTCTCTTTCTACTCTAGCAGAAGCTAGACATAGCCCCACAGTCCCCCTTTCCATCCCTGCCATCTTTCCCTTGGTCAATCCCGGTTCCAAAGATGGCTAAAAGCCATTTGAGTGTTTGAAATGTCATTCTCCAGCCACACAAAATTATCTACAGATCGTTGCAGGTTATCGGCCTGTCTGTCCTGTCATATACCAAATAATTTCAAAGAGCCATGTAAGCGTGGGACATTCCCAGTCCCTGGAGGCAAACTTACCACGTTCTATGCCTGGGAGCAAATAATCCAGGCGGAGTATGTTACATAGGTCTAGCCTCTAAGAAGGGTTAAGAGAATATCTGGGCCTTCGGGGAAGGTTTACTTATTTGATGCTCCCTTTCTGTGGATGAATGGGTAGATGAGTAGATGGATAGCTGGATGGATGGATGATGAACATGAGTATTGCTAGGCCAACCATGCATACTTATTTGCAACATCACCAGCCTCCACAAACCATATACTTTGAGAAACAGGAATGAGAAGTGATAAGGGGCAGGAGAAGGTGGATGTCTGCAACACTTCTCCGAAGCTGCCAAAGATACGGCATAGTTTTCTAGACTCCTCAGAATCATGGTATGGGCTAAGAACCCCAAGAGCACTAAACACCTCTTGTTCTTATCAGAAGAATGCAGCAGGGAAGAAGAGAGAACACGAGGAAGGAAAGGACAGAGAAGGCAGGCTGTCTAGAAAAACTTACGGCTCCATTTCAAAGTAACTTCATATAGGCTCTGGATTAGGAAAAACTCTTCCCATATTTAATTCCAACTGTTCTTAAGGCACTAACAACCTTCCTTTTTCTACTTATTTTTTTTCTTAAAGAGACACCAGAAACACATGCGCAGCTACCTGCACAAATATACCTTCTTCTGGCAGAACAGAAACCTTGAACATGCACGCAAGCAGTTCAAAATGCCTGTTTCATCTCTCCACTGCCCCAGACACCAGACACCTGCCCTTCTGCTGTCCTGAGAACACTTACCCAGATGACTGGAAATATCTGGGACGCAGTGCAGCACAGCCCTTCTCCATGCTCCACATGATTTTGCTCGTGGTAAAATAAAATTCTAGTCACCTCCCAAGCAAACTCCACACCTCACCCCAAGCTGCGCTAGGTCCACTTTGTGCCTGCTCATTACCTCTAGTTGTCTGTTCACCAACCTCTCTGCACCAAGTCATGCCCACAACCCTTTTGAACTTCAGAAAACCCCCAATCTTCCTGAGGGGACCTAAACAGCTGTGGGGGGCCTCTGTGCTCCTATCTGTAGGCTTCTTCTCCTGAGGGCAGGACTCTCTGAAGTCAACCCCCATAAAACACATCTGCTTGTCACTGTCCCATCTTTCATCAGAGTTGGCAATGTTTTCTCAAAGCAGAGGACCAGCTGCTCTGAAGCATGGGGCTCTCTTTCCCTTGCTGACCTTCCCAGGTTTAGAATTCCACAACTTTGGACTCTCATGGGAATCTAACGCCCCTTCTGTGGGCTAGGATTTTGCACTAGACTTGTCACGCGGAGGAGCAAGACAGCAGCAAGCACAAGTCATGCCCACTGCCAAGAAATCAGCGCCAAGGGTTGGGCCTCCATAGGCCTGTCTCTCTAGGTTAGGGACAGTGTGGGTATCCCCTGTCCACGGCTCTTCTGTGCCCCTATAAAATGGATCTTTGTGTGTGGATGAATATGGTACTAAGGGGTCAATCCCAGGGCAAGTACTCTACCATGAAACCACCTTCCCAGCCCTTTTAAAATGGATTTGGGAGGGCACCTTGTGTCTGCCATTCTGTTCTAATATAGGGCTTTGCACACAGTGGGCCTCAACACTGCTCTGAGACTGACTTCTAAAGTGAGGCGATGGGAAGCCAGCTGCCTCTGTGGAGCAGAGGGCACACAAGTGGCAGAACACCCTGGGGGAAGCCTCTGCTCTAAGCTTAGTGGCAGGTCATAAAAACCAGGTTCTAAAAAGGAGCTCAATAGAGGGGGCCAGCCCAGCAGTGGAACCAGAAATCAGGGAGGACAGGCAGCCACAGGAGATATTCTATATGTCTCACTGCTCACTAGAACCAGCACCAACTCTAATGATGAACAGCATCATGGCACATATCTGCCACCAGAAGTGGGGGAAACGGTGATCCAGAGATACTGAATGCTGGCAACGATAGGGAAAATTTTGACTTGGGACTATGCAGAGAGTATCTTTCAGCTCAGTGTGCATTTTTTCAGCAAGAGACATCTTAGTAGCTCACATGCTTAGAAAAATAACCTAGGTCAAGTGCAATAGTGAGAATGTGTAAGTAAAGTTTCTGTAAGCCTAAGAACTCTAACATGAGAAGATGATTGCTTTGAGGGGTGGAGCATCAGATACTTGTGTGAGCATGTGCTCCCCTCACCAGCAGGCACTCAGTCCCCCGACCCAAGTCCAGCACAGGGCATGCAGTTAAAAGGTGAACCTGTCCCTTTAATTATGCCAATTGTACGATGGGGAAGACGCCAATGGAGAAGGTATTTAAAGCAGATTGCCCCATTTAGGGAGATAGAATTCTTGGAAATGAAGATTGGCACTTTTCCTAGACTAAAGGTTGCACTGAATAACCAGAAAACAGGAAGGTATTAGCTCTGCCTGTTGGGCTTCTACCTGACTTCAAAGGCAGGTGCCTGTGGGAGGCAGCCATGGACACAGGGACCAGTGGCAAGCACAAGCCCCAGGCTGCTTTCTGCTCCAATTAAGGAAAGACCTGCTTAACTCAGTCTACTTTGGCCAAAGGGGTAAAAGCAGCTCAACAGCCAGGTCTGAATGCAAGGGAAGAAGACATTCTATCTATCAGGCCCTTGTCTCTTAATTTCAGAACCATTTTAAGAATGCTACTCCTGTGGTGTGGTATGTTCCATAAATGTCCTCTAGCTGTGGATAATGCTGCAACTGTGTTAGTGGAGAATCTGTTACCAGAACCATTTTGTGAAGAGAGTGAGAAAAAGAGCTAGAACCACATACTGCAGACACACTGGCAGACCAGGTCTGAAATGAAGAGGAAGAGATCTGTGTATAGAGCAAGAAGGCTGGTTCCATCAAAAGCCAGGTGAGACTATAAATGTGCATGTACATGTACATATGCATGTGTGTCCATGTGATAGAAACAGAGAGAAAGGAAGAAGGGGGAAGGAAAGAGAGAGACAGAGATGCAGAGAGAGGAAGATGGAAAATAAAGTATGTTACTAAAATCTCCAACTATTACTTTTACAAAAGTCACTTAAAAGGGTTGGAATGTAGCTCAAAGGACAGCAATGTGTACATGTAAGGATTGAGGCTTCATCCTCAGCACCACAATTAACCAATCAGTCCATCAGTCACTAGAAACATTATGCCTGGGAACCAGGGGCTCATATCTATAATCCTAGTAACTTGGAAAGAGGGTCACGGCTTGAGGCCAATCTGAGCAGAGAAGTTCACAAGTCTCCTCAACCCCAAGCTGAGTGTGGTGGTACACACCTATCATGCCAAACTGTGTGGAAGTCTGAGACTGGGAGGGATCTTGGTATTAAGCCAGCTTAGGCAAAAAAGTCTATGAAACTCGACCTCACCAGATGAAGCTGGATGCAGTGGCAGTGCCTGTCACCTCACCGATGATGAGAAGCTTAAAACAGATAGATCACAGACAGCACCGCGGTTGGACAGAAAATGAGAACCTATCTGAAAAATAACTGGTTAAAAGCAGGGCTGTAGGTGTGGCTTTGCAGTAGAGTACCTGCCTAGCAAGGGTGAGGCCTGAATTCAAACCTCAGGATGGCCAAAATGAAAAAACATCCTAAAAATTACATGCCTGTGATTCTAGCAGTCAGGAAGCTGAGATGGGAGAGGATCTCAACCTTGAGGCCGGTCAAGCTATACAGCAAGAGCCTCTCAAACAAAATTTTTTTTTTCTAAACATGAAATTCTAAATAGTAATTGGCTTGTGAAACCAGTGAGACAAAATGCCAAAGGCCTGGGGAACCTCTCCTCTGCCATACACAGGCTCTGGGAGAAGTGAAAAGGAAAGCAACAGCAAAGGGGGAGCAGGAGAGACAAGAAGATGGACTCCCTAAAAAAGAAGGGTGCCTGATAGTAGCACTGGCTGAAGAAGAAACACAGAGGGGACTGGGACTCAAGATGACTATGTAGCATCTCCACAATTCCTGGATTGAGGTAGGGATAATGGTCACGATGATACAACCAAAGCAGAGATCTCCATCACATCTGCACAGACAAGCTACTCTAGAGAATGTCTCTGATCAGAGTCGCCTTGCCCTGGGGAAGATGACTTTCTTCTCGGCACAGGGACAGAGTCCTGATGGGCTACCTTCAGACAGACTGAACCCTTCCCCTGGCTGATGACTGACTTCAATACTGGCATGTGACACCATCCTGGTCAGGAGAGGGAAGGAGGTATGCAGGAAGCATGTAGCGAAGATCATCTGATCCCTCTTCCCATACATACTGGCGAATTTAGATATGGCGCCTGAAATGGTGTCAACCAACTCCCAATCCCGGCTCAGATGGGAGAGGAGAAATATGGGGGAAAATTAGTTTTTTGTTTTGTTTTGCGCTGGTACCAGGGATTAAATTCAGGGCCTTACATTCTTCGCTTGACTTCGTTGTACACCACTGGTGCTCTATTACTTGAGCCATGCCTCCAGCCCAGCATTTTGCTGATTAACTGGAGACAACAGTCTTGTAAACTTTTCTGCCCTGAGTGTCTTCAAACCTTGATCCTTGTACCTCAGTTTCCTGAGCAGCTAGAACTACAGACTTGAGCCACCAGTGCCTAACTGGGCCTTCTTTTTTGTTTTAAACTCACTTTGAATTTAGTTTCTGTCTTTAATAAGGCTGAAAGCATCCCCAACCAATAATATAACAACCAGCTCATAAAACAAAAAAAGTTTTCTGCCATCCTATGGTCTCTAAAGACAGATAAATGTGCCTGAGCCAGCAAGGAGAAGACCCATCTAAATTTTCCCACCTCTTCCTTTCTTCCAACTGTGAAACTAGTTAGGATCAGGAGGCTATTTCCCAGAGAAATAGAAAGGTCATCCAAAGGTGCTCAATCATGTGAACACCTCCAGGACCAAAAAAATCTTGTTCCCAGGTCTGTCCGCTGGGGGAGGGGCTCAACCTGACATTCTCATTTCTAATCTGATGAGACCTTCCTGTGCCTTTCAAATCCTTGGCTCAAATTGGACCAACAGCTAACCTTTTCATACATCTGCATTTCAGATACAACGTCTGTCCACATCCACGCAGTTAAAATTGCATTTCCTTTCAAACAAATGTTTTCTTACTATAAGTGCGGAAACTATTTCTCAGGCCCAGATAATAGGGAAAACTTTTATTTAACCCATAGGATGAGTGGTCAATTAGTCAATCAATCTCCCTCTTTCTTTTTTTTTTCTCCTTGTCTTTTCCAATCTCCGATGTAAACATGGTTAATATTAATAATAATCATGCTGACAATTACAAATTTTGGAACAAAACGAGGGGTGATATAAAAGTCTAACACTATGTATCTTTCAGTCTGGATAATGTCGAGCCTTTGTAGCAAACCCACACACACACATACACACACACACACACACACACACACACACACACACACACACACACACACACACACAGGACAATATCTGGGGCTGGGAGTTTGGCCTAGTGGTAGAGTGCTTGCCTAGCATGCACGAAGACCGGGGTTCGATTCCTTGGTCCCACATACATAGAAAAAAAAAAAGCTAGTAGTGGTGCTGAGGCTCAAGTGGTAGAGCCCTAGCCTTGAGAAAGTCCAAGGACAGTGCTCAGGCCCTGAGCTCAAGCCCAGGACTGGCAAAAAAAAAAAAAAAAAAAGTATCTTTTCTCAAATATAAAAAGAAAATTTCTTTATTATTATTTTTCTGGTACTTAATTATGTTCCATTTCTACAAAATGTATGTATTAGCTATGCTCTCCCTTTAAAACATTTTACTAAACTTTGTTTTTTTCTGAGCTGTTGCAGTGGAAAGTACAGGGATTTCCTGAACACGTCGCTACCCTCACATGCATCAACTATACACTGCAATGCCAGCCCGAGATCAATCTTAATTGACCTCATTTCTTTCTATTGCCAACTGTGATCTGTGTATACATCACCAACTTTCAAAATACGTTTAGGAAAGAGCCACTGGTAAACTTAAGATGTCTTAAACTTATGCCAACTTATGTAAAGTGGATTGCCCCATTTAGATAATCTCATTCAAAATTCTGTATTACCAGCATCTGAATAATATCCTCACCTAATTTCTCACCTCTAGCTTATTTTTGTTACCATGAGATTACCAAATCAACAGACTCTAAAGCTAACATCTTGCTCCTGAAAAGTAATGAGACTCTTAGGCATATGACCAATAACTCAGTCACTCATTTTATTTTTTATTTTTTTAGCATGAATTAGTTTAATAAAGTTGTATTTGAATTCAAAAATGGCAAAATTGAGAGCAAAACAGAGTCATAATTTGGGGTTAATAAATTTAGAAAGATGTGATTTGTGTGACAATTGGTTGACTTTGGCAATTATAACAGAATATCACATACTGAGTGGTTTGTCAGTCACTCATTTTAAAGTTGCTTTACCAGGCTTTTGGATGTAACACATGATCTTCTCCAAGTTGGGGGGGGGAGGCGCTACATTCTAATTATATTTTGCCTAGGGAGAAAAACTTATATGTGTCCAAATACTTTTGAACTTCAAAAAGTAGAGGTGGCCTAGAAATATAATAGATCCAGTCTTCAATCAGTAAGTATCAATCAATCAAATACCAAATACTTGCCAGGCACAATGCACAATGTAGGCAGGCACTGGGGCTTTATAATTGAAGCTCATCCCCTGCTCTTGTGGGATCTCATAACTGTGGGTGGCAGAAGAGAACTGACCCAGAAATGAGCAAATCAAGGTCACATACAATGAGACACCACTTTGCACCCACAGGATGGGTAGATCATGAAAACATTATGCTAAGAGAAAGAAGCCAGTTGCAAACAACCAAGTATTATATGATTCAATTTACAAGAAATGCCCAGAAAAGAAAGTAGACCACTTGTCTCCATGTGATGGAGCAGGATGACAGCTATTCAGTGTGGTGTTGCTTTCCAGGGGGATAGAATTGTTGAGAATGCACCGTAGGGATGGTTACATAATTCTGTGCATATTCTCTCAATCACCCTAAATATATATTAGTACTTTCTTATATATATTTATATATTTTAGTACAGTATATTTATATATTTATATATATATTAAAATGTGTGAATAGGTCAACAAAACCATGAAATCCACATGTGGAAATCAATGGTCTTCACATAGACAAGCAGCTACTTAGAAGGCCATAAGAAAGATATTACTGAGGGCCGGGAATTTAGCCTAATGGGAGAGTGCTTGCCTAGTATGCATGAGGACCCAGATTCGATTCCTCGGTACCACATACATAGAAAAAAGCCACAAATTGTGTTGTGGTTCAAGTGGTACATCTGTAGCCTTCAGAAAATCCAAGGACAGTGCCCAGGCCCTGAGTTCAAGGCCTAGGACTGGCAAAAAAAAAAAAAAAGAAAGATATTACTAAAAAGAATTAACTTATGATAGGCATATAACCTATTACAGAAACCTTTCAACACTGCTGAAGTATACAAAGAAATACATGGGAAGAAAATGCCTAAGTCATTTACAAACTTAATTTGATCCCAGTAAGATCCTAGTTTTTTTCTGAAATAAAGACCTACTGATTCTAAAGTTCATATGGAAGGAAATGTGAAGAATAGTCAGGAAAACTACACAGAGGAATGAGGGAGAATTAATTCGTTTAGATAGTAAAAGATATGAGCTTTAACAATCAACAACAATCAGTAGAAAAACATACACAATCCAAAAACAGACCCTCCAAAACAATATGAATTTAGTTTATGCTATGGACTTTATGATAATGTAGGGACAATATAAACTTTTTAACAAAAGGTATTGAGAAAAGTGAGTTATTGAAAGAAGTTGCATCCAAATCTCAGGACATACCTGATATAAAAAACCAAATGAACCAACATGTACATGGAAAATGATTAGATTATAAAACTACTCAAAGGAATTTAAAACATGTACTAGGAAAAGTCTTTCTAACTCTGACTCAAAAAACAGGAACCATTATTTAAAAAGACAAATTTAAAAAAATTTTGAAAGACCAAATATTATACATGAACCAAAATGTATATAAACAACTGAGGGAAGGGACTGGGAGTTTGGCCTAGTGGTAGAGTGCTTGCCGAGCATGCACAAAGGCCCAGGTTCGATTCCTTGGAACCACATGCAGAGAAAAAAGATGGAAGTGGTGCTGAGGCTCAAAAAAAAAAAAAAAAAAAAAAAAACAACTGAGGGAAAATTCTTTCCAATAGACACATGAAGAGATGTTCAACTTGTCTGGCCATAAAAGAAATGCAAATCAAAACAACATTGAGATTTCTCCTCATGCTGGTAAGGATGTGGCCAAAAGGAAATGCTACTATTGTTGGTAGCAATGCAAAGTTGTTCAACCACTATGGAAAGCAGTATGGAGGTTCCTCAAAGGACTAAACATAGAGCTTCCTTATGACCCTGCAACCCCACACCTGAACATTTATGCGATAGACCACAAACAAGTCCATACTAAAGCAACCAGCACAACTGTGTTCATTTCAACACTGTTTACCTTACTAAGATACAGAATCAACCCAGATGCCCCTCAGTGGACGAATGGATCAAGAAAATATGGTATGTACACAGAATGGAATTTTATTCGTCCAACAGAATGATATTGTACCATTCATAAGGAAATGTTAAGAGTTGGAAAGAATCATATTAAGCAAAGCAAGCCTGACCCAAAGAAATGTAGGTTGTATGGTTTCCTCATTTGTGGTAACTAGAATGTGTCTATAAAGCTACAAGTAAACACACTGGATGGTTAAGAAAAAAAATACACTGGGACATGATAAATTACACAGATCTCTAGGAATTCACAAATAGTGAGACAGAAGGAGGATATTCTTAGTAGAGGATCACATAGGTGCAACAGCTATGTGCCTCTGACCATTTAAAATTATATTTATTGAAATGATCTATAGGAAGAACTCATTTTTCTTCTTTGTTGTTTTTGTTTTCATTTCCTTTTGTCCTGTTCATTTATTGTCTTTGGGAGGGTAAGGGGGCACAGAAATGGTGGGGAAAAGGCTGAGCAAATGCAGCAGTGATATTCACTAGACACTAAGTTGAAAATGAACTATACAAGTCACGGTAGTGATGGGTGGAAAAAACTGGAAGAGAGCAACGGGTAACATTGTTCAAAAGGAAATGCATTCATTACCTGACTTATATAACTACAACCCTTCTGTATACCAACTTTACAATAAAAATATTTTTAAAAATTAAGTGAAAACATTTAGAAATAAAAAGACCAACAACATGATAAAAAAAATACATAAAGTTCAAAAAGCACACTTCTCATAGACATAAATGTAACATGACATTTAAATAAAAGAAAAAATTCTCGACTTACAATAAAAGAAATATAAACTGAAACTACACAAAACACCATGGCTCATCTACCAACAAAAGCCCAAAAGGTGAACAACAGATAGCCTGTGCAATGTCTTAGGGAAGTACTTTCATATGCTGCTGTGTGTGTGAATATGGTATAAACCTCACACAAGGAAGCGTTAACCTATTGTTTAAATTTATATATTTTCTTAGCCTTTGACCATGAAATCCCACTTCCGTGGAAGTGCTGTGTGAGTGTGCAGTGATGTGTACCCAAGTCCTTCTATTGCAGATGATTTGTAAACAGCAGAGGATTGGGTACAATGTAAGTTTACACTGTTGTTCTGCAAACCCTTGGAGTATTTCAGTAGTCTTTAAAAAAAAAGACTAAAGATAATCTTCTAGTGTTACCATGGAGAGAACTCCAGGATGCTATTAAGAGAAAAAGAGAACAGCTGGTTGTGGTGGCTCACTCCTGTAATCCTAGCTACTCAGGAAGCTGAGATCTGAGGATCGAGGTTCAAAACCAGTCTGGGCACTAAAAAGTCTGTGAGACTCTTATCTCCAATTAATCACCAGAAAACCAGAAGTGGCGCTGTGGCTCAAGGGGTAAGTGGTAGCCTTGAGCTGAAGAGCTCAGGGACAGCACCCAGGCCCAGAGTTCAAGTCCCTTGACCAACCAAAGAGAGAGAGAAAGAGAGAGAGAGAGAGAGAGAGAGAGAGAGAGAGAGAGAGAGAGAGAGAGAGAGAGAGAGAGAGAGAGAAACAATACATCCGGCATGGTACCTTCTTGAGACAGAATAAAAAAATCCACATCCATGAAGAAAATACCTGAATGTTTAAATGAAAGCCTCAAAGGATTAAATATGACACTAACAAGAATGGTGATCTGCGAGGGACAAAGTGAAGATAGCACGACTTTGGTAAGCATACCTCTATGTCCTTTAAATCTGACAAAGTACTTTTAACTGTCCAATATATGAAAATGTGAAGAGGAAATTTTAACAAGTGCTCATATGTCCATCATGTAAACTCAATATCTAAATAGCTTTGACAGTTTTGGTCATGTAAATGCATTACTTATCTTTAATAAGCCCTATCAAAAAATTTCTTAAACTGAAAAGTAAATAGCTGTCAAACTGGTAACTCAATCAGGATGAGGAGAATTCAGAACTTTCCTTTGTGGTTTCTTACTTGGAATAATGTAATTATTTGTATTTCACTGGTACTGAAGCTTGAACTCAGGGCCTCATGCACTTGGCTAGCTTTTTTGCTCAAGGCTAGTGTTCTACCACTTGAGCCACACCTCCACTTTTAGCTTTTTGGAGGAGTCTGGAGAATTTGTCTGTAAGAACTAGGATTGAACCACGATCCTAAGATTGCAGCCTCCTGTGTAGCTAGGATTTCAGATGTGAGGTACCAGTTCCTGGAAGTATTAGTATTTTAAAACTGTTATTTTTACATGTACAAATTAAAGAAGAAATGAAGATTTTCCATACGAGGAAAGGGGACTAAAATGATAAAACTGAGGAACACAAATGAATGTACTACTTTTAAAGTTAACTGAACATGTCAGCCTGTACTCTTGGTTTCAATAGTGTGTATTTTCTGGCTTTCTCCATTGAAACCCCTGCAAATAAGTCATGTCTGCAGCAGTAACCAGCCCCATGTACAGTGGGGCCAATACCATCACCCAGTGTCACTGAGATCATAGGTCAAGGGCACTTGCAAGCCTTATGCTCCACCACATGAGCTATGGAGTTTGGAGCTATGAAGCAAGAATGCTTTGCAAGATTATGATTGTTGTCAAAAGGTCATAGGATCCAGCTAGAGGGGTCCCACAGTCTAAAGTTACAGCAGAAAGTTAATGATTAAAATGGAGCAAATCGATACAAATCTAAAAACATTAGAATGATAAAAAGAAATAACAGAAAAAGATTCATCATTTTTTTTTAAAGTTGTTAAACATTCAGAAATCAGTAACTAAAGGGCAAGTTTGATCAATGATCCCACTTTGCCAGTTAGGACTCTAAGCCCTACTGACAGAAGAAAGAGAAAACTAGTTCACAAAATCTAGAGAACATTTGGTTTCACACAAGAATGACCACTGAGCGCTACAATCATTAAGTAAACAGTCTATATGCCAAAGTTACACCACAACAAAGTCCCAAAGAGATCACTTAGGTCCTGTGAGGGAGAATGAAGCAGCCCTAGGTGGGGGGTTGGCGGGGGAAGGTTACAATGCCAGTGGTAGGTCTTTCCAGTAGCAGAATGCACACAATTAGCTCTAGCATATTTCAGCCCAAAATAATGAACTTGAATCCAGCAAGACCTCAGACAAAGGAAATAGGGGAAGGGAAAATTAACTTAACCACCCCCACACTGGGCAGGAGACACTTTTCTATTGGCACCTGGACTGGTTTTTCACTAAGAGACTGTGCAGAACTAAGGGACTACAAGAAGTCAAGCAGGCATTCATTGATAGGTATCCTTTAGACACTTATTTTAATATTCCAAAGGGCTTCTGATGTCCCTACTGGGAATCTGAATATAAACAAAGTGTTAAATGAGATGAATTTCAGCAAAATCCACAGTTAAAAATTACTAAGTGAAAAAAAATTTGCTTAAAAAGTTGCACATATCTATGTACAGGAAAAGACCTGAAGGATGTAACAGTAGTAATATTTAGAGAGAAAAGGGGTGATAAGTGTGTGCTCTATTGGGGGGAGCAGTGTGGTGTGTTCTTGTTGTACTCTGCTTGCCTTAATTTTCTTTAATTCACACAAGTGTTTCTGTAATAAGAGAAAGCTAAATAAGGCTTTAAAATGCCCAATAAGCCACACATACCCATCATAAAATGATGCATCATCTTCCTAAAATATCCTTATGACATGTCCATCGGTGGCACGCAGGATTCTTGGAATGATTTACAATAGTCTCTAAGCTGGAACATAGTTGCTTACAGGATTCTTTGACAAATCAAAGATTTCTTCCCCAGATGGTGGCCAAGCTACAGAAGGAAAACTACCAGCTGAGGCCAGAAAGGGACGACAGATGGGTGATGGTCTGAGGAAGGAAACAGGAGTGAAGTCAATTCTGAAAAGGGTGCTGAATACCTCTTCCAGCGCCCTTCACTGCCCACCCGCCACATAAGGACATATCAACAAAAATCAAAAAGCTGGAAATCAAAAAAAAAATCAAAAAAGATGGAAAATAACCATCTAGCAGGACTTTACTCAGCACTTTACTCAGTGTTAGGGAGAAACGTGACTAGATAGTTATCTGCCAGCAGGGTGTCTGCCTAAGAATCACAATGAAGGCACACCTTCCCAGCCAGGTGCACACTCACTTCTCAAGGTGACTTTTGCTTTGAGTCATCACTGTCACTTTTAAAAGATACACTACACATTCTAACTGGGTGATGAGTGTCTATGAAAATGTGTATGAGCAGAACTACGTGGAAAGATCATTCACCGAGTTAGCAGTTCTGAGGCAGCATCTTCCACGTGCTTGGCACAACGTGGTAGGGACCAGAGAAATAGAACTTGCAAACTGACTGCTGGGGAACACTGATGAACCCAAGTCAATACCACTTGAAAATGTGAAGTGTTGTGAAGAAAAAGAACAGGGTGCTCTCAGATCAGAAAGGGTCCCCCCAGCCCCCCCGATTGACACGGCAGGGTAGGAAGGTCTCCTGGAGGAAGGAACATTTTGACATTGGCAGCAGCCAGGTCCTTGAGGCAGGAAGACAATTACATAGAACACTGGAGCAGGAAACACTGGGAGCCAGGGTCGGCATGAGGGGCACACTGGCATCTGATGAGACTGGAAAATAAACTGGGACTGCATGTTACTCAGAATGTGGGGTTTTATTGGAAGTGGATAGGAAGCAGTTGGATATCTGAAGTGAGAGGATGATAAGATCTAATTGCACTTAATGTCTCTCTGGGAAACAGGCTAGAGGCACTCAAGTGTGGGCATGGGAGCTAAGTCAGAAAGCCAGTTCAGATGAGACTGTCGACTCAATAGTAGCTTAACAAGGGCCTGATTCCATCCAGAATCTTTTTTTTTTCTTTTCTTTTTTTTTTTTTTTTTTTTTTTTTTTGCCAGACCTGGGCTTGAGCTCAGGGCCTGAGCACTGTCCTTGGACTTTCTCAAGGCTAGAGCTCTGCCACTTGAGCCTCAGCACCACTTCTGGCTTTTTTCTATGTATGTGGTACCGAGGAATTGAACCCGGGTCTTCATACATGCTAGGCAAGCACTTTAACCACTAGGCCAAACTCCCGGCCCTCTTTCTTTTTTTTTTTTTGGAGGTGGGGGTAAATAAAGATTTCTAGGACATGGCTCCACTGTCTCATTTACCCATCAGGTGGTTTTCACGTGACAGTTATGGCCTCAGCGGCTGTGGTAAGCCTGTGGTGAAGATGGCATGGCCCAGAGAACCAAGGAGATACCCCATCTGAACCTTTAAGGAGAATGTTTACCAAGCCCAGACTAGAGATGACAGTGGAGAGAAAGGGACTGGCCCTTAACACAGTCCATCTTCCCTAATCACGAGTCTGTGTTTGAATCGTGAATTAACACGACTGCAAACACGAGGTTTGTTTGCAACTCCAAAATCAATTCTCATGCACATTTAGTCACTCCCAATCCTTCTCAAGCATGTGCAGAACAGAGGAGACATGGCGCTGCCCACATGTGCATGCCCAGCTGAGCCCAGCAAGCCATCCTCTGTCTTCATGTTCCAGCTTTTCCACTGTGAATAAAGAGTTCTTAAACAGCACCTCATTTGGTACCTCCTTTGTACTTTTGTGTGGGTTTTTTTGTGTGTGATTTTGCTGTTCAAGATGGCTTAGTGTGATGTACTTCAGAGCTCCTCTGTAGATGCTTATAAGAAAACATTGTGAGATAAGCTGGTTCAGGCCTGAGTTACAGCACTGTTGGCTCTGAGATCACTGTTAATGAGTCAACAGCATAGAAATAAGGTTATCTTTAAGCAGAAACACCCATAAAACAACATTACACCAGTATATGTAATGTCAGACTAACACACAACACCCGCCAATATACAGCACCATTACCCAACACTATATATACTGATCAGCTGACAAAAACATGATAGAAAACTCATGGGAAACTATCGCTGTGTCCATAGTAGGAGACACAGAGAAGACAAAGGTTCCATATTCACTAAATCAGTATTCCTAGAGACTTTAAAGAATACAACTTCAGAGTACAAGAATGGCTATCCCGGAAGACGATAAACTCAATGTGAGGTAAAACAGGCATGGTTGGCTAGCTGGTTTCTGATGTGAACTACAGAAGGAGGTACTATGTGTGGAAATCAAGAATTCAGGAGGCTGACTAAGACTTCCTTTCTTCTTTGGATGTGTTAAAAAGTTGAGGTGCATATGAGACATCTAAGTAGAAATGTCAAGTATACTGTTGGATTTATTACTCTGGACCTTCGAAAGAAAGTCTGGGTAAAGATGACAGATAGAGGTAGTGTTGAAAGCCTGAGATTGACATGTCACTTAAGAAGAAAGAGAATAAAAGCAGGGCCCAGTCCAAGAGCAGCAAGAAACACTGTTACTTACAGAATGAAAAGGTGGATTCACTTAAATGTTTGGGTAGCTTGATCTAATATGAGAGTACTTTGGAGATGAAACAAACCTGGTACTATGCATCTAAAACTTGACAAATGTGCAGTCTCTTGGCTAGGTAAATATAACTTGGAGAATTAGTCTTAAAATTCAGATAAACTTTAAGACTGCACAGAATCACCCAGAGAGATAGGTCGTGACAGTAATACCAGAAATAACCTTCACATTTGGGGAACATTTATACCGACAATACTGTTTTCATCTATGCACTGTATTCCTAGAATTTCAGCCTTTCAAGAAATTTAATAAATATTTGCTTCTATTTCCTTTATGCCTTTTTTTTTTGCCAGCCCTAGGGCATGAGCTCAGGGTCTGAGTATGCCCTTGGACTTTCTCAAGGCTAGAGCTCGAACCACTTGAGCCACAGCACCATTTTTGACTTTTTCTATGTATGCAGTACCAAGAAATCGAACCCAGGTCATCATGCTTGCTAGGCAGGCACTCTACATTAGGCCAAACTCCCGCCTATCCTTTATGCTTTTAAGAAAAGCAGATTCTTTGTCTTTATCTACTAATAAGCAAGTTGGTTCCAGGTATGCTTTCTTGTTTAGTTCACTGCTGTACACTAGCATCTAGATCAGTCTATAGCACACTGTGGTCAGTGCTTGGTGGATTTCTGTTGAATCTCACACATGCGCAGTAGGATTTCTGGTAGAGTAATGGCTGAGATGAGGATGCCTGTGGAGATTTCTCAAACTGCTAACACTTTGTCCCATTCCATTTGTCTAATCGCTTTCTTTTTCCCATGGCTTCATGGCTCCTCCCCCATCATTTATTTGCTCAATGCTTTGAGACAACAGGGCCTTAATTCTGACTCACCTACTCTGCCCTAAAGGCGCTGCTAAATTTGAAGTGGCCAGGCTGCCTTTAACTGGGCACAACCTCACAAGTCTTACCTTTCAACCCAGACTGGTCTATGCCTATACCTTATCTTTTATGAAAAACATCAGAAATCAGTGTCTTGTGTTTTAAAATACTAAGATTTTGACTGAAATAAAAACCATAAATTTGGAGAATGATCCCCATATTTACAAATTTCACTTCCTATCTAAGAATGTTTGAAAGTCTCAGCTATATAGCTTTAACTTGGGGTCCAGGGTTCCAGTTGGACTCTAAATGCCCCAGGTTGATCCTAGCTCTGCCCCCAGAGATTGCACATGCTTTCTTCCCTTTCTGTGTGTATTTATAAAATACAGTGGTAGTACAGCCTACTTTGCAGCTTACCACAGCGGTATAATGAGTCTGCACAGACAAAGCCTTAGGACAGATCTGGAAATATCAGTCGATATGGACAGGATCACCTTTCACCATACTTTTCCCCTGGAGGTCTTAGTAAGATCATTCTCAGATGTCATCCATTTCACTGAATATAGGGGGCTTACACAGCATGTCTGCCCCTTAGACCTTACCCCTCCCACATGCCAGCCACATGCTTTGCTTTTACAGCCTCATCTGGCCTAATGAAGAGTAGAACCTCAGGACATTTGTGTTTGGGATAGAAAAGTCTAGCACAGCAATCTCTAAGGAGGTCCGGATCCATTTTGCTGAACAAATGTCCTAGTATGCTGTGTAGACCACTCTTAACTCACTTACAAGTAGGGCAGCTGGCCTGTCAAGACAAGAGCAGGCTCTGGCGTCAAGTGGACTCAGCTTCAATCTCTGACTCTACCAATTATTAGTTAGGAGACCTTGGATACGTTATTTAATATCGCAAAGCCTCAATTTCCTCTTTGGTAAACAGAGAACATCACAGAGCTCTTAAATGCTAGCTAATAATAATATGTTACTGTGAAAATGATATCTGTTCATTCTGTTCTGGAGCCCCAGGGCCAAACTACCAGGGCCACAGACTGGCTGACTCTGGATCAAGAGAAAGTAGCTGTATGCTTGCTGACCTGCCCAAGGAGGTGTGAAGGCAGACAGGAGACCTGCAGGTGAGGCTGAATCTGCACATGCCTGAACTTCTCCAAAAGTTACAGCCACAATGGCAGCAGAAATGCAAGTGTTGCTGGTATCAGAACTCTCATTCTCATGCATCCAAGGAAGCTTTCATCAAAACTACTAGGGCTAGCTGGGTGTAGTAGAGTGGGCCAATCTTCCCAGCTATAGAGGAAGCCAGGATCAGGAGGATCAAGATTCCAAGTCAGCCTGGGTCCACATCAACCTTCCTTTGAGATCCCATCTCAACAGAAAAAGCAGGGTGAGGTGTTCTATGCCTGCTACCATAGCTGTGTAGGAAATGTAAATAGAAGGATCATGGTCTGGGCTGGCCCCCAAAGAAAGTCAGATCCCTATCTCCAAAATAACCAGAACAAAAAGGACTAGAAGCATGGCTCAAGCAGTGGAGCAATGGCTTAACAAATATGAAGACCTGCGTTCAAACCTCAGTACCACCAAAACCAATAGCCTATGATCTAATTTTAAGTACGTACTGAGTTTTCATACTGAATGCATTCTTCCAAAACAATGACTCTCAAGTGAAGATTCAAATATGTGGGGCTCTATCACAGTCTACACAAGAAACTCTGAGCATGAGGCCACACACGTTAACAAACCTACCAGGCTAGAGAATTTCTTCAAAACAGTACCCCCCTACACAAACCCATCCCACTGAGTTCCATGTGTATATCCTATAATAATAACATGCCAATACCAGGAGAATTAGGCAGGCAAAGGGTCTGGCTTTGTGGACAAATAAGTAGTAGACAAAGCATTTAGAAAGATCCCATCAAGGACAGACAAGACAAGAGGGAAGGCTACATGTGCCACTGGCCAAAACTCACCAAGCCAAGCAGCTGTCAGATTTCCTGGGCTTTCTGAGAAGCTTCATCGGTGATAAGAACAAGCTGGCCTATTGCACTACTTGGCCAACAATGGGAAATGGGTTTGTTTCACCACTTATCTTTATGAACCCAGATATAAGAGGGGGAGAGGAGAAAATGCAAACAGAACACGAGGTGAGGCAATTGCCAGTCATCACTTATACAACAGGAAACATTTCAACTTTGTTGCCCAAGTATTTGAAGCAAGGTGTCCCCTTATTAACAGTGCCTGAAGATAGGGCACCAGGGCTTTGGCCACACCTGGCCTGAGGGATAGGAAGTCTGGTCAAGAGGCATCTGCTCTTGCCTCCATCCCTAGGGCTTCAGAAGGATGCCAAAATGCCCCATGCCTGCTTCTAGACCCCTTCCCAAGGCCTGTGGGGCACCTGTCTTTCAGTCATCCAAGACACACTCCTTGTCTGAAAGGAGTTGGGTGGTCACAGCTTGGACATGTAAACCATGGAGAGAATGGAGTGAGTAGCTGGCTGGGGGCTTGTGTTTCTCTCTTGCCCAAGGACCCAAAAATATTAAGGCAAGTTTGGCCCCCAGTTTGTGCTTATTTGTGGGAAAGCCTGGGCTGAGACATTGCCCAACGTTACTTAACAGACCTGAAATGCTTCCAAGGCAGGTCAGGGCCAGCTCTGGATGAGAAAGCACTCCCAGGATCCCACATGGGGTCAGGATGTTAGGTCATGGCTGCAAAGGAGTGGCAGGCCTTTGAGTGTAGTCAGGTCAAAAGAAAAGAGTAACTCTAAACTGGATCTCCCAAAACCTGTAGTTTAATGGCTTAAAAGGGCCTTGAGATCCTGTGAAATCTCATTATACTGGTTCCTTTTCTGTGCAGTTGTTAGTAACTTGCTCAGAGACACAGAGAACAACTTTCTAACAGTCAACACTGGAGTGAGGGCATTGTGGCCTTGCTCTTAGGAAAGAGAAATAACAAATCACATCTTCTGGGATGGGCTGGGTGTGGCACTGTAGACCGCAGGGTACCTGAGGACAGAATTTGGTAGCTTCCCTTTAGTCTGGGGACAACAGGAAGTGGTCCTGATGGCATCTTAGGAGCTACCCACTGCAGCATCTCTGATAGGATAGCCCAGTGTGGCTGACTACTCAGTTCTGGGGCTTCCTTGTACACTGCCAGAAACAGGGCAGCAGAATCCCAGATTCGTACTTCACCTAGACTTCCTTGGCAACATCTGCCACTTCTTCATTGCTCTATACCCCAGTGTCCTCTTCTGTCAAAGACTGAACACTCACACTGCATAATGACCTCACCGGTTTATACTATGATCAAAGAAGATGCTGTGCAATGTGAGGAGCCCACAGAGAACAGATGCTTAGAAAAGCAGAAGAAACTCCACTGTGTTGTCAAAACCATGTCTTCTTTAATCCTAGATCCTAGCCATGAGGTACATGAAGGAAGCATAAAGGAAGAAATATTTATGACCCCTGAGCCAGGCACACTGATAAGGGTTCTCTGTGGTCCTCTCCCACAAGTCCAACGGCAGGTCCCATCTTTGCTCTGCCATGCTGATGCCTCCCACTTTACTACAGGCCTCCCAGCAGGGCTTGCCCTTTTCGCTCTTATGTCCAGGCCAGCAAGAATTACCTTGTTTGAGTATCATTTTGATTATATTGGTCCCCTTCTCCATACTATAAAATGTCTCTTGAATTAGAACCCCTTTTAAACCTTTCAACAACTGATCCCAAACACTTACCATTCTCATCTGCTGGTCTATTTTGTGCTTACCACTCTGCCAAGCAAAAATTACTTTGTAAATGAATTCCATTATACACTCTGCTTATTCACCTTGTTAAGCCAGCATAAGAGCTTTGACTGTTCACTGTTTCTGCTGTCTCTTTCTACAGGAATGCTTCATTTATCGGACTTCCTTGGAAATAAGCTGATCTACAAAACTGATCTACATAAGTTAATTCCCCCTTCTACCAGAAGCTTAACCCTTTCCTAGGTCTTAAATTCTTTTTGGAGTACGTCATGACATAATCAAATGAAAGCATTTCCTTATTTTAACCATTTTCATTTCTGAAATACATTATACTTCCTAGTCTCAGTAAGCAGAACATAATGAATATCAATTAATCCTTTCCTGATGTGCAGGTCATATTTAATGACTAACAGCAATCACACTGTTACATCAATGCAGATGTAAGTGGTCCAGGGGCTGAAGCTGAGCCTTCTTTCACATCCTTTCTCTCTCACTCCCTCCTTGGCACAAGCGTGAAATCTGCTTTCCACTTGAAGTCTTTGATCTCATACTGGTGTGGGTATTGGTGAAAGGATGTAATTCTCTAGAACCGGGGAGTGGAAGCCTGCTGCCTATCTGTACAATTTCAAGAATTCACATTCTTGTTTTTCTCAGAACTCCATGAATTCTCTATTGAAGAAAAAAATAAGTAGACAACACCACACACACACACACACACACACACACACACACACACACACCCCTACCTCTTCCATAATGAGCAATAAGCCAGTGTTTTCTAGATCTCATGTGATTTTTAAGAGGCCTGCAGGCACAAGCACTCTTAAAATGTACTTCTTGGATGCTAAGAAGCTGGAAGTTCTGCATGATACATAATGGATCACTTTTATTATGATAAAGCCTAGGAAAAGTCACTTTATATTTGAGTAACAATTCATAACTTGAATCAATAAGGAAATATTGGTGTGGGGAAAAATGATAAATACCCACAAGCAAACTATTTTCATCAATATGCCATCCGTAATTATATGGACTGGACAAGCTTTTCCATCCAACACTGGATAGCTCCCTGGCAGTCTTTCACTGCCAGTGGACAGTCACCTAGGGGTTACAGAGGGAAAAGCTCCTTGCCCACTCATACACTAGACTGCATTCTTTTTGTGACATTTTTATATATGTCAACAGTATTAGCACATGCAGAAGAATCAATCAATCTTAATTCTGCTTAAACGTGATAGTATTCAATTAATCAAAACCTACCAGAGCAAAAGTAGTTAGAACGGTTCAAACAGAACACCATCAAAATCACTACAAACTTGTTCAATGCTTAGTTCAGAAATACGTGACTATAAAACTACAAAACTATTTGGTTAGTCGGGCATGGTGGCTCAGGCCTGTAATCCTAGCTACTCAGGGGCTGAAATCTGAGGATCAAGGTTCAAAGCCAGCCCGGGGAACAAAAGGACCTGAGACTTTTATCTCCAATTAACCTCTAGAAAAACTGGAAGTGGGGTTTGGCTCGAGGGTAGGGAGGTAGCCTTGAGCTGAAGAGCTCAGGGACAGCACCCAGGTCCAGGGGTAGGGCAGTAGTAGCCTTGAGCTGAAGATCTCAGGCACAAGCCCCATCACCCACAAAACAAAAACAAAAAACTGTTCGCTAGTTTTAAAGTTTTTTTGGAAGCTATTTTCCTAGCTTGCTTCTTAACAGCAAAATCATCATGAAATATACCAGTACCAATCTGGTTGTCCTTTACATGCTTGGCCTTTTTCATTGGCTTTAGACCAAAGAGAAGAAGCGATACTCTCTTTGTAAGCCTGTCATTCTCCCAAACACATAACTCACTGACTTAGAAGACCTGGTTAAACAAGTACAGCTTTTGCTGACTCAGAATCTCTGAAGAATCTGACAAAGTGTTTTTTCTAAACCTGGATGGACTCATATTACATTGAATTATCAAGATTCCTCATTCAAGTGCAAGTCAAGTCTCTTCTACTTGATGTCTTCTGCACTGTTTGTCAGCTCTGCAGGGGGTGATTAAGAAAGACTCTGAAGAGTTAGAAGTATAGGGTAGTACTGCCCTCTGTGAGAATGAGGACAAGTCTAAGAGAAATGAAGGCTCAGGCCCAAATGAGTGCAAGCTAAATGAGTCACCAATGCAGGACTGTATAAAGGAACTTACTACTAAGATGTATTGAAAAGGAAAGCCAATCCAACAACTACTTATGAAGTGCCTACTAAGTTAAAGAATCTACACAGCCAGTAAGGGGGATACAAACATGAATAAGACACCGTTCTTGCCCTTTGAGAATTCCCAAGAATTTAGGAACGCTAAAGTTGTTTTTCTTGTATCCACCATAATAATGAGAACATTATTAAAGAACTGTATTCCAATTTGATCACCATCAATTTATTTTTAGATTAGGAGAAATTAGAAAGTGTTCACAAGAAATAATTTTTAATAGACCTAGTAATGATTTTCAAGAATACAAAAGGTTCTAGAGAAAGGAATAACAGAAAACAAGTGAATGGCAGCAAGTGAGATTTCTACTTGACAATCACATTAACAGAATAAAGGAACTGGTCACCGAGGGAGTTCCTGGTGCCCTTTTCTGGAAAAAAGAATTTAACAAACTGAAGATTTCAAGTCTAGCACATTAACCTTCCTGCAGGTAGAGGGTAACACCATCTCTTTGGATGTCTAGGTTTCTATGTTCTTCCGGTAAGTGCAGAACCAGACTTTTCTCCATCCACAGCTTCCAGAATGATCTGCTTCTGGAAAGTAGCACTGAATGCTGATACATAACCACTCCACCTATGTCTCACCAATAAGTACCACCACACAACTCCTGGAATGCAAGAGGTCAGATGGGCAGCAAGATCAGGAATCAGTTCTCCAGCAGTCACACAAGGACATAAAAGCCCATTCGCAACAGAGCCTGTAACTCTAAATGCAAAAAACACCCCAGCAGCTTGCGCAAATGAGAAATATATTTGCATTGACAAAGATATAATTTTAAGTAAGGAAAGAGGAAGACAGAAACTCCTGCAAATGAGAGACGGTAATGTCCATGAAATTTCTAAGGAAATCCATAATGGGTTATTTTTGACACTCAGAAGTACTTTAAAAAATTTTTTCAAATGAAGAAAACATTTCAAGAGAATTGAGTTCTTCCTTGACACCTGAAGAAAGAATAAGCATGTATGAACCGTTGCATTTGGGGTCAGAGCCATCCTCCAGGAGACCAAGTTTCAATATCTTGACTTTCACTTCCCATACCACTGAAGTCAGAGACAGAAATAAAAGTCTTTTATCATTTCTCCAAATCTAGAATCTGGCCTGGGGCCTAGCACGGGGCAGATGCTATGTAAACAGCCCCTCAATAAATGCACTAAGATGGGCCCCAGCCGCAGAGTTGGGGGCACAGGGAATACGAACAGGTAGAAAGTGCATGGCACAAAGCACTGTCTAAATCATAATTATCATCATCAGCTCTAAGAACTGAAGTTCTTCTTTTAGAGGAAAACTACAGCTCTTTGGGGTTTTTAATTTCCTGGCTTGTTCTTTCTTCAACAGGGATATTGCTTTGTGCTTGGAACTACGGCAAGTGCAAACCTTTCAAGTTCATACACTGTGTATCAGTGATTATTCAAAGTCTGCTGGGATTTTTCTCAATCTTGTCTTTAATACCAACTCCAAGAGCCTCAAATTGTCATCACAAGATGCCCAGAAAACACTGACAAATTATGTGTTCAGAGAACAATAAAAACACTCACATATCCTACCATCTTGATCCATGCAAACCTCAAAGGTGGATCCCGCAAACTGGTGGTCTACTAGAGGAAGGAAGAGAGAGACAAAGGAACATAAAACAGAATATAAAGGGCATGAACAGCTGGAACTTGCATAAAGCATCTGATTTTCCTTGGTGATTCTATCTCCCTGTATCTAGTGCATGGGGAGGCAGGCCCTGGCTGGAGGCTAGATAGGAGCCTCCCAGCTGAGGAGACCTTGTGGAGCAACCAGGAGGAGTGGGGATTCTTGTCCAGCCCACAGTCTTATTTAGAAATGGATCCCAGCTAAAAGCAAAGGTTTCCTTCCATTCTAGGGATACTTTCCCAGGTACACAGCTGCATGCCCTGAAACTCTTGTTTCGGTATCTGTTTGCACATTTTTCAAGTAGCACAAAAAGTGTTGCTACAGAAGAGAAAGTCTCTACCTGAGATGCTAGATGGGAATAAAGACTCTGGAAAGGTCACAGAGGGGGGAAAAAAAGCTTCTTTCTTCTGTGGCCATAGGGGGTTTATTGTTACGGGTGCCCAAACTAGAGAAAAAAATAGCAGGAGATTAATCATTGAAATGTTGCTATTATTGGTTTTCTAAACTATTTGTGGGTTATGCTTTGCCTGAGGTGGTCCTGTGTGTAAGCAGTTCAGAAGACACATGGTTTAACACATACTGAAAAAATGCCCACTACAGCCAGCGACATTACTAAATATACTAATATCTAATGGTGTCTTGCACAATCCATAAAGCTACGAAGAGGTCTGAGAAGTTAAGTAATAAACCCAAAGTCATATGACTAGATTCAGACTCCACTTTCTGAGTCTGGGGTCATATCACTCTGCCCAGAATCAAGGATTAAATTAACAAATTCTGACTCACTATTCTAATGTGATGAGTAGGAAAACAATCATCTCTACTTACTCATTTAAAAACATAAAATATAAACATGAGAAGATATTTTAAAAACATGTGTCATCAAATTCTTCCAAGAGAAGATGATTCAGAATCTCATTTCTTGGTAGAGAGGAATCTTCAGGCCCATCTGATGATGACTTCATATGACAGTTTTTGAAATATCGAAGTAAAGTATTCCTTGATATAAGCCAACACTGATCAACATGTCACATCTCAGGTAAAATAGGACACAATTAAGTTGGAATTTAGGTTCTTCTAATTCTGAACCTATGGCTATATAAGACCTCTGTGGCCAGCCTTTGTACTACATATTGAAAAGGTAGTGCTAAGTAAGTTGATGGAGTAAATACACTCATAAGGCACCTTCTAAAGAAAATAAGCCTTTTAAAAAAGAAGTATAACTTGATCAGTACCCAGTCACTAAAAAACAAATACACTATTTATAAACCTACCCTTAAAGCAAGCCCTGAAAGACTGATCATACACTCCATCGCCCATTAATTCACCTTATCAAATATGCCTTGCTTCAAAAGCAGAGTTCCTGTCTAAATCTCTGGCCATTCAGAATGCCTGCCTAATGCATTCCAGGCTTCACGCAGTACTCCAACCTGACACAGTTACACGCCATTTGAGTAATTTCAGCCAAAAGGCCCGGAATGCCTCATTTAAACGTCTCCTGAGATGAAGTATCCTCAATTTTTAGGAGTACAAAACCCATTTGAAATCCCTCTTCTTGGAGAATTCCACAAGAAAATATCTATGCATTTAACACACACAATTCCAGTGCTCTGATTGGGATAAGGACAAATCAGGTTCACTGACTCCAAAGGGTGTCGCCAAGGAGGTAAAAAGGAGGTCACTGGAGTCTTGGAAGCTGTCACACCGGGAGTGGTGAGTGAATGTAGGTCCTTGCAGGATAATCCTTGCCTCTGGAGGTCACCTGTGTGTTAGATAGCATGCCTGACTCTCTCTCATGAAGATCAAGTCGGAGGATTGGGCTGAGTGCTGCTAGGCTGGTGGAGGAGAGGTGTGGAGGAGGATTAGGAAAGAAGACCCACAGAAAGGCTCCCATAAAAATAAAAGACTGCAGGAATAACAATAAGAGCTCACAGATAAGATTGAGGAAATCCCAGAGCTGGAAGGAGTAAACAAGCAGGTGAGCCAGGAAAAGAGAAGGTTGGCAAATAAAATCTGTGAGCTGAGACCTTTGATAGCCATGATTATTCGTAAGCCACATTATCTTAACACACCTAGAGCTCTACCTGGTGAAACACATTAACAAAAACAAAACAATGTAATAAGAATAGGAGTGTCAAGCCTTAGCCACAAAGGGATGGCCTGCATTCCATCTGCATTTAGCATAAAGCAAACAGGAGAAAGGTGCAGGTCCCAAGGTGGCTTTGTGCAACCTTAACAAAATATGCCGTGACCCATGTATTCAGCCCCCTTTAATGGGGAAAGCCAACTTACTATACTTGTGAATTCTAAACCAAGTTCCTTCTCTAATGCTCCCTGAGTGTCCAGCAGAGGGAGTCTCAAGGAGGTACTTAATAAAGAGAAAACTGTTTCATTTTAACACTCTAGACAGTGGGCGCTTTGACTGCAGCCCCCTCCCCTAGATACAGATAACAATGAATGCCCGATAGGGAGCATGTCCACATATCCACCGGCAAGCTCAATTCAGCCTGGTAGGGAGATCAGAATTTTTTTTTTGTTTGGTGGCACTGTTAAATGGCCCTTGTGTTCTTCAAACTCAAAGAGGAAAGCCCCTGGAATAACATCTCTCTGTTGCCTTCTAAACAGCTCCTTTGTTTCTAAGAGAGTCTGAAAAAAAAATATTTACAGTCGATAGGTTATTTACAGCCTCGTTATCCAAGGCCTAACCGGTAACTTTATTCCATCCAGAAATCTAATTCATTTGGAGCACTGGAACTAATAACAGATTTTCTTTTCAGATAAGTTTTTTTTCTTTCTTTCTTTAAAATCAGCCTTCCTAACAGAGATAAAACTATTACTGTAATCTCTCTCACTGGCCACAACTGTTCCCCAGGTTTATAGGATTACAGCCTGCTGTTGCCCCTCCTAGGGGATCCGTGAAAACCCTCTCTCCTCTCATTTGTGATTTCATCCACCGAAGATCTGGATAAAACCGAAAGAAAGCCAGCTTGGACCCACGCTAAAAGTATGTAAAGGCTGCTATTTCAATGATTTCATGCGGGAAACATGTTCACGATCAGATGACTGAAAATAAATCGGACACACTGTGGTCCCAAAACCCTTCGTACGACAACATCAGCACACAAAACCACATCGAAGAGTAAAAAAAAAACAAAACTTCAGTTGATTCGGGTTTGATTTCTGGCTGGAGGCTGACGGAACGGGCTGAAGAGAAACGAAAGAGTGTGTGTGTGTGTGTGTGTGTGTGCTTCTGTCTTACCTTCTTTTTTCTTTCTTCCTGAAGACAGTCCACACCGTAAAAAAGGGAAAAAAAAGGGGGGGAGACCCCCGGCCAGATGAAGGTGCATACACAGTACTGTCTCAGCCACCAACCCTCTCCAACCCGCCCCCACCTGAGAGCCCAAACTACAGCTCCCTCTCCACCCGCGAATGCGGGGAGATTTTCGCCTATTTCATTGTTCTGCCTGGGTCTGAAATGGACTTTTCATCTCCTCCACCACCACCACCACCACCACCACCCCCCTCGCCGCCTGGCCCCCACACGATCCGAGTCCACAGCCCCCACCCCTCCCCAAATCCGAGGCTGGGAAGGAATAAAGGAGTGCGTGTGGAGTGTGGGAGTGGAGAGGACCGGGAAAGGGGAGCGGAGAGAGGGCCGAGAAGTAGAAAGGAGACAATCCTAGAGGTAAAGGGGGGTGAGGGAGGGGAGGGGGGCTGAGCCGCATCACCTTCCCGGATCACAAATACGGAACGCGCCCCGCCGGCCGCCGGGCACGGTCCCCCCTCCTCCCCGGGCAGAAGCCCACCCGGCACACACCCCCCTCCGCACCCCCCACCTTTCTCCGCCCGGCTGACTGCGGGATCCGGTCCCGTCGCGGGCGCGGGGCGGGGGCGCGGGGCGGGGGCGCGGGGAGGGTCCGGAGCCCGCGCGGCCCGGGAGGGAGGGACGGGGCCGCCGGCGAGGGGCGCGGGCAGAACAAAGCTGCGGGGGCCGCGGGGGCCGCGGCGGGCGGGCGGGCGAGCCGGGTCGCGGGGCCCGCGCCCCTTACCTTCGTACACGGGGGCCATCGGAGCCGGGGTGTCCGCGATTCATGGCCACGGAGCCGGGAGAGCGGCGCGCGAGCTCGGCCCCCTCAGCCTCAGTCGGAATCTGCCATCTTGAGCCTGTGTCTCCGCTCCCGGCGCCGCCGCGGCCGCCAGCGCCCGCATCACCGCCTCACTTGGCCGGCGCCGGGGGAGGGGGGCCGGGCGCGCCGCTGCCGCCGCCGCCGCCGCGGCCCGGGCCCTGCGCGGGGGGCTCGGCCGGGCGGGCGGGCGGACCGACGGGCGGACGGGCGGGCGGACAGAGCGCCGAGGCCGAGGGCCGGGCGGCCGCGGCCCCCGAGCGGGTCCGCGAGGGCGGGAGCCGGGGCGGGCAGCGGCGGCCAGGGCCCGGCCGGAGCTCAGCTCAGCATGGCTGTGTGTGTGTGTGTGTGTGTGTGTGTGTGTGTGTGTGTGTGTGTGGAGGGGGGGCTCCGGCAAAAGTTGCACGGGCGGCGGGGGAGGGGCGGCGGGGAGGGGGAGGCGGGGCGGGCGGAGGCGGGGCGGCGCGGCCCGGCTCGAGCGAGCGAGAGAGCGAGCGAGCCGGGAAGAGCCACAGGGAGTCCGCGCGCAATCGAGCGCCGATGGCACGGATGCGAGGCGGGGAAGGCCGAGCGGAGGGCAGAGCCGGGCGGCGCGGCCGGACGAGGGCGGGGAGAGGGCAGCCGGAGGGAGCCGAGCTGCCGTCCAGGCCGGGCTGGGCGAGCCCACGCTCCACTGCGCCGCGCAGCACCGACAGCCGGTCCGCAGAGAGGGGCCGCCAGAACTTCGGGGGTGTGTGCGCGCGAGTGTGCATGAATGTGCATATGTGTGCGCGCGGGTGTGCATGAGTGTGCATATGTGTGCGCGCGAGTGTGCACGAATGTGCATATGTGTGCGCGCGAGTGTGCACGAGTGTGCATATGTGCGCGCGAGTGTGCATGAGTGTGCATATGTGTGCGCGCGAGTGTGCATGCGTGTGCATATGTGTGCGCGCGTGTGCCGGGGCGAGGGGGACGAGGGGCCCCGCTGGAGACCCCGCTGGCAGTGCCTGGTCGGCTTTGCGGGCTTGCAGACCAGACAGGGATGAATGGAGAAGTGAGCGCGCCTCCGTCCAAAGAAAAGTGGGCGTCGGGGGATCCGGGCCAGGTCAACGTGCAGCCGCCTGCGGAGCCCCCGCGTGGATCTCCGGACCGCCCCCCGGCCCCAGCCTGGCTCCCGCTGCGCACTGCCTCTGTCCACCCGCGTCTACGCTGTGGGGCGAGTTTCCCATCACCTGGGTGCCCGGCTCCCGCGCTTCTGGTCCCCAGGTCTTGCATTTCTCTCAGATCTGAGCTGGAACTAAACGTTCTCCAAACTCTCCCGGGGTGCTTCTCCTGCTCCCGCCGGGGAGCTTGGAGAAGATGCCCCTGCATCCCTGCTTCCGACTTAAGTAAGGCTCCTCGAGTCTTAGGCAGTGTGTTTTCACCTATGGGCTGTGACACGGAAAAGGAGCATAAAATAAATTTAGACGATAACAGCTAGCTTTTTAAAAAGAATGAAACAATCCAAATGAAAACTGTGAGAGCACGTAGCCCTCAGAAAAAGACTATTGTTTCATAAACCTTTCGTTTCACTTTCATATATTGGACTGGTGTACTGGCGGTCGATAAGAATTGCATTTCCTTCTCTGGGCCATAGGTCAAAAAAGTTTAAACGCTAGCAAAATGATCGCTTAACGCTATAACGTTCTTAAACTCATTTTCTTACTACCTCTTACCCTTCCTTCCAGGAAATGGGGGAGGACAGGAGGGGGAAGAAGTCCTTGATCTCAATTTTGAGGGGTAGTATTAGTGGTTCCGCATTCATCCTTCTCCTTTCATCTCAGGATGGTTTTGGACGCTGATCTTCCTTGCTCAATGGTCGTTGCTGCCCTCCCTAGTGTTAGTCTAAAGGTGTTCACATTTACAGACTCCTAGTCTACTTCCAAAAGGAACCTCGGGTCAGGTCGTCTGGGCCAGCCACTCCCTTTTAGAGTTGAAGAAATAAGGCTCCAGTCACAGTATGGCGCCTTATGATTAAGTGTCTTGGCTCCCATGCTTCTGTCCTTTGCTTCATACTATCCCTTCCTCCCCTTCTTTCCTTTCTCTCTTCCATCCTTTCAGTGTGTGTGTGTGTGTGTGTGTGTGTGTGTGTGTGTGTGTGTGTGTGTGTCTTGTGCCAGGACTGGGGCTTGAACTCAGAGCTCAAATGCTGTCTCTTAGGTTTTTCGCTCAAGACTAGTACTCTACTACTTGAGCCACAGCTCCACTTCTGGCTTTTTGATGGTTAGTTGGAGATAAGAGTCAGGGACTTTTTCCTGCCCAATCTGGCTTCAAACCTTGACCCTCAGATCTCAGCCTCCTTGACAAGTAGGATTATAGGCATAAACCACCAGCACCCAGCCTCCCTGCAATTCTTTTTTTTTTTTTTTGCCAGTCCTGGGCTTGAGCTCAGGGCCTGAGCACTGTCCTTGGACTTTCTCAAGGCTAGAGCTCTACCACTTGAGCCTCAGCACCACTTCCAGCTTTTTCTATATATGTGGTACCAAGGAATTGAACCCAGGTCTTCGTGCATGCTAGGCAAGCACTTTAACCACTAGGCCAAACTCCCAGCTCACTAGGCCAAATTCCCAGCTCTCCCTGCAATTCTTAAGTGGCCTTCCAAACTTTGATCTTAGCCAGTTACTCCTAGTTGTTGCCCTCTTCATAGTGCAAGCATCTGACCATGCTGTGCCCCTGCCCACCATTCTGTAAGGCCTTAATCTCTGCAGGTAGGACAGACAGGCTGCATTGCCTAACACGTTGGCTTTTAATCAAGGCAGGCAGGTCCTGACTAGGACATAAGTTCAGCAAATCATCACCTCTCCAGCCAGACTGGTTTCTTTGTCTCCAGCCTTGCCCCTCTGTGCCTTTGCCCAAATGGTCATTTTTCCTCAAGGGTCTGTTTTCCATCTTCTCCTTTTTACCAGTTTCTGCCTGGGCCTGGTTCATTTTCTTCATAAACAGTCTCAGCATAGGAGTAAGACAGACCTCAGATCAAGTCCCAGTGCTTCTACTTAGTAGCTATGTAAACTTGGCCAAATTGTTTAACTTCTCTGAGCCTGTATTTCTACATAGGATAATAATGGGAAACATAATAGTAACACAATTTCCCCCACACACACCTGTAAACCGTACATTATGCGGTACACAAAATTGCTCATGATTTCATTGCCTCTCTCTAGTGCTAGCCGGAAGAGTAGATACAGAAATGGCATTGTGCATCTACTGTGGCTACTGAAAACATGGAATACAGCTAGCATAACTGAAGAACTACATCATCTGTTTGTTTTTTGAGACAAGCTCTTGCTGTGGAGCCCAGGCTGGCCTTTAACTTGAGCTCCTCTTGTCTCAGCCTCCCAAGTGCTGAAATTACAAGTGTGCACCACCACACCTGGATCCTAAGTTTTAATAGTCTCCTATGAGTAGTGTCTACCATATTAGACAGTGAATCTTTAGCTTGTAAGCTCAGTGAGGGCAGAAGCCACATGTACCTTGCTTGGCATTGTATCCCCAGCAACTGCACATGGTCTGACACTTGTTAGACACCATATAGGTATTTATTACATGAATGACAACTATTTATTGTATACTCACTTATGTCCAGGACAACACTAAGAACTTGGTTTTCATAAAGTTCTCACCACAGCTCCGAAGATTATATTTATGAGAATTTGTATAGAGTGCTGACACAGTAGAATTCCAATAAAAGGTAGTCATTATTATTCTGAACACCTTCATGTGACTGATTTTTATTTTTGTCACATTGAATTTGATCTCTTAGGCTTGCAGAACATTCCCTGCCTGTCTCTTAAACCATTGTCCTCCATTGTGGTTGATAAATTCTCTTCTTTGGTCTACAACTACATTGGCAGTTCCTTTGGCTAAGCTCCCTGGCATGTCCTCAACCTCAGCACTTATTTGTGGCTAGTAATAGCTTTTAACTCTCTCCCAGATGCTAAAGATTTGGGAGTAACCTAGAGAGACTGGCTTTCTGAAATATATCCCATCCAGCCACAAAATAAAGATGCAGCACAATGAAAACATGTTCAAGGCAGTCTCTTTCCTAATGGAAGGGAGCCATCCTGAATGAGGAAATGGAGTTCTTTGAAAGGAGATTAAAATAGAGCTGTGCAGATAAGATACACACCTCCTCATAACCATGCCCGTCTCTGTGGATGCAAACCTTCAATTAAAAAAAAAACAATAAAAAAAAAAAAACATGGGCTGGGAGTTTAGCCTAGTGGTAGAGTGCTTGCCTAGCATGCACAAGGACCCGGGTTCAATTCCTCGGTACCACATACATAGAAAAAAGTTGGAAGTGGTGCTGAGGCTCAAGTGGTAGAGCTCTAGCCTTGAGAAAGCCCAAGGACAGTGCTCAGGCCCTGAGCTCAAGCCAGGACTGGCAAAAAATAAATATAAATAAAAAGTAAATAACTAACTCCATACTGAACCAAGCACTGATAGTTCATGCCTATGATCTTCAATACCTAGGAGGCTAAGATCTGAAGATTACAGGTCAAAGTCAGTTGGGCAGGAAAGTTCGTGCTAAAATTATTTCCAATTAACCAACAAAAAATGAGAAGTGGAGCTGTGGTTCAAACGGTAGAATACCAACCATGAGCAAAAAAGCTAAGATACAATGCCCAGGTCCTGAGTTCAAGCTTCAGCACTGGCATGAAGAAAAAGAAATCCCCATTGAGCTAGTATTTAGTATCATATAGCTAAAAAACATTATTGAAATGAACTTAGATTATTCTTTCGTGAATTGGCAAATGGAGTAGAGCTAATTGTCTCCTTTCCCTGTGGTGCTACAGTCAAGTGGGAGCCAGGCATAAACTACCAGTGAAGTGCCACTATGGGAGAGCAGGATGGGAGATGATCTGAATCAGAGCCCTGAGAGGCCCTAGTATTTAAATAATGGGAAGAAGGGAAAGAGCTCCAAGTCAATGAGAGGGCAGAGAAGCAGGTAAGCAAGCAAAGAAGGATGGCAACATCATAAAGTCATTCATAGACGGGGTGGCCACAGTGAGGCTCTCACTGGCAGCTTATGTAAGAAGGCAACGTATAGGCATCCATTGGATCTGATAACAAGTTACTTCAATGTCTTAGAATGGGGGTGGGAGGGTGGAGTATAGAATTGCAAAGCTCTTTAAGTTCTGCCTGCAAGAATGTGGTGTTTTGATAGGTGGAGATTGGAGAGGTTTCAAGGAGGTACCAGAAGAGGGCACTAGAGAGAATTCCAGCAGAGTCAGCAAAGGCCAGGCCTTAGGACTGAGACAATGAGTCCAAGGGCTGTCCCGTTTGGCTAGAGATGTTTATTTTAATAAATACATTAATGCTTAGGTTATTTACTCATTTAATCAATTTTTTTTCAGACTGTAGAATTCTAAATAGCTGAAATACCATTTAACTTCAGGATCTTTTCTTCCCATTTTAACCTCTACTCCCAGACCAGGTTTTGAACTCAGGGCCTTTCACTTCCTTAGCTTGCTTGCTCTGTGATGCTTTTACCACTTGAACTATGCCTCCAGCCAGGCTTTTTGCTGGCTATTTTGGAAATGGAATCTTTTGTTTGTTTGTTTGTTTGTCCTGGGGTTTGAACTCAGGGCCTAAGCACTGTCCTTGGGCTTTCTCAAGGCTAGAGCTCTACCACTTGAGCCAAACCACCACTTCCAGCTTTTTTATATGTATGTGGTAGTGAGAAATCGAACCTGGGTCTTTGTGCATGCTAGGCAAGCACTCTAGCACTAGGCCAAACTCCCAGCCTGGAAATGGAATCTTAGCAGAGTTTTCTATCTGGGCCAGCTTCAAACGGTAGTCCTCGTGGTCTCAGCAGGATTACTAGCATGAGTCACCAATGGCCAGTGTTCTTTGACAAATGAAACTGAAGGCCAGGAAGTTGAAAAGGAGTTAGTTACCATCTGCCAGTAATCTTGTCTTACTTCACCTTTCTATTAAAGGGTGCAAGTCATAGCCTTCTCAGAGTAAATGTGGAGGAAGTCTGACCTCACATAATTGTCCTTTGGCTTACAGAACAGTAACCAAGCAACTTTCCTGCATTGTGCCTATAGCTGTGAAACTGAATACTCCCACCACAGCATCAAGGCCACAGGACAGACCAATCACTCTTTTGCTTGTGTATATTTCAGGTTTATAACTTGTTCTTACCCTCAGGGTGTCCAGAGAAAGATGATTTCTGTGCAACTTGTATCTTATTCTAACTTGGTGTATGTCATTCACACTTTTCTACCAACTCTTAATCGACAGCATATCCCAGCTGGGGTCTGTCTCTTAAAGATGAGGCCTGAGGAGACAGAGGTCATTGTCTCCTATTCTGGCTTTCAAAATCACACCTGTCTTTTGGTGTCTTGCTCTGTCCCCATGATCTCACTTTCTGAGAGAGGATCTCTGTCTCACTTTCTTTTCCTGGGTATCTTTTCCACATGATCTCTGTTTCATCTTCCTTTTCTTTCTTTTATGGTTCTGTTTCTGGAAAAGTCTTAATACAGATCTATTTTTGGTTTTAGTTATTCTTAAGAAATTATTTTTGTATTCCTGCTTTAAATTTTTGGCTGTTTTTAATGATGCATCTCATAACAGATTGGTGTTTAATGATGACAGGAAGCCTTACCTGAATGCTTCAGTGACAAAACATTCCACTCACAGAGAGTTTTTTTAATTAAATATTTTAAATTGTTATTAGAATGGTGAGGTATAGAGGGGTTACAGTTACTAAGTCAGGTAAGCCATACATTTCTTTTTGAACAGTGTCACCCCTTCCTTTGCTCTCTCCTAGTTTTTCTCTACCCACAAGTTATCTAGTTCATTTTCAGTGTAGTATCTAGTGAGTATCATTGCCGCATTTGTTCATAGAGAGTTTTGAAAGAGCAAATCTTTTGTTCAAATGAGGAGCAGTAGGATCCATGGCTCCGGGGGAATGGGTAGAAGGAAGCTTGGCAGGCTGAAGACGATCTGATTTTTACCCAGAAATGACAGCCTTAGAGAAAGTAGACCACTCAAATGACAAGGATGGGAAATATCCTTAATTTTCTTCCACTGCTTATGGAAGACAAGCGATCAGACACCTGAGCAGGACTTGAGTAAGGTGAAGTGAGGCCCTAATAGCACTCACAGAAAGGAGTTATGGATGGGGGGTGTGGGGGGAGCCCTGCAGTGTGACTATAGGAAAGGAGGAGCTTGTAATGTAGCTGTACAAAAAGCAAGCCTGTTGGAGCACAGATGATCCTACAGAATGACCAGGAGAACTTGGACCAAATAGACAGATATGGTACCCAGAGAAGCTCATAAGTAGAAGTATTAAGAAGAGTCTTGGGGAATTCTTTTAAAAGCCTATGGATCTGAATGGGGGAGGGTGGTATGGTGCACACCTGTTACTGTTACCCCACTACTTGAAAGACTCAGTAGATAGATTCCAGACCATTCAGGAAAATCCTATGACCTTATGAAGATAGCTGGGAAAGAATGCGGGCGGGGGCTGGAGGTGAGACTCAAGTTGAGACACTTAGCAAATTCAAGACCCTGAGGTCAAATCCCAGTACCAGAAAGGTAAAATAGTTTACAGGTCCTGTTAAATGAAGTCAAGGTTGGCTCAGTGATTAATGAGTGTTCCTGCACACTGCTGTGCTGGGTCAGGCTTGTGTTGTGAGGTTTCCTTCTGCAGGGATGAAAGGGCTTGCCCCTACATGGCAGCCCCTAGGGAGGGGGTGACCCTCAGGGCAGAGGGATTTTGTGATTGACTTTGCTCAGAGGTTGCCAGTGACTTCTTGGTTGCCAAATCCTCTTCTATCCTCTTCTAGATCTCCACACAGACATTTAACTGGACACTGTTTATCCCTTCGGTCTCTCCCCTCCTTTTAAAAAAGCCTTGTAGTTTCTCTGCTATTTCCCCATCATCCCCTCCCACCCCTCCACTACAATCCAAGAAATGGAACTCATCAAATGTTCCATGACTGACCACTTGGTGTGAGATTCTGTAGCAGCAGCCTACGAGGGAGAGGACGCCAGAGGCCTGGTTTTCAAACAGCTGAAATTTCAAGGAAAAACACCAGTTAAAGAAGAGTATAAAACAATTGGAAAAGCAGTGCAATCCAAAGGATGCCCACTTGTCAGAGGGTAGCTCAGAGGGACTCTTGGAAGTGGAGGAGACAGCATCTGTGTGGCAGGACACAGCACACACAACAGAGAGGCATGTGTGTCTGGGAGCTGCCCAGAATAGGAATATTACTAAACAGGGTGGAGGAGGGTGCTGGAGATCCTGTGCCAAGCCAAGAAGTTTGTTCTCCACGTGCCAGGTGTGAGGAGAAAAGGAGTTCAGTTTTGAACATGTCGAGCTGAAAGTTTCAGTGAGATATGTAGATAGGACTCCTCAGTGGCCAGGTGGGTGTTCGAGACTGGAGCCCAGCCAGGCGGATTTAATGGGAGATAGAGATAGTTTTGAGTCATCTAATCCATGGGAGGCATGAGATCACACACAGCGGGGTTAAATGCTGGCGCTTCATAAAGTGCGGTCCTCAGATACAGTTCCTATGTCCCACAGAAGCTATGGAAAGCATCCCCAACCTAATGATTTAGGACTATGCATTTCAGTTTGATCCCTGGCACCCCTGTTTATATTGAGAAGTCTAATAACCAGTGGAGGAGGGGCTAAGAGGAAAGAACTCATGGTTCATGGGGGGGGGGTACATGCATTTAAGGGGTTATATCTTCTCCCTGTCCCTGTCCCATCCTTGATGGGACAGCATCTGTGTCTGTCTCAGTTCCACTCTCTTCCCACTCTGCTTGCTGTCTCTGGCAAGTTCACCTCTGTTGGGGTCCTTCGTCCCCAGTCCCCCTCTACTAGTAGGGGGATGGGGAAAAACACACCCCGACCAGGCCAAGCCTCGAGAGGAAGGGGCCCAATGTCCTCCCACACCCAGCCTTCCTACCCCGGAGCACGAACAGAGATGCCACGCAGCTTCATCAAGGCAGGAAGATCTCTCTCTTTTATTCCCTAAATCCCCCCTCCTTATATTGGGTGAGGGAGCCTATCAGTATACAAGATGGACATGACAAAGAGGTCCACGTGTTTTATCCCTACTACAAGCCTCAGCAGAACGTTCTTAGACATGGCGTTACTCAGCCCCCAACACCTCTATGTTCCTGATGCTGGTCTTTGAATGGATACAATGGTTCCCGCACTGGCTCCACATTCCCAGTTGTCTTCTAAGAACCACTACACACCAGAGCTCATTCTCCCCCAAGCTGTCTCCTCTTAAAGAACCACTGCCACAGCAGCATTTCCTGGTCATCTCAAGCCAAGGGCCACCTCAGACTAATGGCTACTTTCCACTGTTCTCTCCCTTGGATGACTGTCTCCCTGATCCTGCCCAGCCCGCCACCCCCACCCAGCTGCCAAATACCTAGCTTAGCCCTATCTAAACTCTCAGATTGCTTTGCACAGATATCCCTGGTTCATTGTCGCCTTCTCCTCTCCCTCTCCCTCCCCCTCCATCTCCTCCTCCTCTTCCTCTTTCACTTCCTCCTTCTTCTCCTTCTTTCTTGTTCTTCTTTTGTAACTTGTGGGGCTTGAATTCAGGGCCTGGGTAGAAATGATGGTTATACAAAGGCTTTTCCTCCCAGAGAAGCATGAAGTGACAGATCTGAAAGCTATGCTCCATGAAGATATATATATATATATATATATATATATATATATATATATATATATATAGTCACCTGTGGAAGGTGACTTAATTTTATACTGTCAAGCATACAATGTGATAGGCTCCATAGAAAAATTTAGTTTTGAGGCTGTTTTTATTTCGTTGAAATTCATAACCCCCCCTTTTTGTCATTTTCAACAGTGTCAATGTTTTACTTTGTGTTTAAGTGCCAGGCTCTTTTGGTCACAGAACCCTAAAGCTTTTCACTTTCTGGGGTGGGCAGGCACAGGGATTTGTTCCCCAGCTCTCATCCCTCTTCCTTGGTAGGGAACTAGTTTGCTTTAGGAGGTATTGTGTCTGTCCCAGCAGGTAAAGTTGCAATGACCCAAGCGAATTGCCTCAAAGCAGTCATGTATCTAGTAGCTGGTCCTAGCCAGTAAAATCCAACGTGAAATTGGAGAGTGCTGGGAAAGGGGCTTCTTTTCAGATAGATTATTCCAGCCAGGCAGCAATGGCTCATGCTGCAATCTTAGCTACTCAGAAGTCTGAGATCTGAGGACTGCAGTTTAACACCAGGCTGGGCAGAATGTCTGTAAGATTCTTATCTTCAACTAATCAGCAAAAAGCCAGAAGTGGAGATGTGGCTCCAGTGGTAGTGGGTTTTTTTTTTTTTGAACAAACAAAAAAAGTGACAGTGGGAGACCCTGAGTTTAAGTCCCAATACCAGCACACACATGAAAAAAAGAGTAATCCATCGGAAGAGATGGATCCCCCATTTCTGCTTCATCATCAGTCATGCCATTGTGTGTGTATGGACAAGAGTAGGGGGGACTCTGAGCGATTGCTCAGGGCTGGGGGAATCCTAGGGACTTGGCTCTAACCTTGGAAATACTCATTTCCCATCGTACTGAGAGGAGAGATGTCTTCATTAAGATGTTTGTTGAAGAGCACTCCCGTACTGACAGCTAATAGCATCTTAATTAATTTAAGGAAGAATTGAATTTTGTGATTTCTTGATAATGTTTTATCATAGCCCATGTGTAAATCTTTTTACAGCCTCAAAGTGTACTTTAAAAAAAAAAGAAACAAAGAATCTTTTGTCATAGAATTCAGAGGATTTTCACTGTGTGGAAGGAGTCTGAATTTTTAAAGAATTTCCTCTGGAATATGGTAGTATCTTCTGCTCACATTCCGTTCGCCCTAGGTGCTGCTCTTAATTAACATTCAGAAACTGCTGATTGGCTTATCTTTTCTTTAAAAGGCATACACCACCAGGCTGGTTTGAACTAGTTTGTCTGGCTGAGTTGGATGTCTAAATAAACAGCTGAACAACAGCACAGACTTTATACTACATCACACGCACACACATGCACTCACACACAATTGTATTGATTATAAACTTTTGCCAGGTGCGGTGATGCACATCTATAGTCCCATTATTGGAGGGGAGGGGGCTGACATAGAAGGATTTCAAGTTCAAGGCCAGCCTGGGTTACAAGGCAAGACCCTGTCTCAAAACAAAATGAAACTTTTGAAGGTCAAATCTTGTGTTAACCCCTCAGAGGGCATGTGATGTGAGCAGCATTGAGGGTAAAATGAGCTTTGAGTGACCAGATGGCACTTCTGGGCATCTGAATCTAAACATTGGACCAAATCTAGAGAGTGAATTGAGGACGGCTTGAAAGAACACGTGCCAGAAAGGGGATCTAGCAGAGCATTAGGTAGGAGACCTCCCCTTTCCCACATTATGTAATATTGCAGTCTATCTTTCAGCCCTGCTGCAGTGACACCCTTCCTCTGAGCTCTTAACCATTTTCAGTCTTTGGATGTTTTGATCAGAGAAACCCTAGAGATTGACTTGTTCTCTGAACGATGTTTTTAAGTGTATTCAGTGAAGGCATAAGATTATGAAATAAGCTGTGTTGAGATCGTACTAGATATGTTTCTGCATTTATACTTTAAGTAATAAGATCTAACCACAGATCTGATTGTTGCAAAGTAACGATAAATGTGATTCAGAACAGCTGCAAGAGAATACTATTGGTGGCTTCATTTGGTAACAAAGTCACAGTTACTGCGTTTACTGTGAAGGTTGGTTTGCCCATAGTGGGATAAGAAGGCTTCATGAAATAAATCTAGTGCTAACAGCTAATACTTGTAACCCTGGCTACTTAGGAGACTGAGATCCGAGAATTGTGGTTCAAAGCCAGCCTAGACAGGTCAGGCAGGAAATTCTATGAGGCTTATCTCCAGTTAACCACTAAAAAGCCAGAAGTGATACTGTGGCTCAAGAGGCAGAGTGCTAGCCTTAAGCACAGAAACTCAGGGACAGAGCCCAGGCTCTGAGTTCAAGTCCTGGAACCAACACACACACACACACACACACACAATTAATTTAAAAATAGCTACATGTGGTAGTACATACCTGTAATTCTGGCTAGGCAGCCATTCTATGTAGGTAGAAGGACAGGAGGATTACAGTTTAAAGCAAAGCAGCCCTTGGAAAAAGCACAAAACCCTGTCTAAACAAATAACTAAATTTTAAAAAGGGCTAGAAGCATGGACCACGTGGTAGAAAACCTGTCTAGCCTGTCTAGCAAGTATGAAGCCCTGAGTTCAAACCCCTGGATCAAAATAATAACAATAACAATAATGAAAGTGTTGTTTTGCCCCATTCCAGTTCAGAATCCTGAATTGTGTCTGTGCTCCAAGCCCATCTAGGTCTAGGACTCCGGGTCAACATCTCTGCCCTTATCCTGTGCTGACCTTTTTTAATGTCATTTACTGTCTTCTCCTACTTATCATATATCATTTGCATTTTTGTCAGTGTGGTGTTTGAACTCAGGGCCTGGGTTCTGTCCTTGAGCTTTTTTTTTTTTGCTCCAGGTTAGCGCTCTACCATTTGAGCCACACCTCCATTTCTAGGTGTTTGGTGCTTTTAATTAGAGGTAAGTGTGTCACAGACTTTACAGTCTGGGCTGGTTTTGAACTGTCATCTTCAGATCTCAACCTCCTAACTAGGATTAGAGGCGTATGCCACCAGTTCCCATCTTTACTTACTTATTTTTTTAAGTTTATGGTTACGGCCTTCCTTTCACAAGTGTGAATTCAGTGCCCAATGAAGACTCGATGGTCTGCCACAATAGAAGGAATAACTGGAAGTTGGCTGGAGATGAGAGATATAAACCAAGCCATGGCAGGCAAGGCCTGTCAAAGAATTGGGATTTGCTAGGGACTAATGGGAGGACAAGAGGTGACAAGGTCATGTGCAGGTATTCCAAAGCCTTTATGGGTCACAGGGAGACACACATGATTGGGTGGGCAAGGGTAAGGGAGACCAGGGCTACAGTGATGGTACTATCAGAAAGAATGGCTGGCTTTGAGAGATGTTCTGGCATCGAAATCCACAGGACTTATTAAGAAAGCAGAAGTGTGATGAGTTGAATCATGTCCCCCAGAAAAGAAGAAATAACACCAGAGTTCTAATCCCTGTACTCGTGATTATAGCCTTATTTGGAAAGAAGATTATTGTAGATGTGATAAATTACGATGAAGATGTCTTTTTAAGAAGAGGGCAGGTGACGAGACCAGGAGAATGGCATGTGAGGACAAGATTTAGAGGCATAGCTGTGAACTGCAAGCAACATAAAAGAACCTCAGCACACCACCAGAAGCCAGAGACTGGTAAGGAAGGGTTCTATATAGTTTTTGGAACTAGGAGAGAATACATTTCTGTTCTGTAAGCTGCCAGATTCAGGGTATGCTGTTGCAGGAGGAAGTAGCTCAGTAGAGAGCTCAGCCACACTGCGACATGGACCATTTCTGCTCCTCTAAACTTCCATTGCAATGTGCATTACAGAGTTGAAAAGTGTGAGCACAAAGTCAACGGAAACTGGAGAACATTTTTAATTGATTGAGAAATGCCTCAAGGTCAGTAATGACTTTAGGATTCGCCTTCGCAACACTGAGGGTGTGTGTGGTAGTTTAGATAGCGTGACACATATGAGATCCCTTCATTTGTGTGAGGTTGGGTAGATGTGATGAAGCTTTGGCCTCATTTTAATCAAATGAAAACACAAAGCCCCATTGGATTGGCCCATTTGGTAGTTTCCACGTGTGGGACTGTCTACATGATTGGTAAAGTATAGGACACAGTGGAAATAGGGAGTCTCTTGTTCAGAAAGTATAGTTTGTCTCCTGGTGTGCACAGGGAATTGGTCCAGCACCTTTCTTAATGTCAGAATGCACAGATGTTTAAGTCCTTATGTAAGAGAGCCTGGCACTGGGGGCTCACACCCCTAATCCTAGAAACACAAGAGGTTGAGATCTGAGGATTGCAGTTGTCAGCTAGCCTAGGCAGAAAAGTCTATGAGACTCCTGTCTCCGATTAACTACAAAAAAACCTGGAAGTGGATCTATAGCTCAAGAGGTGGAGTACTAGCCTTGAGCACAAAAGCTCGGGGACTGTACTCAGGTCCAGAGTTCAAGCCCCAGGACCCAGTACCAGCAAAATAAAGAAAAAGAAAGAGAGGAATCAAAGAAAAAAGGAAGAGAGAGCAAGAAGAGAGAAAGTGAGAGAGAGAGAGAAAGAGAGGAAAAGAAAGAAGGGAAGGAAGAGGAAAGGAAGGAAGGAAGGAAGGAAGGAAGGAAGGAAGGAAGGAAGGTGGGAGGGAGGAAGAGAGGGAGGGAGGGAGGAGGGAGGAAGAGAGGGAGGGAGGGAGGGAATGAAGGAAGGAAGGCAGGCAGGCAGGCAGGCTGGAAGGGAAGCTATAGCCCAAGTGATAGAATGTTAGCCTTGAGCAAAAACAACATCAACAATATCAACAACAACAAAACAACCCAACAACTCAGGTTCAGGATCCAGACACTGAATTCAAGCCCCACAACCAGCATGAAATAATGAAAAGGAAAGGGCGTGGTATTTGCACATACCCTTTGCATAGCCACCTGTGTACGTCAGGTCAGCACTAAATGACTTACGATTTACATTAAAATGTAACTGCTGCATGAATAATCACTCTAGCAGACTCTAGGAAATAATGACAAGCAAAGAAGTCTCTCTACATATGTCTAGTACATGTATAATTAAAAAAAAAAGGTTTTCCTGTTAAATCTGTGGATGGAAAACCCTTAGACACAGAAGGCTGTGTGTACATGTGAGGACGCAAGGCTGCAGTCACACACATAAAACCAGTGTGCTCCACCATGGATGATGTGAGGCTACCCAATGTTTCCAGGGACCGAGGCCTTAGGTGCAGAGGCAGTGTTAATTCCCTGGAAACTTGGCCCAGTTTTCAGTCTTGTGGCAGAGTTGCCAACTACTTGTCACCAAATGCAAGGACAGGAAGACTCAGAAGAACTCTTGACCTCTGGGCATAGAACACTCCTTTTCAGAGTGCAGTCTAAGATCTCTTCTATCCCAGAATCATCTGAAGTGACTTCAAGATGAGCACTAAACCAGGTGACAGCTCTTCTGGATGTGAGACCCCACTGTCCTTTGCAAGCCAGCGGGCCTTTTAGCTGTCTTACACTTTGGAGAACTGGGGGCTGGACTGCTGTGTGGAGGAGGGCTGGGGAAGCCCAGCCAGGCCTAGATATATAGAAGGGAAGAAGAGGGCAAGGAGGACAGACTTAGAACTGGGGGGAAGGAATGGCACTTTGGACTGCCACATCCACAAATGGCCCTTTCTAAATGTTAGACACATAGTAAACGTGAACATAAAGAAGGGATGGGTAGTTAAATTGGGCCTAGATTAGGCAGACCCCTTAGTGTCAGGCAAAGGTATTTGAGTCTATTTTCACAAGCATTGGAAGAATGGTGAATGTTTGTGAGCAGGAATCCAGGCTCGTAGAACCCCAAAAGTGGCCCAGAAATGTTGGAAAGCAAAAGCTACCAGATTTTGATTCTGAGTATGTATCTACCTGGTAAGTCATAATTAAAAGCCAGGTAATAAGGGGGTGTGATTGGGAGAGATGGGTGAGAATGATGGGGTTGATCAAGATGCGTTGTAAGGAAACTCCTTTGTCCAACTATTTAAGCATAATCTTTAAAAAAAGATTTACAAAATAAGCAAATTATGACCACTTTTGCCAGTTCCGTGCATATGACACTGATTATCTACACAAGGGTCCCTGGAGTAATGTGTCATTTCGTCTTGTCAAATGAGGTGTATGTAATTACCTTCTAGTCTCTTATATAATAATGTGAGAAAGTACAGAAGCACCTATACTCAGTATATTTGATCTTTTTATCAGTGACATGCCTGACCCAATGTCTAGTATTTGACTTCCTAGTATAGCCTCAAACTACTGATTCCTTTAAGCATATTTTTCCTGGAGTATTTTTCTTTTTTAGGTCTGTCCATATAGTTTAAGATCAATTCCTCCATCAGGTTACATGGAGCCCTAAGTACAGCTGTGAAATCTGAGCAACACAGCCAGTGAGCTCCATCGTTGCCAGGTTGGAGACATGGCAGACATCTCCTTCCCCTGCAGTAACAGATTCCCTCTGTCTAGCAGACCTGTGACAAAATGACAGTCATTTCGGCCCAAGCGGCTCGACAAGATCTTAGGCTTGACATCATCATTTCCTTCATCATAGAGTTGACGGAACCCTAGCTTAGAAGGAGTGTAAGCAGTGTGACAGTTGTGTTTGAATGAAATATTCAAACTGCCTCCAGTAATACCATTTTATATATATACATTTATTTGTTTATTTGAAATAGGGAAGAAAAAGGGGGAAACAAGATGATTAGGAGGGGGTAAAGGGAGGGAAATGGGGAGAAAAACATGAGAAGGGCTCTAGAAGTAATGCACCCACTACTTGATGAATGTAACTGTAACTCCTCTATACATGATTCCCACAATTTTTTTTAAAAAATGTATGAAAAGTCCCGAATGAAAAACAAAACAAAACTAGAACAGTCCAAATCCTGCTAATTTTCTTTTTTTGATCCATATCTTTTACAAATTATCTTTAAGTAATTGTACAAGAGTTGCCATTTAACAAAAAGCGTGTGTGAATACAAAGCATTTTGATTGATGTCACTCTCTTCAACATTCTCCCTGTCCTTTCCCTTCCCACCCCTTCCCTCATTCTTCTTAATTTTTAGGGTATTCATTGAATTCTCGACTGCATTCTCTCTCCTCTTCTTTGTCTACCCCTTTCTTCTTGACCATACCCCACTTCCTCGTGTCTATTTTGTTGAAATTGGACTTTGCTTTTCTAAGGAATTACGCTATTTGAGTGTTCCCTGGAGTCTACCGTATTTCAGTTATATTTGTATGCCTTTGCATACCACCCAACATATTTACTTACATGTTTATAAGCTAATTCTACCTCCCGTATGTCAGAGAAAAGAAATATCCTTTGTCTCTCTGATCCTGGCTTCCTTCTCTTAATTTTTTCTAGGTCTTCCTATTTCTTTACAAATGATTCAATAGAAATGATACAATGATACAATATAGATAACTGAATTAGAAAGAATGCCTTCTAATGCAGAGTAACATTATGTAGTGATAATATATTACATTTTCTTGATCCATTCATCCATTGAGGAGCATCTGAGCTCATTCCATTCCTTGGCTATCGGGAATAGTACAGAAATGAACATGAAGCCTGGTGCGGTGGCTCATGCCTGTAATCCTAGCTACTCAGGAGGCTGAGATCTGAGGATCGAGGTTCAAGGCACAAAAGTCCATGAGACTCTTATCTCCAATTAACCACTAGAAAAAGGGAAGTAGGGCTGAGGCTCCAGGAGTAGGTGGTAGCCTTAAGCTGAAGAGCTGAGGGTCAATGCCTAGGTCCAGGGGTAGGGCAGTAGCCTTGAGCTGAAGAGCTCAGGGACAGTTCCCGGGCTCAGAGTTCAAGCCCCTTGACCTACAAAAAGAGAAAGAAAAAAAGAAAGAAGAGAGAGAGAGAGAGAGAGAGAGAGAGAGAGAGAGAGAGAGAGAGAGAGAGAGAGAGAAAGAGAGAGAGAGAAGGAAAGAAGGAAGGAAGGAAGGAAGATGGGTATGCTAGTGGCTTGATTATATTTAGGTTTGTAATTTTTTGGATATGTGCCCAGGAGTGGAATTGCTTGATCATAGAGTAGCTCTATGTTTCGTTTTTTTGAGGAACCCCTATAATGCTTTCCAGAGCGGTTGAACAAGTCTGCATTCCCACCAGCAGTGTAGTAGAGTTCCATTTTGGCCACATCCCCACCAGCACCTGTGGTTTGTTTCCTTGATAACTGGGGTGAGGTTTTGTTTTGGTTTGCATTCCCTTTATATCCAGAGATGCTGAGCATTTCATCATGTGTCTACTGGCCATTTTTATTTCTGCTTCTGAGAAGGCCCTCTTTAGCTCATTAACCCATTTATTAATTGAGTTGTTGGTTTTTTGAGGGTTTAAATTTTAAGTTCTCTCTATATTTTGGATATTAGGCCATTGTCTGATGTATGGCTGGCAAAAAATCTCCCATTTTGTAGGCTGTCCTTTACATTTTTTTTTTATTATAATGGTGATCTACACAGGGGTTACAGTTACATTTTAGCTTGTTGGCTATGTCTTTTGCTGTGCAGAAACTTTTTAGTTTGATGCAGTTCATTTTTTCAAGTTGTTCTTTGATTTACTTTGCTTCTGCATCTTTACTCAGTTCCTTCCTGTGCCACCCCTTCCTGTAATAGTTTCATGGTTTCAGGTCTTAGACTGAGGTCTTTGATCCATTTTGAATTGATGCTGGTACAAGGTGATAGATAAGGTAATGGATGATAGATAAGGTGATAGATAAGATACACTTCAGTTTTCTGCAAGTGGATAACCAACTTTTCCACCACCGTTTGTTAAAGAGGCTCCTTTCTTTTAGCCTATATTTTGGTTCCCTTATGAAATATTGGATATAGGTGTGCGAATTTATTTCTGGGTCTTCTATTCTGTTCCATCGGTCCTTGGGCCTGTTTATGTGCCAGTACCAAGCTGTTTTCACTACTATGGCTCTGTAATAAGGTTTGAATTTTGAATTGTTATGCCTCCAGCACTACCTTTCCTGAAAAGAATTGCTTTTGCAATGTAGGGCATTTTATGTTTCCATATAAAATTTTGGATTGTTTTCTCTATCTTGTTGAAAAATGATGTTGGGATTCTAATGTACATTGCATTGAATTTGTAGATTGCTTTGGAAAGTATTGTTATTTCCCATTTTATTAATTCTGCCAGCCTAGAAGCATGGAATGTCTTTCCACTTCCTTATATCATTTTCAGATTCTTTTCTTAAATGTTTACAGTTTTCACTGTGGAGGTCCATTAAATCCTTGGTTAAGTTAATGCCTAGATATTTTTTTGGTGACTATTACAAGAGTTGCTTTCCTGATTTTAGTTTCAGTCCCATTGTTGGCATACAAGAAAGCAACTCATTTTTGTCGAGTTTTCTTTAATTCCCTTTTTCTTTTTCTTTTCCAGTTATTTTCTATTCATCATTTATCTTACCTTTAAAGCAAGAAAAACTGAAATAATTATGTCTCTCCTCCTGACAAAACAACAAAACCTATATAGTTTGAGTGATTAGTCAGGGATAATGGATCAAAGCATAGGGCTCAGAAAGAAAAATAGCTTTTAAACGCTTAGACAAAAGAAATCATGTTGGCACAATGATCAAACTAAATGAAATGTATAAAAGTAAGTTTCTGAATGTCAGGAATTTTTTTTCTGGCTCCTATGGATTTATTCTGATGGGCAGGTTAAGTGGCCTGATTACAAATTAAATTTGTATGAAGTAATGGGTACGTAAAAAAAATTGTGACAACTGGATTCACAATTGATTAATATACATTGTGGATTTTGTATCTAGTTATCCATTAAAAAGCAAAACAAGCTGGGCACCTGTGGCTCACACCTATAGTCCTAGTTTCTCAGGAGGCTGAAATCTGAAAGAAAAAGGTGGGGGGGGAGGGGGCTGGGAGTTTGGCCTACTGGTAGAGTGCTTGTGTGGCATGCACAAAGACCCAGGTTCGATTCCTTGGTACCACATATATAGAAAAAGCCAGAAATGGCACTGTGGCTCAAGTGGTACAGCTCTAGCCTTGAGAAAGCCCAAGGATAGTGCTCAGGCCCTGAGTTCAAGGCCCAGGACTGGCAAAAACAACAACAACAACAACAACAAACCACACAACACCAGAAACATGAGGGCAGCATAGACTAACACAATGAAGGTGTCTGGTTCTGAGTGAGCCTCAGAGTCCTTCTTTCACTATCTGACACGTAGCAACGGAGGATGAGGGATCTGCACGGGTGGGTTCCAGGGTCCAGGCCTGTGAGCACTGTTTTATCATCTGTCCACACTTTGTGAGTGACAGTGATTTGACTACATCTAACCACAAAGGCAGATGGCAAATGATCAAAGATGATACACTCCTAAAAATACTAAGTTTGTGTTCTAGCCATTAGCCAAGGAGAAGTATCCATGATATGTTAGTAATTAAGATTCAGAGTGAGGTGCATCATATAATACCTATAAAAGAAGTATGAGCATCCTTACTTGTTTTTATTGCTTAATCCTAATAAAAGGTACAGAAAGCTGATGTGCCACAGGCCTTGTATGTATTCCTAGAAGGTTAGACACTGAGATGCTAGCAGATAATGAGACCATTAACTTCTTTACACAGCTTCGGAGAGATGGGTTTAAAAATTATTTCTAATAGGAATCACACAATTATTTAGAAATTAAAAAATGAATATGATTTTAAATTATCAAAACAAAGAAGCATTTTATAATGACATATGCCCTTGTGAAATTCAGGAAAAAGAAGTGAATAGAAAGAATATATCTGTGTTTCTCTATATTCTGATTTGAGAGAAAAATCCCAAAGCTGGTCTATGATTCCATTGGAATGGAAGGGTACACTGACACAAGAGACTGACCAAAATCACTAGGCTAAGAATTGCCCTTCCAGATCCACAGAGATTCCTCCAAGATCCTGCTCCTTATAAGTTGAAAGCACCCAGCCATCCATACCCATTGTTTGGTAGTTTCTTCTTTTGACTGCATTAAAAAAGAAGGAAACATTTCTCCCAGAAGTCCAACAATCATCCACACAACTTTACAAATATTTATTAAATACCCACCATGTGGCATACATCATTGAAGACCTTTATCACACAGTCTTAGAGGAAGAAGATAAGACAGTGATTCAGAAACAAACAAACAAACAAATGTTAATATGTGAGACTGTCCAAATACAAGAATTTTACTATAAATTCTTTTACTCTGGAGGCATGGAAAGGTCACAGGGTATTGAAACAGCCAAGGGAAGCTAAAATTTTGTTCCAGACATTTAGGGCTGGATTTGATTTAGAAAAACGGAGAGAAAAAGGAAGTGTATCTCTCATGAGATGGGCTAGTACACCAGGAATATTTGCATAGTGTTTTACAGTTTGCAAAGCTTTTTCATCCATGATGCAGAGGTGAAAATGAGCAAAGCTTTTCAGAACCAAGGGCTAAGAGCAATCTGACTTCAGGAGAGAGGAATCCTCCTCCTTTCTGCTCTCTCCTGGCTTTCTTCTTGATCAGGGGTGCATGGTTTCATATTGACTTGCTAATCCAAAGCCCTTTTACAGAGGGATTTCTTTATAAAATGGCAAAGAGAGCCTGGAGGCTATATTTCTGGAAGAAAATAATCTTAGTTAATGCTTTATGTGTGTGTTATGTGGGCTGGTATGTATACATACGCCCGTGAGCAGTTGGCATGAGGTATTTTCCACTTGGAATAAACACAACAGTTTGTCATTTATAATTTCAGATTATGTATCTTCCAGACTTTGAAAGATTCCCTTTGCCAGCCAGCCTTTCTTCTTATCCCTTTGCAATTCCAAGTCAGTCTATTCCCTGTTTCATGACTGCACCTTCCATCACGCCCATCCTGCTGCTTGCTCTTTGCTTCTCTGTTCTTGTAACTCGACCTAACCATCGTCACCATTCAGTTTTCAGGCCCATCTCTACCCCTTGATGAGCCCTCTCCAGCTAGAAAGGGCCCCCGAGGATCGTTCACTCCTGTCTCTATGTCTATCATGTTTATTAATATTGAAGAAAGGAGCATAATACATATTTTAAGAAAGTAATAAATCCCTTAGGCTCTGCACATATAGATACAAAAAATACATGTCTAGTTTCAAGGGCCTTGTGTTCCTATGAAAATGTTGCTCTTCTAGATAGTAGTGATTCAGTACAAACATCGATACTTCAATGGTAGGGTTTTGGTTTTTTTGTCTTTTTTTTTTTTTTTTTTTGGTTTGTTTTTGTCAGTCATGGGATTTGAACTCCAGGTCTGTGCACTGTCTCTTAGCTCTGTTTGCCCCACCATTTGAGGAGAGTTGGGGCCAGGAATTTGGCCTAGTGGTAGAGTGCTTGCCTAGCATGCACGAAGGCCTGGGTTCAATTTCTTGGTACCACATACATAGAAAAAGCTGGAAGTGGTGCTGTGGCTCAGGTGGTAGAGCTCTGTCTTGAGAAAAAAACCCAAGGACAGTGCTCACGCCTTGAGTTCAAGCCCCATGACTGGCAAAAAGAAAAAGAAAAAAAGAGTCCTACAGAGTTGTTTTGCCCAAATTGGCTTGGAACCTCAATCCTCATATCTCTGCTACCTGAATAACTAGGATTACAGGCCTGAGCTGCTAGTGCCTGGCTATGGCCATGGTTTTAAACAGAGCTAAACTTGCTACCTAGCATGATGGTGACACAGTATCTAGGATTTGGGGGGAATGGTGACACATATCTGTAATTCCAGCATTTGGTAGGCAAAGGAGTGGAAAATTAAGAGTTTAAAGTTATTCTGCACTACCTAGAAAGACTCTTGTCATAAAAATAAAAGATAGATAGAAGGATTTAACCTAATTATGACTTACCAAGACATATTCTTAGGCTACAAACTCAGTTCAATCCACATGTCAAAGAAAATCCAACACTCAATGCACAAATTTTAACATGAAAAGATTAATTAAAATGTAGCGAGTATTACCATAAGTAGAAAGAAGACCTACACAGACATGTTGCCATTTAAAAGATTCCTTTCTTCTTGGTCTGTTTTTATACCTTAATAGAAGCTTTGAGAAAAGCCATATGCACCTAAGATGGAATGAATATTAGGAGCCACAGAAGACCAGCCTGGTTGGCAACAGAATCGAATTCACCATCTTGTTTTTCACTTCAAAAGAAATACTTAAGATGAGTGACCTACGAACTTCTCCCCTGGGGTTTTACCTGAACTGATTACTGTGCATCTTCTGTTTCCTTAGCCTCCAGGGATATGGATTCAACCAATCAAAGATAAAAAATATTCCCTTAAAAACTGCATCTGTACTGAACCCTTCTTTTAATTCCCTGAACAATACAGTATAACAGCGATTTGCATAACATTTGCATTGTATTAGGTATTATGAGCAATCAAAAGATGATTTAAAATATACAAAAGGTTGTTGATAGGTCCTAAGCAAATATTATGCCATTTTCTATATGGGACTTGGCATGTGCAGGTTTTGGTATATGCAGGATTCTCAAACTCATTGACTAAGATTACTGAGGAGTGACTGTTGTGAGATCAGAGAGGGATTTTGTCAGTGGTGTTAGCCATTGGCCCTGGCATTGATCTTCAGGTGATAGCATCTTGTTTAGTTATTAAAATAGCTGAATCAATGGGCAGAACCATTCCAAAGTCTGTTATTTTATTTATCTTCACAAATAATGAGTGACCCCATTGGTCCTCATTGTAGTTTGAATCTGAATTATTCTCCAAAGTCTCATGCATTACAGCTATGTTTGCCAGCTGACAGGGCTTTGTAGAAATGATCGGATTATGAGCATTTTAGCCTAATGTGTTCATCCACTGATAGACTCATTAATCTGATGACATTTTTGGGAGGTGGTATGAATTGTGCAGGTGAGGCTTGATTGGTGAGCAAAAGTAACGGAGGGGGGCTGTCTTTATCTACATGGTGGCCACCATGAGATGAGTAGCTTTGCTCTGCCATGATGCTCTGCCTCAGTATTGCCCAGAAACAGTAGCACCAGCCACAAGACTCAAATCTCTAAAGCCATGAGCCAAAATAAATCTTTTCTGTTGTTTTTCTTAAGTGTTTTGTTACAATAACAAAACTAGTAACAGTGGGAAAAAGGAAGATCCCTCCTTTACATTCTTTCACCCATTCAGGTCCCAAACAAACAGTTCTCACCAACGTTTTACCTTTCTGTGACCTCTCTGGAGGTGGTGGAGAGGTGGACTTGAAGGTAGAAAATACTGAGGGTTAGTGTTCATTCACAATGGAAGAGACAGTATTCAAACCAAAGTGCTACAGAGCCCTTATGAGTCCCTCGGCCCCAACTATGAGCGTGCCTCATGAAACATTCATTTGATTCCATGTATAAACTTCTGAAATTATTACAAAAAGAATGTTTACCAAAAAAAAAACCCCACAAAGAGACACTTGTTTCAACTCTTTCTAGTGCCCTTGTGATATGCATTTCTAGTGCTTAGCCCGGGGATCATCGTTGGGTACACACAATAAATCTCAGCCTATCAAGAACCCAAGTAGTTGCAAAAATCAGATAACAAACCCATTTTTAATATTTTTTTTTTAACGAACATAAGTCAGGGAGGGTGGTTGTTGCTCAGTCAATGAGACTCAAACAAGTTTTGAGCTCTGCAGGAAAGGAGATGGATGAATCGGGAACATAGAAAGAAGACAGGCACTTCAGAGGGGAAAGAAAGAAGTCAGTGAAGCAGGAAGAGAAGGCATTAGAGGAAGAGCAGAAAAGGAAGCCAGAAAGGGGGGTGGGGGAGGAGAAGCTAGCCAGGGATAAAATAGGGAGTGTTTGAGTGGGTGGAGTCTTTTGTGCTGAGAACAGAGGAAGCCAGGTACATTGTTCTTCAAACCACACTGCTAGCTGCCTACCATATGGCTTTGATATACAGCAGGAAACTAAGTGCAGAAAACAAAATGCTAGTCAGTGCAACTGGCATTGAAAAATCATAATCTTGTGTAACTTTTGAGAAGTGTGAGAATAGAAGCCGCCTATGCATGAGATGAGTGTCTTTGTACATTACATCTCAAAACTCAAGAGGATGTTTGTTCCAAAACCTTGCTAGTTTTGTTCTAGATAAAATTGTTCCACACCAACAATAACTCATGTTCTTGGTGACCCTGTGGCAGGACAAAAACATGAAGGGGATCTCTGGATTTTCAAAGAAAAGACTGCTGATGTTGAGTGTGGGTTGACTGGGAAGTACAATGTGTATGTGAGTATATTCTAATCTTGTAAAGATGGTGAATCCAGGTGGGAATGACAGAACCACTCTCGGCTCCTTCTGATCTGGTCCACTCCCCAGCCACCCTGGGCCTCAGTCATTGAGTCTGATTCTGCAACAACCATCATCTGCTGAGTGTTTCCACCTGGGATCTAGGTTGACATTCTGAAACGTTATCAGAACTGGCCTCATCCCTTGTCCCTCCACTGGCTCTTTTCTCAAATATTGGCCTCAGTCTTCCCCATCTTTACCTTTCATTCTCTCCTCTTCCACATGCTGCCAAATTTTCCACTTGGCCTTCATTAAGGCTCCTATTTTAGTTAGCACACATGGCCTAGATTTTTCCTAACTGCTTTTACCTGGCTCTGGCCCCAGGGACTCTGAGATCCCCCTGTTTCCAACGGCAGCAAACCTGATCTGCCTGTCCCCCAAAGTTCTTACCCAGCCCTATCTACTGATTTCCTTCACTCACTCTTACCACGATCTTCTTCTCCATGAGCGGCTAGAAATTTCAAAGCTAGAAATTTAGGCATCATCCCTAAGTTTAAGGACAGGTCCTGCAGAGTTTACCTGCCTCCTGCTCTTCTCTATGGCTGCCACCTTCCTATGGTCAGCCCGGTGGAGACTTCACTACTTCTTCCCTGTCATCTCTGGTCCTTTCTTCCTCTTCCAGTCCCTTCTCCTCACAGTGGTATAGAAGTCACCTTTTCAAATGCAAATCAGATTATGTCATCTGCCAATGGCACTAGATAACACCCCAAATTCTGGCCCTGCATGGCCAACCCTTGGCCTCTGCCTACCCATGTGACCACACTGTTCTCAGTGCTGTACCCTCGCCTCCTCCCAAACTCTCCTTCAGTCTCCTCTCTAATTCTAAACCAGCCTCTCCTTGGATCCTGGCTTAAATACCGTTAGAAAAGCCCTTCTGGGCTTTCCTAGGAATGATGTTCCATCTTCCCACCATTATTCTTATTATCATCTCTAATTCCGTCATACATTTTAATCACCATTTGCAATTGTTTTGCTTGTTTCCTCGTGCCCTGTCTGTCTTCCCACTGGACTCTCAATGTCAAGAGGGTCAGAATCCTGTTTATCTTGTTAACCAGCCTTTCTCTAGTTCCCAGGGTTCTCAGCGGCCTGCGTTGTAATTGTTATTTTACCATTGCTTCTTGACGACTCCAGGCTTCCCAAGTGAAATATTTTCCCTCTATCTAAGGATCTCTGTGCTTCTCTCCTGTTGCTCTCATCTTCGTACATCTGGCTTCCTGCTTGCCCTAAATGGTCTATGTTTTCCTGTTGATTGCTTAACGCCTTCCTTCATTTTGAAAAGCCTTTTGACTCAATCCAGTCTTGCTTCCTCTTTTACAAACCTGCCATAGGAATGGCTTATGCTTCATCACAGTCTCTCACTCTTACGTACGTACTTCTGCCCTATACTCTTTCATATTCACTGATGTCTAGCTCACTGTTTTCATTACTCTAAATTGATTTCAGATAGTTTAGGGGAAAAAAAATCCCTCTCCTTCTTCCTGAAATGCTCTTCTCTTTGCCTTAATTATGTTGGTCATGACACACCTTGGACTCCTCTTTATCCATCCACACCTGATACCTCCTTCTCCTGAATTCAGCAGGCATCCTCCTTCGTGATGTTACACCTCTAAAGCTTTCTTTACCATCTCGATGCCTCGAGTCTGGTCAAAGTGATAAACCCAGACCTCCAAAGCTGCTTTTAAACAGCCAAGTGCCTGCAAGGTTAGTTCCATCCAAAAGACGCCCAGATCAGATACTTACTACAAACAACATGTCTGAAGCCACCTGAGCCATCTTGACTCACAGGCCATGTCTCCTGCATGGTGCATGAGTTCATGTAACCTAGAGTCACCCTTCAGCGAAGGCAATCACCTGCTTCTAGCTTAGCCACTCTAGTTACATAATTCTCACCCTTGAAGTCCTCTGAAGTCTCCAGCTCTCCCTTCTCAATGGGATTGCCAAGACCACCTGGGATGTGATCTCTCTCAGTCTCACTAGCCCCGTTCCTTGTGGCCTTTGATTCTCAGCTTTCTGCACAGCTTGGGGATCCCTGTCTTTATCTGATCCCAGTCTGCCAATCAATGGTCTTCGGCAGTGGGTGGGGTGGGGCTAATTCCTGATCTATTGTACTTTGTGGTTTCTCTAAGTGCAAACTCTCCCATCAAATTCAATCACACATTCTAACTGATTTCCCCGAACAGGGAGTGGAGAGAAGAGCTGCAGCCATCACCAACTAGGCAGTACAGAACTCTAGGGCAGAGGTAATGGTAAAACATAGTAAAAAAAATAATAATTAGGGAGTAGTCCATCCTTAGTATTGGTCCTCTTTATTTTTAGTATAATTCATTTAACTGTACATATAGAATTTAATTTTTTTGTGGGTCTTGGAGCTTAAACTTGGCCTGGACACTGTACTTGAGCTCTTTAGCTCAAGGCTACCACCCTAGCCCTGGGCCTGGGTATTGTCCCTGAGCTCTTCAGCTCAAGGCTACCACCCCACCCTTGAGCCAAACCCCGCTTCCCATTTTCTAGGGGTTAGTTGGAGATAAGAGTCTCAGGTCCAGGGCCGGGAGTTTGGCCTAGTGGTAGCATACTTGCCTAGCATGCACGAAGACCCAGGTTCGATTCCTTGGTACCCCATATACATAGCAAAAAGCTGGAAGTGGTGCTAGGCTCAAGTGGTAGAGTGTTAACTTTGAGAAAGTCCAAGGACAGTGTTCAAGCCCTGAGCTCAAGCCCAGGACTGGCAAAAAAAAAAAGAGTCTCAGGTCCTTTTGTGCCTGGGCTGGCTTTAAACCTTGATCCTCAGGTCTCAGCCTCCTGAGTAGTTAGGATTACAGGCGTGAGCCACCACGCCCAGCTAGAATTTAATTTTTTTAATGGCAGCATTTAACAATTAGAGGGCAAGATTCCTGCTCATTTAGCAGTTGGCCTTCCTGAGCTTGTTGGGCACAGCCCCAGAGCACAGCCAAACTCTCTCTCCTTATCACCAACATCTGGCCAGTGTTTATTCTCCCTGAAGTCAGCTCTGCTCACCCTGAGGAAGTCTCACTCTGCCACTCCATCTCAGCTCTCACTACATCCACAAGGATTTGATTTGACACCTGTCTCTATTCTTATTCCATGAGTTTCCTGAGGACAGAGGCTGTGTCTCAGTCACTTTTGTAATCCAAAACAGTGCCAGGTACACAACCAAGATTCACGTGGTATGTTGGTATCTAAAGAACTGAAGAACCCATTTCTGTTGGCATCGTCTTCTCTCTCTCTCTCTCTCTCTCTCTCTCTCTCTCTCTCTCTCTCTCTCTCTCTCTCTCTCTTTCTCTCTCCTCTTATATGAGGAAATTGGTTATAGGATGGAAGTATGAGCCAGATAAAGAACACTGTGTTTATTGATCAGTTGAGCTGGCCAAGTGTCTAGAGCATTTATTTTTAGTTATTTTCTAGAGCATTTACAAACATGAATAGCTTATTAATGTCTATTTGAATTAAGTATTGTCTCCCAACTGGTCTTCAGACATGAGATTTTCCAAGTTTATCACTACTAGGGCTCATATTGGTTGGGCCTATAGAATTCAAATTCATCATTTGGGGGTGGTGATTTGTGTTAGGCAGGGCTTTCTGGAGTCACAGGACTGTAGGATGGATGGATGGATGGACTGATGGATTAGAATTGGCTCCTATAATTACAGAAGCTAAAAATACCCTGTGATAGACTGTAATCTTGAATCTAGGAACGCTGGCGATTTGTTCAGTCCAAGTCTGAACGTCTCCAAACTAAGGAAGCTTCCTCAATGATAGGTCTTTTAGACCCAGGCAAAAGGCCTGGAAACTAAGATGGAAGGCTGGAAACTGACACAAGTCCTGGAGCCCAAAGACCAGAAGAGCTTGGATTTCGTGATGACCAAGAGTAAAAGAAGCAGGGTACAGGGTATCCATCTCTGGGACAATGTGAGCATTTGGCTTTCTTCTGAATTTTTTTCGTTGTTGTTCTGTGAGGAGTTGGCAGCAGATTGGATGGCCCACCTACATTGAGAGAGATTTCTATTTAGTCCTCCCACTCCCTGTACACTGACAACATCACAGCCAAACCTAGAAACAATGTTTCACCAGCTATCTGGGTATCTCCTAATCCAGTCAAGTTGACACCTAAAATTAACCATGTCAATGGTCACTTAAGACAGTTTTGCATTTGATATCTTGCAGCATTCTAATCCCTGGTCTGGTATTTTTTGTATTGAATGAAAATTAAATCAAATATGTCATCATTTTTACTGTCAGAAAATCAGAGTAATCCACAGGGAAGTTATCTATTGGACAGAAGGAAACAGTGATTGTGCATTCACTGTGTGACGGGTGCTATGCCAGCCGTGGGAATGGTCCCCTGGAAAGGACTCTGTCAATGTACTGATAATAATTTTTGAGTTATTCAATGAGTTGCTTGTCATTTTATTGGTATAGGCTCCAATTTCTAAGCCTTTTTTAGAGTGACTCATTTTTTCTGTAGCCAATTAGCTACATCTCTCTAGGCATCTATCTTAGACCACCTTATATATCACATATTTATAGAAATTTAGCTCACATCTCACCAAGATAGAGAAGCAGTGTGCTCTCAAGAATGATTTTATAGTACACTAAGAAAACTTGTTTATGTAACAGGATCTTCCTGTTTTCTGAGAGGATTCAACAATTCCATTAAGCAAGAGCAAAAGTCATTGTCACCTCGGAGCAGATCTCAATCATAGCAAGGTTTATGTTTCACAAATAAATATTTAAAAGCAATTCATAACAGAGCTAAAACTTATACTATCACATATCTTCCAATGATGCCAATAAGTCTGGACTTGTAACTTATAGGATTTGTAACAGGAGCATGAAAGATTTTACTCCATCCCTAAAAAAAAAGAGTTTGAGATCCTTAAGATTCTATCTATACATGTACCACAGTCTGAAAAGCAAAAATCTGAAGATCACTAAAATTTCATTAAAATTCAAATAAATAGAATTTGATTGACTGAAGTTTGGACTGGATTCTGCGTGAATCCTCTTTTAGATTTTGAAAGAAATCTCTCTCTCTCTCTCTCTCTCTCTCTCTCTCTCTCTCTCTCTTCTCTCTCTCTCTCTCTCTTATATTTCTTTCCACATATTTGAGTGTGGTAGTGCATGCCAGTTATTCTAGATATACAGAGTTAAATAAAAAAGATCCATCTCAACTCTAAAGGCTGAGTGCGAGTCCCCTGCCTGTTAACCTAGCTAAAGTAGGAAGTAAAACAAAAAATAAATAGGAGGATCTCAGTCCAGGCACATGTCCAGGTAGGAACTGATAATCTATTTCCAAAACAATCAGTGGAAAAAGGAAGCCAGGAGTACGACTGAGCTATAGAGTGCCTGTCTGCTTCGTAAGCATGAGACTCTGAATACAAACCCTATTTTCTCTCTCTCTCTCTCTCTCTCTCTCTCTCTCTCTCTCTCTCTCTCTCTCTCTCTCTCTCTCTCTCTCTTTCTCTCTCTCTCTCTCTCTCACATACACAGTATATATATAGTATACACATCATATATGTATGATTTTTTTATTAGGATGTATACAAATGAATACACACTCTGCACATGCAATCATTGTTTGTTCCATTTGATAACGGGTCCCCTTTGTGGAGGAGAGATGTTCCACAAGAGTCTAAGATTCTTGACCAAAGGTATATATGTAAAGGTGCTCCAATGAGATGTTTCCAAAGAGAGCTGAGCCTCATTAATGTCTGAAAGCCAAATTGTCCCCATTGGAGGACAAAATGGCATGAGCAGACTCATCTTTGCCTGTCCTTGAAAAGATCTTGCTCAGGAGGCTTGTCTGCATCTGACCTTAATGATTCTGGACCAGAAACTGTTCTATAACACGACTGAGTCTCTTGGAAAGAGACATAGCAGAAATAACTGCAGGAACCAAGTCTAGACATGGTATAAAGGCTGAATACAAATCTGCTCAAAGAAAAGAAGAAGGACAAGAAGAAAGAAAGGGAAAGGACTTTTTTTTTCATTGGCAAGAACTATAATAGTTAATAACTAAATACAGAAATTATCTATGACCTTGGGTGGGGTTGATTATTTTCTTGACCTTGCTTTATAATGCTCTCTATAAAATGGGAAAGCCTGATCTGGGTCTAGATGATTGTGTCCTGGCTAGGTGAGATTTTTTCAACCTTGCACTTCTGGGTCTGTCCCCTTTGGAGCAGTTGCATTTCATAAATGTTCAGACATACATTTGGAGCAATTGGTTGAGAATTACAAATGCTCATAAATCTGAACTGTATGATTTCCAGCTCCAGGATTAAGGTTCTCAAATGGTAGCCTTGGTAAACTGGAATTTATATTTTCCATTGGTGGTAATTCCATACCTTACCTTTCTTTCCTCCTGCCATATTTGAAAAGTAGCATTGTGTAGGAATATTAAAACAGTCCTCTGCTTCTTCTTCTGTATCATAAAAGGCTAGCAGAAACCGGGCACTGGTTTCTCACAACTATAATCTTAGCAACTCTGGAGGCTGAGGTCTAAGGATAATGGCTTGAAGAGGCCACAAAAGCCTCTTACTTCCATTTAATCAGTAAAAATCTAGAAATGAAGGTATGAATCAAATGGTAGAATGCCAGCCTTGAGTGGAAAAAAACTAAGGGACAGTGCCCAGGCCCTGAGTTCAAGCCCCAGTACTCACACATAAAAAATGGAATGAATTATCTGGGTACGGATGGTCTCATGCTTATAATCTTGGCTAATCTGGAGGCTGAGTTGAACTTTGTGGTTCAAAACTAGCCCAGGAAGGAAAGACGGTGAGACTCTTATCTTCAACTAACTACCAAAAATCTACAAGTGGAGCTATGGCCTAAGTACCAATCCTGAGAAAAAAGTGAGGGGACAGTGTTTAAGTCAAATATCCTGGCACATGTGCAGGCATGTGCACACACATACACAGCTATTGGAAGTTCTTTCTAAAGTAAATAAAAGTTAGGGTAAAGTGTTCTGAATTACAAGTCTGAATGCACAAGCAGGGGAGATGATATTGATCCCATATCCTGGGGTCAACTTAACCGCTGATAGAGCAGCAAATACTCTCAGAGCAGTTGCCCTCCTATCAGATGCTTTGACTCAAGCCAATAGATTTTTCAGAGCTTTCTTCCCACTGCAGTTCAGCCTATATTTCAGCAAGTTCAGGTAAACATAAGGAAGAAATTCCCCTTTGTGTGTGCCATGAGAGTACCCAGAAGTATCTTTTGCCCAGGGCCTCAGTTTCCAGATTGTGTCTAAATGAAGACAGTGTTCTGAGAGACAGCAGAGTAGGAAATCAGAAGAGACAGGCAGAGAGTGGAGGCAGAATGCACTCACGTCTCTACTTCCCCGTTCCTTGTGTGGGGGAAGGGGTAGGCACCTGTGAGAATATGGCAAATGATGAGCTTCCCATGAAAAATGGACGTCCCACTTTCTCTTACCCAGAGAGCTGGGACTTCCTGCTAGGAACCTAATGGGGTGCTGGCCTGGTGCTTTGGGGAAGCACTCATGCATGATATTTGAGAGGAAAGAGTATTTGGGAGAGGCCTGGACCTTTCCTACCCAGTGTTCCACGGACTTCCTGGCATGAGCCACTGATGTCCTTTTAGGACAAATGGATCTACACACCTTTCCATCTCCTTCATGACAAAGGCATTTCCCACTGCCACGGTACTGACCAAGAAAACACAGCTCTTGTCAAAGAGCTGAGGAAAAGGCATTATCTACCACACTGGCTGTGGCTTGTTCAAATGTGTGTTATTGTATATCATGCTTCTTGGGAATGGTAACCTAGACTTGAGGGTTATAGTAGCTCAAGTGGTCCTCAGACTCTAATTGGGTCTCTGAATCCCAAGGTATTGTTTTCCTGTAAATATGAAACTGAAGTTACATTACCTGTGGTTCTAGTTCAGACACTGTATGACTCAAGGACGATAAGTTTCCCCAGACTGTGCTCAACTCTGACAAAGACCAGGGTCAACAATGACAGATATGGACTTCCCCAAGCAAGTGAAATTCAAAGCTGTGACATTTAGTCTCCAAAGCAGACGAGAGGAATGAGATAAGACAAAATGGAGTCTTGTGGGTTCTGCCTCCTTTTGGTTTCCTTTGCGGGGTGGAGGGTAGATGTGACTTTGACACTGCCTTTCTCAGCACCAACCTGTCTTGCCTGGAAGCAGTGAGTATGCAGATGGTATTGTCACTTCACTGTAGTAGATCATCAGAGTAGGAGAAAATAAATAGCTTGAGCCATCTATCACATCGAGAGCTGTATTTCCCAGATTTCCGTTCATTTCCTGAGCCTCTCACCCAGGGCCTGGGCCATTGGTTTGTTCTTCAGAAAAGCTGAAGTCTGGAGCTGTACAGAGTTCCTATCCTCTCCTGTCCCTGAGCTTTGCTGGAAAGGTTAGTCACAGATACAACCCACTCCCCATGTGACAACTGAGTCAAAATAAGGGAACAGCATTAGGCCAGGAAGAGAGCAGCCATCTTGTATTCTTTGTGTTTGTCTAGATTTACTCAACTGGCTGAACAGGACACTCGTCCTAGCTTTGTCATCAGAGGAAAGAGTAGATGTGGGGAATGAGGGTTAGCTTCCAAGAGCTCCAGTGACAGTTCCAGTGTCTCCTTGGCTTCTGGTCTTGGGGAAACATAGGCTAGACACTGAAAGTGAGTGACAAGACAAAGGCCACCTAGGAAATGAGATGTTCAGAACCAGAGGAATTCACACAGATATTGCACCACCTGAGGCTAGAGATGCTCTGAGAGCAGAAGGCTTACAAGGTACCCAGAGTCTCTGTGAGGTAGCCAGATGCTTATTAAGATGCCAATTGTTGAGGCTGACCCGGAGTTCTCTTTCGCATGGCCTCTGCATACTGCAGCTTCCATCTGGGTGTGATGTCCTGGTCACTGGGTGAGAGCTCCCTAAGCACCGGCCGCCAGCCTCCTCCTTCATTCAACTCTAGGCTTAGTCCCTGAACATCTCACCCAGTGGCTACTCCGCCCAGTGTCCTCACTGGGTCAGGACACATAGACTGCTGAAATTCAAACTGCCCGCCCCACTTCACAGTATTGGTGGGGAGATGGCAGAGAGGCATGCGCATGGCTGCGACGTGAATAAAACTAGACTCTCAACTTTGCTATCCAAGGATTGTGATGTAAGAGAACTTGAATTTAAAGCTGACATTACAACTTTTTTAAACCTTTATTTTTTGGTGCCAGTACTAGAGATTGAACTCAATACCTGGACTTTGTCCCTTAGAGTCTCTCTCTCTCTCTCTCTCCCTCCCTCTCTCTCTCTGTCTCTCTCCCCCTCCCCCCCCCCAAGGCTGGTGCTCTATCATTTGAGCCATAGCTTCAGTTCCATCTAGTTTCAGATATTTGCTGGTTAATTGAAGGTAAGAGCCTGGCTTGGTATTAGAACTTGAGTTTGAGAAGAGACCCAGGGGTCTCCTAGCTGCTTTGTGGTTATAAAAGAGAGAGAGAGAGAGAAAGAGACACACACACACACACACACACACACACACACACACACACACACACAGATTTTTAAAGAAATCCTCCATTCAGCTCCCTGGCCTCACCTTGGCAAATTTCCTGGTTTCTAGGCAGCCTGACCAAGCAGACAGAACAATTTGGTGAATTCCGTGGAGAGGTCGCCTCTTTTGAAATGTGTTATTCGATTCGGCAGCTTATTCCACAAAGCAAATGCTGTGAGTTAACACACACCCCCAAACTGATTTTGTTGGTAAACATCCCCCAACTGTTTTCTTATTAATTTACCTTGGCAACACCTCTCCATCAGGCGGTTATATGGATTTCATACCCATATTTCCTCCCATCCCACACACCTTATGTCTGTTACCTCATCTGCGGCTGCCACATGGGGACAAAGGACATTTGGTTTCTGCAGAACCTCAAATGACTCAATTGCAGCATCATATCCCTAGAGTTGGGTGGCAGTAAAGGACAGCACAAGGCTTGACAGGCAGTTACTTTGAAGAAGAGAAGTGGACCGATGTGCATGCAGGTGAGCGAGAAAGAAGTGAGCCTGTCCCATATTCAATGATACCACATGAGGTGTTTCTGGAATATAATTAAACACACACACACACACACACACACACACACACACACACACACGCATACCCCGAGGTAATCAGAGAGAGCTTATTGCAAAAGATCCAACTTCTAAGTAGTGACATTTTAGTCACTAGTTCACTGAGGGAAGGCTCAGATGCCGGTGTGTGTGTGTGTGTGTGTGTGTGTGTGTGTGTGTGTGTGTGCTGGGGCTTGAACTCAGGAACTCGATACTGTCCCTTAGCTTTTTTGCCTAAGGCTGGCACTCTACCATTTAAGCCACAGCCCCAGTTCTGGCTTTTTGGTGATTAACTGGAGATTAAAAAAAAAAAAAAATCTCAGGGACTTTCCTGCCCAGGCTGGCTTTGCATGGCAGTTCTCAGATCTCAGTTTCCTGAGTAGCTAGGATTACAGGTGTATGTGTTCAGCAGCAGACAAGCTGTCTTGGATGCTGATTCAATAGGATTTGGACTTTAGAATTTAAAATAGTGCCGCCGCCTCCTCCTCCTTCTGTGTGTCTACTACAGGTAGGCAGGTGGAGTTGAGAAAGCCAGGTGGCAGTCCAGATCGACTGAGTCAGAAACCAACATAGGGCCTAGCCACCTGCCTTCTAAGGAGCTCTGCAGGTAAGTGAGATGCCCAGTGGAGCTGCAGAGGCCCCGTGCAGGAGCCCATGAACTTGAGAATGCTCTTGCTCCTCCAAATGGCCAGCCTCATTCTCACCTCCGTTCTCTTAGAACCGGGCCTGAGCCCCCTGGCCCAGCCTTGGGTCTTTCTTACAGAGCTGAGTGGAGATAAGACATGAAGCTGGCAGGTAAAAGTCATGTGTCCCCGTGAAGGCCTTGTCTTCTAATTTACAGAAAGTTGGTGTTCATCCAGTGATTAAGGTCCTGCCTGAACAGCCTTCTCTTCCCTTTCTTTTCCATCAGTCTCTCTAGGGAACATTCCTGGAGCTACCCCCAGGTGGCCCCCGACCTTCACCTCCAGTCGAGCACTACTTCTAAGACTTCTGGGCCCCCAGCAAGTCTGCCAAGCACACACAGGAGTCTCTCCCTCCAGCCTCCCCCACGCCTTCCTTCACACCACTTGGCTATGTCTCTCCTCCCCCATTCTGCTTCCTTAAGCACATACTTGAACCCTTTGCACACCCACAGTCCACGCATGCATGCATCATGCACACATGAGTGCCCCTCAAGTCTCTCTCAGTGGAACTTACTGCCTGTAGGGTAGTCTGCCCTTCTCAGCTTAGAATCCAGATGCACCTCCCAGCCAACCAGCCTTATCTCGCCCAGCCTTCTTCCGTGAACCCTGCCTCCAGTCAAACTGGTCTCCCCAGGAAAACCATGATAAGATAAGCAAGTAAAATTAGAGACAATGAACCCGGAACAGGCACAGACAGGCACCGAGTGTCAGGGTGGGACAGCTGCAGAAACTTCTAGTGCTCCGAATCTCAGTAGACACCTTGGGTCTCTGAGTTGCATCATGTGACACTGATGGTGTTGCGTGGAGGAGAACTCAGTGTGCCATCTCTCTCTTCCCTCCTGGCATTGCATTAGTGTAATGGCTTTCTTAGGACATCTAGTTGGAGAAGCGACTTTGTGCTTATTTCAGTAAATGGTAGATGCATTATAGAAAAGTAACAGTGTTTGGGTACATGCACCAAGCCTCCACTTATTTCAGGTGTTCAAGAAAACACCCACCTTTTTGTTCCTAACCCAAGGAACACGATTGCCATCTGGTGGCAGCTACCTAAAATGCATGTAGGTGTGCATTCATTCATTCATTCAGCAAACATGCAGAAGACCACTGTGAGTACCTTGTTAAGTCAGATAGAGAGCTGCTTCTCCAGCAGACCAACAGAGGCTAAGTCAGTGAGGGGTAGGTTTGGGCTTATGGAAGGATTCAGATGGACAACTCATGGTTTCTGGGCAATCCTGGAGGGCTTCCCAGAGGTGGGGCATCCACTCTGGGACCCTGACAGGGAAGGGTCAGGGTACAGGAGATGTGGGGGCTGTGTTAAGTCAGGTAGGCACAGGTACGAGGCTGTCTAGAGCTTGTGTTCACAGACAAGCACACAGAGGACAACAGATGTTCTCCATAGAAAGCTGACTTCTCCAGGCAGAGCAAATATTTCTTCTTCTTTTTTTTTTTTATGTGGGGAAGCACTTCTGGGCTTTGAAGTCAGGGACCCACGCATGTTTGTCAGGCAGTTGCTCTACCACTTGAGGTCTGCCCCCAACTCTTTTGGCTTCAATAATTTTTTTTTTTCGGGTAGGATTATATGTTTTTGCCTGATCTGTCCTGAATCATAATTCTTCCATTTATACTTCTGACATCGGTGAGATGACAGTTGTGTATCTCCATACCCAGTTGATTGGTTGAGATGAGGGTTTCCTAAACTTGTTGGCCTCAAACTTTGAGCCTTCTGATCTTTGGCTCTTAGTAGCTGGGATTATAGGTGTGAGTCACTCAAAATCCTAGCTGGCATTTCAGCCTCCTACAAGCCAGATGTTAGCAGCCCATCAGCTCAGCCCGTCTTGGGGTCTAGCACAGTCAGACATGCGTCTTGTGGTGAATGTGGGGCCAGGTTTGGTCAGGAGGAAAGCCTTTGTGCCCTGAGAGCTCCTTGCTACTGAACTTTCTCTAGCGCCACTCATCCCCCAGATTCAATGCTTCTTTCCTTGCTGTTATTCTGAGCTGAGAGATTTCCTCAACGTGCCTACTCACTGAGGATTTCCTGGGCAGCCGTGGTTGCCAAACTTCTGACTGGCATCCCATCTCCTCTATGAGTTCTCGCGAGGAGTTTGGAGCATATGCCACAGTGCCCCTTTCCTTCTGTGTTAGGGTGTCCTAGTGCTGACAATTTGTGAAATGTTACTTTGGGTTTTGCCATCAACCCCTGTGGATTCTGGATTCTGCTTGCTGGGGACCCAGTCTGTATTCAGTCAGTGACTGGGAGGTGACAAATGACTGTTCCAGGTGCTAGCTTGCTGAAAGCTTCCCGACTTGCCTATAGGCAAGTCAAAACATCTGCCGACTCTGTACGTTCACATGCAAAACTGTCTCCTCATCACACAGCCACACTTGGCTATGAAGAATGCCAGCAGAGATTTGGTGACAATTTAGAAAGCGCCAACATCTGACAAGCTGAGATCATGGATGACAGAAATGGATGAGGAGGTGAAAATGCAAAGGAAGGATGACGGTATGATGGGCCATGTCTGGTTAGCAATGTCAAGAGCAGCTGTGGTTGAAAACATTGTCTCTTGTCTTCTTAGAGTCACGGGCTAAATGACAGTGTGACTTCAATTCCCCACTGTGTGACAGGGACATCTCAGTGATGTTGACGCATGGCTGTCAGATGATCATCTGATGAGCCTCTATTCAATTCAGTGTGTGTGTGTGTGTGTGTGTGTGTGTGTGTGTGTGTGTGTGTGTGTTTGCGTGTACGCTCGTGCGCATATGCGTGCCAATCCTGAGATTCAAACTCAGGACCTGGGCACTTTCCCTAAGCTTCTTTTTGTTCCAGGCTGAAAATATTACCACTCAAGCCACAGCTCCATGTCTGCCTTTTTCGTTTGTTTGTTTGGGGTTTTTTGTACTTTATTGGAGAATCACATGGACTTTCCTACCTAGGCTGGCTTTGAACTGAGATCCTCACATCTCAGCCTCCTGAGTAGCTAGGATTATAAGCACAAGCTACTCGATTCCGGCTTCATTTTAATAATAAAACCAGATGGAATACAGCTGGCCTAGATAGCAACAAGTCACTTTTCCACCTACATCTCTTCAATACCTACCTTTTCCCCTTTGGAAGAAAGATATACAGTGTTCACATGGCTCTTGACCTCTCCAATGTCCTGACTCCTTACCCTGTTCTCCTCCATCATCCAGTTCTGCATTGTCTCTAGCTCACAGCCTCCTTTTTCAACATTCTTCAAGTACTCAGCACACAGCTAAGACCTTGTTCAAACTCAGTAACTATGTAGTGAATGAATGAGATATGGGGAGGCCAATCTGGAGACTTGCCTCTTGGAAAGAGAAGATAGAGTTGAGATTTGGTGGTGGCTAAGTGTCTGTTTTTCTAGATACATTCACAGGGAGATCGGAAACCTTGCTTATTAGCTGTCCAGAGGTCTCTGTTTGTTCAAGGCTCTACCACTTTGAGCCACAGCCGCTACTTCCTAGCTGTCCAGAGTTCTCATTGAACATTACAGTGTCTGACTGAGGTTGGCTGCAAAGGTGGGGTTCTTTTCATTGAACCAATGGAATGAAGTGGAGTAGATGAACTAAAGGTACAGTGGCCAGAAAGAGAGAGATGTAGTGTAGGAAGAACCCAAAGGAATTGTTAACTAACTGCATGCAGGAGTGAAATGGGGCCAAGAAAGAAGGAAGAGTCAAGGATGAGCCCCAAGTGTCATATTTAGGGGCTGAGTGGAAGGAGCGAAGATTGACTGAGATGGAGAATGTGGGGTGAGGTGATGGCAGCTGTGAGGATGAATCTTCTGGTAGAAATTTCTTGCCTGCAGCGTCCGTGGGATTGTTGTTGGAGGAGGCCCAGTGGGCAGCTGGATGTGGTGTGAAAGTCAGGAATGAGAATGAGCTGGAGAGGGATTTGCCTGTGGATGAGAATGAGAGCAGGAAAGCAGAGGAGATAGCAATGCCACAGACGGCGTGGTTATACAGTGGTATAGAAAATATGGTCCCTGCCCTCACAACCAATACGAAAGCATCAAGATTTGACATAGACCTTAAAGCTGTTTATGCACCCACCCACATCTCCATAGCAACGCTGAAGGGAAGAGAGAGCTCTGTTCTTATCACAGGCAGGGGGAGCACACACATATGGCTGCTGTCTCTCATGTCTACAAGTGCAGGGGGCGTTCTCTGTTCATGTCAGCTTATAAGCAATGCACCTGGATATTCTGTTCCCACAGCCAGATGAAACATGTATCTTCTCCCATCTCTTAGCCACGACACTCAAATTTAGGGGGCACCAGGAGTCAGCACCTTCCCAAGTCTCCTTTCCTGTCTCTCGGCGTACACTGTTCTCAAAGTCATTGTGAGGAGTCAGGCACAGGGGAGTAACCTGTAATCCTAGCTACTTGGGAGGTGGAGATCAGGGGATCTTAATTCTAGGGTAGGCCAGATGTAAAAGTTTGTGGAACTTCATGTCAACCAATGGCTGGCTGCCATGGTACTTCCTGTCATCCCAGTAATGAAGAGAAGCAAACACCAGAGGGTTGCCATCCAGGCTGGCCTGGGCATGAAATGAGACCCTATAGTAAAAACCAACACAAAAAAGAACTGGCACCATCCCTGGGTCTCCATTAACCTCTGCACCATGAGGAGGTAATTGTCAGAAAAACCATATTACCATAATCTCAGGGCATTCTAAACCAGATTAGAATATTCCAAGGCAGAAAACTAGGGCTTAGGATGCATTGGGTTGATCTCAGAGTCATGGAACATCCCCAATATTCATCCCATTTCTTCAGTATGGAACCCAGGAACCTCCTGGGACACTACCGGGCAGAGATTAAACCTCTCTGCACCTGTACAGCATGGAGGCTCCACCAGCCCTTCCTTGCTTGGGTCTGCCTGGCAATCAGTGCATGCCCTGGCAATGCCTCTGGGGACCTCCACCTCATCCCTCGTCAGAGATGATAGGCTCAGCGCTGAGTAGATGGGACCTTCGATCCAGGGGCAAGGTACTGCTTAGACATCTGCATAGGCAGTTTTTAAACACAGGGAACATAGAGGAAACACCACAAAATGTATGGAGTGAAAGCTTTAAAAAGAAACAGAAGATCCAGGTCAAAACAGTTGACTCAACGCTGGGACACATTTGACTCAACTCTGGAAAGATGTCTGCTTGGAGGTAGGAGGGAAAGAAGATAAATTCGGAGTGGGTGAAGATGAAGGGAAAAAGAAAAAAATCCTCTGAGTTGTCGACATGCCATGTGAGCTCGTGGGCTTTCTTTGTGCATATCTTTTAAACTTAGCAATTTCTTTTTATTGGGCAGGAAATACTGGGGGTTTGATCTCAGGACCTCAATCAAGGCTGATACTCTATCATTGAGCCACCCTTCTAGTGCTTTATTTGTGTTGTCAATTAACCAATTAATTAATAAAAAAAAAAAAACCTAATTGACTGTGCCAACACTGGGGCTTAAACTCAAGGCCTGGGTGCTGTTCCTTAGCTTTTTTACTCAAGGATGAGCCACAGTTCCACTTATGGCTTTTTGGTGGTTGACTGGAGATTAGAATCTCATGAACTTTTCTGAACCTTGAGCCTCAGATCTCAGCCTCTTGAGTAGCTAGGATTATAGCTGTGAGTCACTGGCTATGCTTGTTATTTTTGAGATAGTGTCTCACTTCCAGCCCAGGTATATATCTGGAGTATTTTAGGCTTCCCGTCATCCTAGATGACAGGCACAAAAACCACTACACCAAGCTTCCTCTGTTCAGACAGTCTCTTGGACTTTTCTTCCTAGGCTGACCTTGAACCTTGATCCTCCAGATCCCATCCTCCTAAGTAGCTGGCTAAGAGTATAGGTGTGTAAATCACCACTAATCCCTAACAATTCTAAGAATGCATTTACATTTGAGAAGACTGGAATTAACTTGTATGCACTTTAGTAGAAGGCAGACTAAATGAATTACAGCACATATGTGGAGTGAAATCCAAAATAGCAGGTGATACATTGGTCTAGGTAGAGGCACAGCACATGTTCACAAAGCTGTTAACAAAGAGAGAGATGAGGGAGGGGAGAGAGACTGGTGGCAGAATGACCTGGATATTATGATCTTGCTTCCACAAAAAAAGAAAATAAAATAAACAAAAGGTTACAGAAGTTTGTATATGCATGGGAAAAGATATGGGAGCGGAACACTAATTGGTTAACTGTTTGTCTGTAGTGTTGGGGTTATCAGGTATTTACTATACCATTCTGTAGAGTCGATCGTTTTTAGTAGACATATTAACCAAAGGGGAAAAATGTCAAGAAAACTGTTAGAAGTCTTACATTTAATTATGGTAAATATCATGGCAACAATCTTCATCCTGGAAAAATCTTGGCCAGGGTCTGCATCGCATGGGAGAAATCCAAACTACAATACGTCCCGAATCACATTACTTTCTAGTAAAAACCCCTTAGATCTCTCAGTTCCAATTCATCCTGCTTCGTGTATGTCTCCAAGCCCCAGAGCTTTATCTCCACTCTGCAGCTGGCCTAGAAAGAACCTGAGAATCTCTCCATGGCAGTCAAGGCTTCTTCAAATCAGAGATCTCCAAGAAAGGGCTCCAAGGATGTAAGCAGGAGAAAATCAGTGTGCCTGAGAGGAGCAGGCATCTTTTCAAAAGCTGAACATCTCTGGGGCAACCAGCATTCTTTAGGAACTCAGGGACAAGTGAGTGGGACATGAGGGGTGCGTTCTAAATGAAGAACCCGGGAGGGCAAGGGAGATGGAGTTGCTATCACCAGACACGGATTCTCTATAGAGTCAAGTGCATTTGGCATAACCTTGTTTGCCACAGTCCCAGGGCACATGAGTGGGTTTGTGTCTCTGAGTTTGCTTCTGACTTCTTCATGTTTACACTCACGTTTACTGCACCTTGGATGTTTGTTTCTGAGCATCTATCTGCTACATGCACTAAATGAAGTTACCGCTAGTCTTTCCTCCCTCTCCAAACCATGGCCTTGGAGCCTTGCATAGATGGCTCCTTGGATTGAAAGCAGAATGTTGCCAGATGCTGGTGACTCATGCCTGTAATCTTAGCTACTCAGGAGGTTGAGATAGGAGGATCACAGTTCATAGCCAGCCTGGGCAGAAAAGTCTGAGTCTCTTATCTCCAGCTAATTAGCCAAAAGTTGTTGGGAAGTGATAAAGAGGATCTTCCCTGAGAAGAAAAGATGTGTGAGAGCAGGAGGCCCTGAGTTCAAGCCTAAGTAGCCCCACTGAAATGAAATTCTGTTCTGTGGGAGAGAACTGTCTGTTGACATCCCGGGCCAGACACTGATGGACTGGGGTCTAGGGGAGGGGACCTCTCAAAGGGCTCAGCCACAGCCTGCTTCACAGGAGCAGAAGTTTCACACAGCCAGGAGTCAGAGGACAGGACCAGTGCTTATGTGGCCCACGTCTCCTTCATGGCTGTTAACATATCTATTCCTCTGGATTTAAATGCCACATTTATGTGGATGATTTCCACGTCTGAATATAATCTCTTCATGAAGAGAGTTTCTCCTTCTGTAATCCAGGGTTGATCTACAACCTTGACCTCATACGAAAGCTCATTCAATATGTGGAGTTTATTCCCTAAATAGCATTGCACTGATGAATTGTGATTACTTACATTTTTAGGCAAGGTCCCCATCTTGACCCCACAGCTCCACTCAGATATCTGTCTTCCAGGCATCTCAAGCCTCCTGATTTTCCCAGGGTGACTCCAGCTTGCCTAGCTTTCCTCCTCTTCCACAAGTCAAGACTGAGAAGCTAGCTGTGGTCCTTGCTTCCACTTCTCTTTCACATTGAGCCACCTAGAATTTCTATAGCATTTATTCCCACTATCTATTTCCTTCCCATCATCTCCCTCCCACTGCTCCTCCCTATCCTGGCCACTTCATCTCAGAATGAAAGGGTAATCTTCAAAGTGGCCTTCCTGCTCTCCCTCCCAGTGGCTTCTCCAGCTGCTGCCTGAGTGAACTCTTGCAAGAGTAAATATGGCTTCAGTACAGCCCTGCAGTGGCACTGGAAATGAAGCCCAAACTTCTGGCAAAGGCTCTGTGTGGTTCCTCCTCTGTAGACGTTGGCTTTTCCTCCCAGGTGCCTCCCCCAGCAGGTTGCAGACTCCAGCTGCACCGGCCTCTGGGTGGTGCCTATCCCATGTGACATTCTCTCCTGCAAGGTTTTGCTGATGTTCCTCCATTAGCTTTTCTCTACAAATAGATTTCCAGCGCCACTTTCACTTCCTGGTCCTTCCTCACGGCTTTCACTTCTTGCTCTTCCCAGAACTTTCTCCACTGACAATGGCTCCTTTATTTGTCTACATGTTTACTGCCCATCTCTCTCTAAAGAAAATCACTTTAGGTTTGATTCCAACCATTTGTAAGGCCAGCATTGAGCTTGGTACTCGTATACTGCTGGGCGCATCAGGAAGAAGTCCTCCTCTCCCCTGCCTTTCCCATTAGCCAAGAACAACAAGAAGAACAAAAACCCTACTTGTTCTAAGTGCAGAGCTAGAACAAAGGACCCACAAGGGACCCTGTGGAATTGCTCTTAGACATTCTACAAGCTCACCAATTCATGCTGAGAGTATGGGCCTCAGGCAAGATCTGTGGTTACTCCCTACTCCTAGATACTAAGGACACCAAGAAATCATCAGATACCCAAAGTAAGGAATGTTGCAGGGTGGCTAATTGCAAAGCAGACCACATTTTTTTTTTTCTTTATCAGATAGCTGGCTCCACCAATTTCTGGGACATTCAGAATCTTCTTATCCATGTCATCAGGTCATTCAAGACATCTACAATAATTCTCCATTCATAGTTTTTATCACACAGTCTTGTTCAAGAATGGCCAAAAAATAATTGTAAATTTTTAAAAATCAAAAGAAACTTTAAGCCAGGAATGGGTAACTCACACCTGTACTCTTAAGTACTCAGCAAGCAGAGATCTGAAGATTACAATTCAAAGCCAGGCTGGGCAAGAAAATCTCTGAGACTCTTTATCATCAAGAGCCACCAAAAAGCCAGAGGCAGAGTTGTGGCTCAAGTGGTAGAGCACAAAAGCTAAGGGTCAACACCCAACCTGAACTTAAGTTCCATGATTGGCACACATAGGAAAAAAGATATTCCTAAAAAAAATACCAAAAAAACCCCAAACAAACAAAAAAATGAATCGTGTGTGAGAGCATTCAGCATCTTGATTGATGTGGAGAAGCTTCCAGTCCATCATGTATTTTTACCAGTTGTGTTGAAATCACTGTGATCTGCTTTGTGCTTCCCTTCTCTTCATTGTGTGAAATTTTCCCTCCCCCAAAAGCAAACTGTGTTCTAAAAGCCAGGTAAAAGCTAATGTGCCTCATCTAAGTGATAAAGAAAAAAAAGTTAAATTTGTTGAAAGGCAGCAAGTGCTTAGCCAAAGTTGAGCAATGTTATGGGAAAAAATGAATCGAGTATCTGCAGTGTTTGAGATAAAGAGCATGAAATAAGATGTAGCTTTGGGCGAGCACTGTTAATGTGCGCAAGAGTAATTGATGTGGAAGTATTTTGCTGTGAGTGAGCTATGTCAGAAATATGGATAGACGTGTTTATCTTTCCACGATGCCAGAATTCATTGAATAACAACAAATCTTAAGTGATGTCAATTTCATTGTCATTAATCATCTGAGTATTACTGAGGTCACTTGATAATCTAGGCCATTGGAATGACAGGTTCTTTATTCCACTCTTTTGTTGCTAACCTTAACTTCAGATCCCACAGTACACTATAATAGAAGGCCCGCAGGGTGGCTGGAAGGGTTAAAGCAGCCGCACAGTTCAAAGAGGCCTTGTTCCAGGCAGCCTAGAGAGGGTCACAGATTTAAAGAGAATGGGCTCTTGGACCATCTGCTGACAGGTCAGCTGGAAAGCAGCACCTGCCCGGTGCTGAGTCCCCCCTTTATTTCATTCAGAGGAGGGCATTGCCTTCACATACTGGGTCTGGTATGATCAATAAGTTCATGCTTGGTGTTTCTGATATGATTTGATATATTTGCCAATTTGTAATTGTTCATGGGCACAAATAAATGATCATTTTGTTAGTGAGCAAACAAAAGATAAAACCATTCTCTTGGAGGGGCTTACACTCAAACAATTGCTTTACTTTTGTGGGTATGTATCAGTATGGATGGTTCATTGGAGATAAGAGTCTTACAGACTTTTCTGCCTGGGATGGCTTTGAATTGTGATTCTCAGATCTCAGCCTCCTGAGTAGGTAGGATTACAGGAATGAGGCACAGATACCTCGCTTATTATTTTACTTTTGAAATGGGTCAGGGCTCAGTACTGTCTTAAAACTGCTACTCTACACATCACAGAATAACCCAGAGCAGGTCCAGCCTTGTTCTCTTCAGTAATGTAGGCTGTGGTGTGTGCTTTCAAGTTTGGATGCTCAGACCTAATGCGCTCAAGGTAGAGATCAATTTTAGAGGACTGAACTCTACCTATCCTGCAAATACAGATTTTCCTCAATGGTGGTCTCCTCGATGCCACATACCCACCGATGCCAAGGATCCACTCTATTTACATGGATGAATATTTTGGAGGAGAGTCTTTCTTGGAGAACCACTTGTCAGAGTAGCAGCTGATGGCTGTGACCACACTTTCTCAGTGACTATGGAACCCATCTGTCTGCTGTCTCCTCCCAGGGAAGTTAATATAAATGTTTACTGACATCACGAGCATCAAGAAAATAGTTGCTGATTCATTGCCTCACCCCGAAACCTTTTGTTTTTCCCTCCCCCTTCCTTCCTCTTTATAAAGAGATACTGAGAAAGAGGACATCATTTTTCCCCCACTTGATGGATGACAAGTTCTTGGGTGCTTACTCGTTCTTCTACTGCCTGCTCATCAGTCTCTCTTGCCCCTGGAGAACCCAAGTCCTGTGGGCTCTCAGAGGAACAATGGAAGCCTTAGGGTTTCTGAAATTGGAAGTGAATGGTCCCGTGGTGACATTGGCCCTGTTTGTGGTTCTCTTGGCTCTGCTGAAATGGTAAGTGCCAACAGCCCCAGTGTCTGTGACTCCCCTCACCCAGCCTTACTGGTGCCAGCTGGGGTGTGTGGGAGGATGTTTGCTTCTTTTTCTAATCTGGAGGGAGTTGAGTATTAACACGGTTTCAGAATGAAAAGCAAACAGCCAGGTTAATCTTTTGCTAAAATGCATGTGATTGGAGGGTCAGGAAATGCTGCTGATTCAGCGGCTTGAGAAGGGCGCCACATAATTAAGTTTGAAAGAGATGGAAAGAGAAACAAATTGGAAAGGTATTAAGGTCTGGGGAACAGCGTTTTCTCGTAGCCCTGCCACATCTTCTTGCCTCATTTTTTGAAGATTCTCTTTTCAATGTTGGATTCATAATGGATTCAAATTTTTGAATTATATTATAAAAAGAAAAAAGAGAGGTGCTGGTGGCTCACATCTGTAATCATAGCTAGTCAAGAGGCTCCACTATGAAGATTGTGGTTCAAAGCCAGCTTGAGCAAAAAAAATCCATGCGATTCTCATGCCCAATCAACCAGAAAAAAAAGCAGTGTGGCTCAAGTGGTTAAAGCACTGAAAAGCTAAAGGACAGTGCCCAGGCCCTGAGTTCAAGCCCCAGGACTGTTACACAACACACACACACACACACACACACACACACACACACACACACACACACACACACACACACACAGAAGCTGTTTTATAAACATGGGCCCCTTTGTGGGAAAGTTATAGACAGGGATTGGAGCAAGTTTAAGGACAAAGTAGCAGATCTAATTGTGTACTGTGTGGTGGAAAGACAAGGATTCTTGAGAAGGTAGAACATACAGCTCCCCCCCAAATCTGAGGCTCGGAAAGAACCTCAAATGTGAACTACAAGTTTCTCCCCTGTGGTTTTGCTAATTCAACAGCAGATTTTCTTAAGCCTGACTCTGTGATGTCTGCAGTTTGTAGACCCCACATGTGCTACATTTGTGCATATTGAGCCTTGTCTGTTACACTTATTAGAGTCACCCACTCAATCAAAGGCACCTGGATTTAGGTGGCTCTGGTTTTTTGAGGAGAGAGTGGGGAAAAGAAATAATGGAGTTGAACAGCATTTCAATTTATGTTTCCGGTGGTAATAAAGCCTCCTGTAGATTAATAACTGGGAAAGCACTTTGAAAAGCATCAAGCATTATGCAAATGTGAGGTATTATTCTTTTGGAATTTGCATAGCTGAAAGTGGAATTCACGTTTGATGTTCTATGATGATGAAATTACTTCTTGGAAATTGGCTCTGCAACCCAGCTTCAGTCCCAGTGCTGCTTTGCCTTTTAAACTGGTTTAATTATCTTTTGAACTTTTCCATCTCAGTGTAGTTTATCCAGCACTGAAACTCGACACACACAAAACAAAAGGCAAATGGTAGCCCCTTCCTCGCAAACCTCCGTGCTCCTTGCAACACATTACTGTGTTTGGTAAAGCACACATAGCAGAGTATGCATGCCGCAAGTACGTAATAGATGTTGGACACTCTGAAAAACTACCAGCTATGTGGTCTATAAGTAGAAGAAGATAAATCTTGGGACAAGAGGTGAGGTGGAGAAGCATGTGTGGTGGGCCTGGATTTCATCCTTCATGCTGCCAAAACAAAAATTGCCTTTAGTGGCTTGGATTTATAGGTTCATTTTTAGGTCTTGATATGCTTTGTTATGTGTATTTATGTAAATGCTGATCCTGGGGGCTTGAATTCAGGTTCTCCCACTACTAGCATTTTTTTCCTGGTTAACTGGAGGTGAGAGTCTCATGGACTTTTCTGCCCTAGCTGTTTTGAACAGTAATTCCTATAGTTCAGCTTCCTGAGCCACCCTGTGAATACATGTTTTAGTATTATTACCTTCTTATCACTCACTCGGCTGTGACTGTGGTTCTTAAAGTATGCCATCAGAGCCTTTCCAGACGGTATTAAAGCATCACTTTTGACAATTGTACACTTCTCTACATTTTGTTTCTGTCTTGGTCATCTCTGTAACCTGACCTCACAGCTCTGCACCAGATATACAGGATGGCCCAAATCAATATCTTATGAGTAGATTGAAGGCCTGGCCATTGTTCTGGTCATTGAGAGGGGCCTGTATGCTGGCTGATAAGCTGCAGTGAATGGGTGTTTTCAATCAGCTCAGAGCAGAAACACAGGGACATCACACCAGTCAGTGAGGCAGCTGTGTGTGTGTGTGTGTGTGTGTGTGTGTGTGTGTGTGTGTGTGTGTGATGTGTTTCCAGGCTGGATTAATAACTGGGTTCAAAGACTCAGACATTATAAGATAGAGGCACAAAGCACAGGTGGTAAATGAGAAGAGAGACCTGGCTTCCATTTGTTATCACAGGAATATTTATTGACCTGTTAATATGTGCCAGGTATGGTGGGAGGCCCCAGTACAAGGTCAGGGAACAGGAGATTGGGTCACACGTCCCACATACAGGGAAACATGGAGGCTTTGGAGATGAGCTCAAGGTAGAGAGATTTACAGAAGGGAGGAGGCTATGGAAGAGCACTACCTCTTCCCGAAGGACTCCAGGCAGACAATGAGCAGAAGATCCCAGGCTGCTTTCAGCAAGGATTTGTTTTTAATCTGCTCTATCTCCTGAGAGCATCCACAAGGAGGGATGGGGTTGTCTCTTGGTAGGGTTCATAAGCAATGACCTAGTGGTACAGAGACACTCGGGGTCATGCAGCACCAGAGGGGATTTGTGCACGGTGGCAGGTTCTCAATGTACAGAAACAGTAGTCCTTCCTCTCAGAGTTACATCTGGTCTCAGGAGAGATTACAAGGTTCAGGCTACTCACTGGGCAGATCAAATCCTGAGGACAGAAGGCTGTGTCTTGCCCTCTTAGCCTGTGAGTTCAAGGGCAGAGGCAAAGGCTCTTTTCTCAGTTTAATTCTGGAACCTTCACATCCAGGATGCAGAGGCTGAATGAAAACACTTAAGACGACTAGGATTTGTGATGTGGTGGCCCTGCCTCCCCTCTGGATCCCTGACATCCCAGGCCATAGTCGTATTGACGGGGACAGTGTTGTGAGTGTCACGTGATGTCACACGTAGTTGGTGTCCTTGCTTAGCCTACTCCTGTAGGGCTCTTTCCTTCCAAGATGAGCTCAGGGATGGTGCTAGGGAAGCCATTTCCTGTTTGACATTTCTGCGGACAAGACTCTTCTCAGACCCACTTTTATTCAATTCTCCATCTATTCCTTTCACAACACCTGGCACTTTCATGGTGCTTAAGGTTGACAAAGCCCTAATCTCCATTAGTGATGTCTTCTTAGGCCTTCTGTTTATCTTCTCAGATTCGTACAAATCCTAATTCTCTTGCCACCTGTCCACCTCACCCTGGAACACCTAGATTGTGCTCACTGTCTTTTTTTGCAATCAGTGCAAGTGAACAGTTATTACCTCATAGAGAAGACCCCATGGCACGGACTCAGTAACACTCACTGAAAAATAAGTAAAGGAAAAAACAGTAGCGTACCTGCTTATTAGAGTTGAGACTCAGAGTTCAACCCCCAGGACTACTAGAAAGAAAGGAGGAAAGAAGAAAGAAACAAAGAAAGATAGCAGGTACATTTTCCTTAGAAAAGTAGTTGTATGTACTTGTGGCCCAGTGGAAAAGAGGAAGCTGCTAAGCAGGAAATAAAGCACTAATATCATCCGGGCCGTCCCAGAGGTTCCTGGAATTTGTGTCTTATTTACTGCATGTTGTCTAGAGGCAAAAGCAGGAACAACGCTTAGAGCTGGCTCCAGGTTCAACCTCAGGGAAAGCGAGGACCCACGGTGATCCAGCCGGGTGGCAGGTCCCGTTGCCTTTGATAGGTTGTGAGTCTCCCTCAGCAACCATGGAATGCCATGAAAGCACTTGGTGGATGATATGGTGCAGCTGACCAGAAGCCCCAGGATTCTGACTCCGTGGCTTCCATGTGTGGTGATGCTTCTTTATGGACAGGCCTGTGCTGTCCCCATTGCCTCCCATGCAAAGCAAGCTGCTTCCATGCATTTTGATCCAGGAAAGAGGCCTCCTTTCATCTGGATACCTACTTGTCCTTAGTGGTAATTCCTGAGGCTGACAAGCTGTCCCACGAGACTGGAAATTTAGGATTCATTGTAGCTTCATGTGTGACTCTCACATCTCCCTTTCTAGCCACAGTCTTTCAGCTCTGTCTGGGTCATCAGGCAGTCAGACATAGGAAGCAGAGAGTCTCAGGCTGAGGGTTGAATGGCAGAGGAGAGGAGGGAGAGCCTGTCAGATGGGAAGTCTCCCAGGCAAAGGCAGCACTGGAGCTTGTAACATCTGGTTGAGATAATAAAGATATGAACAATGGGTACAGTTTAGAAACACATTGTACATTCCATGGATAACTTCCAGTTCCTCCAGCACCTGCATAAGGATGCACATGTGCCTTCTTTGGTAAAAAAATAAAAATACATAAAGTGGGGTTTTTTTTGTATTTTTGCCCACGATATGATGGTTACTTCAGATTATTAACTCTGATGAGCTTGGAGATAAAAATGGAGCTTGCTTATGAAGACTAGCTCTGTGCTTCCTGTTGTAGAATATTATTTTTGTTTGTTTTCTCTCTTCTAAATAGTTATTCACAATATCCCTGTCTTTCTCCTCGCTTTATTGATTTTTTTCCAGAACAAGAGTACGAGGTGTGACTGTAAAGTAATGTGACTGATTATTTTAGCATACATACCAGAACTTATACAGTCAAATGAATTTTATGACCTTCAAAGGCAGTTTTCTGATAGGCTGAACCTTCACTGCAGACTTGCTACTATCAGAAAATACGACCTCAAGACTGTCCTGTGAGATGGTGATGGGGCGTCTTGATGTCATTTCTGGAAACCCTCAAGGCAACAAATCCTCGTTGAGGGTGGATTGATTAAAAAACAAAAACAGGGGCTGGGAGTTTGGCCTAGTGGTAGAGTGCTTGCCTAGCATGCATGAAGACCTGGGTTTGATTCCTCAGTAACCCATATATAGAAAAAAAGCCAGAAGTGGTGCTATGGCTCAAGTGGTAGAGCTCTAGCCTGAGAAAGTTCAAGGACAGTGCTCAGGCCCTGAGCTCAAGCCTAGGACTGGCCAAAAAAACCAAAAACAAAGCAAAACAAAAATAAACAGTCCTGATTTGGGCAAATAGGTAAGTAAGCAAGGTAATATTATTTGCAATCCAAAATAACATATGATTATAAAATGATAATGCTTTCTAGGCATTGCTGCGGTAATAGATCAGTTCTAGGAATTGTGTGGAAACGTCACACTCACTGGGAAGATGACTTGGGGTGTGTGTATGAGTGTGTTGGTCCGGGGATTTGAACTCAGGGCCTGGGTGTTGTCCCAGAGCTCTTTTGCTCAAAGGTAGTGCTCTGCCACTTGAGCCCCCGCTCCACTTCTGGCTTTTTGGTGGTTAATTGGAGGTAAGCTGGGTTATCTTTGCTTGGGTTAGCATTGAACCATGATTCTCAGATCTCAGCCTCTTGAGTAGCTAGGATTATAGGCCTGAGGCACTGATGCCCAGCTTTTGTACTTTTGCTTGTTTGTTTAAAGAAAGCAATGGCAATATTCTCACTGCTTATAGTATTTGCTGTCTAGGAAGGGATTTAGGGTTCTGTAACATCTAGTCTGAGGGGCAGAAATGAAACAAGAATCTTGGTTATTCCAGAAAGAAAATAGCCATCAGATTTATGTCTGAGTCTTCCTGAGCTGCTCAAGGCTTGCTTGGGGCATCTTTTCACTGGGAGGAAGCAGGCACTCCCAGAAACAAAGCTATGGAACGACCCCTTTTCCCACCCCCAGATGCTGCAAGGACAAACCTCATAGCTATCACTTGCCACTGAAGATAAGTGCTGTCTTCCACAGCCTGTCCTTAGCCTTGCATGGACTTGTTTTGCGGGAGGGAATGCACATCTGTGTGGGGGTGGGGGGAGACTGGGGAGAGGAGGATGGGGCAGACGCTGTTGTAAATTGGCTTCAGTTATGGAGTGCCAGGAACATGTGCTCTTGTAGTTCCTGGGGGATGGAGTAAGAAAGGTGTTCCCCAGGATCCCTGGGCGAGGAATGGCTCTGGGCCACTCCCAGGACCGTCCTGTACCTCTGTGTCTTCACAATGGTGCCTTTTCCAGGATTTGTTTTCAGGGACAGCCAGACCCCAAACAGTCCCAGAAAGACCCCCCCCTCCCTTTTCTCACAGTATTTGGGAAAAATGGCATCAGACGCTGTCCGAAGGCCAAGTAACTCCTACAGAGAATGCCTCTCTCTCTCTCTCTCTCTCTCTCTCTCTCTCTCTCTCTCTCTCTCTCTCTCTCTCTCTCTCTCTCATACACACACACACACACACTCACTCACTCACGATTGTGACATGGGAAATTGGAGAGCAAGGCTGAGGAAGGTGAGATAATAAAGTGTAATAGAAGGGGATGTATTTGATTAAAGGACATTATAGACATGGATGGAAACTTCACAATGGAGCTCCTTTAGATAATTCATTTGAGCTAATTAAAAAGAAAAAGAAGCCCAAGACCAGCACTACAGAAGAAGAGATTGGGATTGAATGTAGGACACAGATGTTAGCAGATGTGGCAGGTGTGGGGGTTTATAGCATTTTCAGGATCTGTGAGAGGCCCTCTGACTCCCGCTGAGAGGTGGAGAAGCACCTTACCCCCAGCAAGGAGACCGCTTCCACTACCTCATCTATTGCTCAGCAGTGGTCACAATGGAATCTAGACTCTACCAGTAGCCATTGGTTTGTTTTTCTCTCCTGTCTCCCCAGATGCTGTGTTCTAGTGTCCAAACTGCAATGTGTATTTAAGCAATGATTGATTGATTTTCCCCATTTTCATTACTCAAACACAAGCCAATTGGAAGCTCTGTCAAAGAGAAGAGCTGATCAATGAGCTAACCAGCATTAGTGTACTAAGATATAACTCCACGCCAAATCAAAGAGACTTGACATTTTAGCTCACCTGCACCCCCGATTGTCAATAAACGCACAATGTACATTAGGCGCTCAGAGAAGGTGAGTTATCTCACACACTGCCACATCCCACCTTCACAAATCGATAGGCAGTGGGGGCCCCCAGGCTGGAAGAAACAAGAAGGGAATGTAGTTGGTTGTGTGTTTGCACCCTTTAACCCTCTCTGTACCCAGAGAGTGGGCAAAACCAGTAGCCTGGTCTCCTGAGTGGGCAGGAGAGGCAGCTGAGAAGTATGGCATTGTGAAAATCAGCCAGGCCCTTCATTCAGTGACAGACACATTGCTTTTTTGTTTTCTCTTTGAGGTGACCTTGGGCAAGTCATCTGTCTGGTTGGTGGAAAGCCACAGGAACTTGTTTCTCAGTATGTGGCACCACCTACTCTCAGGGAATTAGACTTTCTCTTCCCTGCCTTTCTCACATCCCATCAATCTCCCTTATCTTTTCTTCTCAATCTCTTCTTCTTAGTATGGTGGTGAAGGGCTTCTAGAACATTCTGTAGATGGAATTAGCCTCTCATCATGGGCTTCTTGTCTGGTATTCCAATCAGCTACCCCCAGACATGCAACCAACTGCTCACTCCCCCTGTGTGTGCCATACCACGATCCTTCCCTCCCTCCTGCCACTCAGGGCACTTCAGAAGGTGAGTTCTCCAGGGTAGCCCCAGACCCCACTCAGCTCTATGTCAGAGGACCCCACCTTTGCTCACAAATACACCTCCTATGCATCCTTCAGCTCTCCAATGAGGCTTCTCCTTCATCCTCTCCTGGAACAACTCACTCCAAAGCTGCTGAAAGTCCCAGGTTCTTTATCTAAAATGATTATTTTCCAGTCCTTCTCTTCTCTAAAGCATTGCCATCTTTGATGGTGATTTTTAGTCTCTCTGACATTGTTGGGTCCAAGCCATAGCCATTCATTGTATTGTAGGAGAAGAAAAATAATGTGATTCTTTGATTATAATCCAAATGACCCCATTTTAGAAATACAATAATGAAGAAGTGAAATGAACAGACATGTTTTAGTCAGCTACTGCTGTGTAACAAACCACCTCAAACTCCTTGGTGAATGGCCATGTTTATTTTTCCCATGATGTGTGGATGGGCTAGAGAGCAGCTCTATTCCAGGCTGAGAGAGGGATTCAAATCTAATCTTCTCATGGAAGATTGGGAAAGCTCTGGCCCTGAAAGTTCACAGAAATGAGAGAAATGTAACCGGAAACAGAAATGTCTATGTCAGAAATACCACCTTTCCTTGGTTAAGGTAACTCGTACATGCAAGCCTTATATTAAATGGGCCAGGGAAGAAGGAACTCCACTTTAGTAGCTGGAGGTGCTAGAGACTCACGAAGAGTGCTAGTGTAGAATTTGGGTACAGGGCAGGCAGGAAGAAGTAAAAGCCACAATCCCACCTGGCCCTTGTCCCAAGATCACATATTTGGATTTTAATCAAAACAAAATGAGGTCACAAATGATACAATAAAATAATAAAAGTAAACGGCGCAGTAGCACAGGCCTGTAATCCTAGCTACTCAGGAGACTGAGATCTGAGGATTGAGGTTCAAAGCCAGCGTGGCACTAAAAAGTCTATGAGACTCTTAACTCCAATTAATCACTAGAAAATGGGACGTGGGGCAGTGACTCAGGGGTAGGGTGGTAGTCTTGAGCTGAAGAGCTCAGGGACAAGGCCCAGGCCCAGAGTTCAGGCCCCATGACCCACAAATAATAACAAAAAATATAATAATAATTATAACAGTAGTAGTAGTAAACAAAAATCTTGTAGTTAGTGAGCACTGGAATAATTGGTTTATTTATTTATTTTTCGCACTAATCCCAGGGCTTGAACTCCTTAGAGCCTTGCACTCGTTTGGTTGCTTTTGTTTTTGTTTTTATTCATGCCTGGTGCTCTACTACTTGAGGCATACTTCCTGTCGGTCATTTTTCTCACTTTTTGGATATGGAGTGTCATAGATCTTTCTGCCAGTCTGGCAGATCTCAGCTTCCTGAGTAGCTAGGAATACAGGTATGAGCTACTGGCATCCAGCCTGGAATTTTTATTACACATGAAAACAAAGAATCTCTGAGAAAAGCCAGACAATAGTGGGGAAACTGGCACCCTGCCTTGCCTGTGGAGTGATGAGCTACATCAGAACTCCGTGTAGGGCTCAGGTGGGATCGAAGTTGAGCTTAAGAGTTTCTAGCCAAAGAAGGGGTGGAAGGGGTGGCTCCTTGATGGACCTCATGCACTCTCTAAGAAGACAGAGGATGGCTGGAGGAAGGGCCTATGATTTCAGCTCCAGTCTGGGAAAGCCAGGCTTAGGGGAGAATGTCTGAAGTCTAGACAGCCAGAGGGAAGCTGGATGCTCAGTACCCCGTGTTCTCTGCAGCCTAAAGTATAACAGCCAGGGGACACCCTTGCCAATTGTGAGCTGTATTGTTTAGGAGAAATTCATTGTTCTACTCCGGGCAGTAAATTTATGTATGTTCTTATGCCAAGCAATGTCGATGACTGAGACATAAAATAGTTCCAGAATTATTTTAAATGTGCTCATGGGTGCTAGAGCTCTACTGGGCTATTAAGGGGTGGGGTGGGGAGTAGTTGATAATATTTCTTTCCAGAAACTTCACCTTGGGTGCTGGCTGGTGGCTGTCAGAAGGGGGTGTTTTATATTACTAAACCTATAGCACTGTATTGGAAACGTGGGTTTCCAAATACTTTTTTAAAAAAGATGTCACAGTGTCATGCCCCTCCATCATTTCCTCTCCCCCAGGGAGCTGCCAGGAGTCAGAATAGTCGGGGAGGATGAGGGGGCAGGGGAGCTCTTGCTCTGTCTTGGATTAGGGGAAGGCAGGAGCCCTGTTGAAAAGTGCTGGAGAGATCCACATGGAGAAGCCTGAGGAGAGTTCTGTAAGTGATCAAGGAAGCAGGTTCCCCAGCTTGATTGTAACTTTCTGGGAGATCCTGATCCCAAAGACCTAGTTAATCTGCATCTAGATTTCTTCTGAAATAATACAAGCTTGCTGTTTGAAGGCACCTGTCGGGGGTGGAGAATTTGTTTCGCAATAGTAACTGACTAGTACAGATGGCGAGATACAAATGGCTAAGAGGAGAAAGAACTAGGGCAAGGGACTGGAATAATGGTTTGATTTTGAGGCACAGGGGCAGACAATGGATCCATCTGTGGGTTGGCTATAGGGAAAGGACCAGGAGGTTCTGTGGGTCTGAGCATCTGGTACAGAGCCCAGAAGTACCATGCATCCATAGTGATGAGAAACAGGCACTGAGAGTCAGCCATCTTAGACTGGAGCTATGTATAACATCTCCACTAGATTCAGTTGATCGCTGTAGCTAAGAGATAATCAAAGGCCGATGGGTAAACTTGTGAAGAATGCAGTCAGGACAAAAATGTGGAGATTATAGCAATAAACCAAATGCAATGGGATCATAGATCTTTTGGGGACTCGCACAACATCCTTTTGTTCCTTTGACTTGCCTAAGTACTTTGTACTATGCTCAAAGCCAAGAGTCAGAATTGCTTTCCAGGCCTTTTCTGGACTACTGGGCATGTCACAAGGAGACAGAGGGATGGAAATATTGGCTGGTCTGGGAGACATAAGCTCACCTTCAATCGGAAGAGCTTTTTTCAAGGCCTTCTAGCTTCCAGACAAAGGAGCTTTGTGTCATCTTAGTGCATGACGCATATCCAGTGTCCCCTGTACCAGAGGCTCCTGTGTGCCAGTCAACAGAAGATTCGCCCCCTATACTCTTAGGCATAGATTAAGCCTTTACTGCTGACCCAGAGCTAAGTTGGTTGATGGATTTAAGGTCTGTGGCACAAGAGCCTTCAGCCACACCCATCTTCAGACGAGGGAAAGGCCTGTGTGCAGAATGCCCAGGCCTAGACAGGGGAAGAGTCTGGACAACTTGTGTTCTGCAAATACAACATGATAGACTATAGAGGCTGCTAGAGAGAGAATAGGCTGCAGAGTCTGAAGTGTGGGTTCAAATCTCCTCTCTGTTTCTTTTCTTTTCTTTTTTTTTTTCATTTTTTATGTTTTAAATTTGTTGCTATAAAGGTGATGTTATAGAGGTTACAGTTACGTAAGTCAGGTGAAAAGTATATTTCTTTTTGGACAATGTCCCTTGCCCTCTCCCAGTCTTTTCATTTTATTGACAGTATTGGGGATTGAACTCAGGGCCTCATACTTGCTGGTAAGCCCTCTCACTTGAACCATACTCCTCATTCTTTATTTTCTTGTACTTTGTTTTTCACATAAAGCGTCAGTTGGCCCAGGTAAACCTCAGGCTTAGAATTTCCCATCTCTACCTCCTGAGCAGCTGGAGTTACAGGCATAAGCTACCATACCAGTGTCAGCTCTGCATTTTGCTGCCTGACTTAATTTCTCTGAGCCTCAGTTTTCCCGTTTAAAAATTGGAATGAAGAGAGAATGAGGTCTTTTGTGTACAGCACTTCTTGAGATTCTTGCTGCCCCCCCAACCCAAGAAGCAGAGTACTGGTTCTGTTTATCATACTGCACACAAAGACAGCAGCTCTGGCTACCCTTCCTGACCTCTAACTAATTGTCTTTTGGGTTCAACTGAGGCACATATCTCTCTTGCACAACTCATGCATCTCAAGGGTTCTTTAAGGACTTCCTAAAAACAAGGGATTAGCCACAGATGACTAAGCATGGAGACAGAGCAGGTACCATAAATAGTGAATTTGGGCAGGATTAGCTTCTGACAAACAAAAACACAGTGTTCCCTATGCTTCCCTCCCAAGCTTGCCCCATGGGGGATGCCAGGAAACTCTGTGAGTGGCTATGGGAAGCATCTCCCTGAGTCTGGGGTGGCCTTTGGGGGCAGAGGCTCTGAGAGGAGGTATCCCTGTAGTAAGAGGCTGAAGAATGAGCTGGACTTGATAGTTATAAACAAAGATGGGCAGTATCAGGTGGAGGGCAAAGCTGTGTGTGCTCAGGAGAGGGAGAGGTGGAGGCATATTTAAGGAGGCACTCCCTGTCCAGGATATTTATCCAGGATATTTATGTACCAGCCTTGCTCTTGAAGGATTCTGAGATCAAGGGCCTCCTTAAATGTGGTAACCAGTGCCTTACTTGCTACCTCTTACATCCTCACCAAAGCCTAGAGTGGAAAATAACTTGGTGGAACTAGAAATATGCCAGATTGCCTGAGACTAAAGAAGGACCAAGACCACTGCAAGCGAGGCTGGAGTCAGGCTGAGGCCAGATCAACCACTGTCTGCTATACTAAATACAGGAAGTCAGAAACTGGTCTGAAAGTGACAAGGGACCATCAGAGAATTCTGTGCAAGGTTGCATGGTCACATTTGCATGTTGGCAAGTTCTAGCGCTGGTGTGGAGGGCTGATTGGTGAGGCTGGAGGCCAGGTGTGGACCAGGGGGAGTGAGTATTCCCATGGGAGAGAGACTGATGGCCCGGGACAAGGTAGGGGCAGCTGGCAGGAAGTGGGAAGAAGTCATTCAGAATAACAGTACTGCATCCCTGACGGCAGAGAACTGAAACAGTCACAGTTGACGCAGAAGTTTCCAAATCTTCAGCAATTTAGAAGCTATGGGCCGCTCTGAGACACAAGCAGAGGCACACAGAGGTGACCAGGGCTCCCCCAAATTCTAGGGAAAAAATCCTGGTCCTCACATAAGCTGTGGGTAGGAGGGCTCTGGAGGCAGAAACGAGTCTTGTACGTAACCCTGTGTGCCTCCAAACTGAATGCAGTGGCTCTGGACTTTCTCCCTCCTGCCTCTTGCTCACTGGCTTCCAAGTAGCCTTCTGAGTATCAAAAGTCCTCTTAAAGGTAGCTGGCTCAGGGATCAGACCAGCACAACCACGGTTCCACTCCCCATCCACATACATAGCACGCTGGGATTCTGTCTTGGCCCCATGATGTTGGGTCCAGAGCTGCAGTGTGCTCAGGACAAGCAGTTATAGAACAAGCCTATAACTGGGTGGGCGTCAGGGATTGTCAGGAGTCTGGGCGAAGGGGCCTTCGGGGAGAAAGGCTGGGATGAGAAGATGAGCTGCAAAGCAGGCTGCAGATGGGTGGGTTCTAAGCTGCAGAAAAAGCAAGTTCGGCAGCATGGGGTCAGCTATGGCCATGACCCGAAGCCAAGCCTGGGCCATGTGGAAGTACGAGGCCCACAGGGAAGCCTCTGGAACTGACTTCCAGAGACCAGGCACCTGCCCCGGGTCTGACGGCCTATCAACTTCAGCGGAGAAATTTCAGTGGAGAAATTTCAAAACACCCACTGGACGTGTGTTTCCCACCATTTCTATCAAAAGAAAAAGTTAAAAAAAAGGCAAAGCTGAGCTCTTGAAGCGTTAATTAAAGCACGGTGGTTTCTGTTTTGTAAAGCAGGGCTGCCACCTCATCTGGGATCATTGGTGAAGCACACAGCCTTTGTTATCCTTGACAAAGTGATTAATTCAGACTCCAGGTGAATTCCAGCTTCTCAACAGCTTTTGATGTGCTAAGATTCCCCAATGAGGACATCATCTGTTACTTAAGCCCCTACCATGAGAGTGAGAGCAGTGCTTTTCCATGAGGCCCAGTCGGTGAATTGGCATGTGGGGGTGGGGCTCAATCTCAGCTGTTCCTGGGGGAGCCAGAGTCCTTTCAGGGGTCTTGTGGCAAGGCTGTTGCTGGTCTGGGAAGATGACATTAGCTTTCACCTCTATAGAGAGTAGTTTTAGGACCTTACCCCTAACATCTGCTCCATGGCCTCATTGCTTCCACCTCCAAGTAGGCAGAATTGTAGCACTGAGTGCTGGAGACAGAGAAGTGAGTTGGAAGTTGAGGGAAACAAAAGCTCCCATCCCAAGACAAGGTAGGGCCTGCCAAGGGCTATGTCCTGTCTCCTGATTCCTAAGCCGCCTGATGCAGAAGGCAACTTTAAAGGATTTCAATGTATTTTAATATGTTTATATATATGCATTTAATTAATCCATTCTTTTTCTCCCTCCCATTCTGGCTTTGGACAAAAGTATTCTGTTGCTCCTACCTATTATTATTCTATTAGATTTTCTAGTGGGAAATTCAGTCCAATAACCAATACCACCTACCCCCAAAGTATTTCATAAATATAGTCATTTCCTTCGTTTGATGACATCATGCAATCGTTTTGTTCTAGTTTAAAAGCCGAAACAAAGGCTGCATGTTTGCTCACATTCTTGGTCATTCTCCTGCAATTGTCAGTGGGATGAAGGCCAGAATTGTCCCAGCACCCATCCAGGGGCCACCTAGGATCAAAGTGGAGCCCTGGGCTGGAGGCCTCACACTCAGCTCTCCCTTCTTAGCCTCCACTTCTAACCCATGTCCCCTTTAACATCCACCATAAGCTTAGAGGGTGTTGTCTGAGTGTTTTTCTGACAGGGCTGAGTTTTCTTGGGGGTGGAACAGGCATTTAAAAACACACATTCTGAAGTCTCTTCCTGTGGCTTTGTCTCCAGTATTCGGAGCCCACAGGGTGTGTCCTGTGACTCATCTGGTGGGCCTCAGAGCCCAGCACCTTCTCTTAATAAGGCTCAATGATGTAATGAGAATCGTGGTTGTTGGGTGGCTTCGATACTGCTGTCCTCAGGTTAGTGGTTTTCTGGGGATTGATCCTCTCAGAGGGCCTTGGGTTTTGGTTTGGTTTGGTTTCCACACTGGCTTTGGTGAGAAACAAGAATATAGGGACTATTTTCTACCTTTCCAATGTCAGCAAATACTGTCCAATTGTGAGAAGCATCATGAAGATAGGAATTGGTTAGACAGAATCAGAATATTCTGCAAGGATCTGAATAGCAGTGCTTAGAGCACTGTTGGCTGTTGCCTGCTCTTTTCTGTCCAGCATTGTAAGCTGTAAGAGCCACAGGCCAGGCATGGCTGTCATGATCCACTGGGCATCCTGGCACCTGGTACCTAGTACCAGGCTGGCTGGTCCATTTCTCTCAGAGAAAGTGGCCCATTTACCTCATGCTGTTTAGCATGAGAACTTTCTTCTTGCCTCTTTTCTCCTTCATGATGGTAAACTCTGGGTCTTAGTTTGAAAAAAAAAATCCATAGCCAAGTGCAGACTGGCTTTCTGTAGTTCTGAGATTGTGAATCAGGAGCCTGTGGGTCGTTTGGTCCAATCTACCATGGGTATTCTGCGAGAAGACTGAGAGGGCCTTCTCTGGTCATAGCATCCAACTATTCACCAAGCCATAAGCTGATCGCATTTGACACAGTGACTTCTGTGACCAACCTGGAACATTCCATCCCCTGAAGTAGTGGTGGATGAGAGATGGCAAGTGAAATCATTGGGCTGGGGGAGGGGGGTATATGCAAAGACTTAATCATCCATTATAAAGAATTATTTTACTTTTTCAGAAGTATAGAGATTGAACTCAGGGACTCATTCACTAGCACCTGGCAATATCAGTTTGTTGTTGGTGTTTTTGTTTTTTAACATTCTTATGGTTGAATTATGCATGATCAGACATAGTATCACACGTTAATTAACATCTCATAATGGTGACACATATTTTTGCATTACTATGAACTCGTAGATTTTTAATGTATCTATAGTGTTCTTACCTGACTAAATTGTCCATTCAAGACATACCCCATATTTTGCTGGCTAAAGCACTGTGTCCATAGGGCTAGTTGGTTCTGGGGCGGATCTGTTCTTTGCCTGGCTGGTGTGTGGCTTCATCCCCTAAACCTGTTTCGAGTCTTCACTTTGACTGAAGGAAATGGTGAGGATGTAGAATCCTCCAACTTGCAGGGATGTCATAGAATGGACAATTGTGCACCCTACCAATTATCTGAGATTCCTGGCTCAAGCAGTGAATGAGCACGTTGCAATGGTGATGATCTGGAGCTGGCCGAAGCACTCCCGATTTAGAAAAGAACTCAAAACAAGGCTTCATGTTTAAACATTGATAAAAGTTTATGATTTGAGGAAATCTTTTGATATTTTAAGTTTAAAATGCCCAGTATACGTAAAAAAAGCGTGCAGTTATAAAAATAAACATTAAAAAATGAAGAAAAGATGCAATTATGTTGCAAGATTGGAAAAGAGGATCGGAGCTCAGTGGAGTGAGTGGAACTATTGGCTAGAATCAAAGACTCAAAGATTTGTTTGTATCCTGATGGGAGTGATCAAGTGTGAATGAAGAAATCAATGAAAATTAAGGGGAAAAAACACAATAGAGTAACATGTGTAGACAGACAAGAGAGAAAAGGAACCAAGATGAAAGGACTCTGCGTAATGAAGGCTCCCGCTCTCCCTCCCTGTCCCGGTCATCAGCTCATTAACTTCTGTTATTATTCCAGGTAACTGGTGCTAAGTACGCTGTGTTCTCAGCACATTCTCTGTGTGTTTCCTCATTGCGGTTTACCCACATAGCCTAGCCTAGAAGACAGGACAGGAAGGGACAGGTTAGTGGAAGGGACCGTATTTGAAACTTGGCTGATCTGGTTTGAACTCTATCTAGCTCAATCGTTTGCAGCACTTGAACCTTTTCTTTAAGTTTTAATTTCCTAACCAGCACATGATTTGTATCTCTCCCTCCCTATATTTGTTGTGTCATAAAAGATAATGTATAAAAAATGTTTACCATAGTGCCCAGGACATAGAAAACAATATCACTTGTTATAAATTATAATGATAGCCATGATTATATAATTTATATGTCATTACCGATATATAATGTTTCTTATATCATGATAAAATTGTGTTTAGGCTAATGGCTGCAATGATTTCATGGAACTTAGAATAGTGAAGAAAGAATTCACGTCAATCTCCTTTGACGCCAGCCAATAGCTCCATTCACTCCACTGAGCTCCAATCTTCTTTTTTTTCATCTTCTAACCTAACTGTACCTTTTCTTCTTTTTTATTTTTATAATTGACACAAATTTATTATATCACATATTTATATTATATTGTATAGTTATTAGCAGTCTTCATGTAGTAGTGAAAAATATAAACAGTTCACTTTTCTGAACTTTTGGGGACATTACAATTTCTTTTGTATAGGGTTAGACAGAACTAATAAAGAAGGTCTTGCAATTCTAAGTATTTGTTTCTCTGCAATTTGCTTGTGTACATTTTCTAACACATTTTATATTGTGAAATCCACTATTAAAATGCAACTCTTATACAACAAAAATAGCATATTTTGAAATGAGTGGAATGCAACTGAATAAACAGCAATTTATAGCTTTAAGTGTATTCATTTAAAATAAGTTAAAATTTAAGAAGCTAAAATTTTAGAAATGAAGAGAAAGTACCCATCAAAACAAAAACAAAAAATAGAAGGGAGACTATAATCAAAGAATAGCGCAAAATAATTAAACAGAAAACAAAAATTAGAATGATCAACATATGAAAAAGTTAACACTTAAAAGACTAAAAATCTACACAAGTTATACAAAACTACAAAACTACAGCAAGACTAGTCAAGAAAGACATTTCTAGGGCCAGGAGTTTGGTTTAGTGGTAAACTACTTGCCTAGCATGCATGAAGACCTGGATTTGATCACATACATAGAAAAATCCGAAAGTGGTGCTATGCCCCAAGTGGTAGAGCTCTAGCCTTGAGAAAGCCCAAGGTCAGTGGTCAGGCCCTGAGTTCAAGTCCTGGGACTGGCAAAAGAAAAGACTTTTCCAAGAAATTAAAAATAGAAGGCAATGCCATTACTTTAATAAAAAACCTATTAAAAATTAACCACAGAATCTCACAGTTAATTTTAAAATATTAGATATATTCCACTCCTATTAGGGATATAAACTTATCTTTGATTCTTTGATCATAAAAGAGAACACAATCTCCTTTGACTCTAGCCAATAGCTCCATTCACTCCACTCAACTCCAATCCTCTTTTTTCATCTTCCAACATAACTGCATCTTTTCTTCTTTTTTATTTTTATTTTTATAACTGCATCTTTTTAATGTATAATGGGCATTTTAAACTTAAAATATCAAAACATAAAGGTTTCCTCAAAAATAAAAATTTTTATCAATATTTAAACATGAAGCCTCATTGATTCAAGAAGAAGAAAAAGAGGCATCGTTACTACTTCTTTCTAACATTGACTTAGAAAACCTAGCCAATGTAATAAGACAAGAAAATGGAAGAAAGACAAAAGTCTTAAAAAAAAGACAAAAATTGATATTATTTGCATTAAATATAATTGTCAGCACAGGCAGTTAAATAAATTTCATATGCAAACCACGAGAACTAATAAAGGTTAAAAGGATCACTGTGTATAAGTTTGGCATTAAAAATGATATGTCTACAGATGAGAAATTCCAATAACAAATATATGTGAACATATTCAGGCATAGTTTTCTATGCATAAAATTATTAAATTGTTACCAAAGGACAGAGAGAAGAAAGTCACTGGAGAAACATACCACATTTATAGATGAGAAGAACCAAATGTTATAATCTGTTGGTATTCTCAACATTAATTTAGAAATATACTTGCAATTCCAATAAAAGTCCAAATGGGATTTAAAAAAATCAGCAGATTAATTCATTTAAAAATTAGAAACAAGAAAGCAAGATATGAAGAAAATACTTTAGGGTTGTAATAGTCAAAATAGTAAGCCACTGGCATAAACTAGACAAGAGGGACAAGACACCATTACTACAAGGAGCATGGTAGAGATGGCGGTATAAATCCATGGGGAGAATGGTCCAGGCGACAAGCGCACTGCATCTTCACCCTATAGCTGGTAGGGTTATTTTATCAGGGCCTCCACGAGATATCTGTCGTGCTGAACAACCTGTTCAAGCAAAACCTGGCTCACCCTTCCCTCTGATGATTGGTTTATCTTTGCAGCCTCCTGTGTGCTGAGAGAGGTCAGATCCTCATTCTTGGGGAACAAACCACTCACCATTACAAATTAGGAAACCAACATTGTTCTTTTCACGTTGTGTCGTGGAAGGTGGGTGGACACATGGCCAAGTGTGAGCAGGAAGGTCCCCAGTCTTAAGGATCAAACTGAAGTCAGGTTTCCAGGGAATGGAGACTGGAGGAAACTTTCTGGGGATGCCACGACATAGCCACAGCACTGAAAGGGGAACCGACCAGGCCTCACAAGCAAACTCAGTATTTCACAATTTCCCCACAGGAAACAGAGGCATGACTGAAGCTACTCTATCCTCACAGCTTTCTTGCTGTAGCTGGGGGTGCAATGGGACAAGGCAAGAAAGAAAAGTCAACCATCAAAGTTGAAGTTGTCTATTTTCTAAATGAATGAAAACAGTTCAGAACTGGCCAGCTAGGTGCTGTTCTCTCTGTGTCTACACGTATGTGTGGCGTCAACTTGCAGGATTTATTAATACCTGACCAGTCTTTTTTCCCTTCCCTTCGCCTCCCTTCTCTTCCACTCCTGTTCCCTTCCCTTCTTTCCCCTCATCCCTTTCCTCTCTTCCTCACTCCTCTCTTCCCATCTCTTCTCCTTCCTCCTTCCCCTTTCTCTCCCCTCTCCTATTTTCCTTTCCTTCTCCCCTTCCCTTCCCTCTTCCCTCACTTGTCCTGAGCTCTTCCCTTATCCTCCTCACTCTCCCATCCTTTACCCTCACTTTCTTAGTAGTCAGGTACTCTGCCACTTGAATCCCAGTCCTTTTACTTTTAGTATATCAGATAGGGTCTTCTCATACAGGTGCATAGCCCCTCACCCAGTCTCTAAGTGAATCCTTAAACAGTTAATGCAGCATTATTCTGCCTGATAACTGAACAATTGTAAGAGATAGACAAAGGAGGGGTAGGGAAAGAGCAAGGGGGTGGAGAGAAAGGAGGGAGAGGGACGGAGAGAGACAGAAAGGAAAAGAGAACAAAGTAGAGGAGGAGGAGGAGGAGGAGGAGGAGGAAAGGAAGAAAGGAGAATGAATTTCAACATTGGGAAGTAATTTTTAAATTGATGTAGAAGGTATAGTGAAAAATATTCTTTTTCCTGAGTAATGAAAGAAATGCAGAAATCAAGATACATTGATCATGTCCACCAAATTAGAAAAAAAAATAACCTTAAAAGACTGATGAAATGAGAATGAGACAGTGAGACTAAACAGGGAAGACTTTCTGGAAAGTATTTGGCATTTAGACCTGTGTTGAAAAGTAGTGACTTGTGAATTCCAGGTGTGGAAAATCTTCATGCACACTTATGTCTGTGAGAGTAGTATATAGCCATAAATAATATCCATGCTAATTAATATAGAGAAATAAAAATGAAAAATTAGGGAGTATGTAGTCTCAAATATATACAATACACAGAAAAAAAATGATCAGGGAGACTCAGGAAGAGACTATACTTTCTTTCTTGCCCCAAAGTCTTTTACATGCCTCAAGATTTGCCTTCTGGAAAGCAAATCTAGATCTCATGTTCTGCTCCCAACTCTTTCAAGCCTTCAAACACACAACAGTTTAACTCTGTCTCTGATGAAGCTCACCACTTGTTGTAGAGTGACAGTGGGTTTCCCTTCTCTGAGGAGTAGGCACATGGGTTGATGACTCCCTTGGCTTCACCTGGTCTTGTAGCCTCACAACTCTTACCCCAGGAGAGGCTGTTTTCTGCCAGAGTACTTTGCCACTTCAAAAGTATCAACTACCTCTGGAATTTCCCAAAACAGCTAACCATGTGGAAATTATTTGTTAGTTATGGTGAAAGTGGAATGAATAAACCCAGGAGCTGGCTGCGCCCAGACACATACTAGAGGACAGACCAGTTCCTCTAAGACTGCATAAGACATGCAGTGAGGACAATGCTGTGGGACAAACTAGCACTGGAGTGCTTCTTTTGCTCCAAATTTCAATCCATTTGGGCCTATCCTATGATTCTTCAACGTATGCCCAACTTACCACACACCTATGTGAAATCTGTCAAGATAGCATATTTGTCCTGAGGAAACTGAAACACTGAGAACATTCCCAGCTTTTCCATTTGAGCCTTATGTTGAAGATAGGGCATATGGCTCCATTTATTATGAGAAGGGACAGGATAAGTATTACCACTGTCAGGGCAGGATTTATCTCCTCTAGAATTTAATGACTGCCTTAACTGTGAAAATAAAACCAAAGAATGCTCTCTGAAGCTATATCTTTCTGTTGTCATTTCTAACTTCAGTATCCTTAATGTAAACAATGGCAGATGTCCATAATCATAATTGTGGGATTCATTTGCATTAATTCCTGTCAAAGGAAAGCTGTTCTAAATATCATCTCACACTGATCGAGGGATGACTGTGTATTACCTGCTTTTCCCAGTTGCATCCCAGGCCACCTGTACATTTTTTGGATGGCACAGAGCTTAGTGACATAAAAGAGAAACTTTTTTTACAATGATGATTTTTTTTTGTCAGCCGTGGGACTTGAACTCTGGACCTGGGTGTTGTCCCTGAGCTCTTCAGCTCAAAGCTACTGCGCTACCCCTTGAACCACAGCGCCACTTCCAGTTTTTCTGGTGCTTAATTGGAGATAAGAGTCTCTCAGACTACTTAATGCCCGGGCTGGTTTTGAATCACAATACTCAGATCTCAGCTTCCCGAGTAGCTAGGATTTCAGGAGTGAACCACTGCACTCGGCTTACAATGGTGATTTTTAAAGTAACAGGAGGAAAACATGAACAATTTTTCGTTGACTCTCTAAAATTCAATTATGAGTGTCCCTGGGATCAGTTTCCTATGTTAAAGTACCAGAAGCATCTGGAAGGCCAGGGGTCTGAAATCCCTTCTTTGGCGTTCCCTACTTGATTTACAGACAGTTTGTCCTCTTGCTGCCTTCACTGTCACTTTGTGCCCTCTATGTGTCTTTGTCTTCTCCTGGGCATTTTCCAAGAAAGACCTTTGTCACTGCATTAGACAGACGTTCTACTTCAGTATGACTTCATCTTAGTTAATTACCTTTACAACGATTCTCTTTCCAAATAAGGTTATCATTCTCAGGTTCCCAAGGGCTAGGACTTGAAGTTATCTTTCAAAAAAAGATATTATTACTTTGTATTATTAATTATTATTTAATAAGACATATAAAGGTAGTGGACAGAGGGGTCACAGTTGTATAAATCAGGTAAAGAGCACATTTAGTTTTGGACAATGTCATTCTTTCCCTTGCTCTCTCCCAGTTTTTCCCACAAGTTGTATAGTTTGATAGTTTGTTTTCAACATAGTATCTAGTGAGTACCACTGCTGCATTTGTTTAACCCTTGTCCTTCCATTTCTGCGCCTCCCCCTCTTACCCCCCAACGACAAACAAACAAACAAACAAGACAAAAAGAAAATAAAACAAAAAACAGGACATTAAAAAGCCAAAACACCTCGTTTCCATTTCCTCAGTTCATTTTGACAAATATCACTTTGTACGATCAGATGCACATAGGCGTCGCGCCTTTGTGCTCCTCTCCTAAGAGTATCAAATTATCATTTTGAGCTTAGCACCACGGATTCCGGCCAAGAATTTGGGGCTAGGAGCCTGAATCCAAAGGGCATGAAACAAGGAGGCGGGAGAGGAAGTAGGAGGAGACTAAGTGAACTCACAGGGCAGGCAGCATGCAAACCTGCCGGGGAGGCCTTCCCTGGTAGGTTTGGTGGTGAGACTCTGGCGGCTGCTGCTGATAGTTGGCCAATTCCCAGCTGAAGACGTCACATTTCTGCCCTGAAATCTGCGCTTAGGCCCAGGACATTCTCTGCTGTGGCCATATGTTTGAAAAATGTCTGAATTTTGTGCAGAGACACACGGGCAGTGTTCTTGTAAGTGAAGTTACATAATTAGGGCATGGGCTTGCATAATAATCAGCATGTGTAATTAGGCACAGACGTCTTGTCCTTTAATTAGACAATCAAGACATCTAATTACAAAAATGAAGATGTAATTACGTGGCCCAAGATCTTCATATTTCTCTTTTACTCTATCAGAGACTCCATTTAGAAAATAATTCATAGAAATGGATGAAAAAAATGCAACTAGATTCCTGATTTGAGGATGTTAGAGAGGAGGCGAGGGAGATGCTGTAAGTCTTCTTTGATCCCTCTCATTGGGTAAAAGGGCCATTATTTAAAATACCATCGTCTACTTGAAAGAGTAACTTTTGCCCACTGTGCAGGGGCACACATGCACGGAGAGGAATGCAGGCATGACTAATCCCCATCACTCACAGGGGGCTGTGGTGTGGTTTGTAAAGACATCCAAGCATGGGCTTCCGTGTGAAGTCCGGGGAATTCATTCTATCCTAACAACAGCCCCAGATGATGGAAATCGTGGTGGTTATGGCAGAGGCATATGCCTTCCCCTTCTGTCCTGTTTGATTCTCTCCTGTGGCCTCTGGAAATGGAGACACATGGCTCAGAAGAATAGAAACCCATCCCCAAGCTGTCTTGCCTTGCTCCGAATGTTTGATGTTGTGCAGAAATGTCCCTGTTTTAAGTGCTGCCTCTCAGATTGCAGGTAGACTGAAGGATAGGGAAAAAATTCCACTTTGTGATAAATGAGTGATTCTAACCATTGAGTTTTGTTGAGTTCCGATTCCCTTTGGAAGCCAGTCTGTGGAGTTTTTCCCAGTCTCGAAATTGTGCTTTGGCTGATCTCTGCATGATGCTAAACACTCAGTTTGACTCATTAATTTTTCTGAACTAACTGAACTTTTGACCTAATTGGCTGGTTGGTTAGGGATCAGGGCCATATGGCCATGGTTTTCTAAGCCAGGCTTTAACTCCTGTTATTCTTTTCTTCCCATAAACTGCTGAAATATCCTAGTAATTCCAATGTTTTGACAGCCACACTGTACTGCTGCCTTCTCTTGGAAAGTGGCACGGAAGTCTGTCAGACCACACTTCCTGGTTTTTGATTAAGAAAGTCTGCTTCTCATATGGTTGCAAGCAAAGGGGGAAAAGGACTAACAGAGGTTGGTTATAATTTTCTAGTCTTCTCTCCATGATCTGCCTTCATCTCCTTGTGTTCCTCCTCCTCCCCCTCCTCCCCCTCCCCTTTCTACTCCTCCTTCTCCTCTTCCTCCTCCTCCTCCTTCTCCTCTTCCTTCTCCTCCTCCTCCTCCTTCTCCTCTTCCTTCTCCTCCTCCTCCTCTTCCTCCTCCTCCTCCTCCTCCTCCTCCTTTGGTTGGTTGTGGGGCTTGAACTCAGGGCTATGGTACTGTCATTGAGCTTTTCTTCTCAAGGCTAGTACTCGACCACTTTGAGCCATAGCTCTACCTCTTGTTTTCTGGTGGTTAATTAGAGATAAGAGTCTCACAGACTTTACTGCCCAGTCTGGCTTCGAACCACAATCCTCAGATCTCAGCTTCCTGAGTAGCTAGGGTTACAGGTATGAGCTACTAGTGCCCTGCTCTAGCTCCTTAAAAAATTTTTTTCTATGTTGTTTTCTATAGAAAACAATCATCAGTTCATCTCTGAGCCTTCCAAGCAATTACTCGTGATAGATTTAGAGGCAAATCTGAAGATCATATGTTGATGCGCTCTGGGGAGGAGGAGGGGCAGTTGAGCTCCTTCATCCTGAAGGCATCTCCCAACTCAAGGTTTCCAGATCCCTGGTCTCTGGTCCATCACTCAGGAAATTCTGACTGAGTTCTCTTATTGCTCTTGTTACTCTTTTGCGTACTACTAGGACTTGAAATTTGTTCTTAGTCATGTTCACTGGAAATTACTTTTCTATTCTTTTTTTTTGCCAGCCCTGGGCTTGAGCTCAAGGCCTGAGCACTGTCCTTGGACTTTCTCAAGGTTAGAGCTCTACCACTTGAGCCACATCACCGCTTCCAGCTTTTTTTCTATGTATATGGTACCAAGGAATCGAACCTGGGTCTTCGTGCATGCTAGGCAAGCACTCTACCACTAGGCCAAACTCCTGGCCCTACTCTTCTATTCTTATTTCCAGAAAATTCAATTTATCCAGTTCCTAACAGGACCAAAAACATGAACAGAATCCTCAGTTTCTTGGATTTTAACGTTTGTTCTTTTCCTCAGGTATTCTACATCAGCATTCTCAAGACTGGAGAAGCTGGGCATCAGACACCCCAAGCCATCTCCTTTCATTGGAAACCTGATGTTTTTCCGCCAGGTAAGGCATGAACTCCCTGGGCTTGGGTGGTACAGCCTTTCCCACGAAGATCCGGACTTGCCTAGCTCACCCCAAGTGGTCTGTGTGTGAAGATGCTATGTGATGCAACGAGATGTGCCGACAATGTTCTCTCTTGTCACCCATCAATATGATGGAGTCGTGTCCTTTACCCATGATTACTTCATGAGTCCCATGGGACCGGGACTGGCCATGGGAGATTTGACTGATGTGTGAATGACAGCGGTGGAAAACCCAGGTAGTGTATGTATGAATTTTTGACCTTCTGCAGTAATCCTGCCAAAAGCCAGGCAGAGTCCATGTTTCTCTGTGATTCCTGGCATCCTGGATCTGTTACCAAAAATTTCTACCTCAGTACTTCCTGATTTCTTGTGTCTCCCGCTTAGAATGTGCCCTGTTGTTTATCTTCCTGCAAGTCTCTTAAGTCAGTGTGGTGCCATCTGAATCTATGAGAGTGGAGGTTGGGGAAGACATATAGGGTTGAACTACTTCTCTTAGTTAACCCACTGTTCACCTCATGATAGTACTGGATTATGACTTATTTGATATTAAACTACTAAATGTGAGATATCATTCCATGGACATTTCTTCATCATTGCTCTGGAATCTGCTGGGCAGAATAAGCTCCAACTCTATTTGTTGAGCAATTACCCGTAGCTCAGAATTCGGGTTACTCATCTCCTCGAGTGCACCAGCAAATGGAGGTATGCAGTACCAAGGCGGGATTAGGTCGTGGAGATGGGAACTGTGGCCTTGCTTTACACAGGAGGGAGAACTGCCAGCATGAAGGCAGCCTACAGCAATGGCCATGGAAGGAAGAAACACAGACACCGGGGAAGGAGCACCATGTGTGCCACATCTTGAGTATGATGGCAAGGTGTCCACCAGCCTATATCTGCCAGGGGCCAAGAGCTCGGAAACCCTGGGAAATATGGTGACATGTCACTTGTTTACTCACACTTGGAAGGACAAGCTCAGAGCTACTCATGTTCCATCATTCTGGGGTGAGTGAGGTGTCCATGGAAATGCAAGATTCCCTTGCAAAGGACCACCCACAGTTTAGGTTAAACTTGTGGTGGTAAGGGCTTGGCACAGGATAGTGGTGGCAGCCACAAGGAAAAGAACATAGTCTGGAGGCCAGTGGCTTAGAGCACTGATCCTAGCTACTCAGCAGTCTGAGATCTGAGGATCAGATCTAAATCCTGGCTGGTGTAACTCATCTCCAATGAACCACCAGAACTGGACGTGGAGCTGTGGCTCAACCTGGTAGAATACTAGTCTTGTGGAAAAACTCAGGGTCAATGCTCTGGTCCTGAGTTCAAGCACCACAACTGGGGGAAAAAAAAGAACAAAAGAAAAAGAAAGAAGAAAAAGTAAAGGCAAAATTGGGAATGATGGTGCTGAGAATTCCAGGTAAAACGAGTTAATCATGAGCCTTAGATTTAAGCCAGGATTACAAGGAAAATGGCTATAGGAGAAGAGAAATTCAAAGTCAGAAAGCATATCTGGTTCTGGCACATAAGGCTTGCTTTATGTAAAGTATGTTGTCTTTGCATTGCCAGAGTGACATGTCATAGAAACAGCCCAGCAGGCACTTGGAGATAGGGACCCTGGTTTGTATCTTTGAAAGTTATTTTTTTTTCTCACACTAGGTTTTCTCATAAGCCTGGTGGTTTATCCTCCTAACTCATAGGGACATTGCCAGTAGAGCCACATCAGGAGCCAAGAGATTGTGTGTGTGCAAAGCCACACAAGAGCAGGAAAAGACTAGGTTTAGGCTAACCCTGATAATAACCCTCTTCAGGATACCCTCCTCCCTGCTCCCTAGATAGCAGCTCCTTGGCTCTAGGCCCAAAATAACTTCAGCTATTTTTGCCTTGTGATCTTTGCTTTAATTTCTTTTCTATCATTTCTGTCTCTTTCTCTGCCATCATCTCCTTCCAGTATTGTCATGTTGATTGCTTGTTCCCAGTATCTTAACCTCCTTCCCCAACTTGTTCTCTTCTGTGGCCAGAGAGTCTAAAACAGCTATCTCCTGAGGCTTCCTGCGGATCCTTGAAACAAGTGTGAAGAATGTTAGAAGTGTCAGATAGGAATTAGAAAGGAAATGAATGTGACCCTTTGCTGGGGGCAACCATCCTGGGTACTGAGTCGAGTAATGGATTTAGTCTCAGCATTTTGAACAAAACCAGTATAACTTAGTGTATGAGGAGAATACAGAGCAGTTGCCCCTTGAAAATTTCCCCAGATGCTCCTTTTCAGCCTATCCTTGTATACATAGATCCTTCCAAGTTCTTTCTAGAACTTGCTAGAACCTAATCATTACAATGCTGTTTTTTATATTCATGAACACTTTCCTTAATATGTGGCAAACTGAGCCCAGGAAATTCATTGGGTTTTGGGCCAGGAGTGTGGCCTAGTGGTAGAGTGCTTGCCTAGCATGCATGAAGCCCCAGGTTTGACTCCTTGGTACCACATACACAGAAAAAGGCAGAAGTTTGCTATGGCTCAAGTGGTAGAGTGCTAACCTTGAGAAAGCCCAAGGACAGCGCTCAGGCCCTGAGTTCAAGCTCAGGAGTGGCACCAAAAAAAGCAAGCAAGCAAGTATGCAAGCAAAGAAAGAAAGATTGATTGATTAATTGGGCTTAATGAGGCAAGGTCTATTTCCATTCAGGACATCCAGTTGCTCTAACGCTCAGCTATGGTCTCATACTATACTTATCACATTTACCCATATGTACCTTCCCCAACACAAATCCAGCACTTTTCACCCAACTACATCTGTGTATATTCTCATATAGACATCACTCCTGCCATATTGAAATTTTCTCAGCCTCAACCCATGTGAGGGCCTCATGTGTCCCATGCATTTGTCACCCCTACAGCACAAGGGTTCTAACATTTTTCTGACCCTCCACCCACTTTGTGCCACATATACCTCCTGGTATACTCCGCTATAAAAACATGCCCATGTTTTTTCCTTTGTGGAATTAATCTAAAGTAACGGTATACTTTGAATAGGTTGGTTTTAGTTAAAAATGTGTAACTTAGTTGGAAAGAATTCCAAATTGGTGGTAATTCTGATAGACTCAGAAGTTTATACATGTAGGTGCCATGAAAGGAACTTGGCCAAAGAGGACCTGAGCCACATTATAGGGGAAGGATAGGCACATATTATAGATTAGCCTGAACACGATGTTTTAGTGGCAGTTTGGCACAATAGTTTAAGTACTAGTGACCTATTTCTTCCATTAAAATGGAGCTGCTGAAGAGTTGAGCTTGGAACTACCTTTTTTTAAAGCCTCTTGTTTATCCAATATTCTGGAGTACTTGAAAGCAATATAACTTGAATTTTTTATGGTTTATGTAATTTTGCTCTTACTTTTCTAGATTTTTTTTTAACCTGAGTAAATTTGAGAAGTTGAAATTTTGCTCAATCATTCTTACTGAAGTACTGTGTTTTTTGCAGGGTTTTTGGGAAAGCCAAATGGAACTCAGGAAACGATTTGGGCCTCTGTGTGGGTAAGGAGACTCAGCTTTTATTCTATATGTTTACATTTCTACATGTTGAGTGGATGTGGCAGAAATAGTAAGAAAAGGAATGTTACTTATGTTTTATGTTTATATTCACTCTTTTGGGATAGCACCTTTCAAATTTATTTTTAATATATTTTAAATGAATTTCATTGTGATACCTTCATATACATGTATTTAATGTACTTTGATCATACATATTCATACCTTCATCATTTTCTCTTGTCCCCCTCTCCCTCCTACTAGACTCCTTCCCTTTCTCAATAGTCTCTATTCTAGTTCTCTCTCTCTCTCTCTCTCTCTCTCTCTCTCTCTCTCTCTCTCTCTCTCTCTCTTTTAACTCTAGAGTCCATATATAAGCAAAACTATCTTGAAGGGCTAGGAATGTGGCTTAGTGGTAGAGTGCTTGCCTACCATGCATGAAACCCTGGGTTCAATCCCTCAGTACCACAGAAACAGAAAATTCCACGTGGGGTACTATGGCTCAAGTAGTAGAGCATCAGCCTTGAGGCTCAAGGACAGAGCCCAAACCCTTAGGTCAAGCCCAGGAATGGCAAAAAGATAAAAAAGGAAAAGGAAAAGAAAAACTATTTTGATACTTGTCTTTCTGAGTATGACTTCTTTTGCTTACTGTAATGAGCTCCAGTCCCATCCATTTTCCTAAAAATGGCATAATTTTCATTCTTCGTTATGACCACATAAACCGTAATTTTCTATGTGCAAGCATATTACATTTTTCTTTGTCTATTCATCTATCAATAGGCACCCGGGCTGATTCTAACTCTTATTGAGGGTCCACAAACAGGGCCCCCTGTAGTACAGGCAAGGCTCTAGAAGAGCCCCTCGGCGTTGTTCAAAGAGGCGCTGTGCTCTCCTGAGAGACATTGGCTGGATGTCTCAGCCATTTCATACCATCCTGGCAGGCATTGTGCTGCACAGAACGTGACCACCCTCCACACTCCATGGCAAACGGCCAACTGGCTTGGACAGCCCACAGACGTCTTACCTTTCATTTATCTAAATCTTACTTGGCCCAGCACGCTTTTGAAGTGGAAGGAAGTGTTATTAATAACTACATAGGATAACAGTGTAAACGAAGACTTCCTGGTTATGCTGCGACATATGGTCACTCTTGCTCTTGACCATTTAAAGGGATGCAGTTCTTCCCTTGATTTTTCTTGAATTTTCTCTTTCATGCTTCATAGTGGCATCCTCTTTTGTTGAAATCCCAGAGTCTGATGAATAAGCCCATGGTCAGGCTGCTTTCTCTATTAGAGACTTAAAGACCTGAGTTGATTTTAACATAGATTTTTCCACATTAGGGTCCTAATCATCTTATTCTGCTTTAGACAGCTTCTCCTCAGATATGGGATGTTATTTAGGAGCGTTTTCTTTTCTTTCTTTGGCTCTTTTGAGATTTGAAAGCAAGGTCTTATGTTTGCTAGTCAAGTGATCTACGATTTAAGCCTCACCTCCAGCCTTGGATGTTTTTAGTTATTGTTTAGATTAGATCTTAGGTGTTTGCCCAGGGCCAACCTTAGATCATGATTTTCCAATGTATGCCTCCTGTGTAGCTGGGTTTGCAGACATGAACCGATTCCTGGCTTATTTATTGAGCTTGGGTCTTCTAACTTTTTGCCCAGGCTGATCTCTACTTCCTAAGTATATTAAAAAGTCTTTATTTGATCCAGAAAACTGATCAACTGGGATTCCAGATGTGAACTACTGTGCCCAGCCCATAGTATTTTTTGTGTGTGGGTACATTAAATTTTGTTGGGTTGTGAATATCTTAGCTGGATCTAGTGGTTTGGAAGCCTGCCTGTCATAGGATTTTATACTTCTATTCACTTACTGCTTATATTTAAAAGTACTGGCTTGCATTCTCTGGAAATGGCCCTACTCAGGAGCAGTGCAATCTTGGCCAAATGCTTCTATCTGCAAAACTAATAAATTAGCAGTATTATATGCATTCGTTGTATTAGATGCTGTTCGTATTGGTCTTTGCTACAGAGTGACCTAAACATAATCTATTGTGTGTCCAAGGATTGGCTGGAGTAGACTGGTTTAAACTGCATGTGGCTAGAGGGCTTCTCTGCACTTCCTGCTGGGTTGGAACCCACCCCTAACCCCATATCTCTCAGCCACTGTGGGGAGGCTCTGCAGGGGAGGGTCTTCTCTGGTGCAGGCAAATACTTAACAAGGAGTTCAAATGGATTAAACTATTGATACACATATGTGAAACACCACATATATGAAACCCCTTTGAACAACTAGTATTCCAGGGTGGAGGAAACTAGTGGAGGAGGATGAACGAAAGCCTCAAAATATTTGATGCTATTGGAGGTATGGCTCAAGTACTAGAGCACTAGCCTTGAACAACAACAACAACAAAGTTTAGAGGAGAACACCTAGGCCCTGAGGTGAAACCCCAGAACCAGAACCAAGAGAAAAAACAAAACATTTGATTTGAAACTCCAATGAAGAAGCCTGTGACATTTAGTTTAGGAAAAGGGATCGAAGGAGGTGCCTGTATTGACACAAAGAATCGTTAACTCCCTTATACAACTAATTGATGCTCATAGGAAATGTTTTTTAAAATGTGGAACAAAGAAAGTAAGAAACATACTGTAGTATATCAGCTGACATCCTGGTGATCAAATCAAGTTATATGGCCAAACCCAGACTCAGGGCAGAAGGCACACAGTGAGCCTAGAGCACAGCTCTTGGCCAGGCCTTCTGATGATGGAGCAGGGAGCTGTGCTCTCCGGAAAGGGTGAGCAGGGATATTGAGGGGAGGGGAGGTGGGGCTGTCCTTACCTAAGGAGCCATGCTAGGTCACAAAGGATTGAACTGTTTAACCTTTATCCTCTGGTACAATTTTGTTACTTTTTTGGTGTTCTTTTGTTTGCATATATATAGATGGTGGAGATTGAGTCTAAGGCATGCCCACTTGAACCATTCCCTAGTCCTTTTGTTGGTATTTTGTTCTTTAGACAGGATCTTGCTAACTTTGCCCGGGCTAGCCTCAGTCTTCTTGTCTCCTGACTCTTGAGTAGTTTGGATTACAGGCACACACTGCTATGTCCTGATGTGTGTGTGTGTGTGTGTGTGTGTGTGTGTTCAGCTTTTATTTCATCTTATTTCAGTTCTCTTCTCGATGGCCCTGTTCTGCAGCTGCCTTGACCCTGACTTCTATCCGATAACATTTACCTCTCATTCTTCAAAACCACAGCTCCAATTATCATTGCAGCAATTGCCTTCCAGCCGTAGTCTTTAATCTTCTAAGCTAAGCAGCATACAAAAAACTGCACTAACTGATTATTCAAATATTCTCTCTGAAAGATTTTTGCATTGGGAATAAATATGTAAAGAATAGATATGTCTCTCCTGTGTCCTAGGCCACCCTAAGGGACAGGGCAATAGGAGGGAATGGCCTAAAAATATCCCTATACACTAGGGTGGGCCAGAGATGGAAAATCGATCAGGCCGTGGACAGAACTAGTTCTAGCTGATGGATAAAACACTGTGTAAATGGTAAGAAGCAGACAGCTTCCTATATTGGCAAACATTGGTCACAGTGGACATTCTAGGAGTTTGCTGCCATTAGAGAGAGAGACCAGCAGGGTAATAGTCAGGTGACCAGTCAAGAAGCCATCAAGGAAGACTGGCTTGGCTTCAACTACAGAAAACCTAAGAGACCTCTGACTCCTGACAGGGGAGTGTGAGGGGAACACAAGGACTCAGGAACCAGACCTCAGGCCCAGAACCACTTGATGGAAAGATTTCCATTCTGGCTGGAACTCGTGTAGGCTGAGAAGCTATGTCTCTGAATGTACTGCCAGGATGGTTCTAGTTTCTAATCCAGGCCTAGGACTTCAGGTGGAGACAGAGCAACTGGCAAGAAGGAAGGGAGGGCCACAGAGACTGCAGAATCAGCAACAGATTTACACTGTGGCAGTCTTGATATTTCTATCCAAAACCTACATGGAAGAAGAGTGTGTGAGGTTCAAGGCAGAGGGGGCTCATTGCCCATCAGAGACTCAAACTCAGTATCAATAACTCTGTTATCCCCTAAATGCCAACCTGTGCAGCTGTGTTCCCAAACAATAGAATGTCTCAAATTAAAGGACATAAAAGCTCTATCTCTAGTAATAAGTGCAAATCAAAAACTTCTATATTTAATTGAATTGTACCTGCAAGATCTCCTAGTTTTTCGATGCAAAATGCATAATAGAGTCATTTGTAATAGTCATGAATCTTGGTGACATTTGTCAGGGTGTCCTTCCTCCTGAAAACGAGTCTTGAGAACACATGCCTTTATGCATAGATCTTTTGTCAAGAAATCTTGTGGGAAGAAAAAGAATGGCACACACACATTTACCATGTCCTTATGCCCCTCTCCCTTATCGAGAACACAAACAGGATTCTAACTCTATCCAAAGAGCATGATACTCTGTCTCTGTTTTAAAATAATAAAAAAAAAAACCACAAACAATTCATTACTAAATCCAAAGAAGCAGCAAACATTCAGTCACATAGAGCTTAAAGTTTCTACTTCAGCATTATTTTATGGGCAAAGACTCAAGTTATCGGAAACCTACGAATGAGCCAGATATGGTGGCACACACCTGTAACACCAGCACTGAGGAGACTGAGGCAGGAGGATCTCAAGTTGGGTTTTTTGTGAGTCTGTTTGTTTTTTGTCTGTCAGTCATGGGGCTTAAACTTAGGGCCTAGGCACCGTCCCTGACATTTTTTTGTTTGGTGCTAAAGCTCTATCACTTTGAGCCACAGCGTCACTTCCAGTTTTCTGGTGGTTAATTGGAGATAAGAGTCTCATGGACTTTCGTGCCCAGGCTGGCTTTGAACCATGATCCTCAGATCTCAGCCTCTGAGTAGCTATGGTTACAGGTGTGAGCCACCAGTGCCCAGTTGGGGATCTCAGTCTACAGTCTATAGTGTGACCCTCCATTAACAAAATAAAACAAAAGAAAGAAAAAACTTGAATAATTAAGAACACTTAGAAACAATAGCTCTAACCCTTATTACTCACAAACAAAAGATAAATGACAGCATCAAAATACCTAAAATCAAATCCTTTGCAAATATTAGTGTCAAAATTCAGCAATGGTCATGCACTATCCTATATATATAGTTGAAATTGTATCAAATTCTCAACAACCAAAGCTCTTCTCTACACTGGAATGAAGTCTCTTTCCTTCCTTAAGTCTTTCTGAATCTTGGTTGTTTACTATGCATTCCAATTAGTCCTGATCAGTCTTTTGTGGAACATTTCTCCGGCAATGCATGCGAACTAATTCCCTGGAAAGGCACCACCAAGTTTTATGATGCCTACACATGCCTGGGGCAGATAATAGAAACTTAACTACTAAAGTAAGTTCCTTGATTATTCTTCGAATCTCAAGACCATGTTCTTAATGACATTTTCCCCCCATCTTCCTGTCCAGCTACAAGGATCTTGCAATCCACAGAGTGAAGTTTTTCTGCCCTAACTGTAGCACACAATTCATTGGCCTCTGTGTAGAGGTTTGACTCTGACCAGTTCTCCAGGCCCCACATTACCCACCAAAGAGGCACTGTTAGCAGGTGGTTCTGCTTTTGGCATCTGCTAAAAGAGGAATCTATTAGCTATGTCCGAACTATGGCTGGTGGATGGCCTGTCATTGCATGCGAGGTATATGTGGTGACTGAATGTTTTTGTTTACAACATCCATTGCCACCTCTTAGTGCTACTCAGGCTTCAGGGAACTGACCCTTCAGAGACTGAATCAACACAGACATCTTACAACAGAATCACTGTGACAAAGAATCCAGCTCCTCCCTTTTCTGTGCTGCTAATACAGTAACAGGTGCATGGGTGCATATTAACCAATCAAAGAGGCAGTTGTTAAATGACTTGAAGGTCTTCTCCCTCTTCTCCTCCTCCCTCTCTTTCCTCCCCTACCCCCCTGCATCTCTGTCAGTGCTGGTGACCAAACCCAGGGCTTTGCATAGGATAGGCAAGCATCCTTCCACTGGGCTACATCCCCAGCCCAAGTTTTCTCTCTTGGATTTCATTCTCAGACTGTTCGCTCTAGACTCCAGCCCAAAGATCCCTACCTACTTTTTGGTACCGGAGTCTTCAAGTTCTCTGCTAGAGTTTAGATTCCCTCAGACCATCCCATGATGGGGACGTTTCCCACCTTTATCTTCCTCAGCCCGGGAGGCCTCTGGGTGCTATATCTCTAATCTGCAGTGACACTGGGTGTCCTGAATGCTGCCCTTCTTTAAATCCACACCCAATGGGCACCAGGGATTCAGGGATCAAGAAACCACGAATAACCCCCAGAATAAAGGGTTCACGTTCATGTGCCAACAAAGTGACTAGAAGGAGGCACATCTCCCCCCACGGTTGGGGGGCTTATGGCCTGCTTCTTGGTCAGACCCATACTATCAAGATAACATCAAATTTCCCATCTTAACCATTTGGGGGCACAATGTAGCAGGGTTAAATGTAGTGGGTTGCTTCGTAACCACGACCACTACCATCATCCATATCTAGAACACTTTTCATCTTGTAAAACTGAAATTTTATCCTGATCACTCCCCTCCCCACCAGCCCCCGGCCACTCCCATTCCACTACAGATGAGTGGGATCCCACCATTTTGGCTTATTTCACTTCATATGTGTCAGATTTCCCTCCTCACTGCCTTCGTCTCCGCCCCCTGTCTCCATCTCCCCTGCTGTCCCAGAACTGGGGATAGAACCCAGAAAGGCACACATGCTAGGTAAGTGTTCAAGCACACTGAGCTACACCCACAAGCTCTTCACCCACATGTTTTGGTGATACTGGGGCTAGAACTCAGGGCCTTGCTCTTAGTAGATAGGTACTACACCGCAAGCATGCCTCTAGCACAGATTTTCCTTCTTTTTTTGTCTGTCCATTCCAGTTTCAGTTGTCCATTCATTTCCTGATGGATACGTGGATTGTTTCTACCTTTTGGCTATGATAAGCCAGGTGTGGTTCTGCACACGTGGAAGGCCAAGACAAGAGCATGGACAATCTGAGGCCAGCTTGGGCTACATTGCAGGATCCTGTCTCAAAAAAAAATGCAGTTGTAGCTGCAAGTGTGCAAATATTTCTTCAAGGCTCTGCTGACAGTTCATTTGGAAGCGTGTCAGAAAATGGAATTGCTAAATCAGATAGCAACTCTTTTTTTTTTCCCTTCTGAGGACTCATTGTACTTTTTTCCCCATGAGCCCATCATTTTAAGTTTGGAGGACATTTTACAGCAATGTTTTGTAGTTCCCTTTCCACCACGATTAGGGGGCCATTATTTCTTGATTACAAACTTTAAAAGTGAACCACAGGTGAAATTTACACTCCTTGTGCTCTGAAACCCAGTTGGATCAATGGGAATTGCATATCTTTTCTTTTCTTTTCCTCTCTCTCTCTCTCTCTCTCCTCCCCTCTCCTGCTCTGTCTCTCTGTTTCTGTCTCTGTCTCTGTGCTAGTACTTGAACTCAGGGCCTTATACTCTCACTTGACTACTTTAGCCACATCACTACTTCCTAGACTTTTGCAGATTATTTACAGAAAAAGAGTCTCATGTGTACTTTTTTGTCCAGGCTGCCTTTGAACCTCAATCCTCAGATCTCAGCCACCTGAGTAGCCAGGATTGCAGGCATGAGCCACAATTAGCCACTGGCTGAGAACCACACATTTCTGATTGGAATGTGTGACCTCCAAGGTCTTGCCTCCAATTTCCTGCAGGCTCCAAGCCAGTGTACACATTTTTGACCAAACTAGCCCTGTTGTCAACGAATGCTTGAGAGGTCCATAAATTCAGTGGCTGTAATAAATGCCCAGTGGTCACCACCCAGAGCTCCTTCTCTTATCTCACTCCTCTCTGCCAAAACCTTTACAATTTATGTGTCTGCTTTTCCATCCTGCTCTCCTCCCACTCCAAATTTCCTCTTTCCCACCAGCTTCCAGGGGCTCTTGTGTCTTACATAAATTTCCTGCTCTCTGTCTGGGACTGTAGCTGACTTCCTCTTCAGTGTTCATGAAATTTCCACTTCTCTCCCTGCAGCCTTACAGCCCCTTATTGCTAATGATTTGTGTCTGACGACTAACTAAGTCATGCTGGTTTTTTCCATATGCTCTTCTACTGATTTCGTAGGCATAGGCTCCCGTACTTGCTGGAGATGGGTTGAATTCCTCTTACTTTCTGCTTTAGTACCAAGCTCACTGGGAGAGGTTAACTCTGTACTAGTCAAATAATGGAGGATGGCGGTAACTAAGCTTGGGAAGGCATTGACAGCTTTTGGCTTCCATGGAAAGGAGGAAAGTAGAAGCAGAGAAAGTCTGATATTTGGGACACTGATAAAGAGGATCCGGTTTAGCAGTGACTACTGGTGGGGGCAAAAAGGGGTGGGTTGTCTCCGGAATCTCAAATAGTTTTGAGAGAGAGGAAGTAGTGGAAGAATGGAATTTGCAAAATGTAAACAAAGTACTTTTTTTTTTTAGTCCTAGTGAGATAACAGTGACTTGAATTACAAGAAATAGAAGAAAAAGAGGGAGACTTCTGTCTAAAAGTGTCCCGTAGATATCTGTGGTCAAACCACCCTGAAAGCACTTAATCTTATCTCATCTCTGAACCAGCAGGACCTGTTTGGATAGGAGACTGCCTGGGGATACTGGGGGCTGTAAATCAGGACTGCTCACCTGTTATCATTGTAGCTACTCTGGAGGCTGAGATCCAGAGGCTCACAGTTTAAAGCCACAAGACTCCACCTGCAAAATAACAAAAAAGCTGGTCTGGAGACATAGTTCAAATGGTATAGCACCAGCTAAGCAGGCAAACCAAGCAAGGGCAAGACTTGGGTTCAAGTTCTGATAAGGATAAGAAAAGAAAACAAAAAGTGGAGAAGGGAAGAAAGGGGAGAGAAGATGAGAGGAAGGGAGGGGGGGGAAGGGGAAATGCCCCATAGGAAAAAATGTAGCAGAAGGGAGGAAATCCTCAGTTGGATGCATTGTTCATTTCTGTGTTGGAACATGGTAAAGGGGAAGGTGATTTTTATCTTCACCATAATCAGGTGGAGTCGGTCTTACTTCACTCAGTCTGCTCTAACAAAAAGAAATGTATTTATTGCAGTTTGCAAGCTGAAAAGTCCAAGATCAGGACACTAGCAGACTGGACGTCTGGTCAGGGCTGGCTTTCCAGTTCACAGATGACACTTTCTCCCTGTGTCTGTACAAGGAGGAGGACGGGAGGAATGTGAGTCCCAGGGTGTGCCTGGGCTTTCTCATTGCACAACAATCTAATGTGGTGTTTCCCACAGTGTGTCCTCTGGGCCATTTCCATCATCAATAATACTTGTTGCATGGAAAATAGAAAGGGAGAGTCCCCTTTGGTCAAATATAGAAATATTGAGTTGGTCCATGCAACACAGGCCTCCTCAAAGGCAAATATACTTGGGACTTCTCCAAGTGCAAATTCAGTGCCCAGCGTCTATGATTTCCAGAATACCTCTTGAGATTAGAATATGGGGGACAGACTCTAAGACACAGCTCAAACATGGAGCCAGTAGCCAGCAATATTTTCCTCCTAAAGCACTGGCCAAGCATTGGTAAGAATAGCCATCTCATCATTGTGACTTGTCACCTTTTCAGCCAGTAATTATGACTGATTTCTTCAGGCTGACTGGAGGGAGCCAGGGCGGTGTTACATTGAAGAGGCTGTGTGAGCTTTGCTTCTTGACTTCCTTCCTTGAGCTGCTCTCTCATTCCCCTTCCCATGTACAACCTCCGCATCATTATTTGGGCCGCACTGTCTTTAGTGCCTGCCAAGGGTAAGGCCACAGGTCTTGTGCTGTGCTTTATTTTTCCCATTAGCACTATGCTTTCAATACCCGTCACATCACCATGGTCTCCTCAAATCTGTTACCTCTAACAGCTGCCTCTACAGCTGTGTACTGCCTACTGTCCCAGTGACCTTCAGAAAAACAAGTCTGGGGCCCTTTATGGACCCCATGTGAGAGAATTCTATGACTCTATCTCATTTTAACGAGTATAATAGATATCGGTTTGCTAGGGCCATTTGCACATCACTGTTAGTAATCTATTAAGAGTTTTCCAGCACTCCACATGGGTCCAATAGAATATCTCATGTATGACCATATCAACAACACTTTGAGTCTGGCTGATCACATCATCTTCTTTCATACAGAAGCGCAAGCAACTTCAATGGGAAAAGAGCACGTGGATTCTAAGATGTGTAAGGATTGTGTAGTGTACTAGTTAGCTTTCCTGTTGCTATGACAGAATGTCGGCATAAACAAGTTACAAAAGGAAAGGTTTATTTCAGTTCACTGTTTAAGAAGTTGCAGGCCTTAGCTGGGCGTGGTGGCCCACACCTGTAATCCTAGCTACTCAGAAGGCTGAGATCTGAGGGTCGAGGTTCAAAGCCAGCCTGGGAACTACAAAGCCTATGAGATTCTTATCTCTAATTAATCACCGGAAAACTAGAAGTGGAGCTGTGGTTCAAAGGGTAGGGCAGTAGCCTTGAGCTCAGTGACAATGCCCAGGCCCAGAGTTCAAGTCCCACGACTGATGAAAAAAAAATTAATAAAAATTTGCCGGCCATTATAGTCAGGTTCCATTGCTTTTGGGTCCAGGGCCTGGCAATTGCTACATAGCTGAGAAAGCACGTGAGAAATAAGCTATTCGTCTCATGGTGGACAGGAAGAAGATAGGAAAGGGCCAGGACAAAACATCTCTTTCCAAGACATGTATGTAGTGACCCACTCCCTCTAACTAAGCTCTGCATGCTAGTTTCTAACACCCCCAATAGTTTATTCACTATTTTAATCCATCAATGGATTAATCCACTTATGAATATAGAACCCCCATGACCCAATTATCTCTGTCAAGTCCTTTATAAATACTCCTAGAAGCATGCTTCATTATTCTCTTTGGGTATTTCTCAGTCTAATCAAGTTGACAATCAAGATTAACTGTCACATATAGGTCCTCCTTATTAATCTGAAACTTTCTGGTTCTACTTTTTCTTTTGGTTGTTCCTTAGGTATGTTAAATACTCATGCTTTAGGAATTTGCCTCAATGATAGGTAAGGAAATCAGTTGATTTTCTTGCTTTCCTGATAGAAAACAAATTCCATGAGGACAGAAACTTTGTCTCTTATTCATCCTGACATTCCCAGTGCCTCGAACAATATCTGACTCCTAATATGTGCACAGTAAATATTTGTTGAATGACTACATGAATTACCTCTTGCTCTATGTCTTTCATGATATTTAACCTTAAGGAAACCTCATATGGGAAGATCTTGTCCATCAAAATAACAAAGTTAAGTTATATCTTGAAAAACCATCTGATGATCCAGAAAATCAACAGACAAGGCAAAAGGCGTCCTCTCATGCCAGCATCTGGGCTCCACGAATCAAGGTCATCAGTTGAGCTTTCACTTAGCAATCCCCTCATGTCCCAAACCCAAGAGTATGCCATTGGCCATAGCTTAACTGTTGGATGTCCCCTCAAGGATTCAGAAAGTATATGGGATTTGAAACTGCATCTGTTTTCTGATGTTAGCTCAGCTATGCTCATCACAAGACTGAAATGAGTCACTTAATCCTTTTCCTTGCCTTTAAAAACTACTTGAAGGGGGCCAGGAGTTTGGCCTAGTGGTAGAGTGCTTGCCTAGCATGCACAAAGACCCGGGTTCGTTTCCTCGGTACCGCATACATACAAAAAAAAAAAAGCTGGAAGTGGTGCTGAGGCTCAAGTGGTAGAGCTCTAGCCTTGAGAAAGTCCAAGGACAGTGCTCAGGCCCTGAGCTCAAGCCCAGGACTGGCAAAAGCAACAACAACAACAACAACAACAACAACAACAACAACAAAAAACCTACTTGAAGGCCAGATGTGATGATCTCCACAGAGATCATGGCTTGAGGTCATTGCAGGCAAAGTTACCATGAGACCCGATGTGGAAAACAAACCAGAGCAAAAAGACTGGTGGGTGTGGCTTAAGTGATAGAGCCCCCAACTAGCAAGGTCCTGAGTTCAAGCCCCATTCATGCAATAACTGCGTAGATTGCAGGCCTGATTTGGAATTCTCAGTGCTTCCTCAGCATAGACCTGCTAAGGTCTATGTGATTTGTGTGCTTCTTCAGCTTGCCATCACAAAGGTGCTTGCAGCCAGTAGATGCCTTGGGGAGATGGTTTAGTTCAAGAGCTTCCTTCCCTGGACAACCTGAAGCTGGGTAGCCAAGTCCCTGCACAGGAGCATTCTCCTCATCTTCATGTCTAGGGAGTCTCTGCCCAGTGCCTCCTCCTGGGCTCCTCCACAGTAAGGAATGGCACTTGAGAAATGGTATGTGTCTCCTGGTCATTTTCTTTCCTAGCAATGAAATGGGAAGCAGAGGGTAGAACACTCGTCTCTAAAGTACTATAATCTGTGCTTAGATCTTTTCCTCCTGTCTCCTGTTTCTTCCTAGTGTTGTCTGAAATTCTTCTGTCAAGTTCTCCTACTTCTCCTTGTCACACATCGGCCTTTCTATCATCTCCCACGTTCTCCCCTTGGCACTGAGCCGCTTCCTTCCCCTGGCCTCACAGTCCATGCAGAAGTGACACTAGCTTCTGCCATATTCTGAGTCCCTGCATCATTGGAGGAGAGGTGATTTTGTGATATAGTCTCACAGGATGTATGTCCTGCATGTGTGTGGGACACCTACACAACACACACACCCTTACTGCTTATATCCTAGAATACACATGCCTTGCTATAACGTGTCAGTGAAAATATTCAGGGACAGTCAAATGACTATTTTAATGTTTCTTTGTCCCTGTGGTGCCATCCAACTATTTATTTAGTAGCTGCATGCTCATTGCCTCGACAACTTTGCCTTAAAGGCTGTTTTTCATGTTTATGATTCTTACTGTGAAAAAAAATTGCTTGCCTAACATCTGTTGTGAATTTGTTTTTTCTTTATTTTTATTTATCTATTCCCAATTGAATTAAATTTGCACCAAGGACAGTAACTTGAATTGGAATCTTCAGTGTCCTTCAGGATTTCTATACACTTCAATACATCTCTTAATTACTCTTTTTTTATTGTTATGAGATATACATCTATACCCCACTCACACAGGCAGATTGGTTTGCAGCTTACCTCAGCCTGTCCTCCTCTGGGGAGTAAGTTTTATTAACTGAATAAATTAAATGGGAGGGTATATTCAATAGAGGAGGGAGGTTTATCGTTATGGGCTTGTTTCAGATATTTTTTCCTCCTGGCTGCCCAATTCTCTCCTGTAGCCACTGCTCTGTTTTAAAGGAAACTAATATAGCCTTAACTCACGAGGATGAGAAAGGCCACTTCCTCTTCTGAGGAAGACTCTGGGGGTAGGGAGGGGGGGAAGCTATTCTCTTGCCCACTTCCAGGAAGGAGAGAGTAGAGCCACCTCAGAGCCACACACTCAGAAGAAAAGCATTTGGACTGGTGTTTGCTGACTGCAGGCCTGGGGTCTTTCCCAGGCCTCCTGGCTGGCCTTGGCACCGTCTGCACACTTAGCTATCAGAACAGCCGCCAGTCTTCACAGAGTAGTGCAGGGAAAGCCAGGATGGAACTTCCTTTTCCCTGGAGACTCCCCTGGTGGAGTCCTGGTTTTCTGGTTTCTTCCAGGCTGGTCTGTATGAGATGGGACCCAAGTCATCATTGACAACTCCGCACCCCCCATGCCTGCTATTTCCACTTAGAAATAACCTAGGGAGCCGCCATGATGCATGTCCCCATCAGAGAGCATGGAGGTCCCTGACAAAGGAGTGAGATCTGCTTTTTCACCCAATGTCTGAAAATCTTCCAGGTATTGTGCCCAGTGGCACCAGCTGTGACTCCAAATGTGGAGTCTTTCTACCATCTGTCCTCTGATCGTCCCAGCAGGAGGGTCCTCCTCAACCCCTTGGGACCTTTCCATGCTCTTCGGGGTCTGTGTCCAGGTCTCCTTGGACACTGATAGGAGAGAATGACTACTCCCTGTCTGGAAGTGTTCTGGACATGGTCTGTGCAACCGCAGTTTCCATCTCTGTTCTGTGTATGGCTTGGAGCTGATGGCCCTGTGTGGTGGATACCACCCTTCCCTTCCAATTGGATGTTTGATCTAGAAGCTAAGCACAGTCCTGAGCTGCACTGGAAAGCCAGCTAGGAAGGGGCTGACCCCATCCCATTCCCCAAGAACAGGAATCTAGAGGTACCACTTGAGAAGGGTGTGAAGGCAGAGAAGGCTTCCTGCAGGAGAGGGTACTGGAATGTGGTCTTGAAGGGTTAATGGACAGTTAGAGAAAAGACCTGGAGTTGGCAGTGGGAAGCTGGGCTGGAGCAGCTGGCTGCTCTCATGCCATGGAGTCCTGGTTGCCAGGTTCAGGATATTGGTTGTTATGCTTTTTGCTAATAGCTGGTTAAAACTATGTCTTATACATTATCATCTTCTTCTTCCTTTACCTCCTCCTCCTCCTCCTCTTCCTTCTCTTCTTCATCCTCTTTCTCCTCATTCTCCTTCTTCTTCTTCTTTTTTGGTGCCTTGAACTCTGGGCAGGGAACCGTCTCTAAGCTCCTTTTGCTCTAGGCTAGCACCCTACAACTTGACTATAGCATCATTTTGGGATCTTTCTGTGATTAGTTGGAGATAAGTTTCTTGGACTTTCCTGCCTGGACTGGCTTCAAACCACACTCATCACGTCTCAGCCTCCTGAGTTGCTAGATTCCACGTGTGAGCCACCAATGCCTGGGTAGACTGGCTTCTTGATGCTGACAAGGGAGTGGATGTGAAGAGTGGATGGCAAGGGCTGAGGAAATCACTCCCTGACTGGACCATGTTGACATCCCCTCTTTCTGTCTGTTGTCATTGGATGCTGGCTTTCTTGCGGGGGGGGGGGAAGGTAGGGGGAAAGAGGGGTGTCCTTGGGCAATGTGACCCCTGCAGCTAAAGCCAACAACAACAGAGCTGACAGCTACCTTTGTAGCTGGTGACAGATCCTCCCCTGAAGGAAAGTCTGGGTGACAGACACCTCACAGCATCTCTACAATGTGGAAATGGATTCAGATGGATCAGGAGCATTGGGTTGGGTTGAAGCCGGGGTTCTGTGTTTCTGTTCTCCAGCAGTAATTTTTTTTTGTCAGTCTGGGCATGGCCACAGTCCCTGAGTGCTTCAGCCCAAGGCTAGTGAACCACAGAGCCATTTCTGGTTTTCTAGTGGTTAATTGGAGATAGGAATCTCACAGACTTTCATGCCCAGGCTGGCTTTGACCTGCGATCCCCAGATCTCATCCTCCTGAGTAGCTAGGATTGCATGTGTGAGCTACCAGCACCCAGCCCATTTTTTTAAAATTTTTCACAGCATACTCAAGGCCCTGAGTTCAAACTCCAGTACAACCTACACACACACACACACACACACACACACACACACACACACACACACACAAAGAAGAAGAAGAAGAAGAAGAAGAAGAAGAAGAAGAAGAAGAAGAAGAAGAAGAAGAAGAAGGAGGAGGAGGAGGAGGAGGAGGAGGAGGAGGAGGAGGAGGAGGAGGAGGAAGAGGAGGAGGAGGAAGAGGAGGAACAAGATGGCCTCATAAACCAATCAGAGATAGACCCCGGGATTCCTAGGGCTATGGTTTCTCTATAGCAGTATGGAAGGCTTCAGCCCCACCGGAGTCCCTGTAAGGTGAATTTCTGAGAACTCCCAGCTCAGGGCTTCTTAGCTTTCTCTGGACTTTCGGAAGTTGTGAGTCTCTCAGTCATTTAACTCCATCTCTTCCCATAGAGCTTCCTAATGCTACAGTGCAGCCGAAGGTGAGATGTGAGGTCAGGACAGCAGTCCCCCTGTTAGCATCCTCCTCCTGCTGGGAAACCAAGCCGTCACTGACATGCAGGGTCCTGCTGTTGACACCTTGTCACTAATTGCTTGATCTCTCATGGGTACCAACACGGGGCAGCCCACATGACGGGGCTGGCAAAACCCTTCCTATTCTATGGCACCCATCTGTGCTCATGGTTTTCACATTCACATACAACTTCCTTAATGACAAACTTCTGGTTCAGCCTCCATTGTGGCTTTTTTGGTCAAAGGAACAGGCTCATGACTTGCTCAAGGTGACACAAACAAGGCCTTGAACCAAATCGAAGTCCCTCAGACCTGTGCACCAAAGGGGCAGTCTTGACAATTTCACTGTACCCCACGTCAGTCTTAGTGGTCCAATCCAGTGATACTTCCCCTACCTGCCTTTATTCCTATTCAGAATTCACCCACAATTGCTGGTAAAGTCTGGACCCCTGGAAGACATAATATGAAAATTTCAAGGACTAGGAGCATCTGCATCAGGTGCTGCAGCTTTTGGCTTCCTCCAGACTCTTAGGACTTTATCAGCAGGGTCCAGTGCAAGGCCTAACCCAGAATATGTGCCAAGTAAACCCTTCCACATGTACCAATTAATACTAAGCTTATTAACAGCTATTGCTTATTAACAGAGCTGCACATATTAGTTTACAGTGTGCTTTTCCACTCAGCTGTGTTTTCTGCCTGTGGTTGACTCTTCCCCTCAGCGACTTTACAGCTTAGCCTCTCCTGGGGTGTGGTGAGGGGTAGGGGGGCCTTTTGGATTAGAGCCAGGCAACCCCCAGGCTAATGCCAACCATCTCACTTCCTGTGGACCTAATGTTGCTGTGCTATTTTGGTTGAACTAACTGGTCAGGTTTTTTTTTTTCCTTTTAAAAAAGAAAACCACTAATTAAATGAGCCGAACAAGTGTTATTTTTGCCTACATAATACTTCACTGATTCACCCATGTTTTCTCTTCAACCAGGTGTTTTCAGGTTGAATAAGCAAATTATTATGTACATAAATAAATATAAATGAATAACTGGTTACAAATTTCATGCCCCTAAAGGAGTCGATGTATAACTTGGATTGGAGGAGAACAAGACCTCAACCTCCTTAATTGGGGCTGAAGGTTTTCTGGTCCATTAAACAACATCTCCTCAAAACCTCCACCTTGACAACTTGTAGTTTGCAAGGTCCGGGACTGCTTGCCCTGGGGCTGGGTCACAGAGGAGACAGGAACCAAAGAAGAGATGGCGCATGCTCAGTGATGAGGGGCAGCTCTGAGCCTGAGGTCAAGACCCTCACCTTGGACTGTCTCTGTTTCCTGTTCTAAAAAATGTGTGTGCTAAGTAGCCTATCCATTTTCTATAGACCTGGGTGTGATAGTAGAGGAAATGTACTCAGTAAATGCTTGTAATTGCGGCTGTTACCTCTAAGGGTCTGAAAAAGATCCACAATCCATCCAAATACTTCACTGACCCCTTTTACTAATAGAGAAGTTTCTTTACACCAGAAAGAGAGTAGATGTAATGTTTGAAAACCATAATTATATTTCCTTCTGAATTCATCGGAACGATAGCATTGAAAGCCACAGCAAATTGCAGCAAACCTAGACTTTGTTCCCATATTCAGCTGCAGCTGAAATAGTTCCCCTCTGGGTGGACACGTGCACGTCCCTCTGCAGAGACATCTCAGAAAGCACACAAATGTGGCCATGCGTTCCTGTTGTCTTGGTCCATTTTTCTTTGTTATAACCAAATACCACAGACTAGGAAAAATAAAGAAAGATTTATCCAGAAAGGCTCTGGAAGAGCAGAGGCCCAACACTGATGGATGGCATTTTTGGGGAGCCTTGTGCTAAAGGGCCCTCTCTGTAGAGTCCCAAGACGATACCAGGCACAGCACAGTAAGTCAAGTGCATCTAAGAGACAGCGCCAAATTAGATTTTATAACAAACCCACTTTACAGATAACCAACCCATGAATCCATGAATGGACCAGACCATTCGTGTGCAGAGCCTTCATACCTAACTGAGTGGTCCCACCTCTTAATATTTTATAAAGATTAAATTTCAACAGGAGATTGGGCAGAGACATTCAAACCATAGAACATTCCAAAGTTCAAAACTCTCATCAGACTCTTAGAAAAGGAAGCTTTGAGAGACAGGATGGCCTCAAGTCTTCACAAGGTCGAGAAGGAAACACAAGAACTGTACTAGTTAGGATACCGTGAAGTTTACTAAGTGATAAAAACCAAAGTCTAACTAATGTCAGCACAAGTAACTGATTCAAGCTGCAGCAGGCAGAGCTCTGAACTTACTTTGTACTTTCTAGACAGTCTTTCTGTGCATCTTAAATCTCTGCTTCTTCTGCAAATAGTTCTTCGCCACGAATTGGCAAAATGGTTGCCATCATCTTTTTCCTGTTATGTAGCTCCAGAAGAAGCAAAGAGTTTTTCACCCCAGCACCCGTGCAGAAACCCACAAAAAGGATTCTGACAGACTCTAACTGTGCACAACCTTTGGACAAGCCGTTGTTGCCAAGGAGAAGGATTCTGTTTGGTTGTGCTTGGATGGTGACTCCATCCCCAAAACCAGAGGGGCAGGATTCTGTCATTGGTAGCTACTTGAGAGCTATTCAGAATGGAAGACTGACTTCCCAAAAAGCACTGGGCAGACGAATAGAATGGAATAATCTCAAGCACCCCAAAGAGAGGCTCTGTATGCTTAAGCCAGGCTTCATTTACATTTTTCTCTATTCAAGATCTTTCTAGGAGCTCCTCAAACTATAGATGAGCATTTTTATAAATATAAAGTCACAAGATTGCCCAATTTACATGTAAAATGGGGCCAGTTTTCTCCTGAGGTTCATAAAGCAGCGCTGAAGCAATTCTGAAGGAATTGTTTCAAAATTGTTTTTAGCATTAGCAATATTACTAGAAAGAAGCAGAAAGACTCCCAAGCTGATGACTTTGGAAGGACAGCTTGGATCAGAATATAAAAGTATTATTTTGTTTTTCTTTCTAAATCCAAATTGTGTGCAAAACTATTTTGACTAGTAACAAAATATCATACCTAAGCATTTATGCTTCCCACAGTGAAATTGCTTTTCTTTCATGTCTAAGAATTTAGGGCTTCTGATACAGCATCCTGACCTGTAATCCGAGCTACTCAGGGGCTGGAGATTGAGAAGCTGGTGTCTGAGGCTAGTCTAGACGAAAAGCAAGAGACCCATATTATCCAAAAAGATAAATAAAGCAAAAGAGTCTGGAGTCATAGCTCCAACAGTGCAAGACACTGAGGTCAAAACCTCATTGTTAAGGATTTAGAGAAATAAGAATGGTTGAGAACTTTGGTTAAATACGTCAGGCTTTTATAGGTGGGGCCCCAAGCTGTTGGCTGTTGTTCACATCAGCATCCATGACTGCTCCCACTGAGATTCTGGTCTGGGGAGCTCTGGTGGGGCCAGGCACTATTTCCTGAGTAAATGACAACAGAAACAAAACCCCACTTGTTTTGACCAGCTGCTAAGGCTGCAGGGTACTGTCCGGGGAATGACAGCATCGGTCAGTATATGGTTGGATCTGTGTGTGAGGAGCAGAGGCCTTTTCAAACGTAGGTTTCTGGTGCCACCTAGGCCTCGTAGATCTGAGACTAGGGAAGGATGTAACTTGACTAAAATCTCTGGGAGACTTGGTAAAGGTCATTTTTATTTTGAAATGATTATAGTCATAGGAAAAAATGTAAAAAGACATCTTGTGAACTCTTTATCTACCTTTCCTCGGTAGTAATCGCTTGGTATAACCATGGTATATTATCAAATCCAGGAAGTAATATTGGTTCATATACAGAGTCTCTCTCTCTCTCTCTCTCTCTCTCTCTCTCTCTCTCTCTCTCTCTCTCTCTCTCTCTCTCTCTCTCTCTCTCTCGTCAGTCATGGGGCTTGAACTCAGGGCCTGAACTCCAAGCTATCCCTGAGTCTTCAGCTCAAGGCTAGTGTTGTACCACATTAAGCCACAGCACCATTCCATTTTCTAACAGTTAATTGGAGCTAGGAGTCTCGCAGACTTTGGTGTCCAGGCTGGCTTTGAATCGTGATCCTCAGATCTCAGCCTCCTGAGTAGCTAGGATTACAGGCCTGAGACATTGGCACTGGGCTCAAAGTCCTTCTCTTTCCATATAAATTTTAAAAGTTTGTACCTGAAAAATTCTTGCTGGAACTTTGGTTTGGAACTTTGGTTGGAATTGCCTTAGACCACGTTGGGGAGAGTTGCCATATTTATAACATTATCCAAATCCAAGAATACATAATGCCACTCTATTTCCTTAGAACTTCTTCAATTTCTTTCATTAATGTGTTGAGTGATATTTCCCTGGCTTCCACTGTCATTGTTAGTAGAAAGAAATGTTGCCAGACATGGCAGCCCGTGCCTGGAAGTCAGGAAGTGGAGGCACAATAATTATTCAAGGCTAACTCAGCAAGAGTCAGCAAGATCTTATCTCAAACCCAGGATACAAGCAAAAGGTCTGGGAGGGTGGTTCAAGTAGCAGAACACTTGTCCAGCGTGCACAAAGTCCTGTGTTCAATCCCTTGCATAAGAAAGCAATGCTATTGATTTTTAAAAATGTATTATTCTTGACTCTTGCTACCTTTACTATTCCTTAATAGATTCTCTGTGGACAATCATGTTATGAACATTGAGACAATTTTTAATTCCTTTCCAATTTATATGCTTCCGATTTCTATTTCTTGACGTATTGTACTGGCAAGCACTTCTAGTACCAAGTACTTTCTAGTATCGGGAAAGCATTCTGTCCAGGGCTTCTCCACTAACTGTGATGTTAGCTGTAGGGTTTTGTCACCTTTTCTTACATGCTGGAGAAGTTCTCCACTGTGTCCGTGTGTGTGTGTGTGTGTGTGTGTGTGTGTGTGTGTGTGTGTGCGCGCGCGCGCGCGTGTGTCTTACTATGATCAAGCAATGGGTTTTGTCAATTAATATGATCACATTGCTTGTAATTTTTTCATATATTTTTATTGTAATTAATAGAAGGGTTACATTATATTCGCCAGATAGATGGTGCATTACTTCACATTACTTTCTACATTGCTTATACTTTTAAGGAGTTGGTATGATAGATAATATTAATGATTTAAAAATACTGAACTAGTTTTGCATATCTAGTATGAGTGCCACTTCGTTATGGTGGATAAGTCTTTTTAAATGCAACTAGATTTCATGTGTTTTGTGTCCAGGATGTGAGGCATGCTGGCCTGTGTTTTTCTTGTTTGCACTGTCTTCGCCTGGCTTTTATATCAAGGTAACAGTAGCCTCACGCAGAGTTGAGAAGTGCTTCTTCCTCTTTTCCCTTATGAAGGAGATGGCGTGCAGTTCTTATTAGTTCTTTAAATGCCCTGTTCTAAAGTGGAACACTGCAATCGTCTGAGCCTGAAGAAGCCTTTGGGGAAATTTTAAACTGTGAATTCTGTTTTTATGCTCATAGGATTATTCAGATTGTGTTGTTCATTTGGGTTGAGCTTTAGTCTTCTTGGATTTTTAAGAAGTTATCCTAATTCTAGTCTTCAAAAACATCAGGGTAATGTGGTTTATAGTGGTCCTTATCCCCGAGTGACTGATAAATCTACAGAGAGGATCGCTTTGTTCCAGATCATGGTCTGTCTTTTCTCTTTTCATCTTCATTAACATGATAGATTTAAAAATCTATATCTATGTATCTATCTATCTATCTATCTATCTATCTATCTATCTATCTATCTATCTATCTAAATTGATGGTACTGGGGTTTGAATCTAGGACCTGTGCTTGCCAGGCAAATGCTCTACCATTTGAACCACACCCCAGCCCTTTTTGCTTTCAGTTTGCTCTACAAACAGTCTTACATCAGGCTGATCTTAGACATGAGTTCTTGTGCCTTCACCTTCTGAGTGGAGGAGATGACAGGTACGTTGTGCCCGTGCCCAGTTGTTTCTGAAACAGGGTCTTGCTACCTTTTGTCTGAGATCCCCTCAGACCAGGAGGTTCCTATTGCCACCTCCAAATAGTTGAGATTGTGGACGTGAGCCACCGTGAGCCACCACATTCAGCACAATTCCGTTTCTGTTGTTTTCGATTTCCACTTTATTGCTCTCTATCCCTCTCATTCCTTCCTTCTTTAGGTTTAGTGCTCCCTTTTCTAGCTCTTTGTGGTAGGGACATAGATTATTCACTTAAGATCTTTCCCAAGAGAACATTCAGTGTCACGAATCTCTGCCTTAGCATTGCTCCTGACGCAACTCCATACCATACTTTGCCACGTTACTTCACTGTTGAATTACATTCATACTTCTAGTAATACATAGTTTTTAATTTTAATCCCTTATTTCTTGTTTTTGCTTTCCTTCCTTCTTATGGTTTAATCATCTTACTTTCTTATGGATTACTTAAATAGTGTTCCATTTCTGACTTACTAAAACTTTTATATATCCTTTTGTGCAATTTTCTCAGTGGCTGTGTAAATATACACACATAATTTATCAGAGTCAATGAATAAGGATGCCTTACCACTCTATATGACATGTAGAGACCACTTTACTGTCAAATACTATTATACAAGTGTCCCTTTAAGTACCTTTGTCACATCAAATGGGGTAGTAATGTTTGCTTCCGTCATCAAGGATAATTTAAGAATCTCATGAAAAGACAGATAATTTCTCATTTTTATCTATTCCTTAGTTCTTCTTTTCTGGAGTTCTGAACCTGCTTCAGCTTTCATTTCCCTTTAGCTTTTCTTTAAAAGATCAGCTGAGCAGTGTGGCTCATGCCTATAATTTTAGCTAAGGAGGCTGAGATTTGACAATTATAGTTCAGAGCCAGCCTGGAAAACACTTCCATTAGACTTTTTTCTTCAAGTCACCAGCAAAAAGTTGGAATGGAAGCATGGCTCAAGTGGTAGAACAACATGTGAGCAAAAAAGATGAGCAAGATCATGAGACTCTCAGTTCATATCCCAGTTCCAGCACACACACACACACACACACACACACAGACCAAAGTAAGATCAGCCAGTAAAAAGTTCTCTTCAATTTTCTTTATGTTATCATGCTACTCTTTTCCTTTCTTTTCTTTTCTTTTTTTTTTTTTTCTTCCAGTCCTGGGGACTGAACTCAGGGCCTGAGCACTGTCCATGGGCTTTCCTCAAGGGTAGGGCTCTACCACTTGAGCCACAGCACTACTTGCACCATTTTTCTATGTATGTGGTACCGAGGAATCAAATCCAGATCTTCGTGCATGCTAGGCAAGCACCCTGCCACTAAGTCAAACTACGGGCCCGCTACTCTTTTCCTGAATGTTACATTTACCAAATAACTTGTGACTGGCACTTCTTTACTTTTAGCACTTAGAAAATGCACCACTTCCTGCTGAGGCTCAAGTGGTAGAGCTTTAGCCTTGAGAAAGTCCAAGGACAGTGCTCAGGCCCTGAGCTCAAGCCCAGGACTAGCAAAAAAAAAAAAAAAAAAAAGAAAATGCACCACTTCCTTCTTGCTTCATAGTGTAGGCTAAGAAATCTACTATCTTTTACATTGCTGTTACCCATAGGTAATCCATAATTTTTTTGTGGTTGTTTTCAACATGTCATTTCTTTTTTAGTTTAGATTTCAGAAGTTTAATTATGATGTGTTTTGGAGGGGAGATCTTTGGGTTTACTCTATTTGAGACTCACTTAGCATGTTGAATCTAGGTAGATTTTCAGCTGTTACTTCTTGGATCTCAAGTGACTTTGAGGCTCATTTTAGGTTTGGGAAACTCAGCTCAGGAGTGGGGTTCAGGGGCCCCCAAATCCCTCAAGTGGTGCACAAAATACTAGTCATCTTTCTTAGGCAGATTCTCAAGATACTCGGTGATACTTGCTGTGAGATTTTTAAAAGCATTGGCTTATGGCTTTGATAAAAACCAGTAAAAAGAAATTAGTTGTATCTTGTCTTCCCTTGTACCCCATATGTTAAATTTCATCAACATTTTTATGATCACTTAGGGTGAATATTTTCTGAGTTCCTAATAAATTGCAGGTAAATGTATATTCATTTTCCTTAGTCATTGAGAAGATAAAGAAATTTTTAAAAACTCAATCATTTCTGGCTTAGTAAAAGTCCTGAGTAAGAATGCTTCAGGAAAGGTGGCTTTAATGGGGACCTTTTCTCTACCTGGTACATGCTAATCTCTTCTGGATTAAGTCTACCCATCATCAGAACTGAGTTTGGGATGCAATGTCTCTGGGAAGTTTCATTCTCTCTTCTCCAAACACTAAGTTGAGCCCTCCAATGTGATTTCTACACTGTCCCTCCCCTCAGACCCTGAGAGCCTGGAGGGCTGGAATGGGGTCTTGGTTGCTTTGGGCCCCAGTACAATCAGAAACAGAAGCTCTGTCTCCTGTCATAACTCACCACCCCCAGCCCTCTGGTACAGCCTTTCCTCCATTTCTTCCTTCATTCCCTGAGTATGCACTAAGCTTCTTCCTCGGGGGTAGGGAGCCTAGATGTCCAGGCTTTCCCCAGTAGATTAAATAGTCTTCCTATCCTCACAAGCATCTGTTGAGTCATTTGCTCGAGGCTCCGTTAGGTGGTTGTTCTTCTCCTGATGGAATTCCTAACCGCATTTTTAGAAATCGATAGCCTGTGCCATCTTCCTTCTTGGTTTTACGATTAGATCTTACGGACCCTTTCCCATTGTATTAATGTCTGTAACTCCATCTTTCATGTTAAGCCACAAGCTTCAGGAGGTGGAAAGGGTATTGTATCCAACCCAGAGAGCTAGAGCGATGGATAGAGCAGGTTAAAGGAAGCATGCCTCAGATGAGAGGGGAAAGCATTGGGTGTTAGATCACCATAGTGCCACTTCGTTATGGAGCACAGTTTCTCATCTTTTCTGAATCTTTACTTTCAAAATGTTTAACCCGCATTCGAATCTTAGACCCCATCCCCTTACATACACACTGTTTTTTTGATAAGCAAGATGAATAAAGACAAGTTATCTTAATCATTTCTGTTCATTGCTCCCAGGTACTATCTCGGTCGTCGAATGTATATTGTCATCTCTGAGCCAAACATGATCAAACAAGTGCTGGTTGAGAACTTCAGTAACTTTACCAACAGAATGGTAGGTCACGTTCATCCTTTTTTCCTTCCTGCCTTCATTCTTTTATCCTCCTTCTCCTCCTTATCTCTCTCTCCCTCTCACTATATATACATATATGTGTATACATACTTACATACACACACACATGTACACGCGCACGCACACACACACACACGCACACACACACACATGTACACACACACACACACACACACACACACACACACACACACACTGGTACTGAGGGTTGAACTCAGAGCCTCACACTCTTGCTCACTCGGCTTGCTTGCTCCCAGTTGGTACTCTATCACTTGAGCTATGTCTTCAGTCTAGTCTTTGCTCCTTCACTGGAGTTAGCTTCTTGTAGGCTATTCTAGGCTGGTTTCAAATCACAGTCCTCCAGGTCTCAGCCTCTTGAGGAGCTAGGATTTTGTGTGTGGATTCTAAGCGTAAAAAAACAAAAAGGCTGCCAGGCTATATAAGAAGGGAATGATGGATCCTCTTATCAGCTTGAGGACCATTCCATTCAAACTTGAGCTCCTCAGTAAACTTGTGCTTTCAAAAGAAATGTACAGAGCCGGGAGCATGGCCTAGTGGTAGAGTGCTTGCCTAGCATGCATGAAGCCCTGGATTCTATTCCTCAGTACCACATACACTGTGGCTAAAGTGGTAGAGCACTAGCCTTCAGCAAGACCAAGGGCAGTGCCCAGGCCCTGAGTTCAAGCCCCAGGACTAGAAAGAAAGAAAGAAAGAAAGAAAGAAAGAAAGAGAAATGTACAAGGCTGCTATAGAAAGGTGCCCATTCAAGAAACACTTTCAAGAAAACTAAAGTACCAGAGAATTTACAGTAGGAAAAATGCTATAAACCAAGGAAAAAATTTAAAAGCTGTGTTCAAAGCTCTAGGGAATCTCAGATTATACAGGCCACTTGACTGAGAAATACCACACAAGGCTAACAAATACCAATACGAAAGCAAAATTCTGAAGATCTTACACTTATATCTTTCCCAGAAAGTATGAAAGTATTAAGGCCGGAAAGGGAAGAAAAACAAACATTCATGAGGAAATCTGTCCCCGCTAGGGGTCTATGAGAGACTCTTTATGTCAATTCAAGACTGCAGCCTACCAAAGGAGGTATGCGGTTCAGAGAAGCACATTTCCTTCTTTTTATCTTTGATGAAAAAAAAATCTCAAAGAATGGGACTGAGGCCAGAAAATGGTCGAAGTTGGTGTTGTTAGTATTTTCAAAAGGGAGAGAAAATTTCTCACAGAGAAGTTCAACAACCTTATGCTGATGGTTGGAAAAAGTTTAAAGAATTAATAAACAAAAGCCTGTGAGAATTTAATCATTGTGCCAACCATTTTTCTTTAGGTCAAATTAAACTCCCCTTTCCATTCTTGTAGGGACATAATGCATTTCTTCTTTTGTTGATTATTGAGCTACAGGCCAAACTCTAACTAGGTGATAATTGTGAAGAAAAGAAAGACTCAATCTTGACCTTATAGCTCACCCTTGAAGGAGGGAATCAGAGCAGTGGGGTAAAGTCCAGCTCATGAGATGGAATCTCAGTACCATCAGATGCGCCTGTGCAATCATGTGACCTAGAGTTTTGGGGTTTTTTTTGGTTGTAGGGCTTGAACTCTGGGCCTGGGCACTGTCCCTGAGCTCTTCAGCTCAAGGCTATCATCCTACCCCTTGAGCCACAGCACCACTTCTGGTTTTCTGGAGGCTAATTGGAGATAAGAGTCTCAAGGACTTTCATGCCTGGGCTGGCTTTGAACCTGGGTCCTCAGATCTCAGCCTCCTGAGTAGCTAGGATTACAGGCGTGACTCATCATGCCTGGCTTTGTTTTTTTGTTTTTTTTTTTCCATTGAGATTAAGTAGTTACATAAATTTTACAGTACTGTAGCATAATACTTTTTTTTTTTTTTTGCCAGTCCTGGGCCATGAACTCAAGGCCTGAGCACTGTCCTTGCTTTCTCAAGGCTAGAGCTCTACCACTGGAGCCATAGCACCATTTCCAGCTTTTTTTCTATATATGTGGTACCAAGGAATTGAACCCATGTCTTTGTGCATGCTAGGCAAGCACTCTACCACTAGGCCAAACTCCCGGCCCCCACAATCACTTTTTTACTTTTGTAATGCTAAGCATCACTGTTATAGTTTACAAAATTTATAGGACAGTAAATGACACAGACTAAGTGGACAGAAACAGAAGTCCAAGCACCCTTCCTAGCCCAGCGCTCTTTTGACTGGGCTACAATGGCGGCCACACATTTCTGGGTGTCATGGTTTAATAGGGATCATTTGCCACTCACTCAAAGCGTGCTCACCTCCCAAGCCCCAGAGCAGAAAAGGTGACTGCCTGGCCTCAGAATGAGTAAAACAACTGCAGAAGTTTAACTGTCTGCAGCTTCTAGATTCTTGTCCCCAAACACCTGTGAAGGTCTGCCGTTCCCCCCCCCCCCCAGAGAGCTCAACCCCAGTACCTTTGCACATGTGAACAGTCCCCAGACCATTAGAAAAGCTCACAATGACTCAACTGCTTATCAGCAGTGTGAGCCTGAGCAGACTTCTTCACCTCGTTAGGCCCCTTGCTTCTCCTTTGGAAAAGGGCTCCTTTTACCTTCCTGGAATGGTGGAAAGCTGAATGGGCCATGGGGTCATGTCTGTATGGCGGGCCCTGTGCAATGGTAGATAGCCGAGATAAGCTGTGAGCATCTGGTTTGCACAAAAACCTCTTTTTACCTCTTCACATCTGTTCAAATCCTAGCTCTTCTGTGTATGGTGGTGGGGCGTTTGTCCTCACTGAATTATTAGTTCTTTGGGGTCAAGAACTGCTACTTCCTCTTTACCCCACAGTCCCTTTTATGCTTTCTACTTCTTTTTTTGGCCAGTCCCGGGGCTTGGACTCAGGTCCTGGGCACTGTCCTTGAACACTTTTGCTCAAAGCTAGACCTCTACTGCTTGAGACACAGTACCACTTTCAGCTTTTTCAGTGTATGAGATACCAAGGAATTGAACCCTGGGCTTCATGCATGCCGGGCAAGTATTCTACCACTAGGCTACGCTCCTGACCCCTCTACTTCCTTTTATACTATGATCCAAATATATAATAACATTCAGGGATAGGATTGGATCTCCTTCAACTTGATGGCCTCTCTGGAATGGAGTGACTCCTGGTCCTGAAGATTCAAATCCGCTTCTTCTTCACCTCCTCGTTCACAATATGGAAAAGGACTCTGAGGGGCTTAAATGATAGAGCACCAGACTAGGAACCACAAATCCCTGGGTTCAAACCTCAACGACACCAAAAAAAAAGGAAAGAAAAACAAAGGAATGGAAGAAAAGATTGTCAACAAAAACAAAACAAAAACAAAAGAAAAAATATACAGAAAAGAAATGGGAAAAGAAAAAAAATGGTTAAGTGCAGATTAGGTCTCTAGGAAACCCTAGAGTTTAGCCTTTTCCACCTGGGAGTATATCCACTTAGCTTAGTTTATGGGTTTGAACCTAATTCCATATTCATGATTTAAAAAAATAATAAAAACAGCCCTTAGTGACTCAATTCTTTCAAAGAAGTCACTGGAGTAGGCTTTCTCCCAGGCTTTTGAAAGTCAAATGAACCTGGGCTTCAGAGAATTCTGGATTAGCCAGGCTTGGTTTCCCCTTTCTGACTCCACACTGTTTCTGTCTCACCAGCTGTTTACTGTGTTCACTGAGTCTTAGTGTCAGACACTGGCTTGGTAAACGTTAAACACTTACTCCATGCTAGCGAACTCCAAATGGTCCCTTGTGACGCAGAATATTACTTTGATGCATTGAGGAGGATCTTAAATAACAGGTCCTTGCATTGTTCAGCAGTAAGAATTGGCACTGAGCAGAGATCCAGGTCTGAGTTAAGGGTATGAGTTTTGTGTAAAAGGACACTGATGGGAGTTAGGGTGAGGTCCACCCCCCCACACACACACAACTTGCAAAGTTGGAAGGAACTCTGGCATTCATTGGTACTGAGAAAATATTTGAATTTCAAAATCATTGAAGAAAATATTTACTTTCTCCCATTCACATTTTTAGACACTTGAACCCATATAGTTTCTCCATTTTTTTCATATATTTTTTCTTGTAATTAATAGAAGGGTTACATTATATTCACCAGATAGAAGGTGCATTACTTCACAAACATTGATACCCTTTCTCATGCCTTGGTCCCCATTTCCCTCCCTCCACCCCCCTGTCTCCATTGTTTTTTAATGCTCATTTCCTGTATGGACTTCCTGGACTTCTGCTGGTGCCTTCAGTCCTTCCAGAACTTTCTCTGTGTTTGTGCAGCCATGATTTACCACTGTAACTTGAGTTTAGCATTTCTAGAACATCAGTTGTCTGTAGCACCTTGGCCTGTGGGTATTTTTAATTAGTGTGAATTTGTTCTTCTTAGTTATGATAATCATCAGTCATGAGGTTAGCTTTAAAAAGAAGTCTGTGGAAACTGGGTCCACATGACTCAGAAGAAATGATTCAATGCAGTGCTTGAACTTATTGTTGGCCTGCAGGTGGGGAAGCAGCGGGAGGGGTCAAAGCGATGGGCTGCTCTCCAGTCTATGTTCAGTTAGTCTGATTGAATGGGAATATGGGAGAGACATGTCCAGAAGTAAAGCACGGTCCAAAATGGCTGGCAGGCAGAATGGACAGGGTGCAGACAAGATGGCCCCCAGTTCTGCTGCTTGGAGGTGGAGGAAGGTGGAGTCCATGGTGTGTGCAAAGATGAGGCACCAAGCTGAGGTCAGCTCTCCAGGGACAAGTTGGGCCACACCATTCATGAGACTCATGGATGTCACATGAAAGCCTTGTGAGAGATTTGGTGACTGGCTTTATCCAGAACCATAAAACCTTGAGTTTTTTAAGTCTGGGGGTCAAACTCTCAGAGGGCAGCTCCATCCACTGCTGCATGGCGGGTGGAGTCGTCAGGATGAGTCACCTTGACGCCAAGTCCTCCTTGGTCCTGGTCGGGTGACTCAGTGTTGAGACACATGAGTCACTGAGAGCCTTCGTCCCAGCCATCTTCAGCAGCACATTATTCCATCTCTGGAACACACTGGCTCACAATAGTTCATAGACAAGTAACACCCTATCCAGACCTGCTGGAAGATGAGACCTATCGGGCCCAGGGCCTTACACCTACCAACGGATCTGTATGGAGAAGATCCAGTCGCCACGGCAAGTTTGTCATACCATTACCTCCTTGCATTTGTTCCTGCACCAGTAATGGTACCTTGTCATCTGTTCATCTAGAACTCTAGGTCCCTTCTGAGCCCTTAAATGAAAACATCTTGACTCTCCTCTGTGGGCAGTGAGGATTTATGTATGAGAATGGCAGTTGCGCGTTCTCCAGGGAAGCCCACCTTACTTCAGCTGAACTTGCAAACTGTTGTTGCCCATGTTTTAGCAAATACTAGTGTTTGAACTTACAGCCTCATACTTACTAGGCAGGCACTCTGCTGCTGAGCCACGATTCCAGCCCATATTTTAGTTTTATTATGTTTAAGTAGTTGTACAGAGGGCTTGACATTCAACATGCTGGTTTCTGAATGTTTCAATTCTCCTAGTTTCATAGGAAATGCACTGTATAGTATGATTCTAGCTCATTTTTGCACTGATGATTTTGAGATTGGTCTTGCTTTTTCCCTGGGCTGACACATGGACCATAATCCACCTATTTTAGACCCCCCTGTCATAGCTGGAAAAACAGGCTCATTCCACCATGCTCAACCTATCTTACAGAGCTGCCAGTCTCAGCCATGCAGAAGTCAGAAAGATTGCACGCTTTCTGTTTGGTGTCACTGAGATTTGAACTCAGGGCCTCACCCTTGCTAGCCAGTTGCTCTACCTATACTCCAGCTCTACCCAGTTGGAGAAAAATTCTTCCTGCAACTGAATTCGTTCTCAGACGAGAAACCCAAACCCAGACTGTGGGAAGCAGTGTTCTTTGGGTTAGGTGAAACATTTTGCAATGCCCAAGAAACTTTTGCTCTGAGCTGTGACTCGTTCGTCCCAGGTTGGGCTGTCCACTGGAAGTCCTGGCTGATGGCCAGGCTGGAAGGCCTGTCTCCTGCCCTTTTACCTGCTTCCCTCTTATTCTGGAGAAATCAGGTCCCTGAAGTTGCACTTGGTCTGTGAAATGTATTTAGCTTTGACTTTTCCACATGATGGCTGAGGGTGGAGTGCAGAATCTTCTAAAGCCTCGGGTGCCTGGAAGGCCTGAGAATCCAGAGGTGGACAGTGCTAAGTGGTATTGATTCTGAGCGCTCGATACTCTTTCTGCCTTGCAGGACTTGTTCATTGTTTTACATTCAGAACCTTGTTGAAAATGACTTCTTTTGTGTTGTCTTACTAAACTCTTGCTTCCACAGGAAGTGAACTTGATTCTAGTAGTCGTGGGATTTGAGCAGAGGGCTTCATGCTTTCTAGGCAAGTACTCTACTACCGAGTCCTATTTTTTGCTAGTTATTAAACTGAGTCTTGCTTCTTGCTCGTGTGTACTTGCACCCTGATTTACCTATTTTAGACTTGCCAAAGTTGTTGAGATTATAGGTACATGTCTCCATATCCAGTTTCATTCCATAGAGATGGAATCTTTAGACTTGCCTGCCCAGAGTGGACTGGAACCACACGCCTCCCAATCTTAGGTTCCTGTATCATTTAGGATGCCAAGCACAAACCATTACAATGAGCTTCCTTCTGCTGAGGTGAGGCTCATGAACTTTTCTGCTCAGGCTAACCTTTAACCTGGATCCTCCCATTCTCAGCCAACAAATAGCTAGGATTACAGGCATGAGCCATGGTTGCCCAACTCGATATTCATATTCTTGCAGCCTACTAGAATGCTTAATGGGCAATGAGTTGGCAATACTGTAATCACAGTATTCCTTGGAGTAATTAAGGTCTGTCTATCTGTCTGTCTGTCTGCCTCTCTCTGTCTCTGTCTCTGTCTCTGTCTCTCTCTGTCTGTCTCTGTCTCTCTCTGTCTCTGTCTCTGTCTCTCTCTCTCTCTCTCTGTCTCATTACCTGTTGCTCACCACTCTGGCTGTCCAGTTCAGGCCTCTTGGAAACCAACAAGGTCTCCAGTGAAGGTTCCCAGCTGTAAAAGAGGTTCATATTCCATTATGCCTCTTGCTATTTCCTCATGATAATTTGCATAGTGAATTACAGCAAAATCCAGGGTGGGCTTTTTGCAGCACTGTGGGAAGCGTGGGTGGGTTTTGGTGACTCTGCCAGGCTGTGGACACACACTTTGGCTCATAATGAATGCACAGCACATGGCTACTTCGCTGTGCCAACATAGACACACACATGCAGGTTTTCTGTCATAACTCGCCCATCAAAACTAGCTGTGAGACCATCCCAAGAGTCTCTTTGGCTGCCCTAGGAAGAAGTTGGTCTTTACTGGGTGACATGTATTAGAAAGGACACACATCTACATTTGCCCCAGGGAATCCTTGCAGTTGTTCACCATGAAGCCCTTGCTGTACATCAAGCCATGTTCCAAACTCCCCAAGAGCTAGCCAAGAGCTGATGACACCCGATGGTAGCTAGAAGATCAACAAGTGTTCATCTTACAATCGAGTGCAGTGCGTGCTCTTGGAAGATTGTGACTCCATTCTCCTTCTTTTTTTCTTTTCTTTTCTTTTTCTTTTTTTTTTTGGCGGGTGGAGCTAGAACTCAAGACCTCATGCTCTCACTTGGCTTTTCCACTCCAGGCTGGCACTTCTACCACATGAGCCCCACCTCCAGCCCAAACAATCAACATCTTCTTTCATGGCTCTTGCTTTTCTGTTTCAGAAGTCAGATCTTCCTCCAAGGTCTCGGGGATACTCCCTACAGTTTTATTTGTGTTCCCCTCCATCCGTGTGACCACAACCTGTCTCTGTCTGTGAATGTATGCTGGCATGTGAATGGCCCACGGTATTCACACCACTCCTACCTCCCCTTTGATCCAGGTCAGGACTCCAGATGTGTGAGCTCATTTCTGGACTCTGTTTTGTAGCCTTGGTCAATCTGTTTACTTTTGTATAACTGTCACACTTTTGTATATTATAGCTTTATAACAAACGCTGAATAGTGGCTGTGAAACTCCTCCAGGTCCTTTGATTCCATGTATATCTATTTTTGAGGCAGCTTGTCAATTTTTGAAGAATTGACATTATAACACTACTGACTTTTCCAACCCATGAAGGCGGCCTTACTCCTGTTCCTCTAGGTTTTCTTTAATTTAACTTATCAATGTTTTAGATTCTCAGTGTAGAGTTTTAATATATCTTTTGTTCTTGAGTATTTTGGCAGTTTAATAGTTGTTGGTGGGTTTTTGGTTTTGTTTGTTGCTCATGGGGCTTGAACTCAGGGCTTGGGCATAGTCCCTGAGCTCTTTTACTCAAGGCTAGCACTACCACTTGAACCACATCTCCTTTTCCAGTTTTCTAGTGGTTAGTTGAAGATAAGAGACTCATAGACTTTTCTGCCTGCTCTAGCTTTGAACTATGATCCTTAGATCGCAGCCTCCAGAGTAGCTAGGATTGCAGGCATGAGCCACTACCACCTGGCTGCAAACAAATATTTTTAAATATGTGGAATGGTCTTCAGGATATGAAGTGTTTGAATTAGAAGAGTTTGGGATTGAAAGTTGCTAGAATGAAAGTCCTTCTTGAGATTTTCTGAGTGTCCAAGCTTCAGTGCACAATTCCAGAGTGGAGGTGGGGAGGCTCACTTCTCCAGGCAGGCTGGCATCTTAGGAATAGTTTGGACTTTTGAAGAGTGGAGTGGTTTCCCTGGAGATGAACTGTAATGTCTCCCCTAGCTTCTTCCATGAAACCTGATTCCACCCCTCAGGGTCATGGAGATAACCTAAATTCCCTCTTCTGTCTATTATGCATGTAATAAATATTGATTGGGCACATTCCGAGTGTCATTGTCTAATCTTCCTTTTAAACATTCTGAAGTCCAACAACTGTTTCACGTGTTACATTTTTTAATGTCCTCTCATCATCTGGCAGCACTTTTGATAGGACAAAATTGCTGCTCTTCTTCTTATGGAACGACAGCTAGAAACAAACGTTATCATGAAAAGATGCGCAGCTGAGCTAGGTGCTGCTGAGTTAGGCCTGTCATCCTAACTTCTCAGGAGGCTCAGATCTGAGGATCACAGTTCAAAGCCAGTCCCGGCAGGAAAGTGCACAAGACTACTCATCTCCAACTTAACCAGCAAAAAGACAGAAGTGAGTCGGTGACTCAATTGGTAGAGCAATAACCTTGAGTGAAAAAAAAAAAAAAACAAAGAGATAGCACCCACACCCTGAGTTCAAGTCCCATGACTGATCAAAATACATGTGGGTATGTGTGTTGTGTGTGTCCATGTATGTCCATATGCCAGTGGCTTATGCCTGTAATCCTAGCTACTCAGAAGGCTGAGATTTGAGAACGGCAATTCAAATCCAGCCTAGGCAGGAAAGCTAAGGTACAATGAACAGGCCCCAAGGCTAGCACAACAATAAACAAATCAATAAATAATGCGTGGACTGGGGTGTGGGGGTTCAAGCCTAGGACCCTAGCTACTTGCTAAGTGAGATAAGGGGATCACAGTTGGAGCGAGGCCAGTCTGGGCAAAAAGAAGTGTAGAAGACTTCATCTCAACACATGCCTGTGCCATGGCGAGCGTCAGCAACACTGGGAATGCACAAGGAGGAAGATTATAGCCCAGACCAGTCTGGACATAAATCAAGATCCTGCACCGAAAACCAATGCAAACTGGAGGTGTGGCTCAAGTCTTAGAGTGCCTGGCAAGTATGAGGCCCTGAGTTCAATTCCTAATACTACTAAAAGGAGGCCAAAGAAGAGGAGGAGGAGGAGGAGGAGGAATATAAACTCAATCCTTAGGGATGACTGCCAACTTGGCTCTTACCTGAAATTCATTCATTCATCAGAACACATGAATCTTCATCCTTCTCTCCTCATGAAATGTCTCATTTCTGTGGTACAGAATGGGACTTTGCCATTCTATAAATATACATAATGTATGATTTCCTCTTTTGACTCTGGAACCTAAACAGCGGATTATGTTCCCAAAACTCCATAAAAACCATAATTTACTGGCCATGGCAGTCCTAAAGAATTTCAGTCTAAATATAGAGAGGTATTCCTCTACAGAAAAAAAAAATTGCCCAGCAACTTGGTTCTAATATATAATTAAATCCTCTGGATACTTTGCAGTGATGTTTTATGGCTTATTTTGAGTGTTCATATTTTATTAGAAAATTATAATTTTGTTCTAAATAGGAGTTTTTACAAGGCTTGAATTATGATGGCTGGCTTCATGTTTCAACTATAATTAAAACAGTGAAAAGAAATAGCTTAGCCACGCAGAGCACACGTGTTTCTGAGCAGTGCTAGAGCTTGTCAGCCCCGTTGCTATCTCTGCATCCATGAACCAACTCTAAGACCCCATATGTGACCACTCAAGGCATAGTGTGGCTTAGGGAGAAAAAAAGCTCTTCTTCAGAAAAGTCTTCCAGCCATGCCACCTCCTTATACACCCCCACATCCTCTCCATTCATAAAAATGTGCCCTTTCTCGCCAGGGGATGGGAGTGCATACCTGTAGTCCTAGCTACTCAGGTGGCTGAGATTTAAAGATCACAGTTTGAAGCCAGCCTGGGCAAAAAAGCTCAAAGTGACAGAGGGCAAAAGTTTTGAGCAGAAAGAGTCAAACAAGAGCACAAGTCCCTGAGGTCAAGCCCCAGTACTAACACCAAAATAAATAAAAGATTTCCTTTTACATAAACTGGAATGAAATCTGGTTCCACACATGATTGTGAACCCCATAAGGAACAGAGTAATCATTTTATTCAAAACTGCCTATCCCTGGGGACAAAGGACAGGCTCTTCGTCTTGCTGAGGAAATTCAGGAGCAGACACAGAGTTTAAACAGAGTGAGAATGGAGCCCCATAGAAGGCTGCAGGTAGGCATCCTGGTTGTGTAGTAACCAAGGGCACCCTGGGTCTTTTATCAGTAGGGCTTAATGATAGACTAAGGACATGTACATAGTTGTAACTATTACTGAGAATTGAGAGGTACCCTATATAAAAGATTCTGTGGTAGAGATTGTTAAAAATGGAAGAACAGGGCCCGGGAGTTTGGCCTAGTGGTAGAGTGCTTGCCTAGCATGCATGAAGACCCAGGTTCGATTTCTCAGTACCACATACATAGAAAAAAGCAGGAAGTGGTGCTGAGGCTCAAGTGGTAGAGCTCTAGCCTTGAGAAAGTCCAAGGACAGTGCTCAGGCCCTGAGCTCAAGCCTAGGACTGGCAAAAAATAAAAATAAATGGAAGAACATTTCTCTATGTGCCAATACTAGGGCTTGAAATCAGCTTATGTGCTGTCACTCACTTAAATACACACACACACACACACACACACACACACACATCTTATTCTTTCTAGTGAATGAGTAACACTGCCATTGTGTATACACAGCACATTGTATTGATCTACTCATCTGTTGTAGGCCTTTGGACTATTTCAATAACTTGGCTATTGTGAAGAGTGCAGCAATGAACATGGATGTACAGGTGTCTTTTCTGTACCTGACTTGTCATGTTCTGGGTAGATGCCCGAGAGTGGTGTGGCTGGGTCATAGGGAAGGACTATGCTTAGTTTTTTTGAGAAATTTCTAAACTGCCTTCCAGTTGTAGTTCTATTACAACTGTTCTAGTTCTAGTTGTACTAGTTTATATTCCTGCCAACAGTGTAATAGGGCTCCTCTTTCCACACCATCCTGCCAACATTTGTTGTTCAAATTCTTGATGTTGGCTAATCTAACAGAGGTGAGATACAATCTCAAAGTTGTTTTGATTTCCTTTATAAAGGCCAGGGGGGTTGAGCATTTCTTCATGTGTTTGTTTGTCATTCTTCTTCTGAGCACTCTCTCTGAAGCTCCTTCACCCATTTTTTGATTGGTTTAATAGTTTGAGGGTTGTTAATTTTCTGAGCTCCTTGTATATTTTGGGTATTAGACATTTGTTGGATAGCATGCTGGTAAATATCTTCTTCTAGTCTTTCCACTAGCTTTTTAATGTAGTAGCTATGTCCTTGACTGTGAAACTTTTTATTTTGATGTCATCCCATTGGTCAATTCTGTCTCCTATTTGCTGTTCACTTGGGACTCTTTTCAAAAAGTTCCTACCTAAGCCTATCAGTTCTAATGTTTTTCCTACTCCATCTTGTAGTAGTTTCATGTCCCTTCGCTTTTTTCACTCAGTGCTGGAGCTCTACCACTTGAGTCACAGTTCTAATGCTGGCTTTTTGTTGGTTACTTGGAGATAAGAGTCTCACAGACTTCCCTGCCAAGGATGGCTTTGAACGATGACCCTCAGGTTTCAGCCTTCTGGGTGGGTAGGATAACAGACACGAGCCACCAACACCCCACTTACAACCAAATTCTTAAAAATCTGTCCGAGCTTTCTAGGAGACCCATACATAGAGAAGCAGCAAAGGGGATCCACACAACAGAAAATATTTTTCTCCCACTTGAGACTGGACGTGTGTGATCGGGGTGCTGGCAGGGCTGTGTGGTCTGTGAGCTCTCTCTTCGGCCTGTGGCCTCCCATCTTCTCCTGAGGTCCTCTCCGGTTTTCCCATCAATGTAAATGGCCTAACCTCCTCTTCTTGGAAAGACACTAATCATATTAGATTGGGGGCCCATCCTCATGACCCTCATTTTACCCTTCCCATTCTGTTGTAGCTAATTATGTTCCAATGGAGTCACACTCTCATGTTCCCCAGGTCAGGACTTCACTACATGAAGTGGCAGCAGGCGGAGAGACACCACTCAGCCTATTACACACATTACACATTCAACCCATGTTTGTTGACTTAGGGGAAAAAAACTGAATGAATGCTAGAAAATAGAAACACTGTAGCAGATGGACTGTGGAGAAACAGCTCTGCTGGCAAAAGCTTTGGGAGAACTCTCCTCTCTCACTCCATGTTCTCCCCCGCCACTTCCCTAAAAATCCAGACATATGACCCTTTCAATCCAGCCCAACCAATCCAGCCCCAAAACGCTCTCTAATGAAGTCCAAGCCTGGTCCTAAGTCCTAGGACAGATCGGCCCTTCTCCAGAAGCCAGAGCTGCGCACACTCAGAGGGACCCTCTCTCACTGGGGACAGTGGGGCCCACAGGCCGGTGGGCTGTTTCTATGGTGACCAGTAGCTGTGAGTGAGTAGAACTGGGCCTCTAGATTTGACCCCTTGCTATGAGTCGTTCATCATCACCCAGAAGCTTTCTTCTGCATCTTGCAAGAGACATCTAAGTTTGGCTCATGAGAGGATTTTAAACAGGGTATTGATCATGAACTTGTATTGTCACCCGCATGGCTTGGGATGTGTGTGTCCTAAACCTGTGTTTGGTATTTTCTATCAGGTGTCAGGCTTGGAGCCCAAGCCGGTAGCCAACAGTGTCCTGTTCTTACGTGGGAAGAGGTGGGAAGAGGTCAGAGGAGTCCTGACTTCCGCTTTCAGTCCTGAAAGGCTGAACGAGGTAAGACACAAGCACAGACTCTGTTCCCTCTCCACACGTGGTGGAGCCAGGCTCTCGGCTGGCCCAGGCAGCACCTCCCGCGCTCTGCCCACTAGGCCTGCTTCTCTCTCAGGCGAAAAGCACAAGGTATGGTGCCGTCTTCCATTCCCAGCCTCTCACAGGCCCCTTGCCATAAATGAATTGTGAGTCCACAGTGCATAAATACATACAGTACTCTGCCTGGGTCCTGAGCGGCGGCTCCAAGAGCGCTGGGATACCCAGGAGAAAACTGCCACCATGTTTCTTCTACTTCCTTCTATCAAAATCCCCAGGGGTGCCTGTTCAAGTGCATGCCCTGACTCGGGAAGTCTGAAAGGCTCTCTCTCTCTCTCTTTTTCTCTCTCTCTCTCTCCCTCCCTCCCTTTTTCTCATTTATTTTTTGTTTCTTTTCTTTCATGTGTGTGTGTGAATTACTAAGGTTTGAACATTCTTGCTTGGTTTTTTTCTGCTTAAGGTTGGTGATCTACCATTTGAACCATACCTTCCTTCTCAGCTTTCTGCCATGAAGAAAAGAGTCTTTTGGATTTGTCTGCATGAGCTGATTTCTAACTGCAATCCTCAGATCTCAGCCTCCTGAGTAACTATGTTACAGACACAAGATACCAGTACCCAGCCCACTCTCCTTTTTAGACAAGGCCTAGTTATGTAGTCCAGGCTGGCCTCAAACTCTCAATCCTCCTACCTCTGCCTCCTAGGCACTGAGATTACGGGCATATAAAACCATCCTTGGCTGACACTTTGCATTTCTAGCTGCCTCTGGGTGATGTCTGACGTTAGTGAAGCACACTTTTACTTAGTAAGGAAACAAAAGCAAGTGCTGAACCGAGGCTTCGTCAGGGAGGTGACGGCTGAGGAAGCTTCTGGGCAGAACTCTAAATGCATAACCCATCAGGGCAGTTGTCTTGGAAGCCAAGGCTGAGAAACCAGCCAGACACACAAACACCACATGCTCTTTGGGGCCGTGGATTCTCTTATTTCTCAACCAATGGCTGCCCTTCCCCCCCCCCCCCAGCTTACTTTCTCTAACCTGTGGTCCTGGGAGCTGGCCTGGTGTGCATTTCAGGTGCAGGGCGGGGGTTGGCTGTCTGCAATAACTCAGGAGTGGAGGCTTGGTTCCTCTGGCGTGGAGTGATAAGAGGAAATCTTTACTTTGAGTCCATGGACAACAATGCCTCCTAGCTGGAGGCGTTGGGCCTCAGCCATCCACACATGTGCCCTGCAGTGCAGGTCCATGGCTTCAACAATGGCAGCGCCACTCAGCTTAGTCTGAAGATGCTCTTTCGAAGTCCCCCCAAAAAGAGCCTAGGACCTCCATGTTTCCTGCTATCCTCTACGCTCAGAAGCCAGCAAGCCCACCATTTTCAATTTCATTCTAGCCTTTGGAGCTTGAGCAGAGGGCTGAGGGCACCACTTGGCCAAGTATATCAGGCACCAATCTAGGAGCTCCTGTGGATAGGAAGATGCTTACCCCATGCCTGTGAAATAGATGTCCAACCAGATGCTGTATTCTTACCGTGCCCATTTTACAGAGGAACAAACTGAGGCCCAGTCACAGAGTTAGCAAGTTTCAGAGCCAAGATTAGACTTTAGCACCAGTTATTTTTCACCTGTGTGACTGCTTCTGACCTAGATGAGATTTTTCAAATGATTCCCTGGAGCCCCCACTATTTTCCTGAAGGCTGAGGTATGGAACTGTACCTCAGGTTTTAAGTAGAGGAGAAAAAAAAATGTCCTCTTGTCCCACCTGTATGAGAAACTGAGCCTTGTTAGGGTGAGTGTACTATTCCTTTAGCCAAAACAGATAACCACAGTCTCTCCCAGGAGGGAGATGGCATATTCCACCCAGACTGGCCCACAGTCGGCACAAGCTCACTCTCTTTTCCCCAGGCTGGGTGGGCTGGAGTGGGGGAGGAGAGGACCCCGCAGCCCATCTCAGCCACAGACTCCCATTAGGGTTGTCTTGGAAAACCTCTGATGTGTGAGTTCCTCTTTGGAATTTGGCTTCAGTTGGCTTGGTTGGGTTGGAGGGGTTTTTCCAAGCTTCTTAGGAAATTCGAATCAAAATGCAACCCTGAGAATGTCTACGAGGAGAGGTTCCCACTAGTAAAGGCAAGCAGGGGAGCCTCCTGCTTCTGCTGGAGCCATCGTCCCAGCAGACACCTGACATTGGTCTGTGTCATCGACTGAGGTTTCAGGGAGGAATTAGTTGGAAAGAAGATCCTGCCTTCAAAGTGTGTATGCCTCGTGTGCAAGCTGTACGGGTGTACCGTCACCCAAGCCTGACGACAGGCAGCTCCCAGCTCCTCCTTTGGAAATGATCACTTCATGGCCCTGCAGACATCCACAGCACCTCACTGAGAGATGGGGGCATGGAGGGAGAGAGAGACAGAGACAGAGATACACAGACACAGAGAGACAGGATAGAGACAGAGACACAGCAAGACACTTAGCAATAGAGACAGAGGGGAAAAGACAGAGAAAGAGAGAGAGGAAGAAGGACAGAGACAGAGAAATTTCAGACAGGAACTCCCTAGATGTTGCTCTGTGGTTTTCTTCCCCAAATAGTTGCATGAAGGCCCTTGGATTTCCATTTGAAAGAAGCCCATGGATGCAGCTGCAGGCCGGTGGGCAGCTCTGTCCACCCCTCTCTGAGCTCTTAAGCCTAATGAGTTTAGGCGGCAGTGCAGCATCTCAGGAGATCCTGGGGACAAAGCTGGCTATGCAGATGCACACATCTGGTGGGCACATCAGATCAGGAAAGGGCATGAGGGCGCCACCAGCCCCATGAGGGCACCTATGGAGGGAAGGGGGAGGATGGCTCAAGGACCCTGAGGAGAACCCTACATAGTAGACTTCAGAAAAATAAGCCAAGATGGAAAGCAGGAGAATGTAAAAGGCAAAAGCATTTCAAGGAGGAAGGAGCAAGGCATGGTTTTAAACGCTGTTACACTGGTGAGAATGTTTCATGCTCCATAGACCGTGTGCCTGTGGTTTTTTCCCACCCACTAAATGATTGGGGCCCGCTGTATCTGAAGGAGGCAGTGCTTGATTTTCTGAACAAGAAAATCCTCACTCATTTGAGCCACGCATTAGGGTCCAAGATAGGCTAGGAAGTGGTTCCAGCCTGTGGAAGGGGGAAGGAGAGATGAAGGGAAAGGTGGGCTGGCTGATCACCTCCTCTCCCAATATAGCCGGGCCCTGCTGGCTTCTAAATGTTTCCTTGGACTTTAGCCTACCAACTGCCTTTGATCTCTAGGTCACTGGTTCTCGCTGTGGGGCACCAGGAATCAGAATCCGCTAGTTAAATATCTATAATCCTAAGCCAGGTTCTGGTGGTTTATGCCTCTAATTCTAGCTGATTGGAAGGCTGAGATCAGCAGGATTGAAGTTCAAGGCCAGCCTGGGCAGAAAAGTTCATAAGATTCCCATTCCAACCCATAGAGTTGGGTACACGTAATTTGCATCTGCTGTTCCAAACTTGGTGGAAAACTGAGACTAGAGGATTGTGGTTGCAGGCTAGCCTGGCTGGGCTGGGGGAGGGGGAGGGTAAGATGCTTCAAGATTCCATACCTATAGACAGGGTGGACTCTGTGGCCCTCACTTGTAATCCCAACTGCAAGGGAAAACCTAAAATAAGTGGACCTAGGCCTAGACAGGAAGTGAGACCTGTCTAAACTGTGGCGCACAAGCTAGAGGAGCAGCCTAGCAGAGTCTGAATACTTCCTTCTCCAGAATACTTCCAACACCAGAAAAAGAATCCCGCATTCTCACCACCCAAGCCATACAGAATCCGTAGATCTAAGGGTGACTGACAGCCTGTGGGTTTTACAGACCCCCTGCTTCCCTCAGCTGAGAGTCAGCAGCGCAGCTCCTGTATTCTTAGTGTTTTGTTGTATGACGCTTACTGTCTCAGATTTGCTGCTTTCCCGGGCTGAGGGCCAGGCCTTGCCCCCCCTTTCCTTCTTGATTCACCTCTCTAGCACCAACATTCCGTTTAGTTTTGCTTACTTACTGTGCTCCCTGGATGTCTCATCCTGCTAGATATGAGCTTCAGGGAGAACAAAGTTTTCTTTTCTTTTTTCTTCTCCATCTTTAACTGCATACTGCATATACTAGAGACATGATAGGTACTCAGTAATGATCACTGAGTGGATGGGGGAAGACTCAAAAAACTGACAAGCTAGGCCAGGAGTTTAGCCTGGTGGTAGAGTACTTGCCTAACATGCACAAAGACCCAGGTTCAATTCCTCAGTATCACCTACATAGAAAAGCCAGAAGTGGTGCTGTGGCTAATTGGTAGAACTCTAGCCTTGAGGAAAAAGCCCAAGGACAGTGCCCAAGCCCTGAGTTTAATTCCCAGGACTAGCAAAAAGAAAAAAACAAAAACAAAAACAAAAAACTGATAAGCTTTCTGCCTATTCTCAGTCATGACATCCAACAAGATGAATGGTCAAAAATAAAAGAGAAGCCTAAAAGAGAAGCCAGGCGTGGTGGCTCATGCCTATAATCCTAGCTACTCAGGAGACTGAGATCTGAAGATCAGGGTTCAAAGCCAGCCCGGGCACTAAAGTCCTGTGAGACTCTTATCCCCAATTAACCACCAAAAAACCAGAAGTGGTACTGTGGCTTAAAGGGTAGGGTAGTAGCCTTGAGCTGAAAAGCTCAGAGACAGTGCCCAGGCCCAGAGTTCAAGTCCCACGATCAACAAAAAAATTAATTAATTAATTAAAATAAAAGAGAATCCTCCTCCTCCTCCTCTTCCTCCTCCTTCTCCTCCTTCTAGAAAAAGCTAATGCTAGCTATGCAGGAAGCTGAGATATGAGGATCACAGTTTAAAACTAGTCTGAGCAAACAAATTTAAGAAACTCGCAACCCAATTAAGCCAGCAAAAAGACAGAGGTGTGGCCCAAGTAATAGAGCATAACCTTTAGGGGAAAAACCAAGACGAGAGTACAAGGCCCTGAGTTCAAGTCCTAGTACATGAACAAAAAGAAAGAAGAGAGAGACAGAGACAGAAGACAGAGAGGATACATGTATAAAGAGTATGTATACATGTGTATATGTATATATTCACGTGTGTGTGTGTGTGTGTGTGTATTTGTGGTGCTGCAGCCAAATATATACTTAATATTTGTTTTTTGCTTTAGTTTTAATATGTATAAATAGAGAGCCAATGAAAGTTTGATGGGTGCATCTCCAATTTGGGGGGATGAGACCATTTAAATCATAGTCCAGTGAATGATGAATTATTGCTATTTATCTGCAAGGATTGATCACCATTGCTAAGTAAGCAATTTATTTGCTTGGGAAACTTTACTTGGCCAACCTGTCAGAATCTCCACCCCATGCTCCAAAAGAATTAATGTTTTGTTTTTTTAAAAAGTGCAGCCAAGAGATTTATTTAGATTTCTGTAATCTCTTTGTTTTTCCGGATTCTTCACCAAAACTGTGAGTGACAAATCCTGGGATTGGATATAACTTTATTATGAAGCAGGAAGTACACATATTTTAATTTCAGGAACCAACATTGAGGCTAAATTAGTCTTCCTCTGAGGGAAATATATAAATAACAGGGTCCCATGGGGTTAGTCTTTATTTTTAAATGGAATAATTCATCTGACAGGGGAGAACACAAAAAAATGTATAGATTTGTATATACCTCCAAGCAGCTCTGACTTGAAAAGCAGTAAAGTCAATAGAAATAACTTTTAGGGACTCTCCTAAGTTTTCTTGAGTCAGCACAATTGAAGTGGCATGTGAACACACTGAGGAGAAGATGTTGAACTCCCCGCTAGGCATGGCTGCTACTATGGCTTGAATCTTGGCTCCCTCAAAGGTGCTATGGGGACTTAGTAGAATTCCTAAGAGGCGTGTCTGGTTGGAGGTCTTTAGGCCTCCAAGGTCCTCGCAGGGTCTGTGAGACTTCAGCCACCCTTGCCTCTTTTTGCTTCCTGGATGTGCAGTAAACGGTTCTGCTCTACCATATACTCTTGCCATGACTTGCTGCCTCGTCACAAGTTTAAAACAATGAGGCCAAATAGATGGACCAGAACCTCCAAAACTATGAGTCAAATGAAACATTTTCTCTGTGTAAATTATCCCAGATTTTAATTTATTTAATTCTTTTATGATCCTGGGCCTAAACTCAGGAGTTGGATGATGTCCCTGAGCTCTTTGCTCAAGACTAGTTCTCCACCACCTGAGCCACAGTTCCACTCCCTATCCTAGGTATTTTCTTAGAATGACAGAAAGCTAACACAACCAGCAGGGAGAAGGATATGAAATTATGGAGGATGAAAAGGCCGCTATGGCCAAGTAATTTAATGAGATACTGGAAACCATCTTTGAGATTCACCATCGACTTTAGCACATGAAAGAGTTTTGTTTCACTGTGTTTATTCTGGATTCAAAGAAATCTTCAAAAGATGAGAATGGGAAGATTCACAACCCCGTTAGTTATTGACAGACATAAGGCTAGTGAGTTCCAGACCTTTGAAGCTAGCTTCTAAGTTGAACCTCATTTCCTAGTATCGTCCAGGAGAGGCCAAGCTTGAAACCAAATGGAGCATGGATGCAATCCAATATGATAGACCATTTCCAGCTTTGTGTCCCTTCAATAAAATACTTGAGTTAGCTAATTTACAAAGAGAAAAGGCTTAGTTACTCGCAGTTTTGTAGATTCAAAGACCAAGATCAGTCGGCCCTACTGGTTTGGTCTCCAGGAAACATATGATAGCAGTGTATATGTAGGAACAAAGTGGTCCCATCTGGAACCAGAGAGAAAGGGAGAGGTGGGGGAGCTGAAGCGCCTCAGTTCCCTCTGAAAGCCTGCTCACTCCCAGCAACCTGAAGACCTCCCACTAAGTCCAGCCCCTCAAAGGTCCACAGCCCTTGCAGTAATACCACTCTGAGGACCAGGTATTTCTTTTTTTCTGTCGTGGGACTTGAACTCTGGGCCTGAGTGCTGTTCCTGAGCTCTTCAGCTCAAGGCTACCGCCCTGCCCCTGGAGCCACAGTGCCACTTTCAGTTTTCTGGTGGTTAACTGGAGATAAGAGTCTCCTGGACTCCAGGCCTGACTTTGAATCACAATCCTCAGATCTCAGCCTCCTGAGTAGCTAGGATTGCAGACGCGAGCCACTGGCACTGGGCAGGACCAGGGATTTCTATATGAACATTCAAATGTCTAAACCATTTCAGGTAGCTTGCAAGCCCATGGTCCTGAAAGCCCGAAATAAACAATGGGCATCGCCTTACTCAGCTACATAACCAAGGGCTGACGATGCTGTCGAGCCAACATTCTAAAAGACCACTGAGCTCCCTAGATGAGAAGCTGAGGGTGTCTGTGTCACTGAAGAGCAAGTGAACTATCACCTCCCAACGCCTCGGCACCCACGTTCTACCATGTCAGACAAGCAGTGGAATAGGCTGGCATTTCTCAGAGCACAGAGAATCTGGTTCTCTGCCTAAGTTTTCACTTTCATCCAGATGTTTCCTGTCAGAAAGGCACGGTCAATAATGTATGAATCTTAGAGACAGAGGCAGATGTGCTTATTATTCCCAATAGGCCTTTCCTGCCTTAGAGAGAAGACATATTACTCAAGAATGACTACAATTTAAAAAAAATTTTTTTTCAGTTGGTATAGCCAGCTTACAAACAAATGGATAGTGACGACCATTTCAGTGCAAAAGCCTTTGCAGAATTACAGACCTCATCACAGCTTTGTTGGGTCTTTAAATTTCCCCTGGAAACTCTTCAGACAGTCACGTGCAAGGCCTTCTAAGGCAGAACACGCATTTCTAATAATGTAGACCAAGCAGCTTGCTCTACGCCAGCCTCAAGCAGTCTATTTTTTTTAATATCTGCTTTTATTTCTTAATCCCTCTGAACAATAAAAATGAAAGTCATTAGAACCAAGTGTGACTGTGGTAATAAATACTTCAGAATCTAAAAATACATTGTCCTTGTCTGACCAGTTGCCCATTTCCCAGAATATCTGGGTATTTATCTAGCAGCAAGAGACCATTATCTGGAAACACAGTTGTATTCCACTGACACCTAATCTCCTAATTAAAATCAGGATAATGATGGACTGTTTAAATCCTAGTTTTTTTAAATGCTCTTTTTCCATTTACATTGAAAAGAAAACACACGCCTCGTTGTAGGCAACCCCATCCTGGGTTATAATATGGCTCGCCTCGCCAGCGTCATAATGTCACTCCAACTTGGCTGCTGGTTAAATCTAAAAGAGCATCTAAATGTGCCTCCTAGCTTGGCCGTTGCTTGGCAACGCCAGTGGCCACCTCCTCATCAGGGTGAGTTCTAATTGGCCACAACTCTTGACAGGAGTCACTGACTTATTAGAAACGACGCTTGATTATTCACCTAGAGGACGAGAGCGGATATTTAGCTGGGAAATTTTGCATCAAAATGAGTTGTGCTTGTTTTTAATATCTGGATGGCTTTTAGCAATGGTGTGGGGAAGGAAATGATAAGTTTCATTTGGTAGAATGAATTTCTTATTTGTTAGGATGTGAAGGTATTTATTTTTCATTTTCTTTCATGCCAAATTGGTACAAAATAAACTAACCTTTGGTAGTTCACCCTTCTTGTGTCAGAAAAAGGCCCTTTGACAGTAGTTCTAAAACACCGCTGCCTGTAGGCTTGCTGTATTCATCCAGCTTTCCACTGCTATAACAGATACCTGACATGATCAACTTACTGTTTTTGAGGTTTCAGTCTGTAATCAACTGGATATGTTGCTTTTTAGGTCTCTGTTGGGGGGAGAGATACACCATGATAGCACTTATGGCAGAGGAAAAGAATCACTCCCTAGCAGAAAGTAAACAGCAGAAAGAAAAAGTGGTTTTAAAAATTCACTTTAAGAGCACTCTCCCATGGGCTGGGAATGTAGTAAAGTGGTAGGGTGCTTGCCTACCATGCATGAAGCCCTGAGTTCAATTCCTCAGTACCACATAAACAGAAAAGGCCAGAAGTGGCTCTGTGGCTCAAATGGTAGAGCACTAGCCTTGAGCACAGAGAGATCCAGGGACGGTGCCCAGGCCCTGAGTTCAAGCCTCAGGACTGAAAAAAAAAGAGCACATTCTCAATAACCTGACTCCCCAGTAGGCTCCATTCTTTAAAGGTTCCACCACGTCCCTAAAGCACCAACAACTGAGGATTCAACTTTTAACACGAGGACAGCAAATGATAGCAACCAGCTGAGCACCAAATGAAAATGCTACATTTCTATGATCATGCATATTAGCTGCTCCCTGTCTGTGAGGTCAACAATGTACACAAATAATTTGTGATCACATGACGACAAATAGTGACAGTGGTGACAAAGCCCATAGCCTGTTTTGGGGACTAGAAGCCATATTGGAAGTGCAGGGAGTTGTCTTAGAACTGAGCCACAAAGAAGCTAAGCTGAAAAGGTGAAGCTGCAGAGTGAGAAGGTGCCTGGCAGGCGGAACAAAGGCATCTGGACAGAGAGTGCCAGAGAGAATGAGTGGCTAGGAGAGCACAGAGTGCCTGGAACACAGTGTGTGCGGAAGTAAGAGAGAGAACTGGGAAAGTAGGGTTGCGGCACTTGGAGGAGACTCTTCTACACCGGGGAAGCATTTAGCCCACACTGCACTCGAGACCCAGGGACTATTCAACACATGTAGCTGGAGGAGTGACCTCCCACGAACTGTCCTGAAGCAGAAAAGAGTCCATTTCAGCTTTCCAGCCTCCACGATGCCAGGCATTCCCTAGACCCAGAAGGAGGTGGACCTACATAAATTTAAATTATAATCTAGATGAAGGAAAAGAGAATATGGACCCTGCTAGGTGTTGAAAAGCAGAGGTCTGGAGTTCTCGTTTTCACTTTCATTACATTATTTGAGCAAATATTTAACCACATTCCATCCTTTAGGTCCTCATGAAATTGTGAAGTCCATGTGTCAGAGACCTGACAGAAACTCCTTTAGGGCTGAGATGGGTTGCTGCCATGATCGGGCCCAAGATTCCCACCTGATACTGCCTCGAAAGAGATGGCTCCTTTTTCCACGGTCTCAACTCCATGCTTACTGGCTCCTTTAGAGTCATCCTAAGTCAGTAACGAGACACATCACAGATGTTGGCTTGAGATGGAGATTCACACTCGGAGGAGTTCAGGTGTCATGCCCAAAGGAATGGATAGGATAGTAGCATCTCAAAGAATGGACCTCAACCCTCTCCTTCCTTCCTTCCTTCCTTCCTTCCTTCCTTGCTTCCTTCCTTCCTTCCTTCCTTTCTTCCTTGCTTCCTTGCTTCCTTCCTTCCTTCCTTCCTTCCTTCCTTCCTTCCTTCCTTCCTTCCTCCCTCCCCCCCTCCCTCCCTCCTTTCCTTTCTTCCTTTCTTCCTCCCTTCCTTCCTTTTTGGTGATATGGGTCTTTAATTTGCTGGGCTGGTGCTCTACCACTTGAAGCACTCTATGAACTTTCTTTTTGTTATTTTTAAATTTTATTTTATTGTAAGGATGATGCCAGAGGGATTAGTTACATAAATAAGGAAATGAGTATGTTCCTTGTCGGACAGTGTTACCCCTGCCTTGTTTCCTCCCACTTTCCCTCCCCCCTGGCTCCCCTTCTCTCCAAGTTATAAAGTTCATTTCCAGCATAGTGTCTTGTGAGTATGGCTGTGGCCTTGATTTGGCTTTGTACTTTATCTCACCATTTTGTAATTTCCCTTCCCTTTCCCAAAACATACCTACAAGATACAGGGTACCAAAAAAAAAAAAAAGCCAGAAACAACAAGGGATAAACTAAAGGGAAACAAATGAAAGGAAAAAACAACTTCACACAATACATTAAGAAACAAAAACAAAGAAATAAAAAATCTCGTTTCCAGATCTTGGAGCTCATTTTGCTTAGCATCATTTTATATGGTGTATGTACATAGCTGTTGAGCTTTTATGATCCCCTGCTAGGACTATCCTAGACATATACTAATTGTTACAAATGAGGGAAGCCATGGAGCCTGTTTCTTTGGGTCTAGATTACTTCACTTAATGTGATTTTTTCCAAGTCTTTCATTTCCTTACAAAAGAGACAATGTCATTCTTTCTGATGGCAGCATAGAATTCCATTGTGTATATGTACCATATTTTCTTTTTTTGCATTTTTTATTGTAATTAGTAAAAGGGTTACATGATATTTGCCAGATAGAAGGTGCATTAATTCACATACATTGATACCCTTTCACATGTCTTGGTACCCGTTTCCCTCCCCCCCCACACCCCCCACCCGTCTTGGTTTTCCCCCCTTCCCTATCAAATTTCAAATAACCAAATACAAATAAATTCAATATATCAGATAACAAAGTGAGATACTATACCAATATGAAATAACCAAGGATCAGCAAAGGAGATGAGAGGTACCATATTTTCTTGATCCATTCATCTTCTGAGAGGCATCTGAGTTGGTTCCATATCTTTGCTATAGTAAATAATGTTGCAAGGAACATCGTTGTGCTAGTGGCTTTAATATGTCCTTGTTTCTGGACATTTGGGTAAATACCCAGGAGTGGGATGCTGGATCATAGGGAAACTCTATTTAGCTTTTTGAGGAACCTCCATTGTGCTTTCCAGAGTGGCTGAATGTTTTGGTTATTTTTTGAAATAGGATTTTGCTTATACACCTACATTGACTTGGACTGCAAGCCTCCCATTTGTGCTTCCTGATGATGAAGTCTTGGGAACTCTTTTTTTTTCCTGGGCTGCCTTCGAACCATAGTCTCCTGACCTGTGTATTCCAAGTACCTAGACTTCAAGCTTGAGCCACAGATCCCAGCCTGGATCTCAGATCTTTCATTCAGGGACAGCTTTTAACAAACTACATGTATCTATGCAAAGGCAGAGAGCCTCAGTCTACTGATGTGTCTTGGGGGATTTCTATATCAATGTTCTCAAGAAACTCTCAGTCTATCTGTCATTTCTTAGTCTATCAGTCATTGTTCAGTCTATTAGTCATTGCTCAATTCAAGCCCCAGTACCAGCATAGGAGAAGGGGCAGGAAGAGGAGGAAGGGGGGGGGGGGAGAAAAGGAAGGAAGGAAGAAAGGAAGGAAGGAAGAAAGAGTGTCTAGTAGAAAAGCAGGCTCAGTGGTAGAGGTCCTGAGTTCAAATTCCATTGCTGTCCCCAAATCAACTCTAGGTACTTAAATTATATACTGAAGTCCAGATTAAGCAAGACCTTCCTTCCTTGGGAATTTTCTTTCCAGGCTGAAGATGGTACTTTATCCTCAGCATGTACAGCTAATTACCACAAAGCTGCCCAGCCACACATTTGGTACCTCTCCATTAGGGGCTACCAGTGTGAGAAGTGAAAGAACCAGCTTGACTGCTGGACTGAAACCCTGGCCAACCTGGTCAACTTGGGATACTATGGCAACACGTGACAGGCGGGGTGGCTTAGACAACAAACATTTTTTTCTCACTGTCTTGAAAAAGTTGGAGATCAGAGTTCCAACATTGTTGGTTACTGATGAGTTCTCTTCTTAGCTTATAGGTAGCCGTCATCTTCCTGTGTGCTCAGGAGACCTTTGTGTAGAGGTGAAGAAAGAGGAGAGAGAGAGAGAGAGAGAGAGAGAGAGAGAGAGAGAGAGAGAGAGAGGGAGAGGGAGAGGGAGAGGGAGAGGGAGAGGGAGAGGGAGAGGGAGAGGGAGAGGGAGAGGGAGAGGGAGAGGGAGAGGGAGAGGGAGAGAGAGAGAGAGAGAGAGAGAGAGAGACAGAGACACAGAGACAGAGACACAGAGACAGAGACAGAGACAGAGAGAGAAACAGAGACAGAGCAAAGGGGGAAAGACAGAGAGGGAGAGAGAGACAGAGAGGGAAGAGAGAAGCATAAAGAGCAGGAGAGAAAAGAAGAAAGGGGAAGCAAGAAGAGAGGAAGAGAGAGGGAGATCAAGAAGGAAAAACAGGATGAAAGAAGGGGAGACAGAGACAGAGAGCATGATAAAGGAGGAGGAGGAGGAGGAGGAGGGAGAGAGAGAGACAGAGAGAGAGAGAAAGGGTGACAAAGAGAGCAAGAAATAGAAAAAGAGAGAGCTGGCATCTCTTCTTATACTGTCTTATTAGGACCATAATCTTCCGGCCTTCTTGGGAGGCCCTCTCTCCAAATACAGCTATTCTAGGAATTAGAACAACTTAAGAATTTCAGAGAGACACAAACACTCCGACCATAATAACTCCCCCAAAGAAATCACTTTTTCAAACCCACTAACATTAAAATTTTATGTGATTAGAAGTACAACATATGTGCGTGTTGGGAAAAAAAAAAAGAGCGACACAAAAATAACTATCACTTTGTCCACAAAGATAAAAGCATCAAACGAGTCTCCATGAAGCTGAGAGGATGAGAGATAGGAAGCAGTGTGTGTGCCTTGCACGTGTGCGTGTGTGCATGTGGGCAATGACCCATTGCCTGAGTGTCCACAAGCCAGGGAGAAGCTGTGGTTTTGTCTAAAGATATCTCAAGTCCATCAACCAGAGCTTTTGTTGGTATGCAACTCATGTAGGGAGGAATATTCCATAACCGCAGCATAAATGTAAGGAAGAAAGCCTGCAAGAATGGCTAGTGGCCAACACACAGATCGTGCCTTGCTGTCTGTCTTGTAAGATGTTTCTGCACGTCGCCTTTTAAAACCATTTTTCATATTACAGGCCCCATCTTATATCGCATTAACCCAAATAAAAATGTCATTATCCATTCCACTTGACAGACAGCAGGCAGAACAGAGGAAAAAAATGGCAGTCACGTTAGGCAGCAACAACGCATTGTAGTCCAAAGCACGAGAAAGGAGTCACGGGAGGCACACCCCTCTTTATATTGGCCTGGCTGTGCATGGATTCGGTGGGGTGGGTAACCATTAATAAACAGGACATGCTTGGTATAGAGCGGGGAGGATGTCAATCAAATTTCTCGCTGCAGTTCTCTGTTACCTGGAGGAGGCTTCTAATGTGATGTTTCCAATTATTTTCTTTTGGTTTGTGACAGGGCCTAAGATATTGCCCAGGCTGGCTTCAAGCTCTTCTTCATCTCCTGCCTTAAGCTCCCGAGTGCTGAGATTACAGGCTTGTTGTTGGCTTATACAGTTATCTTGCTGTTGTTTCTTTGTTTTGTTTTGTTTTTTAATCATCTCTGTTTCTCTGAAATGCATGTACACAATCTTTTGGCATCTGGAATTTTGTTAAAGCAAGGTATGTTTGTACCAGTAAGCTTATTAAAGATAGTTAGAGGGTCACTCAAGTAATAGTACCTCGTGCCTATCACGCTAGCTCCTCAGGGGGCTGAGAGCTGAAAATCTTGATTCAGAACCAGCCTGGGCAGACAAATCTGAGAAATTCTGCTCTGAAAATAATGAGCAAAAATGCTGGAAGTCAAGTCATAGGTCAAAGGGCGGAGTGAGTGATGGTGATAAGAAAGCCAAGCAGGAGCACAAAATCCTGTGTGTAAACCCTAGCATTTGTAATAAAGAAATGAAGAGGGGCGAGATGGAGGGGAAAGGAGAGGAAAAGAGGGAAGAAGAGGAGGGAGGGAGGGAGAGGAAAAGTATCAGGGACCTTAGCCACAGAATTGTAGCTTTGAGAGTACCGAGTTCCCCAAACATGAAGGAAATCTGAAATTTCTTGGGAGTCATAACTCAGGATCCATTTACATACACATTTATATCAATAGATGATTAAATTGATGGTATGTAGGAATTGGGGGAAACATAAAATAGTAGATACAAAGAATAAATCAGGATTGCCATACATATTTCTTCTTTGAGTAGACTTTAAGATAGGCACTTGAGGTAAATGACATTTCCATTTGGGCTAATCTTTTAACAGAGTTGTCCCCTGCCAATTACTGGTAAATGGTGCTTGGCTGGCTATTTACTTAAGTTCATTCATAGTTGGCCAAGGAATTTGGACAAATTCTGCAGCTACCTAAAATAGCTACCTAGTAGAGGCCCTCAGGGCTCTGCCTTGAACCTGTTGACATCAAGCCCCGTGAGCTGAAGACCTTGAAGATGCACTCTCCAAGTTCCAGATAGGTCAAGGCGGGAATAGCGAATGTTTTGGGCTCCATACTCCAGCCCCATCCCCAGCTTCTCCACAGAACAGAGAGGTCACTTCTGCCCCCACCCTTGCCACGAGTCTGTTCTAATATCACACAGTGTTGGGAGGGGGCTGGCTGGCAAGGATCTGTGAAAGGGAGAGGTCCAATAAAGTGGTGTGCTCTCCCAGAATCCCACACTGGCCACTATGTCTCCTACCTGCCCTGCTGGTTTTAGGACAGTCTGGAGATTGTCCTGCTCAGAGCACTACAGGCAACTCATAATAGACATACATGCAACATGAATACAGAGCCTTCTAATAGATGGACTTCAAAGGGTGAAGGAATCAATTGCACAAAGCTATAATTTGTGGGGAAAGACCTTGTGCTTTTTCAATGGCCTGCACCTCAATATTTGCTTGTGCCATTTGTGTTCTCAGAAAGCTGACTTCACCCTGGCCTGGTGATATATGTGCAGGGCACAGGTCCCAGGAAGTGATTCATTTCCCATTTACTGTTCCACTTACAGGCCCACCCTTAGGAGTGACCCTGATTTTTTTTAAGAGTAATTAGAAGAGATCCGTGCATGCAAACAGCAGGAGGAATAATGGGGAGGTTGGGAATGACTGAGGAGTTGGGAGGCAAGGCTGCTTGAGTGTTGGCTGTCGCATGAAAATAAACAAAAATAAAACCAATCAGAAGATACCTGTGCCAGCTTGCTACCAATGGAACAGACGCCTGCAATATCAAGATAGAACAGTTTTGGTTTCCATCTCTGATGGGTTGGCCCCTGGCTTTGGGCCCATGGTAAGACAGCACATCAAGGCAGGAGCACACAGCAGAGCCGAACCGTTCACTTCTGGGCCAGAATGAGGGCAAGACTGGGGTTCCACAATCCTTGAAGGGCATGTCCCCCAAACCTGAAGACCTTTTGTTGAGATGGCCCTAAAGGCTTCACCACCTCCCAGTGGTGCCATTTTGATTGCCAAGTCTTTACCATGTGGACCTTTGGGAGATACCGTCTCATAAGTAGATTAATATTTGATCATTTTTTCCATTGTCTTCAGGTTTAAGAGCAAAAGGTGGGTGTTATGTCATCCATGAAATGCATTCATTTACTCAGCAATAACATCCATGTTCTAGAGTCCAAGAAACAGCAAAAATAAGCAAATAGAAGTCTCGGGAATTTTAATATTCTAGCATCAAAATAATAAAATCTAAAACCAGGTCTGTAGTTCATGTCTATAATCCTCGCTGCTCAGACGGCAGAGATAAGAGACCCTATTTCAAAGGACAAACTGAGTGTGGTGCTGCACACTGTGGTCCCAGCTACCCAAGAGGCACAGGAAAGAGGACTGAACTCAGAAGGAAGCCCCTGTCTGAAAAGTAAGTAAAGGAAAAAGGACTGGAGATGTGGTTCAAGTGGTAGAGGATTTACCTAGCAAGCATAGGTTCCAACCCCAGTATCATCAGAAAAAGGAAACAGGAAAACATAAAGTAATATTACAAAATCGGTTTTCCAGAACATTCAAAGCAATGTCTGACAGCATGTTGCTTGAGCTATAATGCTGGTCTAAAAAGTGCAACAGTACAACGATTGCCCTTGACATTTCTAGCTTGGCCTTTCCAACATATGAGAGAGAATTAAAGTTCACCTGGGTGCCTGTCAGGCTCAGCAAAGAACTCTGCCCACCTAAGTGAGCCATGGGGGCCAAAGTAATGAAGAACAGGAAGGAGGGAGGAAGGGAGAGAGGGAGGGGAAAAGAAAAGAAAAATCTTCAGTTGTAGAAGCTGAGTAACCACTGCACAGATGTGCATGAGAATATTCTCAACACCCTTCTCTGTGTGTTAGGCACTGCCCATAGTAAAACTATGTTAGTATTAAAGAGAGAAGTCAGCCATTTCCTCGTGTAGATCAGGGCCTTGATGGAGTCCAGAGGGAACTCACATTGGAGGTTTGAGCAGCTTAGGCACCAGTGAAGGATCATCCATTAGAAGTGCTCTAAAAAGAACTTGTGCCTTAATTAAGTAGTTGAAATATATGACCCAGTACCTTTAAACGTTAGTCTATGTTTGAATTGGACATCTGAAGTGTAACTGGAGCAAGCAGATATGGACTTGGGTTAGTTACAGAGGGTGGACATTCCGATTGCGGTCAGTGCTCTCTGCTGCTAACCATGCGTGCCAGGTCCCAGTTCGAAGGATTTCACAAGCGTTCTCATCCTATTCACCCGAAATCCTTTCTTTTTGCCCCCGTTCCTCCCCCAAATTAAAGCTTGCTTAAGTTTAAAATAGATGCTTCCAGCTATGGTATATTTTAAAAATACTTGTGAATTTAGAACTCCCATCTTAGCTGTGTGAGACGCACCCTCAGAACAACCCTGTCATCTACAGCCCACTGAGGCATGAACCCTACATGAGACCCTCATTATACCTCTGTTATCATTAACAGATGACGCCCCTCATCAGCCAAGCCTGTCATCTTCTCCTGGCTCATTTGAAACACTACGCAGAATCCAGGGACGCCTTTGACATCCAGAGGTATGGGTTGCTCTCCCAGAGCTGAGAATTCTTAGCCTTGAAAGGCTGCTTCTTGCTTCTGTACATAATTACTGGACAATTACCTTGACTAGAGCAAACTGTGGAGAATGCAGGGAGCTCATAAAAGCAGAGATGCACTGACTAATGAAAAGAAACGAAGCCCATTTAAAACATACAAACAAAGTGACCGAAGCCCAGGGCTATGTGGCCTGATGAAAAATGTCAGCCTGTGGATGGCCTTGCCTTTCAGGGGGTGGGGAGAGGGCTTTTTGCATCACCCCTCACCAGGAAAGTCACAGCTTCATGGTAGACGCCAAATCTAAGTGTCTGGCTGTTTTAGGCCAAACAATGGTTTCCAATAGGTCAGAAATTGAATGAGGAGGGCATTCCAGGCACAGCTGATGTGTGATTATCATTGCTAATAAAATAATAGCACCATCAATACCAACATTTATAGTATACTATGGGTCAATGGAGCTCTTTGTCTATATTTTCTCTGGTGATAAGGTACAGAAAGTGGAAAGAGATAACACGGCCAGGCCAGTTATAAAAGCAAAACACTCCTAAGGTCTTTCAATCTTCAACCATTAGGATCAGATAAAACCACATGAATAGTCAGTCTTGTTTAGTTTTAATCATAGCAAGATAGTCTGTAATCAATTGTAGGAATGTTCTTGAGAAAAAGAAATGAAAGGAAGTGGTGCTGTGGCTCAAAGAGGTAGAGCACTAGCCTTGAGTGAAAAAACTCACAGTTCCCTGAGTTCAAGCCCTAAAAATGACCAAAAAGGGGGAAAAGAAAGAAAAGAAAAGCTGAGTATCAGTGGCTCATGCTTGTAATCTTAGCTACTCAGGAGGCTGAGATGTGAGGATCACGACTTAAAGCCCACCCAAGCAGGAAAGTTAAAAGACTCATCTCTGATTAATTACCAGAAAGCAGAAGTGGAAGGATCTTCAAGTGGTAGAATGACAGCCTTGTATGAAAAGGCTAAGGGAGAAAGCCTGGTCCTTAGTTCAAGTCCTGCTACCAGCATAAAAAAAAGCAGATAAATAAAAGCATTCAATCATTTGGAAATATCATGCATTCTCTAATAATAAATTGGGGGCTGGATGATTTATGTAGAACTTGCCAAGAACAAGGACAAAAAATAGACTTGGTAATTATAAAAGGCTATTTGTAACCCAGTTGTTAGGCTCCTTAAAAAGAATTGAATCTGAGTGGGGAGTGTGGCCTAGTGGAAGAGTGCTTACCTACCATGAATGAAGCCCTGGGTTCGATTCCTGGGTACCACATACACAGAAAAAGCCAGAAGTGGTGTTGTGGTGCCCAGACTCTTAGTTCAAGTCCCAGGACTGGCAAAAAAAAAAAAAGAATTGAATCTGAAAACTCTTGTAAGAAAATAAAAAGAGAATATTTGTAGTTTAAAAAGGGCTGACATTACATTATCAAGAAATCTAATAACAACAGATGCTGGTGGGGATGTGGCCAGGAGAGATTGCAACTACACTGTTGGTGGGAGTGCAAACTCATTCAACCACTATGGAAGGGCATATGGAGGTTCCTGAAAAGACTAAACATAGAGCTCACATATGATTCAGCAAACCCACTTCTGGGCATTTTCCCAAATGTCCAGAAACAGGGACATATTAAATCCACTAGCACAACGATGTTCCTTGCAGCATTATTTACCCTAGCAAAGATATGGAACCAACTCAGATGCCCCTCAGTAGATGACTGGATCAACAAGATGTGCTACTTATGCACAATGGAATTCTATGCACCCATCAGAAAGAATGATATTCCCCCGTTTGTAAGGAAATAGAAAAATTTGAAAAAAAAATCATATTAAGTGAAGTAAGCCAGATTCAAAGGAACATAGGCCCATTGGTTTCCCTCATTTGTAGTAATCAGTACACATCTAGGACTCTCCTAGCAGAGGATTACAATAGCTTAAAACCTAGGTACATAAGGTCATATAGGATGAGACTAAATGGAAGGATCTCTAGGATACGGAAACAAGAGCTTTATCTTTGTGATTGTTATTTTTAATGTACTATGTTATTTCTCTTCTCTTTTTCACCCTCAGAGTTAATCTCATATTGTTCTGTATCTGACTTTGTTACTTGGTATATTATATATACATTTATTTGTTTATTTGAAATAGGGAAGGGGAGAAAACAAGATGATTGGGAGGAGTGGGGGGAGGGAAATGGGGACAAAAACGAGAAGGGGTATCAGTGTGTGAGAAGTAATGCACCTACTACCTGATGAATGTAACTGTAACCCCTCTATAGATTATCCCGACAATAAAAAAAAAGTGATCCCTAGTATTTAAAAAAAAGGCTGACAGTAATCAAGATACATAGTATTCATAAACTACTTTGTTAAGTGGTAACTTCTTTGTACAACCACTTAAAGATAATCGTTAATAATAGTAATAATAAGAATAATAAAAGGCCTTGAGGGAGACAAGCTTCCTGCAGCCTAAGAGGTTAAATTTTCTGGAACTGCTGCCAGATATTTTTCCTTCTGTGTGCTCTAAATTGCAATGTGTATTTTCTGTACATAATATACATATAATCATGGAGCTTGTCCCAATATTTGCCTGCTCTCTGAGTGTGAAGAGTCCTGGTTTTGTGTTTTTCTTTTAAAAAAAGATACAAAATTATTAGAAAGGAAGAGAGAGGAATTAATGAAGTTAGATAATCAATGTCATTTTGAAGGAAGTCAATGAATCAGTCATTTGATTCTGGCCTGGCATGGGCTTCACACACAGTGTTTGTTTTTGGCAAACCCAAAAGCAGTATGGCTCTGGTTTTCCCTGCTATGCAGGGAAGACCATGAAAGACCATGTATCTGACCCTGTTCTGGTTGGTTAAGGCCACCTGAAGGCTAAATGCCCCCCCACCCCCCAGAAGTCCTTGCTTCCACAAGCTCTTTCGTGCTCTGTCTTCCCATATCTTCTCATATTCTGCTGTTGCTGCTAATTCCAGAAGTTTCACCCCCAGTGCCTGGCTCCGATCATCAGGAAGCTGTTCTCCTCAACCCCTCTCAGGGTGAGAGTCACCCATGCGGCTGAGGGCACTTTGCTTTGTCAGGAGAGGTGCATCATGGGTAGGCCAATTCCAACATCCTTTCACGTCCCAATGTCCCCTTCTCCTCAGGAGTTACTGCTGTTACACCACAGATGTGGTGGCCAGTGTCGCCTTTGGCACCCAGGTGGACTCCCAGACGGATCCCCAGGACCCCTTTGTGAAACATTGCCAGCGTTTCTTCTCATTCTTCATCCCCAGGCCTCTCTTGGTTTGCATCTGTAAGTAGAGCTCCTGCCCTGGGCTGTGACCCTGGTCCTCGGCCCCTACCTCTAGGAAAGGACACTCAGGGGGTTCTGAGCCTGGCCCCATGGGAAATTTGTCTGCAAGGGGCCACATCTCACTCACACAGCAGCCCTGGCCTCTGTCACACACAGTGGTGGGGACAATGAGTTCTGACATTTGCCCTATGAGAAAAGTATTCTTTTGCCCATATTCAGGATCTGAAAACTGAGGCTTAGGAAAGTACAGCCAAAAGGCTGGAACCCAAAGCCTGCCACTTGTCTAGAATGTTTTTTTATCTCCCCTCTGCTGAAATTCCCTTTCTCTGGAAGCCAATGCATCCTAAGTTAGAAATGATAAGATGCGTGACCAGAAAAGGGCCTACTGCAAGAAAACTATTGATTTTACTTTTATTTTACAAGTGAGCTTTTGCCCTCTGGCCAGTTCCAGAACCTTCCTTTTTTATGGAGGTTCTGGTGTACTGAACTTGATGATGACAAAGGCAAGCATTCCTAACCGATCTTCCAGGCTGACAAGTTCTACTCATTCCTCGGCCAGCTTCCTTTCTATTTCTTAGTTGGTTTCAGTGGGCTGTCCATCCAGGTCCAGCTATGCTGTGAGGGCCAATCAGCTTCTTCCCCGCCCAACCTCCCCGGGGACTATTCGTGTTGAGTCTCCTCCTTGTGCATGCCTTCAACCATGGAACACTTCTGTGTCCCACAGAATAGGTGGCCCTGTTGTCCCATCCCTGCTCCCTGTGCCTCTAAATAGACCAAGTATTCTGAACTCCCTGCGCATCTGAACGGTTCTCTCCAGCCCAGTTCAGCACAGAGCTCTGTGAGCCAACAGGAGGCTGAGAAACAGAGATGAGCCCAGAGTCACTCTCCAGGGGCATTAGAGGATCTGGATGCAAGGAGCCTATCTCAAGCAGGCAGCCCCAAGGGCCCAGGCTGCTTGTGACAGGATGAGAGGAGCCCACCGCAGATGGGGCCAGCGTCTGCAGTGGCAGATCCTAGAAACAACTCAGATGCCCACTTTGGGGACATGTACCCAGAGAAAGAAAATACCAAATGACCAGAAAGTTAAGAAAACGAGCTGCTGCTTCCAAATGATGATGATGATGATGATGATGATGATGATGATGATGGTACATGTGCGTGTGCCGTGCATGCACACACACACACACACACACACACACACACACGCAGTACTGGGACTTGAAACTTCAGGGCGCTCGCTTTTGCTTAGATTTTCCTCGCTCAAGGCTTGTACTCTACCCCTTGAGCCACACCTCCGTTTCCTTTTTTGGCCCCTCTGGACACTACAAGATACGACTTTCATGAAGTTTTCTGGCTAGGCTGATTTTGAACCTCAGTCCTCACATCTCAGACTCCTAAGTAGCTAGGATTACAGGCATGAGCCACTAGCACTGCTGCTCTTCTTGCCAAGATCTGAAATACAGCCTATGATCTGATCTGTGCTGATGAAAGAGAAAGATCATAGCCCCGGTTTCTAGGACTGGAGGTGATCATTGACAACCATGAGATGGACCCGACAGGGCCAGGAAGAAGAGATCGTCCATTAGCGGTATAGAGGGTGCAGTCGTTGGCTGGGTGCCTACCACGCAGGCGTAAGGAAGCATGCGCAGAGCAGAGTGGGTGAGGTGGCATCAGGCCACCCGGCCCTGGACTCCCTGAGAAGCCACGCCTCCCAAGTGACTCTAATTCAAGGCCAGCATTTGTTTCCTGGTACCAGGCATCTAATAGCCTGGTTTATTATCACCCTCCTTTTCAATGCCACTTTTGTTTTTCTCTTTCAAGTATCGTTTCCATCCATAATGATCCCACTGGCCCGGATTTTGCCCAATAAGAACCAAGATGAACTGAATGGCTTTTTTAACAAACTCATTAGGAATGTGATTGCCTTGAGGGAGCAGCAAGCAGCAGAAGAGGTAACGTATTTTATTAATAGGACACAGCCTCGGAAGAGAATGAAAACTCATTCGGCATCACTCTCCCCTTTTTCTATCACTCTTCCATTCTCTTCACAACGTGCTGTCCTTTACCAAGCCACCTCTCCCGATCTTTCAGGGCCAGGAGGAAGCAAAGAGAAACATGGAGGAAGGTCAGCAAGAAAGAGGAGAGGAGGGGTGAGAAAAAGGGAGGCCAGAGAAGGAGGAGGAAAGAAAGTGGGAACGGAAGATAGTACAGAAGAGAAACCCAGAACAATTTGCTTATCCCCTGGACAAAATGGGGAGAACGAAAGCTGTCCCCCTAAACTGTCTCTTCAGTTTAGGTATCACCTCGAGTACAGTCATACCAGCCCAAAAAGAATTCTCCAAGAATTGCACCTGTAATCCTAGCTACTCAGGAGGCTGCTATGTAAGTATCATGGTTCAAAGCCAGCCTGGTCAGAAGAGTCTTATGAGACTTATTTCCCATTAATCACCAAGAATCCAGAAGTGGAGCTGTGGCTCAAGTAGTAAAAAGCCTGCCTTGAGAAAAAAAAAACAAACAGAGACAGCACCTTGACACTGAGTTCAAATCTCACTTGTTAAAGAAAAAAGATTTTTTTTTTTTGCCGGTCCTGGGGATTGAACTCAGGGCCTGAGCACTGTCCTTGGGCTTTTTTTCTCCCTCAGGGATAGTGCCCTACTTGAGCCATACCACCACTTCTGGCTTTTCTATGTATGTGATTCTGAGGAATCGAACCCTGGTCTCTGTGCATGCTAGGCAAGCACTTTAACTACTAGGCCAAACTCCAGGCCCCCAGAAATATTTTTTAAGCAAATGTGCACTGTGCAATTCTCAGGAGAATCTTCTTTGTGTTGGAACTCATGGCAGAATTTAACAGCATGAATGGCATCAATGAGAGGAACTCGGGCTGCCCTCAGCCAATCCCATCGTCCCATTCAGGATGGAGTGTTCCAAGAAACCTTTGCTGGGCCCTAGTCTTGTTAGCATCCCTAGAGCTTTCCTTCCTCCTTGCACAGTTGCACTGTGCTTGGCACACACAGACATCAAGTAAATTTTTGTTGACTGAACTTGGCTAAGGATAGAAACGGGTTCCCAGTGTGATGGGCAATCATGTTGTGTCCGCTGTTCTTTAAAGACTTTAAAGTGAATGAAAGGAAAAACAGGGCTGAAAAGACTTTTTCCTTAACTGACTTATGCACGTCGAGCTTTCAAAGGATTTTTCTCTGAGACCAAGTGGCCCCGAGGAATCATGAGGTCTGATGGTGAAGCCATTGGCCTGGAATGGAATCAGAGACAATTAGTGGCTTGGTGCATGGAGCAGCCCTGGGCAATAACCTTGTCACACTCTGGGGACTGTGGGGCAAATGAGTCTGGATCCAGACGGTGTGGGAAGGTCTCCACAAGGCCTAGGCCCCTTGGCCTACATGGCCATGAACTTGACATGAATGCCCTTGAAAGTGGGGGAAGAATCCCCTAGCTGATGTACTTGCACCCACTCAGATGCCATAAATAAAGGACAGAACATTCTTATCTAGGTGCTTACTTCTTAACGGTGAGAATGGAGCTCAGGGGACAAGGAATGAAGAAAGGCTCATTATTTCTGTAAGGAATGGCCTGTGATAGCTTTTAACACACACACACACACACACACACACACACACACACACACACACACACACACACACACACCTATCTGTGAACCCCACTGACTGTGAAAACAGGCTGAAAATTTAAAAACTGTTGCAATGAGTGACTTACTCAGAGGTGAGAGGTTATTAAAGATCCAATTACTGGGATTGCCTAGAGCTTTTTCTTTTATAAACTCTGCAGCTATTTGTTTCAAACAATGAGTTGATCTGAGGGGGAGGAGGGGGGAAGGGGGCAGGCGGGGGGGGGGGGGGGGGGAGAAAGGCAGGGGGAGGGGGATCCAAATCTCCCAATTACAAATCCAGGACTGCCCATGTCAAGACAGCAATCGGGTTACTAAAAAAAACTGGCTCTAAAACCAGCTGAACTCCATGTACATTCCATCAAACAGATGTGTGTTTGCGCAGTGAAATGCTGCACAGATGTTCAAAGGTAAATATTTTTCTAAGCTCTAGCCGATGGGTGGATTAGACACCTCCATCTATCAGGGTGAGTATTTTTCTTGGATATAACCACACACCAACCAGCACTGGTTCAGTCCTAAATGGGCAGCGTTCAGCTAGCCCCCAGGATGCACTGCAAATAAAAGAACAGAAGACTACTCTAATGCGCCTTCTCTAGGCAGGAACCCTAGAGAGCTGGCCTGTCCTGCTTCTCTTAGCTACAGGTTAAGATAGATTGCTACAAGATTCCACTGGCCCTTTAGCAGCTTGGCTGGGTGAAGGGAAGAGGAAAAGATGCAGATTACCATTTTCCCAGAAAATACACAGCGTTGACATACCTTGTATCCTTCCCCTTGTCATTGTCCCTACCTCACCCCAGCCAAGCCACCACCAAGCCTGGAGCAGGGACAGCTGTGTTATATAATCCAAAGAGGTTCAAATGGACCAACCAAGAACCCCAGGAGGGCTCTGAGAGTCCCAGTGGAATAGGGAGGTGGCTAGGGGCACTTTTACCCTCTTCTTAGCTGGCACAGCACCCCCTAGAGGCTGGAGGAAGCAGTGACCTTCTTGAGGCTTCCTGAGCCTGGAGGTCAGGGCCACCCAGTCTTCTCCACAAGTCCTGCCAGGCTGGAAGCAGACATCTTCCAAGGTCACACGGCTGGGAAGTGGAGCCACAGAGATAGTCAGTACTTGATATTCTTCATCAGTGGAGTATTTATTGCGCCATGCTGGGCACAGGAAGAAGCTGGGGCCCCCCTCCCGAGAATGGTCTCATAGAGCAGAAAAGGCAAGCGCACACCACGTACAAAATGACAATATGTGTGTCGCATGGATTATTCGTGCCGGAAAGGTGCAGAAACCAATGGATTGAGAAAACACAACTAGTAAACAACCCTGAGATTATAATGTTTTCCCAGTGGAGGTTGTGCTACTTATTTTTGCTGTTTCAATCCCATAAACTTGAATAAATAAAAAAATAAAGCAACGTCTTAGTGTTTATGTGTTGCATGAAAAGGACATTTCAAAGAAAGGAGGCGCCAGGAAGACATGTTATGAATGCTAACACAGTACCACACTCACGTGTAGTTAGAATTAGTGGTGAGAATATGAGGACTATGCATATTATTGATAAAGAAAGGCAGGGAGGTACAAGAAAATTCTAACCACTTAACTGGGGTTGGCCGAGGAGAAGAGAGGAAGTGGGTGGGAGCAGACGGCTAAGTCTGGGTCTTTGAAGACCAGCTTCAACCTAGTCAGCTCCTGGCAGCCACTCATTCTGGTCACTCGTGCTGCTTCCCTATCGCCCGTACATCGTGCATAAGTAAACACAATCGGCGTGCTCTGATTTAAATCTAGAAGCTATTTTCTGGTTCAAGCATGTAGGAAGTACAAACTAGAGGCCCCTGGATTCCCCATTTCCTTCAGCTCACTGGGAAACGTTGAATGCAGACATTATTAAATATTTTCGTAAATAAATATTATGCAAAATATGTTAATATATTAAAATACAATATTTATCTAATATTTAATATCTGTTAAATACATTTAATATTGAAGAAGCATAGTAACATTAAATAATAAAAGCTTAATTTTATAATGTTTTAAATACTGATATATTTATATGAAAGTAGCCATACTAATAGTTATATATTTATATAAGTATATATGTATATAAATATATAAATACTGCATTAAATATATAATATATTGAATTATATAACATAGGTAATAATATATAAATATGTAACTATTTCTATATTAAACATTAATATTTATATCTATTAATATATTTGTGTTGTTAAATACATATAAAAATTTATCTAATTATGTATGTACTTATATCTTTGTAATTAGTATTAATATATTAGTGTTCATATATGTTAACGTATACTTTTGTGTAATACATTGATATATATTATATTTCATATAATATAATATATAATATTCATGTACTGACATGTGTTTTATATATTATATATGTTATTAAATATTTTAGACTAGTGCACATCATTTTTATCAATTGTACACTCACTGTTTTTACAGAATGTAATACCACTGTGTATACTGTTTTGTAGATTGCTTTTTCATACTTAACAGAAAGGCCACACACTTTTCTAGATCAGCCTCGACAGAATGGCCTCATCCAGAGTCAAGAAAGGAAATGTGGCAGAGATACACAATGCGGTATTATTTGGCCACAAAAAAAGGACGGAATCCTGCACATGAACCTACACAGCTAGAAAGTGAAAGACCCTTAAGTGCAATAAGCCAGCCTCAGAACAATGGATACAGTACTTTGTGTTTGCTCCTGTGGGGTGGAGCTAAAAATTGGCCTGTGGAGGAGGAAGGATGGGGAGGAGGAAGCAGTATAGAGGCTAGTACAGTGGGCACGTGGAACACAGGTACCAACTGGCGAGGAGGGAAGGTGAAATCACAACATCTTATTATATACCATATAAAAATGTAGAACAGTCTGAGTTAAGCCAGGCACGGTGTCTCACGCCTGTAATCCTAGCTACTCAGGAGGCTGAGATCTGAGGATCATGGGTCAAAGCCTGGGCACTAAAGACTGAGATTCTTATCTCCAATTAGCCACTAGAAAACTGGAAGTGACTCTGTAGCTCAAGGGGTAGGGTGGTAGCCTTGGGCTTGAAGAGCTCAGGGACAGCACCCAGGCCCAGAGTTCAAGCCCTGGGACTAACAACAACAAAAAAGGTAAACATTTAAGAAGATAAAAGCTCTAATTACCTTGATTTGGCCATTATACATCTAATAGTTGAATCACACGTTCTACCTCATCAGTAATTCAACCCAAAGACAAGAATGGCGTTGAGGGACCAGTGTTAGATTAAGGGCCATTCAAGGTGGCTTCTGGTTCTCACCACTCAGACTGTTCCCACTGAGCTCTCTCTAGACTCTGTTCCCACTGAGCTCTCTTGAGACTCTGCCTGATGACTCACATCTGAAATCCTAGTTACTCTGAGGACCACAGTTCGAAGCCAGACTCTTATCTCCAGTTAACCACCAAAAGGCCAGAAATAGAGCTATGGTTCAAATAGAGCTTTGGGTGAGTGCCATCCTTCAGCAAAAAAAGGAAGCTAAGAGACAGAGCCCAGTTCCTGGGTTCAAGCCCTAGCAACAATACCAAAACAAAACAAATGCTCTGCCTGCAAATCTTCCTCTGTCCTCCTTCAGTGATCCCCAAAGCTATAATGGATATTTTCCTCTCCTTCCCCAGAGGCGGAGAGATTTCCTGCAAATGGTTCTGGATGCCCGGTATTCCAAGAGTGCTGTGGGCCTGGAGAATTTTGACCTGGTCAGAGAAGTCCTGTCCTCTACCAAGGGAGCAGGGGACCCTCCCCAGAAACGCCAGCGCGAAGCCCCAGCCCAGCCACTCAGTGTGGATGAGATCGTGGGCCAGGCCTTCCTCTTCCTCCTCGCGGGCCACCAAATCGTCACCAGCACGCTCTCCTTCGCCACCTACCTGCTGGCCACCAACCCTGACTGCCAGGAAAGGCTTCTGAGGGAGGTGGACCTGTTCAAGGAGAAGCAGGTGAGTAGCGAGGCACCAGGCATCCTGGCACAGCCACAGGACAACTGGTTCTGAGAAAGTGCTTTCGAGTCACTTGCTCTAACCACGTCCTGGGTAGATGAGGCACAGCCTCAAGTGGTAGAGCACCAGCCCTGAGGGAAAATAGCCCATCGAGAGCGGGAAGTCTTGAGTGCTAGCGCCATAAAAAGCCAAATGGTAGCCACGGCTTGGCTACCTCAGGGAGCGCATGAAGCTGGCTGGGGGAGGGTGTGTAGTTGCCCAATGCTGACTGTGGGCTACCATCCAGATGAGGAAAGGAGGGCCACAAATAGGCCACACTGAGGCAGGATGAAGAGCTGAGCTGAGGGGGAGGCCCAGAGATGGAGGAAGGTAAGATGAGGCTGGTGAATGGCATTCCTCTGAGATTAATAAGGCCCCTGGTAGGCCGGTGGACTTCCACAGGTGCCGTGTGTGCTGGGTATTGGCTCCTGTTGTGTTTGTTGGGTCCTTCGTGTTGTGAAAGAGAGCCATTTAAAAATCTGTGATTGGAAACGAAGACTTTTGTGATGGAATCATATTCTGTTTTGGAGGGTTATCTGAAAACTGCTTGCTAAAACATGCCCAAGTGGGGAAGTAGAGGCAAAGTTATTCTTCCTACTCCATGTCAGTGTTTGCTCAATATGTGAAGAGTGCATAACCGGGTTACTAATTGCCTCAGCATTTGGCTGAACATGAGCTTGTGGTTAATGGCGAGTTCTCTGTTGTCATGACGACCGCTAAGCCGGGTCTCCCCAGCCCCCTGCTTATCCAATTGATCTCTTGAGCCTCAATGCAAGAGTTTCTATTTATCCTTATTACTGTTCAACTCAGTCAAAATAATTCTGAATCTTGATTCTGCCATCTGTCACCTGAGCGGCTCCTCTATGCTTCGTGTCATCGGAGAGTTGTTAAGCATGTCTCCCATTTCATCCGAGTCATCCATGACAAGGTTGAGCAGGAACAGGGCTTCCTCCACCTCGACATTGATCCATTCATCAATATTCTTCTGGCGTGGGATCTCCGCAAGTCATGGATCCGAATAACCCCACTCCCACCTGGAGTTCCTGTCCCATGCGTCCGTTCACACTTGGCTTAAACTGAGGAGGGGGCCGAGCCAGGTCCATGTGGATTCTGACTGCAGGGGAGACATAAGGAGCTAGCAAGTAGACAGTCAGGACAGATTTAGACCCCAACTCAGACTACCTTCAGCAAAAACCAACTCACATGCTTGTACTTGGCCCAAATGGCTCTGCAGCTCAGGAATGGACGTGGTTGGGGACAGATTTTGACTCAAGCCTAGGCGAGGGGATCAGGTCGAGTTCTTGTCTGTACTGCTTGACACTGAAGAGCCTCAGAATTTCTCTAAGAATTCCCAGGATCAGTCGCCTCGCTGCTCACCCTGACTAAAGAGAAAGCTGGGCCGAAAATTCCTAGCAGGAGTCCCTACGGTGGCTCCGGTTAGAATGATAAAGCTACTGCTCACTGGGAGACACCCCTGGCCCAGGCCAGTCAGGTCTCAGATTTGGGGGTGATCATCCTCAGCCCAGATGACTGAGAGTCTGGGGGAGACATCCCAACCCAAGGGAAGCGTAAGGGTGCTGGCCCAGGAAGGCAGCAGAGGGAAACGTAGGCCCTCGCCTCAAGTAAGCCAGAAGATAGGTCACATGGAAGACATAGCAACATCTGATGAGCACCCAGCATGAGGCAGACCCCGCAGGAGGCTGAAGGAAGCAGGGAGCCAGGCCCATCACCTCCAGGGAATTTCATAGCTGTCTAAGCAATTTCTTCCTTCTAAATTAGAACCTTGAAGGGCAATAGACAGCTAAAAATAAGGGAGTCTAGAATGTGGTGTTACTCAGGGAGCTACAGAACCCTAGCAGCTTGCCCTCCCACTGGTTCCCATGGTAACTAGAACTGGGGTGAGACCCAGCAGGACACGGGCCACTCCCACGTCAAGTCCTCATCACCTCACTTAGCGCTACCATCTCACCTACCCTGGCTTCCTTCAGTCTCTCAATCTAGATATGGGGACCTTTCCCCACCAGGGACCACCCTCAGGGTTACGCAGGATGCCTCAAGGTACTGAGGAGACCCCAGGAGTGAGTGCACTAATCCTGGCAGGGAAAGCTTTTCAGAACTTAGTGTACATGAAATGGTTTGGAGATATGGGTGGAAAAGCAAATTCTGGGGACCTGCTCTCAGAGGTTCCTGCTGGTGTTGGGGGTCCAGGACCCTGCATTTGTCAGGGGGGGGGGCACGCGTACGTGAGTGAATCCTGAGGCTTGAGCTCTGGGTTTGAGCTTTGGTGCTCAAGGTTAGTGCTCTACTACCTGAGCCACAGCTCCACTTCTGGCTTTTTGGGTGGTTAATTGGAGCTAGGAATTTCATGGACTTTCCTGTCCAGGCTGACTTTGAGCCATGACCCTCAGATCTCTGCCCCCTGAGTAGCTAGGATTACAGCTGTGAACACCAGCAGAAGCCTGTATTTCAGCAAACATCTTCACTGATTCTGATGTCAGTGTCCCTGTGTCCATTTTAAGAATAGGGGCCTGGAGTTTGGCCTAGTGGTAGAGTGCTTGCCTAGCATGCATGAAGACCCGGGTTCGATTCCTCAGTACCACATACATAGGAAAAAAAAAAAGCTGGAAGTGGTGCTGAGGCTCAAGTGGTAGATCTCTAGCCTTGAGAAAGTCCAAGAACAGTGCTCAGGCCCTGAGCTCAAGCCCAGGACTGACAAAAAGAAAGAAAGAAAGAACCTTAGACTCTCAGGGCCAGACCAAGAAAAAGAGCAGCATCAAATGTCCTGCACCAGCCATGGGTGCCTGAGGGTTGTTTCCTTCCTCTAAGAATATTGGGATGATTTTACTTTTCCTTTTTGATGGTGGGGGGACTCCTGAGACCAGGACTTGTACCTGATACGTTCACTCTCTGGCTAGTGTTCTACCAACTGAGTCATGCCTCCAGCCCTGGGGTGGTGTTTGACAGATACTCATGTGTCTGTTTTAAACAATAAACATGATAGTCACAAATGTATTGGTTTATGTAGTCCAGCTCACAAACTCAATGAATTCTTGTAAGTTTTCTTTCTGTCTTTCTCTCTTCTTTTACGTTTTTTTTCTTTCTTTCTTTTTACTATAATCAGAGCTCTGTTAATATGGGCCATCTGTCAGGACATGGAAATGCAGATTAGATGTTCACACATTAGCTATTTTCCTGAAAATATTCCTGAAGATTTGCATGTAAAGTATGACTTGTTAGAATTTTCCTGCCGGTTTCCATTCAACAAATATTTCTTGAGTGCCAGTTAATGCCAGCGTCTGAGGCTCCAGCCTCCCCACACAGCGGCCTTGCTACTCCAGCTCTTCCCCCACAACCCTGCGAACAAGCACAACCCCTGCAGATAGCCTGTCCTCAGACCTGTCCAGGAGCTTACTGGACTCCAGTTCTCTCTCCCCTTGAACATTCCCACTCCAGCAATGCCCTTGAGGACGTGACGAGAGCCATGTCCGTCCCTTCAAAATGAAGACTGGATATGTATCTTCACTGTGTCCATCACACCCCTCTGTACAGGGATAGAAAACTTGGCTCATCTAAGATTAGGGATTTATTGTCCACAACTACAGACTCCAGAGGCTGCAGCAAGGATGCCTTCAGGAATGGCTTCATGCAGCAGCTCAGACCTAGTCTCTCGATCTCTTGGTTCTACTTGGCGTTTCGATTCATCCTTCTCAGGCCTCACCTCAGGACAACCGTGTAGCCAGTATTGTGAACAGTGAGAACTCAGTCAAGTAGAAGCCTCCAATTATTTCCTTTAGATGGGTGTGATATATTTCCTTTTCCTGACCTTGCTACCTTAGACAGACCTCCAAGGCTCCTTTCACTTGGAGGTACTGAGACGTGCAGAATGATCTGACTCAGATGAAACCTTGGTCCATCGGCTTAGCTGACCTGACTGGGGGCAGCTGCTCTCCCTCCTCACTGCACCTGCTAGGTTTGCAAGCAGATCTTCAAGCTCTTGCTTCTCAAGCTGCTCTCAGGGCCTCTCTTGGGGAAGTGGGGGTTCTGAGGTAGAGGATGCTGGGGGCATCTCCACCTGCCATGTCCTGACCAGGGAGCTGGGCTCCAGCTCCTGCACGTGGCTTTGTGGCTCTGGAGTGTCTGTGTGGCAGATGCCCAGTAGCCATTGTCCCCAGAGAGAACTTCCCTGATAGAGAACCTTCCCTCCTCTGGTGGCCAGAAAGAAAGGAGCTCCAGAGTGGGCATTCAGAGAGGGATCCAATGAGCACATTTCAGGATATGGCACCCTGGCAGTGGACGCCACGAGGTCTGTCTCCTCAGCCATGGACAGAGGTCTCTGAGTATGTGCCTGAAGCTCTACCTTGAATTTTGTGGTTTGTTTCCATGGCTGTCAGAAGGGAGCAGGCCCTCCATGCCCCACCCCAAAGCAGAGCCTCCAGCTGGCCTGGGCCTGGCGGCAGGGCAACTAACTATCCCTGAAGCATGCTGGTGCCCCAGGCCCTGTGCCCATCCTCGGGAACACCAGTGGGGAGTGGATGGCATCTCTCAGGGTCATCTGGGTTATGATTGTCTGGACGCAACGCCTCCTGTTTTCCTCTGTGCCACCCATGGCTTCCAAGTCCTCCGCATTCCCTGGGGACATGCAAAGTTCAGGCCCTCAGTGGCTGCTGGGGGACACTGGGCCTGTTCCCCAGAGCCTCAGCAGAGGCGGCTGAATCGCTGGGCTCACGCATGACTCCCCGCCTCTTCTCCCCTCCTCTACTTTCCTTTTTCACCAGGACTGGAATGTGAACTCAGGGCAGGACCACTCCCCCTTAGCTTTTTTCACCCAAGGCTAGCACTCTCCTACTCAGCCATACCTCCGCTTCTTGCTCAGGTAGTTAACTGGAGATAAGAGTCTCACAAACATTTCCTGCACAGGCTAGCTTTGAACAAACCTCAGAACTCAGTTTCCTGAATCGTTAGGGTTATAGCCTGAGCCACCAGCGCCAGCTCCCTCCAGCATTGGCAGTGCCCTTTGCTCTCCTTCCCGCCCCTTTTCCTTATTCTAGCTCCATTCCATCAAGATCCAAAAGACCCACAGTCCTCTCTGCCCCCCATGAGGCCCTCTGCCCAGAAGGAGCCCTGGTCCTACGTAACTGCACACGGAGAGGAGAGGTGGTAAGGTAGGCAGCCGATTGCAGGGCAGGAAGACCTTGCAGGTGGGTTTTCTAGAGGCCTGACTGCAAGCATAGCACTTTAGTGCTTTGACTGATCAGCCATGAGAACCCCAAGTTGCCCACCCCAGTCCCTGCATTGCAGTGTGAGGTGAGCTGCCCAGCCCGGACCCTCCCGAGTGACAATGGGAATGGCTGCACCACTCTGTAGCCATGTGATGGCTTTTGTAGTCATCATTCAATCCAACCAAGTTCACAATCAAGGTCTCACCTACCCAGACCAGTCTCCTGAAAGAAGGCCACATAGCTATAGTGGAACTCTCTAGAACAAGGAACCTGTCATCCTTTTATTTTGTCGGTCATGGGGCTTGAACTCTGGGCCTATATGCTGTCTCTGAGCTCTTCAGCTCAAGGCTAGTACTCTACCACTTGAGCTACAGCACCATTTCCGGCTTTTCATGTGTATGTGGTAATAAGGAATTGAACCCAGGGCTTTGTGCATGCTAGACAAGCGCTATACCACAGGAACCTGTCATCCTTGCCCCCAAAAGAATGTTTGCCTTTGGCCCAGATTTTGATAAGTCTGTTTTATTCCAGGTCCATGGAAACCATGTGTTCTCTCTCCCTCTTTCCCTCTCCCTCCCTCCCTCCCTCCCTCCCTCCCTCTCCCCCTCCAATACTCAGGGCCTAGTCATTGTCCCTTAGCTTCCTTGTTCAAAGCTGCTACTCTACCATTTGAATCACATCTCTACTTCCAGCTTTTTTGCTGGCTAATTGGACATAAAAATCTCTTCAACTTTCCTGCCCAGGTTGGCTTTGAACCATAATCCCAGATCCCGGCTTCCTGAGTAGCTAGGATAACAGGCATGAGTCACTAGCACCAGGTTGGTTTTGTCTTTTTTTTTTAGATGATGTTTTTATAACTGAATGTGTCATGTATGGAAATAGCATCTCCATGGTCCGATTAGTTCAGGCATATGAGAGATTCCAGATCAGAGAGCAGGCCTGACTCCCGGATGAATTGCTGTGTGAAGTTTGTGAAGTTAAGCATTTAGAAATCTGTCTTGAAAATTTAAATATTTAGATTGGGTCTCTAGGACACGGAAGGCAGTACATATTTCTCACTCACTTAATTTGAATGTTTTCTTCTTTCCCCCCACCCTAGCTCCCCACTTCTGGTAGCACAAGTTGTTTTTCAAAAGCTCATTCCTTGAATGTTCTCTATAAGAAGGAGGAATGTAATTAAACTCCACTGGCCTCTGCCTGCAGGAGCCAAAAACAGGCCAGAGCCAGAGGGAGCCCCGGAGATACCCTGCAAAGGAATTCCATTATAAAGATGAGAGGAGGACTGCTTTCCTCCAGTCATGAACAAAAAGGTTAAAGAGCCAGCCAGGAGCTTTCTGTGATGGGCTTCTCGTCCCAGGCCTTGGAGTCATTTACAAGTCAGGGAAAAAAAGACACTGGACTCCTCCCCGTAGCTACAGACAAGAACTTCGACTGGATGAGTAAGCTGACAAGGAGGTCTGGAAGCTTGGTTCTTTGTCCACGTACTGGTTTTGAACACAGGGCTTGGATACTGTCCCTTAAGGCTAGTACTTGACTACTTGAGCCACAACTACACTTCTGGCTTTTTGCTGGTTAATTGGAGATAAGAGTCGCACAGACATTTTTGTCTAGGTTGGCTTCAAACCTAGCTACTCAGGCTCCTGAGTAGCTAGGATCATAGGTATGAGCCACTAATGTCAAACTGGGAGGACAGGATTTTTTTGCTGAGTTCTGAGAATCTCAGTTCCAAGTTTAACCTAGGCAGAAAAATTCATGAGACCCATATTTCTGGTTGACTGGCAAAAAGCCAGGAGTGGAAGCAGGGCTCAAGTGGTAGCACACTAAACCACCAAGCACAATGACCTGATTTCAAACCCTAGTACCACCAAAAAGAAAGTAAGAAAGAAGGGAGGGAGAGAGAGATGGAGGGAGGGAAGGAGGCAGACATTGCAATGCTTAGGACCCAGTCCCAGAGACTCTGACTCTCTGGTCTGGATTCTAGGAATCTCAGATACAGCCAAGGTGGAGAGCCGCTGCCGTGGCCATGAGGCAGGCACCCACTTACCTTTAATGAGACCTCGTGACAGGCCACGTCAGAGGTAGCCCAGCATAGAGGCGGGAGCTGCTGCTGGCACTCTGGAGAAGCACCTTGTCAGGTCTTGGCATCTGCCCACGTGCTGAGCCTGCATTCAGCCTATCCAGAGAACCCAGAGCCAGGTCCTGGTAAGGCCTGCCGGAAACGGATACGTGCTCTGCAGGTTTCAGCAGATGAGGGCTGAGTCTAGGAAGGCCTGTGTTCACTGTGGGCTGTGGGGTGCCATTTCTCCTCCCAGCAAAGGGAAGTCCAGGGTCATCGACAGACTCTAGGAACCCCACTGGAGACAAGTGCCACTGGCTGGAGGTGGGGACCGTAATATCTCTCCCCCCTTTCTCTCTGTCTTTCTCTTTTTCTGTCTTTTTCCTGTCTACTTGGTTGGCTCTCTTCTCTCTTTTTCTTTTTCTTCCCTCTCTCTTTCACCTTCCTCTGAAAAATCTCATTTAATGATTCCCCAGCCTGTCTACAAAATCAGAGATTTATAGACCTGGAAGATACTCATGACAGCGACCACAGCATCGTAACAGTAAACATTTATGGAGCCCCATAATTAGTTGTAATCAGTTTTATGTGTTAAATAAATCTGACCTCACACTAAAGAAGTAGGCCTTGCTAAGTAAGAATATGGGGTAAATCAAAGTCTCCTTAAAAGCAGCTACTGGAAGCACCTCCAGCGCCTTGGAGACTTGGGGTCTGGGCTTCCTTCACTAAGCGTCCCTTACAACTTCAGGGGTGCTGTCCATCCTCCCAGCTCCATCTGGGGCCTGGAGCCACTTTAACCCTCCCGTGTCCATGTTGCAATGTGAAGGCCTGATATAGGAATGTCTCATTTCTAACATGCTTTCCCCCCCTTTACAAAAGGAATGATCCTTTGAGCTCAATATCAAATAATACTGATAACAATACTGATAGAAGCAAGTAAGGTAGAACTCGATGGTAGTATGCCAAGGCCCTGGGCAGATCCCCAGAACCCTCAACAAATAACTGAAGGAGTAACAGCAAGAGGCGGAGGAAGGATTACCATGCAATAAACAGGCCCTGGGCTTAGATTGGGGCCAGGCAGCCCTAGCAACCAATTCTACATTTTTCTCCTTTTTTTTGTGTATACTAAAGACTTGAACTCAGGACCTCATGCTTTTTCTGCTCAAGGTTAGTGTCCTATACCTTGAGCCATAGCTCCATTTCTGGAATTTTGATAGTTAATTGAAGATAAAAGTCTCACAGATTTTCCTGGTAGGGCTGGCTTTGAACTGCCATCCTCAGATCTTAGCATCTTGAATCGCTAGAATTAGAGGAGTGAGCCACCAGCACCCAGCAAAATGCTATTTTTTAATCTGGAAACTTTCAATTAAAAATTAAATTAAGGGGCCGGGAGTTTGGCTTAGTGGTAGAGTGCTTGCCTAGCATGCATGAAGACCCGGGTTCAACTCCTTGGTACCGCATATATAGAAAAGAGCCAGAAGTGGTGCTGAGGCTCAAGTGGTAGAGCTCTAGCCTTGAGAAAGTGCAAGGACAGTGCTCAGGCCCTGAGCTCAAGCCCAGGACTGGCAAAAAAAAAAATTAAAGTGAAAAATCCTACTAGGTCCACATGCATTCATGATTGTTCCTCAACATTAATTAACTTACTTTAGTAAAGAACAGATCCAATAACATAAAAATACAAGGAGGGTTTGGTAGTTTGGCTTAGATGGTAGAGCAACTGCAAAAGGAAAAATAGGAAAGGAAAAACATCAAGCTATAAAAAGTACATTGTTTCTTTTAACTTATTGTTTGACAAAACTTTTCTGCTCTTGGTACTTTAAAAACAAACAAACAACAAAAAACTTGTAGCAGTGGCTCCTGCCTGTAGTCCTAGCTACTCAGCCCAGGCAAGAAAGTTCATGAGACTCTTGTCTTCAATTAAATACCGACAAGCCAGAATGGAGCTGTGGCTTAAAGCGATTGCTAGCCTTGAGCGCAAAAGCTCAGGGACAGTGTTTAGGCCCTGAGTTCTAGGGAAGGAAGGAAGGAGGGAAGGAAGGTAGGAAGGAAGGAAAGAGGGAGGGAGGAAGGGAGGGAGGGAGGGAGGAAGGGAGGGAGGGAGGGCAGATAGCAAGATTGATGGGTATCCCATGTAAGGTTGGCTTAGCCTTCTGTAAAAATCCACCCTATGAAGAATCTTTCTATTCATCCTGTCCCTTGGGTTTCAGATAAAGACTACTGTCCCTTGCAAATAATTCAGACATCAAACACATATTGCTTATTCCTGTACATGGTAGCATTTTCCTCTCCCTCCTTCAAAATCTCTTCAAAGCCTGATGGTGTCTGCCAGGCTCTGGGAGATTCTTGGGGATGGTGATTTAGCAAACAGCAGCATCTTATGAGGGTTCCATCTTTGCTTTTATTTCCCTGCTGCTGGGGAGGGGGTGGAATCATCACCCAGCCTTCGCGTCTTGCCTCCTGAGTCAGAGGTCGAGGCCTGCCGAGACTGGCCAGGAGGCAGCTTGAGATGAAAATTGGCCCATCAGGAGTTGGTGGCGTGGCACAGCTAGTAGAGCACCAGCCAATCCACGAAAGCTGTCATGTACCGAGTTCAAGTACTGGTGAGATACCATGCTCATTTTCAGTCCAGCGCTGCCCTGGGCATTACACTTCCTGTCTCCTGTGCTAGAAGCACCAGCAAGCAACATCACATTGCGGTTGTCTTCTGTAGTTGTTCCCAAAAGGGAGGAGTGGGCCACCTTAGCCCCTCTTCACACTGCCTCCTCTTCTCTCCCCCCCCCCCCGTCCCTTCTCTTCCATTCCCTTTCCTAGACAGATTGAAATACTTTTCTATTCAAGGCTAGCACTCTACCACTTAAGCCACACCTTCACTTCCAGCCTTTTGCTGGTTTATTGGAGATAAGAATTTCATGCACTTTTCTGCCTGGGCTAACTTCAAACACAGACCCTCAGACCTCAGCCTCTTGAGTAGCTAGGACTACAGGCGTGAGTCACCAGGGCTGGGCTCTTCTGCTTGTAGATCCTGAGATACACCTGGCTCAGCGTATGAGGGTCTCTTTGTCATCCCATCCAGATATATAGCACATGCTCAGTGTTTGTTGAGTGAATAAATGTTAACATACAAAGACACTTAGAGACAGCGCATCAGTCCATCTAACCCCTGGGTCTTGTAGATGAGCAGAGATAGATCATCAATCCCTTTAACCCCTGGGTCTTGTAGGTGAGGGAGTGAGGTGGTGTTGACCTAGGACCACACTGCATTGGTGTGACTTCTTGGCAGGCCCAGGTACATTTGGTGAGCCTGGTATTCTTTCTATTGGGGCTGAGAGGAGACCATTGTGCCCTGTCCCCTGCTGGGCAAGGTGCCAGCCCTAGCACCCATCATGGCTGCTTCCTGAGAGCCTTGACTTACTGGTCCAGAAGAACAGGGCCCCGCTTCCCTGTGTAGGCTTCCCCTGCCTCCTCTGGGTATCCTCTGCCAACAGCCTGTCTTCCAAGCCAGGCCTGGCATTCTTCGAAGTCTGCGTAAGGCCCTTGGACCATCTGCCTTTGCCTTGTTGAAGAAAGTTAGGGACTCTTTGCAAGATTTCGCCCTGACTTCCAGAACAGACTTGAACTCTTCTTCCACAAGAAGAATTTTATGACTTAAAAATCCTAAAAGCTGGGGCTGGGAGTATGGCCTAGTGGTAGAGTTCTTGCCTAGCAGGCATGAAGACCCGAGTTCGATTCCTCAGTACCACATACATAGAAAAAGCCAGAAGTGGTGCTGTGGCTCAAGTGGTAGAGCTCTAGCCTTGAGAAAGCCCAAGGACAGTGCACCCAAGCCCAGGACTGGCAAAAAAAAAAAATCCCTAACTCATGGCTCATGCCCTTAATCCTAGTGACTCAGGAGACTGAGATCTGAGAATCCAAGTTCAAAGCTAGGCCAGACAGGAAAGTCCGTGAGATTCCTATCTGCAATTAACCAGCAAAAAGCCAGAAGTGAAGATGTGGCTCAAGTGGTAGATTGCCAACCTTGAGTGAAAACAAGGGATAGCACTCAGGTCCTGAGTTCAAGCCTTGGTACTGGCACACACACACTCACACACACACACACACACACACACACACACACACACACACAGAGTAAATACACACTAGGATATACCAGAAGCCATCTAGAGGCTAACAATTCTGTGTGACAAGATCAAGGACACAGATAGCTTGGGCATAAACCTGTGTGTCCACCCATCATCTGGTGGGCAGTGCTGTGCCACGAAAGGACAGTAGAGCCAGGTGTCCATGGCTCACACCTGTAATCCTAGCTACTCAGGAGGCTGAGATCTGAGGACCATGGTTTGAAGCCAGCCCAGGCAGGAAGTTCTGTGAGACGCCAATGAATCCAATGAATCACCAAAAAGCTAGGAGCGGAGACGTGGCTCAAGTGGTAGAGTACCAGCCTTGAGCAAAAGAAGCTCAGGGGACAGTGCCCAGGCCCTGAGTTCAAACCCCACGATTGGCGCGCGCACACACACACACACACACACACACACCAGCAGCAGCAGCAGCAGCAGCAGAGATGGCTTTTTGTCCTTTGTGTGTGATCGCAAGAAAGAGGGATGGCAGAGAAACTGGAAATTAGATCCTGTGTCCCGGTTTGTCCAGACATATTTACTTTATCCTCCAGTTGAAAGGCAAGCCGGCTTTGCCGCTGTTCCATGCCAGGCTATATTTCTCCAGAAAGACATTAAAATGGAGGAGAGCTGCCACTGGCTGGCTGAGCATGCTTCTCCAGGACTGTACACAGGCACACAGAGGACGCAGTGCCTGGCACCTGGAGGGCGGGTGGCATAGGCCAAAGGCCATAGCAGCTCCAACAGGCAGAGCCCAAAGTCTTATCAGAGATATCATTTTCCCCCTAAATGTCATATGTAGCATTTTTATTGGAATGTGATGACACAGAGTGAATAACTTAACATAAATTTGCATAATAGAATACAGCTGTTAATTTATGATCGTATTAAAACACCAAGTTTTGTAGCTAGAGGCATTTAAAAGTCTTAATTTTCTGAAACTTTCTCTCCTGTTTGCTGTTTGTTTATTACCTAGCATTGCCAGATAAAATATAGGCAATTGGTTCGATTTGACTTTTAGATAGACTGACTGATGTTTTAGTATAGCTCATGCAATAATGAGAATCCCTGCATATCTGAAATTTACATCTGTCTTTTGTTTATTTTCAAGATACTGGATTGATCTCAGGGTCTTGAGCTTTCTATGGAGATGCTTTACCACTTGAACCATGCCTTCAGCCCTTCTTTATTTTTCCAATAGGATGTTTTTGTGTTTCTCAGAGATAGCCTCAGACTGAAATCCTCCTCTTTCTGTCTCCCAAGTAGCCAGGATTATAGGAAAGCACTGCCATACCCAGCCATGACAGGTAGCGCTGCTCTTCCTTAGTCCCTCCTGGCTTTTTGCAGGCAGGGCCAAACTGTCTGCTCCCTCTGGAAGCCCATGCCGGGACTTGTATCTTGCACTGTGAGGGAGGCTGGCCTTCCAGGATCACCAGCAGAGTCAAGGGGATCAGACTAAGTGGTCCCCATGCACCAGTTAGAAATGGAGACAGCAGCTTTGCATGTCTAACTTTTATGTCTACAGCCACAATGCAATTTAACTCAGCCCAGTACCCACAAACCTCTGTAACTGAAACAAAAGTTTTCTGAAGTGGCATACAGAAAGTGTATGCGGTCTGAGCTGTGTCTGTCCTATCATGCCTACTTCGTTTTTAATTTGCTGGTAGTGAAGTTTGAACTCGGGTCCCTGTACTTTTGAGGCAGGTGCTCCTCCAGCCATGCCCGCAGGCCTTTAAAAAATTTTTTTGCCTTATTTTTCAGAAAGGGTCTTATATTTTTACCCAGGAACCAGTCTTAGGCCATGGTCCTTCTAGCTATGTTTCCCTCATAACCCAGATTATAGAAATGAAATGGCACACTCATCTTGTTGAGTGCAATAGGGTCTTGCTCGTTACTTTGTCTACGCTGACCTTGAGCCTCAATCCCAAACAATTTCTGCCTTCTGATCAGCTGAGATTTGCAGGCATAAATCACTCTTAACCCTTGCTGGTCTTAATCCTTACTTGAATCTGCAGACTCCTAAGAAATCACAGTCCTCACTGTGCAATATACCAGATTAGAAAGAAGAAAGAGAGAGTGAGAGGCGCGGTGGCTCATGCCTGGAATCCTAACTACTCAGGAGGCTGAGATCTGGGGATAATGGTTCAAAGCCAGCCCAGGCACCAAAGACCATGAGACTCTTATCTCTAATCACTAGAAAACCAGAAGTGGCACTGTGGCTCAAGGGGTAGGGCGGAAGCCTTGAGCTGAAGAGCTCAGGGACAGCGTCCAGGCACAGAGTTTAAGCCCCATGAGAGAGAGAGGGGGGGTGGGGAGGAGAGACAGACAGAGACAGAGACAAAGACAGAGATCCACACACAAATGAAGAAACCTCAAGTCAGTGAAGAAGCTATCCAAGTCCATTTGGGCTCATTTGTGGCCACATTCAGAATGAAACTCAGGTGCCCCCACTCCTGAGGGTATATTTTGAGTTTTCTTTCTGACAACCAATGTCCTGGTCTTCAAATTCCAGCTCATCCTAGGATCCACCTCCACTGGGTTGTACGTAATTATACCACTTGAACACTGGTTTCTAGAACCTTCCTATTCCCCTCAGGTTTCCACCACACGTTCTGTCATCTGATCGGAACTGATTACATCTTGCTTCTGCCATCACTCGACTCAGATAAACATTGATACGCAGTCATCTCCATTCTCCCCCTTTGATCTTTCAGCACTGAGCTGCTAAACCTGCCACCCTCTTCCCTGGCTTGGGACATCTCAGCAACCACTCTGCTGTAACTAGGCCTGGCCCCAACAGTGGTAGACCCAAATCAGTGTAGTAAGCATAACTGTTATTTTCATCTGTTTGTCTAATCTATGGGGTAGAGATGGTATCTCTTATAAATGTTACACGCGCGCGCACGCGCGCACACACACACACACACACACACACACGCACGCACGCACGCGCGCGCGCCTTTTCTTCTTTTTGTGGGTCCGGGGGCTTGATCTCAGGGCCTGGGTGCTGTCCCTGAGCTTCTATGGCTTAAGGCTGGCACTCTACCCCTTGAGCCACAGCTCCACTTCCAGCTTTTGTTGGTAATGTATTGGAGATAAGTGTGTGGCAAACTTTTCTACAAACTTTTCCGGGCTGCGTGCCGTCCACACAAAGCCCTGGCTTTTGTCCTCTGGAACATAAAACTCAAACGAAGGAACACCAAGGGAACTTGCCCAGTGCTTGTCCCACGGGACTTGGTCGGCAAAGGACGCACTGTGGTCCTGGGAATTTCCATTCTTATAAATGCGATTGCCCCCGCCAGACCCCCCTGCTCTTACACCACATCTCCCTGCACTGTGTGCACACAGGCTCTGCCTGGACACCTGAGAGCATCTGGTGTTCGGGATGCAGCCCAGCCCTCCTGCCAAGCCCCATAGAGGCAACGTCTACACGCAGCTTGCTTACCGTGAGCTGGTGGTGCTAGCCCGAGGCCCATGTCTCCTGGTGGGAGAGGGTGGGTACTACAGACATGTGGACTCATCACAGACCTGAGTCCTGCCTGGTGGCATGTGGCCCTATGTCTGCCCTCGAGCTCAGCCTCCGCTTGTCCACTGGGACAGGATTTAATTTCCAGTGCCTCTGCCATCCCTCTTTCTTGCAATGTGTGATTGCAAGGACAAAAAGCCATTTCTGCTGCTGCTGCCACACACACACACACACACACACACACACACACACACACACACACACGGCCCTCCCCGCAGCCTGCTCTGCTGGGGTCTGCGGCAGTGCCCTTGGCTTCTGCTCTCGCTGCCTGGACCTATGACCTTGAAGATTTCCCTGCGCCCAGGACCCCTCTGCACCCCAGGGGAGACATCGACAGCCTCCCTCAGGCTAAGTCCTTCTGAGGAGCCTCACCTCTGAGTGGGGTGACTTGGGGTGCACTGAGGCTGTGGCCTACACACACACACACACACACACACACACACACACACACACATTCAGTAGTAGGGACATGGGACACAAAGACAAAAGAAACTCCTGATTCTGTGCAATCCGCAGCCGAAACAAATCACCAACCTCAACATGTGCCACTGCTTCTCTGAGTGAGTGGAGATCAGGCCAATAAAATGGCAATAAACGGTGCTTATTTATTGTTTATCTATTGTTCCGAAGCCTGCCTTGTTTAAGTGCTTTTATTGTTTCTGTGTGAAAGAACAGGGATGTGGTTTGAAAATTAGTTCAATGGAAGCCTCGCCTTCTCAGGGAAGTCCTTCCACTGGCCCTCACTGTCCTCACCCCCTGGGCAGTTCTGGCCCTGGACTCCTCCATGGCGGCCACAGTGCTCCCGGGTAGCCCCGAGGTGTCCTGGTCTCTGCACCCACACTGCACTGCCCGTCTCCACCTGCTCCTAGACAACACCAGGTATCCAGCAGGTCCTGCCTGCTGGTCATGTGGTCACAACACCACCAGAGAAATGAGGGGCGGTTCCCCAATGTGGAGAGTGCCAGCCAACCTGGCAAGGGACCCTCAGAGGATTCTTACCATCTGTTGTTGGGCGCTGGTGGTTCATGTCTGTAATCCCAGCTACTTGAGAAGCTGAGATCTGAAGATCACATCTCCAATTAATTCAGCAAAAAGCTGGACTAGAGGCAGGGCTCAAGTGGTAGAGCACCAGCCATGAGGAAGAAAACAGTACAAGCCCCAGGAACCTCACCAAAATAAAACAAAAAACATTGATCCCCCCCAAAAAAACCTCAATAAACAGAAGACCCAAACAGGGTACCGCAAGGAAGACCCAGATAGGGTTGACCCCAATAGCTCAAGTGGATCTGGCAGGGAGAGGCTGCCTGCAGACTGTGTGCCTGACCTTGGCTCCTAGCTGCCTGGTCCTTCAATCCTGCAGAAGCCTCTGATTCTTCCCTCCCTCCCTCCCTCCCTCCCTCCCTCCTTCCTCCCTACTTCCTTCCTTCCTTCCTTCCTTCCTTCCTTCCTTCCTTCCTGTCAGTTGTGGGGCTTGAATTCGGGGGCTGGAACTATTCATGAGCTTTTCTGCTCAAACCTATGCTCTATCACTTGAGCCACAGCTCCTCTTCTGGTTTTCTGGTGGTTAATTAGAGGTAAGAGTCTCGTGGACTTTCCTGGCTGGCTTTGAACTATGATCCTCAGGTCTCAGCTTCCTGAGTAACTAGGATGACAGGCGTGAGGCACTGGGCCCAGCTCTGGGGTTTCTAGGCCAGGCCTGGAAAGGAGGAGACCCCTTTTCTTTGCATGAGTGATGCAGGAATGCCTTCCTGGGCCCCAGGCCTTTCTCACCCTTCCAGGTGAGAAAAAGATACAGAGCAGTCACCTGTCCCCAGCACCCTCCTTCTCTGCCCAGCTACCTGGGACCTGTGGGTCCCTGAGGAGCAGCCAGACAGGGGCCCTTCGCAGATCCGCAGGCAGTCCCTTCATCTGCGCCAGAAAACAAGGCAAGAATCACCAAATTCCCACCAGTGCTTTGTTTCTCCTGGGGTTGCAGACCAGGTACACACCCAGATTCTTAGACGTGGAACACCGTGGGGCAGGGGTGGAGGTTCATGGGAGGATGCTGGCTTAGCTAGGAAAAGCCCTGGTGCCCCAAGAAAGAAAAAGAAAAACAAGTACAAAAGAAACCAAACACTGAAAATAGTAAGCACAAAAGAAATCAAACATCTGGCTGCACCTCCCTAGATTTTTCTATCTTGGTGTTTGAGGTTGGACCCTTCCTTCCTAGTGCAATACAGCAAAAAACCCCTCAGCAGTGGCTGGCAGCCAGGGTTGTGTAGTCTTAACGCAGCCCTCCCTTGCTTCTAATTTGCTGTGAAGCTTTGGCAAGCAGCATAACCTCTCAGGGCTGTGATTCCTTGTCTGCTCAAGAGGAGGGCTGAATCTCTGGAATCTCAGCATTCCTTCTCTGCCTTCAATAACGTAAGTCCCCCTCTTTTCTCCTCGGCTGGCACCATCAACGCGACTCATTCCCTAGCAATTGTTAAAATTGGCTAGCAGACACCATTTAGGCCACTGGACATCCATCTTGAACAAAGTAGATTTTTTTTCCAGCTTAGCCTGTGTCTTCCTCCACTTAGATCCTGTGAAAAACACTGAGCAGGCTCTAGGGAATTGAAGATGAGCTGGGGCGGGGGGGCAGGGGGGGATCCTGCCACGATAAATTGCATCACAGTAGAGATCTCTTTCAAACCAGAAAATTCTGAGCACAGACAATGCTTCATTCATTTTAACTCATATAGAAAACAACAGAATTCCAGGTCAGCACAAGAATTCCTCCAGGTTCTTGGTGTTGATTGCAAAGGAATTTAAGTCACATAGAAAAACATAGTCCTTCAAAGATGGGTTCCTGATTGGAGGGGGTGGGCAGGGACCTGAACACAGAGCTGAGAGGGTCTTCTGAGACAGTCCTGCAGGGACTTTCTTTACCCAGTGACAGTGTGAGATCCAAGGGCCCAGAGCCTGGCTTTGGAGAACATTTGGGCAACTCTAGCTGCTGCTACGTTCATGATCGGAGCTGAGACTAGAAAAAATGGCCCTGGCCCCTCTCCTCCCCAGGTCCTTGGATGATACTTTTTTTTTTTTTTTGGTTGGTTGGTTGTGGGACTTGAACTGTGGGCCTGGACACTGTCCCTGAGTTCTTCAGCTCAAAGTTACTGTGGCTCAAGTGAAGCCACTGCACCACTTTCAATTTTCTGGTGGTTAATTGGAGATAAGAGTCCCGGACTGGCTTTGAACTGTGATCCTCAGATCTTAGCCTCCTGAGTAGCTAGGGTTACAGGCGTGAACCACCACCACCTGGCTTGGACGACACATTTTTATAAAAATCCATGCAGGCTGCCCTGGGCTCTTGAGCTTCATACCTCACCATCAGCAAAGGCCAGTGTGGGGGCATGGTGGTGAGGGGGGCAGGAAGTAAGAGGGCCTGGAAGGGTCTACAGCTGGCTTTCTAAATTTAACACACACTGGCTTTTAGGCCAAATGGATTAAAAAATAAATAAATTCCAGTGCTTAAAGCTCTTATCTTTGTTTACCATGTCTCCCAAACATTGGGTGACCTGGAGACTGACTTCTATATGGAGTTGTCTATGAGATCCACACTAGGAAAGATGAGTGGGTGGGTTGGGGGGGGAGGGGTGGACATGCTGCATCTCCTTGTGCCATTCACTCAGCTGGGTAGTGACTCGGATCTGCTATGGTGGTAACTCTGCACCTGAATGGATGGGCTCCATAATGAGTCAGACCCAGAGATGGAAGTCACCCACTCACCGATAGGAAGCCTGTTCACATCCTACAATGACGGGTCCAGGACCACAGCCAGGTTGAAAATGTCTCCTTGCATGGCTAAGCTGTAGTTGAGTTGATCTTGCTGGGCTTCACACCAGCGTCTGGTTCAACCTCAGCAGCTGCATGAGGCTGACCGGTATGTTCCGAGGACACGTGATACCCTTGTGGCCCCACCCCTGAATTTGCTTGGCACCTGCTTCTTCCCCCTCAACCCCCATGGGCGCCCACTCCGTCCTCCCCACTTCGCACAGGAGGAGACGTTGGTCTTGGCTAGTACTCAGTTGTCTGAAGGGTGATCCATGTATTGCTCAGGTTTTTTGTCACTGTGACTAATACCTGAGATAAGCAACTGATTGAGAGAAAGGGGCTATGGGGCACACAGCGTTGCAGATTTCAGGCTCTGTCAGTTTTCTGGCCTGTGGTAAGGCAAGGAGACATGAGGCCAAACCAAGCCCCTTACTCCATGGCCAGGATGGTGATAAGGAGCCAGGGTCTTGCTATTCCCTTCAGGGCCACGCCCCCCCAAACCAGAAGCCCAACCCTTCTTAACTTTCTACCACTTCCCAAAAGTTCTAAGTGAGGGACGGAGCCTCAAGCCATGAGCCTTGGGAAACTTGGAGTGCAAACTACAGCAATCAGGGATGCTATTCAGTCTCACTTTCCAGAGGCCCCACCACCTTCCCGGGGCCATGCTGAAGGTTCAGACCCTGGCTCTGTCGTCTTAGTTATGGCCTCCATCCCTGAGCACACATCCATCTCTGCATGGCTAACTTGGACACGGTGTCTTTCAGCTTCTGGGTACAAGATGCTGTCATTCCCACACCCCAGCTCTATCCTGACTGGATCCCCCACCCCTGGAGCCTCTGACAACACCAAGATCCCCTCAACCTTGCTGACTTGCACTTCTCAGCAATGCAGGGTGATGCCTGGGGATTGGTTTTATCTCCCTCGTTCTCTGTGTGTGTGTGGTGCGTGTGTGTGTGCTGTGCACAAGCATGCGCACATGTGTGCGCCAATACTGGTGATTGAACTCTGGACATCATGTCCTCACTTGGCATATTTAACCCAAAGTTAGCACTCTACCACTTGAGGCACAGCTCCACTCAGCTTTTTGCTGGTTAATCTGAGGTAAGAGTCTCGTGGACTTTTTTTTCCCAAGTTGGTTCTGACCTGAGTTCTCAGAAATCTCAGTCTCCTGAGTAGGTAAGTGTACGGTTGTGAGCTGCCAGGACCCAGCTTCCCTTCATCCTTAGACTCCTTGGGTCCCAGGCTCCCCTCCCTGGTGAGTCCTTCAGAACAACGCTGATCCCTGTAGACCTTGAAAAATACCACCATCTCCTGCACCCAATCCAGACCAGTGCAATTTGAATATCTGAAGTGAAGCCCATCTTCAACAGGAATAACCAAAATAGGGAGCCAATGGCACTGAGATGTGCAGTCGGAGCTTTTACTTGCACAGTTGCAACCACCTCTTTTCTTTTGATCTTTTCCCCATCTCCATCTTCTCCAAACACTGCCTGTCATTGTCAGATCACAAAATACCACTTTTTCTCTGTCTCCTCTTCTCTCTAAAATCCCTTAATGACCCTTGCCTGACAATACATCTTTAAATGAGCAAACAAATGGCTTCCCCAATGCACCAGGGGTTCTGCATCTCATCTCCCCTTCCCTGCCCTGCCCCACGTGCCTCTGCGCAATATCTATCCATGGGCTGAGTGAACAAAATCATTTTCTCTGCAAAGAAAATGTGGTCCACTCTTTCCCCAAGCAGAGAAAGCAAGCTGGATGATTTAACTATCGTTTACTTAGGGGCTTCTTTCTCTAAGCATCAAATACAATCAACTGTGAATGATCCATGCTAATGGAGAGAACAGAATCCCAAATATTACAAAACAGCTGATAATTCAAAGATTCAAATCTGCTTGGTGTTGGAGTGCATTTTCGCTTATGAATGCTTGCATCTGATAATTGGGACAATTTTTTTTAAATTAGGTAATTAGATGGGTCTTATCTGTTCCTACTCCTCTCCCCCCACCACACACACACTATTGGAATAAACAACTCAGTTCCCAAAATAGTTCCCTACTTTTTTTTTTCTTTCTCTCAACCCTTTCCTGGAACAGAGATAATGATTAGACTTCAGAATGTTGGAAGGGACAGGGAAAGAAAGAGAGGAGGAATTCACAGGGTAGAAGGCACATAGATGTTAACAAGCTGCTTTTCAACTGGGTCACCTCTAAAATTTTAGGCAGCATGAGTAAACAATCTGTCAAATAGTTTGAACTATCTATGAAAGCAGATCATGCAACACCCCTCTGACCCAGTAATGCCACCACTAGACACATGCCCCAAACAACCCTGTACTGTGGTCACCGCAAGCCGTATTTAGAATGGTCACATCAGCTTTGTCCATCATCACCCCCAAACTGGAAACCACTCAAATGCACATCAGCAGTTGAAGGTTGCTTGGTGGCACATGGCAGCACACAGTGGAAAAGCCATATAAGAAGAATGAGCACACTAAGGGCCAGGAGTGGAGTTCAGTGGTGGAGTGCTTGCTGAGCATGTGCAAGGCCCTGGTTTCAATCCCCGCCATCTCAAAGGAAAAGAAGCTGGGAGGGCAAAGGAGGGGAGGGGCGGGGAGGAGCTCAGTTACAGCTACACACAACACGAACAAATCTTAGACAACAGTAAGCAACAGGGGCTAGCCCATTACCATTAGACTCAAAGGGGGAAAGGGGTGGAGAGAAGCCAAGTAAAATCATGTCTGTGCTGAAGTTGGGTTATTCTTGGTGGGGTTTATGATGGAGGGGTCATGGAATGCTTCCGCATTCTGGAATGTTCTGTCTTTGTCTGGACACAAATGTGTTGACTTTGAAAACTCATTGAGCTCTACACTTCCATGTGTGCTATATTTTCCCATATGCATTTCGTCCATAAAATGTACAAGAAGAAAGCAGGGAGGGGAGGCAGAGGGAGAGAGAGGGAGAGGAAAGAAGAAAGGAGGGAGGGAGGGAGGCTTAAATAGCAGGAAATGGAAGCTATTGGACTCTGTTCCAGCCCTACTTTTACTAGACATCTGGCTTTGAACAGGCCACTTAACCTCTCAGAATCTCTGCTTTGGTTTTCTGTTTATATAACAGACAACGAAAGTTGAGGTTCTAAGAACCAAATGGTATAAAAGATGTGAAAGCCCTTCAGTAAGCGTGACGGCACCGTGCAAGGGCAAGTTCTATGCTTAGTACAGATGTCTGAAGACAGAAATTCTGCAGAGATTCCCATGCCCGAATAGTCAATAAATCTCAGCCGAGAGCCTTGGGCCCTGAGTGTGTATGAGTGTGTGTGCACACGTGCGTGCATGCACATGTACATGCAGAGGCTGGTTTATGTTCCTTCATTACCTCTCCCACCTCCTCTGCTAATCCCTTAATGGCCTGCGCCTCCGAGTCCAGGAGCACCTGGAATAATCCTCTTGCTTGTATGAGCTGGGTTCTGGCTCTTCTCTTTTCATGTGGATATAAATAGACACTGTGTACATTATTCCTCCCTGCTTTTTCTAAGACATGGATGAATTTCTACCTCTAAATCTGCCAGCTTCTGTAAACTAACACACAGAACTTTCTGCACATTGTAAAGTAAGCTAGTGATGTTGTTAGACGATGCCTCACACCCCTCACCCCCACCCTCACCCAACCAAATCCCTCAGAGCTGCTTATTCTGAGCCTGAAACAGCTTGCTGGATGCCGCTGGCCTCAAGTAACATGGCCTGGGCTCCCAGAGACAAACTGTCAGCTGAGAAGGACCCAGTGCCTCAAGATGGAGAACTGCAACTGAGGAAACGAGCCCCTTCCCAGAGACCTGAGACTGCTCCTGGAACTGGTTGTCGGGGGAGGGGCTTCGCTGCTTGATTTATGGTTCATAGGGCAAAGCGGAGGTCACCCCATTTTTCTTCAGACAGTGTCATAACATTACCACATTATGTTTCCTGCGGAACCAGACATATAGAAACCATGGCTGAACACACACACACACACACACACACACACACACACACACATTGGCCCTAGGCTTAAAAAAGTGGCAGTTGCTTGCTTCTGGAAAGGTGGCAGCATTTTGGGCGCCATCTGCATAACATCCAGGTTGTCCAGTTATGGAGGGGCTTTCTCAATGCTGTTTTTGGTTTGGAGGAACATTACTTCTAGTTCCTTTGGCAAAATAGGAAAATGTTCATTTTGCTATTAGAGGGGGTGGCTTTAATGCAAGCTGTGTGTGTGTGTGTGTGTGTGTGTGTCTACATGCATGCACACTAGTACTGGGGCTTCAACTCAGAACTCTACATTCTCACACAGCTTCTTCCCTCAAGGTTGGTGCTCTACCAGTTGAGCCACACCTCGACTTCCAGCCTTTTGTTGGTAAGTAGAGCCTTTTGGATCTGTCTGCCTAGGCTGGCTTTGAGCCAAGATTCTCATATCTCAGTCTCCTGAGTACCTATGATTACAGGCATGAGCCACTGGTGCATGGCTCTTCATTTTCTGTTTCTCATCATCTAGGCTGTTTTTGTACACACACACACACACACACACACGCACACAGTGTGTGTATGTGTAACTAACCCTGTGAATGTATGTATGCATGTGTATGTGCACATGTGAGTCTAGCTTTCAAAATAAAATTATACCCAAAAATATGAATGTAGAAAGGCAACATTAATAGGAAAATGCAGTATTTTTCCTTATTAAAAGAATTAGTCATACCAGTAGCTCACACCTGTAATCCTAGCTGCTCAAGAGGCTGAGATCTGAGGAGCTCAGTTCAAAGCCAGCCAAGGCAGGGAGTCTGTAAGACTCTCTATCTCTAATAAACTACCAAAAAGCTTAAAGCAAAAGAAGCTCAAAGGACAGAGCCTAGGCTCTGAGTTCAAGCTCCAGAACTGGCACAAAAAGAAAGAAAGAAAGAAAGAAAGAAAGAAAGAAAGAAAGAAAGAAAGAAAGAAAGAAAGGAAGGAAGGAAGAAAGAAAGAAAGGCAAAGCAAGGCAAGGCAAGGCAAAGCAGGAAGGAGGGAGTGAAGGAGAGAGGGAGAGGGAGGAGAAGGAATTTGTCAATGGATTTTTCCATAGAGGTACCTAACCTATGGAGTAATCAGGTTTATTCATTACATCTCAGTATTGGTTTGCAGATAATAGCAAGACTAAGAAAGAGTTTTAGAAATAGAATGAGATGTTACTATGCATTGAAGAGCAAACATAAATGAAGGTCTCCCTGAAAATTAAGGACCTCTGGCTTGAGTTTCCTATTTTTTTTAATCAGCATTTAGTTTTCAAACTTCCAAGAGCATAGCTACTTATTTTATAGCATAAATCTCAGCTGAGATGACTGCTAGGGCTTTGGGGCTACTTTCTTCTTAACCATCCTTATGGAGTGATTTCCTGACGGACAGAATGTCATGTGGGGAAGTGAGGCCTGCCATTAAGTGTGTCCCAACGGAAGTGACCTGCTCCTCCAGTAAGATATCTCTCCCCAAGACTGTGACTGTCACCATCTCATTTGCCCTCCCTGTGAGATGGGTGTGACATGTGATCCTAACTGACTTATTGGTATCCTGATGACTGGTCCAAGACCATGGCTGATTGGACAGCCATCCAGACCTGTCCCCTGCTGGGACCTGTGGCTCTCTGAGGCATGGCCAGGGCCAACCGACAGAGGGGGTGTAGGACTTCTCATTAAATGTGAGGTGGACAGGTTGGTTTGGGTCCCTGGGCTTGGTGCAAGATGTGGGAGATACCTGGAGAGTACTGTTTTCCACTTGGGCTTGAACTCTGGGTCTGGATATTGTCCCTGAACTTTTGTGCTTAAGACTAGTGCTCTATCACTTGAGCCACAGCCCCACTTTCAGGGTTTTGGGGTTGTTAACTGGAGATGAGTCGCACAGACTTTCCTGCCTGAATTGGCTTTGAACCGCAATCCTCAGACTTCAGCCTCCTGTAGCTAAGGTTACAGATAGGAGCCGTCAGGGCCCAGCCGGATGACTCTTTGACATTCAGAAACATAGCAGCTTGACATGATGCTTAGTTTGAAGTAAGAAATTCTACTCCGCTGGGGGGGCTGCTGACAGAGGACCTGGGGTATGCAGGGGGCCAGAGCAGGCAAGGCACAGAGCTTGGTCCCCTGGCTTCAAGGATGCTACTTGTGTGTTTTCATCAGAGTGCACCTCCAGCCTTGTTTGCGCTCTCTTCCTTGATCTCCCTTTTACATTAAAAAGAACTCCATTCCTCTCACCCCATATTTTGTATTTCTAGGTGGCCACAAGAGCCAGCGTTGTGTTCTCCAGCAGCTTTAGACTTGGCTCGCGTGGTTGCCCAGATAGAACACCTTTTATTCCTGTGCCTGGCAAATCGTCCTGTATTTGGGGTTTGGCTACAAGTGGCACGTGTTCTGTGTGGTTATCTGGAGAGACCCAGAGTTTCTACACAGGCAGTTGCACACACCTATACGCTGTTACTTAAGCCAGTCTGGTAGCTTCACGTGTCCTGATGGGAGGTTTAACAGCAACACACGTGGAAGGGTGGCCACGTGACTGAGGAGCATCCCAGGCTCTGCGTACTTTATCCTTCTCCACCTCCAAGTTGCTTTCTAATCCTAGCCTTCATGTCACGTGGTCTGCAGATACATCTGTAGATGGCTCTAAAAAGGACTTCCTTCTCCAACATGACCACCAGGCCATCCCATAGAAACAAATTGGGCCATCATGTTTCCAAAATTTCACAATTACCAGTTGGGTTCAAAGTCCCCTGCTTAATTCATCCTATTTGTTTCACACTTGTTTCTATTTTTTTTTTTTTTTGCCCCAGTCCTGGGACTAGGCAACTCAGGGCCTGGGCACTGTCCCTAAGATTCTTTTGCTCAAAGCTTTTTCTGAGTACTTTATTAAATATAAGAGCCTCATGGTTTCTATCTGAGCTGGCTTTGAACCACAGCCTCCTTAGCCTCCTGAGTGGATAGAATTACAGGGAAGAGCCACCAGCGGCACTGGCCACAGAACTACAACTATCCATACACGCCTATCCATTGTCATCAAGTCCCAGTATAGACATGGCACCTTTCTGGCAGCTTCCCAGGTCACAAATGTCTAGGTATGGGGCCCTCATCTGTTCTCCCTTCTGGCCCTTTCCAGACAGACCAGGGACTCCAAGAGGATGGATGATGAGCCAGTGTGTGTTTTTCTCTCCTAAGCCCAGAATAGCACCTATTCCATAGTGTGTCAACTCTATACGTACCTTTGGTTCCCCAAAGAGCAGAGCCTTCGGCAGTGGTGGAAATGCCTGGCACCCGACCCAGTGCCTGAATCTCACAAGGTGCTCTGCTGCGACTGCTGAGTAAATGAGGCACTTACATCTCTGTGAGACTTTGGGCATGCAATCTTCCTCATTTTTTCTCCTCTGAACCATAAAGAATTTGCATACAACGATTCCAAAGGCTCTTTCACAACTGTCGAGTCCTTATTTATCATTCGCCTGCTGCCCTCTGCTGGCAAACTTGGCTCAGGACCACTGCGTCCCCAAGGTGCCTGAAAGAACTATAAGCAAGGCAAGGAGGGATGGGTGAGTTGGATTCTAAGCAGGACAGGGACTTAAATTTTGTTGCTTGGCCTGTATTAGACTAAAATATGGCTTGTTCCTCCACACACCCTGTCTGTGAAGTCCTAAGTTAGGAGGTGGAGCTCTGGGATATCCCAGACAAGCCTTAGAAGGAAAACCCATGTCCAGGGCCCACAACCGCCCACCATCAAATCCCAGGCAACAAGTACCACCTGCCATACAGATCCAGAACACGAGGCCAATACAGTGTTCACAAGCGAGTCTTTAAAACTTAGAGAAGGCCAGGCATTGGTAGCTCACGCCTGTAATCCTAGCTACTCAGGAGGCTGAGATCTGAGGATCATGGTTTAAAGCCAGCCCCAAAAGGAAAGTCCCTGAGACTTATCTTCAATTATTCAACGAACAGTCAGCAAGTGGTACAGCATAAGCCTTGAGCAGAAAAAAAACTAGACAGTGCCCACGCCCTGAGTTTAAGCTCCAGTATTAGCACCAGAAAAAAAAAATGTTTTATAACACAGGAGTCTCTGGGACACCAATCTTAACATACCTTTCTCTGACAAATCCTGAAAGTTTATAACACATTTTCAGTCAGGGAACAAGAGCCCATTTATTTGCCATTAAGAGATAAGGTTCTCAGATCTAGTTCCTTTTTCTTTCTGAGGAAACATTGTATATTGTAATGTAGTATACCTGTATCTCCCTCCCTCCCTCCCCAGGTCCTTCCCTCTCTCCCCTCTTTCCCTCTCCTTTCTTCCTACCATATTCCTCCATTTTGTTAAAGATTCTTATGGTACATCTAGCAGAATGTCACTAACTTTGGTCACAACTGAGAATTTTTCCAGGTTACTTGCCAGGAACAGATGGCAAACTAGAACTGGAATTCAACAAAACACCAAGAAATAGTCTCTGATCTTCACCTCTATTCATCTCATCTGTTCCTTCTTTCTTGGGGCCAGCTAGTGTTTTCTGTTCATGAATCCAAATGATGACCATCATTTGGTGAGGTGACCACCAATGGGTGACTTGCCTGTGTCCACCCGCTGCTTGCTAGAGGAAAGCTCCTTTCTCCTTTGCTCCAGATGCAAATTCCCAGATGGTGACCTTAAGCCAAATCACAGTCTACAGAACCAACTAGCTAATTTGTGAGAACCAAAACAAGATGGAGCTATGGGACCTTTTATTCCAAAAGCAGGAGAAAGTGCCAATAGTAGAACACATAGCACGTTCATCTTTTGACTCATGACAGTCTTTCTTTTTCTTTTTTAAAACTTTTATTTGTTTTTATTTTTCTATGGAATAGCATTTTAAGACAAATCTAAAATTTTCAATCATTTGCATGAATTTTCCATGTATCCTTATAGCGTGCAAGACCAGTTTTCTATAAACTTCAGACCATTAAGTTGTGTGCAGAATCACTGAAATGGTCCGATTTGTGTTTGGTGAACTTGTTGGCCAGACGAACACCAAATTCATCAAGATGTAAGGAAAAGCCCCAGCGGGTGGTCCTTCAGGCCTGGTTATACCGGAGGAGTTCATGACAACCACCAGAAGCTGCAGCACCCCTTCCTGAACTGGGAGGCCGAGTCTAGGGAAATGATCTAGGTGTCTCCACTTCCCACAGCAGATTGAGACTTCTGAGTTTCCATCACCAAGCAATGCCTCTCTGTCTCAGCTTCATTATAGGCAGCCCTGCCACTATACCATCCTCTGCCAGCCTGAGTCAGGGATGGCTGCCACCATGTCCACCCCAACCCCTTGTATCTATGCCAGATGGCAGCTCTAGTCACAGGCTAGACCAAGGGACCCGGGGAACAAGAGAGAGCAGATAGTTAAGAATTTAACCGGGAGGAGCCCGAGTGAGACTCCCAGAACATGTGCCTGTGTGCCCAGTCCTTTCCTTCCAATGCACAGATCCAAAGAGAAAGTCCTCAGGAGTCTCACGGTGGCGGCCAGAGAGCTTCACCCCCAGCAAAGGGCCCTTCTCTCTCCTCAGTGCCCATCTGGCCTGCCTGGCATAGAGGTGGATACATGGGACCAAGGAGGAGCCTTCTGAAGGACCATTTCCCAGAGTGCATTGGGAAGACCAATCACTGTTCCTCTTTACCAGAAAATGTATCCTTTACCTTTCAAAGTCATGATGCAATTAACTACACAGACTGTATAATTTGACTCATGAACATGAGTGGCCGAGGTGTATCAAATTCCCTCATAGATGAGTTGAAATATTCCCTGGGGTCTCTTAAGACTATTACCAGTAATCTAGCTCCTCTGCTTACAAATAATGAGATCAGGGTTTGGGAAGAAAGAAAATAAAGATTTATTAATTTTGCCAGGCAAAATTGGGGCCACTGAAGCTATTGTCTCAGAAAGAAACAGACTGTGTGTGCGTGTGTGTGCCTGTGTGTGTGTGTGTGTGTGTGTGTGTGTGTGTGTGTGTGTGTGTGTGAATTGGAGGAGAGCATGGGTTTCTGGATGTTCAAGCTGAGACAAGGCTTCCAGATGCATATCAAGTCTGCATATTTTCCAGTACACTGGAGTTAGTCTCCAAAATTGTGTTCCATGCTGTCCTATGGTCATTAAGATAAGGAGAGGAGTGTGACCTTGCCTAGAGCTGTAAAGACATTCTTGAATTCCCTCACACTGGCAATGAGAGGCAGAGGAAGGGGGAGAACAAGAGGAAAGAAAGAAGGAAGGAAGGAAGGAAGGAAGGAAGGAAGGAAGGAAGGAAGGAAGGGGAAGAAAAGGGAAAGGAAGGGAAGAAAAGGGAAAGGAAGGGAAGGGAGAAATGAAAACAAAACTGTCTTTCAAGTTTGTGCAGCTGCAAGCTTCTTGGTGAGTCTTGGAGCTACAATTCGAGCACAGTTAGGTGTCCAGCGCTGTCAGCCCTCTCCCATCTCCCCTGATGTCCTCTGTATTTCTAATGGTTCACTTGAACACCGTGGCCGGTGTAAGTCTCGGTGCTGGATGGGCTTGATGGGCTGATGCTCCAGGTAGCAGGGGACGGGACAGATAAAGCCACTCCCTGTACTGGGGTTTCTTCTGGAATCACCTAATTGAAAATCATCGCCCTCCAAACAGAAGATCCACCCACCTCTGCTAGAAGCTAGGAGTTTGGGGTGGGGACCTTGCCTTAGAAAGCCCAGCAGGGCAGGGAGTAGGCTTTCTGTGACCTGACCTGACGTCTCCCAACCACAAGCACCCACATCCTGTTCACAGCTCACACCTATAGGTGTGAGGTAGGAGAGCCTGGAAAGGACAAAAAGTCACTCAATCTGTATGCCAAAAATGGGATCAATCCTGGTTGTTTCGCTGTGTGTTTTTCATCATAAGAGCTTGTTCATTCTTTGACGGCTTTGCTAGAAAGTCGTCTTTGTCTTTATTCTGGGTCTTCGGCAGTTTTGTTATACCCGATCCCTTGCAGCCTTTTCTCTGCTATTTCACTGTTTAACTCTTTACTGAGCACCAATTCCTGCCCGCGTCGCACACAAGCACCAGTGTTCTTACTCAAGAGACGGGAGCCAATGCTTCCCTGATTTGCTGGGCGGCTCAGAACTCGGCCATATCATCAGCTTTCAATAAATGGGGCGGGCTGGGCACCAGGAACTCACAGCTGAAATCCTAGCTTTTCCGGAAACTGGGATCTAGGGAGCGCGGTTCAGTCAGCCTAGGCAGGCAGGTCTGTGAGATCCTTATGTCTAAGCAACCGCTGAAAACCAGACGGAGAGCTGTGGCTCAAATGGCAGAGACTAGCCTTGAGCAAAAAAAGCTAAGGGACTACACACTTGAGGCCCTGAGTTCACGCCCCAGTGCAGACACACGCACACACAGGCTGCCACAGTGGTTTCTGTCACTCCTGGACTCACAAATCCTCAGCCACTCCTGCTCACCTTCAGTTAACACAAAGCAGGAAATTCAGCACAGTGGAGTGTGTGAGATGCTTATCCACTGCCATCTGGGGGAATCTACTTCATCTTGTGGAGTTTTCACCTGAATGTTTGCTAAAGTCAGAGTGGGATTCTAAAGTTTATGAAAAAGATCAAGTGCCCTGCAGTTCTGCCTAACTCCACCTCCTCCGTTGTCCCCATCTGCCTCAGCCGGACCCTGAGTATTGCAGCCTGCAGGAAGGCCTGCCCTACCTGGACATGGTGATTGCAGAGACCCTAAGGATGTACCCACCGGCTTTCAGGTATACCCAGAATTTTTGTTTCTAGAAGGTTGCTTCCATATCAACAGTCTCTTTGTCTAATAGGAGCTCAGAATGGGAAAATTTGATGAGGACATTTACAGGATTCATAGTCCAGGCTCCAGGGGTTCAAGGTCTTTCAGAAGGAAGAACTGGTTGAAAGGGAGCCAAGTCTGGAACGTATTGCTTTAGACTGGAGACTATAACAAGGCAAGACTCTAAAAGAGATCTTTACCTCAAATAAGCAAATCATTGCCCCCATGAGAAAGTTGTTTGTCCAGATAAATTAGTTTGCTTTCATTACCTAAAGCAAACAGTGGAGTTATTTCTTGTTGTAGGGTATTCACTTCCTAGGAAAGCATTTTCAGGAAGATGCAGGAAATCACTTTGACCCACACGACCTCCATGCTCTGCCCCCAGAGTGAAGCTGGTGGCTGCAGAATGGGCAGTGCATTCTCCATTCTCCAGTAGATTACTGGTTTACACCCCTGGCACAAAGCTGAACAAGGCCATGTTGGGCTTTGAAGCTGCAAGCAACTGACAACAATGGATGTTCACTGTTGGAAGTGTAGGAGGATAGGTCATTAGAACCTTCCAGAAACTAAGATTGGCCATCCCAGACAGGTCCAGCGAGGACCTCAGGAACCACCCGAGGTCCCACATTCTACCCGTAACGACCCAGCCGGAAACATCATTCCTGGGCTCAGCCCTCCATGGAGCTTGGCAGGGATCCCATCCCCTACTGCTAGGAGCCTTAGGGTTCCATCATTGGTCCTAAGTTGTCTGTTGCAAAGGGCCCCTGTCTTCCTAGATTTTGCCCCACTCATGGCTTCATTTCATGAGACAGGAAGTAACAGGGAAGTCCAAGTAAGGTGCAGATTGCCCCAGATTCTTGGTAATGGTGGCGAGGGCTCTGTCATAAGGAGGGGACTCCGGGCTTGACCATGAAGTGGAAGGAAAAGAAGCAAAAGAGTGGACACGGACAATCAAGAAAAGCTAACGGAAGGCACCTGGAACACTAGAAGAAAAGCCCTCATGACTTCCTGAAGAAAAGCAGCCCTTTCATCCCAATATCAGATCCACAGAAAGAATCTCTGTGCCTGGCTGATGATAGAGGAATGAATAGATGAATGAATGAATGAATGAATGAATGAGAGGATAGAGGAGGGCATTTTCTCCAAGGGCCCAAGAGACTTCAGGCTCCTGGAGGTAGGGCTTGGCCTACCCTAGAAGAGAGCTGAATTCCCGGGCCCCAGCCTCATTCCATAGTCCATGCTGAGCCTCTGGACACTGGCTGTGCCTGTCACCCACAGGTTCACGAGGGAGGCCGAGCAGGACTGCGAAGTGCTGGGCCAGCACATACCCGCAGGCGCGGTGCTGGAGATGGCGGTGGGTGCTCTGCACCACGACCCCGCGTACTGGCCACACCCCAAGGTCTTCAATCCTGAAAGGTGAGCTCCTCGAGGATGTGAGTGCACTGGGTGGTGATTTTGTGGTGAAGGCAGCAAGAGGACACAGGCACGGTTGGCTTCAAACTAATGATGTAGCACTACAGCCAGATGAGCCAGATGCTCACAAAGCAGCATTTCTGAAGGCCACAAGCTGGAGGCAGAGATTCAGCATTTCAACAGCAGTGCATGGACGCACTGCCTTTTGCTCCTTCCAGTCAGGCTTGGGTGGATTTCAAGTGAGCACTGGGAAGCAGCAAGGCCATCGTTCCATACAGTATAGTTGTATCAGCAAAATTTCTCCGCCAGTCTTAAGTTCACGACATGCATAGACCTGGACCCACCCTTCTCTGCTGACAAGGAGTTGGCCCACTGTCTAATGTCAGTCCTAGGCTTTGTGATGAAAAACATCTGAGTCTCCACACCCCATTCTTGTCACACTCACTAGGGTCCCCTCCTTTGGGATCTGCCGGGGAAGCTGGCCAGGAGACACTGTGTCTCCACTTTTAGTGGCTCCTGCTGAACCCAGCCTGACTCTAAAGCTCAGTTGTGAGAATCCAGGGGCCTTGGAACCCAGATAAATAATATCCCACTGTCCAGCAGCTCCTAGAAATATAGTAAAGATCAAAAAATTAAAAACAAGCTGGATGCTCGGTGACTTTCACCATAATCCTAGCTACTCAGAATACTAAGATTCAAAGGGTGGCAGTTTGATGCCAGCCAAGTCCATGAGACACTATCTACAAAATATCTAGCAAGAATCACCAGTACCGAAGGTGGCACTCAAGTGGTAGAGCACCAGTCAAACAAACTGAGCAAATTCAAGTTCCTATGTGGGCCAGGGGAGGGCTGTGAGTGGTGGTCACAGTCCAGGGACTGATGATAGGGCAGGAGCCACAGCCAGCTCAGGACTGTGGCAAACAACCCTGGAGTCTCCAGTGGCAGTAGGCTTCATGTAGACTCTGGCAGTGGCTCTTGCTTGTAATCTGAAGCAAAGAAAAGAAAGAAGAAAAGAAAAAAGAGGGGGAGGGAGAGAGGGAGGGAAGGAGAGAAGAGGAACAACAGAAGGAGGGGAAAGAGAAAGGGGGGAGAGGAAGGGAAGGGGAGAAAGAGAGAAAGAGAAGGCAGGCAGGCAGGCAGGCAGGCAAGGAGGGAGGGAGGGCTCTGCTTGCATACCAGCTGGCTCTTTGAGACAGACACCATCAGTGCCCTGAGAGCTAACAGGAAAGAGGCTCTGAAGTTCAGGAGTTAGCCTCCATTCCCAGAGCCTTGGGGACCATGCCAGGGATGCTTATGATTGGCCTGCCTGGCACAGCTTGGAGAAAAGAGGTCTTAGTGGAAGGAGACTTCAGATGGATGGGAAGAGATGCGTCACCCATGACCTTCCTGCAATCTTCAGGTTCAGCACAGAAGCCCGAAAACAGCAGCAGCCCTTCACATACCTACCCTTTGGAGCTGGCCCCCGGAGCTGCCTCGGGGTACGTCTGGGACTGCTGGTGACCAAGCTGACGCTGTTCCATGTTCTGAGCCAGTTCCGCTTTGAAGCCTGCCCTGAAACTCAGGTGAGGGCACTGCTTCAGATGGGGTCACCCTAGATTGTCTGGAAACCAGTCAGTATATGTGGGTGCTGTGATCAGTTCCTTAATTCTCCCTGGGCCTCAGTTTCTCCACCTGTCAAAGGGGGCAATGAACGTAATGCTTTCCTCTTCCGGTTCTGTCAGGGTAAATGAACTCATTCTGGGCTGAGACCAGCACTGGCCTGTCATAACACGCATGCACCCCACTGTGCCTGCTGTCTGTGTGCAGGGCTGGCTCTCGGCTTGCTGTAGCTCATTCAGCCAACACGAGCCCAGTGCATGTGGTTGTGACACACGTTAGGCTTTGGAGCGTATGGCTTGACCCACAGAGCCTGGGGATCGTCCCCTGGCTCCACCAGACTCCTACGGTAAGGTATGCTTTGCAGAAAGCAGGCAGGCACTAGCCCCTTGGTGTCTGGCAGCAGCCACATGTCCTTGGGTAGTGTCCCCAGATGCCACATCCTTACCTTCCCTCCCAAAGTTTATGTTCCCCAAGAGAGGACTTCATTTCTAAGGTCCCAGGGAGGTGGCAGACTCTGCCCTTACTCAGCCATCAGGCTTTTCTAAAACGGCCCCTACTTTTCCCACTTTGCTTCCCCCTCTTTACCAGAGAATTGAGCTGTGAAGGTCTTATTGTTCTATTCATTCTTTGGATGAGAAAGCTAAAGCTCAGGTAGGTTGGGGTCCTACCATGGTGTAGCTGATACAACACTACAGGCTCTGTCAGGGTAGGGAATGGCTGTGTACCCTGTGCCTTCGCCAGCATGCAGCTTAGTGTTGTGTATGGAATGACAGGCACTCACTTATTCCTTCAACAAGGGGTCATGAGCAAATGGTTGAACAGCCACAGGGACAAGAAGCTGTGGTTCACACCTGGGTTCTGCTTACTGCACCCCCTCCCTCCCAATGGGCCAGCTCTTCTCAGCAGTGTCCACTGTCCCTAACTATGTCCCCTGGAGGCCCAAGGCATGCCAGAGACAGATAAGGACAAAATGATAAAGAGAGACAGTTCTAGATTCCGGGACAGGAAGTGCCTCTGACAAAGGAGAGTTAGGACAGGCTGCAGGAAAGGGCAGAGAAATGATGGACACAGAGAAAGGACAGGGTCTCTGACTACTTCAGTAGCCCAAGGGAAAGTACTTCTTTTGAGTTCTCAGATCCAAATGTCCTGTCCAGTGTTCAAAAGAGGCTGCTGTGTGTTGGTGGCTCATGCCTGTAATCCTAGCTACTCAGGAAGTGGAGAACTGAGGATCCCCATTGAAAGCCAGTCGAACAAGAAAATCTGAGACTCTCATCTCCAGATAACCATCAAAAAGCCAGAAATGGGGTAATGGCTTGAGTGGTAGAATGTTAGTATTGAGAGAAAAAAAAAATCTTAAGGATAGTGCCCAGGCCCTGAGTTCAAGCCCAGGACCAACCAGCAAAAAAAAAAAAAGCAATGCCTGGCATTCCTTAATAACCAGCCATAAGTCCCCAGACCTGCTGAGCTGGAACCAGGGACAGCTCATTTTGAATTCAAGATGGGGCTGAGCCCCCATGCATTCCTCATCCCTGCTTCCAGCTCTCAGTTCCACCTCTTGTGTGCTCAGACTGCTACCCGTGCCTGGAATGTTAACTCTCTCTTCCCCACCTCAGGCCCTTCTCAACTCCATCCTCTAAGAAGTGCCTTCATATACCTTCAATCACACCTACTATCCAACAGCCCTGGAAGCTGGGAAGCTCCTGGGAAGCTCTGCCTGGCTTTGCCAGCCCTATCCACCTCTCCTTTGAACCATTTCATGCTGTCTAGACTCAGGCTGTGTAGCTACATGTAACTATATTTTAATTAGAATTGCATTAAATCAAAACCTCCACCAGGCATGGTAGTACCCAGGAGGCTAAGGCAGGAAGATGGGCAATTCAAGGCCCGACTGAATAGCATAGAGACTTGGTCTCAAACAAATCAAATCAAATGAACTAAAGAAACTGAGTGTTCAATGTTCAGGTCCAGTTCATCTTGTTCCGTTGCCTCTCATCTGACACAGCCCATTTTCTGTCTTTGCTCCAAGGGTTCACATGAGCCACTACACCATTTTGCACACACTGTAAGGGAAGCTGGCTTCCTGAGTAAACTTATGACTTCCTTTCAAAGTCCAGACCATCATGGCCTCTGCCTTTGAAGTGAGACCCAAGGAAACTTTTGGAATTCTGAGAGGCTGGACCACACATGGACAAGCTTGGAATAGCCTGAAGAAAGGGCAGTGAGCTTAGAAGGAAAGGCAAGGATGGATGTCTTCTGGTCCTGAACCTGTTTCTTCAAGTGAGATGATATTCCTGGGCAGATAAACGCAGGGCCAGGCATGCTTGTCACCATGCTGTTTTGTTCAGTGGGGAAAGGAAGTGTTCATTCTATTCAGTACATGCTACCAGGGACCATGTTTGCCCACAAGATGCAGTTTGGCTGACTTCTCAGGACTGGTCCAGCTGAGAGGTGATTTTGCCCCCCCAACCCTCAGCTCACAGTCAGGTTCCCCACCTACTTCAGGCCAGGTTCTGAGGCAGTTTTCCTAAAGCTACAGTTTACTAGAACCAATTACTTTCACTTCCTCTGTTTTAGGTACCACTGCAGCTAGAATCCAAATCTGCACTCAGTCCAAAAAATGGGGTCTTCATCAAGATTGTGTCCCGCTGATGTGAGCCATTGTGGGGAAGGAGGGAGTGTCATTAATGATACCTGCAAGCTGGAGTTATGAGGGCTCCCCTACATTCAAAGAAAACCTTCCTGTAGAGACACTGATGTTTAAAGAACTATCACTGGGATGGTTGAGCGGGTGCCTGGCATGTAAGTACAGAGAGATTACTTACCCAACGGATCCTAATAAACAAATGCTTAATAAATGTTTGTCATACTTGGTTTTGACATTGTCAATGGGGGTTCCAACCACTATCTGAGCGAAGGATTGTGAAATAAGCCAAGAATATAGTTTTGACAAAATGACTGTGAACATGTTGCTTTGTGCTGGTCCTTGAATTCAGAGCCTTGGATGCTGTCCCTAAGCTTTTTTTTTTTCTGCTACTGCTTTTATTCCATGAAAGCCATAGCTCCATTTCTAGCTTTCTAGTGATTCACTGGCAACGAGAGTCTCATAGATTTTCCTGCCTGGGGCTGGCTTTCAATTACCACTCTCAGATCTCAGCATCCTGAGTAGCTAGATTACAGATGTGAGTGAGCCACTGGCACCCAGTGAGAACACAATTAAAAAAAAATTATGTGGTACAGAGGAACATAGGGCCTGCCTCATGCATGCTAGGCAAGCACTCTACCACTAAGCCACATGTCTAGCCTGAGAACATTATGTTTTAAAAGAAGTCCCAGCTTCCGCAAGGAGAATTCTAAAGCATGGGGACACACTGGCATTGAGGGAGGGGGTGAGGGAGGGTGTCTTGATGGCAGTAGTGAGGAGCCATTTCAGCTTCTCATATACATTCAACGAAGTGGCTCCCAAGTTTATCACTGTGCTTTAACTGTCCTTGCAGGGATCAGACCAATTTTGGAGTAAGTTAATGGTACAGGCTGAAATGTCCTTTCTGTTGTTAAGAGTATCAAATCTTTTCTTCATTTTGATCAAGAAAATCAAACTATAGAGGTAGGTTTTAGTACAGGTAATGAGTACCAGGATCATGTCTAAAGAAGCACTTGCTGGCTAGATCACAGGTCTGCCCCTGCAACTGTACTACCTTTGCTGCTGGTCTTTTCATCACTCTGTGCCTCAGTTTCCTCATTTGTAAAACAGGAAGCTGACAAAGCACAAAATTTCCTTCCTCTATTTGGCATCTGAGCAGCTTCAAGTATGTAGAGAAAATCCTTAGAAGCCTGTGGACTGTCCTGATGATCTGGCTTGAATCTTAGGGCTGTGACCTGGGGGTAGACCAGACATATCTAGTACCTGTCTGTCCTCTTTACTGCTCTGCCTGTCCCCTCAGACCCTGGCCATTCTGCAGAACCTCAGCCTGAAGATGGAACCAACAGAACACTCAAGTCCTCTTTTAAGAGCACTCCTTGCTGGGCTCCGTGGCTCAGGCCTGTAATCCTAGCTACTCTGGAGGCTGAGATCTGAGGATCAAGGTTCAAAGCAAGCCCTGGCACAAAAGCAGCTGAGACTCTTATCTCCAATTAACTTCTAGAAAATGGGAAATGGGGCTATGGCTCAAGGGTAGAGCTATAGCCTTAAGCTGAAGAGCTCAGGGACAATGCCCAGGGCTAGGAGTAGGGTGGTAGCCTTGAGCTGAAGATCTCAGTGACAGCGCCAGGCCAAGTTCAAGCCCCATGACTCATATACACACACAAAAAAGGCACACCACCAGCTACCAAGTGATCTCTGGCTGGACCAGCCCCTCAGTGCCCTCGAGCCTCCCTTGTCTTCTGTGTACAGGTGGTCACATCTTCACAGATAATGAGTGTGCAGAACTGCTCCACTCCCGCCTTCCACTTAAACCCCATTGTTCACACCCCAATACAACAATCCCAGCATAGGAAATGGCAGGAGGTACACTAGTGGGATCCTTCACAATCTACCCCCCTCTTTCCCAAGAGTCCTCATGAACACTTCTGATCAACATCTACCTCTGTCCTAGATCCTACATCTTTTGCACCAGAAATCTTGGGAACTATGGCAATCTGGCTCCTTCATCAAATGCTCCTCTTCAACCTGTACGAAGAGTTACCAGGCCAACTGTCCATATGTATCCAGATCCTCTTTGGTGTTTCCAGTCCCAACTAGTGGCTCTTCTTAACTACTTTTCTCAAAGGTCACCAAATCCAGTTGCCCCTGTAGTCTTTATAGCTGACTTGGCTTTTCAGGAATATATGGCCACCTCTATAGGAGGAGGAAAAGGCTGGGGGGGGGGGGGAGGAGAAGGAGGAGGAGGAGGAAGAGGAGGAGGAAGAAGAACAACAACAATAATAACAGCTGCAGCAGCAACAACTCTCAGGTTAATGGGTTGTGAGGAACCACATCATATGCATAGGTACACATGTAAGGCCTTGCTAGTGGGTACAGTTGTGCTGTGTTTTTTTTTTTCTTTTGTCGTTTGTGAGGCTTGAACTCTGGGCCTGAGCACTACCCCTGAGTTTTTAGCTCAAGGCTAGCACTCTACCACTTGAGCCACAACACCACTTCCAGTTTTCTGGTGGCTAATTGGAGATGAGTCTCATGGACTTTTGTGCTTAGGCTGGCTTTGAACCACAATCCTCAGATCTCAGCCTCCTGAATAGCTAGAATACAGGTGTGAGCCACCAATGCCTGGCTAGTTGTGCTGTTTTTCTAACTTTTAACTTGGCTTTCTTCTGGTATGATCAGTTACACCATGCTGTGTGAGGTTTCAGCTTCCTCCTAAAATAGGAGATGCTAGCAAAACTTCCTTAGATCTGAAATCCAAAGGATGAACCAACAGCATATTCCTTTAGGAGGGAAAACAGCTTCTCTGACAACTACATGAGAACCAACCAGAACCAAGAAGAAAATACCAAACACTGATTTGTGTATCAAATCCAGCACATTCTCCATGTTCATATCCAATGGTGAATCAAGATTTTGTAGGGCTGACTCTTTATTGGGGGGTGGGGAATATAAACATGTATTCTGTAAATTATACCAAAACCCAAGATCACATTACTATATTGTAAGGACCCCTCTCAGTCCTTGCAGGGGACCCAGAAAGTGAGAGGCCAAAATCTTCAGATTCACACAGTCTTCCTAAGGCTACTGACATTAACTGCTATATCCCTGCTATAGTCTTAATGTGTTTCCCACAGGTTCATGTTAAATTCTTACCCCTATGGTGATGTCATTAGGAGGTGATTAGGTCCTGCAACCCTCATGAATGTGATTAGTGCCCTTAATTATAAAGGCTTGAGAGACACCCTTCTACCATGCAGTTATAGTAAGAAGATAGGCTTTTATGAGTAATAAACTTTAGTAGACACCAAATCTGCAGACATCTTGATTCTGGACTTTCCAGCCTGCAGAATAAGAATAAATATCTGCTAGTCATAAGTCACAACACTCAAAAAGGTGACTTATACCTATAGCAAGTGCTCAATAAATAGATACTAAACAAAGGAGCTCCATTCTCTATTCACTTCAAATAACATTCTTTTATTTCCATACTCTTGCATGACATTTGTAGCACAGGTATATGCAGACATAAAACCCACACTCTGAGGGTGCTCAGAGTGCTTAAATGATGTATAGGCAAGTCAGAAGCTGCTAAGGGCACACAATCACGTCTCTTGCCAAGGGGCTACGCTTCATTGCATAGTTGTTTATGCTCACCAGAACAGGAAAAAAACAGCAGAAACTTCATGATACCATAGTAGCTTCTTTTTCTGACAGCATGACACAAATCAGTCAATGCCAGAACCAAGGAGAAGCCACCAAGAACAGCCTAGGTTAGTGCCAAAGGAGGCAAAATGTGGTGGTATATCCCTAAGTCTGTTCTGGGGTCTTCTTCCCTGGTAGCTATTACTACTGTGCCACTCTGACAAAAAGCAAAAAAGTGGGCATGAAACCCTTCCAAAACAGAATCTGTAGAGATAAACTCTTAATTAAAACCCATAAAACTTTATAGAAACTTTGTGGTTGGTACCAGTAATACACAGTCAGCAAAGAGTAAAAAATACAATGTTAACACATTAAAAAGGAAACAAGGGCTCACCTACAATCACTATTGGTAAAACTACTAGGAAGCCCAAAAGTTACCTAAAAGCTAAAACCATGACTAAAAAGGGATTCAAGAATGTAACTTCAGGAAGTAGCGCTGTGGGTCAAGGGGTAGGGTAGCCTTCCACTGAAGAGCTCAGGAACAATGCCCAGGCCCAGCGTTCAAGCCCCACAATCAAGAAAAAAAAAAAAAATGTAACTCCATTGAAAACTCTACATTAAACAATAGTTCATTAAAAGTTTTTTTTTAAAACATTTTTTTAAGTTCCAAATGGCTCTCCCAAGGAAGATGAACAGGAAAGGCCCAAGGCATTGGCTACTCACTACCGGCTGCCAAACAAGTTGCCCAAAGCAACCAGAATAGAGGAGCTAGTCGGGGGCTTGTAGGAAGTAGAGTACTCAATGAGGTACTCAGGGTAGATCTGATGCTTCTCAAAGACTACGAAGATAGACGGGTCAGACATGCTATTCACACAGCTGTCATAGAAGACACTGCTCTGGCCTTCCTTGGCTGGAGGACGGACCAAGGTAGCATTGCCCCTGGTGTAGCTGCCCACGAGTACCCGGGCCAGGAACATGGTGTAGGTGTTTGTGTCAGACTTGCTGTAGTGGTGGGAATAGGCAGAATCTCTGGCAAAGTAGCTCCCTGAAATGACACAGAGGGGCTCTGCTGAAGACAGCTCAGCAACCAAGCAGGGGAGAGGTTAACTGATTGGTGTCCTGGCGATGGCAGCAACTTTTGCTTTTTGTCTACAGTAACACCCTCCTCCCATTTCTCCACTTTTTCCCATATAAAGTGACATGCATCAGACCATCAATACCCCTCCACATGGCCAGGCATCAGAGGGATCACCTGGCCTCCGTAAAGTTCTGAGTATGTTGCAATATATATATATATATTTTTGCCAGTCCTAAGACTTAACTCAGGACCTGAGCACTGGCCTTGGGTTTTCTCAAGGGTAGAGCTCTACCACTTGAGCCACAGCACCACTTCTAGCTTTTTCTGTGTATGTGGTACCAAGGAATCGAACCCGGGTCTTTGTGCATGCTAGGCAAACACTCTAGCACTAGGCCAAACTCCCAGCCCCCTGAGTATGTTACTAGTTGATCCTAAACCTTAGTTTCCTCAGCTATAAGATACAGCTGCTCCACCCAGCTTCAGGGCTGCTATGGAAGAGGAAGATTCTATTTGTGAAGGCACTATGTAGACACCAGAAGCCCAATGTACAGAACTATGAACTGTGTCAAATGAAAGCCTGAGTGGGAAGCTATCACCTCTGTATTAGGGTTCATAAACCTGCCAGGCTCTGGTCCATTCTGGTCCCAAAATCATTAGTGTATCAAACTTAACATCACAGATAACTGATGCAACTGGCATTACGATTATAAATTTGGAAGTCATACTTGGAAAGGCACTGTATTTGCCACTACAGAGACATGACCCAAGGAAATCATCATAAAAATGTGGCCAAATGTTAAAAAAAATGTACCTCTAATTTATGCAGAAGTAACACATATGAGTCAAAAGAAATCAATGGAAAAATGTAGCCAAATGTTAAAAATAATATATGTACCTCTATTTTATGCAGGGCTAATACATGATATTCTTCTGATTTTTCTTTGAGTTTGAAACTCAGGTTTGTTTTTTTTGTTGGTCATGGGGCTTGAACTCTGGGCCTGGGCCTGGGTGCTGTCCCTGAACTCTTCAGCTCAAGGCTACCGCCCAACCCTTTGAGCCACAGCCCCACTTCCTGTTTTCTAATGGTCAATTGGAGATAAGACTCATGTTCTTTAGTGCCAGGGCTGGTTTTGAACCATGATCTTCAGATCACCGCATTCCGAGTAGCTAGGATGACAGGCATGAACCACTGTGACCAGCTTTGAAACTGTTTTAAAATTTTAAAAATAACTAAAATTAAAAATCTTAAGAAATAACTATGAGGGCCAGGAGTTTGGGCTAGTGGTAGAGTGCTTGCCTAGTGTGCACGAAGACCAGGGTTTGATTCCTTAGTACCACATGCATAGAAAAAAGCTGGAAGTGATGCTGTGGCTCAAGTGGCAAACCACTAGCCTTGAGAAAAAAAAGACCAAGGACAGTGCTCAGGCCCTGAGTTCAAGCCCCAAGACTGGCAAAAAAATAAAAACAAAAATGCTACAAAAAAAATCAGCCAGGTGTCAGTGGTTCATACCTATAATCCTAGTTACTCAACAACCTAAGATCTGAGGATCTTAGTTTAATTAAAGCCAGCCTGGGCAAGAAAGTCTATGAGGCTCTTATCTCTAATAAACTATTCAGAAAAAGCTAGAAATGGTGTTGGGACTCAAGTGGTAGAGAACTAGCCTTGAGCACAAAGAGGCTCAGGGACAGCTGTAGGCCCCAAGTTCAAGCCCCAGGATAGAAAAAACAAAGAAAACCACTCAGATGGTCAGGCACGATGGCTCATGCCTGTAATCCTAGCTACTCAGAAGGCTGAGATCTGAGGATTGCGGTTCAAAGCCAGCCCAGGCAATAAAGTCCATGGAATTGTCATCTCCAATTAACCCCCAGAAAACTGGAAGTGGTACTGTTGATCAAGGAGTAGGATGGTAGCCTTGAGCTGAAGAGCTCAGGGATGGTGCCCAGGCCCAGTGGTCAAGTCCCACAACAGAGAGAGAGAGGGAGAGAGGGAGAGAGGGAGAGAGGGAGAGAGGGAGGGAGGGAGGGAGGGAGGGAGGGAGGGAGGGAGGGAGAGAGAGAGAGAGAGAGAGAGAGAGAGAGAGAGAGAGAGAGAGAGAGAGAGAGAGAGAGAAATCACTCAGCTCACAATAGCTGGAATAATATAAGAGCTTATCTAAGGTTTTCCCTTCTGTATCTAAGGACACTACACAGGCACTCTGCTAGGACCTATCAGGATTAAAAAAAGTGTTTCCATCTGACAAATGTAATGTAACCCTTCTATTGAATACAATAAAAAAAATATGGAAAAATAAGTGTTTCCTCTCTTCTGACTACCATTATCACCATGCCCCCACCCTTCCACTGGAAAAAAATGTCTCAGCAAGTCAGGGCTGCCATGTCACCCTGAGTTAAACTATTTGCTATACACAGATACTATACACAGCAGGACTTTGTTGGAACATCTCTACAGAGGATCACTAGAAGACTAAGAGGCCATTTCCTACGGGTGAACAAGCTTAGTTGCATAAACTATCTCTGCAGCGCTGGTCAATGCCTTCTTCTGTGACACTGTTTTCAAATGGCTTGCCAATCACTTCCCTTGCCTTACTTACCCTTGCCATAGGAAGTGCCATGAAGACCACAGATACGCCAGTCGAAGTTTTGCTGGCAGATGGCATCCACGAAGTTGGCACTGGTTCCATGAAATAGCTGCCTCTCATCTACCTCTTTCCCCTCATTTCGCTTTTGCATCTGTCCTTTTTGCCTATAATGACAGAGGATGCATATTGAGAGCCAAGAATGCTGGCTACCAAGAAGAGCTGCACCGACAAAAATTTATTTTGAAAAAAAAAAAAAAGAAGAAGAAAAAGAAGAAGCATTCTGTGAGCAAAAGATGGAGGCCATGGCCCCAGAAGCTCCAGCTACAAGCCAGGGAATAAGACAGAAGGTGGAGCAAGACCTGGGAGAAATGTAGATGGGAAATGTTCCCCTATACAGTTCCAGGCTTGAGATGAACAACTTGGAAATTAAGGGCCAAGTCCTTTCTCTATACTGCTCCTAAATGGAGCTGGAGCCTGGAAAACTGTAAAGTAGAGGGAAAGTCACAAGACTTTTGGTCCACAAGGGCCCAGCCTCTCTCCTTTAGGATGACCAACTATGTCAGTGAAAAAAAGGGACACTTCACAAAAACCATGTGGGAATGGGCGGAGAGTGGGGCTGGCACCCGGCTAGTGTCTCACGCCTGTAATCCTAACTACTCAGGAGGCTGAGATCTGAGGATTAAGGTTCAAAGTCAGCCCAGAGACAAAAGGACCTGAAACTTTTATCTCCAATTAACCACTAGAAAATGGGAAGAGGGGCTTGGCTCAAAGGTAGGGTGGTAGCCTTGAGCTGAAGACCTGAGGGACAGCGCCCAGGCCAAGTTCAAGCCCTATGACCCACAAACAAACAAACAAACAAACAAATAAAGAGAGTGGGGCTGGTATGGCTACTAGTCATGACAGGAATGAGATCTAAGCTGGAAATTTTCAGTCTCCTAAATTTTTTGCCACAAGCTTGGACTGTGCCACCACACAATCCAAAGGATGAGGGAGATCAGTGCTGCTGTTTCAAATCGTCCAAGAGACCAAGGCATTTCAGGAAGTAGCTAACAGAGTAAGGGACAAAGCCACCAGCCCATCAAGAAGCAGCCCCAACACACCACTGGTACACTTCCCACAGGGCCAGGTTCTGAACTCGCTCAATCTTCTGAACAAAGTAGAAAGGTAATGTACGGATGAACAGGTTCCAGACCTTACGATACTCTTCTGAAGAAGAACTGAGGGTTATCCTCTGCAAGTAGAAAACAGTTTTTAACATGTTATTGGCAAAGTTCAGACTGCACTGGAATCTCTTTTCAAGGTGGTTTATATTTGCTATAATTGCAGAAGCCAGCCAAGGGAAGTGATGACAACATTTCTCTTCCTGTCCAACTAACCCAAAACACAAGTGATGCCTAAGCCAGATATCATGGATGTCCACAGGATGTGTTCAAAAGTATCTTAACTTCCTTAGCCCTTCATACATGCTGCCTGTACTGCTGGCAATTGCTAGTCCAAGCTCAGTAAGAGAGCCTTCTTCCCACGATGCGGCTTATTATATTGGGAAAAACCTATCTGTACAGTGCTTGGCAGGAGACTAGCTTGTTAAAACACCAGCTGACATGCCCCATGTAGACTAGATAGTACAGGACATTAGTCATAATGATGCTCCACTATGTTCAGCAAAGCTCCCAGTAGAAAATAGGCCCCAATTGAGCTGCTTAATGGTCAGGTCTCCTGTCTTTTGCATCTAATGTGTCCCCCTCACTACATGTAAACCTTCTCTTATTCCTTTCTCCTTTCCTAGTAAAGCTGAGATATCTAGCTAAGCTTTAGCTCAGAAACCCTTGTTTCCTCCTTTCCTAGCAATTTTATCCTCCTCTCTGCATACTATATGTTCTTATCTCAAATATATAGCCATCTTCTGGGTAATCAGGTAGCCTTAATGTTCCAAAGTTCTACAAAAGTAAAGAGCAACTGTCCACACCTACTCATCTGTCCATACCTACTCATCTCTGCAGACTTTTTTTTTACTAGTCCTGGGCTTGAACTCAGGGCCTGAGCACTGTCCTTGGACTTCTCAAGGCTAGAGCTCTACCACTTGAGCCTCAGCACCATTTCTGGCTTCTTTGTAATGTATGTGGTACTGAGGTATAGAACCTGGGTCTTCATGCATGTTAGGCAAGCACTATACTACTAGGCCAAACTCCCAGCCTAGATAACCTTTTTTGTCTAGTCCCAAGCAACACTGAGTTTCATACCTTATAACCTGGGTCTGGCAGAGCTGAGAGGTCCCAATAGTCTGGGATGCATTTCGGGCCTTGAAACTTGACAGTGCTACAAAAAGTAAACAAAACAACTTAAGACACATTACCTTTAGACATAAACAAATCTGCAACAGTTGTTCTCTACTAACTGACAGTAGTCTTGAGTGTCAGCAAAGCATAGTTTTTAAAAAATTAGAAGGTAAAAAGAAGCACACAAATGCAATATCCATTATGTAAGTAGGTTTTTCTCTGCCTATGTAGCCAAACCCCAAACCCTCATTCTGAGAGATTTACTATCCATCAGGTCCCACTATCACATAGAGGACATAGAGAGCATGGGTAGAGAAGCTTCACAGGCCATAGGCCTTATCCACAGTCTTGAAATCCAAAGTGCTCCAAAGAGGATTTTAAAAGCTTCAACTCTAGGCCGGGAGTTTTGCCTAGTGGTAGAGTTCTTGCCTGCATGCATGAACATCTAGGTTTGATTCCTGGGTACCACATACAGAGAAAAAGCTGAAAGTGGTGCTGTGGCTCAAGTGGCAGAGCTCCAGCCTTAAGGAAAGCTCCAGGACAGTGCTCAGGCCCTGAGATCAAGCCTGTGACTGGCCAAAAAAAAAAAAAAAGCTTACCCTATATAACTGACATATAAAAACATTTTTCATAAATTTGACACTAAAACCTTGACAACAGAAATTTGATTAAGAGGCTATTGTGGTCTGTATTCATCCTTCTAAAAAGGACAATGCAGAAGCCGGGAGTTTGGCCTAGTGGTAGAGTGCTTGCCTAGCATGCACAAAGACCCGGGTTCAATTCCTCAGTACCACATACATAGAAAAAAGCTTAAAGTGGTGCTGAGGCTCAAGTGGTAGAGCTTTAGCCTTGAGAAAGTCCAAGGAGAGGGTTAATGCCCTGAGCTCAAGCCCAGGACTGGCAAAAAAAAAAAAAAAAAGGACAATGCAAAAATTTTAATATTCATGCGCCAAATTACAGGGTATTGTGTATTGTGTATTATAGCCACTCCAAGATTTAAAAATAAACCAACAAAAAAAGGTCTTAAAAGACAGGAGGCTCAAAAAATTTAGGAACTACACTGTGAGATTATCATTCCTAATCATTCCCCTTAAGTTTCAGAATGCCCTGCTGTTCCTACATAGTTCTACCTTCTGCTTCTGTTAGCATGAGACATGTTGCTCCATTCTAACTTCAGAGGACCCCCACAAATAACCTTCCTAAGAAAGTGGCAGTTGAGAGCCTAGAGTTTGGCCTAGTGGTAGAGTGCCTGCCTAGCAAGTGTGAAGACGTGGGTTCAATTCCTCAGTACCACAAACATAGAAAAAGCCAGAGGGCCGGGAGTTTGGCCTAGTGGTAGAGTGCTTGCCTAGCATGCATGAAGACCCGGGTTCGATTCCTCGGTACCCCACATACATAGCAAAAAGCCAGAAGTGGTGCTGAGGCTCAAGTGGTAGAGCTCTAGCCTTGAGAAAGTCCAAGGACAGTGCTCAGGCCCTGAGCTCAAGCCCAGGACTGGCAAAAAAAAAAAAAAGAAAAAGCCAGAAATGGTGCTCTGGCTCAAGTGGTAGAGCTCTAGCCTTAAAGAAGCCCAAAGTGCTCAGGCTCTGAGCTCAAGCCCCAGAGCAATAATGATGATGACGACAATAACAAAGAAGACAATGATGATGACAACGACAAAGAAGACAAAGAAGACAAAGAAGAAGGTGGCAGTTTAAAAACAACTGAGGAAGGTCCTACCAGCAAATAATCGGCCAGAACAGACCTACAAAGATAATAAATAGACAATTAAAATAAGTTACTTCTTTATTTAAAGAAATAAAAGGAAAATTAAGAAAAAACTATTTTAAAAAAGACCTGGAAGATCTAAAACAAGAACAGAACTTCTGGAAATGTCAAGTCAAATCATTGATAGGAAATGCTGAAATGATAAGGTAACTAGCAGATCAGTCCATCTGATGATAGAACTGACATCATAGTCAAATGCAACTCTCAAGATGGTTTGTGGGCCTTGAAGTGTGGCTCAAACGATAGAGCACCTGTCTAGCAAGTATGGGACCTGGAGTTCAAAACCTAGTAGTACTGCTAAAATAAAAAAAAAAGTAAATGAAATAGAAGATGATTTAGAGCAAGACAGGCAAAGGAAATGGTGGCGAAGGGACCTAACCAAAGGAAGCTCCAGATAGGGAGGAAAGAGTAGAACTGGTAGGGCAACTAATCTTAGGCAGAATAAATATAAACACACACTTAGACACATCATAGTGAGGTATATAATTCTAAGACAGAACCCTTAAAATTAGCCAGAGAGAAAAAGGGCAATTATAGTGAAAACAATGCCAGTTACATCAATAGCCAATTTCTCAAAAGCAACAAGACAGCAGAGTGTTATCTTTAATGTTCTAAGATAAAGTAACTATAACCCATATCCAGTGAAAATACCACTCAAGATTATAAAAACAAAAAGACCTTAAGACAAGCTAAAAAAATAAGGGTTTCTAACAAACCTTCATACAAGGAAACTTGAGAGGACAAAGAAAATAATTCTAATGAAGCATTTATAGTATTAGTACTTCTCAAAGCTAAAGTTAAAAATGCCCAGAAGGTAAATTGAAAAGTATATCCAGGTCCTTTTATTAGTTGTTATGTAGAATAAATCAATGGTTTTTTTCCCGCCTAAGCAAAAAATACATGTATTTTCTAGCACAGCTTAAAAAAAAATACTAAGTGAGTAGCCAGGCGCAGTGGATCATGCCTGTAATCCTAGCTACTCAGGAGGCTGATATCTGAGAATTAAGGTTGAAAGCCAACCAGGGAACAAAAGGACCTGAGACTTATCTTCAATTAACCTCTAGAAAATGGGAAGTGAGGCTTCTTGAGCTGAAGCTCTCAGGGATAGCGCCCAGGCTGGGTTCAAGCCCCATAACCCACGGGGGGGGGGGGGGGAGGGGAGAGGGGCAGAAATACTCCGTGGGGGGGTGGAAATACTAAGTGTGAAACTTCCAAACAGAGGCTGAGAATGAGGTTAAAAATTCAAAAGAAACAAAGGAAAGTAAGGTTCAGTTCCATGAATAAAATACTTTTATTAAGGATCGGAGGTAAAGAATTAAACAAGACATATGAAGTATATGAATGCTGTTTCAAATGTGACACTGACTGATGTTCCTAAAAACTAGGGACACAGCTTAGTGGTAGTGCTTGCCTAGCATGCTCAAGGTCCTGGGCTCATTCTCTTAGCCCTGCAAGAAAAAAAAAAAAGACACTAGGGTATTGAAACTTCTCAATATGGCCATATTAACTATTGAACAGAAAAGTGCTCCTGAAAGAGAATCATCAAGAATTGTCCATTGGTCATGGAGGTTTAATGGACTATACAGCATTAAACCCACAAACCAAGAGGTTCTGAATCATATCTTTGCCTGTATTTGAATGAAATAATCACTGTACTTTTCCTTCTTTCTTCCTCCCTTGCTCCTTCTATGCCTCTTTTTCTCACTCCTTGCATCCCCTCATGTACTGAGAATCAAACCCAGGGTCTTGAATATGTCAAATATATATTTAACCACACTAAGCTGTATCCAATCTGTTTTATTTCTAACATTTGTCCTCTACTTGTGTCCCCCTGAGAACTAAGTTAGAATAATGATACAAAGGATCCAGTTTCAAAAAGAACAAAGAAAAAACCACTTTTACAAACTTTACCAAATGTATGCTCTAGATAGGGAAATTATTTCTTTTAAGTCTTTGAGCTGGATGAGGGCCATAGACAACCAAAACTCTAACTTCAGAAGCAATGAGGAAGAGATTGATCCATTTAACCAAAAAGCTTTTTCAAAATCTCTGTAGAGTAAAACATAAGCATTCAAAAGGTAAATAAAGCCAAGAAAAACTACATGAAATTTATAGGACTAACCAGGAGCTAATGTAACAGAAAGAGAGATTCTTGACATTTTAGAAAAATACCAAAAAAGTTGACAGAAAAATGAAGAAAACCATAACAGCCCACAAAGAAGAGGGAAACACATGCATGTGAATGGCCCTTACATGCCAGGAAAAAATACTCAACCTCACTCATGACAAAAAGTAAACTAAAGAGCACTGACACACCCTTTCACACTTACCAAAGTGACAGAAGCTCAAAAGCCTGACAACTCTTTGTCAGTGAGGCCATGAATCCAGGGAGAGTACCAGGTGGTCCAGCTCATGAAAAGGAACTTGATTTACTTTCTAGGACCTGATCTGACCTGACCATTTACTTCATAAATCTGAAAAGCACATATACCAGATGATTCCTTGTGATGTGATACTTTGTAAAAACAAAGATTGAAAATAACATAAACATCCATCAAAAGTAGACAAATTAGCTGGGTGCTGGTGGCTCATCCCTGTTATCCTAGCTACTCAGGAGGCTAGATCAGAGAATCAAAGCCAGCCCAGGCACTAAAGTCCATGAAACTCTTATCTCCAATTAATCACCAGAAAACCAGAAGTGGTCCTGTGGCTCAAGTCGTTGGTGCTAGCCTTGAGTTGAAGAGCTCAGAGATAGCTTCCAAGCCCAGTTCAAGCCCATGACTGACCAAAAAAAAGCCTAAGTAGAGCTCAGGTAGTAAAGCACTGACCTTGAGTGGATAAAACTCAGGGACAGTGCCATGACCCTGAGTTTAAGCCCCAGGACAATTCCCAAAAAAAAAAAAAAAAAGAGGCTTCAATAAATTGAAATATTTATCAAGTGCCACTTTTTTTTTTTTGGCATTTTCTTTTCTCGTTTGGGTAGTGGGGCTCAAACCCAGAGCAGTTGCCACAGAGCTACCTCCTGGCCTCAAGATTCACTTTTAAGTTAAAAAATTTAAGGCACAGAACAAAATACACACACACACACACACACACACACACACACACACACAGAGCATATTACCTCTGGTAAATGAAATATAAAATATATATATATATATATGTAAGTAGTTATTTTTGCAAAAAGAAACACAAAGAGACACCAGACACTAGTGGGAGGCTTCAGGCCTCTCCTCACCTATGTGCCCCTACAACTAGGGCTTCAACTAGAGTTTCCTGGTAACTACTCCATAAGAGAATTGTACTAAAGATAGAGGTAACCCTGTAAGTGCTACTAGTTTGGGGTATTCCACGTCACTCAAAAAGGTGATGGGTTTATATTAGTATAAATCCACCATTATTTCATCATTTCAACATATGTTTTGCCAGCCCTTGGTCTTCAACTCAGAGCCTGGGCACTGTCCTTGAGCGTTCTCAAGGCTAGAGCTCTACCACTTGAGCCACAGCACCATTTCTGGCTTTTTTCTATGTATGTGGTACCAAGGAATCGAACCTGGGTCCTCATGCATGCTAGGCAAGCACTCTACCACTATGCTAAACTCCCAGCCCATCATTTCAACATTTTAAGAAATTGGCATCTGTAACTCAAATCATCACACTGCATGCGGGCACTGGGCTCACACTTGTAATCCTAGCTACTTAGGAGGCTGAGATAGGAAAGTCTGTGAGACTATTCTTTCAGTCATGTGGCTTGAGTTCTGGGCCTGAACACTGTCCTTGAACTGTTCAGCTCAAGACTAGCACTGTACACCACTCTGAACCACGGCACCACTTCTGGTTTTCTGGTGGTTAATTGGAGATAAAAATCTCATGGACTTTTTATGCCCAGTCTGACTTTGAGCCACAATCCTCTGATCTCAGCTTCTGGATTAGCTAGGATTACAAGGCATGAGCCACTGTACCCAGCTTCTTGAAACTCTCATCTCCAATTAATCACCAAAAATCCAGAAATAGAGCTCTGTCTCAAGTGTTATCCTTGAGTTAAAAAGCTCAGGGATAGGGCTAGGCCTGAGTCAAGCACCAATACAAGCACCAAAACAAAACAAAACCAAACTCTATCACGGCAAAGACAAACTGATGGCTGCCTTCAAAGTCTAGCCAGGCTTGTACATCCGAAAAAGCAGACTTGTCATTCATTGTGTGATGAATCTCCTGCCCACAAGGGTAATTCTCTCTGGCTGGAAGATTTTCTCAGCTCATAGGTTTGGATGACAGTAGAGTGGGAGAGTTATACAAGCCAGTCAGACTGTCGTATACTATCTACAGAACACATTCCAAATGATGCCAAAATACGCCAACCAAACTTTCCACATTCAACCTACCAGGTTTGTTTTCTCTGCACATCCAAAGGAGACACATATTTGGGTCGGCGACAAACCTTTCTGATGGTGCCATAGGCCAGGTTTTTCTGAATGAAAGCTGAAACAACACAGACAATGAAAACAGCACACATACAGGGCAGTAACTTTTTATAAACATAAATTAAATGGGTTGGAAAAGTAATTCATATGTGTAAACCCCAGAATGAGACTTTAATATAAGGCAATCTTATACATTTCAAATATTTATAAAGAAAACAGGTATCCTTAGGAGGGTGGCTTTAATGAATAGAGAAATGATTAGTAATTGATGTATCAATTATACTGAGTGCTTTTAAATTGCTCCTTCCAATCTTATTTAAACTATTATTTTTCTTAGTAATTTTTCCCAGCTTGGATATAAAATAAGCTACAGCTCAACCTGAAAACAAATTACCACAGCTTGAATTGAGAGATTTAGAGTTGATACAATAATTTAATTCACAGACATTTTTTAGTTTGATTAAACTGCCTAACAGCACTATTCATCTACCTTTAGACCATGTATCATTTTTAATAAAAAAAATTATTGCTGTTTCAACCTCAGCTTCATACTCATTCTGATAAGGGGGTTTGGACACTACCCTTAAGTTAAAAATGATGAACACCTAGAAGCTATATGTGTCTCACTAGGAAAATTTTGTTAAGTACTAATTTGCATACTTAAAAGAATAATTTTATTTTCATTTTAAGAACACTTTAATACTAAAAACTGTAGATGTCTGGGATTTTACCTTACTGTATTTGAGTATGAAGAGTCTAACTCCCTGAGCAAGTAACCTCCACACTGCAACCACCTAGTCTCATCCAGTGTCCACAAGCACACACAAATTACATGACCATTCTGTTACACATCACTCACCCTTCTACTGACAGCACACTTCAGTTTTTATTGACTTATTAAACACATATAATAAATCAGAGTTATTCAGAACCGGGTACTGTTGCTCATGCCTGTAATCCTAGTTACTCAGGAGGCTGAGATCTGAGAATTGAAGTTCAAAGCCAAGAACGTGAGACTCTTATCTTCAATTAACCACCAGAAAACCAGAAGTGGAGATGTGGCTCTAGGGGTGGGGCAGCAGCCTTGAGCTGAAGAGCTTAGGGACAGTGTCCAGGCCCAGAGTTAAAGTCCCCTGACCTGATCAATGACAAAAAAAAAAATGTACGTGCTTCCTAAAAAATGTTAAACATGGCAGAAATTCATTCATTATATACAATAGTGAGATACTGTGAGGGCAAAGCAAACTAACAACTTTTTTGTGGATACTATTATCTATCATTAAATAAGAAAACCAACAAATCATGCCCATCCAAATGAGTTTAGTGCAGCTGCAATGAGCATGCTTTTACTAACTACCTGTGTGTAAGAATCATCCTCATCCTTTCCCTAAAAGTCTGTTTCTTGGGAAGGAGCTCTAAGGTGAGAACAATAAAGGTGCATTTGACATTTTTGCAATGTATGTTTTTATATATTCAGACACTTAAAAGAATTATTTCAAATTGTGATAAGCAGCAGATGAGTGATAGTTACATTGGACCTGTTCCTCAAAGAAATTCTGATTTATATCATTTACCCCATTCTCTCTGTAACCTTCCACACACCAATAGTCTTATCAACTGTAGAGCACAAACTATGTCATCTATGTTAGTGTTCTCCAACAGAAGTTATTCCCACTGTGGGAGGGGGGTGTGGGGGGGGGAGGGAAATGGGTACCAAGACATGTGAAAGGGTATCAATGTATGCGAATTAATGCACCTTCTATCTGGCAAATATCATGTAACCCTTTTACTAATTACAATAAAAAAAATTAAAAAAAAAGAAGTTATTCCCACTGAAGGGCAGAAGGAAACTTACTCTGATGAACATATTAAAAAGCAAAGAGCTGGGCACAGGTGGCTCACGCCTGTAATCCTAGCTACTAAGGAGGCTGAAATCTGAGGATCGTGGTTCAAAGCCAGCCCAGGCACAAAACTCCATGAGATTCTTGTCTCCAATTAACCACCAGAAAACCAGAAGTGGCGCTGTAGTTCAAAGTGGTGCTAGCCTTGAGCTGGAGAGCCCAGGGATGGCACCCAGGCCTCGAGTTCAAGTCCCCAACCCCCATCCTTCCCCAAAACAAGCAAAGATCCTCCCTTAAGCAAAACATCAAATGTTTCAAAATTATAAGCCACTTTTGTGGAACTACTTAATATTTTTTAATTACTGGCTAAAAATAAGCAGTGGTTATATAAATCACTGAAGATATTCTGTTCTCCATGTAGAAGCAAATCCACAAAAATAGCAAAGGCATTACACTGTGTCAAGAAGAAAGCGCTGACTATCCTGTAACATGCTGGACATTCAGAAGGACTCTAAGTATGAAACGCAAGCAAAGCTGAACTGGACAGGGACAGACTAATATGACCATATAGAAATGGACCAAAAAAATTACCAGAGGCTCACACTTATAATCTTAGCTACTTAGGAGGCTGAGATTTGAGGATCATAGTTCAAAGCTAGCCCAGGTGGAAGAGTCCATATGACTCTTATCTCCTCTTAACTACAAAAAGCTAGAAGGGGAGCTGTGGCTCAAGTGGTAGAGCACCAACCCTGAGCACAAATGCTCAGGGTCAGCACCCAGAGTTTAAGCACATGCATGTATACATGCACACATGAATGCACAGACACACAAATACAATGGAGCTCAGAGCACAGCTTAAATGATAGAGTGCTATCCTAGAATGTACAAGACCCTGGGTTAAATTATTAGAAAGAAAAAAGAAGGGAAGGAGAGAGGGAAGGAGGGAGGGAAGGAAAGGAGAAAAAATGGAGGGGAATGGAGGGGACCTCTGTCCAGCAAAACTAGAACTTAAAATATTCTCCCAAGTAGACAGCTGAAGGAATTGCCCAAAGGGCATTTGGTCTACTTTTTTTTTTTTTTTTTTGCTAGTCCTGGGCTTAAGCTCAGGGTCTGAGCACTGTCCTTGGACTTTCTCAAGGCTAGAGCTCTACCCTTGAACCTCAGCACCACTTCTGGCTTTTTCTATGTATGTGGTACCGAGGAATCGAACCCGGGTCTTCATGTATGCTAGGCAAGCACTCTATCACTAGGCCAAACTTCCGGCCCCCATTTGGTCTACTTTTATAAGGTAAAGCAATTGGGACAAATTATTTGAGTTCAAGTTTCAGAACATTACTAAGTACAAGACATTTAATAGAAACATGTCCTATAACATGTTTAACCTGGCCGATGTCACTCAAAGATCTAAAGGTGCCTACAGAAAAGACAGCAGCAATTACCATGCCAAGGAGAGATGAAGAGGACCTGAATAATGGATCTACCTGGGCCTTACCAGACTGAGGTTAACTCACAAGCACTAAAGGACCGGTTTACAACCTTCAGGGCAGTCACCCAGCATTCACTGACCCTGATAGTCCCTCTGTGCTTCAGTTCTTCCTAGTTCTCATCATCCCTGTTTCCTTCACTGTGCAGGCCAACATCATCTTCAATGGTTCTTTTTGCCTTTCTGAATAGATATACCCTTTCCTTTCCCATACCCGCTTAGGCCCCAGGTTAGTGTGGAAGGGCTGTACACATAAGTCAGGTTATGCTCTGAAGTAGGATACCTTTGAAGTCTAACTCATAGTTGTGCTTTCCAGCTTGGAACTTCAAAGTGGCTCCTTGGGCAGCAGACCCTGGGGCACAGAATGCCAGGTAGGCCTTCTCCACGTCACTGCTGCTGATGGTGGTTACAGGGTGCGCTGTGCCCTGTAAGAAAGCCAGAAATTTCATGGAAGCAAGAACCTACACAGGTAAGCAAAGACACTGCTGGTGGCATCCATTCATTCCAGAAAGTCCTGTTACGGGGAAGAAGGCATCGGGAAGCAGGTATTCAGGGATAGAGGAATGGAAAGGAAATAGCACCATTCTCCTGAACCTGCCGTGGTAAATGGAAGGCAGTAAGTACAAGTCACGTTGAGCAATGTACAGTATTGTAAGCAATGGAAAAGAACATATCCAAGTTCCTCAGAATTACATAGCTGTTTAAGTCACAGTGAAACTTTTTGTGTAAATTCTCTCATGCTACTTGCCAAGCCAGCACTGTTTCCTCTGGGTGTTCAATTCCCACCAATCCCTTAAACTTCAATCCTCCCACTATGTGGTTTTTTTTCTGGTCCCTTGAAGAGCATTCCTATTTCATTCAGCTATCCACTTCACTCATGCCTCAACAATTACCTAATTAGGACTGAATCTGAATTTGAATTCTGGTCCCAACTATGATTTGGGTGGCAATGTTAACTAAATGGGGTAGAACCTTTAAGATACTGATGCTAGTCAGTGGAGTTCTCTCAAGAGTGGGTTATTATAAAACAAAACAACCTTACCCTCTTGTCCTCTTTTGCATATGGCTATACTCTGGTAACCTATACCATTTTGTAAGCCAGCCAAGAGAACATCAGCAATCAAACATATGGGAGCACCTGATCTTGGACTTCCAGCTTCCTGTGAGCTCAATAAAACAGTTTCTTTGGGTGGTCATGGGGCTTAAACTTGGGATTGGATGTTGTCCCTGAGCTCTTTTGTTCAACGTAGTGCTCTACCGCTTAGAGCCACAGCCCCACTTCTGGTTTCTGAGGTAAGAATCTCACAGATTTTCTTGCTCCAGCTGGCTTTGAACCATGATCCTCATATCTCAACCTCCTGAGTAGCTAGGATCACAAGCATGAGCCACGAGTGCCTTGTACCACTTCTCTTCTTTTCACGAGGATTGAACCTGGGTGCTGTCCTTGAGTTTTTCTACTCAGGGCCAGTGCTCTACCACTTTGAGCCACTGCTCCAGTTTTTGGGTGATAAATTAATTGGAGATAAGAGTCTCTTGGACTTTTGGTCCAAGCTGGTTTTGAACTACAATCCTCAGATCTCAGCCTCCTGAGTAACTATGTTAGGATTATAGGTATGAGCCACCAGCGCCAGGCTACTCTTTTTTTTAATTAAAAGATTTTATTAACATTGATTTTTTACATATTTCAAATAAGTATGCAAGAATGGGATCTCTATATGCAATCACTGACACATAAATTTAAGATATTTTTAAAAGTATTCAACCAGTTATTTGATAGCAGCAACAGATAATGGACTAATATTCCCAGATTACTGACTCTCTACTGATAAGTTGAAAATCTCTTGTCTCATTTATCAACTATATAGAGTGATAATTATCATACTTAGCATACTCATCCAATATGTAACAGAATTATACTAGTATCACAGGGTTGTAAAAGTAACTACAAAGAGGCCTAAGGCCTAAGGCATACTGACTGGGAAAACTACTTAGTGAATGTTACCTATATCATCATTTTCATACTTTATAATACTAATAACTAAAGTTAAAGTCATTGAACCTAATAAGATCCTCTGTTCTATGAATTTCCCTACTTCCTCTTCTTGATTTCATCCTATTCTTCCTAGATCACAGTTCTTCAGTTTATGGATAATAAAATTAAAAAAAGATCTGCTCTAGCATCTTCAGAGACTCAATCTAGCAAGGAAGGAAGAGGAAACAAAAGCAAGCAGACAAGACAATGTATCACGCTCAAGATCTCCCAAAGAGGTACATGGCATGCTACAAAAGCTAAGGAACTTACTGTTAAGGGAACTTATTGAGAATGACCAAGAAATATGAGAAACAACTCAGAAAAGGTTTCCTGGAACAAAAAGATACATATGTCAAAAGACCTGAATGTGAATAAGAATAAATTGAGAGTGTAACAGGTGTTCGAAATAACTTGTATTTTATGGTTTGTTCTTATGTTCTTACCTAAGTTTCTCCTTTAAAACTAAACCACTAGTGCGGAAGTGAAGCTATGGCTTTGGCAGTAGAAACCTCTTAATTAACATGGGCTTGAGTTCAAGCCTCAGGACCAGCATCAAAAACTAAATTAAAAATAAATACCCACTAGACTGGACCAGAAATTTGGCCTAGTGTAGAGTGCTTGCCTAACAGGCACGAACACCTCGGTTCGATTACTCAGTACCACATAGAAAAAGCCAGAAATGGTGCTGTGGCTCAAGTGGTAGAGTGCTAGCCTTGAGAAAGCCCAAGGACAGTGCTCAAACCCTTGAGTTCAAGCCTCAGGACTGGCAATACATAAACAAATAAATAAATAAAATGGTCACTTTGAGAAGTTAAAAAAAAAAAACCAAAAACCATTAGATTAGAATGAATGAGAAAGTGGCTTAAAAATCTCTTCCTTGGGCCAGGTACCAATGGCTCACATCTCCTAGCTACTCAGGAGGCTCAGATCTGAGAATCATGGTTCAAAACCAGCCCAGGCACCCAAGTCCGTAAGACTCTTACCTCTAATTAACCACCAAAAAACTGGAAGTGGCTCAGTGGCTCCAGTGGTAAGAGGGATAGCCTTGAGCTGAAGAGACCAGGGGAGAGTGCCCAGGCCTAAAGTTCAAGCTCCATGACCAACCAAAAAAAAAAAAAAAAAAACCCCTTCCTTGGGCCTGGAGTGTAGCTTAATGGTAGAGTACTCTACTAGCATGTATGAAGCCCGGGTTCGATTCCTTGGTACCACATACACAGAAAAAGCCAGAAGTGGTGCTGTGACTCAAGTGGCAGAGTGTTAGCCTTGAGCAAAAAGTGTCCAAGGACAGTGTCCAGGCCCTGAGCTCAAGCCCCAAGACTGGCAAAAAAAAAAAAAAAGGTAAGACGACAAATCTGGCCCTTTTTGGCCTGAGGAAATGAAGCAAGGAGCCAATAGCAACAGAAAGAGAGGGAAGACACAGGCATCTTTTCTCCTGACTCAAACCTTATAGTCAAAATTCCTTATGACAAATAATCAAAGGTAGACTAGAAGAGCATCTGACTTTTAAAGCTTCAATCGAGCCTCCTACAACCCAGGGAGTGCAAATATCTATTATCACACCCATAGCTCAATTTTGGGGAGGAACTGTGGGGAAGAATCCTTGTATAAATAGTATTTCCAAGCGGGGTGTGGCTTACACCTGTAATCCTACTCAGGAGGCTGAGACCTGAGAATCAAGGTTCAAAGCCAGCCCAGGAGCAAGAGGACCTGAGACTCTTCATCTCCAATTAACCTGTAGAAAACAGGAAGTGAGGCTTGGCTCAAGGGTAGGGCAGAAAGACAGTTTGAGCTGGGTGTGGTGGCTCACCCATATAATCCTAGCTACTCAGGAGGCTGAGATATGAGAATCATGGGTCAAAGCCAGCTCAAAGCCAGCTCAGAGGGCACTAAAGTCGGTGGAACTCTTATCTCCAATTAACCCCCAGAAAACTGGAAGTGGCACTGTGGTTCAAGAGGTAGCTGAAGAGCTCAGGGACAGCCCAGAGTTAAAGCCCCACGACCAACAACAACAACAACAAAAGACAGTTTGAAAGGTCTTAAAATTTTATATTACAGCTACACAAACATACCTAAATGCTTGGGTACAGGTCTAGAGTTTTGTTAACAAGTAAGTGATGCACCTTCCTATTTTAGCGAAAACCAATGAAGAACCTGATCTCACTATGTTTGTTTTTTTGTTTTTATCATTCAGTTCTCATTAGTCAAGAGATATCTAGTTGTTCAAGCCAGGTGTGGTGGCTCATGCCTGTAATCCTAGGCTGAGATTTGAGGATTGCCCATTCAAAGCCAACCCAGACACTAAAGAGACCTTGAGATTCTTATCTCCAATTAATCACTAGAAAATGGGAAGTACTGCAGTAGCCTAGAGCTGAAGAGCTCAGGAGAAACACCTGGGCCCAGAGTTCAGGCCCTACAACCAACAAGAGAGAGAGAGAGAGGAGAGAGAGGAGAGAGAGGAGAGAGAGGGAGAGAGAGGGAGAGAGAGGGAGAGAGAGGGAGAGAGAGGGAGAGAGAGGGAGAGAGAGAGGGAGAGAGAGGGAGAGAGAGGGAGAGAGAGGGAGAGAGAGGGAGAGAGAGAGGGAGAGAGAGGGAGAGAGAGGGAGAGAGAGGGAGAGAGAGGGAGAGAGAGGGAGAGAGAGGGAGAGAGAGAGAGAGAGGGAGAGAGGGAGAGAGAGGGAGAGAGAGGGAGAGAGAGGGAGAGAGGGAGAGAGAGGGAGAGAGGGGGAGAGAGAGAGAGAGAGAGAGAGAGAGAGAGAGAGAGAGAGAGAGAGAGAGAGAGAGAGAGAGAGATCTAGTTGTTCAAAGACGAAAGCATATACAAATAAACTCCAAATTATCTATATGTGCTGTAATGTGCCCCCAAAGTCATCATAGATCTGAGGATCCTTGATTTTACCAAAGATAGCCCCCTGTAATTCCTATGCTCTTTTTTTTTCCCCAATGGCTCCTCTACCCTGGGAAAAATATCTTTTTGTCACACTTACCTGTTTTCCATATTCTTGCCAAGAATCAAACTCATCATTCCAATACCAAATCCAGTCAGTGGTGAGGATAAAGTGTGGAGGTTTGGTGACTGAGGAAGCTGTGGAAAGGCGGCGAACCTGGGAAGCACAGAATCTCATGGTGTCAAAGTTCAGATGACCAAAGTGAAAGCCACCAATTGCCTCTGAACACAAGATCCTGCAAAAGAAAATGGAAGACAAGATTGAAAACTACTGACTAAACTCACAGGCTCCTCAGTTTCCACTATGAATGAGCAAACAGCTGGAAAGATATAAATACTAAATAGCTTGTGTGCATTTAGCTTCCAGAAAGGAGACAGGATGCTTTTCAAAGATTAGTTCTATGTGAAAAATATAATTAGGACAACATAGAAGACTAGTTATCATAAAAATTCATCTCAAAATGCTGTATTACTAAGTATTACTTTTCAAAATTCTGTTGAACTAGAGACTAAAAACTCAGTGGCTGAGCATTTACCTGGCATGTATCAGGCCCTGAATTGAATTCCCAGCAAGGTAAAAATAAAATAAATTCCCAAACTGCCACTGCCACATGGTGGCTCATGCCTGTAATCCTAGTTACTCAGGAGGCTGAGATCTGAGGATCAAGGTTCAAAGCCAGCCCAGCACAAAAGGACCTGAGACTTATCTCCAGTTAACCTCTAGAAAGCGGGAAGTAGGCTTGGCTCAAGTATAGGGTGATAGCCTTAAACTGAAGAGCTCGGTGACAGCGCCCAGGCTGAGTTCGAGTCCCATGACCCACACAAAAAAAGAAAGAAAGAAAGAAGGAAGGAAGGAAGGAAGGAAGGAAGGAAGGAAGGAAGGAAGGAAGGAAGGAAGGAAGGAAAGAGAGTTATCAAATACTAAATGTTTAATGAGCCAGACCTGAATTAAGTGCTTTATGTGTAATAGATTGTTTTCCCAATCCTATAAGGTGAGGCTTTTATTTCATTATCTCAATAGGAAACAGACTCAAGAAGACAGAAGCCTAGGCAGGCTAATCAATAAACATGTGCAAGAATAAACAGCTACTTGACAGAGCTTAAAGGAAGCAATCTAGCTTCCTGCATATATGGCCTCAAGAACAGGCTTCCCTCCTATATGTGAAACTACTAGAAGACTAAACAGAAGAACAAAGCCAGAGAGAAAAAGCAGAAGCTGAGGCCAGGGCTGTGTCACTAAGCAATGACCAAAAGCCTTCTTTGCAGCAACCAAAGAGAAACCCAAAACAAACATAGGGTCTGAGTAAGATAGAAGTTGAAAAAAAAAAAAGATAGAAATTGAATTTCAAAAGGAACATTTCTGCAGAAAGCCAGGGTCCTGAAAAATGTTAGATTAGTAAAGGGAGACTAGTGAGGGAACCTGTCACCAACATAGTCAAGAAGGAAATTTTCCTGCATTCCTGCTGGTTCCAAATGGAAGAGGGGGGAAAACGTCCCCAAGGACTTTTGATTAACTCAATTCAAGTCTCATATGAATTCCCACAAAGTTTCATCAAAAAACCTCAAAGGCGTATCACAAAACTTGTGTGGACACAAGACACTATGAGAAAGTCTAGTTGACAAAAATAACTACCAAGGGCTACAAACTAGATATAAACATGTATTAAGTACTCTTAAAAATAAACTAAACAATATGATGAGATATATACTCTATAGAAATAATGTTGTATTATATAGGTTGATATGTATCTATGACATACAAACGCTCAGCTTAATTTTAACTATGTTCTCAAATCTATGTGCCAAAGATTGTATATAGAGAATCCCTTCTTGAAAACTTGCTTGCTAAACATGACATTTGAAATATGATGTAAAAATCAATGTTAATAATTTAAAAAAATAAAGTAAAATAAACAGGGCTGGGAGTTTGGCCTAGCGGCAGAGTGTTTGCCTAGCATACATGAAGACCCAGGTTTGATTCCTTGATACCACATTCATAAAAAAAAAAGCTGGAAGTGGTGCTGTGGCTCAAGTGGCAGAACTCTAGCCTTGCAGAAAGCCCAAAGACAGTGCTCAGACCCCCAGAGTTCAAGCCCTAGGACTGACAAAAAATAAATTAGATAAAATAATAAACTAAACAGCAAAAGTGTAAGCAAGGATTCATTAAAAAAAAAAATTCCCAGGTAGCAGAACTTGGTGGCTCACTCTTGTAATTCCAGCTACTCGGGAGGTAGAAATTGAGAGAACTGTGCTTCCAGCCCAGCCTAAGCGAAGAGTTAAGAATATCAAATCTCAATAAATAAGCATGGTGATAGCCTATAATCTCAGCTACATGGAAGGCACAGGTACAAAGACAATAGCCCAAGAACAGTGCAAAGCAAAAACACAAGACACTATCCAAAATAATAATAATAAACAAAGCAAAAGGGGGAGGAACATGGTATAGTTTCTGCAAACATAAAGCCTTGAATTTAAATTCAGTATCGAAAAATAAATACCTACACACTCAGATAAATTTAAAAGAAAAAAATACAACTTTTAGAAATAAATAACAATAGAACATTTAAATTCACAGGTGGGACAAAACTGAACTGGTACCTGTGAACTGAGAAGAATTTCCCCCTAAATTCAGCAGCAAGAAAGCAAACAGGGAATGAAAGACAAAGCTAGAAAACATAAAAGACAAGTGTGGAAATTTCAAGATACATCTAACTGGATTTCCACAGAAGCAATATTTGAAGAGCTCAAGGTTGAGACAATGATGGTAACAATGACATAAGCTATTACTCTCTCCAAACTGACAATGGTCAGTATAATTCCAACTTTAAAATGCAACCATGTTTACTGTGAAAGCTGACAGAGATGTTTAACTTCTCAAAAAGAAACAAGGCAATTAGAAGAAAAGCAAAGAGGGGACTTAGCCTTAACAGATGCCTCCTTCACCTATTATAATAAAGCTCAAGTAACACTGTTGTATTAATAGATAGTGACTAGAGGCCAGAACAGACTCCTGTGTAGTGGCTAACACGATACTTGTCCTGGTGGTACTTCAATGATACTGAAGACAAGTACAGAAAAATTTAGTACTGATATTCTTCAAAAAACTAATAACAGACCTACCTTATGACTATGTCATACTGCTATCAGACATATAGCTGGAGGAATACAACAGTCAAGAGACATACCGGCATACTCATGTTTACTGCAGCCCTATTCACAACAGCCAAACCATAGAAGCAACTGAGGTTCCCAATAACAGATGAATAAATAGGATAAATATATACCATGGAATATTATATAGCCAAAAAAAATTGAAATCATGCCATGAATGAAATGGATAGAACTGGAGATCAACATATTGAGATAAGCCAAGATCAAAAAACCAAATTCTGAATGTCTTTGTCCATTGTGGAAAAGTCAGACCTAAAGTAAATATATACTCATAGACATGTGAATGTGTGTGTGTGTGTGTGTATATATACACACACATGTGTAATACATATATATATATGTAATATACACACGAAGAAAATGATTCTAACTATGGGACTGTTTCAGGTGGAAGAAAGGAAAGAAAAATTGGACAAATAATTGTGAAATACATTACAACTATGTATGAAAAGTGGCATAAGGAATCTCAGTAAATTTTTGATCAATAAGGAATGGGGGGAATAGGAAGCAAAAAGGCTATTTTGATTAAAATATAATATATACTTATCTGAAATACCATGGCAAAATTCCTTGGTACAATTAGTACACACTAAAGAGAGGGAGAGAGGGAGAGAAGGAGAGAAGGAGAGAGGGAGAGAGGGAGAGAGGGAGAGAATGTTTCATGACCACCATCAAAACTTAATACTGCTTAGGCAGGCACAATGTCTCAGGCCTGTAATCCCAGCTCTTTGAGAGGCTGAGATCAAAAGGATTCCTGAAGAGGAGGAATTCACAAGACTCTATGTTAATCTCAAAAACAAACAAACAAAAAAAACCCAACAAACAAACACTGAGTACAACAGCCTGTGCATGTCATCCCAACTAGACAGAAAGCACAAATGGGAAGATTCCTGTCCAGACTTGCTCAGGCAAAAAGCAAGACCCTATTTGAAAAATAAGGAAAGGACAAAGAATAAGAAACATGGCTTAAGTGACAGAGCCTTGACTAGAAAGTTCAAGGCAGTGAGTTCAAAACCCAGAATGGATAGCTGGAAACAAAACTAAACATTGTTTACACCACACCTCCTACACTGCACACAAGTAACATATTTCTTACCTGTCTTTTTTGGGATTGCTATATGCCTCTTCAATAAGCTCCATTTTGTCCAAATCTTTCCATTTGCCTCCATCGAAGAACTGCCATCGATATGGCAAATGAAAATGCACTCTATAGCACTTATCTAAAACACAAACATAAAGGAGTAAGGCAATCTTGAAATACAGTGTGGCCTGACCCTGTGGCTATCAATAATAAAGTAGTGCTGCCCATTGACCTGAAAATGTTCTGGAAAGTTGTGGAGAAGTCTTTGTTTTTTCAGTGCAATCATACTGAAATACTGTGTGAAACAGTATGCATGTCTTTTTTTTTTTTTTGCCAGTCCTGGGCCTTGAGCTCAGGGCCTGAGCACTGTCCTTGGGCTTTCTCAAGGCTAGAGTTCTACCACTTGAGCCATAGCACGATTTCTGGCTTTTTTTTTCTATATATGTGGTACTGAGGAATCGAACCCAGCTCTTCATGCATGTTAGGCAAGCACTCTACACCGCTAGGCCAAACTCTCACCCCCCCCACACACTTTTTTTTGCCAGTCCTAGGGCTTGAACTCAGGGCCTGAGAACTGTACCTTGGGCTTTCTCAAGGCTAGAGTTCTACCACTTGAGCCACAACATCACTTCTTGCTTTTTCTATGTATGTGGTACCCAGGAATCAAACTCAAGTCTTCATGCATGCTAGACAAGCACTCTGCCAAGAGGCCAAACTCCCAGCCCGTATGTCTTCTTTTAAGAGGACCTTTTTTTGATTTTTAATATGTATGTTGGAAGCTTCTATCATTTATGAATTCCATTTCATGACTGATTTTAAAGAAGCTGATCGTAAGATCAATAGTTTCAACTATTAGAAGCAGTTTTACTATATCTCTATTTATGTGGCAGATGGATGGATAGAGGTCAAATAAGAGGAGCCAGATCAAACTCTATCAGAAACTTATCACAACCACAGCCCTCCTACCAAAGGTTACTCAGCTTTCTAGTGCGAGCAACCTGAATATCTTCTGACCCCCTTCAGGAGGTGGGAGATTGACTCCTTCCTCAGTCTATCACCTGCAGGTCTTCTTCCTACATACTACTCCCCATAATCTTTCCCTCTACCTTCCTTATGTTCTACCTGGGCAGTTACACCCTCACTGCTCTGTCAATCCAAGCTCCCTGACTCTTTTCTCATGTCAGCTCTGTTACCCAGAACACAGCTCATACCATCTTTCTGCTCTATCTGTATGCAGGACAGACAAACTTTGCAAGGGCCTTTGACATGTGGCATTAGCTGGTACTGATGTTTATGTTGCTACCAAAAAAGCTCCTAGATTTACTGAATTTCTAGTCCTGTACTGCAGTGGCCTGAGCAAGGACAGACTAAATGATTCTGAGTTCTTATATTGCCTACTCAAGCCAGATATACCTCACACTTGGGTAACAAAAGCACTATAAAGAGCATAGGGAGAAAAAAAACATCAGAAACACTATACTCTGATATGGAGCTATCACCAAGATGTAAGATATTAGGTAGAAATATATACCACCAGGTACAGAATGCTTTTCTTCTAGGTAGAAAATAAAAGGGGGCAAATTAGAGATGTTCTAATCTAATTACACATACATGTAGATATTACTTTTATGAGGGAGAACTAAGTACTTGGGGACAAAATTATGAGGAAAGGCTCTTGTCATTTTTACATGTTTTGAATTTTGAACCACAAGAATATTTTACATATTCCCCAAAGTTAAACATATAGTCAAATGAAAATAGAAGATCCAAGTATATTTATGCATGTCTGTAAAAATGAAATTAAATAGACATATATACTTGTACTGGCAAGGGGAGGGGAGGAGGAGGAGGAAAGAAAGGGAGAGGGATGAAGGGAAGATGAGAGGATGGAGGAGAAATAGGAGAAGGAAGAGAGAAGGGGAGAGGGAAAAAGGGGAGAGAATGGAAGGAGGAGAAGAAGAGAGAAATGTATGCATGCAAAATATGTAGATGTCACATATATAGGAAAGATCCATGGGTGTCACAGACTGAGGGTCAATGAAATACGAAGCAAAAAAGGCCAACACAATGAGATCTGCTTAGAATGTGCAAACTTGCTACTTGCTTCAGAGCAGAATATGTAAGTGTGGAGAGAAGTGCTGCAGAAAGAAAAACATGTAAGAGACAGCTACTAGCCTCACCTCCTGAACCCTAGCTACAATCCAGTAGCCTCTTCTGCCATCCTCAGAAGGACACAATGCCCTTATTCTATCACTGATGAGACAGGGCTCAGAATCATATCAGCTCCCAGGTTCAATCAACAGAGATGCACACAAAAATTCTCAAATATGATGTGCAAACAGCTGAGAAACACTCAAGGGAAATCCATGAAGCATAGCAGCAAGCTCCCCCAGAAGTAGCAATATCAAGAAAGTAATGATCAGAATCAATCCATAAGTGCTAACAACTAGACTACACACAAAAGCTATACTATTACAATTTCTAGGGGGAAAAAAACAGGAAAATATTTATCTTGGAATAAGTCAACATTTTTTAGGCTACCAAAAAAAAACAGGAAGAAGTTTAAAATGGACCTATGGACTAATATTCAACTTATTAAAATACCCACTCTTAGGCTGGATGTAGCTCAGTGGCAAAATGCTTGCCTAGCAAGTATAACATCCTAAGCTTGACTCCCAGTACCACAAAGAAAAGACAAAATAAAATAAAATAAAATACCTGTTCTTTAGAGACATCACAAAGGAAAAAAACCAAGTAGAGGAAAAGAGAATAATGAGGGAGGCTGGGAGTTTGGCCTAGTGGTTAAAGTGCTTGCCTAGCATGCATGAAGACCCGGGTTCGATTCCTCGGTACCACATACATAGAAAAAAGCCAGAAGTGGTGCTGAGGCTCAAGTGGTAGAGCTCTAGCCTTGAGAAAGTCCAAGGACAGTACTCAGGCCCTGAGCTCAAGCCCAGGACTGGCAAAAAAAAAAAAGAAAGAGAATGATGAGGGATAATTATGAAAGACATTAATGTATGAAAATAAACTAAAACAGCCAGCTGCTGTGGCTCATGCCTATAATCTTAGCTATTCAGGAATCTGAGATCAGAAGATCATGGTATGAAACCAGCCCTTGCTGGAAAGTCTGTGAGACTCATTTCCAACAAACTAACAGAAAGCTGGAAGTATGGTGTGGTTCAAGGAGTAGAAGACAAGCCTTGAACAAAAGAAGCTCAGGGAGAGTGGCTAAGCCCTGAGTTCAAGCCCCAAAATACCCACAAAAAAAATGTTTACTATAAGACACCATCTGAGAGGACAGATTTTCTTCTTATGTAACATATGAAAGTTGTTCAACTCAATGAAATCAAATAACTCAAACAAAATGGACAAAGTAGTCACGAAAGACTAATGTTACAAGATTCCAATTATTTCTTCTGCTGCTGGAGATGAAATTCAGGGCCTTACACATTCTAGGAAGTCCTCTACCCCAGGCCCTTGGGCCTCTTTTCTTTTCTTTTTTGGTTATGGCCCTTGAACTCTAGGCATGGATACTGTCTCTGAGCTCTTCAGCTCAACGTTAGTGCTCTACCACTTTCAGCCACAGCTCCACTTCTGATTTTCCAGTGGCTAACTGGAGATAAGAGTCTCATGGGTTTTTCTGCCTGAGGTGGCTTTGAAGCACAACACTCAGATCTCAACCTCCTGAGTAGCTAGGCATAAGGCACTAACACTTGGTTGAAATATCCACGTAAATCCAGAGACAAGTTTAAATCTAGTTTGGGTAGGAGCTGTTCATGAAGAGGAAAAAGTTGAATTACAGATAGTATTTCTTTATGGCTAATGAAAATATTCTAGCACTGTGATCATAACTGCAAGCTTCTGTGATTATTTTATTAAATCAGTGAACTGGTAAGTGACAATATTCTAATATTGTGATATAAAATCAGCAAAAGATTTGAGCAAGTATTTTATGAAAAACAGAAATGTTTGGTAAACACATGAAAATGTTAACACCATTGATTATCAGGGGAATGCAAATGAAACCCTCAATGAGATATTACTACTCATAAGAATGGCTACAATTTGAAAGACTGCCAATCCTAAATGTTTATAAGGATGTAGAGCAATAACTCTCATACACTGCTGACGTGAAATGAAAACATGTATTCGCATGAGAACTTGCAAAAAAAAATTTGTAGAAGTTTTATTCATAAAAACCAAAAGTGGAAACCACCCAATTATTAACACATTAATGGATATACTATAGACAATCCATGTAATGAAATACTATTCCATCATAAAAAAATAAATTATTGAGCTGGGCATGGTGGCTCACACCTGTAATCTTAGCTACTCAAGAGGCTGAGATCTGAGGATCGAGGTTCAAAGCCAGCCCGGGCACTAAAGTCTGTGAGATTCTTATCTCCAATTAACTATCAGAAAATGGGAAGTGGTGCTGTTGCTCAAAGGATAAGACAGTTGCCTTGAGCTGAAGAGCTCAGGGGCAATGCCCAGGCCCAGAGTTCAAGTCCTTCTACTGACAATAAGCAAATAAATAAGCCACATGCCTGAGTCTCAAAACCACATTGAGCAAAAGACTCCTGATACAAATGACTATATACTGTATGATTTCACATACATAAAATTCTAGAAAAATCAAATTTAACCTACAGTGATTAAAAAAGGAACTATCCCATATTATAATACACTTATCAAAATTCAGAACCATACTTTTTAGATAGGGACTTCCTATGTAATAGATTAGCCTGAATTCCTTATGTAGCGAAGGCTACTCTCAAACTTGCAATCTTCCTGCCTCAGCATCCCAAGTGCTAGGATGACAGTTATATATCATGCCACCGCAGAAAACCAAAATTATGGATACCTTTTATGATATATAAATTATGTCTCAATAATATTGACTTAAAATATATATGTATAGGGCCAGGAGTTTGGCCTAGTGGTAAAGTGCTTGCCCAGCATGCACAAAGACCCGAGTTAAATTCCTCAGTACCACATATATATAAAAAAATATATATGTGTATCTGGCACATAATCTTTTATTATGCATTCTACTTATAAGACAAGGGAGTGATTAATACATGTATATTTGTATGCTGAATGGAATATCACTAGTTGAATACTAGATAGTTGTTTTAAAAACAAGGTGGATTTTACATGTTGACATGAAAAAAAATCTTCAAAATGTAACATTAAATAAAAGATGAAGGCTGAATAATATATGCTCCCAATCTGTTTTTAAATATCATGATCACGCTGCAATTTATTTTTACCTTTGGTGAAGGAAATAGGTGTTTTTAAAAGATAGTTATATAGAATCATGTTGAGTGAAACAAGACCGAAGGAACAAAAGGCACATGGTATCCTTAATATGTGGCTTTTAGATCCAAACAGTACAAAAACGAGGACTCAATAGTTGCATACCCAATGCTATGGACATGGTACTGGAAATATAAACACAACTACATAGACATAAAAACCTATGACTCTATAGACATAATGTTTTATTACAAAGATTAATATGTATCTATGACATACAAACCCTCAGCCTAATTTTGATTATGTTCTAAAATCTAAGTGTCAGTGATTGTATATAGAGATTCCTTTCTTGAATACTTGTTAAACACGTCATTTGAAATATGATGTAAAAATCAATGTTAATAAATTCTTTAATAAAGAAAAAAGACAGTTGTATAATTTGAGAAAGACTCTTGAGCTTAAGTCCAAGTTAGAAGTTAAGAAGCAAACAAGGCCAGGCACAAGTAAGCTTGTACATGTAATTCTTCCCGCTAAGAGGGTACCTACTAAGATCTGATGGTTCAAACCTATCTCAGGCAGTAAAGTCCAATCAACTACCAAAAAGCCAAAAGTGGAATTGTCCTGCAGCAGTAGTGCACTAGCCTTGAGCAAACAAAGCTCAGGGACAGTGTTCAGACCCTCAGTTCAAGCCCCAGGCCCAGCACCAAAAAAAGGAGGGGGAAAACACATGTTTAGTGAAATATATATACACACATACAAAATATCTGTTTTACTTGTATTAAAAGGGAGATTGTAGGATTCACTGGACCAATACACAAGACACTTCAACTTAACTACTTCTCTAAGAGCCAATGTAAGTGTCTCCACTTTGGGGAGGTCTTTTCCACTTTCTAAGGTTCTCCTATGATCTTTTTACCCTTCAGAAGTGACAGTTATCCAGATCTCAGTAGACTTGAGTTTCCCTGTCTCTGAAAATCTGTGACCCCATGCCAAAATGATTAAGGGTAGACACTTGACATTTGCTTCTGATCAAAATGATATGTACCTAAAAGCTCATCTACAGTTTCTATTCTCAGAAATTCAAAGAATTCCTACCATCCTAACCTCCCAAACAAAATGGCTCAGGACTGGCTAAAGTGGCAATTCTCCCTCAGCTCTCTAGCAGAGATCACAACAAAGCTGTGGGAGAGAGAAGCCGTTAACTCTTCACACAAAAGGAAAGAAGGACCTCCTCCAACTTACCTTGAAAGCTACAACTTTTTCGAATGTGGTACAAGCAGATCTGATCACTTTCTTCCTGGCTAGGAGTGTTTGGAGACACTGAACCTGAACTGTCTCTTCTTTCTACAAAGAAACATCACGATAATGTGTTAGCTTCAAATAAAGTTTCTGATACAGGGTTACAGTAGCTCTTGGTAGAAATGAGAGAAAAGAATTCATTCATATCTCTCTGTATGAGAAAAAAGTAACCCCAGGCAAGACAGACAGAACCTATCCTGTTAAGAATCGAAATGCCTTAAACACACAGAAGGACATCCTGCTTTTTAGGAGAAAGACCAACTTCTTTCTAAACCCAGAATATAAAAGAGAGGCTTTTTTCTAAACTTGGGCAAGCCACTATGAGGGGGGAAAATAGAAAGCTAGTTTTTGTAAACTAGATTTGATTCCATGTAACCAATACTTGTTTTCTCTTAGAATTAAGTTATGATAACCAAGAAAAAGGCAACATTTGTGTAAATGTTACAATGTCAGAGGAACACCTCAATTTTTTTTTTTTTTTTTTGCCAGTCCTGGGCTTGGGCTCAGGGCCTGAGCACTGTCCTTGGACTTTCTCAAGGCTCTACCACTTGAGCCTCAGCACCACTTCTGGCTTTTTTTTCTGTGTATGTGGTACCAAGGAATTGAACCCGGGTCTTCATGCATGCTAGGCAAGCACTTTAACCACTAGGCCAAACTCCTGGCCCTCAATTTTAAATTTTAAATTGGGGGTGGGGTACTGAGGCTTGAACTCAGGACCTCACATTCTCACTTAACGTTTTTTTGCTTGAAGCTAATGTTTTACCACTTGAGCCAACCCCCAACTTCTGGCTTTTCTTCCTGGTTAATTGGTGATAAAGGTCTCATGGACTTTTCTGCACAGATTAGCTTCAAACTACAATCCTCAGACCTCCGCTTCTTGAGTAGCTAGGGTTATAAGCATAAGCCATCAGCACTTGGCAATTTTTTGTTTAACAGTACTGGAGTTTGAACTCAGGGCTTTACGGTTTCTACACAGGTGTTCTTCTACATAAGTGAGGTTTCCAACCCCTATTGGCTCTGGGTCATTTTAGGTCTGACACTGGGATTTGAACTTGATACTTGCCACTTTAACTCACTGGCTGGCACTCTATCAACTGTGCCATGCCTCCAACTCCACTGACTCTGGTCATTTTTGAGACAAGGTGTTGCTGTTTGCCCAGAGTTTACAACAAGAATCCATTATTTATGGCAGGAAAAAAACTAAGAACAAAATTTAAAAACACTTCTTTATTCATCTTGTAAACTCAGAACAAAATACTACACAAAAGATGTACCTAGTAAGGAGGTAACAATGTTAGATAAGAAATGTACTAACTTACTTATGTAATAGTAACCCTTCTGATATCACCCTCAAAGTTAAAAAAAAAAAAAGATGTGGAGTTGCCGGGGCCAGCCGGCAGCGCTGGGATTCCTGAAATAGGGGGCAAGGACTAGGAAAAAATAGAAGAGAGACAGACACACCAGGTCCAGGATGTCTGCAGCCCAGGTAAAGACTGCCCCGTTTATTGTCAACTCCAGGCTTATATCCCTTCTTGAAACCAGGGAACTTCCAGCTGTTACATTCATATGGTAAATCTCAGGTAATTTAAACAGAATAAGGCCATAAAACAGTAAGACAATAAAGCCATGGTCTGATGCAAATCAAGGTACAATTTGATTCTACTCTGGCTCCCAACATGGAGTCAATAGTGTGGTCTAGTAGTAGAGTGCTTGCCTAGCATGCATAAAGCCATGAGTTCAAGTCCTTGGTACCACACACACAGAAAAGGCAAGTGGTGCTGTGGCTCAAATAATGGAGCGCTGGTCTAGATGTCCCTAGAGCTCAGGGACATCTGTGCCAAGGCCCTGAGTTCAAGCCCCAGGACTGACAGAAAAAATAACAACAAAAAAACAACAAAAAGATGTACATAAATGTGTATAGCATGACATCATAACTCTGAGGTGCCTACTCAAAGACAGGTTCTCTATGGGATGAAGTAAGGGACAACTGCAGAGGGGAATAACCTGAAGCTCTACCATTAGAGTAAATCAGGCCCCTCCAGCATTAACAATCCATCAAGAGAAACACACAATTGTCTTAAATGTCTTATCTAACCACAGCTATGACTTCAACTTTATCTTTTTAGCTAGAAAAAGGTCAACTCTCTTACCAAAAGAAGCCCAAACTTGCCCAAAGTCTCACAATCGTTGCTGTCTACTGTAATTCAAGACCTGAGAGTCCATCCCAGGACTGGCAGCACTTCCCACCAGCCTTACCAGAAGACCCCTGTGGGCCTGCAGGAGCAGGGGGCACTTTGATGGGGACAGAGCCCTTATTCTTGATGTCATGCGCATTTCTGTAAATGGAAGGCAGCTTGCTCACCAAATCAGAGCTTATGCCCAATTTCTCCAACTTCTCTAGATTCTCAGTGTTAGAGAGATCATGGGATCTCTTACAACTAGTGCCAAACTTGCACTCTCCCTGTAAGAAGTACTGGCAGACATGGAGTTTGATACATTGCATCTGAAAGGAACAAGAGCCGAAGGGTCCATCTCCTTTGTTGTAATGTAGGCAGATCTGTAGACAGAAGAAAAGATATCAACCCATGAAGGTCTCCTGTGACTCATCTCCCCAACAACCAGGCCCCAGTGAAAAGGGAACTCATAGCTAAGATGTGATTTCATTGTCCACATGAACCATAGATATACGACTATCCCTCACATTCACAATGACAGTTTGGCTAAAATACTCACAAGATCCAAAGAACTCCAAAGCAACCAGAGCTTCTGCCTTCACATGAGGCAGCTGCTATTGGACCCATATTAATAAAGATCCCCAAGCTAAGCCAGGCCCCGGTGGCTTATGCCTGTAATCCTAGCTATGAAGGAGGCTGAGATCTGAGGAGTGCAGCTCAAAGCCAACTGGGGCACAAAAGTCTGTGAGACTACATCATCTCAGAGAAAGTCATATACCACCCTTTCATTTCTTGGGGGAATTGTAGACCCCCATCACAATACTATCCACAGTATCTATCATATATTGTGTTTGTTGGCAAATTTACAAGCCAAACTTCAACCAACTGTTCATTCTGTTCTACAGTCCACTATGGTCGGTTCTGAAATGAGGAGGCCAAATCTATGTAACTTTTTTTTTTTTGGCAGTCATGGGGCTTGAACTCAGGGCCTGAGCCCTCTCCTTGGACTTTTCTCAAGACTAATGCTCTACCACTTGAGCCACAGCACCACTTTCAGCTTTTTTTCTATGTATGTGGTACCGAAAAATCAAACCCCAGCCTTCGTGCACGCTAGGCAAGCACTCTACCACTAGGCCAAATTGCTGGCCCCCTATGTAACTTCTTACAGCCATCCTGGTGCCTACTTGGTGGGGGGGGGGGGGTTCCATTCAAGCGCTGAAAAGTCTAGAGGTGAGAAAGACCATTCAGTGAATTACAGATGCCTAACTCAAGGTGAGTTAGAAGAGCTCTGCTTCAGAAAAATGTAGAAAGGTACTAGGCCCACCTGACAGGAAAGGAAAGGAAGTTTCAAGAGGGTTAAGACTGGCTCAAAATCAGAAGCTTAGAAATCAGCAGAGGTGGAAATTAAATCCAGGTCTCCTCTATGTAGGGATTCTTGGCTTCTGTTCAGCCATAGTATCTCTTTGTCTTCCAATTATCTGGCCTCTCCACTAGTGCTCAAAGAAAAGCCCCCTCCTGCCCTCTATCTCCTATACTCACTTCCGGCAAAAGCCAGGGGTCATTCTGAAACAAGAGTTGGCACAGTTCACTATAGGTAAGGTGGTCAATGCCATGAACTTTCAGGACACTCAGGTTGTGATCAGTCTTCAAATTGTGACCATTCCTACAGTTCTTCCTGCAAAAAAGCAGAGAAGTATTACAGATTAGACAGTGTGTAACCTTGTGATCAGGAAGTGAGGTGACATCATAGGGAAAGGCAGAAGAAAGTACATCCAGCCAGTCTCATGTTCATTTGGTGAGCCATGGAAAAGGAATGTTCAAGAAACTTTCTTGTGTAAACAAAGAAGCTATGCACCATGATTCCAGCCAGTAATTCTAGCTACTCAGGAGTCCAAGGATCATGGTTCAAAGGCAGTCTGGGCAGTTCTTCAATAATCACAAAAAAAGCTGGGGAAGTGGCACAATGGCTCAAGTGGTAGAATGCTAGCCTTGAGCAAAAGAGCTGGGATGAGGGGGTGTGGGAGTTTGGCCTAGTGTAGTGTGCTTGTCTAGCATGCCTGAAGGCTTGGTACCACATACATAGAAAAAGCCAGAAGTGGTGCTATGGTTCAAATGGCAGTGCATTAGCCTTGAGCAAAAAGTGTCCAAGGACAGTGCCCAGGCCCTGAGTTCAAGCCCAGGACTGGCCAAAAAAAAAAAAAAAAAAAAAATCACGGGAGGAGGGGGGGAGTTTGGCCTACTGGTAGAGTGCTTGCCTAGCATGCACAAAGACCGGGTTGAATTCCTTGGTACCACATACATAGAAAAGCCAGAAGTGGTGCTGTGGCTCTAGTGGTAGAGCATTAGCCTTGAGAAAAGGCCAAGGACAGTGCTCAGGCCCTGAGTTCAGTCCCCAGGACTGGCAGGAAAAAAAAAGAGCTCAGGGGCAGTACCTAGGCCCAGAGTTTAAGCCCCAGGATGGAAAGTAGGGGGAGTAGAAGGGAAGGGTAGAGAGAGAGAGAGACAGGGAAAGAGACAAGAGACAAAGAGACGAGGGGTGAGGGAGGTAGAGAACAAAAAAGAAAACAGTTACCTAAACCAGTAACCATCAGGCAGAATTTCAAAACAAAATTTGATCCGTAAAATTTGCACACTAACCTAAGGATGTGAATACAATTTTTATTTTGCCAAATATACACATTATAAAGATTTGCCAATGATCTCCAATATTGGACCTATCAGCCAGCTACCATGGCTTGTATGCCTTCTTCCTCTCGCCTCTTTCTCCCCTGGAGTAATTCATATCTCTCCAAAGTAGATTTTCCAAGTTTCCATCTCAGTTTGTTTGCAACCTCAGACTTCTGAGATCAGAAACACCCGTGAGGACATATCATTCACCACTCAACATCTTCCAAACTAGTCACTACGGGTGGATGGCAGCCTTTTTCACAAACTTGACGTTTGAGTACAACATCCTCTCCAAGTCAGTCCAGTAGAAGCAGAAACCAGCAAGTCATTGCCTCTCCCTTAGCTTCTCTCTCTCCACACTGTCACCAACTTCTCAACTTCCCCAAATTTCTCATGCACAGATCCTTTGGAAAGTTCTGATCTGCTATTTCTAGTTTGCCGGTTCTTAGAGACCATATTCACCAGCCCCGTTGCAGGCAGGTAGGGTCATGAGACAGCTTCTGGTCATTGGAAGGATGTCCATCACCTTAAAAATCTCCCATATGATCTTCTACTATGCATTTTTTATATCTACTCCTACAATGAGATATCTAAAATGTCTTCAAAAGTCATGTGTTGAGGATAGTAGAGTCTATGTGGGTCAGCTTGTATTCCACAGTGATTGCACAGATCAAGGTCCCTATCCCTGGGTGGACTATTAGACATGATAAATAATGCCAGGACTTAGAGGACGGCTCAAGACCTCAGCTAATGGCTCCAGGTCTGAGCTCATTCCCAGCACAAGAAGAGAAGAGAGGGAGAAAGGGAAGAAGGGAGAAAGAGGAGTGAAAGAAGGCACAAGGGAGGTCTATTGCATTAAGACAAAAAAGGGGAGAAGGGAAGAAGAAAGGAGGAAAGAAAAAGAGAGGAAGGAGCGAAGCTGAGGGAAGAACTAATTCTTCTAAATAACTAGACTAGCTTTCAAAGGAGGTACTCTGCACATCCTCCTCAATTAGCATCCACTCCACTAACTACTCAAACCTCTTCCTAAAAATCTAATGGTTGCTCAAGGTTTAAATTAACTAGAATAAGCCTCCACAGTGTGTCTCACAAATGTGCCTGCTGTTGAGTGCAGGTGTTGAGTGACAACCAGCCAAAGCAGAGATGGTTGAAGCCTCTGTCCTTATGGAACTTACATTTGAAGACTAGGGGAAGGCACCATAAAGACAATAAGCAGCAGGAGGTGATGGAAAATGAGAAGAACATTTAAAATAATGTGACTTGGAACTGGGCTCAAAACTGTAATCCTACCTACTCAGGAGGCTGAGATCTGAGGTTCATGGTTCAAAGCTAGCTATGGCAAAAAAAAAAAAAAAATCCAAGAGACTCTTGCCTTCTATTAACCATTCCCCAAAGCCAGAAGTAGAGCTATGGTTCAAGTGGTCGAGCACAAGCCTTGCGCCAAAACGCTCTAAGACAGTGCCCAGGGTGTGTGTGTTGGGGAGGGGGGGTAGAATGTGATTTAGAGGGTGTAGACCTGAGGCATTCATGGAGCAAACCAGGAAGTGAAAACTAGACATCCTAGGAAGAAGCATCAGGGCACCAGACGAGTTAAGGCTCTGACCCTAATTAGGAACTGGGGGTACGGGGGGCGGGGTGGGGGAGAGACTTAGGGGTCGATGCAAAGCAGGTAAACCCGACAGGAGGGCGGATTTCAGTTTCTTCACAGCCACTGAGCAGAGAAAGGCTTTTGCTGCCTGGCTTCAAGGCTAACTGTGGAGACCCGAGGAGACAGTGAGGCATTTGTAGTCACCACTCTCCTCCTCCACCCAGTGTCCCTCCGGCTCTGAGCCACTCTGTCCCAGGGGAGGAGAGGTGGCCTTCCCTGAACCCTGGCACTAAGTCACTGGAGGTGAAGCGAGCGAGGTCACGGGCCGGCCACCTAACCTAGCCGTCTCACCAAACCCGACGGGGGGAAGGGAGGCTGCGGGTGGGGGGCCTCGGCGCGCCTCCTCTCTCCCCCCAGCCCCCTCCCCGGCGTCTGCTCCCAGCCGCGGCCCCGACGCCTTACCCAGCCTTCATGAATCTGCAGGAACCATAAATCATGAACTTGCATAGGTGGAGCTGGCCGCACAGCCCCACGCAGCCGGGTTTGAGGCCCTGGTACGAGCGGCACAGGCGCAGCGACGAGGCGGCCACCACCACGCGCCGCTCGGGGCCCGCCGCCGCCGCCGCGCCGCCCGCGGCCGGCCGCGCCACCACCGCGAAGCGCCCGCGTTCCTTCAGCAGCAGCCGCTCCAAGACGTCGAGGCCCGCGCTCACCCGCAGACGCCGCCGCAGCTCGCCCAGCTCCAAACAGCCTCCGGCCGCGCACAACGCCTGGGTCACCTCGCCCACGACGACCGCGGCCTGGGCCATGGCCGCCGCACCACGACTCGGGCAGCGGCCGCGGCGGCGGGGACGGCGGCGGCGGCGGCGGCAGCGGTGGCGGCGGCGCCGACTACGGCGACGTTCCCGAGCCCGAGGCCCCGCGGCTGCTCGGGGTGGAGACGCTGACGGTAAACGAAACCGAAAGCGGACCAAGGTCGTCGTCGTCGCCGTCGGGAAAACGAACCTCGGGCGGCCTCGCCACGCCCCCCAGGCCCAGCTGAAGGACCTGCACGCGGGCTTCAGGGCGGCCAGCTGGGCGGCGCTCGGCCCCGCGGGGAAGCCGCCGCCCGCGGACCCGCCCGGGCCTTGGAGGTCCCCCGGGCGGGGCTTGAAACTGAAGGTTTCCAGGGCGTCCCCCAGGGTGAACGGGGTCACACGCGGTGGGCACGCGATGGCGTCCTCAGCGTGTCAGGAAAAATGCCCGGTTTCGCTCGACGACCGCGCGCCCCGCCGCCGCCACAGCTGAGGGAGGCCGCCTGCGCGGGTTACCACAGGCTGTGCCGGCGGCGAAGTGCCGGGGGTGGGGGGCGGCGCCGTCAACGGACTGAAGGGCAGACCCCCACCCCGCGCGCATGCGTGGTCCGCGCCAGCCCCTCCCCCACGCGGCGTGCGTGGAACGCACGGCAGGATCGCCTGGAACGTCCTGTGGGCTTCGCACAGGGAGACCCGACATTTCCACTACGAGGGGGTGTGGGGGGGGCGGGACGCCCTGCGGAGGAATCGAGGACCAAGATGGCGCCAAAGACCCGAAGGAACCCTCGGAGGTGACTGTGGGGGGTGAGGGCTGGGAAAGTTCTGGAATGTCGTGGACATGCGCGTGTGACCCCAGGCCCTCCTCGCCTGTCCCCAGTGGGCGCCGCGCTGGCCGTCAGAGGAGGAGGAGGAGGAGGCCGAGCACGTGGCCGATCTGTGGTCCGTGCCCTCCGCCCTGGGTCTGACGTGGAAGCGGGCTCCCCGTAGCTCTTCTCCATGGCTGTGAGCTCGGAGGAAGCTGTGGGAATCCCGCGAACTCTGCGCGTCCTCATTCACGCCGCGTGAATGGAAAATTCGAACCGGAGAGTCCAGGAGGACATGGCGGGCCTGCGGCGCCGCCCGGATGGAACGCCAGCGCCGTTCCACGCCGGGCTCCGCCGCGGGGCGGGCGGGCGGGGCCGGGCCCCAGGCCGGGCCGGGTGGGAAAGGCGGGGCCCAGCGTGGGCCCTGGGGGGGGACGCTCCCCCCCCCCCCCCCCCCGGCATACTGCAAGTAAGACCCAAATCAGAGGGAAAAAATGAGAAACAGCCTTCGCGTGGACTTCGTGCCTACATGGTTGTGTGACTGTTTTTCGCCAACATTTACATTTTACGTTGGTGAGCCCAGGGCCTTTTTTCCCCACTCACGGCGTCCACTTCCAGCTTTTCACTGGTTACCTGGAGATACATCAAATCTGTCTGCCCTGACTGTTTTGGAATCATGATTCTCCGTCCTCAGCTTCCTAAGGCCTGACAATAGGAATAACTTTCTGCAATTTACCTAACATTTAGTCAAGAAAAACAACTGAATCTCAGTAAGAGCAACAAACTTTGCAGTATTTTAGCTCACCCTAGTGATGTACCTTGAAAAACACAAGCTTGCCTTCCTAGGACCTTTACCAGAAGGATCAGACAAGGCTGAATTGTTTTCCAAGCCTCATTCCCAAGGAAGTCGGTGTGACTTATCTAGTGGTTCTCTGGAAAACAAACTGAATCAAATTAATTTAATTTAGCCTCCTTGTAATTAGCCAAATCCTAAAGGTAGCAGGCGGTCCTTTTTTTTAGATAGGGAGACACCACTACAGTACTGCCCTACCCCGGGAGCCACAGCACCACTTCCAGTTTTCTAGTGGTTAATTGGAGATAAGAGTCCCATGGACTTTAGTGCTGGTTTAGAACCGAGATCCTCAGATCTCAGCCTCCTGAGTAAAGATTACAGGCTTGAGCCACCGTGCCCTGCTTGCTTTTAAGTTATTTTTCAGATACAGTGGTATGTGTTTTCCTAGGGCTACTCTGGACTGTGAGTCTCCTATATATCCTTCCCTTACAGCTGGGACTGTAGTACAGTGAAGTTTCTTCATGCCAGGTTTTTGGTTGAGATTCAAGATATCCACTATAGCATATCATCAAACTGTTGACAAACAAAACATCAAACACAGTAGAAAAAGTTTCCTTGTAAAAGAAAACTTCAAAATGAAGTTAATTTCTAATCAGAGTGCATGCATATTATTAGAAGGATCGTCCCATTGCTTACAAAAAAAAAAAAAATCCAAGAATTCTATATCCAGCAAAACTATCCTTCAAAACATTAAGTGTAAATTAAGACATTCCTAGTTACAAGGAGAGGATGACAGTTAATTACAGTACTAAGATAAACACTAAACGAGCCTTTTGAAAGTAATAGAACACTGAAGGCTAACTCAAATTCTCGATAAAAAGTGCCAGTAAAGGTAATCAGTAAATTCAAAAGAAAAATATTGATATAACTCCACCCTCATTTAAAAGCTAGCTGTATAAGGCAGTAATTGAAAGTAATGTGAAGTATGTTCTCTGACCATAATGAAATTAGAAATCAGTAACAAAAGAATGTTCACAGACTTGGATGTTATACAAACTCCTAAAAAGCCAAATGAGGAATCATAAATGAAATTTCAAAATACTTTGAAACGAATAAAAATGAAAACACATTCATGAGCTGTAGTGAAAGCTCATAAATTTTAGAGGGAAGGTTGTAACCAATACCTGTATTGACATGAAACTGGAAAGGAACAACTAAGCCCAAACAAAGGAAACAATGCAGATTATTGTACAAATAAGCAAAATAGATTAGAATCAATAAAACCTAAAATCTGTGACAAGATATTTTTAAAAAACTCTTTACCTAGACTGATTTCTTAAAGATTAAAATTATTAGTATCAGGAATAAGGGATTATTATTAGTAACTTTGCAGAAAATTTTTAAATGATTACAGGATATAATAACTTCCAATTATGTGCTTTAGGTGCTCTGACATTTTGTGTACTAGCTGACAATGGATTCCAATTCCTAGAAGAGCAAACAACTCACCTGTGTGACTTTCAAATGTGAGTTATCCAGTCCATAGTCCTAACCTGGAATTACTTCCTTCCTTAGGCTCACACATCCTAGGCTATTTATTCCCCTTCCCTAATCACCTCAGGCCCAGCTCTCAGACAACTTTAAACAGCACCTATATGCCCAAGAGAGTGCCAAAATAATTAGCTTGCTAACTCTTCCTCACAGGTTCCTTATCACAGAAATGACTTGCTTTCTGCCCCCCCTAACCTACACTGTAGTATACCTGCCAAGTGGCATGCTGTGCCACTAGTTTCTAGAGAGTTGAGAATATAAAACTTTCATAAAAGCTGGGTGCTCGTGGCTCATGCCTGCAATCCCAGCTATTTAGGAGGCTGAGATCTGAGGATTGCAGTTCAAAGTCAGCCAGGCACAAAAGTCTGTGAGACTCTTATCTCCAATTAACTATTAGAAAACCACTTGGCCATGTGGCTCAAGGGGTAGAGCACTAGCCTCCAGCTGAAGAGCTCAGGGACAGCACCCAGGCCCAGAGTTCAAGTTCCATGACTGACCAAAACAAAACACTTTTCAGATAGTCATGTGTCTATGTCTCTCATTAAGCCCTGGGCAACAAACAATGGGGGCATTAAGATGGAATAAAGAATGAATATGTAATATTAAAGTAAGTGGACATGTCCAGTAGACACTTAGATTGCTCAGACATTTATAGTGCTAGAGCTGTGAGCAGGTAAGATTTGAACCCACAAGCCTGGATTAGATCACCCTGGAAAAGAAGATTCCAGAAGAGAGGAATTTGAAGGTCCTATCCTTCTGGTAAAGAAACTGATAAAGGTGAGAAGACTGCGGGATTAGAGGAAAGTAAGGATTTGGGGATTATAAAAGCCAATACTGGAAAAAGATGATCAGATACTACATTGAGTGCTGTCCACATAGCATAAAAGCCAGGCACAGTGGCTTATGCTTGTAATCCTAGCTACTCAGGAGGCTGAGATCTGAAAATCGTGGTTCAAAGCCAGCCTGGGCACTAAAGAAGTGAGACTCTTGTCTCCAATGAACCACTAGAAAACCAGAAGTGGTGTGTGGGTCAAGGCATTGGGCAGTAGCCTTGAGCTGAAGAGCTCAGGGACAGTGTCCAAGTCCAGAGTTCAAGCCCCAGAACTGACCAAAAAATAAGTTTTTGTATTGCTGATATCCCAAAATTATCAGCTAAAAAAAAAGTGACTTGTATTTCATGATTCTGAGTTGAAAGGGCTTAACTGGATGGCTCTTCTGTTCCACACAATATAGGTAAAGTTGTCCCTGATTGCTCACAGTTGAGATGAGAGCTAGAACATTCACAAATAGCTCCTTCTATGTGGTTCTCATTATTTAGTAGCATAGCCTTGGCTTCTTTAGAACATGCCTGTGCTTCAGAACAAGCCCAATGTACAAGCATTCTATCACCCCCCCCCCCAGCACTGCCACAACTCTCAGCTCTGCTCTCTAAGTCATCCTTTCCTACAAGAAATGAGTCATATAGTCAGGTGAGTAACGTTGTCAGCCTGCCTCTTGCCCATAGAAATTAGGAGCCAATAAATAATGCTGTTCACCATTTATCTCCCAAACCACCATCTTTGTAGATTTTCTGCAAACATGCAGATTCTTCTACTGTGGACTACATGTTCTTCTATTCTAACATATACTAATTTCTAAGCTCTGATAGAAGGGCCCCTATCTTGTTCCTCTTGGCCTTCCCAAGACCTACCAGTTCAGCACTCACATTCAGTATGGTGGCACAATGCCCTTAGTATTCTTAGAAGCCTTTCAGCAGAAGGGTCTTCAAAGTATCAGTTTCAGTATTTCCTATGTCCAAAGGTCTGGGAGCTACATTCCCCACAGAGTCATTAAAATAAATTCTTTTTTGCAACTCCAGTGTGAACCTACAGCCCCACACAAACTAAGCATGTGCTCTACCACTAGAACTCCAACTCTTATTTTGAATCCTTCTTGATTCTGAATTACTGTCTGAGCAGACCCAGCACCAGTGTGTAGGATGGAAAGATATGGTCCTGACTGGGACACTGTAAGGAGGAATAAAAATACTTGCATACATATCTGGCGAATATAATGTAACCCTTCTACTAATTACAATAAAAATATATTTTAAAAAATACTTGCATACAGTGACGACTCTTGTGATCTAAGCCACGTCTACAGCAAAGCCCTTGGCTCTTCCCATTGAAGTGAGGAGTGGAACAGCCCAAAAGGATTTATTTCCTAGTGCCACAAATCAGGCCAAGGGTCTAAGGAGAGCTCACCATTATAGGTAAGCTTAAGGTCAAACATTCTCCAGACCTCCAAACAGCACATGAGTCCTCATTCAATCTAGCTCAGAAGACAGGATGTACACACTTACATTGGGTGCTACTGCAATGTTTCTGACATCCCTGCTGTTGTCTGCACAACAGGTATCTGAAAAGCCCCAATCCCTAGTGTTTCTGCGGCCCTGGGCTCTACAAAGCTCAGTCTCAATCTCCTCCAGGGACATCTGCCCACTTCCAGTCTCCTCTAGGAGCAGCCCACTGCCTGTGAAGTGCTACCTGGTGTGTTCCTTCCTCTTTGGCTCCTCTCAACCAACACCTCCCAGGCAAGATGTTATCCATACACATTCATCCTTGACCTATTTCCCCTCCCTTTTGCTAAAGCTAAGCCCAAGCTTCCTCATTGACCTTGTACTTCCCTAGAGGGCCAACCTCCTCACAAAGGCCCTGAACCTGCAGGGACTTCGTTTTGCTTCTTAAGTTAGCACTGGTACCAGTAGGAACCCTGTGTAGTATGTCAGGCTGCGAGTGGTATCCCCAAGTGTTCATCAGTAAGCACAGTAGCACCTTGCCAACACACTTTTATACCCTTTTTTCCTCCCACCTGGCCATTACAATTCCTAAGCAATAGATCTAATAAAATAATAAAACACATTATCTGTTGTATTTAAGTCTTCAAATATAATAATGAGCATAGCACAGATTTCACATTCTTAATACCCTCCGGCTCAATAAGCAAAAAAAGGGAACCAAAAGTCAAAATTAGATAAAGAATTCAGATTTTTTTTTTCTTTCAGAAACACATTTTATACAACTTTCAACATATATACTTTCAAACAAAAGGAACAAAGAATACAGAGTGCTAAAAAAAAAGTCAAAAGAGAAGCAATACAATTTTAATTTCAATATTTTAAAATACAGAAATTGGAAATACCAAATACAACTTTAAACAAGTCACTTGTCTTCCCCTATAATAATCAATATAAACTACTTAAAGACTTACAAATTCAGATTAAAACAGAAACAAAATAAATACTGTACACTTTCCCTGCCTGCAGGCAAAAGATGGGAAATACTGTTATGAATCAAAACAAATGCTCTTAAAGCTTCTGCACCCCACTCCCCAGCCACACCCTCCCACTGTCACACAGTGTGCTTCTGTATTCCCAGACACACATGTGCACACACACATATGAGACACTACTCCACAGACACCCCAAACGAGAAGGGTAACAGTCACCTGGGACCGTGGACATAAAGACCAGTAAGGAAAGTCAGTCAGGCTGCAAAACATTACTACAAAACTAGTAAATACCATAGCCAACAACTGTCCCCTTTTCAGTTTCAGAGTTAAACCCCTAGAACCAACACTAACCCTCCCCATCTCCACCCTCAATAACCCGCCTAAAAGAAAACTTGCTGAAGCACTGGTAAAGTTAGATATTTCACAATAAATGTGAAAATTCATAATATATAATCTCTTAAAATGAACCTTTTCACCCTCTTTCCACAGCATGAAACTGTTATGGCTTAATTTATATTAAAAGTAGAAAAGTCTTTTCCAAAGGAAATACAGTCTGCAAGATGCATGTGCATTTCCTAATCAGTGCTATTTCATACCTAACAACTGCATGACTTGCTTTTGCAGTCAGAAGCTGTTTTTGGAAAAACTGAGGTTATAGCTTTTGATTCAATCTAACCATCAACTCTAAGGCCCTTAGTTTGGTTTAGGTTTCTTTTGCAAGAGAAAATAACCTTGGGGTTTACTTAGCAAGTTATACCTCAGGTCCCTGACTATAATGTGGAAGTTATAAGCATGTATTGTAAAAATAAAAGTTTAATTACGAATCTTAGAGGCAAGAAATAATTATAAACAAGGAATTAACTGATTTTATGTTACACATATTGCTGATAATGTTTAAATCCATTAAAGTTAAATATGTTTAAATTCACTTAACACCCACCGAAGAAATATGTGTATGAGTCATTTTATTACTGCAAAATATTATATATTCTAGCACTTATAATAGTTTTGGTGAGAAATCATGGGGGGGGGGAATAGCTGACAGGTGAAAGAAATGGCCAAAATAAAACTGGCTGAATACAAGTTTTTTCCCCCCCATTCTGTTTATGACTTTTCTAAAATAAAGAGAAGTAACCAGAATGTCACAAGTCTTGCATAGGTAAACTACTTGGAGGTCAAGGGCTACGTGGTAGCCAGGGTTTTATTAATGAAATAGTGCAGAGCAGATAAATTTGTTGGAAGAAAAAACGTTTCTGACAAAAATATGTTACAGTTGTTAAGACAAAGTCTTAAGACACTAGATGGGATACCAAGGGTGAGAGGCGAAGTGTGGCAAGTGAGCCTTATTTTTCTCCTCCCCACTAGAAGGAAGAATTACTGCCGATGAATAAAACCAGTCAGTCACAATAAGCTACCTGCTTTGGAAATAGGCATTTGATTCTTAATGACCTTAATTTGGGGAGGCGGGGGAGAAGTACTTATGGAAAGGACATTAAATATTTGATTTACGGCATAATGTTCACTGAAAAGAAAATTAAAATAAAGGAAGAGTTTTTAGTAAGGCTACATACAGCATTTTTTTATGCTTAATGATTTCGTGAGTATACTAATTTTCTCCCTTTCTGTTCACTTCAAGGAAGCATACAGATGTCTTCTACAAGACAAATGGAGACTATGCAGTGTCACAGAAGTAAGATACAGGAAGTCCCAGACCCACTATGTCCCCAGGAAAAGCCATGTCCTAGTTGGGTTACACTGGTCTCCTTTACTGACCAGCTTTCCTTATAACCTAGAGACTGCTTTGGATGAAGGTCAAGGACATTAGGAAAGACAAGAGAGCCTGAGCTTTACACCTCAACCACTTGTGCTAGCAATCAAACTCAGGACTTTGCAACCATGAGTGATCAGTTTAATAGTTAATGAGAAAGGTAAATTTTTTGAAAAAGTAATTTACTGCTACATTACGAAAAACCTGGTATCATCCATGTGAAAATGAGAAATGACCATTTACGATTGCTGATACTCTTCTCAACTCTTAGGGAGTGATCTTACACTTCAAAAGGCATTTTCTAAAACAAGCAGTTAACTCTTGTGTTGAGTCGCCTGCCAAACTGCCGATGACCTTTCTCTTTACTCAGGCTGTTGTCACCAACCTGGAGCTGTCCAGTGGAGTCCCAGCTTCCTCACCACCTTACTTTCCTTAGTACTGTGGGTAAGTACTAAACCACTCTAATTCCTAACTTATTTTACCTTTCCTCTAGTAGCTGACAAGCCTACCAAATCTGAGAAGCAGTTCTACTTTAATTCCTCTTTCAGAAAAACCTAAAGCTAGCTTTCCATTACAATAACTCATCTTAATGTACTTGATGATGAGCATTCTCATTTTCTTACCCAAACACTAGCTCAGTTCTCTTCCTTTCACTTCAAGCGTCTATTCTGAGTTTAACTTAGCACCTTGTTAGAGGTTTTTCACATTTTTTTAGGTAGCCTGCTCTGGGCATATATTTGATTTAAAATGAATTTTATGAATAAGAAGAATTTTCACTTTAAATTATACATAAAGGCAAATTCATTAATTATCTGTTGTAACTTGAGAATAAGTTCTCTATGTATGAAGTATTACTAAGGAATGCTTTCTTTACTGGTTATTCTAATAGGCATTTTTTACTTAAACATACAAATACGAAAACCAGACTCAAATAAGATTTAGAAAAAAATGACTACTTATTCAGGGTCACACAGCTGACATGAAAGTGGCTGAACCTAGGCCAGAACTTGGTTCTTTTGGTCTTTGTTTATGATATACTACACCATTGTGTTACCAATTAAATTACTAACTTGTAGTATGTTTCTTTAAAGAAATCTTTTTTTTTTTTTACTTCCACTTGTACGGTGGTATACCTTAGTTGAAACTAATAAACTTAGGCTTTTTTTTTTTAAATGAACAGGAGAGCCCTCTTTTGCTCTAGTTTGTTTAGAATTAAAAATTATACTGCTAATTTCCTGGAGAAGACACCTTCATAGGCACAAACCACAATATTCTCCTACAGTACTAAATAGGTCTGGGCACACAGTAGATGTTTGATAAATACCTGCTGATCTTATATACAGTAGACTTCATCAAAAGGCAATAATTAGGATTATCAAAACATAGAACAGTATTTAAGCTAAGTAGTGATAAAATGGGTTTCTGTCTTCTTTGAGTTTCTGATGATTTCAGTAGAATGTTCAATTTTTGTATGCCTCAAAGATAAACAGATATTTATGAAGTTTAATGTATTCCTAGGTTACTGAGCTACTTTAAAAATTGCCTGCTTTGTACTGTTAGATCATTTGTCGATATGGGGGAAATATGATATATTACATGATGTGAATTACAGTACAGTGGATCCCAGATTGAGTCATTTACTTGAATTCACATAGAAAAATTACTACTATTAAAGCTGCATACATTAAATCACTAATTCTCAATTTTACATATTTATATTTGCTACAACTAGCTAGATATTATCATTGCTGTCTTCTTGTGTAAGCTTTTGTGGAATGTCTATAAATAAGACTAAGAAAAAGACAAAAGGTTACCTATTGCTACTGAACCCAGAGTGTGCAATAGTCACCTCAAGGTTTAGCCATTTCCACGAGATAAAGGGCATATTTTGGCCATTATCTTTATAAGAAGCTAAGTAAAAAAGTCATTAGATCAGTGGCTAAAAATGATCACCAATTCAGAAAAAGATTCGCAGGTTCACTTATAGTGGTTATATTAGCTTGCTAAAAGTTTTGTGATATGACTAGTTAATGGACTAAAATGCAAAACCGAATCCATAGTACCTTCACTTAAAAAATCCCACACATTAGCTACTCAACATTAGTGTTTATTAGCCTAAGGACACAGAGTGGGATACTGGCCACAACTTTTAATTCATAAAAAATACATTAATTTTCATTTTCATTTTTATGACTAAAGAAAAAGTTCTTTAGAGTTGTGCAAAAATGTTGAGAAAAAAAGTCCAGATACTGAAGTAACTGGGAAAAAATTATAGTTCTTATTTCTTAAGCTAATATAAAAATGTGTATTAGAACACTAAAACAGAAAACTAAGACATCACAGTGATATATTGTGAGAACGTGAGGGAATCAAACTAGACTTTTGCATCTTAAATATGATGACCTGTCAGTGGCTGGCTGCATACATCTCTCTACTACTTATGTCACAGTACAGACAGGGCTAAGAAGGCTGTCTACAGAGACTACAAATTTCCGTAAGAATTATTCTTCCTGACTTTCAAATGTAAGATGTGGACTTTTCAAGGATCAAAAAAAAAATCATAAGCTATTTGATAACTATCCCATGAAATATTATAATGGAGACAGTAAAAAATATTGTTTTGGAAATATACATCTGAATGCAACCATGAAAGATGATGGTAGGGATACTTTTCTTAGATCTTTAAAAAGACACTTAATACAGTAGGAACAGTCTCACTACCATGCTGAGCCAAAAAAAATCCATAAACTAAAAACAAAATTGATTATTTGTATAATGCTACTTGTCAGGCTTGGGAATAACTCCACCACACCATCATTCTTATGCCATGAGGGGAAAAAAGAAGAAAATTATAAACCATTGAAAACTGGTATTTAGTAAAAACTGTACATAAAGAAGAAAAATGATTATCTTAAAGTTCAACCCAATAGCTAACTGCAACACACACTAGATGGGACAAACTGCAAAAGCACTCATTTTACTCCAAATCTGTGTCTGAAATAATTCTTTAGAAGATTAAGAAATTTAAAAAAAAAAACATGCTTGCTCCTATACAACTTAATTATATAGTATATTCCTATTGTATTACAGCCTACTGTGTAGTTTGAATATCCTAAGTCAAATCATACATATGCCTTTAACCAATTAGGTCTAGAGAATAAAAATGTCATAAGATTTAACCTCTGCAGCAGGTGTTGGCCCTGTCCTCCAACACAAGCAGTATGAAGGAGGCCTTCTATAGTTTCAAATGTATTTGGAAAAACTATAAATGTGACAACTTAATCAAATTTATATTTTTTCCTACAAGTAGCAGAAGATATTAAAGCTGTTCTCTTTGGGACCCAGATATCATTAGGAGAAATGAAAAATGCAAGAAGCTATTTCTTCATACTTAGAAGAAAACCACAATGTCAAAGGAAATAAGAAATGAGGGATCTTTTGTGTTTTTACAGATTAGTTATGGAAGTGTTTCCCTGCAGAGAAGAGTTTTGTTGAGTCGTCTCAAAATGATGGGGATACAGAGGAAAGGTGGGGTGTAAGGGAATCAACCTGGATAACAGTATGCACCTTGGATGTTAGCAAAAGCGAAGCTAATAGCTTATAAAAAACACATGAAATATATAAAATAAAATGATTTTCATATACATCTTAATTTAAAATAATTAATGCATCAAATCCCTGTTTAAGACTTTAACCTGAATATCAAATTTAAGAGTCCAGACTAGTTACTGTTACTGTGGCTCTTTCCCACAAGTAACACACATACTATCAAAAATAATTTAAAAACCTTCACATTCTTAAATCTAAATTAGTGAGATATTTCTCCAGAAATCTTCCAAATAAATAGCTTTAAAAAAGAAAGAATTTAAAAGCTGTTAACTTAAAAAAATCTGTTAAATAAATTATCGATAATTCTTTACACTACTACTGAAAATAAATCAAGACACTACCAATAACAAAATGAAATTCAAGCCCTGACAAGAGACCCTTTTCAGTTCAAGGTCTCTTTTTAAGGTTCCACCCTCCTTCTTCCTCTCCCCACCAGGTCCAAAGGATTATTGCTGAGTGGGTGTGGCACAGTAAAAATGCAGCATCAGGTTCATTCTGTTCTTCAAGCAGTGTTCTTACTAGACAGCAAACAGCTCCAGGCAGGGGGACAGCAGAAGCACCAGGCTCCCACACCCCAAGACTGGCCTCCAAAGGGAAGAGAGGTTGTGACAGCAGCTCTATCACACAAAAAAACGTGCGTGACCATTTCTGTTCAACTTAAGGATCTTCCCAAGACGTTGTTTGGCTGTTGCCATTCCTTTTTTTGGACGTTTACCTGTAAAACACCAACAACATTGTAAGCAGTAACGAAAAGCATACTCTCCAGACAGTATCTAAAAGACTTAAAGGAAGAGCTTTGCAGTAAGTATCTCTATTAGGTGTGTTAGTCATGCTTTAGGAGTTCTACTATTTAACAGCTTTCTATCTGATCACACTAGGGCCAGAAGGTCAGGACCCTTCCAATCTATGCTTCATCAACAAAATGGACTCTAATGTCATCAATACTCATAGACCACTCACTGTTCTCTCTGTACCTTGGGTCATGCCTTTCTCCTGTCTATCAGATACTTCCTCCAACTCAGCCTGGTTAACTCCTTATCATCCTTTTTTAGGAACTACCTCCTCCAGGAAGTAATCCCTGTTCTTTGGGGTTGTCTTGGGTATCCTTTGTTCCCAAAGTAACTCATACACACTGCCAATACACTGTTGTCCATGTCTGTAGGAAATATGAACAACTTGAGTGCAAAGACTGAAGCTAAACTGTCATTACTGCTACCACAGAGATTAAGAAATAATTTTGAAATGTGTGAAAGTTACCTTTTGTTGCCTGGTTGCTGATAGGTGGTGGGTTTGATGCAGGTCTCTTGGTGGGGTGAAGGGGCACTGAAAAGGAAGATTCGCCAAGAGGCCTTTCTGGACTTAAACTGCCATTTCTTATTTGGCATGGCCCTGAAACCAAGCTGGGATTCTGTGTGTACTTCCCATTCTGAAGGCTGGAGCCACTGCTGTCCACATAATGCCTGCTTTGCACCTTCTGACTGATTTCTGATGAGCCTTCCTTTTTGATGCATTTCTGGCTTCTACTTAGGTCCTGAAGGAGAAGAAAAGAAATGGAGCTGAATTTTTAGGGTCTAAATAAATAAGGTGCCAGGCACCGTGGCTCACACCTATCACCCTAGTTACTCAAGAGACTGAGATCCAGAAATTGAGACTTGAAACCAGACAGACAAATCTGCTATAGTCTTATTTCCAATTAACTAGCAAAAAAGCCAGAAGTGAAGGTATGGCTCAAATGGTAGAGCACTAGCCTTGAGTGGAGAAAGAAGGTATTTCAGGTTTATACACATTAAGAAACTCAGGACACAAACAGATATTTGTTTTTTTTTTTTTTGTTGGTGGTAGTGGTGGTGGTCCTAGGGCTTGAACTCTAGGCCAGGGCACTATGTCTGAACTCTTCAGCTCAAGGCTACTGCCTATCCCTGAGCCACTTCCAGTTTTCTAGTGGTTAATTGGAGATAAAGAGTTTAGTGCATGGGCTGGCTTTGAACCATTATCCTCAGATCTCAGCCTCCTGAGTAGCTAGGATTATACAGGCGTGAGCCACCACACCCAGCTAGACATTTGGTTTTCTTAGCACCTATTAGACCACCCTTCATGATGGTAATCTCAGTTTATTTCTTAATTTTTTTTTTTTGCCAGTCCTGGGGCTTGAACTCAGGGCTTAAACACTGTCCTAGGACACTTTTTGCTCACAGTTAGCCTCTGCCACTTGAGCCACAGCACCAGTTCAGGCTTTTTCTGTGTATGAGGCACTGAGGAATTGAACCCAGGGCTTAATGCGTGTTGGGCGAGCACTCTACCATTAGGCTACGATGCTGGCCTAGTAATGTCAGTTTATAACAGACCTAACAAGTCAGAACTATTCAGGTCTTGAAGTGCATCATTAACTGAAGACTTGGGGGAAGGGCATGATTCAAATGCTAGAGTGAAGGCCCTGAGTTCAATCTCCAGAACTAAAAAGAAAAAAAAAGGAAAAAAGAAAAAAATTGAACATGAGCTTTAAATTAGGCTTATAATTTTTTTTTTTTTTTTGGCCAGTGAACCACAACACCACTTCTGGCTTTTTCTATGTATGTGGTACCAAGGAACTGAACCTGGGACTTCGAGCAAGCTAGGCAAGCACTCTACCACTAGGCCAAAGTACCAGCCCAGCTTATAAAATTTTTATGCATGAAGAAACAAGCGCTATAATCATGCTCTAATATTACTTATCAAAGTTATAGGTAGAAGATTTTCGCTCATTGTGCTCTTGCTCATTATCTACCCACCCCTCCCCCCCCAAGGCTAGCATTCTACCACATTGAGCCACAGCTCCACTTCTGGTTTTCTGGTGGTTAAATGGAAGTAAGAGTCTCACAGACTATCCTGCCAGACTGACTGAGAACTGATCTTCAGATGTCAGCCTCTTGAGTGGCTAGGATTACAAGTGTGAGCAATTGGTGCTAGGTTTTCATTTCTTTTTGCTTACTTGTGGTGTTGGGATCAAATGTTAGGCAAGCATTTTTACTATCAACCTATATCCTCAACCCTTCTTCATTTTTCAAAGATAGATTAAAAAAACAATAATAGTTTTACTTTTTTATTTATTTATTTTATTTTTTGCCAGTCCTGGGATTGAGCTCAGAGCCTGAGCCCTGTCCTTGAACTTTCTCAAGGCTAGAGCTCTACCACTTGAGCCTTAACATCACTTCCAGCTTTTTTTTTTCTATGTATGTGGTACCGAGGAGTTCAACCCGGGTCTTCGTGCATGCTAGGCAAGCACTCTACCAGTAGGCCAAACTCCCGGCCTTTTTAATATCAAATGTTCTAATGCTAATAGCATAAGTAAAAAATGTTATGATTGGCCACAGTGAAACAATACAAATATCATACACTGAAAAAGCAAATTATGGGTCGGGAACATGGCTTAGTGGTAGAGTGCTTGCCTAGCATGAAGGAAGCCCTGGATTTGATTCCTCAGTAACATATACCCAGAAAAACCTAGAAATGGTGCTGTGGCTCAAGTAGTAGAACACTAGCCTTGAGAAACAAGGACAGTGCCTAAGCCCTGAGTTCAAGCCCCAGGACAACAAAAGAGGGGAGTGGGGGAAGAGAAGGATAGATTTTAACAGTGAAAGGTTAACTCTAGAACATATCATTCTAGTTAAGGAACTTGTGCTCACAAAGTCTTGCTTTCATTAAAAAAGAAAAACACTGAGGTTATGGTGCATGCCTAGCATATGGAAAGATATTGGTATCATAGTGGAACAAAACAAAATTTGGCTCTTTTTCTTATGATAAAGCTGTCAAATATTTAGAAATTACAGATAAGCCAAACCAAGAAAATAAGAATCATCGATAAGGGCTGGGATTGTGCCCTAGTGGTTACCTAGCATGCATGAAGCCCTGGGTTTGACTCCTCAGTACCACATACACCAGAAACGGCTGTAAGTGGTGCTGTGGTTCAAGTAGTAGAGTGCTAGCCTTGAGAAAGCTCAAGAACAGTGCTCAGGTCCTGAGTTCAAGCCCTGGGATTGGCAAAACAAAAAGCCAAGAACCGTCCATAAATATACTTAGACATCAATGTTTAATATTTGGAAGTAGTATTTTATTCACACACACATGCATACATATTATCATCATGCTCTAAAACATGAATCAATCATTTAAAAGGCTCTTTTCACTTCTGCTAAAGCCTTAATAACACAAAAGTATTATTAATGTGAGATTTTTCTTTTACTTTTTTTTTTTTTTTGCCAGTCCTGGGGCTTGAACTCAGAGCCTCAGCACTGTCCTTGGGCTTTCTCAAGGATAGAGCTCTACCACTTGAGCCTCAGCACCACTTCAGGCTTTTTTTTCTATGTATGTAGTACCAAGGAATTGAACCCAAGTCTTCATGCATGCTAGACAAGCACTCTACCACTAGGTCAAACTCCCAGCCCCATCAGTAACAGTTTTAAAAGCAAAGTTTTTTTGTTGACAATTCTAACTTCACTTTTAATATTTCAAGCTTTGACTATACCTGAGGAGTAAATCTGGAAGTTCTATCAAATTGTTTAATCCAGGAAGAAGTCCTCAAGTCTTGATCTTCAGTCTTGACGTGGTATCCTCCTTCAGAGAAGTGTTTTAATTTAGTTATCTTTAAACAAACTTTATCTTAAAGAACAAAATTAGTCTATTATACTTGTAAGCAAATTTATGTTGACAGTTTGCTAAGATATGTATACTCATCTCTGGATACTTCTTCATATACCTCCACTTTCACTACATTCCTTCCTGTCTTAAAAACAAAAAGTCACCAAAACTTGCCACTCTTTTGCATTTCTTGAACACTGTTTTTTTGTTCTTTGTTTTTTTTTGCCAATCCTGGGCTTGAGCTTAGGGCCTGGACACTGTCCTTGGACTTTCTCAAGGCTAGAGCTCTACCACTTGAGCCTCAGCACCACTTTTGGCTTTTCTCTATGTATGTGGTACCAAGGAATTGAACCTGGGTCTTTGTGCATGCTAGGCAAGCACTCTTACAACTAGGCCAAATTCCAAGCCCCTTGAACACTGTTTTATGTGATAGGTTTTGTGTCAGATGTTAGAAAACTTACGGTGACACTCTATAACCTGTTAAGGTAAACCCAAGTGCAATATAAAAATAGCATGTTTACAGAGTCCAAAGGCAGATGTTTGCTTGAATTTTGTAGTACTTCCATAAAAGCCTTTTCAAAGGACCAATGATTAGGGGGGTGGGGAGGGGGGTCAGGATAAAGACAGACAAACTACAACTTAAAATGAGTTCTTCCATTACCAATGTAACTTTAGCAAGTAAACTTTTCCAACTTCAGTTTTCTTTTACAATAAGCTAAGATTTTTATTCAGGTTTAAATTCCAAAAGCTTGGTAAATTAACCCACATTCAAGTAAAATTAACCTAAATCCAACTTAAATTAACCTAAATCATATTACTTTTACCTATAAATTGTTGTTTCCACAATTATATGAAATGGAAGTCAAGGCTCTGCAATACAGCTTAATTATATGAGAGTAAACATAACTGTTACATGGCACTTCAATCTTAAGACTTTTGGGGAAACATAATCTTAGCTGGAAAGGCAGAGAAAAAGAACACTAGGTGGCAACATTGGCACGCTATTGAGTCTGATCTTTTCTAATAATTCTTTATTAAGAATATCTTCAACTAGAGGGCCAGGAGTTTGGCCTAGTGGTAGAGTGCTTGCCTAGCATGCACGAAGACCCGGGTTCAATTCCTTGGTACCACATACTTAGAAAAAGCCAGAAATGGTGCTGAGTAGAGTTCTAGCCTTGAGAAAAATCCAAGGACAGTGCTCAGGCCCTGAGCTTAAGCCCAAAACTGGCAGAAAAAAAAAAAAAAAGAATATCTTCAACTAGAAATAGACCAAGTCAGGCGCTGGTGGCTGACACCTGTAATCCTAGCTACTCAGGAGGCTGAGATCTGAGGATCGAGGTTCAAAGCCAGCCTAGGAATGGAAGTCTATGAGACTCTTATCTCCAATTAACCGCCAGAAAAATCAGAAGTGTTGCTGTTGCTCAAGTGATAGACCACTAGCCTTGAGCTAAAGAGCTCAGAGACAGTGCCCAGGCCCAGAGTTCAAGCCCTTTAACAGCAAAAAAAAAGGAAAATAGAACATTCAATATTTGCTCTCCTCATAAAGGGAAAATGGGTTAATCATTCAAGTTGAACAGACCATTTGAGATACCAAAAGATCCTAAGTTTTGCAATACCCCCACCATGATCAATCTGTTACTGAAAGGGAAACAATACTAGCTTGCAAATGCAATGGTTATTCTAGTAAAAATAATTCTAAATCCCAAGTAATTTACATCTTGGATTCTTAGGCTTTCATTTTATAGGATTTGTCAATATTATGGGTTTGGTTTGATTTTTGTGTGTGTGTGTTGTACTTTGGGGGCCAATTTCTATAATATTATCTCTGAGTGAAGATAAGCAATAAACAATCATTATTCATAGAATCTATAACCTAAAAAAAAAAAGACTCTCTAACCTAAACTAGGTTATAGAGCTATTAAATTTGGAGTCTTATTTTCAGAGACTGATAATTTATAGTTCTTACCACATTCCACTTGTGTATCATAACGATACAACTGTGGACCCTCGTGGTTACTGCTATGGCAGTTGCTGGGATCCTGCAGAGCAGTCTTCTCACCAGCAGCATCCGTGCTTTGCATCTGTCTTTGTAAACATGTGGAATAGTGCAGCCCTGCCATGGACAACATGCCCTGAATAGCTTCTTCTTCTGTGCTAGTCGAGGTAGGACATTCCCTAAAGAAGCAGTAATACAAAAAAGAGAGGTTTACAACAAAGATTCAGCTTCATTTTAATTATATTCTTAAATTTATGTGCCATTGATTGGACAGCGCTCAGGCCCTGAGCTAAAGCCCAGGACTGGCAAAAAAAAAAAAAAAATCCTCAGTTTTAATAAAGAAAAAAAGGTTTATTATTTCTAATGACATTTTCAATAAAATAAAAAAAAGTTTACACAGCATTTACATCACAATGCAGAGCAACTGCTACCAATAGCAAATCTACCTTTTAATTGGAATTTCACTTCTAGACAGCTTCTGGTTCTTCTGAAGGAAGTTTCTTATCACATCAGGTTCCTCCTTAGAGTTTGATGTTATTTCTTGTTTTTTTTCATCACTTGAACTTTCAGACTCTTCAGTGGTAAAATGAATTTTCTGAAATAATTAAACAGAAATGAAGCTACATGAAAAACTGACCAATGTTATATAAACTAATCAAAAAGACTAGCCATCTACAGATAGCTTGATCTTAATTATTGTAGAAGCACTTGTGTTTCATATAACAATCTCTAGTAACTATAGTAACATTAGCCCCTGAGTAAAAAACACAGAATTGTCTATGGAATCTCCAGTAATTGTTTTGACTGTTGCCTTTTGCTCTTTAGTGAAGCTTTTCTGCATTTTAATTTTTGTACTGCTTTGTATTTCTTGTTTTTTACACTCATGACTTCAGAGTTAAGAACTTGTACACCAAGTACTGCAATCATCTTTCTCTTATTGTACATACAATGTAACAGTATACAGTTTTGGTGCTTAAAAATATTCCTTGTGTCTTTAATAAAGGATATTGATTGTGGGGAAAAAACACAATATTGGCTTTAATGTAAAATACAACATAACCTGTAAGAAATCTAAGCCACGATATGACAGAATTAGCAGAAAAATTTCTCCTCCTCACCAGGCCCCAGTGGCTCACACCTGTAATCATAGCTACTCGGGAGGCTGAGAGATCTGAGGATTGAGGTTCAAAACCAGCTTTGGCACAAAAGTCCGAGGGACTCTTATCTCCAACTTACCACGAGAAAACTGGAAGTGGTGCTGTGACTCAAGGGGTAGAGAAATAGCTTGAACTGAAGAGCTCAGGGACAGTGCCCAAGCTTAGAGTTCAAGCCCACAACCAAACAAAAGAAAATAAAACCAAACCAAAAGAATTTCTCCCTCCACCCTTCCCAAAAGCAAACCAAAGCTAATCAGCATACACAAACAATCACAGGATAGTGTGGACACAATAACTAATACAGGAAGACCCATGTTAATAGAAGATGGCTTTGGGAAAAGCTGTCATATTCTTCCATAATGAAGATTTATGCTCATCTTTCCATAAAATGACACACAAGTCATCAGGTTTCAAGCATACCAATGCAGTGCAATCAGGTCCAGAGTCTTCTGAATCAGAAATATCAGAATATTCTGATGATCTATTCCTGAGTTCTGATTTCACACTTGTAAAAAATCCTGGTAAAGAAGAAAAAAATCATGAGAAAATGATAAAGTCATTAGAACTTCATAAACAAGGTGGCGTCATGATCTCTGAAGTCTACCAACTTTAGGGTATCTATCAATCTCTGATCCTAGCTCTCCCTTCTTACGGCTTATTTTTCTTCCACAGTCTTTCTCCCAAACTGATCAAGGCAGAGACTATCTGTTAAAATATCTGTGATATTCATTCAATATGATTATATATTCCTTATATGTGAGGATTGAGTAATTTTCCAAAAAAGATGTTTTAAACTAAAATTAACTACAAGACACTTTTCACTTTCTTTTGCATCAGGTCTCTCAGTAAAAGAACAAAGCCATAGTTCTCCCAAATCTAAAATACATTTATACAGACTGTGAACTGAGCCAGCTTATAACCTGGGCTTTTCCATGGTCCTTCTCTTCCATAAGGCACTGCACATAGCAATTGTTCCAACTACTGCCTTTGCCTTGACAGATGAACAAAGGCAGAGTCACCAGCCCATAGTAGGCCCAAACTGACCTGGAACTAACAAGAATTACCTATTCATTTGGAATAACAGATAAGTAAATAACATTTTTTTTGCCAGTCCTGGGGCTTTAACTCAGGGCCTGGGTGTCCCTGAGCTTCTTTTGCTCAAGGCCAGTGCTCTAACACAGCCCCACTTCTGGCTTTTTCTGTTTATGTGGTACTGAGGAACTGAACCTAGGACTTCATGCATTCTAGGCACACACTCTTACCACTATGCCAAATTCCCAGCCCATTAAGTAACTTTTATCTGAAACACAAATACCAAAATATCTCATCTACTTTTTAAAAATGGACCTTAAAAAATGTTTGAAATTAAGATTTTTTTTCAGGAAAGAAAGGTCTTGAGGAGATGTTACTAAGGCAACTGATATTACTATTATTGTATTACATTATTATTTCTATTATTTTATTGGATAACCAATTAAGAACCCAGTAAGAAGCAATAACTCCACATAATACTTGGATTTTCCAATGCTTCAGATCAGCCAATATACATAATTCTTAATTCTGAAACCACATATAGGTTAGCAAAATTATATGTAAAAGTACATTAGAGTTTTCTTAAGGGACTCTAAAAATTGTAACCATACATGAGTTTCACTAGACCCCAATACTTCTCCCACAGATAATAATCCCTGCCATTACATCTTACTTGGCATTCACATTCAGATGATGTACCTGCACATACCTCACATTTTTCAAAACAGTATGAGGGACACAAACATTTTCAATCTCACTATAAACTCAAACTTGCCACTTTAGTAAAGAACAGACTCTCAAAAAAAAAAACCCCCAAAACATTAAAGAAACAAAAACAAAAAAACATACTATCAAGTGGTTTTTGAGATTCTTCACTCTCTGTCCCCTCTATTCCTGAACTTTGTTCCATCTTCATGGTTGCCTTTTTTGTTCTTCTCTTCTCTTCTTCATTTTCACTATCTGCTGTGTAAAGACTCTGATCTGTGAAAGGCTGCCTCTCATCTCTGTATCATGGAGGAAATAACAGAGTCAGAAACAGGGCAAAGCTCTGTCTTCACTTACAAAGAATGGAGATTGATTCCCCAAATTACAGTGGGCTGTACAACAGAACAAACTATAGATTAAATGAGCAAAGGGGATCCACTGAAAATTAATCAATCTAATTCTTGGATCTACTTTACATACTTTATTATTCTTCCATTTGACAGCAGTAATCGTAGATCATTATCTTTTGCTCTCCATTCAGGTACTGTAGAAGATGGCTGGAGATGTTTGTTGAATTTTCCATTCAGTTTAGAACTCAAGATGTCCTTAAAATATAAAAGCAGAACTGACTTAACCTCCACCTTCAGACACGCCTGCTCAACTGAAGATATCTGCTGCTCCTCCTCCCTATCTTGCTGGTGGCATGTAGCCACCTAAGTTTGAAGACACTCAGTAACCCTATACTCCAGAGTTGTTCAAGCCAAAAACTGTACAGTCTACATATCTTTTAGGAAGGCCATTAACATTAAAATATTTTCTGAAACATAAATATAAAACCTGCATGAAGAAAATCCAAAGAAATATCACCCTTACAGAAGTTAAAAAACTGGAAAAGGTACTGCCTTAGGTATTTTTGTTTCTATTTCCTTCTGCTACAGGGCTGGGAGTTTGGCCTAGTGGTAGAGTGCTTGCCTATGAAGACCCAGGTTCAATTCCTCAGTACCACATACATAGAAAAAAGCTGGAAGTGGTGCTAGGTCTCAAGTGGTAAGAGTGCTAGCCTTGAGAAAGTCCAAGGACAGTGCTCAGGCCTTAAGCTCGAGCCCAGGACTGGTCAAAAAAAAAAAAAAAAAAAAAAAAAAACAACTACAGGGCTTTCTCACTCAACCTGACCTTGACCTCATACCTTGTCTTCCACCAGGCAATGACAGCAGCCGCATAATCATAACAGCCACCATATGACAAAAAGAGACACGAGTATCTGGTTTTTATTATACAAGAAGTATATTTCCCTTTTGAGTAATTTTAACAATACAAAATAGAACTTTTCACAGTAAGCTTCCTCAGATAGTTATGGGTTAGCAGGCTTAATTATATCATAATCGTAAAGTCATGTATTATGTCAAATTTAAAGTTATAACATTTATGTAACTTTTTTTAATACTTAGCTCCAGAGATAACTCTATTCATTTTAGATTATTGCCTAGTATCTACTTAAGATCTAAAGTTATAGATGAACTGGGTCTGGTGGCTCACACCTGTAGCTACTCAGGTGGCTGAGATCTGAGGACCTAGGTTCAAAGCCAGCCCAGGCACTAACAATCCATGAGACTCTTTATCTCCAATTAACTACTAGAAAACTGGAAGTGGTGCTGTGGCTCAAGGAGTAGGGTAGTAACTTTGATCTGAAGAGCTCAAGGGCAGCCCCCAGGCCCAGAGTTCAAGTACCACAACCAAAAAAAAAAAAAGTATAGATATAAATCTCATCACAAGTTTATGATCAGGTTTAACAAAGGCCTTACTGCACTGATTTCCTTTCTGTACCCCACTTCCCACTCTGGCCAGAATATCAACATTCCTCCAACTTCAATTAGTGTATTCTAAGTCTTTGAATCTAATGGGGTGTTAGGTTGGCACTGTTGACTGAGGTGAGGCTTTTTGCATTTGTCCCTTTTCTGACTGCATTGCTACTCCTCAATCTGTGTCCATTTGTCTTTCTTTTATTTATCATCAAATACCACTTAAGAGACACTCTGGGGCTAGGAATGTGGCTTAGTGGTAGAGTACTTGCTTAGCATGTGTGAAGCCCTGGGTTCAATTTCTCGGTACTATATATAAACAGAAAAAAAAAAAAGCCTTAAATTAAAAAAACAAACAAAAAACAAAAAATCAAAAAAAGAGAAAAGAACTGGAAGTGGCGCTGTGGCTCAAGCTATAGTTTGTCCGCTTTGAGCAAAAAAGAAGCTCAGGGACAGCGCCCATACTCTGACTCCACACCCTGAGTTCAAGCTCCCTGACTGGCAAAAAAAAAAGGGGGGGAGGGGCTCTGACCACTCCAGCCAATCATATCCCTCTTTATTCTACTGCTCTGTTGGTTCTGGGTTCCTTTAGAACACTTGTCATCTAAAGTGTATAGTTTAACATATAGTTCTGTTTCCCCCAATCTTCCAACCTGAAGTCATTTGAATGCTTCATGACAGTATGAACTTGTTTGCTCACTCTGGTATCTTTTCCAGAGCCTAGAAGAGTACGCTAGAAGGGTATTTGGTAAAACAAACAAACAAAAAACAAAAACAGGTGCAATGGTTCATGCCTGTAATCTTAGCTACTCAGGAGACTGAGATCTGAGGACCAAGGTTCAAAGCCAAATGGGAAATGGGGCCTGGCTCAAGGATAGGGTGGTAGCCTAGAGCTGAAGAGCTGAGGGATACAGCACAGGCCAGAAACAACAGCAACAACAGTAACAACATGACAGTGCCAGGCATGGGTAGCTTATAACTATAATCCTAGCTACTCAGGAGGCTGAGATCTGAGGATTGTGGTTCTAAGTCAGCCTGGGCATAAAAATCCATGAGACTCTTATCAACAATTAACCACCAGAAAAGCAGAAATGGTGATTGTGGCTCAAGTGGTAAGAGCACAAGCCTTGAGCTGAGGAGCTCAGGGACAGCACTCAGGCACAAAGTTCCAGTTCCAGGACTGGCAAAAACAAACACACAGACAAACAAACAAAACATGACAGCAAGTGAATATAGAGGTCAAACTGTACACTAAGACTGAGAAAGATTGTGCCCTATCACTGCTGTTAAGTATTGGCTAATCCCTTAAAACATATAGCAAATATCAGAACAAATTGTTGTTTACCCTTTAAAAGAACTTTAAGGTTTCTTCTTCTTACAATGAAATATGATACTTACCTCTTCCCATGGACACATCTCCAATCTTTTAAGGACCTCCCTTGTATGAAGCTCTAGGATATCTAGATTAGAAGGAGTTCGGACATTATGGTCTCGAAGTTTCCTCATCTTTCTTCGGGAATGGTATGGGGAAGTTGATTCACTTGAGGATCGAGAAACTGGACACACAGTAGAGATTCCCTGAGATTTAACTGGTTTGCCATTTTCTTCCTTTAAAAAATTAAATTCGAAGTATGTTTTATGAGAAGTCTATTATATATGTATCTGACTAATCAGCCATGTAAATATTTTACTTCTTTTCTATGATGAACAACATCCTTTCCAGATATGTACCTATAATCCTTATTTTTAAAATTAAAGACCCCAAAACTTTTCTTACATTTTTTCATGTTAAATATATTAAACAAGGTTACTATAACAAAAGTATGTATAAGATGCAATAGTGAAATACTTCCTTCTAGAAATAACAGGGTTTAAAACTTTAGTTACTATTTTAAACTTTGTGAAATTATCAGAATAATGTAAAACAACTGATAATATAAAATTAAGAAATTTTCCTTATATTAACCCAAATCAATTCTACCATTTTCTGTCTCCATCTCCCTGTTTCTCTCTCTCTCTCTCTCTCTTTCTCTCTCTCTCTCTCTCTCTCTCTCTCTCTCTCTCTCTCTCTCTCTCTCAGTCATTCTCTCTCCCTTTTTTTTTCCGTCTCCCTCTCCTCCTTCCTCTCTCTTTGTTCTTTAACCTCAAGTGCCATATGGCTCTATACTGAGCTAAAACTGTCTTCTCCGAGAACCATCTATTCAGTCATTTTTGAGAGGAAATATTTTCTTCTTGGTGATCTCTTATGAACCACATTCCCATATAGTTTTTTGGGGTTTTGGGGGGGGGCTTTTTTGTTTTTTGGGTTTTTGTGGGGGGAGGGTCATGAGGCTTGAACTAGGCCTGGGTGTTGTCCCTGAGGTCTTCAGCTTAAGGCTACCGCCCTACCCTGAGACAAGTCCCACTTCTTGTTTTCTAGAGTTTATTTGGAGATAAGAGTTGTCTCAAGTCCTTTTGTGCCAGGGCTGGCTTTGAACCTTGATCCTAAGATCTCAGCCCCCAGAGTAACTAGGATTACCTGTGTATGTGGTTCCAGGGAATCGAACCCAGAGCTTCATGCATGCATGCTAGGCAAGCACTCTACCACTAGGTCATGCTCCTGACACAGTCTGTGTGCTTCTTACCTCCAATTAATCACAAGGGGGACAAGGGCAGGGGGGAAAACCTCACAGAAAGTAGTGCTGTGGCTCAAGCAGTAGAGTGTTAGCCTTGAGCAAAAGGAGCTCAGGGACAGTAGCCAGGCCCACAGTTCAAGTCCTAGAACCAGGGGGAAAAAAAAGTAGGGCCAGAAGTTTGGCCTAGTGGTAGAGTGCTTGCCTGGCATGCACAAAGACCAGGGTTTGATTCCACATACATACATAGAAAAAAGCCAGAAGTAGTGCTGAGGCGCAAGTGGTAGAGCTCTAGCCTCGAGAAAGTCCAAGGACAGTGCTCAGGCCCTGAATTCAAGGCTCAGAACTAGCAAAAAAAAAAAAAAAGTAAATACTGAGAGAAGGGGTAACACTGTCCAAAAGGAAACATACTCAGATGACTTACGTAACTGTAGCTCCTTTGTTTATCATCTTTTTAATAAATAATTAAAACTTTAGAGAAGTCAGTACTTTGAAAGCGTGTTTATAAAAGCAGCAGTCTTATTCTTACCATTCTAATTCCCATTCTCCAAAGACAACTACTCTACTCTCCATAGTAATGCATATAATACATAAAATTTTGCCATCTTAATTCTTGGTTTTTTTTTTTGGGCTAGTCCTGGAGTTTGAACTCAGGGCCTGGACATTGTCCTTGGGCTTTTTCCTCAAGGGTAGGGCTCTGCCACTTGAGCTACAACACCACCTCCGGCTCTTCTATGTATGTGGTACAGAGGAATTGAACCTGGGACTTCATGCATGCTAGGTAAGCACTCTACCACTAGGCCAAACTCCTGGCCCCAACCTACTTTTTTTTTGAGAGAGAGTATCACTATGTAGCTTTCTGGCTTTGAACTCTGGATCCTCCTGCCTCAGCTTCCTCAATGCTAAAGACATGTGCCATCATGTCTGGCTCAACCATCTTTAATCTTTATATACCACATCTTCATGATCCATTCATCTACTGAGGGGCATCTGGGTTGATTCCATATCTTAGCTATTAACTTGTAACTCTTACAGCTGTTTTCCCCTGATCCCTTATTGCCTCCAAATTTTTAAATACCATGTTTCACAATTTTCAGAAGATGAAATTTTAATCATTATCTATTACTCCTAAACCTATATGCAAACACCCTTTCCTTAAACATTTAATATTTAAATTGAGCTCAGTGAAAATTATTGATAACTTACTACAATAACATACTATTGTTACATTTCCCTTCTTTCATAATCTTCCTCATTTGCTCTGTTTTCTATGTACTTATTACAATAGATTCCCTAAATTCTTTACTAGAAAGTGAAAACATTGATACACATTAATCCACCAATTATACATTTTTCCTTGAAGACAATCCTTCTAAGACACTTAATTAAAACTAAATTAATATTAAATGACAAGTATAGAGCCTTTCATTCTCCTGACCTATCCTAAACTGGCTGCTCTCTTGGCCAATCCAGCTATTTTTCTAGGAATATTTTACCAGTGGAGTTGCCATTTTCAGAAAAGACTATTATTACTTTAACTATTTCATTTATATGATTTTATTTCTCTTAATCAAGTTATATAGTTGATTGGGCTAGGAGTTTGGCCTAGTGGTAAGAGTGCTTGCCTAGCATGCACAAAGATCCAGGCTCAATTTCATGGCACCACATACTTAGAAAGAGCCGGAAGTGGTGCTGTGGCTCAAGTGGTAGAGCTCCAACCTGGACAATGCCCAAGGACATTAAGTTCAAGCCCAGGACTGGCAAAAGAAAAGAAAGGAAAGGAAAGGAAAAGGGAGGGGAGGGGAGAGGAATGGAGGAGAGGGGAAGGGAGGGGGGAGGGAGGGGAGAGAAATACAGTTTTTTTTAGTTGTGGGATTTCAACTCTAGGCCATCCCTGAGCTCCTCAGCTCTACTCCTTGAGCCACAGTGCCACTTCTGGTTTTCTGGTGGCTAATTGGAGATAAATCTCATGAACTTTAGTGCCTGGGCTGGCTTTGAACCACAATACTCAGATCTCAACCTCCTGAGTAGCTAGGATTATAGGCGTGAGCCACTGTGCCCAGCTTTTTTCTTTTTAATGTAAATTCACACATTTATTTGAGTTTATTTTCAGTTTTGGTTGTTATTACACATAAGACTTTACATATATTTACATACACATTTAATATTAGTTTTATGACTTTTGACATGAAATCCATTTATATTTAATTATAATTATGATTAAAATACATTTCACCTACATCTGAATACACTAAAAAATATTCATTATTTCATCTATGGATACTAAACCTAATATTTTAGTACTTCTTAGAGGTGTACCTCTTTTGATTCCTTAAACACAGCCCTCATGCAATTTAAGTCCAAATGGCAACCAATCCTCCACTGGATCTCCTTTTAGTTCAAGTTACACACTAACTGCATCACTTTCCTGAAGAACTACTCTAATTAATTAAAAGCTCCCATTCCTAAGCACCTAGAGTAGCTCTTAATTAGTAAGTTGCCACAGAATTTTAGGCTCTTATCAAAGACATTTAGGCTCTTACCAGAGACATTTACATATTTTCAGTCAAGGGGATCTCCTATAAACCCAACTAAATGCACTTCTTTCCAACTCAGCTTTAATCAGCTTTATATTTTACTTAGCTTTATTCACTTTCCTTTTCCTCTAATTACTTAAATGTTTTCATTTCTGGATAGTTGAAATTAACTGGATCTGAAGGTTCTATGATGACTACTTATTTCATTGCTTCATTACAACCCATTACTTGAAATTTCTTTCTAGGACTATAAGATGCCTGAAAATTTAAAACCTGTCCCAAAAATCAGCTCATCCTATTCCTTCTAAGTATGTCAACACTTTTTATATGTTTGAAGTTTCATTGTAATCAATTTGCTTCTTAAGGCAGACAGCAACCACTCACTCACATGACAGTTTTCACTCTTACCTCTATTGCTCGGATTACTTTAGAAAGTTCCTTAATAAGATGTCCAGGTCTAACGTTGTCTGGAATTTCAAAGGCATGTTCAGATACAAGCTGTAATTTGAATAAACAAGAAAAGCAAAATACTTTAGTAAGTAAAAATAAATCTGCTAAATCAATATTTGGGTTCTCTATATACTTTACATCCATAGCCAGATAAAAGTAAGCAGTCTAGTCTCACAGTTCATGGAGTTGGTATGATGTAGACTACAGAGATTATCATTTACCATAGAAGAATCCTCTGAAATTGAGCATAGAGGTTTGCAATCCCAGAGATCAGTTTTATGTCCTAGCTCTACCAGTTCTCTTAACATGCGTACCTAAATGGAAGTACCAACAGCATCTAGAACTCTAAGAGTTGCTTTGAGGATTAAATGAAATTGCACACATAAAGACTACTCACAGTTGGGCACCAGTGGCTAAGGCCTGTAATCTCAGGCTGAAATCTGAGGAGCGCAGCTAGCCCAGGCATGAAAGTCCATGAGACTCTTATCTCCAATTAACCACCAGAAGTAGAGCTGTGGCTAGAGTGGCAGAACACTAGCCTTGAGTTGAAGTGCTCAGGGACAGCACCCAGGCCCAATGCCCAAGCCCAGAGTTCAAGCCCCATGATGGAGCAAAAAAAAAAAAAAAAAAAAGACTAAGCACAAAACTTAGCACTCTATAAAAGTTTAATATTATTTATTATTATTCACTAACTCCATGTTCTTAGTCAATATCTTAAATACACTTGAACTACATTTTCAGATGAAAAAGGTAAGTATTTACTTTAACAATGAAAATCAGACACATGGCTGTACATACTATTCAATAAAATGCAGGCTCTATTTAAAGTATGATTCCATTTTCTCTATAACTAGCACATAAATATGCTGTCAAATAAGCAAAACAACTGTTTTACTAATGTTTCTAAAAATTAGAAACAATGACTTACCTCTTTTTTCATCCATAGTTTTAAAGCAGAATGTAGTGCCTTCACCCCCTGAACTAGATAAGTTTGAGGCTGGAAACCATCTTCTCTCAGTTCTGTGGGAATGAAAGGGGATAGGGAAAGGAATTAAAGTATTCTGAAAAAAAGAAAAAGAAAAAATAAAGAGAAGCAGTATAATAAAAAGGTAAAACAACAAAATAGAAAAAAAGAAAAATAGTGAAATAACCAGTTCAAAAGGCAAAAATAAAAAGTAGACCTAAATTAAGTGTACTTTCGTTCAAAATGTTTCAGTTAAGCATACAAAAAGCACACAGACATTAAAATAAAGAAGATGTAAAAAGGACACTAAGCTTTCAAGTGAAAGTTGGTATAGCTATATTTACATACTCTTAATAGTTATTTCATAATGACCAAATATTCAATTCCCTAGAAAGGCAATCATTTAGATTTGCTCAATTACACAGCCTAAAAATACACAAAAAATTAACTAGACAGAACTACAAAAAAGAATAAGTAACTTCACAATTACAGTGGAACATTTTAATGCACACAGATAATACAGTGGGTTAAAATGTTTTATATTCGTTGGGCACAGTGGCTCACACCTGTAATCCTAGCTCCTCAGGAGGCTGAGATCTGAGGGTCATGGTTCAAAGCCAGCCTGGTAAACACAAAGCCATGAGTCTCTTATCTACAATTAATCTCTAGAAAATGGCAAGTGGGGCTGTGGCTCAAGGGTAGGGTGGTAGCCTTGAGCTAAAGAGCTCAGAGGGGACAGCACCCAGGCCAGAGTTCAAGCCTCATGACCCCCCCCCAAAAAAAAGTGATATTCAATGTGAACATGGTATAATTTGATTTGATGGCTATAAGAAGTATATTGCATCAGACAACTTTAGAATACACATGCTTTTCAAACATATATGGAATATTTACAAAAACTATCCATATCGCAAGAACACAAAGCTAGGTGTGGTGTCTCAAACCTGTAATCCTAGCTACTCAGGAGGTTGAGATCCGAGGATCACGGATCAAAGCCAGCACAGGCACTCAAGAATGTGAGACTCTTATTTCCAATTAGCCAATAGAAAATGGGAAACGGGGCTGTGGCTCTAGGGGTAGAGCAGTAACCTTGAGCTGAAAAGCTCAGGGATAACACCCAGGCCCAGAGTTCAAGCCCCATGACTGACAAAAAAAAAAAAATTCATTTTGCCTATGTTTTGATGTAGTGTTTTCATTGTTGTTTAACATCAGTTAGACATGTGTTGGGCAATTTCCTTCCCTCTCCCTACCCTTTCCTTCAACTCTCCTATTCCCTCCATTCCTTTCCCCTTCTTTGTCCTCTACCATTTGAGCTCTGCTTTTGTGGCTGATTAATTTTAGGAAATGGAGTCTGTTGAACTTTTCTGCTTTGAGCTGCCTTTGAACAGAGATCCTCTGGATCTTAGCCCCCTGAGTTACTAGGATTAAAGGGTGAGCTACTGGCATCTGGCTGTTTCTTTTTTTTTTTCTTTTTCTGGCCAGTTCTGGGCATAATTAAGCTCAGGACCTGAGCACTGTCCTTGGATTTTTCCCAAGGCTAGAACTCTACCACTCTACCTCAGCTTTTTTTTTTTCTATGTATGTGGTACCAAGGAATCGAACCTGGGTCTTCGTGCATGCTAGGCAAGCACTCTACCACTAGGCCAAACTCCCGGCCCCCTGAATGCTTCTTAATACCAGGTTTTATTAGTTTTGAAACTATTGGGCTTTTTCTAGTTAAATTTTTTGTTACTGACTTCTAGCTTAATTGTATTGTGAACATATAGATGATTTAAATCTTTCCATTTGTTGACAATTATTTGTGCTTTTTTTGTTCTTGGTGGTGGGTTTGTGTGTATGTGGGAGTTGTGGGGCTTGAACTCTGGGCCTGGGCCCAGAGTAGGATCCTACCCCTTGAGCCACAGCACGACACTTTCAGTTTTCTGGTGGTTAATTAGAGGTAAGTGTCTTGAGGCCAGGCATGGAGTATCACGCCTATAATCCTAGTTACTCTGGAAGTTGAAATCTGAGGATTGCAGTTCAAAGCTAGCCCAGGCACTAAAGTCCATGAGACTCTTATCTCCAATTAACCACTAGAAAGCCAGAAGTAGTGCTGTGGCTCAAGGGTTGGGCAGTAGCCTTGAGCTGAAGAGCTCAGGGACAACTCCTAGGTCCAGGGGTATCCTTGAGCTGAAGAGCTCAAGGATAGTTTAAGCCCCATGACCAGAAAAAAAAAGTGTGTGTGTGTGTGTGTGTGTGTGTGTGTGTGTGTAATAAAATAAGAGTCTTGCGGATATTAGTGCCCAGGGTAGCTTTGAACCACCATTCTCAGATCTCAGCCTCCTGAGTAGCTAGGATTACAGATGTGAGCCATATCACCCAGCAGAAATGAATAGTTTTTGATGTCTGTGTTAGGAAAAAGAACCACCAAAATACTGAAAATTAGTAAATTAAGGACCCACTTTAAAACAGTTTTACAGTCAGCAGAATTTGGCCTAGTGGTAGAGTGCTTGCCTAGCATGCATGAAGACCTAGGTTCATTTCCTGGGTACCACATACATGGCGGGGGAAGGTTCACAAAAGTTTAGAAGTTATTATTTATAGAAGGGGAAAAAAAGCATACATTATGGAAAAGGTTAAGAGGTATTTTTAGGGTATTGACAAGGATATTTTTGCTTAATTTAAGTACAAGTCACCTGAATAACTACATTCTTTTTAAACTGACCAAATGTATATGTAGTGTGTATCATCTACACAACAAACTGTGTATGGTGTTCTTTACTATTCTAAAAAGTAACACACATGCTCACACAAATGTCTTCTCTGCATTTTTTTGTTTGTTTGGTTGGGTTTTTTTGCCAGTCATGGGGCTTGAACTCAGGGTCTGAGCACTGTCCTGGGCTTTCCTCAAGGCTAATGCTCTACCACTTGAGCCACAGCACCACTTCCGGCTTTTTTCTACGTATGTGGTACTAAGGAATCGAACCCCGCTCTTTGTGCATGCTAGGCAAGCACTCTACCACTAGGCCAAACTCCTGGCCCCTCTTTTCTGCGTTTCTCTCTTTTCTGATTACCTAAAACTTGGGCAAACAAAATTCAGGTAATTTGAGGCAAAAGCAAAAGATTTCAGTTTTTTTCAGTAACTAATTTTAGTTGCTCCCAACTGGCTTATTGTTATCATTAACATGAAAGACAGTGAAGATGTTCATACAGCATCCCTTCAGTTAATCAATCCGTCATATCATACAAACTTTGTAACATTCTGAGAATTGGCAAGTAACAGGATGCAATTCAAATTGAGAGGTAAGTGATGATGAATGTCTTGTTGGGTGATAAGACTACCACTCCTATTTCCAGCAATAACAATTGCTGTCACAGTCATTTGGCTATAGCCTCAATGGGACGAGTACTGCCAAGTATCCTATCATATACTGCCATTTCCAAGTAATCTACAAGTATTCTTTTATAGAAATCATTTTTATTTCAAATTCCTTAACATGTTTCAACTTCTTTAATGCTCATGATGAGACCTCGTATTTCTGAACTTTGGATGACCTAAAGCAAATAGTAAATAGTTGTTTCTAATATTAAGGAAACTGATGCTGTGACTTAATGAGTAACAACTAGGTTGTCTTTAAATATATTGTGCATGTGTGTGTGTATGTGTGTCCATCCGTGCATGCACACATGTACATTCAATAGTCTTCAAGCTAGAACTCAGGGCCTCAATGCTCTTGCTCAGTTATTTCAGTCTCTTAAGTGGAGGGCTCAATATTTGGCCAAGTCAGGAGTTCAGGTTAAGAACTGATTTCTGGAGCAGAACCTGGTTTTCCACATCTTGGTGAGCCTACCAGCATCACACATATACCTGCAGCATGTGTCAGCATATCCCTTGACACTTTACTGTAAGACGCCATTGTTTTCTCTCCTCCCATGCCATGTAAGGAGTCTATTGGTTTTCTTTTGAGGGAAAAAAGAAATCCATACATACTTTTGTCATTTTAGTTAAATACTGTCCTAAGAAGTAAACATTTTAGGTTGTTTCTTTTTTTTTCTCTCCTGTATTACTTCCAAATGAAAAAATTCTGAATAAAATTCATAATCTAATCTGTCTACATCAATTTTCCTGGGAATGAATAACAGTTCCATCTTTTACCAACTGATTAGAATCTCAGTTAAACAATTTAAAACCAGACAAACTGTATTCTCACTGGCACAAGTATATAAAAAGCAGGAAATAGAAATGCTATTCAATCAATTCAAGTGCTCAGAGAGTATAAAATAAAAACATCCAAATCTGCAATTTCATCTTAAGAACACAACAACTTCAAGTCTAAATCAAGGGATTTTCTAAAAGAAATGCACCTGTATTCAGTTGATTTATGTGCTAAGTGTGAATTGTACTAGTCAACATGATGGTTAGAACATAGTATAGGTATTACTTGATTCTCTCAGGATATGAAAATTAATTATTCCTTCAATTTTATAAGCACATATTTGAGGAATGTATGCAAGGTAGTGAACTCTTGACACAGCCACATGTTTTTGTTTTTGTTTTTTTTTCAGAGAAAGTGATAGGGACGTTTATTAGGAAAGGAATATACTTTCAATAGACTGAAAGCAGGTCATTCCTAGAAAGAATTATGATTTTTACCTCTGTACAAGTTTTATTGGAAGTATAAGGAGGACTACTAAGTCCTTCCCCAGGACCAGCCAGGGGGCAGAATCACTGTCCCAAAGGTAGTGTAGGTTTACTGAATTATGTCTGACCTTTAGGGCTTGGTTTTACACATCTGGGTAGGTAAACTAAAGATCTACACAACAGCCAGGGATGTGCCTAGTAGTAGAGTGCTCGCCTAGCATGCACGAAGCCCTGGGCTCTATTCCTCAGTACCACATATACAGAAAAGGCTGGAAGAGCTACACAAGCTACATTCTTGACAAGGAGACACAAATGTTTGAGACTATATGCAGGTAACTACATCACAAGACAAAAGGAACATTTCCTAGTACTACCTACATTGCATGCTGTTCTGGTGCACCCCCCCCTTTTTTTTCTTTTCTTTCTTTTTTTTTTTTTTTGCCAGTCCTGAGGCTTGAACTCGGGGTCTTAGCACTGTCTTTGGGCTTTCTCAAGGCTAGAGCTCTACCACTTGAGCCACAGCACCACTTCTGGCTTTTTCTACATATGTGATACCAGGGAATAGAGCCCAGGGCTTTGTGCATGCTAGGTGAGCACTCTATCACTAGGCCAAACTCCTGGCCCTTGGTGCAGATCTTTCTATATATGGTTTCTTTTCTATGACTTGGGCCAAGCCTCCAACCCCAGGACTGTTTTTTTTTTCTTTTTTCTTTTTTTTTTGTCTGAGATCAGAACTTGAACTTAATACCTGACACTTTCATTCACTGCTGGTGCTCCACCAACTGAGCCATGATTCCAACCCCCCTATAAACAATTTCTAAGAATGTGTGAGCTGTGAACTACAGACTATGGTCATGTGTTAAAACAGGAAAAAAAAAAAAAGGAAGGTACTATCCGTAACATAACATACTACAAAAATCTCTTTCCATCAGTTGTGAAGAAATTTACAAATATTATGTATACATTATGCCAGAAAATGTGCAAATTATTGATTACCTTTCAGGGTTTCCAGCAAATTTTTGGCTACAAACCAACATATGGCTTCAAAGAAAGGAAATTTAAAAAGATCCGGTGTCTTTAGTCTTTTCTCCATCTCATAACACCTAAATGAAAAAAATTGAAGAAATATATGAGTATTAGCATTTCAAAGTTAAATAAAAGTAACCAATTTGAAAATAAAAATAAGCATGCCATGATATAAGATCAATCAGGTGCTACATGTTACTTAACATCACATTCAAAAAAGTGAAGTATGTGCTTACACAAGTTTTGACCTTCATAAATTTGCCAATATACTTAAGAATTACCTTGGGCTTTGTAAAACATCACTTTGGAATTTATGTCCCGGTTTTAATAAAAAGGATTTAATGAAAACTCTATTAATGAATAAAGCAGTGTTTTTAAAAATCAGATCCATGTGTTCAACAATTCTACAACACCCACTAGACTTTTCTTTAGGATCTACTGAGCATTCAAGGTGAAGACCACATAGGGTACTTAGGATGAGTAGTGAAAGGATAGAAGCCATAGTTTCCCACAAGGTTACTCTTCTGTCAGAATCCTTGGAAATTCCATGAAGCAGAACCACCTCTTCCCCAATTACAGTTCAGTATTAAATGACAAAATCTGGGGATGGGGGTAAGTCTCAGCTGGTAGAGTACTAGTCAATGAGCAAAAGCATCAGGTACTTAGTTCAAGTTCTGATCTTGAGGAGAGGGAGAGGGAGGAGGGAGAGAGGGAGAAGGAGGGAGAGGGAAAGAGAGAGAAAGGGAGAAAGAGAGAGAGAGAGAGACCCAGAAATAGAGATAGACAGACAGACAGACAGACACACACACAGAAAGAGAAAGAGAGAGAGCGCGCGCACAAGGCGCCAGTGGTTCACACTTATAATCCTAGCTACTCATGAGGCTGAGATCACAGTTCATATCCAGCCCAGAAAGGAAAGTCTATGAGACACTTACTCCTCCAATTCAAAAAAGCCAAAGGTGGAGCTGTGGCTCAAGCTGCAGAGTGCTAACATTGAGTAAAAAAGCTCTGAGTTTAAGCTCCAGGATGGTACCCCCCCCCACCCTCCCCCAAAAGACAAAATCCACACAAGTCAGAATAGAACCTATACTGGCTTAAAACTTCATATACTGAAAAAGCCATTATTTCCTGCAATAATGTCACAAACCCAGACTGTGCAGGAGTCCTATGGCACATAAAGTTATGGGTCACTAAATTCAGGGAACCAGGTCTCCCACCAATATTTCTAAGTTTGTGAAACTAATCTAGTTTATTAATCAGGAATATATATATTACATCCTGGGGCTTGAACTAGGGGCTATGCACTGTCCTTGAGCTTTTGTAAGGCTAGCCCTCTACCACTTGAGCCACAACACCACTTCTGGCTTTTTCTGTATATGTAGTACTGAGGAATTGAACCTAAGGCTTTGTGCATGTTAGGCAAGCACTCCACCACTAGGCCACACTCTCAGCCCAGGAATTTATTTATTTTTTATTTTTTTGCCAGTCCTGGGGCTTGAACTCAGGGCCTGAGCACTGTCCTTGGCATTCCTCAAGGCTTAACACTCTACCACTTAAGCCACAATACCACATCTGGCTTTTCTATGTATGCGGTACTGAGGAATGGAACCCAGGTCTTTGTGCATGTTAGGCAAGCACTCTACCACTAGGCCAAACTCCTGGCCCCAAGGAATCTTTGTGTGTGTGTGTGTGTGTGTGTGTGTGTGTGTGTGTGTGTGTGTGTGTGTGTGTGTGTGTGTGTGTGTGTGTGTGTGTGTGTGTGTGTGTGTGTGTGTGTGTGTATGTCTGTGTGTGTCTGTGTGTGATGGGACTTGAACTCTGGGCCTGGGAGCTGTCCCTGAGCTCTTCAGCTCAAGGATACCGCCTTACCCCAGAGCCACAGCCCCATTTCCCATTTTAACTGGAGATTAGAGTCTCAATTTCTTTAGTGCCCGGGCAGGCTTTGAACCAGCGATTCTCAGATCTCAGCCTCCTCAGTACCTAGGATTACAGGCGGGAGCCACCATGCCCTGCCCAGGAATCATTTTTAACATAAGCAGTGTTGCTTGCTTTATAAGATGTACTCTCCAGAGCTCAGGGACAGCTTCCAGGCCCTGAGCTCACGCCCCACAACCAACAAAAATAAAAATAGTAGGGCCGGGAGTTTGGTCTAGTGGTTAAACTGCTTGCTTAGCATGCATGAAGACCCTGGTTCGATTCCTTGGCACCACATACATAGAAAAAAGCCGGAAGTGGTGCTGAGGCTCAAGTGGTAGAGCTCTAGCCTTGAGAAAGTCCAAGGACATTGCTCAGGCCCTGAGCTCAAGCCCAGGACTGGCAAAAAATAAATAAATAAAAATAGTAAAAAAAAAAAAAAATGTTCTCTCAGTAAATTACCTGGGAAAGAAACAGAGTTACACAAAGGTCATTTCTCATACAAAAGGGGAAATAACTGTTACTCCTTTACCTAAACAAAACTAAAGCAAATATTTTTGACAACAGTCCTGACTTTAAGGGTTGCTTTGTTTCAACACCATGAGTTGTAACTCAGTCTGACTGGTTCCACTTATTTCCCTTAGTGCAAAAATAGCCTAAGGGCCTTACTGAGTAAGTTATTAATTTTGTTTCAGATTTGCAAGAATCCTTCTGACAAAATTTTGAAACAATACTTTGGTTAAAAGTTTCTATTTCTAATCATTTCTCAAGGTTTAACTTCATAGAACTTCAAATAAAGTATGTTGTGACTTTCTAATTGTCTTTTAAAAAGTTCTATTTAAGGAAGAAGCAAAATAGCCTCTCAATACTAATGACACGAACCTGAGCTGCATGCCAATGTTAAGATTGTGCAGAAAGTTTCCTCCAAAAGCCATACAGTCCTGAGAAGTGAGCACAGCATGAATCCATCCTGAAATGGTTACAAGGATATAAATCAGTGATCTTTCAACATTTAAATCAGACATAGGTGTTTCTTACCAATAAGCAACTTAAACATCAATACCAGCTGATATTCAGCATTAACTGAAGAAATTAAAGCTTATGACAACTGATTAGTTCACTCAGATGTTTATTAAGTGCCAGTAATATGCTAGGCTTTGTCTAAGTTTTAGTTTAAAACACAACCCAACTTTACAATTAAGGATTTTACTCTGAGACAACCCAAATCTGATTTGAATTAGAAAAACATATTTTCCATTAAAAAATAGGGCACTGGCTGGGCATGCTGCTTCTGTAGTATCATACTAAACTGAGTGCCCTGAGAAGAACAAATAGAAGACCAGGGACCTCACTTTCAGACTGGACTCTGCAAAAAGGAAAAGGCAGATTACTCACATTTAATAGGTGAATCACAGTCCTGTAAATATGTTGGTAATCAAAATGATGTTTTTTTTCCCACTAAAATGTTTTCAAGTTAAAAATCTAAGACATAATGCTTAACTTTTAAAAGAAATATTTCTAGAATTAACAGACTTCACAGAAATACAAATTCTTCAGGGTACTCATGAAAGTACGAAGTCTCTTTGTTAATGATCTAGGCCTAAAAATTAGAATTCAATTACATATAGAAGCAAAGTATTTCTGCATTGTTTCTGACACAATTTCTAGGAATACAATGAATGTAAATTGAAGGAAACTAAATTTTGTTTAGAAGTTTGTCAATTATCAACAACCTTGGGGGAAAAAATTATACTGTCTATCACAGTGGTTCTCCAAGTATAGCTAGTCCCCAGACCAGATGACTGCATAGATCAGGAACATGTCAAACAATGTAACTGCTCATGAGCACCAAGTAAAGTAAGACACATCTATAAGCCCAGCATTTGAGATTTAGAGGCAGAAGGTCCTTGAATTTGAGTAGGGGAGGAGAAAGAAGGAAAGGGGGGAACAACAAGAAAGACATCAGGTAAGAAAAGAAGGGAGAGAGGGAGAAAAATTCTCTGGGTTATCCCAGATCTACTAAGTCAGATCTTGAGGATGAGTCTCAGAAACCTAAGGTTTAATCAGCTCTTTATATATGACTAATATACCTTGCTGTTTGACAACTGCTAACCTGTACCAATTCCACTAAATGGAATTTGAGTAGCTACTATACACATGTACAGTGGTTTTGTTGACTCAGGAAGTTAAAAAGTTCATTATAAGCTGGGTGCAGTGGCTCACACTTGTAATCCTAGCTACTCTCAGGAGGGTGAGATTTGAGGATCATGGTTGGAAGCCAGCCCAGGCATTAAAAAGTCTATGTTAGAGAGAATCATGTTGAGTGAGATAAGTCAAGACCAAAGGAACAAAAGGCACATGATATTCTTAATATGTGGCTATTAGATCCAAACAGTACAAGAGTAATGACTAAATATTTGCATACCCAATGCTATGGACATAGCATTAGAAATATAAACTACATAGACATAAAATTTTATGACACTATAGACATGTTTTATTACATAGAGTAATATGTATCTATAACATACAAACTCTCAGCCTAATTTTAATTATGTTCTAAAATCTAAGTGCCAGTGACAGTATATAGATTCCTTTCTAGAATACCTTTTTGTTAAACACGTCATTAGAAATATGATGTAATAATCAATGTTAATAAAGTCTTTAATTAAAAAAAAAAACCTTCTTCCTAGCCAGGTGCTGGTGGCTGATGCCTGTAATCCTAGCTACTCAGGAGGCTGAGTTCCAAGGATCACAGTTCAAAGGCAGCCTGGACAGGAAAGTCCATGAGACTCTTATCTCTAATTAACCTCCAGAAAACCAGAAGTAGTGCTGTAGCTCAAGTGGTCAAGTGGTAGCATGCTAGCCTTGAGCTGAAGAGCTCAGGGACAGCACCCAGGCCCAGCGTTTAAGTCCCATGACCAACCAAAAAAAAAAAAACCTTCCTGACATTTTACTTTGAACATTAGATAGACACACACACACACACACACACACACACACACACACACATGTGAAATTTTCATTGCTTATGAATTCCAATTCCAGATTTTGAAGGATCAACAAAATATTAAGAACAGGCATTAGGAAGAGGATTTAAAAGAAGAGCATAGGCATTCACAATGAAAATACTGACACCTAGACATAAATTCTGTTAGTTTTTGCCACTGATCATTTATTCAGGCATACATTTATTATTTGATAAACAGAGGGCAAGGTAAGAAAGCAAAGCCTGGAGTACAGAGCCCAGTTACTCCATGCCCACTGAGGTCACCCAAACCAGAACATAGTCCTCAAAACCTCTAGCCTGGGGAGTAATACTTGGCATTTGTTCACATTTCAAATCAACATACTGGTACTTATACTTGAGATATAGAGAAGTTGGCAGTTCCTCAAATAGTTAAACATAGTTAAATCAAGCAATTTCACCATTTGGTATATACCTAAGAGAAATGAAAACATACTTCCACATGAAAATGTGTACACAAGTGTTCAAAGTAGCACTATACATAACATTCCAAGTAGAAAGAACCCAAGTGTCCACCAACTGAAGAGTGGACACGCATAATATGGCATACTCCACAATAAAGAGGCCATAAAACAGTAACATACTTACATGTGTGACACTAAAGTACATACATATGAAGTGCCCAAACAGGCAAATCCACAAATAGAAAGTATATTAGTAAAGGATCAGGGAAGAAAGGGAGTAAGTGTAACTACTAAAAGGTCATCTTGTAGACAGTGAAAAATGTTCTAAAATTAGACAGTGGTGATGACTGTATAACTTCATTGATCTATAAATCACTAAATTATATAACATAAAAGGTAATATTGGGCAGGGAGTGTAGACTAATGATAGAGTGCCTGCTTAGCATGCATGAAGCCCTGGGTTTGATTCATCAGTACCACATGAAAAAGCCAGAAGTGGTGCTGTGGCTTAAGTGTAGAACGCTAGCCTTGAAAAAGCTCAAGGACAATACCCAGTGTCCCTAAGTTCAAGCCTCAGGATTGGCCAAAAATAGGTAAATATTATAGTATGTGGATTCTATTTCAGTAAAAAATTAAAATGAAAAGCCAGGCACCGGTGGCTCACACCTGTAATCCTAGCTACTAAGGAGGCTGAGATCTGAGGGTCGAAGTTTAAAGCCAGCCCGGGAATGAAAGTCCGTTGACTCTTATCTCCAATTAATCGCCAGAAAAATGGAAGTGGCATTGTGGCTCAAGGGGTAGAGTGTTAGGCTTCAGCTGGAGTTCAGGAACAGTGCCCAGACCAAGAGTGCAAGCCCCACAACTGAAAAAAATAATTAAAGCAAATGATATAAAACAATGCCAAAAGAAGTTAAACTAAAAGAGAAGCCCTTTAAAGGGCAAATAAGCAAAATGTTCAGATGTTCTCCTTATGAATTAACGCCATATGACTAAGTATATCAACTATGGGGAAATGGAGATTGAATTAAAATCTTACCAGTAGGAACAAATAAAGTATGTCCCTGCTTCACCACACATTTGTAGCATTTATCAACTTTATCTCCAAAAAACACCTCACTCTGAGTCACAGACGAACTCCAAGATTCATAGAGTGCCAAATTTTCATTTGTTGGTTTTATCAAGTAAAAAATCTTCTCACCCTAAAAGAAAGTAATCATACTATTTTTGAACAAGTAGAAGCCATTGTTAGGATGGCCTACATTGATATATTGTAGTTTTTCCTAACACAAAGATCTAAAATAACTTAAGATAATTATCAGAGACTTTAAAAGTTCAGAAAGAACTGTTCACATACCTGATCAGCAGTTATAATTCCTTCAATCAGCATTTCCACAGAAACTAAAGCTTTCCCCACCCCCAACTGACACCACGTTGAAGAAATCATTGCAAAATAGGAAGATAAAAAAACCACATCCTACTGATGATTTCTCAGTTTTTAAAGGGTAAAAGTACATGCTAATAAACTGTAGGTACCAGCACAATCATTTTACAAACTTCAACCTAAGATCTATAACACAATGACTGTGTTTAAAGACGTACAGAGTTCCTTTAGTTCACTAACTGCTTCAGCACTCAAAACCACAGCATCAAATAAAAGCATAGGCAACTGAAAAGGAAGATTTGTTGCCTGACCAGTGCTCCAACAGAACTATCTGTGATGATGGACATTATTTTTCTGTCTGTGCTACCCAGGGCAGAAATCACTAACTTCAGGTAGTTACTGAACACTTTCAATGCACTTAAAACAAATGAGGAACTGAATTTTTGTTTTTGGGTTTGTTGGGGTTTTTTTTGCCAATCCTGGGGCTTGAACTCAGGGTCTCAGCACTGTTCTTCAGCTTTCTCAAGGTTAGAGCTCTACCTTTTGAGACAGCACCACTTCAGCTTTTTCTACATATATGGTACCCAGGAATTGAACCTGGGTCTTTGTGCATGCTAGGCAAGCACTCTACCAGTAGGCCAAACTCCCAACCCAGAACTGAATTTTTAATTATACAAATTTTAACTTTAATTCACTCTAATGTGAATAATAGACACTCTATCAAGCAATACAACTCTGGATAAAGAATGTAAACTACACAGAGTGTTTTATTAGCATCTGTGACTTATTCAACTACTTCGTTGTCTTAGTCAACTTTAAGGCCAAAAGCAATTATGAACATTCTGCTCCTTCTTATTTAACTTGAGGACTAGAGATAATTTATGAGACTGGTAAAGAAGGAAAAAGAAACTGAAATTCAAATTTTTAAAAATCAAAACAAAAAACTTTATATGGCAATTGTAGAAGGGGTGACATTGATCAAAATGCAATGTAGTCATAAATAAATGTTTAAAACTCCTTTGTGTAACAACTCTGCCTAGTGGCAGAGTACAAAGCATGCATGAAGCTCTGGATTCAATTCCTCAGTGGTGCTGTGGCTCAAGTGGTAGGTAGAATGCTAGCCTTTAGAAAGTTCAAGGACCAAGTGTAGTGCCCAGACCCTGAGTTCAAGCCCCAAGACTGACCAAAAAAAGGTATATTTTTTAAAAGAAAACTTATTTGGGTTAAGGAGGATGAAGGAGATTTAATATGCTCAAAATTTATTATTTGCAACTATGAAAATAAGACCTGTTGAAACTGTTTTGGGAAGGAGGGAGTGGGGATGAGGAGAATTAATTATAGGATGAGATTTACTGGACTATATTAATGTGTGGAACAATAACAATGAACCCTCTTCCCTGTGCAACTAAAGTAAATTAATTAAAAACAAAACCAGAAACACCTCATGTCTCTTCTATTACTTAGAATTTAGAGGGAAAAAAAGTAATGCTTAAAAGCAAAGTAATATCCACGGGGGAAAAAGAAAACTTCCACCTTTACAAATGTTATTTACAGCACATGAACGTACCACCAGAAAATATGATGTACTTTTTGCCAAAAAGAGAACAAATATCCTAGTCTTACCCAGAGGACATGGTACCAGACTGAAGTCCCACCGAAGTCAATGTGGAAATCTGTGTAGCTGTCTTGAACTCCCATTAAGCAGTATTTCTGAACAAATGGCTTGGGAAACACTGAATCATCTGGCCAATAATTTTCAACCCAGGAAAGTTTTCTAGCTATATCAGGGACCTCCACCAATTCAGACATCCTTGAAAAAAAAATATCCAAAAAATACAAATTAAGATTTCTTTTTCCTTTCTTTTTTTTTTTTTTTTTGCCAGTCCTGGGCTTGAACCCAGGGCCTGGGTACTGTCGTTGACCTTCTTTTGCTCAAGGTTAACACTTTACCACTTTACCACTTGAGCCACAGCACCACTTCCGGCTATTTCTGCGTATGTGGTACTGAGGAATCGAACCCAGGGCTTCATGTATGCTAGACACTCTACCACTAAGCCACATTCCCATCCCAAATTAAGATTTCTTAAAATTGCTTTTCCCACATTAACCCAAATCAAGTATTAACTGCAGCTCAAAGTTAATAACAATGCTTAAAAAGTTAAACTAAATATTCTGAGCCTGCCAAAGAAAAATTTACAACATTGCTATCAGTAGACAGCTACAGAAGTCACAATTATATTTCTTACTAAAATAAGTAGATCATTAAACATTTATCTAAACCACAGAATGCTATACCAAAATGTTCAGAACTACTCACTTGGTATCTGAGAATTCAAGGCTGATCACATTTAACACTTTTGGTCTGTTAGGATTTGTGAAGTATTTAACATAATTGTGAAGAGTCATTTTGCTGTCTGCCTGTCTTGCCACATCAATGACATCTATCACTTTGTCACCACCTGCAGAGAAAAATTATAGTCTTATTGGGCTTAAGAGTTATATGTCAAGATATGCCCTAAACCAAAAACAACAAAAACATTTTTTGTTGTTGTTTGTTTGTTTTGCCAGTCCTGGGGCATAAACTCCGTGTATGGAGTACCGAGGAATTGAACTTGGGTCCTTGTGCATGCTAGGCAAGCACTCTTCCACTAGGCCAAACTCCCGGCCCCTAAACAAAAATAATTTGAAGATAATGCTTGTTTAGTATAATAAAGACAAGTATAAAACTGCACAGCTGCAAAACTAACACTGAGTACGAAAGTTTATATGGGAATAAAGTCTATTGTATATATCCGTGATTTATTGTATGCAGCTACAGTAACAAAAATACATTATATACTGGGATGTGAAAATTGTCAAGAAGTTTTCTAGGTTTCAATTACCTCATGCATAAAATGACAGGATAGCTTTTCCCTTTATATAATGTCTAAGATTCTAAGTATAACATCTAGAAGAACAGATCAGTCATCAAGGAATTAGTGAACAAGTGGTCAGGACAAATTATTCCCTCTCCTCTGGTAATTCTCCAAGACAAAATTAGTAGTTAATAAGTAAAACTCAGTTCACATTAGAGCCTGTCTGAAGGCCCCCACGCTGGGTTATTTCCTGTAAAACTGTAAGGTGATGATTACGGACAGCTGCATTACTACTCCAGGAGACAATTCTATGATGAATACAGAACAGGATGGAATTCAAAATATGCCAAATTGAAGTAGAAAGCAAATGTCACTTTCTTACTTAAATGTAACTTCATATAAGTTAATAATATTGTAGAGGGGAGAGGGAAAGTGGGAGAAAAGGTTGAGAAGGGGTAAAAATTTTCAAGATGTACTCAATACCTTACAAATAGAACTGTAATTCCTGTATACATCTTGATAAAATTTAAAGTAAAAAAATTGTAGATTATTTTATCTGTATGATGTAATATAATCCTGTTAATAGCATTTAATTTGAGGACTAATGGTAAAGAAGGAAAAAGAGACATAAGGTTAACTGAAAACCAAATTTTAAAAAATCAAAATGAAGGAAGGAAATGGAGAAAAAAACATGAGAAGGGGTAGCAATGTCTGTTAAGTAATGCATCTACTATCTGGCAAATATAATCTAATCCTTTATTAATTACAATAAAAATATATTTTAAAAATCAAAACAAAAAACTTATTTGGCAATTGTAGAAGGGGTGACATTGATCACAATGCATTGTAGTCAACTTTGCCAACTACAATGTTAGCTAACAAGCAATTTGGAATTTTTTTTTCCTGTTATTACACAGCCATTTACTTTACAGTGTTAACTATGCAAATGGATTTAGGTTAAGCCTCAGACTCATCCCATATTCTATCTCATATTCAAATTTAGCACAATATGAAGTCATGAGATTTAACTGGATTTCCTCAGTGAAACAATTATTAAGGAGAAATGTTAACCAATAATTCAATATCGCCTGTTCTGAGGACATAATGTATTATAATGGATATATAATTTTAAGGTAGTAGTGGGATCTAGTCACAAATGGCATCTAAATACAACCAGTTTTATTTAGAAAAATAATGAAGCCGGTTGCAGTGGCTCACACCTGTAATCCTAGATACTCAGGAGGCTGAGATCTGAGGGTCAAGGTTCAAAGTCAGCCCGGACACTAATGAGACTCTTATCTCCAGTTAACCACTAGAAAACTGGAAGTGGAGCTGAGGCTCTGGAGTAGAGCAGTAGCCTTGAACTAAAGAGCTGATGGACAGGGCTCAGGCCCAGAGTTCAAGCCCCATGACCCAGCAAGAAAAAAAGAAAAAAGAAAAATGTCAACAATATGGCAATCTGCTTTTTCACCTTCTTTTTCTTTTTTGTCTGTTGGTCATAAGGCTTCAACTCTGGGACAGGGTGCTATACCTGAGCTTTTTTTGCTCAAGGACGGTGCTCTACCACTTTGAATCACAGCTCCACTTCCAGTTTTCAGGTGGCTAACTGGAGATAAGAGTCTCATGGCTTTTTCTGCCCAAGCTGGCTTTGAACCACAATTCTCGGATCTCAATCCGAGTGGCTAGGATTACAGGCATAAGCTACCATGCCTGGCTTATGTATGCTATAGATAACCTAGAACCAATCCAGTTTTCCCATGTCTTTTGAGGTATCCACCTGCCCCTCAGTAATGGTTTGCCATAAGCAGATATCATATTTAATAACACCAAAGAAAGCAGCAGGATGAAGCTGATTAAACAAGAGAGGATAAACTGTTTGATTGCTTCTCTGACCCCTGAAGAGCCAAGAAAAACTTTCAGCAAAAGTGACATTGAGTTTTACTTTTCCTGACCCAGGAAGTAAAACTAAATTGACATTTCTTCCATTTTAACATTGTTAGAACATTGATTTTACCTTATTTTCCCAAGTTCTTAATGGAACCAAGTTCATACCTACGTAATGTTCCACATCCATCACAGAAAAAGCAGGTGGAGGGAGCCTGAGTCCCAGATCATCTAATTTAGGGACCATAATAGGGACATCAAATCCATGCTTTTCCAGGTATCTTTGTGTCAGCTGACTACCATGCATCTTTACAATGATTTCATCGGCACTGAGGAAAAAATAACAATGAAATGTCATTTTGTCGTTTTGCTTTAAAAAGTATTGTGGTAGGCAGAGGGTAAATAATACCAAAATACATTGTGCCTTTGTGTGGAAATAGCACAGAAATCTCATTAAAGGCAATTAAACGATAGGAGTTGGGGAAAAGGGAAAGAGAAAGCAATAAAAGAGACTGTTCTTATTGAAATGTAATATATGCACATGCAAAATACCAACAAAAAATACTACAATACTTTCAAATACTGCATAATTATCCATATCAGTGTCTCTAAACTTAATTTTCCTCTTAATAAATGTCTTCTTGCCAGGTGTCAGTGGCTTAGCTAAAGAGGCAGAATTGAGGAGGATTGCAATTCCATATCAGCCCAGGCAAAAAAAATTCACCACACCATCTCAACAGAAACAGCTGGCCTTGGTGGTATACTCCTATTACTCCAATTACCAAAAAGAATAAGTAGCAGGATGGCTGTCAAGGCTCCTGGCCAAAAAGCAAGACTACCTCAAAATTAGACATGTCAAATAAGCTCAAGGCTCTGAATTCAAACTGCAGTATCTCAAAAACAAAACAAAACAAAAAATCCTGAAACCCCTTTTGGCTATCCTAAAGTAAAATTCACAGACAGTATAATCTGTTTAAATCAAGACATGTTACTGAAAAATATATAAAAGGATCAAAGTCTAAATCTTTTTTTTTTTTTTTTTTTTTTTTGCCAGTAATAGGGCTTGAACTCAGGGCCTGGGCACTATTCCTGAGCTGCTTTTACTCAAGGCAAGTGCTCTACCACTTGAGCCACAGCACCCTTCCAGCTTTTTCCAGTACTGAGAAGTTGAACCCAGGGCTTCACACCTGGTAGGCAAGCTCTCTACCACTAAGCCACCTTGCTAGCCCTACAATTTTGAGACTAAGAGAATAAGAATGAAGATTTTAGCACAACAAAAATCATGTGGTCTAGAGCGAATCATGTTGAGTGAGACAAGTCAAGACCTAAGGAACAAAAGGCACATGGTATCCTTAATATGTGGCTATTAGATCCAAAGAGTACAAGAGTGAGGACTCAATATTTGCATACCCAATGCTATGGACATGGTAATGGAAATATAAACATAACTATACAGACATAAAAATCTATGACTCTATAGACATAATGTTTTATTTCATAAACTAGTATGTACCTATGACATACAAACCCTTAGCCTAATTTTGATTAAGTTCTAAAAACTAAATGCCAGTGATTGTATATAGATTCCCTCCTTGAACACTTGTTTGTTAAACATCATTTGAAATATGATGTAAAAATCAATGTTAATAAATTCTTTAATTAAAAAAATGGTGCTCAGGAAAAAAAAATTATGTGGAAACAGTATTTTACTAAATTTCCTATTTCTTAGCAGAACTGAGGGAGCCAAAATGGACATTTATCCTTTTATGTTTCTATGGAAAACACTAAAGAAGTGGAGAATAGATAAAAATTCTAAAGATTGAGGAAAAATAGCTGGGAATTTTCATTCCAGGATCTTAAAAAAAAATCTGTAATAAGCCAAGTGTGATCCTGTGATTTATATTTAAATTGTGCTTTTTAACATCCAATGTTCTAATTTCATATAAAAGCCTATCAAGTACTATCACTTTAAAGAGATGTCAGACACTGAGTAGGAAATGATATAAATTAGCATGATTAAATGCTTTCTAATGCTTTTGACTCTCTTTGAGACATAGACAATTCAAATATATTCTATTATTTTTAGAAATTAAAAGCCTTAGTCCCGCTGCATCAGAGACTAGGCAATAGTTCTGAATGCTTCTGGTGTTGAAGCAGGGCATGGACAGTTAAATAAGGTGAGAAAACAAAGTTGGAAAATAGGAGAATTAAGGAAACCTGAGGAGAAGCATGAGGTAGGGTGGAGGTACCCTTTTAAAAGAAACCAAACATAAGCCAGGCATAGTGGCTCATGCCTGTAATCCTAGCTACTCAGGAGGCTGAGAACTGAGGATCAAGGTTCAAAGCCAACCTGAACTGAAACTCTTATGTCCAATTAACCACTAGAAAGGTGGCAGTGATGCTGTGGCTCAAGGGGTAGGACAGTAGCCTTGAGCTAAAGAGCTCAGGAACAGCACCAAAGCCAGGGGTAGGGCAGTAACCTTGAGCAAAAGAGGTGAGGGATAGCGCCCAGGCCCAAAGTTCAGGCCCCAGAACTGACCAAAGAAAAGAAACCAAACATAGAGAACCACCACTACAATTAACGTATTTCAAAGTTTTGGATTTGTGATCCAAAATTAAGAGTAATATTTTTATATGTTGATCTAAATGCATATACATATAGCAAAATTTCCAAGAAAGTATATTTTTTTTTGGAGGGTGGTCATGGGACTTGAACTCTGGGCCTGGGCACTGTCCCTGAGCTCTTCAGCTCAAGGCTACCACCCTACCCCTTGAGCTACAGCTCCACTTTCCATTTTCTAGTGATAGATTGGCGATAAGAGTCTCTTGGGCTGGCTTTGAACTGCAATCCTCAGATGTCAGCCTCCTGAGTAGCTAGGATCACAGGCATGAGCCACCACGCCCAGCTACTTATTTTTATTACTTACAAGGCACTATTTCTTCTTATTCTATTTCATTAAGGAAAAAAAGAAGGCTGGGAATGTGGCTAGTACAGTGCTTGCCTAATATGCATTAAGCCCTAGGCTCAATTCCTCAGTACCATATAAACAGATAAGCTGGAAGTGGCTCCAGCTTTAAGCAAAAGAAGCTCACAGACAGTGCCCAGGTCCTAAGTTCAAGCCCCAGGACTGGCAAAATAAGCAAGCAAACAAAAGAGGAGGAGGGTGGGGAAGAGGGAGGGAGGAAGGTAAGAAAAAGAAAAGCCAATTGAGAACAATATGTTACAGTCTGAAGTTCAAAAGCTCTGCTTTAAGCCAGGTAACAGTGGATTTAGCCCGTAATCTTACTTAGGAAGATCTGAGGATTATGTTCAATGCCAGCCCTAGCAAGAAAGTCAGACTTTTATCTTTCCAGTTAACCACTGAAAAGCCCAAAAGTGGAGTTGTGGCTTAAGTGGTAGAGAGTTAGCCAGTCTTGTACAGAAAAATCAGGGACAACATTTAGAGGCTGGGTTCAAGCCCCAGGACTAGCACAAAAGGTAAGGAGAGGGAGAGGGAAGAAAGTCAGGGGAGGAAAAGGGAGAAGAGGGAAAAAGAAAAAGAAGGAAGAGGGAGAAACAAAAGGGGGAAAGGAAATAAGCAAAAGAATCAAAGAAAGAACACTGCTTTACATGATGCCATTTTATCAGACAACATTATATGTTATTAATACGTTTTCATACCTTGGGAAGACTCGAGAACGTAGCTCCTTAACAAAAGTCCTGGTTCCAGCTTGCACTGGTTTGGAACCATCATCAGTTTCTGTGTAGTCATGCCTGTGCCAGTTCCTCCGTTTTTTCACTGAATTTTTAGTGAAAAAAATTTTTTAGAAAAAAAAAATTTAGTAACTGGTGATGCTATGCACTTTCTAATCAATGTAATCTACATAATCAACTGTAAGTACAATAATAACACAGGTTTTAATGCATTTCCAGGCCATTAAAGTAAATTTTACTTAATCTAATGCTGCAATTATAGACAATTAACTGTGGATTTTTTAAGCCTACTTCTTACTTCAAAATAATTCAAAAATTAAATCAAAGAATTAAGAGTCAGAAGATGAAACCTTTTGTAATACAGCAAAAGAATAAAATATATAAGCAGTTTATAACATTTCCAAATTATTTGAAATTATGATTTTCACTAGAACATTAGGTCATAATATGGTTACCCAGATCATCCAAATTATCCTCTCAGGATAGGACCTTTTTATCCCACATCAGAAATCTAACAGCATAATTCCATTCTTTTTTTACACAAAATTTACTCCCAAAATAAGCATGTTCAACCAGGTGCCAGTAGTTCATGCCTGCAATCCTCAGGAGGCTAAGGTCTGAGTATCAAAGGTTCAAAGCCAGCCTGGGCACAAAAGTCCTTGAGATGCTTATCTCCAATAACCACCAGAAACCCAGAAGTGGCAGAAGTGGCACTGTGGCTCAAGTGGTAGAGCTGAAATACTCAGAGACAGCGATCAGACCCAAAGTTCAAGTCCTACAAGCGACCAAAAAAACAGCATGTTCACATTGACACAGAGAACAATGTACTGAGTCCTTTTTTTTTTTTTTGTCAGTCCTGGGCTTGAGCTCAGGGCCTGAGATTGTCCTTGGGTTTTCTCAAGGCTAGAGCTCTACCACTTGAGCCTCAGCACCACTTCCAGCTTTTTTCTATGTATGTGGTACCGAGGAATCGAACCCCGGTCTTCATGCATGCTAGGCAAGCACTTTAACCACTAGGCCAAACTCCCAGCCCCTGTACTGAGTCTTAAAGCAAGAAGACTATGATGACAAAATAAATAACTTCCTGGTTAGTTTCAGTGCTAAGATCCTATGATTCTACAACTCTAAGAGCTCTTATCTTTAGTCACAACAATCAAAATGAAAAGCCTTGAATCTGATTCCTAGTTCATTCATCAGCTTCACCTATAACCTTGCAGAGGGCATTTGGCACTTGGCACCTCTAGGTACCTCTCTACCCATATCCAGGTGTGCCATCTAGAGCTCTTTTATACAATATCAATCTAAGATTTTAAGATTTTAGATTGGTTGGTATGTTTGCTACCTTGTTTTAGAGTCTCACTATGTAGCACAGACTGGAATTCACAATCTTCTGTTTCTACTTCAAGAGTAAATTTTAGATTTAAATCTTTTTTTTGAAACTTGAAAATCACTCTTCAGCCTAAATACTCTCAGGATTCTGGTTTTCTGTACTGATGTCTGTAATTTATTTAGACTCTTATCTTCAATTAACCATCAGAAAAACTGGAAGTGGCCCTGTGGCTCAAAGTGGTAGAGCACTAGCGAGCCAAAGAACCCAGGGACAGAAACCAGGCCCAGAGTTCAAACCCCACAACCCACTAAGAAAAAAAATCAGGATCACAAAGGAATCTCCTTGAGAAATTCCATTAAGAAATTGTATATTGCGGGCCGGGAGTTTGGCCTAGTGGTTAAAGTGCTTGCCTAGCATGCATGAAGACCCGGGTTCGATTCCTCGGTACCACATACATAGAAAAAAACCAGAAGTGGTGCTGAGGCTCAAGTGGTAGAGCTCTAGCCTTGAGAAAGTCCAAGGACAGTGCTCAGGCCCTGAGCTCAAGCCCAGGACTGGCAAAAAAAAAAAAAGAAATTGTATATTGCCACGTGGTTCATGCCTGTAATCCTAGCTACTCAGACGGCTGAAATCTGAGGATCAAGGTTCAAAGCCAGCCCAGGCACAAAAGAACCTGAGACTCTTATCTCCAATTAACCCCTTGAAAATGGGAAGTGGGGCTTGGCTCAAGGGTAGGTTGGTAGCCTTGAGCTGAAGAGCTCAGGGACAGTGCACAGGCTGAATTCATGCCCCATGACCCATCAAAAAAAAAAAAAAAGAAATTTTATATTTTTTATCATTGAAAACAATTCCTAAAACTGAAGGGCAAGTTTTTTGCACTATGTAAAAATATACAACTATTTTATTTTCAAATGAGATCACATATTTATTCTGCATTTTTTTGTATTATAAGTTTTTCTTCTTTATTAAGCATTCAAAAGTAATTTAAAGGCAGCCTAGAACTATATGTACTATAATTAATTTTTATTCTGAAGAACTTAATCCATTCTCAATTTTCTTTAATGTTATGATTAATATTGATATATGTATATACATATTAATCTATTTCCCTGTCAAGATAAAATTTCTAGAAATGCCAGAAGGTAATTCACCACTTTTAAGATAGTATACTGTCTCCAGGAAAGTGGGAGTAAGTCAAATTTCTGCCAGTACTATACCGGTAGTCTACCAGTCTACTAGCTTGAGGTCTTGCAATAATGTGCATCATCATTAAAAAAAATAATAATCCTAACTACTCATGAGGCTGAGATCTAAAGACCTTGGTTCGAAGCCAACCTGAGCAAGAAAATGGGTGACACGCTATTCCAAAAAAGCCAGAAGTGGAGCTGTGCTCAAGTGGTAGAACACTACTAGCCTTGAGAAAGCCCAAGGACAGTGCTCAGGCCTTGAGTACAAGTCCCAGAGAAAAAGCATACACAGGCTTTCAGCTACAATAACCATTTATATTGTTAAGGAAATGACTTTAGGATTCAATAGCTATCAGGTTAAATATAGCTTTGCAAAACAGCTACATTCTTAGATAATTTTTCTCATATATTAAGTTGCTTCAAGTTTCAAAAGAAAAATATAAATACTTAGATATCCACAGCACCCATCTTATAATAAACTGCCAGTTATTATGGTCTTTAAATGTGCTGACATGTAGCAGTTTAACAGAAAGTATGATACACCTGATTTGGTCAACATGCTTTAAAAAAAAACAACCCACAAAATCAGTCATAGCTAACTAAATTCATAAGGGAAATAGAGCAATGAAGGAATATTTTAGTAATGATCATAAGAAAAGAAGCAAAAAGTTCTGTTTGTGTTACATGTCACACAACTAAGCAAGCGAGATAGTTTCTGGGTTTTGTTTTGTGTTGTTTTGTCGGTTGTGGGGCTTGAACTCTGGGCCTGGGAACTGTTCCTGAGCTCTTCAGCTCAAGGCTACCACCCTACCCCTGGAGCCACATCGCCACTTCCAGTTTTCTAGTGGTTAATTGCAGATAAGAATCTCACAGACTTTAGTACCCTGGCTTTGAACCGTGATTCTCAGATCTCAGCCTCCTGAGCAGTGAGAATTACATATGTGAGCCATCGTGCCCAGCAAGATAAAGTTGTTAAAAGGTAAAATTGTATAAGGAAAATAGAATACCATCTCACATACATTCTTCTGCCTCTTAGCAAGTTAAGGTTTCATATAAGTTTAAGTACAATTTCAATTCAAATTATTTCATTCGGGAATTATATCTGAATTCTCTAAGACCGAATATTTGGATACTTCATAATCCAAAGCCTTTTTTAAAATATTTTCTCCTGGGCCAGGAGTTTGGCCTAGTGGTAGAGTGCTTGCCTAGCATTCATGAAAACCCAGGTTCGATTCCCCAGTACCACATACATAGAAAGAGCCAGAACTATTTCTTTTCTCTTTTGTTGCCCTTTAGTTAATCTCATATTACTACAGTATCTGACTTTGTTACCTGGTATATTATATATACGTTTATTTACTTGAAATAGGAAAGGGAAGGGGGGAACAAGATGATTGAGAGGGGGTGAGAGGAGGGAAATAGGGACAAAAACATGAGAAAGGATATATCAATGTGTGAGAAGTAATGCACCTACTACCTGGCAAGTATAGCTGTAACCCCTCTGTACATTAAAACAACAACAACAAAAAAAGGTTAATGGAACCATCACAAATAAATTGCCTATATTTAACTCAAAAAAGAAAGAAAGAAAGAAAGAAAGAAAGAAAGAAAGAAAGAAAGAAAGAAAAAAGAAAAAGCCAGAAGTGGTGCTGTGGCCCAAGTGGCACAGCCCTTGCCTTAACCAAGTCCAAGGACAGTACTCAGGCCCTGAGTTCAAGCACCAGGTCTGGCAAAAATACATTTTTTTCCTCTAAATTTTGTACAATTAATATTCCAGTTTCTCCCTCAGAAACATCTGGGAAAAAAAAAACACTAAAAGTACTCATTTCTTAAATAAATAAATAAATAAATGTATGTACTCATTTCTTTATGGTGCTGGTATACATCAAGGGATGCAGGAGGCTTCCCTGCCTTTGCTTTGGCCTCCTCAAGAGAAATGTGATCACACACCTAATTGGCCTATATTCCATCTCTCTATATATCTCTGTGAACATCAGCAGCAGAGTTTGAAGCAAAGAAATGGGCTAAGGACTCAACGTAACAAACAAATTAAAAAAATATAAATAATATTCTAGCCTATCAACACCCTAATTTCTTTCTAAAAATGTAACACATATGTTCATGAGTCAAATCTTATAAGTACTGTGCGCTAACCGATTGCGCCACTGGAGCTCCTTCATGAGTCAAATCTTAACAACACTACCTTGAGAAATTTTGGGAAAAGATAAAAACAGCCAGTAAGTTTCCAGAACCAGGAATTTTTACTTTATTATGCTTCCCAAATTGAAAGCTTTGAAAATATGTAATTGTTTCAAAGTTATACACTAGCAGATAAATTTCATTTATTGAATAAGTTATTCCATCATTCAGACAAAACATGCACACTAAGTTTCCTCAGTGAAATCTCTATAGGAATAGAGTATCATACACGTAGGACTTACTCAAGGAGGAGCCATGCAGAATTGCACAGTTGGGACAGTGATACAGGTCAATGTCAACAGCATGATGTTCTTCTACTCCAACACAGCTAAAAAAATAAAGGCAATGAAGTAATTAAATCGAAGATCCTTTCTCAACTATAATACAATATCTGGAACTGATCTAAGAAATGTTCAACAACCTTATCAGCAAATTTTGTACCATACAAAACCATAAGCAATAATAAATTTTATTCTCATCTCTATATACAAATATTTACAGGAAAGACTATGCCCAAATATATGTGAAGTAATTCACACCAGCAACAGAGACACTAGAAATAATGCAAGTGTAAGCCGTAAAACCCTAAACCCACCATGTAAATGTCATATTTTATGGGTTTGATATCAATAAGATTAGTTTAAAGATAAACCATAATAAAAGTATAAATAATATTTTGAGCTGAACAACGTTGAAAATACTACATAACAAAATCTGTGGGACAGGATACAGAATTTGCAAAAATGTAAGTATATCACATTAGATAAATGAACTGAAAAAGGAAAGGCTGAGCTTAATAAACTAAGTCTATACCACAAGAAGTTACAAAAAGAGTAGGTACAATCCAGTCGCTGTGGCTCAGGCCTGTAATCCTAGCTACTCAGGAGGCTGAGATCTGAGGATCAAGGTTCAAAGCCAGCCTGGGCACAAAAGGACCTGAGACTCTTTTGTTTGTTTGTTTGTTTTTGTTTTTGTTTTTTTGCCAGTCCTGGGCTTGAACTCAGGGCCTGAGCACTGTCCTTGGACTTTCTCAAGGCTAGAGCTCTACCACTTGAGCCTCAGCACCACTTCCGGCTTTTTTCTATGTGGTACCGAGGAATCGAACCCGGGTCTTCGTTCATGCTAGGCAAACACTTTAACCACTAGGCCAAACTCCCAGCCCAGGACCTGAGACTCTTATAGCCAATTAACCTCTAGAAAATGGGAAGCGGTAAAAATAAATAAATGAATGAATGAATGAATGGAAAAAAAGAAAAGAAAATGGGAAGTGGGACTTGGCTTGGGGGTAGGTAGTAGCCTTGAGCTAAAGAGCTCAGGGACAGTACCCAAGCCAAGTTCAAGCCCCATGACCCACAAAAAAAAAAAAAAAAAAGGTACAAATGAACCTTTAAAACAGAAACAGAATGGCTGGTGGCACTGGTGGCTCACACCTGTAATCCTAGCTACTCAAGAGGCTGAGATCAGATGATCATGGTTTAAAAGCAAGCCTGGGCAGGCAAGTCTAGGAGACTCTTATCTGTACTAAACTACATACATACATACATACATACATACATACATACATACATACATACATACATGAATAAATAAGGAAATAATGTCAGAAGTGGAGCTATTGCTCAAGTAGTAGAATGCTAACTTGGTGAGGTTCTTGAACATTTCTTAGGCCCTGAGTTCAAGCCCCAGGATCAACACAAAACAGAAACAGAAACAAATGAGACTGGAAATATGCTTGCCCAGCATTCAGAAAGCCCTGAGTTCAAATCCTCAGAAACACATTAAGAGAAAAAGCAGGAAGTAGGACCATGGTTCAACTGGTAGAATGCAGCCTTGCACAAACAAAGCTCAGGAACAGTGCCCAGGCCCTGAATTCAAGCCCCAGGACTGGCAAAAAAGAAAAAGTTTCTACACAACAGAGGACAATTACCTAAACTAGAAAGGTAGCCAAAGACTGGGAGAAAATCTTTATCAACAATACAAGGCCTAATATTCAAAGTATACAAGGAGCTCGAGAAATTAACAAAATAAACCAATCAATAAATGGGCAAAGGACCTAAACCTGAACTGAGCTAAGCCATCTCTGAATATCTAAGCAACATGAGTTAGAGTGAACTTTCCAATTAGCCAAAAACACCTTGTAAAACTTGGCTAAAAGAGGCATGAGTTCCTCTCTCCATCTTCTGCTCTTCTCTCATACCCCCACCCTACATAATCTATTTTACTCAAATGTCAGTGATGTCTTCAGGTTTAGTCCATTTCTCAAGAACACTTACAGCTACACAATTATTTTGAAGTTTCACTTTGGTAAATCAGTAAAATTTGATAAACTGTATAGACAGATCAGTCAATTGTATAAACAAATCTAAAAATGTCCATTTAAAATACTCATACTTCCAGCACTAGTGGCTGATGCTCATAATCCAAGCTACTCAAGAGGATGAGATCTGAGGATCAAAACCAGCCTAGGCAGAAAAATCTGTGAGAGTATTAATCTTCAATTAACCGGTAAAAAGCTGGAAGTGTGGCTCAACTGGGAAAGTACCAGCTTTGAGCAAAGAAGCCAAGCAAAAGCTCAAGACTGAGTTCAAGCACTAATACTGGCTTAAAGTCTGGTATAAAGTCTTAAGTCTCTTCTCTTCCTCATTTCATTATAAAACTACTCTTTGTAAATAAACTCAACACTTAAATGTTTATTAGACCACTGTGGGAATGAGGGCAGGGTGAGCTATGTGGTGACAATGTGACCTTTGCTGAATAGCTTTCATCTAAAGAACAACCTCACTGCCATTTGGTGAGTAGAACAGTGCAACTTTAACACTTTCGACTGTCTTGATCTTCCAAAATTGTTGCTTAGCTGGCTTTTTTTTTTGACACCTGATGATAACAGAACTGATGAGTAATCAGAATTCCCTAGGGTCTGCCAAGCACTCTTTTTCCTCTTGGATAATACTTCCTTTTAGTCTCTGCTCTTGGTGCTAAAAGAGTGGGTGGTCAAATTCTTTAAGGTCAGTGGAACTCATCTAATATTCCCTTGTTACAAACTCTCCCCATTTTTCAGCAAGCAATCTTTCCCTACCTTGTCTTCAAAACCTAGAACATATTTTTCCTCTTTGGTGAAATCTCACTTGTGCACCACTCATCTGGTATAATACTGAGCTATTTTTATAGCTCAATTTTTCCTGAATTGTGCTGACTTCTTTCAGTACATGATGATCTCAGAAAGAAAAAAAAATCCTGTTCATTATTAATTTGCTATAACCTTACCCAAAAATCAGAAGTCATTTCAGACTGAAACCCTAAGAACTCTATATAGATTCCTACTTAAGGTAAAATGGGAAAGATCCTTCAACATGTAAATAAAAAATTTCTCACCTTTCTTTTAGGACTGAAGGCCATTTCAGTCTTAATAAAAATCAGTTGAGGCCCATACAAAATTAATATATGCAGGTGACCACAGGCAGACACTGAGCTTATTAGAGATTATGAGAAGCATACATGTCTGTCTGTCCATGTACCAAATTATTCCATATGGTTCATGGACCAAAGGTTCTCCATCAACTGTATGACAGAAGGCTGTAGTAATTAAATTGAATCATCTTAATTTTGGGTTTAGGCTACAGATGGTGACACATGCCAGTACTCGCAGGCTGAAGCACAAGGATCACTGGATTTGCATATGTACAAAAAGTTGACTTTGCATATGATGTAAGGCCTATTATGCATATGTACAAAAAGCTGACTTTGCATGATGTAAGGCCTATTAAAAGTGTGCAAGGCTGGGTGGTGGTGACTCATACCTGTAATTCTAGCTATTCGGAAGAGTGAGATATGAGGATCATGGTTCAAAGCCAACCTGGGGCAGGAAAAGTCCTTGAAACTCTTATTTCCACAAAAAAAGAGAGAAACAGAGCTGTGGTTCCAGTGGTAGAACGCTAGCCTTCAGCAAAAGTACCCAAGCCCTTAGTTCAAACCCCAGTACTGACACAAACATACACAACAAAGAAGTGTGTCCAGAAACATAACATATCGAAGAAAGGCTAGATAAATGAGATTGCATTAAAGTGAAAAATTTCTTCAAGGCAAAGGACAAAACTAGCAGGATAAAGAAAAAGCCAAGAAGATCTTTACTAGCTATATATCAGAAAAGGACCTCATATCTAAGATATACTTAGAGATCGAAAAAATTAAACCCCACAAAAACAAATCTTCAAAGTAACAACCCCATTAATAAGTGGTCTAAAGACTTCTCAAAGGAGAAGTAAAAATGGTCAATAGACACATGCAGAGATGTTCAACATCTCTGGCTATAGAAGAAATGCAAATTTAAATAACACTGAGATTACATCTCACCCCAGTCAGAAAGGCCATAATCAAGAAAAGTAGTAATAACAGATGCTGGCAGGGAAGTAGCCAAAAGAGAACACTACTACATTGCTGGTGGGAATGTAAACTTGTTCAACCACTCTGGAAAGCAGTACAGAGGTTCCTCGGATACTAAGCATAGAGATTCCCTATGATTCACCAATCCCACTCCTGAGCATTTACCCAAATGATCATAAACCAGCTCACACTAGTGCTACCAGCACAACTATCATCATTGCAGGGGGGGGGAGACGGAGACAAGGAGTGTAGCCTAGTAGTAGAATGATTGCCTAGCATGAACAAAGTTCCATTCCTTGGTACCACATACACAGAAAAACAAAAAAAGCCAGAAGTGATGCTGTGGCTAAAGTGGTAGAGGACTAGCCTTGAGAAATCCGAAGGACAGTATCCTGTTCAAGCCCCAGGGCTGGCCAAAAACAAAAGACAAGGAATCAACTCAGATGCCCCTTGGTGGATGAATGGATCAAGAAATTGTGGTATAAATACACAATCGAATTCTATGCTTCCACCAGAAAGAATGACACTGCACTACTTGTAAGGAAATAGGAAAGATTTGGAAAAAGTATTATATTAAGTGAAATAAGCCAAACCTAAAAAAACATAGGCTGCATGGATTCCCTCATTTGTAGTAACTAGAATATATCTACAAATGTACAAGTTACCAAGACGTGAGAAAGGGTATCAATGTTTGTGAAGTAATGCACCCTCTATCTTGTGAATATAATGTAACCTTTCTATTAATTACAATAAAAATATATGAAAAACAAAACAAAAAATATATAAAAAAACAATAAAAATGTACAAGTTAATCTAATGGATAATAAAAGACAATTAACTTGAACATGATTATTTAACAGCACTTTAAGTATTGTACAATGAAAACAAAGGAAGATATTCATAGGAGAGGATCACAATGGCTCAACAGCTATGTGAATATGACCATATAAAATGATGCTTATCAAAGTGAACCCCAGTGGCCTAGTGGTAGAGTGCTTGCCTAGCATGCATGAAGTCCCGGATTCAATTCCTTGGTACCACACGCACAGAAAAGACCAGAAGTGGTGCTGTGAAATGGTAGAGCTCTAGCCTTGAGAAAGCCCAAGGACAGTGTGCAGGCCCTGAGTTCAAGCCCCAGGACTGGCAAAAAAAAAAAAAAAACACACACACACACACAAAAACAAAATCAAAGTGAACCCCAATGCCAAAACTGGTGGCTCACTCCAGTAACCCTAGCTACTCAGGAGGCTGAGATCTGCAGATAATAGGGTGCCTAGCATTCACAAAGCCCTGAGTTCAATTCCTCAGTACTGCATACACAGAAAAAGCCGGAAGTGGCACTGTGGCTCAAGTGGCAGAGCACTAGCCTTGAGCAAAAGAAGCTCAGGGACAGTGCCCAGGCTCTGAGTTCAAGCCCCAGGATGGGGGAAAAAAAAAAAAGACTGAAATACAAAATATATATTAGGAAATCACACAAAATTTCTACACTGTAGCTGGGCACCAGAGGCTCACACTCATTATCCTAGCTATTCGGAAGTTGATATGTGAGGACCAGAGTTCAAAGCCAGCTCAGGACGAAAAGTTCTTATCTCCAACTTAAGCTTCTTATCTCCAACTAACCACCAAAAGCCATAAATAGAGCTGTGGTTCAAGTGGTAGAATGCCAGCCATGAGCAAAAAAACTAAGGGACAGATTCCAGACCCTGAGGTTCAAGCCCTAGTACCCGCATATACATACACATAAAAGAGATAATCAAAAGGTGAAATTTTGTGTGATAATTCAGAAACATCATTTTCCAAATAGAGGTTATATTCAATGAGACGTCAATTCTAACTTTGCTACATTAGAATTATCAGAAATTATCAGATTTAAAAAAGAATTCTGAGATAAATGCAACTTAGAGCTCTAAAAAAAATCATAAATCTGCATAGTATATGAAGATAAATAAAAAAGAATCACCATGCTTTATTTTTCCTGTCTTTTGATAAACAGTGCCTTTAGAACTTAAATTTCAAAGTACCATTACAAATGAAAACAAGTTTCAAATAGTGCCAGCCTTGATTAGCCTCACTGGCTATGTCCCTGAGTTTTTTGTTTGTTTGTTTGTTTGTTTTTGCTTAATCCCCAATTAGAAACATGCAGCAATTCAGAAAGAGGAAAGAGAGCTGGGCTTGGGGGCATGGTGGCTCATGCCTGTGATTCTAGCTACCCAGGAGGCTGAGATCTGAGGATTAAGGTTCAAAGCCAGCCCAGGCAAAAGCAATTCAGAAAGAGGATAGAGAGTCAGGCACAGTGGCTCATGTCTGGGATCCTAACTACTAAGGAGGCTGAGATTTGAAGATTGAAGTTCAAAGCCAGCCCGAGCACAAAAGTCCCAACTAACCACCAGAAAACAGAAAGTGGCACAGTGGCTCAAAGTAGTAAAGCACTAGACTTGAGCTGAAGAGCTCAGGGACAGAGTAGAGTTCAAGGTCTATAACCACTACCACCAACAAGAAGACATTCAAAGGCCAGGAGTTTGGCCTAGTGGTGGAGTGTTTGCCTAGCATGCATGAAGACCCAGGTTCAAAAAGCTGGAAGTAGCACTGTGGCTCAAAAGGGTAGAGCTCTAGCCTTGAGAAAGCCCATGGAAAGTGCTCAGGCCCTGAGTTCAGGCCCCAGGACTGGCAGAAAAAAAAAAAAATCCAAGTTCACCAAACATGAAGCTAAACATACACACATGGGTGTGTATACATACTGTATGACTGTTAAGTAGAGATGGGAAAAAGAAAAAAGAAAAAACTAGCTGAACAGAGGTCCAGTTAAATTATGATAAAACCACAGACTGGATTTCTATGCAGCTTAATTTCCAATGAAGGAAATACATGTACAGGCTGGTATGTAAAGCTCTAGACCTCCTGTATATTTCGATAAATGAAAGGTACCGAACCAGGTATAGTAATGACCCTTTCCTCCTAGACAGAAACTCAGATTTTTACCTATCTGGACACGGGTGGCTCCTACCTGAATTGCTAGGTACTCAGGACATGAAAATCGGAGGACTGGGGTTTGAAGCCACCTGGACAGGAAAGTCCATGGCTTTTTTTTTTTTTTAATTTAAATTTTAGTGTAAAGGTGATGTACAAAAGGATTACAGGTATGTAAGTAAGAAAATGAGAACATTTGCTTTATTATTTTTTACCAGTCCTAGGCTTGAACTCAGGGCCTGAACACTGTCCTTGGGCTTCCTCAAGGCTAGTATGCTACCACTTAAGCCACAGCGCCACTTCTGGCTTTTTCTGTCCATGTGGTACGGAAGAATTGAACCCAGGGCTTCATGCATGCTAGGCAAGCACTCTACCACTAGGCCACACTCCTGGCCCAATGAGTACATTTTCTTTTTTTTTCTGGCAGTCATGAGGCTTGATCTCATGGGGCTTGATCTCTAGGCCGTGCTATCCCTGAGCTCTTCAGCTCAAAGCTCCCACCCTAGCCTTGAGCCAAGCCCCACTTCCCATTTTCTAAAGGTTAATTGGAGATATGAGTCTCAGGTCCTTTTGTGCCCGGGCTAGTTTTGAACCTTGATTCTCAGATCTCAGGCTCTAAGTAGCTAGGATTACAGGTGTGAGCCACCATGCCTGGCTAATGAGTATCACTGCTGAATTGGTTCCCACCATTTCTGTGAATCCTCTTCCCTTCCCCAAATCAAATTAACAGGGAATAAACCAATGGAAAGAAAAAAAAATAACTGCAAACAGTACAATAAAGAAACCACTCATTTCCATTTCTTGGGATTCATTTAGATAAGCATCATTTTATATGGTCATATGCACATAGCTATTGAGCTATTGTGAGACTCTTACCTCCAATCATCTATTCAGAAAAAGCTAGAAGTGGTGCTTGTGGCAAGTGGTAGAGCACTAGCCTTAAGCACAGGAGGCTCAGGGACAGCCCCCAGGCCCTGACTTCAAGCCCCAGGACCAGCATTTAAACAACAAAAGAACACTTTACCTGTTTTTTTTAACTATTGGAGAAAGGAACCATGGGAAAAGGACAGGATCTTTTCACACTTTCCAGTTTTCTCTATTTTGTTTAAATTCTTCAAAACAAGGTGTTTTGGCTTTGTCTTTCTTTGGTTTGTGCTCTGACTTCTCCCATCTTCACCCTATCCCCACCTATGTTAGACAGGCACTCTACCAGTGAATTATATACACTCCTAAACCTTGTATTCTGCTCTGTTTTGTTTTGAGTCAGAGGTCCCAATATGTTGCCTAGGCAGGCCTTGAACTCTTGGGTTCAAGCAATCTCTGAAGTAACAGGACTACAGGTACACACTACCGTGCCAGGTATTTTTTGTTTTGTTTTTTAATTACTTTAATGACAGGTTACGATCAAAGGAGATATGAGCCCTTTTTCTATATTCCTTTTTGTTAACAATAATAAGTATAACTAATAGAGGATACTACTGAGACCATTTAAAAAGACTTAATAAGGGGGAAAAGATAAGCATTTAATTTGACCTATATATAAACTATACAACAAAAACTTTCTCCTTATGGAAGTACTATAACTAACAAGGAATTTTGTAAGTAAGACATCAGTTTGCAACCACTAATAAGTGATGGATATTAGCACTGATCCACACTTGGAAACATGACACAGCCAGATATTATACTCCTGAAAGAAGACTACTCCACCTATGTAAAAATACTGGGGAGGGGAGGAGGAGGCTAGCTGCTGGTGGTGCACACTAGTCAGGAAGGTGAGGTCTGAGGGTCCAGGTTGGATGTCAGCATGGGCAGACAAATCTAACAGCTCCGAGTGGAAAAACCAGGAGTGCAGAAAATCTAATTTACAATAATAGTAAGATTAAATACTTATAAATGTAAGAAATGAACAAATTCTATACAAATAAAAATTTAAGTACCTTAAAACACAAAAGATTGTTGATATTTTCCTGTTGTTGGAGCGACTGACTCCAACAGTTCTCACTTTAACTTACAACTTTAACATAATCCCAATATACATACTAGAAGCTTGTTCATAAAATTAAGACTGGTTGATCCCCAAATTTATATTGGAAAATAAATCTAGGAGAATAACCAGAAAAACACTGTAAACAAATAACTAGAGAACAAGACTGGCTTTTACTGCATTTTAAAATGTACCATATAAGACTGTAATTAAAACAGTGTGGAAGTGAAGACATAAATGAGCAGACCATAAATGTGGAACAGAACAGAAAGTAAAGAAAGACAGAAGTATGGACATGGCTCAAGTGGTAGAGCCAGTTTTAAGCTAAGGGATTGCACCCAGGTCCTGAGTTCAAGCCAAGTACTGGTATGCACACTCGCGAACACATACACAAATTGGCTGAAAAAGTACATACTCAAATACATATTAAATTTTTAGCATATGATATACTTGGGGGGGAGCATCTCAAAGCACTAAGGCAAATACAGTGCAGAAAAAATAAAAATCACATTCCTATTTAATACTGTATATAAGAAAATTCCAATGGACTAGGAGTCTAAACTTTAAAAATAAACTGTAAGTACAGAGAAAAACAAAACAATCCTCTTTTTTAATGTGGTAGAGAAAAGTAGACTAGAAACCAAACCCAATTTTTTTTAAAAGCGGACAAATATATTGTGTAGTGTTTGTTTTGAGATGTATCTCACTATATAGCTCAGATTGACCTGGAACTATGTTATCCAGACTGGCATTGATTCTATAATTCTCCTTAGTGTCCCAAATGCTTGGATTACAAATGTGTGACACCAAGGGTATCTCATAACTTTCTTTTTTAAAAGAAATTGTATGGCACAAAAATCACCATGAACAAAACCAAAAGGCAATTGAAATTTGGAGAACACTCGTGAAATATCAGAGAGAGAGCCCTAATACATGAAGAATTCGTCATGATTCAAGAACAGAGACCAGGTATGTTGGCATCTATCTGTAATCTCAGCACTCAAGAAGCTGAGAAAGGGACTGGGAATGTGGCTTAGTGGTAGAGTGCTTGCCTAGCATGCATGAAGCCCTGGGTTTGCTTCCTCAGTACCACATAAACAGAAAAAAGTAGAAGTGTCACTATGACTCAACTGGTAGAGTGCTAGCCCTGAACAAAAGATGCTCAGTGCCCAGGCCCTTAGTTCAAGCCACAGGACTAGGGAAAAAAAAGTGCGGGGGGGGGGGGGGGGGGGGGGGAGGAGACGGCGCAGAGACAGAAGGATCAGAAGGATCCCAAGATCCAGGCCAACCTGAGCTATACAATGAGCTTGCATAGAGATCATGTCTCCAGAAAAGAGAGACCAAGGACCAAAAGCAATATAAACAGATGATTCTTAAAAGAAGAGACTCTAAAAACAAAAACTGCTTTATTTATAGCTAGAGAAATGGAAACTCATCTATTTTTCAGCCATCGAATTGGCAAATATGAAAAACATGACAAGCTCTTGTGGCAAGGATGTGTTGAGAGACACTCTGTTGTAATCCCTGTACTTAGGAGGGGGAGGCAGGAAGGAGGAGGAGCATCAGGAGTTTCAGGCTAGCCTTGTCTCAAAATACCAAAACAAACTAGGTGTGGTTGGCTATGGCCTCTAATCTTAACTACTCCAGAGGCTCAGAACTGAAAAACTGATCAAAGCCACTCTGAGCAGAAGTCTATGAGACTCCATTTCCAATTAACCAACGAAATGTCAAACTAGAAGCATGGCTCAAGTGGTATAGCACCAGCCATAAACAAGAAAGAATAGTGAGCTTAGGCTCTGAAATGAAGCCCAGTAGACTTTTGGCAGGAATGTAAACAGATCTAGTCTCCTAGAAGAAAATCTAGTAATCCTAATAAAACAATATGTGTACTTACTTATTGACCAAGTAGTCCAGTTGCTAACAATCTAACTAAAAATAGCTCCAATGATATGAAATGTCACCAGTAGGTGACACAATGAACCCTGTGATAAAGTCTAGAACAGAAAAAAGTCCAACAATATGAAAACATATACATGCACAAAGTTATTCACGATAGATAGCACTGTTTCTAATTACAAAATACTATAAACAAGCCAAATGACCACCTGTGAGCAGCTGATCACACAAAAATGTACTACTTTACAGAAGTAATGAAACACTGAGGAAAGCCCTTCATGAACTAACATGGAATGATTTTCAGTAAATAAGTTTTAAAAAAGGAAAAATTGAAACTGAGGTAAGAAGTAACACTTCAAAAAGAAATGCATTCATTACCTGACATATAACTGTAACTCCTCTGTAACCTCCACTTTTATAAAAACAATGATTAATTAATATGCCTACTATAGGGGAGACCCTGAGTTTAGTTCCTAAAAAAGGGGGTAGAGAACTGTGGGTGTAGCTTAGTGGTAATCATCCATGAGCATAGCATTTGTGAAACCTGAGTTCTACTCCCACGTGTGCATATACACACACTTCAGAAGATAAACCATAAACTAGACACTACTCACAGAGGGCCAATGAAAACAGTGCAAGAACTGGGGCTGGGAGTTAGGACTAGTGGTAGAGTGCTTGCCTAGCATGCACAAAGCCCTAGGTTCAATTCCTGGGTACCACATATACCAAAAAAAAGCTGGAAATGGTGCTTGGCTCAAGTTGCATTGCACTATCTTTAGGCAGAAAATGTGTTCAAGGACAGTGCCCAGACCCTGAGTTCAAGCCCCAAGACTGGCAAGCAAAAAAAAAAAAAAAAAAAAAAAGTGCAAGAAGAAGGTAGTGATAAAGTTGAAGGAAGGATAAAGAGAAAGTGATATTTCTTAGTATGTCTTTCATATAACTGACATCTTAGAACCACATTAATATTTTACACACTTAAAACATAAGCCAATATAGGCTTGGAGTTTGGCCTAGTGGTAGAATGCTTGCCTAGAATACACGAAGACCCAGGTCCAATTTTTCCGTACCACATACATAGAAAAAGCCAGAAGTGGTGCTATGGCTCAAGTAGCCGAGTGCTAGCCTTGAGCAAAAAGTGTTCAAGAAAAGAAAAACAAAAGTCAGAAATGGTGCTGTGGCTCAAGTGGCAGAATGTTAGCCTTGAGCAAAAGGTGTTCAAGAAAAGAAAAAGCCAGAAATGCTGCTGTGGCTCAAGTGATAGAGTTCTTGCCTTGAGAAAGGACAGGGCCTAGGCCCTGAGTTCAAGCCCAGGACTGGAGAAAAATAAAAAAAAAGATAAGCCAACAATTGAAACCAATCAGTATGGAAAGAAATTTGTTTCTCATAAGGGAATAGGTTTACAGAGGATTCAAAATAATTAAGTGTTATAGACAAAAGAGAAGTTTTTCAATATTAGGCAAAAGTTACCAGTAGGAAAGGGAGAAGGCTAAAATGAACCCCGTGATAACGTCTAGAATGAAGAATATCATGAAAATTTACAATTTTTACTAAATGTGTGTAAAAGGTACAGACACAAATAAGAGATATGTGTGAATGTATGTGTGTGTTTAGTGTATTCCTAACTATGTCTACTGAGAAGACCTAGCAGATATGGTCTCTCTACTGCCAGATATACCTTGATTTCTAAACCCCACTCTCCAACAAAAAGGAACCAGGACTCACACAAATATATACAAACATTAACAAGTTGCTATTGAATAACACTATAGTTAATGCAATGGTGTAATAGTTTTATGAACAGAAAGCTAAGTAAACAATCTCTACCGTAATAAAATGTATCGTCAGAAAAAAACCAACTCCTTGGTAGCTAGCAGCTGGGAGATCAGCATCCTCCAGCTGTTTCAAAGCTGTGCAAATTATCTTGGAGCTTAAATTGCTCGAATCAACCAAGGCTTGGATTGTAATCAAACTCCTCTACACCTGTTCTCTTATTTTGAAGCTCCTCACTTTGAATCTTCAAAAATAAAAGAAAATTTGAAAACTCAATTTCATACCTAAGAACAAAGAATGTACAAGGGTAACAAGCAGTTATCAGTCTCAAATTAATGTTATGTTTTGTTCTGTTTTTCAAATCTGGACAAGAGAATTCTATGTTCTCTGGGGTAAACTATCTAAACTGCCACTGAAAACAAAAACAACCCCCACACACACATGTCAGCATTGGGGATGCTGAGACAGTAAGTAGGATCACAAGTTGGAAGCCAACCTGGGCTATTTGAGACCCTGGTTACGCGTCAACGCAGAAAGCAAAATGACATGATATTCAATAACCTATCTGTTTTCTTATAGGGAGATATATATTCACTTACTAAGTTTATATTTATAGTATTAACACTAAAGTAGTTCATCACTAAGGGTAAATATGTATAAACAAGATATATTAATAATTCTAATCTCTAATATTTTAAATTTTCTTATTATAAAAGAAAGTCCTAGGCCCGTGTTTATGAGATCTAAGTAAAATTTCTTAAACTTAAAAAAAAAAAAAAACAGTCCTAGATCTTGAACCCAGGATCTAGGCACTGTCTCTGAGCTTCTTTTGCTCAAGGCTAGCACTCTCTAGTACTTGAGCCACTTCCTGTACTGAGGAATTGAACCCAGGGCTTCAGCATGTTAGGCAAGCACTTTACCACTAAGTCCCATTCCCAGCCCAAATTGATTTTTTTGTTGTTGTTGTTCCAGGAATTTGAACTCAGGATCTAGGCCCTGTCCTTGAGCTTTCTCAAGGCTAGCGTTCTACCACTTGAGCCACAGCATCTCTTCCAGCTTTTTTTCTGTGTATGTGATACTGAGGAATCAAACCCAAGACTTTGTACATGCCAGGCAAGCACTCTACCACTAGGCCACACTCCAGCTCAAATCTTCTATTTTTGATAAATAAAATATTTGTAAGTATTCTGTCCCCAGAGAAGTTATAATTTTGATATATTTACACTGATTGTGTGTGTGTGTGTGTGTGTGTGTGTGTGTGTGTGTGTGTGTGTGTGTGTGTCTAAGAGCTTAAATTCATGGCCTGGGCACTGTTTCTGAATTTTTTTGATTTGGTCAGTCGTGGGGCTTGCTCTCTGGTCCCTGAGCTCTTCAGTTCAAGGCTATCGCCCTACCCCTTGATTTATAGTGCCATTTCATTTTCTAATGGTGAATTGGAGATAAGACTCACAGACGTTAGTGCCTGGGCTGGCACTGAACCACAATCCTCAGATCTCAGCCTCCTGAATAGCTAGGGTTACAGGTGTGAGTCACCGTGCTCGGCTATGTCCCTGAGTTTTTCTGCACAAGGATAGTACTCTACAACTTTCACTTGAGCCACAGCTACAGTTCTAGGGGTGTGTGTGTGCGTGTGTGCGTGTGTGTGTGCGTGTGTGTGCGTGTGTGTGTGTGTGTGTGTGTGTATAACTGGAAACAAAGTTACCCACATTTTCCTGCCTGAAGCTGGCTTCAAACCTTGATTCTCAGATCTCAGCTTTTTGAGTAGCTAGGATTACCAGCATGAGCCACCAGAGCCAAGCTAAGAAAATGATTTTTTTTTTTAAAGCACAAAAGAGTAAAATGTTGCCGGGCTCAACCTTGATGATCAAGGATCAAAGCCAGCCTGGGCACAAAAGAACCTGAGACTCTTATCTCCAATTAACTTCTAGAAAATGGGAAGCAGGGCATGGCTCAAGGGCAGGGAGGTAGCCTTGAGCTGAAGAGCTCAGGGCCAGCACCCAGGCCAAGTTCAAGACCCATGACCCATCAAAAAAAAAAAAAAAAGTAAAATGTTGGGGCCAGGAGCTTGGCCTAATGATAGAGTGCTTGCCTAGCATACACAAAGAAAACCTGGGTTCTATTCCTCAGTACCACATACATAGAAAAAGCCGGAAGTGGTGCTGTGCTTAAGTGGTAGAGCTCTAGCCTTGAGAAAGCCCAAGGACAGTGCTTAGGCCCTGAGTTCAAGTCCCAGGACTCCCCCCCACCCCCAAAATGTTTACAAGCCTTTCTCTCTGGAAATCAGTCTTCACACTCCCAAGAGAAACAAATAAGTCACTCAATCTCTTGCTAAATCAGCTGCTACCCAAAAGAAAACCTAGTACCACTACTGGACCAGATTGAAAGTGCTGCAGTCAGCCTCCCTGAGTTCACACCCTGTACCATCTGGAGTCTAGACCACCTAGGAAAGTCACTAAACTCTCTGGCCTGGGATTCTTCATCTGTAAAATAGAAATAATAACAACACTTATCCAACAATGTGACTATGAGAACTAGGTGAGTTAATTATGCATTTAATATCATTATAACAGTGCCTAGTTCTTGGTAAAACATTGAGTTAAGGGGCCAGGAGTTTGGCCTAGTGGTTAAAGTGCTTGCCTAGCATGCATGAAGACCCGGGTTCGATTCCTCGGTACCACATACATAGAAAAAAACCAGAAGTGGTGCTGAGGCTCAAGTGGTAGAGCTCTAGCCTTGAGAAAGTCCAAGGACAGTGCTCAGGCCCTGAGCTCAAGCCCAGGACTGGCAAAAAAAAAAAAAAAAAACCATTGAGTTAAGTATTCTAGTACTAACGAACTCCCTTCTAACAATATTACTGTAGATAAAACTCATATTTGCATTCATAAAGCATCAAAAATTTTTAAAAATTAACATGATTATTTAAGCCAACTCAAACATTTAAAGGTACTTGCTTCATGGATTATTATTACAAGAACCTTACTGGTCTCCCCAGTTTCATCTTTATCTCCCACCAGTCTATTCTTCATGAAATAGCCAATGACACAGAGACAGAAACACAGACAGACAGACAGACAGACAGACACACACACACACACACACACACACACACACCCTGCCACCACTGCCATCACCACCATCACCACACCACCACATGCTAGGGATCAAACCCAGGGCTTCACACAAACTAGGCAAGTATGCTCTTAACACTAAGATATACCCCCAGCCACAGCAGTCTTTTTAAAGGTTTTAACAGCTTAATTACTCCTCCAATCAAAGCAAACCATTTTCTTGAAGTAGAATCCAAAAGTAATATTAGATCGGCCTACAAGAGTAGATGTTTCCCCTCACTTCCCTCCAAATGAATATTCTATTTTTCCCTAGAAAATGACAAGCATGGCCCACTCTCATGACACTGGACTTCATTTTCCTTTGCCCCAGCATTCTGTGGACATCCTTGAGCACAAAGGCCTACCATATGAAAGTAGCATTAAGCCAGAAGTCAGTGGCTCATACCTGTAATACTAGCTACTCAGGAAGGTAAGATCTGAGAATCAAGGTTCGAAGCCAAATCAGTTAAGTAAAGTCCATGAGAGTCTTACCTCCAATTAACTACTCAAAAGCCAGAAGTAGAGCTGTGGCTTAAGTGGTAGAGCACAAAAGCTGAAGGATAGCAACCCAGGCCCTGAGTTCAAGCCCCAGGACTGGCCAAAACGAAAAATGTAAAGCCTGGTACATGGCTCACGCCTGTAATCCTGGCTACTCAGGAAGCTAAGATCTGAGGATCACAGTTCAAACCCAGCCTGGGTACAAAAATTTTTGTCCATGAGACTACAGATGTCAGTGGTTCACACCTATAATCCTGGCTACTCTGGAAGCTGAGATCTGAGAATCAAGGTTTGAAGCCAACTCAGTAAGTAAAGTCTATGACTGTCTTACTTCTAATTAACCACTAGAAAACCAGAAGTGGTGCTGTGGCTCAAGGGGTAGGGCGGCAGCCTTGAGCTGAAGAGTTCAGGGACAACGCACAGGCCCAGAGTTCAAGTCCCACGACCGGCCAAAAAAAAAAAAAATTAAGCATTACTACCACTCAACCGTCTCTCCACAACACTCATCACTCATATGTCATAGGTATTTGTGCATCTCCCAAGTAGTATCTCCCTGGCTAGAATATGTCAGCAGAGAGCAAGAATTTTTATTCTACTCAATGCAACATGCTCGGCAACAAGAACTTCTCACCTTGGCTGGGAGTTTGGCCTAGTGGTAGACTGCTTGCCTAGCATGCACTAAAACCAGGCTCAATTCCTCAGTACCACATACATAGAAAAAGCCAGAAGTGGATCAAAAGTGTAGAGCTCTAGTCTTGAGAAAGCCCAAAACCAGTGTTCAGGCTCTGATTTAAAGCCCCCGGACTTGGGGGTTGGAGGGAAGAAAAAAAAGAAACATCTCACCTAACCCAGGTGCCAATGGCTCATGACCTACAATCCTCTCAGGAGGCTGAGATCTGAGGATCATAGTTGGAAAACCAGCTTAGGCAGAAAAGTGTCCAGAAGACTCTTGTCTCCAGTTAACCACTCAAAAAACCCAAAGAGGAGTTGTGGTCAAAGTGGTAGAGCACTAGCCTTCAGCAAAATAAAAAGAGCTCAGGAATAAAGGCCATGAGCTGAGTTCAAGCTCCACAACTGACCAAAAAAAGAACAGCTCCTAGTATATTACGAATTCTTTTCTTTCCTTTTTTGTTTTTTTGTTGTTGTGTTGGTTGTGTTGATGCTGGTCCTAAGCAATTCAGCTCAAGGCTAACCTTACTACTTTGAGGCACAACACCATTTCTCTAAGTTGAAATCATTTAATGATAAAACACAAGAGACAATTCCATTTCCATGCGGAACAAAAAACAAAATTATAAAAATATGAGCCAGGAGTGTAGCCTAGTGGTAGAGTGCTGGCCTAGCATACACAAAGCCCTGGGTTTGATTCCTCAGTACCACATACACAGAAAAAGTTAGAAGTGGTGCTGTGGTTCAAGTGGCAGCACACTAACCTTGAACAAGTAACTAAGGACAGCGCCTAAGCCCTGAATTCAAGCCCCAGGACTGACAAAAAAAAAAAAAAAACTACATCAGCCAGCAAATAGCTATTTTTTTATTCTGTTTATGTGGTACTGAGAAGTCGAGGGCTTCATGCAATGCTAGGCAAGCACTCTACCATCAAGCCATATTCCCAGTCCAAATAGCTACTATAAAATAGTTAACTATAAAACTGTTTGCCTGGGGCCAGGTGTTTGGCCTAGTGGTAGAGTGCTTGCCTAGCATGCACGAACCTGGGTTCGATTCCTCGGTACCACATATAGAAAAAAGCCTGAAGTGGTGCTGAGGCTCAAGTGGTAGAGCTCTAGCCTTGAGAAAGTCCAAGGACAGTGCTCAGGCCCTGAGCTCAAGCCCAGGACTGGCAAAAAAAAAAAAAAAAATGTCTGCCTGGTGCCAACAGCTCACACCTGCAATCATAGCTACAGAGGAGGCTGAGATCTGAGGATCACCGTTCAAAGCCAATCAGTAAAGTCTGAGATCCTTCTCTCCAATTAGCCACCAAAAACGACAAAAATGGAGCTGTGGTTCAAGTGGTAGAAGTCTTAATCTTGAGTTAAAAAAAACTTAGGCCCTGAGTTCAATCCCAGGACCCGAGGGATGGGAGAGGAGGACTAATTTTAGTGATTAACTTCCATTTCAGTATAAGAGTAGAGAACATTAATCTTGAACAAAAAAGCTCAGGGACAGTGCCCAGGCACTAAGTCCAAACCCCCAGGCATGCTTACAGCCACACACACACACACGTGTGCATGCACATGCACACACAGGATAACATGTACAGACATACCTCAAATGTTAAAACAGTGATTGTCTGTCAAAGACATGGATACTTTTATACCATTTTCTTTTCTACACATTCCAATTTTTATGTAATATTTTACTTTTTAACATCAAAAGAATATGAGGGGGCTGAGAATGTGACTTAGGGGAAGAGTGCTCGCCTGGGTTCCATTCCTTAGTACCATGTAAACTGAAAAAAAACAGAAGCGGTGCTGTGGCTTAAGTGGTAGAGTACTAGACTTGAGCAAAAGAAGCTCAGGGGCAGTGCCCAGACCCTGAGTTCAAGCCCTAGGACTAAAGGGAAAACAAACAAACAAAAAACCTCTGTAACTTCAGGATAAGGAATATGGATGGGAGTGGGAAAAGTGGGAAAATAAATGGATGAGGTGACACCAACCAAGAAGCTTTGTACTCATAGCCTGACTTACAAAATTACGACCACTCTGTACAAGGGGCTTGAACTCTGCCTGGGCACTGTCCCTAAACTCTTCAGCTCAAGGCTACCCCCTACCTTTGAACCAAGCCCCACTTCCATTTTTCTAGAGGTTAATTGGAGATAAGAGTCTCAGGTCCTTTTGTGCCCAGGCTGGCTTTGAACCTTGATCCTCAGATCTCAGCCTCAGGCATGAGCCACCACAACCATCTTGTATTCAACCTCTTACCCTTCTTCTCTGCTGCAGATGGCTTATTTTTGGAAATCTGACAGTCTGTCAAGGTTTGTTATTCCTTTAGGGGTCCATTCTTATAGAAGCAAATATTTAATCATTAATACATTAGAAAGTTTGCTCCGTTCAAAAACTCCCTTATGTACAATAAATATTAGTCATTATGCAAAGTAGCTGCTAGCAACTCAGGTGGTTGAGAACTAGAAGATCTTGGTTCAAAACAGCACAAGCAGGGGCCAGGAGTTTGGCCTAGTGGTAGAGTGCTTGCCTAGCATGCACAAAGACCCAGGTTCAATTCCTCAGTACCACATATGTAGCAAAAAGCCAGAAGTGGTGCTGTGGCTCAAGTGATAGAGCCCTACCTCTGAGAAAATCCAGGAACAGTACTCAGACCCTGAGCCCAAGCCCAGGACTGGGGAAAAAAAAAAAAAAAAAAAAAAAAAAAACAGCACAAGCAGAAAACTGTGAGACTTTGCCTCCAAAGTAACAAAAAAGCAGTCTGGAGGCCTGGCTCAAAAGGTAGAACATCAGCAGAGCAAGTAAGGCCCGATGATGAGTACAAGGCTCTGAATTCACACTCTTAACACTGCCAGTAAATAAAATACTGATTATAAGGAAAACATGTGTATTCTAAATTACCAATGTTTCATTCAAAATCAAAATTTACTAAAAACATACTATGTTTAAGCCAGGCACGGGTGTAATCCTAACTACTCAGGAGGCTGAAGTCTATCTGAGGATCACTGTTTGGAGTCAACTAGGTCAGAAAAAGTACTTGAGACTTAGCTCCAATTAGCTATCAAAAAGCTGGAAATAGAGCAGGGAGTTTGCCCTAGTGGTAAAGTGCTTGCCTGGCATGCATGAAGACCTGGGTTTGATTCCTCAGTACCACATACATGAAAAAAAATGCCAGAAGTAGTGCTGTGGCTCAAGTGGTAGAGCTCAAGCCTTCAGAGAAACCAAGGATAAAGCTCAGGCCCTGAGCCCAAGCCCAGGACTGGCAAAAAAAAAAAAAAAAAAAAAAAGGCTGGAAATAGAGCTGTGGCTCAAGTGATAGAGAACTAATTTCGAACAAACAAACTCAGGCACAGTATCCATGCCAACTTTTAACAAGAGAATCACATTAAAATCTCAAGGACTGATGGTTAAAAAGACGCTTGGCTTGGGGCCAGCAGATTGGCCTAGTGGTAGAGTGCTTGCCTAGCATGCACAAAGACCCAGGTTTGATTCCTCCATACCACATACATAGAAAAAAAAGCCAAGACTAGTGCTATGGCTCAAGTGGTAGAGCTCTAGCCTTGAGAAAGCCCTATGGCCTAGTAATAGAGTGCTTGCCTAGCATGCAGGAAACCTGGGGTTCAACTCCTGAGTAGCACATACACAGAGAAAGCTGGAAGTGGAGCTGTGACTCGAGTGGTGGACTGCCAGCCATGAGAAGCCCCATGTTCAGGCCCTGAGTTCAAGCCCCAGGGCTGGCAAAAAAAAAAAAAGACCCTGGACTCAAAAACAGTACAATCATTTCTGCAAATAAGTTACTGGGAATGTGGCTTAGTGGTAGAGTGTTTAAATAGCATGCATGAAGCCCTAGGTTCTATTCCTCAGTACTACATAAACAGAAAAGGCAGAAAATGGTGCTGTGGGTCAAGTGGTAGAGTGCTAGCAACAAAAGAGGCTCACAGACAGTGCCCAGGCCTGAGGTCACGCCCCAGGACTGACCAAAAAAAAAAAAAAGTTACACATATTTTGTGGCAAAGTATAGACAAGATGCTTGTTTTGATTTCTCTGACTCCTTCAGATACGCTCTTTATTTCAACTTCTCCTGCATTTAAATGTATAACAAAATTCTCCAGAACATATTTGAAGTTTTTCATCGCTTTAATATTGTTACCTAAATCAAGAAAAAAAATCTAGTTTAAAATTTGCTAACCTATCAAATTCTCCACATTGCACAATGGACCAGATTGCATAAAAATAGTTCTTTGAAAACAAACATTGAGGGCCGAGAGTGTAGCCTAGCGGTGGAGTGCTTGCCTAGCATGCACAAAGCCCTGGGTTCGATTCCTCGGTACCACATACACAGAAAAAGCCAGAAGTGGCACTGTGGCTTTAGTAGTAGGGGCCTGGAGTGGCAGTGCCTAGGCCCTGCATTCTAGCCCCAAGATTGGCCAAAAACAAAAAGTAACAAAAAAAAAAAAACATCAGTTCAAACTAATAGAAGAACCCATGATAATTTAAACAAGTAGCAGAACTGAAATATTCCTCCATCATCTGTCAACCTGTTCAAGATTGCCCTTACATAAGGAGGACACTGGCCTCCTTTTAAAGTGTTCAGTTTGTTGTTGAGGGGGAGGGCGTGTGTGTATGTCTCATTTCCTGTTGTCAGACTGGGCTACGCTAAACACTGATTACGGAAATCTAACTGTACTTGAAAATTAGGGAAAACCATACCTAGCACTCAACACTAAAAGGACCCTTTAATTTAAACGGCTTTTGCTCGTAGGACCAGTAGAGGGAGACTAAGACATCTGGCCTGGTCGTGCAGTGTTTCTGTAAAATGGGGAGGGGGAGCGGAGGCTGTATTTAAATGTCCTGCTGTCAATCAAAGGACACTTCCCACAATCACAGTCACCATCCCAGCTATTACTCCCGAGCGTGCTCTCGCCGACATACAACACTCCACGGTGTCCAGGAAACCTGCTTCCCCGAAAGGTGACCGCAGGCTTTGCCACAACATCCAAATAAGGACTTTGGGAGCCCAACCCCAACTAGTTTCTTTGTTTAAATGCCGGCGAATCCCTCCCACGCCGGAGTCAAGAGGCTGTGGCGCCGCCCTTTATTAGCCTCACACTTTGATTACAAAACACACGAGTCGGCGGCCTGGCTGCGGAGGCGGCCCGAGCTCTCACAAACGTCAAACCCCAAGCGCGGTGGCGGCGGCGGCGGCGGCGGCGGCGGCGGCAGGAGACCGAATCCCAGGACCTCGTCCGCCCCTTTCGCCGCATCGCCCCAAAGTTGACTGGCCGTGGTGCCCGGGCCACGGCCCGCCGTCCCGGTGTCGCCGGCCCCCCGGGCACCCGCCCCGGACTCTGTAAAGTTTGAGCATCGGCGCGAGGGCCCCTTGGGGCGCCGGGGGGTGGGTGGGGGGAGTTCCCGGGAGCCGTCCCCGCCGCCCGCCCGCCGCTCTCCCCGCCCGCCCGCCCCCGGGCGACAAGGGGGTGTGTTGCGGGGTGGGCCCGCGGCCAGCCAACCTGCGCCGCCGCCGCGGCCCGGCCCCGCCAACCCGCACCTCGCGAGCCCCGCGAGCGCCTCATCTGTTGCTCTGTTTACTCGCCCGGCCCCGCCACGCCGCCGCCCGCCGCCGCCGCGGTCGTCCCGCGGACCCCCCCCCGTCCCACCAACCCACCGGCCGAGGAAGTTTGATAAGACGGGAGGGGGGCGCGACGGGACCCCGCGGCCGCCCGGAAACCGGTGGGGCACGGCGGCCGCCCAGGCGGGCGCAAGGGTGGACGGACGACTCGGGCCGGAGCCCCGGACGCAACCGGGCGGCGGAGGTGGCCCGGGCGGCGGCGCGCGATGGGCTGCGGGCCCTGCCGGCGCCCCGCCGCCGCCCCCGCCGCGCCGCCCGCCGCGTCCGCTCGCCCAGGCTCCCCCTGCCAACTTCTCCGCCCGCCCCTTTGTTCCTGTTTGTGGTGGCGACTCTTCGCCCGGGCCGGGAGAGCCCCACCGGCTCCCCTCGGCAGCCGGCCCGGCCGCCGGGGGCCCCGCGTGCCCCTCTCCCCGGCCCGCAGACGAGGCACCGGGTTCCCGAGGCGCGGCGCGCGGCGCGGCGGACCAGCGGGAGGGAGGCTCGGACGGCCGGCGGCGGCGGCGGCGGCGGCCGCGGGTCGGTGGCCGGCGGCCGGGCTGAGGGGTTTATTTACCTGCCGTGGAACCAGTCCTTGCAGATATCGCATTCGATCATGAAGCGGTTCACGTCGTACGGCTGCCGGCACACACAGTACACCGGAGGGGGTGGCGGAGGTGCCGAGGCCCGGCCCGGAGCCGCCACCGACACGGCTGCCGCGGCGGCTCCAGCTGCTGCTCCCGCGGCCACCGCCGCCGCCGCTCCGGCCATCTTTAAAACACACACACACACACACACACACACACGCTCCCTCGCTCGCTGCTCCACTCGCCTACTGGAGCGAGCGCAGCCGCCAGCCAGCGCCGCCTCCTGCAGCAGCCGGAGCAGCAGCCGCGGAGCGGCGGCGGCGGCGGCGGCGCGGCGGCGGCGGCGGCGGCGGCAGCGGCGGCGGCACCTCAGTGCGCGCGCGCGCTAGGACGCGGCAGCAGAGGCGGAGGGGGCGCGCGCGACGACGCGCGAGCTAGTCCGGCTGCTTCCGGCGCTCGGCGCGGGGCCGTGCGTCGCGCGCACGTCGCCGTCGTCCGCCCGGGGCGCGCGCTCCCAGGTCCCCTCCGCGAGGACGCGCGCGGCTCGGGACTGAGGAGGGCAGGCGGGAGCGTGCGAGAAGCCGGCTTTGCTCCGGCTGGAGGAAGTTCTGGCGGAGTGCGAAGGGGGCAGACGTTGCGCCTGGGTTCTAAAGCGGGCTGGGGAGGAAGTTTCCGCCGGCCACTGACGCCTCGCCACCGGGGAGCAGCCGCCCTCGGATGACGGGGGATGCCGCCCCCGTCCGACGTGAGTCCCAGCCCTGGTGACACACCGCGCGATGGTGCCTCCGTAGGAATGCTCGCCGAATCCACTCCAAGTCCGTTCCCAGGGGCGGCGGGAGGAGCGGGGGAGAGGGTGCCGATGGGGGAAGAGGGCTGTCCCCGAGAGGAATTCATTCGATATCCGCCACCCAGGGGGACCAGCCTGGAAGTGGGGTTGGTGGCGAGAGGAATGGACTGTCAGTAAGGTCGCTTCCTTCCTATTCCCTAGGTGGGAGCAGGAGGACGTTGGAAGTGACTTCTCCTGGGAAATGATTTTTCCCCTGCGTCATGCACGGGCCGTCTGTAAACATGGTCCAGCTACTGACTGAAGAACTGAGACTTACCGGTGGCTCGAGTTCTGCAGACATTTACATCTGTAGGAAAGCCCTGTAGCTAACTCGATGGATGATTTCCTCATCTGGCCTCTGGACAGAGAATTTGCCTTTATTTTGTATATGTGGTACTGAGGAATTGAACCTAAGGTTTCATGCATGCTAGGCAAGCACTCTATCACTGAGCCACATTTCTCTGCCCCCTTTTATGGTTCAAGGCTTTATAAATAAAACTGGAACTAAATTTATCTTTACTCAGCATCCAGTCCACTTTCTGCTATATAATTATAAGAAAACCCTGAAAATCAGAGTTGGTCACAAACTTAGTTGACTTGAAGCATGTTTCTTGTGGAGAAAAAAGTCATTGTAACTTTGCCATGTGTTCAGAGGTATCATGGATTGGTGAAGTGAACTGAGCCCTGTGTACAGAGCCCGCTTTGAGTTTTTGTTTGTTTGGTTTTTTTTTTTTGCCAGTCCTAGTGCTGGAACTCAGGCCCTGGGCACTGTCCTTGAGCTCTCTCAAAGCTAGTGCTCTACCACTTGAGCCACAGAAGCACTTCCAGTGTATGTGGCAACCAAAGAATCAAACCCAGGGCTTCGTGCATGCACTTTTTCACTAGGCCAAACTCTAGGCCCTCAGAGCCTGCTTTATGTAGCCTAGGTCACTGGCCAAATCGCTGTCTTGAATTGGATCCCTGAAGATCTGGCCAAAGAAAAATAAGGCATTACAATATCTTCCTTAATTACTTCACGTGTGGAGAGTTATTTTTGTATGTGTGTGCCAGCACTGGAGCTTGAACTCAGGGCCTGGGCCATTATCCCTTAGCTTTTTCCACTCAATGCTGGTGCCCTGCCATTTGAGCCACATCTCTATTTCAGATTTTTGCTGGTAAATTGGAGATACAATTCACATGGGTTTTCCTGCTCTAGGCTGGCTTCCAACTGCAATCATCAGATCTCAGCTTCCAAAGTAGCTAGGACCACAGGCACTGGAGGTCAGCATTCACTGAGTTTTAACAGGAAGCAAAAGAATAGATGTTAGCATCATTTGCAGGGGAGGAGGGCAGAATTGTCCGGACAGCACAACAGAATCTGAAGGGAGGCACAGAACCTGTCCTGTCAATAAGTGAGGAGGGTACCCAGACAGGAAGCAGCAGATGTATGGTGTTCTCAGGACCACTCGACTGGGATGGCAGGATGGGGACACAGAGGAAATTTTTAGTGGCAAACTGCGTACATCATAGTTATGTACATGGGTTTGGAGTTCACAAACTACTATCTCTGGGACAACTTCTGCTTGAATTTTAGTTTCTTTCATTTTAATGGGGATGATAAGAATATCTGCTTTGTAGCACTGGGTACATTCAATGAGATAATGAATTGCTGAGCACAGGTCTTGGCACATATACCACGTAGACGCTATTTATAATTATAAATATTTTGTTACATGTGTATTAATAGTAATAGGACTAAGGAGCAGCCAGAAAGTTAGGATAAAGACTAAGAGAATATTATCCCAGATCAGAGGGAGACAACATTTAAGAAAGAAAATACCTAGCAGAAAGACACCTATGTGGAACTCCTTTGCCTTTCTAACTTATGGACACTGATTCCTTAAGTACATTTGTTTTTCTGCTTGTATTTTTTAATTTCTTTCCTTTTTTTTTTTTTGTGTTGCCACTTGAGCCCACAGTTTCACTGCCGGCTCTTTTGCTGTTTGTCTTGGGGTTTTTGGTTGTTGTTGTTGTTGTGACTTTGTTTTTATTTTTTATTTATTTTTTTTACCCATCCGAGGGACTGAACTCAGTGCCTGAGTACTGTCCTTGGGCTTTCTTCAAGGCTGGTGCTCTACCACTTGAGCCACAGCACCACTTCCGGCTTCTCTATATAAGTGGTAATGAGGAATGCATCTTCATGCACGCTAGGCAAGCACTCTGCCACTAGGCCAAACTCCCTGCCCACTGTTTGTCTATTTGTAATGCTCTACTTTACCACAAATCCTCATTTCTCACAAAGGAATGTTTGCTCCAACCAAACAAGTCTGCGTCCTATTTCTACCAATACTTTTCCTTCTCCATAATTGTGTCTGCTAGTCTCCTCCTTGGAAAGCAGGCATACTTCATAAGTGTTTCTTTAAGTCACTGACATGCCATCAATGACAGAGATTTGGTTTGTATAGCATTGTACGTTTCTTGACTCTAGAGGACCCAGGAAACAGCCTTCATACTGTTGTAGTAAGAAGGCTGGGAATTTTCAACTGTACTGAGTTAGAGGGAAGAGAATAATGTGTGTCCAGGGAGAATAGATCTTGAGGAAGGAGTATGTCACTAGTGCTGGGAAAAAGGACCACAGAGTCCCAGGAGAGAAAGCTGGATCAATATGCAAAACTCAGCAGTCTTGTGGACCATTGGCCTGGTTTTCCCCAGAAGTTAGAGAAAATTCTCTACTGACAACCTTGGTTAAGATGTTATTAAAGAAAATTGTCAACTGGGCGCCATGGCTCACACCTGCAATCCTAGCTACTCAAGAGACTGAGATCTGAGGATCTCGGTTCAAAGCCTGCAGGGCACTAAAGAACGAGAGACTCTTATCTCCAATTAACTTCTACAAAATGGGAAGTGGGACTGTGGCTCCAGGGGTGGAGCAGTAGCCTTGAGCTGAAGAGCAGGGATAGCCCAAGGCCCAGAGTTCAAGCCCCATGACCCCTCAAAAAAGAAAGACAGACAAAAATTGTCATCACATTGGGTGTATTCAAAGTGCAAATGTAAGAATATAAACAATAGGCCGGGTGCCTGTGACTCACACCTGTAATCCTTTGCTACTAAGGAAGCTGAGATCTGAGGATCACAGATCAAAGCCAGCCTACGCATGAAAGTTCATGCACTTCTTATATCCAACTAACCACCAGAAAACCAGAACTGGTACTGTGACTCAAAGTGGTAGAACACTACCAGCCTTGAGCTGAAGAACTCAAGGGACAGAACCAGGCCCAGAGTTCAAGCCCCCCGACCAAAAAAAAAATGTTATCATAGGCAGGCACAGTAGCTCACGCCTATCATCCTAACTACTCAGAGATCAGGCAGAGATCACAGCACTGTTTGAGGCCAGCTTGGTAATAAAAGTTTAGGAGATTCCATCTCACCCTATAACTGGGCACCTGTTATTCCAGCCACAGAGAAGCACACAGGTGCAATGACACTTACTTACCATCCTCAGCAATGTGCAGAAGCACAGGAGGAGGACTGCAGTCCAAAGCAGCCTGGACATAAAGCAAGAACTTGCCTTGAAAGTAACCAAAAGACTGGAGGTATGGTTCCAGTGGTAGAGTGCCTTGATTTGAAAGTATGAGTACAGTCCCCAATACTGGGAGAAAAAAAAAATCATTAAAAAGGGAGGGTTACTGGGAATGTGACTTAGTGGTAGAGTGCTTGCTTAGCATGCTTGAAGCCCTGGGTTCAATTCCTCAGCACCACATACATAGAAAAACACTGAAGTAGCACTGTGGCTCAAGTGGTAGAGGGCTATCCTTGAGCACAGACATGCTCAGGGACAGTGTCCAGCCAGGTACTGAGTTCAAGCCCTGGGCCCAGCCAAAAAAAAAAAAAAAGGACAGGGTTGGGGGTGTGGCCTAGTGGTAGAGTGCTTGCTTAGCATTCACAAGGCCCTGCGTTTGATTCCTTGGTACCACATACACAGAAAAAGATAGAAGTGATATTGTAGCTCAAGTGACAGAGCACTAGCCTTGAGAAAGCTCAAAGACAGGGTCCAGGCCCTAAGTTCAAGCTTCAGGACTAGGAAAAAAAAAGACAAGCCAGGCACCAATGGCTCATGGCTGTAATCCTAGCTACTCAAGAGGATGAGATCTGATGATCACAGTTCAAAGCCATGATAGGCACAAAAGTCTGTGAGACTCCTATCTCCAATTAACCACCAGAAAACTGGAAGTGGTGCTGTGGCTCAAAGTGAATTAATAATCATCTATCAGCACTTCAGTTCTGACTCATCCAACTCATTATTAAACAAAAAATAAGTATACATAATTTAAAAGGACAAGCTTGAACACTTCTGGCTTTTTCTGTTTATGCAGTACTGAAGACTTGAACCCAGGGCTTTATGCATGCTAGGGAAGTACTCTACCACTAAGCCACATTCCCAAACATTTTTTTCTCTTTTTTTTTTTGGCCAGTCCTGGTGCTTGAACTCAGGGACTAGGCACTATCGTTAGGCTTTATTAAGGCTAGTATTCTTCCATTTCAGCCACAGCACCACTTCCAGCTTTTTCTGTATATGTGGTACTAAGGAGTCAAACCCAGAGCTTTGTGCATGCTAGGCAAGAACTCTACTACTAGGTCATACTCATAGCTTTTTTTTTTTTTTTTTTGGTCATAGGGCTTAAACTCAGGGTTTGGACACTATCCCTGAGCTCTTTTACTAATGCTCTACTACTTTGAGCTACAGCACCATTTCCAGATTTCTTTTTTATATTTAGAGTTGTATTTGTCTTCCAGAAACCAAAACTCTATGGAACCATTGTTTCATTAAGCATTACAATCCAAATGACTTATGAAATGATAAGGTACAACTTGTTATTTACTAGGTTTGGTTTTCTCAGTGGGGTGGTGCTTTTATATGTGTTTGTATATAGAGTCTCCTAATTTACCTACAGCTGTCTCCCCACCCCTCTATCCCAAATCTGATAAGACATGGCACTTGTGGGCATGTGCCACATATATAAACAGTATGAACACAGAAGGAAAAGTTGAGAACCACTACAGTGCCTTCTAATAAAGAGTTCTGTGTATGAAGCTGGGCATGCTTATGATCTTAACTACTCACGAGTCTGAGATATGAGGGTTGTGGTTCAAAGACCGCCGAGGCAGAAAAGTCAGTGAGATTCTTATCTCCAATGACCCACCATAAAGCCTGAAGGGGAACTGTGGTTCGAGTAGTGAACAGCCAGCCTTGAGCAAAAAGCTAAGGGACAATGCCCAGACTCTTGAGTTCAATCCCAGTACAGGAACCAAAAACAAACAAAAGCATCAGCTGCAGCTTTTCTACAAAGTATCGTGTTTCTAATGCCAACCCAATCACTAAAAATGGTTAGAACAGGCACTAATCATGGTTGCCCTTTCTGAATTCTATGATAATTCAGTGTAGTTTAAGAATATATTCCTGGTGGAATGAACATGTTGCTTATAACAGTGAAGTCAGAAAAGTATGTATGTCTCTCTGTGTGTACCTCGTATTAGCTTGCAGAAATAGCTGAATATAAAAATGAAGTAAGCGCTCATGTCCTCAGTTCAAGCCCCAGGACTGGCAAAAAAAAAAAAAAAAAGGAACTAAGCCAAGAAATAGCAACCTGTGGGATTTTTTGGTATTGTTGTTCATGATGCAGTGGGGTTTTAGTTTGTTGTTATTGGATTGTTGTTTTTGTGTGTGTCATTTTGAAAGGAGCAAAGGGGGGGTGATGTAACAGAAATGGAGGGAACCAGGTGCTGGTAGCTCACACCTGTAATCCTAGATACTCAGGAGGCTGAGATCTGAGAATCACAGTTCAAAGCCAGCCTGGACACTAAAGTCCATGAGAACCTAATCTCCAATCACCAGAAAACCGGAAGTGACACTGTGGCTCAAGTGGTAGAGTGATAATATGAGCTGAAGAGCTCAGGAACAGCACTCAGGCCCAGAGTTAAAGCCCCATGATCAACAAAGCAATACAATCATGGCATTCAGTATACACTATGTGGAAAATGAACCTATGACACTTGTGGGCAGGTAAGTGAAAGAGGGGTAACAATATCCAAAAAGAATTGTACTCATTACTTGACTTAAATGGTAACCCCTTTACTTAACACCTTAATAATCATACTATATTTAAAAAATAAAGTAAGCCACATGCTGGTGGCTTACACCTGTAATCCAGTCATTATTACTGTTCCCCACAAACAAGTTATGTCGACCAAGTATACAGAGACAAAAGCCACATTTCTAGAAACATACAAGTGTAAAGTTGAAAGGTGGAATGCCAAGAATTACAGTGGATAAAACCAGAGATTTGTAGCAGCATAGAGGAGAGCAAACCAGATTAATCAGGGGATGGTTAGTACCAAAGGACACATAAACACTGAAGAAATTCTGTGTGTTTCCCCATCCCAGCTTAGGAAATAGGAAGCAGTCTATTTCCCCAGTAGAGTGAGGAAGTTTAACTCGAAATGCACACTGTCCCTAAGCTATCTCGAGGCTAGAGCTCTACCACTTGAGCCACAGCACCACTTCTGGCTTCTCCTCTTTGTGTGGTACTTAGGAATCAAACCCAAGGCTTTATGCATGCTAGGTAAGCACTCTACCACTATGCCACATTCCCAGCCTGGTGTCTACATTGAGAGACAGTAATAAAATTCTTAGCATACTAGCAACCACATTTATTCAGCACTGAAGATGACTTGTTTAACATTCTTTAAGGCATGAAGAAAATGTTGATAAATACTATAAAGATTAAAATCCCAGAAAAGTTTTTCTTTTTTTTTCTGTTTTGATTTCAGGGATGATTCAATCCTGATTCTGATAGATATCAACAATTACTACTAAAGATCAATAGACTAACACTTTTTAAACTTTCTGCTGGTGGTTCACCTCTTTAATCATAGCTACTCAGGATGCTGAAATCTGAGAATCACAGTTGGAAGCCAGCCTGAACAGACTAATCTCAGAATCTCTTATCTCCAGTTAACTAACAAAAAGGCTGAACTCCTGAAGTTCAAGTCCCAGTACTGGCACAAAAATTAATTAACAAGATAAAACAAATAAATGTTTTTAGCCATGAGCCCTGGCTCAACCCTATAATCTCAGGAGTCTGAGATCTGAGGACTGCAGTTCAAAGCTAGCCTGAGCATGAAAGTCTGTGAGATTAACCACCAGAAAACCAGAAGCGACACAGTGGCTCAAGTGGTAGAGCACTAACTAGCCTTGAGTTGAAGAGCTCAGTGCCCAGGCCGAGTTCAAGCCCCATGACTGACCAAAAATAATGATGATAATAATAATAATACATGTTTTCAAATGAAAACTTTCTAATTGAATACAAATAACAAATTTATCTGTGACCTGAAAATTGCAGCATTAAATATTTACAAATACCTAAAAGTTTCAGATCACATATATTGTCTCTAAAGCCCTTATATATGTCTTATAAACCTGTTTATCCAATTCTACATTATGCATAATGAGCCTGTGGGTTTGCTTGACTTATAAATCTTGTCTCTTAATTTTATTGACTCATAGATTCATTCCTTTATAGGTACAAATTAAGAAATTGTCATTAAATTAAAAAATGGAATGAGGTTTTTGTTTTCTAATTGCCCACTATCTATGAGGTATCACCATGTGTATTCACAGTAGAATAGAGTTCACAGTTTGCCACCTTTGTTTTGTTTAAGTACTTAAAAAGTAGTAACCAATATATTAGTCAGTCTTAATATTCAGGACTGGTTAGGCTAAAGAAGTTTATATTTCCAATGTCAAATATGTTTTTAACAAGTACACTAAAAAGAATGACTAGCAGGCCTCAAGTGTGGCCTAGTGGTACAGTGCTAGCCTAGCATGTACAAAGCCCTGGGTTCAATTCCTCACTACCACATACATAGAAAAGCTGGAACTGGTGCTGTGGCTCAAGTGGTAGAGTGCTAGCCTTGAGAAAGCCCAAGGACAGAGCCCAGACCCCTAGCTCAAACCCCAGGACTTGAGTGGGGGGCGGGGGGAAAGAATCACTAACCAAAGTAAGTTGAGTTAATAAAGTTTTCCTGTTCTTGAAGGCTAGGGATATAACTCAGTGGTAGAATACATAGTTAGCTCAGAAAGACAAATGGTACATGTTTTCTCTCATATGTAGAATGTAGACCTAAAATATATGAGGACATGATAAATCATACAGGATTCTAGGCATTCACACAGAGTGAGACCAAAGGAGGACACGCCTAGGAGAAGAACACAAAGGTGTGCAGCTGATCATATAAAATAATTCTTATCAAAATGAAGTGCAGAAAATTGAAACAAGACGTTTTTTCCTTTGTTGTTATGTTGCTTTCTTTTCTTTTTGTCTTATTTTTCAATTTGTCTGTCTTTGGGGAAGGTGGTAAGGGGTGGCACAGAAATGGAGGGACAAAGCGTGAACAAGTACAGCAGGGGTACTCACTAGACACTGTATTGAAAATAAACCATGCAACTTGAAAGTGGGGATGGGAGGGAGAAACTGGGAGAGAGCAAGGGAAGGGATGACATTGTCCAAAAAGAAATATACCCTTTACCTGATTTATGTAACTCTACCCACTCTGTACATCACTTTCATAATAATGAAAAATAAAAGAATGTATACTAAAGCATGAGAGGCCCTGGGTTCAACCTCCAGTACCCTTACCCTTCACCCCCAAAGAAGACTTTACTGTGTTGGATGCTATGGATAAAATGAAAGAGGTATCAAAAATAGTTCATGATTTAAGAAAATGAAACGGGCTATACCAGTAGCTCATGCCTGTAATCCTAGCTAAGGACTAAGGAGTCTGAGATGTGAAGATTCTGGTTCAAAGCCAACCTAGGCAGAAAAGTTCATGTGAATCTTATCTCTAATTAGCCAGCAAAAAGATGGAAGTAGAGCTGTACTTCTAGAGAACCAGCTTTGAGGTAAAAAGCTAAGGAACAGGACCAGCAGTTTGGCCTAGCAAATATGAAGACCTGAGTTCAATTCCTCAGTACCACATACATAGAAAAAGCCAGAAATAGTGGTGTGGCTCAAGTGGTAGAGCTCTAGCTTTGAGAAAGCTCAAGGACAGTGCTCAGGCCCTGAGTTCAAGCCCCAGGTCTGGCAAAAAAAAAAAAAAGCTAAGGGACAGCATATAAGCCCCCAAGTTCAAGCCCTAGTGCTCTTATGAATTTTTATTTTATTGTTGGAGTAATGTATAGAGGGGTTACAGTTATATTCACCAGGTAGTAGGTGTACTACTTCGCACACATTGATACCCCTTCTCATGTCTTTGTCCCCATTTCCCTCCCCAACTCCCACCTTGAAATTTTTTTTAATATAAAAAAAGGAAACTTCACAGGAATAAAACCACAAGCAGATGGTTAGTCATGAGATACATATGAAACCTTTAAAAGCCAAAGTTTTCTTTCTTTCTTTTCCAATCCTGGGGCTTGAACTTAGGACCTGAGCACTGTCCCTGAGCATCTTTTTGCTCAAGGCTAGCCACTCTACCACTTGAGCCACAGTGCCACATCTGGCTTTTTCTGTTTATGTGGTGCTGAGGAATCGAACTCAGGGCTATGTGCACATTAGGCAAGCACTCTACCACTAAGGCACATTCCTAGCCCCAAGCCAAATTTTCAGACAACTCAAGGGAAGGAAAATTCAGTGAACAACAGGCATAGAATTATAGTTCACCTTGTATGAAGTTGATATACAGGAAGCTTAACGCTGACAGTGAGCCAGACCTTACCAAAATAAGTTAAGAACAACTTAAAGGGCTCTTTATTTACATTTAGATTAAGAGAAAAAACAGGGAGGCATGATATCTGGGTCATAGGGTATAATGCTGACAGGTGATAAAGCAAAATTGCTCAACTTCTATTTTATCAATAGACTTTATGAGCTAGGAAATACTATTCTTTAAATATTTTATTAACACTGATTTTTACATCATATTTCAAATGTCATGTTTAACAAACAAGGGAAATACAATTTTCTTAAAAAAAAAAAGACTGACTTACTAGTAACTCAGGAGTCTGAGGATCACAAGTCAAAGGTGGTAGGAAAGTTCGTGAGATTCTTATCTCCAGCTAACTACCAAAAAGCCTAATATTGAGCTGTGACTCAAATGGTAGAACTCTATAGTCTTCAGCAAAAAAAAAAAGCTCATGCATTGGGTTGGGAATGTGGCTTAGTGGTAGAGCACTTGCCTACTATGTGTGAAAGTCCTGGGTTCGAATCCTCAGTATCACATACACAGAAAAAGTCAGAAGTGGCATTGTGGCTCAAATGGTAGAGTGCTAGCCTCGAGCCAAAGAAGCTCAGGGACAGTGCCCAGGCGGAGTTCAAGCCCCATGACCTACAAAAAAAAAAATTAGATCTGGTGTTTTAAGGCCCTGAGTTTAAGCCCCTGGACTGGCAAAAAAAAAAAAAAAACTCAGGGAAAGGTCTGTGTGTCAAGCCCTGATTTCAAGTCCAGGACATTACCCCCATCCCGCCCCACCCCTGCTCCAATGAGTGCACATATACACATGCGCATACTACTGTCCTGGTGCTAAATATTGATTTAATCTACTCACTTGTAAGTAGCTTACAAAAACTCTTTAAATCTGGGGCCGGGAGTTTGGCCTAGTGGTAGAGTGCTTGCCTAGCATGCACGAAGACCCAGGTTTGATTCCTCGGTACATAGAAAAAAAGCCGGAAGTGGTGCTGAGGCTCAAGTGGTAGAGTGCTAAGCCTTGAGAAAGTTCAAGGACAGTGCTCAGGCCCTGAGCCCAAGCCCAGGACTGGCAAAAAAAAAAAAAAAAAAAAAAAAACTCTTTAAATCTACACTAAGCTTTTCTTTGGTGAGTTATGTGTGAATATTTTGCTGGTTTGAACTCAGGGCCTCATGCTTGTTAAGCATGTATGAATTACTACTCTTCCAGCTCTAGACTAAATTTCTTGAGGTAGGCTAAAAAGAACTATCAAAGTATGGGCCAGGCAGTGGCAAACTAAAGTTAAAACAAGGCCCATGAGCCAGGAGTTTGGCCTAGTGCTAGAGTACTTGCCTAGCATGCACAAAGACCCAGGTTCAATTCCTTGGTACCACATACATAGGAAAAGCCGGAAGTGGTGCTGAGGCTCAAGTGGTAGAGCTCTAGCCTTGAGAAAGTCCAAGGACAGTTCAAGCCCCAGGACTGGCAAAAAAAAAAAGGGGGGAGAGAGAAAGAGAGATACTTAAAAACTAGGCCCAGTACAGTGGCTCATGCCTGTAATCCTAGCTACTCAGGAGGCTGAGATCTAGGGATCAAGGTTCAAAGACAGCCCAGGCACAAAAGGACCTGAGACTTATCTGCAATTAACCTCTAGAAAACGGAAGTGGGGCTTGGCTCAAGGGTAGGGCGGTAGCCTTGAGCTGAAGAGCTCAGGGACAGTGCCCAGGCCTAGTTAAAGCCCCATGACTTACAAAAAAAAAAAATCTAGATATGGTGTTTTAGTACCAAGGAAACAAGCCCAGTATACAGATGAAATAGAAAACTCAGTAACAAAAATGTAAAGAAAGCTGCTGACAGTGGGACACAAGACAATATAGGAAAGACTATCTAGGTATGCTAGTGGCTCATATCTATAATACTAGCTACTGAGGAGACTCAGCACCTGAGGATCTGAGTTAAAAACCAGCCTGGTGAGAGATGCTGCTAATACTCTTCAGTTAACCACCAAAAAGCTAGAAGTGGAGATATGATTCAAATGGAAGAGTACTAGCCTTGAACAAAAGATAAGCAAGAGTATGAGGCCCTTAGTTTAAGCCCCAGAACTGGCACACATGCACGCATGCACACACACACACACACACACACACACACACACACACACACACACACACACACTTTAATGAATGAAGAAATGAAGGATTGATGAAAAAAGAAAGGAAATAAAAGTATACCCATTACCTCATCTATTATCAAAGCAATGGAATCTGCCTTGACTTGACAAATGAAGAATAATGTTTTAGTTTTTTATTTAAAGTTATAAAATATACCACAGAAGAGTTAAAGAACTGAAATAACATCTAACAAAAACTGATGTGGAAAAATAGGTAACATTATAGATACATTAAATTCACTTTCATAGCAGGCACATTTTACATTGATTAAAAAAAAAAAGATTTTCCAGATGCCAGTGGCTCATACCTATAATCATAGCTACTCAGGAGGCTGAGAGATAAGAGGTGAAGTTAGAAGCAATCTGACGAAGACAAATCCAAAAGACTCTTAGCTGAAATTAACAACAACAATGAAAAAAAGAACTAACTAGTGGTGTCACTTAAGTAGCAGAGTAAAAAAGCCATCTGAGATCTTGGGGCCCTGAGTTCAAGCCCCAAAACCAGCAAACAAAAAAATAAACAAAAAAACAATTCTATACTGTGTGCTTTCATTTGCATGTGGGATGACGTCAGGCAGGTAGAGGATAAAAGAAGATGGCAGAAGCTTTACTGGCTCTTTTAAGGACTGTGGCTTTCATTATGCCACAGTAAAGAACTTCTCAAATATGATCCTGCACACAGATTACCAAGGTTCACATGAGAATGCAGACTCTGTTCCATTGGCCTAGGCATTTCTGAGATTCTCCTGTCCTCACCAATATGTTAGAAGTGCCAGAGGCAAGGCTAGCTTTCCAGTATTGGATACAAGCTACCTTCAAATTCTCCAAGCACTGGGGACTGGGAATTTGGCCTAGTGGTAGAGTGCTTGCCTTGCATGCACGAAGACTCTGGTTTGGTTCCTCAGTACCACATACAAAGAAAAATCCAGCAATGGTGCTGTAGAGCTCTAACCTTGAGAAAGCCCAAGGAAAGTGCTCAAGCCCTGGGACTGGCCAAAAAAAAATCTCAGAGCACTAGAGACTTTGCTGACATGGTGTTTGGACTCACCTCTTCCTGGTAATTTCCCAAAGACAAGAAAGATCTACCATTTGACTCACCTGAAATTATACCTAGCAGAATACATTTTTTTTTTTACTATGCATCACAAATTTTACTGTGGGATTTAATTTCAGGCCAGTGTCCTCCTCATTTAAGGTACTAACTTTAGGGTTGTGGGGGTAGGACATGAATTTCTATGCTACACAATTCAAGGCTTCATCTTAATGTATTTTCCGAACTGCCTTTGTCCTATGTATTTAAGTCACTTATTGTGACATGCTCTGTTTTTGATCCCACTGGGGCACTATCCTATGGTTTAATACCAGCCTTCCTTCGCTAACCCTGCAAGAGACTGCAGCTCCCACCTGTGCCTCCATGTCTACAGGTTCTATGGACTGTTGTTCATATGCTCTGAAGACTGAAGTATCTGAATTGAGGACAGGAGATGAAGTGTTTTAACAAGACTTTGTTAGGAAGAACTTATTTAACATGAATATTATCTTTTGGAATAAAACCACCCTAGGGAATGAACCCAGGGTCTTAGGCTTGCTAGGTGAGTGAGCACTCTACCCTTGAGCTATAACCCCAGTGCTCTTCATGTACAATTGAAATGGCTTCCTTTACAGCTAGTTACAAGAGTCAAGATGTAGCAACAACTCAATGTTTATCAGTGATGACTAGATAAGCAAATTTGGATACATCATGTCACAGAATGTTACTCTGTCTTAAGAAAGAAGGAAATGCTGGTATATGTTCCAATATCAATGGACCTTAAAAACATTGTGCTGAGGGCCGGGAGTTTGGCCTAGTGGTTAAAGTGCTTGCCTAGCATGCATGAAGACCCGGGTTCGATTCCTCGGTACCACATACATAGAAAAAAAAAAAGCCAGAAGTGGTGCTGAGACTCAAATGGTAGAGCTCTAGCCTTGAGAAACTCCAAGGACAGTGCTCAGGCCCTGAGCTCAAGCCCAGGACTGGCAAAAAAAACCAAAACAAACAAACAAACAAAAAACATTGTGCTGAGGAAAACAGGAAAACAGGTGAAGCGAAGGTCATCTATTAGTGGTCCAGTGTAGGCTAAGTTCATTGTGGCTGCTAGAGGTCATATCAAGAAGAGCATGGAAGCTGGGCTGGGTGGCTCATGCTTATAATCCTACCTACTCAGGAGGCTGAGATCTATGGATCTCGGTTCAAAGCCAGCCAGGGAGCTAAAGTCCCTGAGACTCTTATCTCCAGGCTGAGTTCAAGCCCCATGACAAGGAGAAGGAGAAGGACAAAGCCAGCCTGGCACTAAAGTCTGTGAGACTCTTAACTAACTCCAATTAATCACTAGAAAACTGGAAGTGACACTGTAGCTCAAGGGGTAGGGCAGTAACCTTGAACTGAAGAGCTCAGGGAAGGCACCCAGGCCCAGGGTTCAAGCCCCACGAGAGACAAAAAAAAAAAAAAAGATCTTGGAGAACCAGTGCTTCATGGGTGTGGAATTTCTGTTAGGATTGATCAAAATGTTTTAGAACTAAGCCAGCACAGTAGCTCACACCTGTAATCCTAGCTACTCAGGAGGCTGAGATCTAAGAATTAAGGTTTAAAGCCAGCCTTGGCACAAAAGGACCTGAGACTCTTATGTCCAATTAGCCTCCAGAAAATGGGAAGTAGGGTTTGGCTCAAGGGTAGGGCAGTAGCCCTGAGCTGAAGAGCTCAGGGACACTGTCCAGGCCCAGGGGTAGGGCGGTAGCCTTGAGTTGAAGAGCTCAGAGACAATGTACAGGCCAAATTCAAGCCCTATGACCCACACACAAAAAAAATGTTTTAGAACTAGACAGTGGTAATTCTATGGCCTTGGGTCAGTGGTAGAGCACTTATCTAGCAAACCTAAGGCTCTGAGTTCAAATCCCAGCATCACTAAAATCAGTAGTTATAATGGTAATAGCTGCCCAGTATGGTAAATATACTTAATGCCACCAAACTGCATACTCTAAAAAATTGTTAAAATGGCAGATTTTATGCTGCATAATTTTGACTATATTACAGAGTAAACAGGACCAATGGCCTCCACTTGTACAAGTCTCTAAATTTTCTTTATCACTAGAATTTACTCAAGTGGTCTACTACAGCATTTCTGTTATTTCCTACATGCTCAAAAACACCTATACAAAATGTAAAATTCTTTCATTTGTGACTTATGAAGACAACAGGAAGATCTGTCAGAATGCTAAATTCAAGTAGAATACTAAAAATTTCTCTTTTGGTTTTTTGGGTTTTTTTTTTTTTTTTTTTGCCAAGCATGGGGACTGAACTCAGGTCCTGAGCACTGTCTTTGGACTTTCTCAAGCCACTTGGACTTTCTCTACCACTTGAGCCACAGCACCACTTCCAGCTTTTTGCTATGTATGATGGTACTGAGGAATCAAACCCAGATCTTCATGCATGCTGGGCAAGCACTTTTACCACTAGGCCAAATTCCCAGCCCATCTCTTTTTGTGTGGGGGAGGTGGGGTACAGGTCATAGGGCTTGATATCTGCCTGGTCACTGGTCCTAAGCTCTTCAGCTCAAGGCTACTGCCCTACCCCTGGGTCTGGGTGTTATCTCTGAGCTCTTCAGCTCAAGGCTACCATCCTACCCTTGAGCCAAGGTTAATTGAAGATAAGAGTCTCAGGTCTTTTTGTGCCCGGCTGGCTTTGAACCTTGATCCTCAGATCTCAGCCTCCTGAGTAGCTAGGATTACAGGTGCAAGCCACTGAGCCCAGCTCTTCTGGCTTTAATAAACATCATGGAAGGATTGAGCAGGACTATATCAGTCTATACAGCAAGGCTGGTTGTACTATGTTTCCCGAGGAATGTTGATAGATGTGTGTTAACTTGGAGGGTGGTCTATAGTGGCCTGCCACGAAGTCCTGTCTTTAATCTATCCTTGTGAATTCCACATGGATAAACAAAAATGTAAGTAACTGCATTAATATATTCCATGTGGATCTCAATAGCTAGCTGATCGAAATCAGATGATCTGAAGTTGGAAGGGAAAGTTAATGTTAGATGATCAAACTGGGACTCCAAAAGATCCTCAAAAGTTGGAATCTGGAAGACAGTCTAATAAAATAATATGTAATCAGAATAAATATTCTTAGAAAATATAGACAATTCTCCTAAAGCACATCACAATTTTAAAACACGATGAAGAGGACTGGGAGTTTAGCCTAGTGGTAGAGTGCTTGCCTAGCATGCACAAAGACCTGGGTTCGATTCCTCCGTACCACATACATAGAAAAAAGCTGGAAGTGGTGCTGTGGCTCAAGTGGTAGAGCTCTAGCTTTGAGAAAGCCCAGGGACAGTGCTCAGACCCTGAGTTCAAGCCCCATGACCGGCAAAAAAACCAACCAAACAAACAAAAAAATGCAGAGAAGACATTTGTGTGAGCACATGTTGTTACTTTTTAGAATAGTAAAGAACACCATACACAGTTTGCTGTGTAGATGATACACACTGCATATACATTTGGTCAGCTTAAAAAGATGAAGATTAGGGGCATCAGCACTGCAGAGGCAGATCCTCTAGTGGCATCTATGGAAAAGGACTTAGGAAATTATTGGAATGTAAGCTCTAGGCATATTTTGTAGCATTAATGAAAACTAAGTCAACAGTGTGATGTCAAAGCCTCAAATTTCTTTTGACTACTGTTATTGAAGGTAGACAAACAGAACTTATCCTGAAGAGGTCTTGAGGCTAGGCACATGCCTGGAATCCATGCATCCAAGAAATGACAACAGTTCCTAGAAATGCTTAATCAAGCAGAGAAAAGGCATAGGGATGGGCATAGTTGTTTTCCAGTTTTTGTCTGTTTCTCTCCTCTCTCTCTCACTTTTGCTCTAGCTCTCTCTCTTTTTCAGGAGTACTAGAAGTTGAAACTCAGGCCTCATAATTGTTAGGCAGACACTCTACCATTTGAGCCATACCTAGTCCTTTTGGTTTAATTGTTTTTGTCAGATAGAATCTCATGATAACTTTGCCTGGGTTGGTCTTCCATCATTATTCTTCTATCTCCACCTCATGAGTAGCTGGGATTACAAACAAGTTTCATCATGCCTGGCTGGTGTTCTAGTGTCTTAATGGCTATCCTATACAAAAGAGATTATGCCAGGCATCAGCGTCTCTACATGTGATCCTAACTACTCAGGAGGCTGAGATCTGAAGATTGCAGTTCAAAGCCAGCCTGGCCAGGAAAATCTGTAAGGATCTTATGCCCAAGTAACCACCAAAAAAGCTGTAAGTGGAGCTACGACAAGAGACAGAGCACCAGCCTGGAGCAAGAAACATGAGTTCAATCACTGTAATGACACAAAAAAGGGAGAAAAAAAATAGGTCCCTTACCAGTGGCTCATGACTATAAACCTAGCTACTTAGGAGGCTAAGATCTGAGGATTGTGCTCGGAAGCCATCCCAGGCAGAAAAGTCTCTGTGAGACTCTTCTTTCCAATTAACCACTCAGAAACCAGAAAGGGCACTATGGCTCAAATGGGAGAGGGCTAGCCTTATTTTTTCTTTTTTGCCAGTCCTGGGTTTAAGCTCAGGGCCTGAGCACTATCCTTGGATTTTTCTCAAGGCTAGAGCTCTACCACTTGAGCCTCAGCACCACTTCCGACTTTTTTTTTCTAAGTGTGTGGTACCGAGGAATCGAACCCAGGTCTTCGTGCATGCTGGGCAAACACTCTACCACTAGGCCAAACTCCCGGCCCAAGGGCTAGCCTTTTGAGCACAAAGAGACTTAGGGACAATGCCTACGACAAAAGTTCAAGCCCCACAATCAAGAAAAAAAGAAGGGAAAAAAAGACAGTAAGAGGGCCAGGACTTTGGCCTAGTGGTAGAGTGGTTGCCTAGCATGCATGAAGACCTGGGTTCAATTCCTCGTACCAGATACATAGAAAAAACTGGAAGTGGTGCTATGGCTCAAGTGGTAGAGCTCTAGCCTTGAGAAAGCCCAAGGACAGTTTTCAGGACCTGAGTTCAAGCCCCAGGACTGGCAAAAAAAAAAAAAAAAAAAAAAAGCTGGGAGTGGTGGCTCACACTTGTAACCCTAGCTACTCAGAAGACTAAGATGTGAGGATCACAGTTTAAAGCCCAGCCTGAGCACTAAAGTCATGGGACTCTTATCTCTAATTAATCACTAGAAAACTGTAAGTGGGGCTGTGGCTCAAGGGGTAGGGTGGGTAGCCGTGAGCTGAAAAGTTCAGGGACAACGCCCAGGCCCAGGGGTGGGGCAGTAGCCATAAGCTGAAGAGCTAAGGGTCAGGGCCCAGGCCCAGAGTTCAAGCCCTACATCACAAAAATAGAGAAAAAAAGAAAGGAAGAGGGGGGAGGGGAGGGGAGGGGAGGGGAGGGAGGGGAGGGGAGGGGAGGGGAGAGGAGAGGAGAGGAGAGGAGAGGAGAGGAGAGGAGAGGAGAGGAGAGGAGAGGAGAGGAGAGGAGAGGAGAGGAGAGGAGAGGAGAGGAGAGGAGAGGAGAAGCAGGGTTTCTCGCCAGATTTCTACAAACATTATGAGAACAGGGAATTTCTGGGCCATCCTTTGGAGACATTACTGAGCTACAAGTTACCAGGTACCAAGTGGCTCCATATCATACTTTACAGAGAAAAGGACTCCTCTAAATTCTTTTTTTTCTTCTTGAGCAACACTGAGAAACAAAGAGAAAGTCTTTTTTGCCTTAAGATCTCTCAGGCTCAGGTAGCATTATCTTGAAGTGCTAAAATCAAACCTAGTGCCTCATATAGGCTAGGCACACATTTTACCACCAAACTACACCCCTAACCTTAACATTAGGTTTTGCAAGTAAATACCATATTCAACTGTGGCATTCCTCTTTAAGAAAAAAGAATTCAAGCTGGCTGCCAGTGGCTCACACCTGTAATCTTAGCTGATCTGAGGATCACGGTGCAAAGCCAGCCCAGACAGCAAAAACTTATGAGACACTTCAATCAACCACCAGAAGATCAGAAGTGGTGCTGTGGCTCAAGTGGTAGAGTTCTAGTCTTGAGCTGAAGAGCTCAGGGACAGTGTCCAGGCCCAGAGTTCAAGTTGCACAATTGACCAAAAAAAAAAAGTTCTAGGCCAATCTGGGCTATATAGCTCTCTCTTAATGGATTAATACTTCAGATATAATTAGAATATATTTTTCTTATAATCACGTTTGTCAAAGAAGTTTGTTTTATTTATCTGTATTTATCTGTCCTACGTGTGTGTGTGTGTGTGTGTGTGTGTGTGTACACCTGGGGCTTGAACTCAGGCCCTCTACCACTTAAGCCACAGTTTTACTTTCAGTTTTGTTTTGAAATAAGAGTCTCTCAGATTTGTCTGCCTGAGCTGGCTTCAAATTATAATCCTAAAATCTAAGCCTCCCGAATAGTTAGGATTACAGATGTGACCCACTGGCACCTAGGTCCAGATAAAGTTTTGAGTTGAATAGTCTTCCTCCCTCCCTCCCTCCCTCCCTCCCTCCCTCCCTCCCTCCCTCCCTCCCTCCCTTCCTTCCTTCCTTCCTTCCTTCCTTCCTCCCTTCCTCCCTTCTCTCTGTCTCTCTCTCTTCTCTCTTTTCCTTCCTTTCTTTTTCACTCTCCTTTTCTCCCTCCCTCTCTCTCTCTCCCTCTCTCTTCCTCTCTCTCTATTTCTGTGTTTCTGTGGTACTGGATGTTGAAGCCCTTGAGCTTGCTAAGCAGGTGCTCCCCCACTTGAATCACATCTCATCTCCAAGGTTTGAAGTCGATATCTAACCCATTCATTTTTTTTAAGTGGCAAATATACCACTAGCTGTGGCCTCATTAGAACAGCATCAAACTAAATGACCATCCCAAATCTACTGTCTGACTTAGAATTGTTATTTTCCTCTACAATTTTATCTGGGAAGGATCTGACATAATTTGAGGACCAAACAAAAACAAAAATTGCCCAAGCTCCAAAATTTGAAATTCAAGGGGAAAAAAGAATCCCAGGTCTTGACATGAAATGATCCAAAATAGGCAGTATAATTTTCACATCTTGGAAAAATACTTAGTCATACTGCTCACCCACATCTTATAAAAATAACAGAAATCCAATGATTCAAGAAAGATACACTCTGTCATTGTCTGAGGCAAACATTTGAGTCATTCTGGAAAATTAGTAAACTACCATCAGTGACAAAAGTTAAAATTCCATGTCCCAAGGAAAACTTCCAATAAGGAATTTGTTTTTACTCCAGCCTCAAACACGTGTTATTCTTACAGCTCAGGCTTATCCTCTGACCGGATATTGCCCTTTTCAAGCAGCACATGTTACAACAGGCTGAGCTGAATGGTAACTGTCATTCATGGAGATAGAGCACAGCCAAGAGTCCAGCAAGTTGTGATTAGGACTCCATCAATGGTCCTTAGAGAACAGGCCTGATGCCTGGACAAAAGGGTAGGAAAGGCCTCTCAGGGTTGCAGCCATGAGCAAGACAAATGGAGGCCTCCCTTCTCATTCTCAGCCTCCCCCTCGTGAAGATTTCTATCTCCATTCTACTCCTGGAAGGAGCATTGCTCCACTTCTAATTATATAGCCCATTGGCTTCCTCCTTCCATCCTTCCTTGAGGGCATTTTTTTGTTTGTTTGTTTTTTTGTGGATCATGGGGCTTGAACTTGGCCTGGGCGCTGTCCCTGAGCTCTTCCGCTCCAGGCTATCACTCTACCCTTAAGCCAAGCCCCACTTCCCGTTTTCTAGAGGTTAATTGTAGATAAGGTCCTTTTGTGCCCGGGCTGGCTTTGAACCTTGATCCTCAGATCTCAGGCTCCTAAGTGGAGCATCTCTATCTTCTACACCCCACTAACTCCTTCTTCTTTCTTCTCTGTCCATTGCCCAGCAGTCTCTGAGATCACAAATGGCTCAATTCATAGATGTGAGTAACTAGATCTGACTTCTCTGACTTTTGCATAGCACTGGCCACCCCCACCCTTCCTTGCAACACCCTCATCCCAGACATACCTACAGTAGTCTCTTCCAGGCTCTCTGAGTTCTTTTTTTTTAACCTGTCTATCCTATCATTTGCAGCCCCATCCCAACCTATACCACCCCGTGTCACTCCCCACCATAGGCCTGGACTCTTACCATCCTACCCCAGAACTGTCTCCTGTGATTAACCTCACTCCTCCCAAGCATCCGGAGGCATCTTCTTGAATCACTTCACTGCCGTATTTTGCTCTGCTCCTGGCATATCACTGGGGTCCCATTCCTTCCTGCAACATTTCCTTAATCTAGAATACAAACTCCACCAGCAGGAGCAACAGAAAATAATAAAGAAATATCTGGTTCTTATCTACACGGTCAGCATCTTTGGAAGCAGACTCCTGCGCCTACAAGCTAGGGCTCAAAGTCTACAAATGTACAACCCACTTCCACTAGTGCCAATTTTTTTTTTAAATTAATCTAACTTCTCCATCCCTCAGTTTCCTCAGCTGCTAAACAAAGCTGAACAATAACATGGTTGAAGGCCAGTTGCCTCGTGGCTCACACCTGTAATCCTAGCTACTCAGGAAGCTGAGATCTGCAGATCGCTGGCTCAAAGCCAGCCAGGGAATGAAAATCCATGAGACTCTTATCTCCAATTAGCCTCCAGAAAACCAGAAGTGATGCTGTGGCTCAAATCGGTAGAGCACTAGCCTTGAGCTGAAGAGCTCAGGGACAGCACCCAAGCCTAGAGTTCAAGCCCCATGACAGACAAAAATAAACAAACAAACAAAAAAAACCTCACCTTTCTTGTCTCTGTTGATTGAAATCCCTTAAGACCAGAGCTGAACACTCCCTCCACCGTAAAGCTTCATTTAATTTCTTCAGCAGGGAAAACGAGCAAGGTTCCTTTCCTAGTGCTTCTCATATCAGGCCTAGTGTAACAGGATATCTGACCTATTTGACTAGGGCCTTCAAAGACATAAACTCTAGTTTTATCTTTTTTCTAGTTTGTCTTTTATCTGAGTCTCTCTGATTTGCCTGCCTGTGCTAGCTTCAAACCATGCTACTCAGGGTTCAGACTCCTGAGTAGCTAAGATTAACTGCATAAACCACTGTTAGCCTCTAGTTTATCTTTTATCCCTACATAATCTTTTCAGATTACTATGTTTTCCATCTGTGAGAGTTAAATTTGTGAGCTCTGACGGTACCTCTTCCTCTTCTTTTCAAGTGATTTTTTGTTCCCCTTAGTATCTCTCTCTGGATGTTTCCTCATATGTAAGCAGTGGTCAGGACTCAAATGAAGACTCATGGGGAACTCTCTTCTCCCTCTCCTCCTCCCTCTTCCTCTTCCTCTCCCCAAACTTTCCCCTTCTCATCATTCTGTCATGCAAATTCTATCTACCTTGAGCCACCTCTGAAGTCTACTATATTGACTCTACACTATCATTGGACTCCACCTTGCGTCCTTATTCTTGGCACAGCAGATTAGAGATTCTCCTTGGGAGGCACGGGATGGGGGGAGGGGGGTGCTTGTTGCTGCTCCCTTGTTTCCATTCTTTCAGCTATCATGGCCCTGCACCCGCCTGCTGTACAGTGTCTGAAAACAGCCCTTGCATACATTTTGTCTAGTTTTTAGAATTTTTTTTAGGTGGGAGGGGAAAAAGTCTGGGTCCTACTTCTCTAATATGGCAAGTAATATGGCAAGAAGCAGGGGAAATTTTTTTTTCTTTTTTTTTTTTTTGTGGGTCATGGGGCTTGATCTCAGCCTGGGCGCTGTCCTTGAGCACTTCAGCTCAAGGCTCCCAACCCTACCCTTGAGCCAAGCCCCACTTCCCTTTTTCTAGAGGTTAATTGGCGATAAGAGTCTCTTGGCTTTGTATTGCCGGGCTGGGCTGGCTTTGAACCTTGATCCTCAGATCTCAGCCTGCAGAGTAAGTAGGATTACAGGTGTGAGTTACTGCGCCAGCTTGAAGTGGTTTGTTCCTCTCAAAGGGACTAGATTAATCTACATGCTAATCAATCTACTTATCATATAAAACTTTTAAGTACAGAGATGAAAGGAAGAAAGAAAGAAGAAAGAAAGAGAGAGAGAAAGAAAGAAAGAAAGAAAGAAAGAAAGAAAGAAAGAAAGAAAGAAAGGAAGAAGGAGAAGAGGAAGATGACAGCAACTATAACAGGTGCCAGTGGTTCATGCCTGTAATCCCAGCTACTCAGGAGACTGAGAGTAAGATTTAAGGATCACAGTTCAAAGTCAACCTGGGCAGACAAACCTGAAAGACTCTTATCTCCAGTTAACCACCAAAAAGTCAGAAGTGGAGGTGGAACTCAACTGGTAGGGCAGTACCATTTGAAAAAACTATGGGACAGGACCAGGTTCTGAGTTCAAGTCCCAGTACTTGCACAAAGCAAGGAAGGAAGGAAGGAAGGAAGGAAGGAAAGAAAGAAGGAAGGAAGGAAGGAAGGTTGGTCTCCCACCTTTAGTTGTATAACATTGCTCTTTTTACAAATAAATTTATGAACACTTAATAAATTACTTTTAATTAATACCAATCAATTGATGCTAAAGAATCAGGTACTGCATGCAGCCATTCTCAGAGGCTCTCCTTTACTTTGGGAACTTTCTAAGTGGAGGGAGGTACTTTATTATAAAGCTCCTTCCTCGAGAATTTCCTTAAGGAGTTTAAATGAGAGCCCAAATCTGATCAGTCCATACCTTTGGGGTATGGACTGCCTTGAGTTTGGCAGGCTATGAAGTCTCTTTCCAGAGTACAAACTGCTTTCTGCACAGGAGATGAACACAAAGTGAGACTAATTTGAATTGACTATGGGAGGATGGAGATACCTCTGACAGACTGAACTGAGCACAGATGAGCTTAAGGCCGAACATAGCCAAGTGGTCTCATCAAACAGCTCAACCCTACCCAAGAAAAAAATCTTCCATGGAAATAATAATATCTCAGTTCTCATTAAAACAGCCAAAGCAAAGACCACCATTTCTTTTCATCGAAACTTCCCTATTTCCATTTTATGGATAAGCTTTTAGCTTTAAATGCACAGACTTAGAGTGTTATAGACCGGCATTTGCACCTTTGTCTCATCACCTAACACCAATGTGACTTCAAACAAGACCCTCACTTGCAAAGTGGGACCAAATTTAACCACCCTCTACTTCATGAGGTTGTTGCAAAGATTCAATGAGGCAAAAGCTATTTCCAATATCTTCAGTACTCAGTGAATCTCAATAATATTATCAAGGGTTAGCTCTTACTATCTTTCAAGAACTTTCTCCTTGCATAGCATGGTCTTTGGTTTTACTTGAGTGAAATCATGAGAGAAGCACTGTAAATGGCTACAAAAAGTTGAAAACCCCAGGTGCTGGTGGCTCAAGAGACTGAACTATGAAAATGATGGTTCAAAGCCAGCTCAGGCAGAAAAGTCCATGAGACTTTTTTTTTTGCCAGTCCCTGGGCTTGAACTCAGGGCCTGAGCTCTGTCCTTGGGCTTTCTCAAGGCCAGGGCTCTACCACTTGTGCCCAGTACCACTTCTGGCTTTTCCTATGTATGTGATACTGAGGAATTGAACCCAGGTCTTCGTGTATGTTAGGCAAGCACTCCACCACTGAGCCAAACTCCCAGCTCTCTGTGAGACTCTTATCTCCAACTAACTACCAAAAATGCTGGAAGTTGAGCTATGGCTCAAGTGGTAGAATGCTAACTTTAAACAGAAAAGCTCAAAGACAGTGTCCCGGCCCAGAATTCAAGCCCTATGACCAGCACACACACACACACACACACACACACACACACACACACACACACACACACAAAAGTTGAAGACATTGTGGCAGAAGCCCACTGGTACAGTGGTTTCCTTCCATGTTGCAGGCCCTGGATTATATTCTAGTACCATAACACACAACACACACAGAGTTAAAGACAATGAAATAATCCTACCAATTATTTCTGAAGGGAAAAAACAGGGGGGGGGGCGGTGAACAGAGAAACTTGGGGAAAAGATATATTAATTGTGGAATATGCATAAATATACTTTGAACAATTGGAATCAATATCTGCAAACACTTACAGGTAATTCATAAGTTATTGTAAAATATTCTGCATACTAAATGTAAAGCTTCCCTAGTCATTAATTACAACATGTGAGCTGATTCTTGTTTTTGTTTTTTGTTTTTTGCCAGTCCTGGGCTTGTGCTCAGGGCTTGAGCACTGTCCTTGGACTTTCTCAATGCTAGCACTCTACAACTTGAGCCTCAGCACCACTTCTAGCTTTTTGCTATGTGGGGTACCAAGGAATCGAACCCGGGTCTTCGTGCATGCTAGGCAAGCACTCTACCACTAGGCCAAACTCCCAGCCCCCTTGTTTTTGTTTTTTGTGCCAGTTCTGAGGCCTGGGCTCTGCCCTGAACCTCCCTGGGCTCAAGGCTACTGCTCTATCATTTGAGCATCGGCCCCACTTCCAGCTTTTTCTGTTTATGTGCAACTGAGGGATCGAACCCAGGACTTCATGCATGTTGGACCACCAAGCCACACTCCCACCCTATGAGCTGATTTTCTATGAATTCTTGTCAAGAAAGGAGCTATAAGAGCTTGAGGATCCCACGTTGTCTTTTTTTTTTTTTGGTCTACTTATGAGAACCAGACAGAACTGGGAGGGAAAGTCAACCTCATAGCCAAACAAAGAAAGCCATTATGTTCTTTGTACCCAGGATCTTCCATTGTGCCAAGAAGATATAGAAAGCCCTGGAAGTTTTAGAAAAGGGGCTAGGAATAAAACATCCAGATTCACAGAACATCTTTTTCCACGCATCTAATTAATTTCATTTTATATGCTGCCACTAGCATAAATTTCTGCTTATTATTCCTTTTTTTATCACCTTCAAGAATCTTGGAAGAATGAAATTCTGTCCGAATTAAAATGAACTGGCCTATCTTTTCCATGCCGGATTATTTCTGAAACAAAACCTATCATTTGGTTATTTGCTCAATAAATATTTATGAAGTTCTGCCAGAGTGCCAGGCACTGTTCTAGGGTATATAAGGACATGTGATCCTTGATATTAGGTAGGTCACTGGGCAGAAGAGAGGCCTGTTAACGACAGGAGTGGAAGTGTAGGAGAGATGCCAGGCTGTAAAGAGTGGGCTCTTTGGGAACAGCTCCTGTCCACAGGAGAGGAGGCTGATAATGTCCAGCAGTGGGCGGGGTCAGGAACGCCTCTGGGGGACAACTGAACTCCTTTGTAGCAACATTTTCCAAACAGACTTCATTTTCTGTAAGACATGGAGTACTCTGGTAATCTGAGGCTGATGCTTGCAAAAGCCTCACCAAGGGCTGGGAGCTTGGCCTGATGGTAGAGTGCTTGCCTAGCATGCATAAAGCCCTGGGTTCCATTCCTCAGTACCACATACATAGAAAAAGCTGGAAATGGTGCTGTAGCTCAAGTGGTAGAACTCTAGCCTTGAGCAAAAGAAGCTCAAGGACAGTTCCCAGGGCCTGAGTTCAAGCCAGGGACTGGCAAAAAACAAAAAAACCCTCACCAAAATATGGTGGGAACAGTTTTTCAGTCATAAGATGAGCAGATAGCATTTATGTTATTAAGAAGAGGTAGTTCTAAGCCAGGTGCCTGAAATCTAGCTACTCTGGAGGCTGAGATCTGAGGATCAAGGTTCAAAGCCAGCCCTGGGCACAAAAAGACCTGACACTCTTATCTGCAATTAACCTCTAGAAAATGGAAGTGGGGCTTGGATCAAGGGTAGGGCAGTAGCCTTGAGCTGAAGAGCTCAGGGACAGCACCCTGGCCGGGTTCAAGCCCCATGACCAATTAAAAAAAGCCCCAATTTAAAAAAGAAAAAACAAACAAGTAATAGCAGTAGTTCTAGGTGACAGTGACTCCTGCCTGTAATCCTAGCTACTCAGGAGGCCGAGATAAGAGGATCATGGTTCAAAGCCAGCCCAGGCAGGAAAACCCACGACTCTTATCTCTGACTAACCACCAAAAAGCCAGAAGTGGAGCTGTGGCTCAAGTTGTAGAGCATCAGCCTTGAATGAAAAAGCTCAGGAATAGCACCAAGGTCCTGAGTTCAAGCCCCAATACCAACAGAGATGGAAGTGTGGGAGGGATGGAGGAAAAAAGGGAGGGAAGAGGAGGAAGAAGAAGAATATGATAAGGAATCAGCAAGGGTAATTGCAGGAAATGTTTGACTAGCCTCCCTGAACTCACAATTTGTTGACTATGTCTGATGTCACTGAGGATGATTAGAATAACCTGATATCCTTCAGGGACTTCTTCAAATTAGATCTTCAAGTCACTTGTTTCTAGAGAAGGGGGTGTCATTCTTTGAAAGGCAGAAGATCCTTTCATTTGGAAGTCGTGGAAACTTTATGCTTATCTTAAAACATCTTTGCTGGTCATAAAATCAGCACCTTTCTATTCACCTTTCTTTTTAAAATATCATCTGTTCCTGGATGGCATAACAAGAGGCTTTTGTGGAGTTAACAAAAGGTCACAGCTGGGAGCTGAGCTAGGGTAAGGTAAGTTTGTAGGCAGCTTGAGTTTGAATTGGAAAAACTGTGTAGACGGAAGAGCAGGTGCTAAGCAGAAGCTAACCATAACTGACTGCATTAGACTGCCCACATTTAGAGGTAAATTAGTGCTATAAGTTCCCAGAGTAAAACAGAGACTGGCTAGCAGAAAGGAAGGCACCTGGGAGTTTGCTGGCCAGGGACAGAAGGAGGAGACTCAGCAGATCCCAGAAGCTAGAATGGCTTCTTCAAAGCTGTCCTGAATTGGAACAAAGACCTGTACCTCAGTGTTAAGCAATTATGGGATACAGGATGCCCTGATGAAAAGAAAGGACCTCCAGCAAGCAGGGAAATTTATACAGGATTCCAAGAAGAGCCATCCACCACCACTGCTGAAGGCAGCTGACTCACAGGACCCAGGACAGAGGCAGAAGAGGACAACATACACAGTCAATGGGTATCTGGTTTCTCATTTTGTTTCATAATTAGGTAATAAACATTGTGTGGGAAAGATTTGCCCTTCTAATGCTCAGTGGCCCCCACAATGCCCTGCCTCTTGAAAGCCTGGGATAAACTCTGGGCCTCCCAGACAGTTACAACTAGGGCCTGTCTTTATTGTATCTAAAATTCTTCCTATTGCTAGAATGCCAGCAGAATAAATGAAGAATGCAGAAGAGTTCCTGACATGAACCCTCACCAGGGTGTAGTCCCCAGGCCAGGAGTCTCAGCATCTGTGAAACTACGATATAAACGCAAATTTTGTGCCCCACCCAAGCCCCACTGAATCACAACTTCCTGGGTAGGGCAGGCTGTCTGTTCAAACAAGCTCACCCAGGACTCCAGACCCACAGGTGGGTGCAGCTGGGTGCAGCTGGGCACAGCTGGGTGTCAGCCAAGTGCAGAGGTAGAGCCTGAGGATCATACTCACTGCACGCCTGGCCAAGCATTGGCAGAAGAGAGTAAACGTACCAGAGGCCAGTGTGACCCTGCAAAGAATCACCACCACGAGACCAGGGAAAGAGCCAAGCACCCAAGTCTACCTGTGATGGAATGGGACAGAAGTGTACACTGGTGTCCCTCAGCCACGCTGTGCTTCTACTCATCTCCTTACAGTAATTAAAGAGAAGAGCTCCTTTGATTCTGAGGGTTTTTGCTTGGGGCCCAGGATGCTTCCTGTGTGTGAAAGAAAATGAAGTAGGCTGGAGCTGGAGGATGAGGCTGACAAGACAGAGCTTCCATCTCTGCAGCCACTCACACAACGAGGGTCTTCTCAGGACACCACAGAGGACACGGTCTCTTCTGGAAAAAGTCTAATGTCTAGTTAAGGGAAAAGATGGATTCCCCTGAAAGAACGCCAAAGGGCACAACCACCCTGCATGAGGAGGTGGCACCACATAATCTGGTCTCTGTACTGCCTGTTGGGAAGGAATGCAATCAGAAGAAGGTTTAAAGAAGAGAAAGAGCTGGCACCTGTAATCCTAGGTGCTTCGGCTGAGGTCTGAGGATCGAAGTTCGTAGCCAGCCTGGGCCAGAAGTGGAGCCCTGACTCAAGTGGTAGAGTGCTATTATTGAGCAAAAAATCTCAGGGACAAGAGCTGGCAATGTGGCTTAATGGTAGATTGCTTATGTAGCACGCATGAAGCCCTGGGTTCAATTCCTCAGTACCACAAAAACAGAAAAAGCCGGGAGCAGTGCTGTGGCTCAAGTGGTAGAGTGTTAGCCTTGAGCAAAAAAAATTTAGGGACAGAGCCCAGGCCTAGAATTCAAGCCCCAGGACTGGAGAGAGAGAAAAAGGAAAGAAAAAGAAGAGAAATCTTGGTGTCCAAATGAAGAGTAAAGGCTGCAGCATGATGCCTAAGACTGCAGGAACAGAAGGCTTGAAGTACATTGGATAGAAATTCAATAGCCCTCAGGCAGAGAATGTGACACCTCACTACAATGGTAAATAAAATTCTGTCTATTCAGTTAAATGTAAATTTTAGCTAAACCATAGTGTTTAGTGCGTCCATGTACCAAATCGTATAAGACCTCGTATTCTAAAATGTGATCCAATATTTATATGAAATTCAAATATGACTGGGCATCTTGACCATGTTTTATTTTATCATAATTGGGCAACTGGCCAGGGGCCAGTGGCTTACACCAGTAATCCCAGCTACTCCGGAGGTTAAGATCTAAGGAAAGCCTATGAGTTTCTTACTTACAATTTATTTCAAAAAAAGCCAAAAGGGCACTGTGGCTCAAGTGGTAGAACACTAGCCATGAGCAAAATTTCTCAGGCACTCAGGCCCTGAGTTCAAATCCTGGTATCAACACACACACACACACACACACACACACACACACACACACAACTGGTCAGCCTATTTGGAGGTGGTACATTTTATTACTTCCCACTTGGTCCTTAGCATGTCTTTATAATGTAATTCCTGTGTGTGTGTGTGTGTGTGTGTGTGTGTGTGTGAGTTGTGGGGCTTGAACTCTGGGCTTGGGCACTGTCCCTGAGCTCTTCAGATCAAGGCTAATATTCTACTACTGGAGCCATAGCCCCACTGCTGGTTTTCTGGTGGTTAATTGAAGATAACAGTCTCATGGACTTTTGTGCCCTGGCTGGCTTTGAATTGAGGTCCTCATCTCAGCCTCCTAAGTAGCTGGGATTACAGGCATGAGCCTCAGGTTCCAACACTGTGCAATAACGTAATTTTTTTTGTTAAGATAATGTATAGAGAGGTTACAGTTACATTTGTCAGGTAGTAGGTGCATTACTTCTCACACATTGATATCCCTTCTCATGTTTTTGTTCCCATTTTCTTTCCCCCACCTCCTCCCAATCATCTTGTTTTCTCCCTTCCCTTTCCTATTTCAAATAAACATATATATAATATGCCAGGTGATTCTTTTTTATCATCATCATCACCATTTACAGATGAGACCCCTCAGTCACGGAGTGGCCATGGCTATAGAAGCATTCAGTCTGTTTCCATAGTCTGCTCGTAACCTCAGTCTACCTGTCAGGCGTTTCAGAAGCCATCAGAACTGCACAAGTCAATGTCTGGCTCTGACACTTCCTTAGCGGGCCAATTAACTTCTCTGAGCCTCAGCTCTCCTTCTGGAGATAATACTCTCTCACAACATTGTGTGAGAATTTAAAGGAGGCAATTGAACAAATAAAAGATATTGATAAGTGGGCCATTGTGGCTCACGCCTATAATCTTAGCTACTCAGAAGGCTGAGATCTAAGGATGGAGGTTCAAAGCCAGCCTAGGCATGAAAGTCCATGAGACTTTTATCTCCAATTAACCACCAAAAAACCAGAAGTGGTGCTGTGGCTCAAGGGGTAGGGCGGTAGCCTTAAGCTGAAGAGCTCAGGGACAGCGCCCAGGCCCAGAGATCAAGCCCCACAACCCCCAAACACACCCATAAAAGTGATTGATAAATGCTAATTTGATTGATGATGATGATGATAGCGATAATGGTATTGGTACTAATGTTGATGCTGATGCTGAAGATGTGAATGCTGATACTGAGGAAGAGATGCGAGCGGTGATGATGACAGTGATGATGGTGATGGTGGTGCTGATAATAGTGGTGGTGATGATAATGATGATGGAGATGGTAATGGCAGTGATAATGATGAGGTTGAAGGTGATGATGATGATGATGATGATGATGATGATGATATAATGGTGGTGCTGGTAGTGGTGGTGATGACAAGGAACTTGGCAACTCATGTAGCACAGTCATTATGACATTATAGAAAATGAGGAGCCCTAGGCAGGCTCGGGGCTGGCTGTTCATGTTGTCACATGCTTACTCCCAATTTAGTGCCCTTTCTATGTCATCCTCTAATTTCCTCCTGCTCCTGGGACAGATAACAAGTCGGCCCCGTCCCACCTGTATCAGAGGCTTTCCACCCCAAGCTGTTGGGAACCTCGGAGTTTCAAGTTCCTCACCAGCGTAGGTTTCCCTGACTTCCACACAGTTCCGGGCTTTGCACTTGGCTAACAGCAGTTCCCGACACTGCCCAGGTGTGTGTCCATCCTTGTTCTTGCTGCCATCAAAGAACTGCATACACTGAACATGTTGTGCCCTTCTGTAACCACATGCGACAAAGTGTCCCTTCTCTATTACTTAACAGCATAGTTCAGATTACTAAAGCGCAAGATCGGAACTTGAAACAACCCATGGACTGAGTAAGATCAAAACAGAAACTGTGTGTTGATTAGGTTCCATTCGAGTCATTTCCTGCCTTCACAGGAAAATCAGACCTAGAGATTTGTTCTTGGAGCCTCAGCTTCCTACAGAAGCCCCCACCCCACCTATGTAACAATGGGACATCTCTGTCCCTGGTTTAGGGTTTTCCATGATCCAGCTCCTGGCCAAGATTACTTTCTACTTTGTTGCCAAGCCCTGGCAGCTCCCACCTATATTTCTAGCTACTTCGGGGGCTGAGACCTGAGGATCACATTTTGAAGCCAGGCAGGGCAAGAAAAAGCCATGAGACTCTTATCCCTCCGACCAGTCACCCAAACAACTGAAAAGTGGAGGGCTGGTTCAAGTAGTAGAGTACCAGCCTTGAGTAAAAAACAAAAAACAAAAAACAAAAAACAAAAAAACAAGGGCCAGCACTCAGATCCAGAGTTGAAGCCCCAGTACTGGTACAAAGATAAATAAACAAATAACTATCAGTAATTCACTTAGACACAAATCTTGAAAACAAACCTAAAAATGTAGCTAGTTCTCCCCTGGAGATGAGGGGTTCAGGGAGCCAGTTCCGACAGGAAGAACGCCACCCTTCCAGCAGCCCTCCAGATCTCTGACAAAGGTGCAGTTTGTGCAACCTTTATCCAAGGCAGGGTGTGAGGTGGCCAGAGTGGATTCAGCTGAAAAAGAAAGACCGGATTCCAGATGTCTACATGAATAATATTCTCACCCCAGATTCCAACCAAGTTGCCATATCTTTTATTGATTGTCCAGGTAATGTATAGAGGGGTTACAGTTACATTCACCAGATAGTAGGTGCATTAATTCTCAAATCTGGTCTTTTCTACCTCATTTTTGTTGTTATCATGGTTGCCAGTCTTGGGCTTAAATTCAGGGCCTGGGCACTGCCCCTGAGCTTCTTTTGCTCAAGGCTAGCACCCTACTATTGAGCCAAAGCACCATTGCTGGCTTTTTCTGTTTATGTGGTACTGAGGAATCAAACCCAGGGCTTCATGCATGCTAGGAAAGCACTCTACCAACTAAGCCACACTCCCAGCCTCCACCTTCTTTCTTATCTTGCCTTGTAGAACCAAGGCCCTCTGATGTAAACTTCTCACCAGGCTCTGGCCTATGTACCCCTCTTTCCAACTCTGTTCCTGTCCTCCGCCCACCCCGCAGGGGCCCACAGGAGATTCCCAATCTTCCTCAGCCTCTCCCAGCTCCCGTGCTGAGCCCTGCTCCTCAGGACCCTCACAGGCCCACGATGCAACACTAACAATGCATGGAGTTCAGCCATCTGGCCCTTATAAAATGTCCCAGGCTGTGTGCCAAGTTGTGCTACAGATTGTGTGGCCCTCGGTTCCCTAGGAAACCAGAGGCCGAACTGGCTGCCAAGTCCGGAGAGGACTATGGCATGTGGTTGGCCACCTGGGCAGGCGCCTGTCTGATTACTTTCTTATCTGGCAGGTCACTTACCTGAGCCCTGGAGCCCAACCCTAGGTGAGTCACCCAGGCTGTGAAAACCTGTTCCTTTGTCTTCCCAGACCTTCTGGGTCACAAACACCTTGAGCGTTTGAGGCATTGAAGTATGCCCTGTTTTAATTGCTCATGAATCTTTTCCAGCTGTGGGGCTTGAACTCAGGATCTGGGTGCTGTATCTGAGCTCTTTTGCTCAAGGCTAGTGCTACTTTTGAGCCACAGCACCACTTTTGGTTTTCTAGTGATTAACTGGAGATAAGAATGTCATGGACTTTCTTGCTTGAGCTGGCTTTGAACCACAGTCCTGAGATCTCAGCCTCATAAGTAGCTAGGATTACTGGCATGAGCACCAGTGCCCAACCTGAAGTATTCATCTTGTTTCTGGTGTTACACCTGGTCCTCTAGGCCTCCCCAAACCACCATCCTGTCCTAGAACCGAAATCTCTGAGTCATAGAATCCTAGCCATTTTCTCAAGATCCACAAAACCCCGCAGCTACACTGGGGTCTTGCCTTTGCTCACCTGCTCTCTTACTTCCTCAGCAAATGTGTAGAGAGAACTGGAAGTGGCACTGTGGCTCAAAGTGGTAGAGTGCTAGCCTTGAGAAGGAAAAAACAAAAAAACCCTCAGAGACAGTGCCCAGGCCCTGCGTTCAAACCCCATGACCGCCACCACCAACAAAAAGCCTGCGCTTAGTTAGTCCCACACAACCATAGCCCAGAGTTCTGCCTCAACACCTGCCCAGGGTGTCACTGTAGTCACATCACCACCAATTTTGAGTTCTGAGAATTGACTGAATCCCTAAGACCCAGCCTTTCTAGTCTACTGCCTTCCCCTCTGTGGGGCCTTGTGGTGAACAAGTAAGACCTGGGAACATGTACTTCCCTTCCCCACAGTCTTTTCCATACGCATCCCCATTTCACTGGTGGGTAAGTGGAGGCTCTGAGCATTGAGTAGCAAGCAGCAACTATTTGGCAGAGCAGGAAAATAAAGCTGGCTCTGATTCCAGACCTCAGGGAACAGATTGTAATGGTGTAGTGAAGAAAGAACATTAACCATGGCAGAATTGGAGCTTGCCCAGGGGTTTTTCTTACGCTTCCCTGTATTTTCACAAGTAGGGAAATCTGTCCCTCTGTATCTATTTCTTTTTTTTTTTTTTTTGGTCTGAGGCTGGGACTCCAACTCAGTACCTGATGATTTTGCTCATTGGGTAGCACTCTACAACTGAGCCACGCCCCCAGGCCCTGTGAGTCTTCCTAACCCATCTAACTTGCTTCTCCCCAAACCAAAAACTTTCCGTAATCACTCCTACAACATCTGCCCAGACATGGAGCTTTCTACGATAATTTTTTTTTTTGTAGATAATCAAGGAGTTGGTCTGCTGTTAAGCGGGGGCTCAGGAAGCACCTCTCAGAGCTCCTATGCTCTGCTCACCTGTCCCCAGTAATTTCAGAGGGACCTCCAGGAAATGCTAGGACTTTGGACTCAGTTGAATAGCCACTGACATAGACATGGAGTTTTCTGTTTTAAATAAAGATATTGAAACTCAAAGAAGTCAAGTGGTCCACAGCAGAGTTTAATGAATCATAAACCCAATATCCTGTCTATTGCACAGCCTCAAACCCAGCTTTCTCTAATAGAGACTAATAGCTTTCAACACAGCCCACAGCAATACTCCTTCCTCCCCTTGAGTACCAGAACCCACATTTACTCAGAACAATATAGCATCCTCCACCCTGCTTAGCAGTAAATGTCCCTGTGTCCCTTCAATGTAGTTTGACCATTACATTCTGGTGAATGTGATGTAAGCAGAAGTATGTGTTCAAGAAGTGTCTATTTCTTCAACATCTCCTCCTGTTCCATTTTGAATCTAAGGCCTTGCATACACAGACTTTGCTATTCAGCTACACTCCTAGTCCTAGGAAGCTGTGTGTGTGTGTGTGTGTGCGCGCGCGTGCGTGTGCGTGCGTGCGTGCGTGCGTGTGTGTGTGTGTGTGTGTGTGTGTGTGTGTGTGTGTGTGTGTGTGTTATGCACCAGTAATGGGACTGGGACTTAGGGCCTCATGTTCTTTCTTAGCTTTTTGACTCAAGGCTGAAAGGAGGAAGAAGAGAGAAAGCAAGAAGAAAGAGAGCAAGAAGGAAGAAAGGAAAAGAGGAGGAGGAGGAGGAGGAGGAGGAGGAGGAGGAGGAGGAGGAGGAAGAGGAAAAGAAAAAAGGCCCCTCACCCTTCCCCTAGCTATTTATAAATTAAATTTAAGGACTGGAGCTCCAGTAGTCAGTTTGGACTGTGAGGAGACACGTGCCAAGAGAAGGCAGAGAACTGGAAAGAATCTGGGTCCTTATTAATACAAAGGTGACAAAACAGACTTGGACTGTGTACATGACAATGATTTCCTATACCATGTTTAAGGTGCAGCATTTGCAGCTGAATCTATACAAATATCAACCAGGAATGGCGTGGCCCAGATGCACCTCTGGGGCCTAGAGGAGTGGGACCAGTGCCTGGGAAGCCAACCCAGAGGAGGTGTCCCCACAGTGCCTCTGGAGGTTCCTGCCGTCTATGTTCTGGGCTCCCTTCCATAACTCCTAAAGCCCAACCGTTTCCTGAACCTTTAAGCTGCCTTTCACTCAGAAGCTCAGAAAATGACTGTGACCTGCTAACAGGGGTCACAGATAATCAAAAGAAGCAGGAAGACACTCCTTAGCCCTGTCCAAAGAAACTTGTGCAAACACACGTGGTGATGAAGAGTAAAGCAAAACAAAGCAGTGACACAGAGCTGAGAATGCAAGCGTGGTTAAAAGTAGTCACAATGGAAACCTGGAGGCTTGGGCAGGGCGTTTCCCATAAAAGCAACAAATTTGGTTCCACCTGGAAAGACCAGCGTGGAAGAACATCTCTGCATTCTCATAACGCTAGGCTAGAAGATGCAGCCTCTGCTTGGCCCCAGGGCTGGGGAATATTCGCAGGGAAGCTGGCTGGGGCAGGAGGACGAGCTATTCTGAACCCCATATTTAGCAAGCCGAGGTTTACTTGTGAGAAGAGTGACGAATGATGATGTTACAACTATAAAACCTGCCACAGAAGGGAAACTGCCTCTAAAGGGACACAATGAGCACTGTAGACAGAGGACAGCTTCCTCACCTACAATATAACACTCTGCCTTCCTTGCACAGTGACCAACAGCAAACTGGGGTCCTCCCATAGAACGCTCTTTGTGGAGCTGTTAACCCTGGGGATGAGGGCCCCACTCACTGTATAAAAAGACACTGGAAACTCATGCCTAGAACCCAAGCTACTCAGGAGGCTGAGATTTTAGTAGTATCCTCAGTGAGAGTGGAAAAGCAACAGACCTGCAGCCTGATTCCACCTGCAGCACCTAATGGTAAAAATGTCTCTAATGGTAAAAACTGGAAAGGGAGGCTAACAATGCCCCACCCAGCTCTCTGCAGCTATCTGGAGAAAATACCCCACTAATGCTGATCAACCCCAACTTCCAGCAGGTACATCTGCTTAACCAGCCGGTCTCAGTCATCCCATGTCCTCTTTCTGGGCTTCTCTGGCTGAGGTCTTCAGTTTCAAGAGCAGTAAATAACACTGGGCCTATAGGAGCTCTTCTGTATGTTAGAGCCCCCTGTACCCCTGTAGCCTGGCAGGTGGGGAAAATGCATCTTCTAGTCTCATCCATTTTGCATCTCTTGCAAGCAACTTGGTGCAACCCCATTCTTGCAACTAATCAATAAACACCAACTTTCATAAATGTTATGCCTCTCCAGCTGCTCAGGGGAGATGAACTTGAGTTCTTCATCTTGCTAAGTTCCCCTGAAATGACAGGAATGAAGCTGCCTATCCTCATGGCCTTTGTGGGACAAAAGAACTTTACCCCAAAGGTGAACAGAAATATCTCCCCAAATCTAGAACACTGGCTTACTTGAAAGCACACCTGCTTATTCTGGCTCCCAGGAGCTGTTTGGTGGTGGTGGTTTTGATCATTATTGGGTGATACTCCTTTGTACCTGCATCCATCACGTCATGTTAGGTGCAGAGCCTGACTGGGCAGACTTGCCATGAGCCTGTGGTTTGAGAGCTCCTCTTTAGGGCTCTGCCCTGCAGCCCACTTATGCCTGCTCTGTGGCTCCTGATCTCCAGGTAGGGTAGCTCAACCTTCCAGCTTCCTCCTGGATCTCCCATGGTACATCTGACCGACAGCCTGATCACCCAGTCCCTCACTCCCATTGCTCCTATTAGCCTTGAATCGTGTGCAATCAGAGACACACTCTGCTCCAAGCCAGTGTTTTTCATGCACTTAAAACATGATTTAGGGCCAGAAGCATGGCCTAGAGGTAGAATGCTTGCCTAACATGCACAAAGCCTGGGCTCAATTCCCCAGCACCACATACATAGAAAAAGCCCGAAGTGGTGCTGTGGCTCAAGTGGTAGAACACTAGCCTTGAGCACAGAGAGACTCAGAAGACAGTGCCCAGGCCCTGAGTTCAAGCCCCAGGACTGGCAAAAAAGAGAAAGAAAGACAGACAGAAAGACAGACAGACAGAAAGAAAGAAAGAAAGAAAGAAAGAAAGAAAGGAAAAGAAAAAGAAAGAAAGAAAGAAAGAAAGAAAAGAAAGAAAGAAAGAAAGAGAAAGAAATGATTTAGTACACAATGCTGATTGGCTTTGTGAAATTAAGACAAAGTCAAGTTCTATTATCAATATAATCAAAAGCCAAACAAAAACAAAAGTCCACATTCCATTCAACTCCAGACTCCTGGACATCAAAGTCACCAGCTAAGAACCGAACAGCTTCCTTCTTACAACACAGGTCTAATCTAGGAGCGATCTCGGAGGAGCCTGTAAAGTGCATCTTGTTCAGGAATTTCGCTTCCAATACCCTTTTAAGTGCCTATAACAGGGGGACAGGGGGGTCAAAATTCTAACACATTTCTAGAACAATTTCTCAAAATCTGCCAAAGATTCAGGCAGAACTTGCCGTGTAACGACAAAAACAACTTTCCAGCTTTTTTGGAATCACAAGAGTGATAAAGAACAGCTAACTGCACTGAACATTTAGCATTTAGCCAGGTACTGATACAGGTGTTTTGTATGGTTTGAGTCATCTAATTAACCCAATTAACGTTTAGCAAAGGCAGGGCAAATTAAGATGTCACCCAGCTGTATGGCCCAGGCCTCTTAATTCCTGTCCTATAAAGTAAGAATAACACACAATTGCTGGGTGCCAGTGAATCACACCTGTAATCCTACGGTTCTAAGCCTACCTAAGCACAAAAATCAGCGAGGCTCTTATTTCCAATGAACTACCAAAAAGCCAGAAGTGGAGGTAGGGTTCTAACCTTGAGTGAAAAAGCTAAGGGACAGTGCCCAGGCCTAGTATGGGGGACGGGGGAGAAGTATAATACCCAATTAAATAGATAACTATGAGGGTACAGGAAAAAAAATAAAACCTAGGCAGATAACTTTATCCCTAATTTTTCCATTGTCATTTCATAGGCACAGTGGAGTTGAGTCATCTTTTTTGAAAACGACGTCATGAATTAATGGGCCAAACAAAGCAGAACATGGAACATTTTGAGCTTCTGATGCTTCCACAGGTCCATCCTGGTGGATGGATGGAGGGGGCACTTGGAGAGCTGTTTGATCTGTGGGTCCCCATCGCCAGCCTCTGCTAAGCCCGCACATCAAAGGCGCCTCGACAGCCGTCAGGAGAAAATCCCGCCTGCACTTCAAAGGGCTCTGCCCCCCCGGAGGTTGTTCCAGATCCCCTTCAGGCAGAGTCAACAATACAGCTCCGGGAAGGCCCAGCAAGTCACAGCCACAGCACATGGCCCTCCACCCTGGGCCCCCCTCGGTACACACTAAAGAACGAAAAACACCACGACTCCAGAAAACGCCAGTGCTGGACACTGACTCCCACGTCACGCCAGGGACGCGCCTGTCACGGAGGAGCAGACCACGAAGCCAGGTCCGGCCCCGAGCGGGTTCTCCCCCGCCCCGCCCCATCCATCACCACCTCAGGAGCTGCTCCTTCCAAGGCTGGCCCTGCCCTGCCGCCGCACAGGCCGCCACGAACCCACTGCCCCGTCCTGGCCGGAGGTGTGGATGAGGGCGAGGCCCCCGAGGCGCCCCCCGACCCCAGCCCCAGCCCCAGCTCCGCCTTCCCGGGGCAGGTGCGCTCGGGGACGCAGGGCCGCGCTTCGACTGAGCGGTCCGACAGGCCCGACGCTGGGGGGCCATCCTGGTGTCGCCCACCCCAATCGTCTAGGGGCGAGGCAGGGCAGACACCGGCCCTGCAGTCCCGAGGCTCCCCGATTCGCACTCCGCCCCCGCCCCTCCCTACCTGCCTGCGCATTCCCGCCCCCCCCCCCCCCGCCCCACATCCCTGCGCGCCCCCAGCTGCGCGCGCCCCCCACCCCGCCTCCGACGCCTGCGCGCCCACACGCCCCACCCCGGCGGACCCGCACCCCCGCCGGCCGCGGGGCGCCCCTCCCCACGCGGAGACGTGCCGCACGTGCGCCGCGCCGTGATTGGCAGCGCCGGCCCCGCCCTCCCCGCGCCCCGCCCCTCCCTCCCCCCACTGGCTGCCCAGGCGGCGCCCTCCCCCCCCCCCCCACGCCTGGGAACAATGACAGCTTGGTGGAGACGGGAGGGGTGGCTAAGAGGGGCTGAGGCTGCAGACTTGTGTGTGAAGCTCCCAAAAGACACTTGCCACTGCGCTCCTGGGCACCCGAGACGTGGAACCCCGGCATTCTTGGGGATAGAGTGGGGAGCTGCTGCTTACCTTGCCCCACCCCACCTCACTGTACACCCCATGCAGAGAAAGTGACAGAGGCATGGCCCCAGAGTGGTGCTCGCCTTTGAGGAGGGATCCAGAAAAATGTCCATGGAGGGACTGAGGGGCTTCCCAGAGAAGGAGGGGGCCCAGGCCTAGGAGGGGCTTCACATGGGAGGCAGCCACAGAGACCACCCAGCCCCCACGGGGGCTTCAGGGAACCTCCTCTAGGCGGCCAGCTGCAATCAGCTGTGGAAACTGGCCAGGCAGTGAAGAATGGCATCGCATCCTTGTGTGAAGTCCTGGCCTAGAGGAGCTGGTTTCACAGAAGCCTAGGACAAGTATGCGGAGGATGGGAGCCCCGCTGTGTGTCTCTGCCAGGCCCATGGTGAAAGGACAAGAGGGTCTTCTGAAGCTGGAAAAGGGGTCTCCAGTGTACTGTGTCCCCGTGTCCTTCTCTCCAATGTAAACCGTCATTGCCACGTGCTTTATCACACATGGACCTGCTTTCACTTAGTTTGTCACTTGTGTTATTTTATCCAGAAATCATGGTGTCACTGTGCATATTTTACCATGAGGGAAGTAAGACTCCCTCATGTAAGTTAATTCATAAGGACAAGGTGTCGCTGCTGGTTAGCACTGGTTTGGGACTAGAACTCAGGTGGCCCAGATGCCAAGCCCCAAAAGAAAGTCCAGGTCTGGGTTCAGCTCCCGACCTCAGCCATTGCTCTTCACATCATCCCATTGAGACACCAGTCAGCTCAATGGCGACTCAGCTGTCTCAGAAGAAGAGATGCTGTGGAGTGTGGAGGCAGGAAAGCCAGTACCAGAGGAGGAAACAGTGGATGGGATGGAACGCTCACTGCACATCTCCCCTGCATACACCCTCAGGCAAACTCAAGTCCGCTCTGTCTTCTCACATTGGTCCCCCTTAGCCACTGCTGTGCTCCCAACTCAGAGGAAACCAAGATGCCTGCGCATGCACACACTCACACTCATACACACCTATGGAGACAGCGGCACTGTTTATGAGGTGTTACTCCTAAAAGAATTGTCCCTCAGGACTTCCAGTGCAGGTGAAGCATTTGGCAAAGTACCTTATACCTGATGGTTGCCCAGGCAGAATGCGCAGCACTGCATCGCTGACTGCATCTTTACATTGAGATGCAGTTTGTATGTCTTATGTGTTTGTTTCCTTCTAGATGCAGCCACACATCACTTACTGATGGGGACACATCCTGAGGAAGACGTCATTGGGTGACTGTTATGTGGACATCACAGAAATGAAGACAGCTGCAACATCCCTAGGTAATGTAAGATTTTTTTGTGTGTGTGTGTGGGTCATGGGGCTTGAACCTGGCCTGGGCGCCATCCCTGAGCTCTTCAGCTCAAGGCTCCTGCCCTACCCTTGAGATATGAGTCTCAGATCCTTTTGTGCCCGGGCTAGCTTTGAACCTTGATCCTCAGATCTCAGCCTCCTGAGTAGCTAGGATTAGAGGCATGAGCCATCAAGCCCGGCTATGTAAGATCTTTTCTTCTTTTGAGCCATGGTCTTACTGTGCTGCTCAGTCTGGTCTCAAACTTTCGGGCTCAGGTAATCTTCCTGCCTTGATCTTCCTGATAGCTGAGACTACAGGCATGTACCACTGAGTCTGGCCTAGGCAACAGAATGGCTGTTTATGTTGTCTTGTGTGTACACATGCATGCTGAGGCTGGGACTGAGGGTGAGGGTATACTTCTTTGGCTTTTTCACTCAAAGCCGGCACTCTACCACTTGAGCTGTGGCTCAACTTCCAGCTTTGTGCTGGCTAATTAGATATGAATTTCTCAAATTTGCCTATTGGAGCTGGCTTCTAACCTTAATCTCCAGATCTCAGCCTCCTGAGCAGCTAGGATTATAGGCACAAGCCACCAGCAGCTGGCTAAACAATATGATCTCATAGGACCATCTTCAGTGGCACCTGAGTGGCTGGGTTTGGAAGTATAGAGCAATCAAGGAGACCTGTTGGGCAGCAGAAGAATCTGTCTTAGAGACGTCCTGTTAGAGAATTAATAGCTGCATTCACCAGAGTTAAAGGGAACCAAAACTCTTCCCCTGGGGAGTCTTATGTTAAGTAATCTAAGACTTAGGGGACCAGGATTAGAACACCATGACTGGGTGGGGATTTTCTCAGTTTCCATCAAAATAAAGCTAAATAGAAATAAAAACAGTGCTTACAGAGCTTGGGGCTGGGGGTATAGCTCAGTAGTAGAGGGCTTGCCTAGAATGTGTGAGTCCCTGGGAGAAATGAAGGAAGGAAGGAAGGAAGGAAGGAAGGAAGGAAGGAAGGAAGGAAGGAAGGAAGGAAGGAAGGCGGGAAGGAGGGAGGGAAGGAGGGAGGGAGGGAGGGAGGGAGAGGACATCTTCCACAATTTACATTCCTACAGTGGATATTATTTGCTTCCTTTCCTTATTGAATTCTAGTCTTGCTCTGCCCTTGCTATAGCCAGAAGCTACATCACATGGATACTGGAAATGGGGCTAAGCCAAACCAGGCTGTACCTGTGAAACAAACACTGAGGTTCAAAGAGCGAGCCAGGGAAAAGTTGTTACTATTAAGCATAGTAATTTTAATACTGATTATGTATTAAAATAATATTTTAGATCTGTTGCATGAAACATAATTAAAATTAACTTCATTTTCTTTTGTGTGCCTGTCCTGGGGCTTGAATTCAGGGCCTGCATACTGTCCCTGAGCTGCTTTTGCTCGAGGTAGCACTCTATCACTGTGTCTGGCTTTTTTTGAGTAGTTTATTGAACATAAGAGTCTTAACTTTTCTGCCTGGCTGGCTTCAAAGCACCATTGTCAGACTTCAGCCCCCTGAACAGCTAGGATTCTAGGTGTGAGCTACCAGTGCCTGTTAACTTCACGCACTTTTAATGTAGCCAGGAGAACATTTTTAACGGAGACCTACGGCTTGCAGAGGATGGGAAAGTTCTGGGCCTGGGTGAAGGGTGGATGTCTGGGGGGGGGAGGTGAAGTTCATCAGCCTGTGTCCTTGAACCTCGTGTACTGCTCTATTTACTACAGATAGCCATAAAGTAAAAATAACAACAGCGTCCTCTGCTTGGCCGCCAAGAACCTGTCCATTCCTCTGCTTCATCACTCCATGCCACCTTCCCCAAGTCTAGGCTTTCCTATTTAAAAGTGCCAGGTTCAGGAGCCGGGAGTTTGGCCTAGTGGTAGATTGCTTGCCTAGCATGCATGAAGACCCAGGTTTGATTCCTAGGTACCACATACATAGAAGAAAAGCCAGAAGTGGTGCTATGGCTTAAGTGGCAGAGTTCTGGCCTTGAGAATGCTCAAGGACAGTGCTCAGGCCCTGAGTTCAAGCCCGAGGACTAGCAAAAAAAAAAAAAGTGCCTGGTTCATGTCTGCCTCAGGACCCTTGGCCTGCCTTTTCCTCTGTTTGGAAGCTGTTTCTTCCTGATCTTCAGAATATGGTTAATTTTTGTCAGCACTACTCTCCTCCTCACACTATCCTCCTCTTTCTGTACCACCTTTGTCAGTGAGGAGGATGCTTTGTTGAAAACAAACAATAAGCTCCACTTGCTTCCATACTGAAAAGAATTTAATGGCTTGAGAACTAAAAAGTCCAAAACATGTAGCCTGCTGGTTCGGGCCTAGATGCTTTGCTCTGCAATCCTCTGGGCATGTCCCTTCTCCATGGTCAGCTCTCTCCTCATGTTCACTTCCCACATAGTAGCAAAACACTGAGCAGCTCTGTGCTGGTAGCTCACCCCTAGCTACTATGCAGGAGATCTGAGGATCGTGATTCAAAGCCAACATGTGCAAAAAAGTCCAAGAAACTTTTTTTTTTTTTTTGCTAGTCCTGAGGCTTGAACTCAGGGCCTGGGCACTGTTCCTGAGCTTCTTTTACTCAAGGCTAGCACTCTACCACTTGAGCCACATCGCTACTTCGGACTTTTTCTGTGTATGTGGTACTGAGGAATCAAATCCAGGGCTTCATGCACGCTAGGCTAGCACTCTATCACTAAGTTACATTCCCAGCCAGAGATTCTCATCTCCAAGGCACAATAAGAGGAAGTGGAGCTGTGGCTCAAGTGGCAGAGCGGTGACTTCAGAATAAAAGCTGAAGGACATCACTCAAGCCCAGAGTTCAAGTCTTAGGACAAGCCAAAAAACAGCATCAGCAGCAACAACAACAACAATGAAAGGTCAGGGAAGATGGCACTGATGCTCACACATGTAACCGTAGCTACTCAGGAGCCTGAAAACTGGAGGACTGTGGTTCAAAAACAGCCTGTGCAGAAATGTCCATAAGGCTTTATCTCCAAAATAACCAGGAAAATGCTAGACTGGCGGCCTGGCTCAAGTGGGAGGCAGGGAGAAAGCAAAATAAAAGTCAGGAAAAAAGGCAAGCCAATGCTGTCAGAGAAATGGAAGCAGTATGGATCATTCTCGAGCTTTGTGGAGGTTCTTCCGTCTGGACAGAAAGAGTCACAGGTATTAATGAAGAGCATCAGAGTTGTGGGTGGGGTGGGGGTGATGAACTCATTCCCCCAGTCCTGAAGTGGAAGCAGGGCTCCCCGAAAAGCTTGAGAGCATTTAAATAAAAGAACATCTTTCTTCTCACAGTGGGTGGCCAGCGCATGGAACTCATTAGGACAAGCTGAGGTCAGGCGGGAAGTGTGAAGACTTGGAGGAGTTGGCTGGCTTAGACCCTACTGCTCTGGGGAGCGAATGAGAGTGCCTGGGGCCCTGGGATGTGCTCTTGGTGGCTGTGGGAGGAGAGGAACATCCTGTTGTTCACAAAGCTGTCCTTCAGGCCCTGAAGGGCAGGAGGGGACAGAAGCTGCCCAAGTGACTCTCAATTTGTTTCTCCTTGGACTATTTACAACCCATTTCTGGGAACTTTTGGGGATCACTAAAACAGTAAAATGTGTGTGAAAAACAGACATAAATACCTATTTTAAGCTGAGTGTGAGTGCCTCACACCTGAAATTCTTGCCACATGGGAGGCTAAGATCTGAGGATCATGGTTCAAAGCCATCCCAGGCAAGAAACTGTGTGAGAGTCTTATCTCCAGTTAACCACCAAAAAGCTGCATGTGGAGCTGTGACTCAAGTAGTAGAGCACCAGCCTTGAGTAAAAGAGCTAAGGGACAGCACGCCCAGGCCCTGAGTTCAAGCACTAGTACGTATACACACACACACACACACTCTATTCTGTACATTGAGCTCAGCGATTGTGATTATGTATTTGTTCATCTGATCCTCATATCAACCCAGTAATGTAGATCCTATTATCTCACCATCCTGTTTGACAGAAGAGGAAACTGAAGCACAGAAAAGTCACCTTTTTGTGCTGATACTGGGATTTGAACTCAAGGCCTCATACTCTTGCTTAGCTTGTTCTCTCAAGACTAGTGTTTTTCGCTTCAGGGTTTTTGCTGGTTAATTATCTTTCAGATTTGTCTGCCTGGGCTGGTTCTGATCTGTGATCCTCAGACCTCAGCCTCCCGAGTAGCTAAGATTACAGATGTGAGCCACCAGCACCCAGTTAAGTCGCTCTTTCAAGGGCCACAGCCAAGAAGTATCCCAAGATTCAAACACAGGACTCCAGGCGCACATACCCGAACACTTCTCCATTAGGCCGAGGTTAGAGATTGTCTAAGGTATTTCCAGTGAACCACCATTCATCTCCACTAACTATGGCTAGAAAGGAACATAGGCCCATTGGGACTGCAGCCATTTTTAATTGTTTTAAAATTACGGAGTTTTGAACCCTGGTCTCATACTTTCTAGGTAGTTGTGCTACCAGCTGGAGCCACACTTCAAGCTCTTATTTTTTCTTTCTTTCTTTCTTTTTTTTTTTGTTATTATTGTTGGTCATGGGCTTGAACTCTGGGCCTGGGCGCTGTCACTGTCCATGAGCTCTTTAGCTCAAGGCTACCACCCTACCCCTACAGCCACAATGCCACTTCTGGTTTTCTAGTAGTTAATTGGAGATAAGAGTCTCAAGGACTTTAGTGTATCTGGGCTGGCTTTGAACTGCGATCTTCAGATCTCAGCCTCCTGAGTAGCTAGGATTACATGTGTGAGCCACCACACCCAGCTAAGCTCTTATTTTTTCACAGGTTATTTTTGGGGATATGATCTCCCTTCTTGTGCTGGCTTGTGTCCTGAGCCTCAGTCTACCTACCTTTAGCTTCCCCATTGTGGTTGAGTTTACAGACATGGGCCCCTTCATCTTCCCTCCATGAAGACAGAGTCTTTCTGACTTCTCTTCTGTGCAGCCTGGCCAGGCAACTGCATCCTTCCAATCTCAGCCTCTCCACAGCTATTTTTTCAAGAGTAGCCATGATCATTAGTCCTGGGTGCTTAGGACAAATATAACTAAACCAAGCCTGAAGTCATCTCTCTCTACCCAACAACGTCCACAGACAGTGTACTCTTCCCAGTGCCTGAAGAAAGCATGAATAACTAAGCATAGACTGGCAGTGCAGAGGACACTGGCTGCTCGCACATATGGTGCAAAGGCTGCCAGGCTGGGTGCCTCTGGGCTTTGGGTCTGCCCTGGAGGAAACAAGATTTCCCTGTCACTCAAAGTGATTAGTGCTATCTCTAGGTCCTGGGCTGTCCCTCGTCCTATAAATGTCATTGCAGGAAACAACTTCTAAGGCTCTAAGGTGGAGAGATTGGATGTGTGAGGGAAGAAGGGCTCTGAGTGGCACAGGCGCTGGCATATTGGTGTGTGCTGAGAAAGCTCGGGCAAGGATTGTATGGCACAGAGAAGAGAATTCAACCAGGCAGGCTCACCTGGGAAGGCTGGTGGCTTGGGTACTTGGAATATCACAGGTTCTTGCTAGTATGCTCAAAAGCAAAGGAATAAATCTTGTGTCTGAGCAGAGAGCGGCCCTGAAGTCCACTTTACCACACTCCCATTCTATTCCATTGCTATCCCTATCTTTTCTATTAAGGTATAGGGGGATTTTAAGGGACCCAGAAATGACTGGCCCTTCCACTATGTCCTCCCTGTAGCATTCCTGAGGGACTTGTCACATGCAGAGGACAAAGGTACAGAACAGAATTCAGCTGGTTGCTGTGCTGGCCTCACTATGGAGGCTGAGAACTCCAGAAACCAGAGGGCACTCTCCCCACTCCCCAACCCGGCAGCCAACCTACCAGAACTCCAGTGAGGAGGGTGAGGGACAGCCAGAAACCAGGCTCTGGGAGGAGCTGGTTTCAGTTTCCTAGGCTGGCCTGAGAGGACAGCCAGACCCACTCACAGGACAGAACACCCCCCCCCACTTCCTAGCCAGAAGAGGGAGGACAGGAAGTCGACACCACCTAGAGACAGCCTTCTTTACCTCACCCCACCCCTGGACCAAGCCAGCTACCAGCTTCCCTATTTCCAGATGAGGAAACTGAACTGTGTCAAAGCAGGCGGAGGAACTAGGTCAAGGTCACATGGCAAGAAAGCGGTGGAGCTGGCTTTGACGGTGAACCTTGTGATCTCTGCCCAGAGTCCCCTTGGGACGGGTAGCTGCTGGCAGCTACCTAGTCAAAGTCAGCCCATCTTCCAGAGGAGCCTGCACCCAGTGAGGATTTGGGAGACCCCAGGCCCAGCTGCTACCCAAGGCTACCCTACTTCACTGGGCCCCTCCACATCTTGTAGCTTCTGCCCCTGAACCCTGAACACAAATCTCCCACTTTGGGGGTGGCTTTGGGCATCCTCTCAGGACATCTGCATGCCACACCCCAGGCTGGCCACGACCAAACCACCAAGGCTCCAAACAACCTAGAGGCACCATCAGGAAGAGGTGCCCTGGCCTTAGGGACATGAGGAAGGAGTCCGGGAGCCCCCAGCAAAGACAGTGAAGCAGGAAAAGCACTCCCTTCTGGAGACATTCTGAAATTCATGGTTCTAAGACCCCAGCCTCCCCTTCCTCCCTTCCTCACTTCATGTAGACCAATAACAAGCCCAAGAAGTGGATATCTAGGTTTCACAGAATATATTAAGAAAGTGAGAACCGACACAGCACGTAGCTCACACCTATAATCCTAGCTACTCAGGAGGTTGAGATTTGAGGATCAAGGTTCTAAGCCAGCCCAGGCACTAAAGTCCAAAGTCCATGGGACTCTTATCTCTAATTAACCTCTAGAAAATGCAAAGTGGGGCTTGGCTCAAGGGTAGGGCAGTAGCTTTGAGCTGAAGAGCTCAGGCCCTGAGTTCAAACCCCATGACTCACCAAAAAAAAAGTGAGAAAGGGGCTCATGCCTATAATCCTAGCCACTCAGGAAATCTGACAATCGAGATTCAAAGCCAGTCAGCTAGCAAAGTCCATGAGATTCATGTCCTCTGAACCACCAAAAAGCCAGAAGTAGTGTTATAGTTCAAGCAGTAGAGTGCCAGCCTTGAGAAAAATGCTAAGGGACATAAGGGACAGTGCTCAGGCACTAAGTTTGAGCCTTAGTATCACTTAAATAAATGATACATATATATGTATTACATATACTATGTAATATAGTATATATTATATATACTATGTGTGTATATTTATAACATATATATGCACATATAATTAAAAATTAACCCTGAGCTTAGTCTTCAGGAAGGAAAAGCCTACAGTAGGGTGACATCCTCAGCAGCCAGAGCCCAGACCCACCACCCATATCCCTCAGGTCCTTCCTGGCCATGGTGGCTATTAGTCCAGAGGGTTCTAGTGAACAGAAGAGGTTCTAGAAGATTCCTTGACCACTACCCTGCTAACACTCACATGAAGCCCCAGGCATGTCGAGAGCCCCAAAGTGAGACTCACTCACCCCAAGCTAGGGAGAACAGTGAAGGTCTGGAAACGCAAGTTACCACTGGGCCTTTAAATGTCTGCCTAGAGAAGAGCTTGTGTGAGGGTGTGTGTGTGTATGGGTGTGGTGTGTATGAGTACTGTTGATAGTATGTGTGGATGCATGTGTGGCATGGGTCTTTGTGTATGTGTGTGCATGTATGTATATATCGCCTGTATGGTGTGTGTGTGTGTGTGTGTGTGTGTGTCACCCACTTATTCACAGTGCTCACTGGCACAGATGATAAGACAGATCACATAGTATTTGATTGGTAGTCACGTGGTGGGGCTCGTCCAGCCTGTCCCTAGGGAAAGGAAAACAGCTTTCTGGAGACTGAGGAGCCCAGCCCCCCACTCCTGGCTCTCAGGAGTCCAGGCGACCCTGGAGACAGCTCTTATCAGCTGCCATCCGTTTCCTGTTGTTCAGTGGCCCAGGACCTGGGCTGCAGGACATCTGCTTCTATTCATTCTTCCCCTTATCTTAATGGGTCCCCCTTATGGCTCCCTGGAGTAAGGCTTACCTCCTCTGCCCTGGGAGAGGACAAGCCAGAGAACGAGGTCTGAGCATTAGAAGGGCATGAAGACTATTTTCTAGGGAGCCTGAAGCTTGACTGGACCCTGTGGAGAAGGGGGGGGGGGGCGGGCATCAAGAGCAAAAGACCCTCGGAAGAACAGAAGGCGGAAACCCCACTTGCAGGGGTGACCTAAGTGCTAAGAGAAATATAATTACATGTCCATTTGGGGCCACACCTAGGCTAGCAACCACAATTGAAGTTTCTGTCGAGCAGGAAGCTTTCTCCTACTAGAAGATAAAGGCCACTCACCCTTGAACCTTGGAGCAGTTTCAGACTGGAAGGCTCGTGCTCATGTGGGACTGCAGTGAACCCACAGAGCCCCTTTCTCCAGACAGTAATGGCCCTGACCTGTCACCTGCTCCCCATCCCCCTGTGCCTAGGGCGAAGACAATCAAACTGTGTTACATAATGGCAGCAGCACTCTTCTTTCCTTAATATCTCTCATCTTCTTGGTGTGTAGGTGGTACTGGGGGCTTGAACTCAGTTTTTACTTGTTAAGAAGGCAGGTGCTCTACTGCTTAAGCCATGCCTCCAGCCATTTTTTGCTTTTATTCATTTTACAGATAGGATCCTTTGCTTTTTTGGTTAGGCCAGTCTCAAGACTGTGATTCTCCCACCACTGCCTACTAGGCAGCTGAGATTACAGGCATAAATGACCACACCTAGCCCAATATTTACCCTGTAATTGCATGGGTTATGCTTTTTAAAACTGTACATATGCAGTTTAGTGTTCTTAAAGAGTTTGCTTTATTTACATAGCCAAATTTGCAGTATAGTCTGATGATTCCAAGCTGTCTTTGGTGTCAGGATGATGTAAATTCCTATTTTAATTTTTTCCCTTGCTTAGCTAAGTGGCCCTGTGTAACTGAACTTCACGCCCTGATTCTCATTTGGGAAAAAAAAAAAAAAAAAAAAAACGAGGAAAAGTAAGATGACCTACAACAAAGAATTAGTATGTGAATTAAATGAGATAGCTTATGGGAAAGACTCCATAATGCTTGGCACACAGAACTTGCTACACAGTAGCTACTAAGTGCATTTAAATATGGAAGGCAAGAAGTTCCTTAGCTATAAATTGCTGAGAGTGGTCACCTTGATTTCTACCCTTGGAGAAATGCTGGTCCCCAATCTGAGGCAGGGTCACTAAATCCAGGAAGCACCCACAGGCAGGAGCCACCTGGGAGAAGGAAGTGTGTGTGTGTGTGTGTGTGTGTGTGTGTGTGTGTGTGTGTGTGTGTGTGTGCTGGTACTCGGGCTTAAAATCAGGGCCTTTCACTCTCCCTTGACTTTTTTGCTTGAAACTGGCATTCTTAAGCCACAGCTCCCTTTCTAGCTTTTTGGTAGTTAATTGGAGATAGGAGTTCCACAGACTTTTCTGCCAGGGCTGCCTTTGAACTGAGATCCTCAGAACTCAGCTTCCTGAATAGCTAGGATTACAGGTGTGAGCCACCACGCCCAGGGTGGATTCTCTTTTCAAGCAGGCCTAGACCTTTAGACTCCATCTTGTCCTTGGCTTTCTTATTCCCATCAAAGGAGGTTCTGGCTAGGTAAGCTGATCTCTCTAGATAACTCATCAATTTCTTTATAGGATACATCCACCCCTGATATCTAAGTCCAGTGGCTTATCTTTAACAGGCAGGTAGTTTTTCAAGAATGTTCCAGCCTTTTATGTATACTGATAGTAATTTTGCAATTATTGACCCGCTCCTCCTTTGGTCTCTCCCTCTCTCTCTCTCTCTCTCTCTCTCTCTCTCTCTCTCTCTCTCTCTCTCTCTCTCTCTCTCTCTCTCTCTCTCTCTCTCTCTCTCTCTGTCTCATGCAGGGGTTTGAACTTAGGACCTTGGGCTTGCTAGACACTCTTCTACTTGAGCCACAGTCCCAAATCTCAGAGAGATATAGTAATTAAATGGATGTACTATACTTCAATTATGGATCATAAAGGAATATAGCTTAGTGGTAGAGTGCTCACCTAGCTTGCACAAAGCCCTAGGTTTGATTCATTAGAACCACATCAACAGAAAAAGCCAGAAGTGGCCCTGTGGCTCAAGTGGTAGAGTGCTATCCTTGAGGACAAAGAGGCTTAGGGACAGCATCCAGGTCCTGAGTTCAAGCCCAGAACTGGCAAAGTAAATAAATAATAGTTAAATTAATTTTATTAATAAAAGATGTTTGAGAAGCAACCAGGTTCATGCCTATGATCCTAGCTATTCTCCTTCTCCAGCTTGTTCATTCCTTAGTTTATACCCACAGGAATCCAGTCAGTCCTCTTATTCTATGATCTTTCCCTACAGTCTACAGGTCTACAGGTCTTCAAATCTCCTCTCAAGGACATGAGTCTTTGGACACAAGTACCACCCTAATCCAGTATAGACTCAACGTGATGCTTTCTGGTAGCGAATTGGAGCTAAGAATCTCACAGGCCTTCCTCCCAAGGCTGGCTTTGAACCATGATCCTCAAATCTCTGTCGCCAGAGTAGCTAGGATTACAGGTATGAGCCATCCATTCCTGGTCAAAAATATGGATTTTTCCTAAGTATTCCCATCATTTATAGGTATCCTAAGGCTCTACTATGGTTAGTCAGTATGACTGATGTTATAACCCCACACAGCCCAGTACCATATACCTAAAATTTCCTTATATCACTCGCCTAGTTGTTGGCTTGAGTGGCATAATGTAGATGCTCAATAAATAGATGTTATAGCATATTTAAATCAAAAAAGAATTATTTTCTTCAGGCACCAAAAAAAAACAAAACAAAAACAAAAAAAACTATGGTGTATTTGTAAAGAATAACCAAGACAGTGGGGTGAGGTGGCTCAACGCCTGTAATCCTTGCTACTCAGGAGGCTGAGATCTGAGGATCATCAACAGAGGCCAGCCTGGCAGGAGACTCATACCTCCAATTAGCCACACGAGAAAAACTAGACATGAAGCTGTGGCTCAAGTGATAGCGCTCCAAACTTAAACAGGGAGTCAGAGGGAAGGGACAGAAACCCTGAGATGAAGTCCATTACCTACACACAGACACACAAAGAAAAGAATGACTAAGTCAGGGAAGAAAGGGAGGCCCAGGACCTCACGAGAAGCCTGGTCCAGTGGTCAAGCCTTGTGCCCATCGCAAACTCTGCACGGGCTTAGCTATACTACCAAAGCAGGCCACTGTGTCCAGCCCTCCATTGAGCATGGGGCCCAAACAAGCTTCCGAGCCCCCTGTCTCCACGTACTCTAAAACTGTTGGACAGGCCACAGAGAAGTGGCGTCTAAGGGGTGAGTAAGGTGTGTAATGTTTAATGATGGATTGTTTGGGGGGAGGTGTGTGGTGTTTGTTTTTGTTTGTTGTTTGTTGTGCATTCTTTAGATACTGTCTCACTATGTAGCCTCCAACTCTCAAGATTCTTCTGCCTCAGCCTCTGGAGCGCGGGGATTACAGGCATTCGCCCCCATACCAGGCATGGTGTACTTTTTTAAAAACTGCATTTGAGAAATTTTTAGGTTACTCCCAAAATAATGTCACTCTCAGTCACTTATCCCAATATGCTTTTTTGAGTGGGAGAAGCCACGACGAAGGCTCCGCACAAGGAGCAGTTATGCAAACCCTGGACTGACTCCACCCAGGAGTGGGCAGGCTGCGTGGCTGCGTCCTTGATGGAGAAGGGCGGGGAAGGGGAGATTCGCTCCTCCACAGTGCCCAGGAATGCCCACGGTAGCCCTTTTGTTTCTTTGGTTAAAGACTACATTAAATCCTAGTTTCTGGCACAGAGCAAACGCTTCACAGGCAACAGCCCCTAGTTTAAGTTTTTCCACAGTTCAAAAAATTGTCTCATTCACCAGGGTGCTGGTGGCTCACGCCTGTAATCCTAGCTACTCAGGAGGCTGAGATCTAAGGATCATGGTTCAAAGCCAGCCCAGGCAGAAAAATCCCCATGTATTTATCTGATGAACTGGTTGGCTCTCAGACCTCTAACCTTGAGAAACCCAAGGACAGTGCTAGGCCCTGGGTTCATGGCCTAGGACTGCCCCCCCCCGAAAAAAAAGTGGGGTGCTGGTGGCTCATGCCTATAATCCTAGCTACTCAGGAGGCTGAGATCTGAGGGTTGCAGTTCAAAGCCATCATAGGCATTAATGTCCCTGAGACTCTTATCTCCAGTTAACCACTAGAAAACCTGAAGTGGCACTGTGGCTCAAGTGGCAGAGCATTAGCCTTGAGCTGAAGAGCTCAGACCCTGAGTTCAAGTCCCAGGACTGGTAAAAAAAAAAAAAAAAAGGCAAAAAAAGCCCACTTTTTTTTTTGTTAGTCCTGTGACTTGAACTCAGATCCTGAGTGCTGTCCTTGAGCTTTTGTGTTAAAGGCTAGTGCTCTAGTACTTAAACCACAGCTCTACTTTTTGGCCTTCTTTTTTTTTTTTTAAACCAGTCCTGAGGCTTGGACTCAGGGCCTGCGCACTGTCCTTGGACTTTCCTCAAGACTAGTGCTCTGCCACTTGAGCCACAGCACCACTTCTAGCTTTTTTCTGTGTATGTGGTACCAAGGAATCGAACCTGGGTCTTAGTGCATGCTAGGCAAGCACTCTATCACTAGGCCAAACTCCCTGCCTGGCTTTTTTTTTTTGTAGTTAATTGGAGATTGTTATCTTCAATTAACTGCACAAAGTCTTCAATTAATTGTTTCCAATTAACTGCCCAGGTTGGCTTTGAGCACAGCATCCTGAATTGCTAAGATTATAGGTGTGAGCCATTGGCAAAAATAAAACATTTTTGTTGTTGTCTTATTTTGGTTGGTTGTGAGGCTTGAACTCAGCCTAGCTGCTGTCCCTGAGATCTTCAGCTCAAGGCTATCACTTGAGCCACACTGCCACTTCCAAAAATAAAACATTTTTTAAAAGCTTTACATGAGGGGCTGAGAGTTTGGCCTAGTGGTAGAGTGCTTGCCTAGCATGCACAAAGACCCGGATTCGATTCCTTGGTACCACATACATAAAAAAAAGCCAGAAATGGTGCTGAGGCTCAAGTGGTAGAGTCCTAACCTTGAGAAAATCCAAGGACAGTGGTCAGGCCCTGAGCTCGAGCCCATAACTGGCAAAAAAAAAAAAAAAAAAGCTTTACATGAACATGAACAGTGCATTTCCCACTTTTGCCCACACACCACCCGGATTCCCACAAGGCCTCTATTAGTCTTTCTTGGCTTCCTCTCTATTCTAAGTTTGGCTTGCTATCTGTCCATTTCCTGTCATAGAAAAATCAGGATATAAGTCTGGTGCCAGTGGCTGGCGCCAGTGGCTCACACCTGTAAACCCAGCTGCTCAGGAGGCTGCGATCAGTGGACCAAAGTTCAGGGCTAATCTTGACAGAGAATTGCACTAGACGTCATCTCCAAAACAACCAGCTATGGTAGATTGCCATGTAAGCTTACAGCTTATAGTACCACTGAAAAGAAATAGATGAAATAATAAATAGGATCTAGCTTTGTTAATCTCCCTTTTTCCCCATTTCCTAATTTGCTTAATTGTAGTTTGCATTTAATAGATAGTCAACATTTATTATGACATTATGACTGTTACTTGCAGAGGAACTTTATAGTGTAGTGTTGTGACTCTATTTCCTGTTGGATACAAACTTTTCATTATTTTCATTGACCCATTTGTGCTGGGAATGTGGCTTAGTGGTAGAGTGGTTGACTAACAGGCATGAAGCCCTGGGTTCAATTCTTCAGTACCACAGACACAGAAAAAGCCAGAAGTGGCACTGTGGTTCAAGTGGTAAAAGTGCTAGCTTTGGGCACAGAGAGAGAGAGAGACAGGCCCTGAGTTCAAGCCTAGGACTGGAAAAGAAAAAGAAAGAAAGAAAGAAAGAAAAGAAAGAAAGAAAGAAAGAAAGAAAGAAGAAGAAAGAAAGAAAGGAAGGAAGGAAGGAAGGAAGGAAGGAAGGAAGGAAAGAAGGAAGGAAGGAAGGAAAGAAGGAAAGAAGAAAAGAAAAAGAAAGAGGGAAAGAAATAAAAGAAAAAAGAAAAGAAAGAAGGTTGATCCATTTTCTCTCCTTTCCTCCCCAGCTTTCTCCTGGTAAGGAGGGGTAGAGCAAATCTTTCTCACTGTGTTCAGACAAGGTCTATCTATGGATGATATTGAGAGGAGATGTCCGAGATTCCCTCAGTCTCTAAACCCTGTTCTTGTCCCCTGCTTCCTGGGTATTAATATATTGATATGAAATTAAATTCTTATGGAAATTGTCCCAGGCAAAGGCTGACTGAGATATAAATTTTTGAAATCTTCCTTACATTTCTGGAAAGGTCTTTATTCAGTATATACATTTGCATAGGAGTTTCGCTGGATCACCTTGGAAAGCATACCTTTATGAACTCTGGCCATGTATGATAGTGCCAGCTTGTAATTCCAGCATGAAGGACAAGGGAAAGAGGAGCCTCTGCCTCGAAAACAACAAAAGAACATTTATACATACATATACATATTCATGTATAAAATATTCATATACCCATACTTACATATGAAAAGAAAAATGAATCCTGGATAGACTTCATCCTACTCCAGCCTCCAATGTTATAGGGAAAATCTGCAGCCATCCACCTGAGGGCTGGTGGCTCACACCTGTCATCCTAGCTACTCAGGACTCTCAGATCTGAGGACTATGGTTTGAAGCCAGCCTGGGCAATTCCTTTGAGAAGTTTGTTTGTTTGTTTGTTTGTTTTTGCCAGTCGTGGGCTTGAACTCAGGGCCTGAACATTGTCCTTGGACTTTCTCAAGGCTAGAACTCTACCACTTGAGCCTCAGCACCACTTCCGGCTTTTTCTATATATGTGGTACCAAGGAATCGAACCCGGGTCTTCGTGCATGCTAGGCAAGCACTTTAGCCACTAGGCCAAACTCCCGGCCAGTTAGGTTTTTTTTTTTTTTTTCCCAATCCTGGGGCTTGAACTCAGGGCCTGGACACTGTCCTTGGGCTTCCTCAAGGCTAGCACTCTACCACTTGAGCCACAGCCCCACTTCTAAGCTTTTCTGTGTATGAGGTGGTTCTAAGGAATCTAACCCCAGGGCTTTATGTATGCTAGGCAAGCACCTCTACCACTAGGCCAAGCTCCCAGACCATCCTTTGAGAATCTCATCCAGTTTACAGGAAAAAATAAGGAACTGGAGCTTTACCTCAAGCCTTGAGCAAAAAAGTTCAGGGATGGTACCAAAACAGATGAAAATAAAACCACTCTACTCCCTGATTCTTTGTCTGTGACTCATTCCATCATTATTTTCTGGAAGCTTTTGGATCATCTCCTTATTCATTCTTCAGAATGTCATAATTTTGTCCCCTTGAGCTTTCTTTCATTCATTAAATAAGTCACTTAGATACAAGACCTTTCAAGCTAAAAATACATGGGCTTCCTTTAAAACATGTTTTCTTAGATTATTGTGATTTTTTTTTACAATATAAACTTCCTGCTTTCCTTTTTCTGTCATCTCTTGATGGAAATCTCATTGCTCAACTGTCAGACTTCCTAAACTCATTCTCTGATATTCTCCTCCATTTGACTCCCCTTCACTCCCACCCCATGCTTCTGTTTTTTGGAATTTTTTTCTTTATCTTCTTACTTGGTCTTGAAGTTTCAATCTCAGCTAACACAGTTCAATCTTCCTTGAGTTTGTTTGTTTGTTTGTTTGTTTGGTTGGTTGGTTGGTTATGGGGCTTGAACCTGGGCACTGTCCTGAGCTCTTCAGCTCAAGACTACCACTCTATCCCTGAGCCAATCCCCATGTCCCCATTTTTTAGTGGTTAATTGGAGATAAGAGTCTCAGGTACTTTTGTGCCCAGGCTGGCTTTGAACCTTGATCCTCAGATGTCAGCCTCCTGTATAGCTAGGATTACAGGTGTGAGCCACCATGCCTGGCCCAAGAGTTATTTTTTATTCCTCGAATGCTCATTTAAAAAGCAGTAGTCATGCGGGATGCTGGTGGCTCATGCTTGTAAGTAATCCTAGCTACTAGGAGGCTAAGGTTGGAGGATTGTAGTTCAAGACTGGCCCTGGCAGAAGATCCCCTTCTCAACCCATAGATGAGCGCAGTGGGACATGTCTGTCATCCAGCTCTGTGAGAAGCTGATTGGGGAGATCTTTCTCCCAGGCCATTCTAGGCAGAAAAAGTCCTTGGAGCTCCATCTGAACAGAACGAAGCTGGGGGGAAAGACTGGGAACTGCCACTCTCAGCAACTATAGCAAGCCTGAAATACGTTGATCTCCTTCCAGGTGTGTGCAAAGGCAGAAAACAAGACCCTGGCTCAAGGGGCCTGGAGTGTGGCCTAGTGGTAGAGTGCTTGCCTAGCATGCATGAAGCCCTAGGTTTGTTTCCCCGGTACCATATAAATAGAAAAACCAGAAGTGGTGTTGTGGCTCAAGTGGTAGAGCACTAGCCTTGAGCACAGAGAGGCTCAGGCATAGAGTCCAGGCCCTGAGTTCAAGCCCCCAGAACCAAAAGAAGGTGGGGGAGGGGTGGCTGGAGGCAAGACTCATACTAGAGTTCCTTTCTAGAAGAAAGCCTGCATTCAAACCCAAGTACCACATCCAAAAACAAGGCAATAACCTTGTACATGGAGATACACCATACAGGTTCACATTCTCCAGGCCACATTGAGCTCTTGGTTCCTTATTTGTTTGGTTTTTTATTTTTCTTTTTTCGTGTGTGTGTGTGTGTGTGTGTGTGTGTGAGAGAGAGAGAGAGAGAGAGAGAGAGAGAGAGAGAGAGAGACAGAGACAGAGACAGAGACAGAGACAGAGAGACAGAGACAGAGAGAGACAGAGAGAGAGAGACAGAAAGACAGAGACAGAGACACACACATACACACACACACACCACCACACACACACACACACACACACACACACACACAGAACTGGAGCTTAAACTCAGGGTTCTCTCCCATATCTCCACATCTCCACATCGGGCTTTTGCTCTTTAGTTAGAATTGCTTGCGTATGTCTGCTTTGGCTGGTTTGGAACCTCAACCCTCAGATCTCGGCCTCCTGAGGAGCTATGATTATAGGCATGAGCCACCTACTCCCAATGAATCCGCATCATGTTAAGACTAATTTCCAAGAAGGTTCGAGTCTCCCTGGTCAGTCTTCCATTCGTATCCTAAGAATAACTGTGTGGACGGTGTGGAAGTAACTCATATCCAGGTTCCAACCTTGTTCTGTCTGAGAAAATGTCAGAGCCCACAAACAGGAGATCCCCTGTCTCTGCTGTGCCCTCTTAAGAAGCAAACAGGAAGGTTCCCAAGGGCTGTGGTCTTGGAGTGCTGGTCCGCCCCTCATTTCTTCAGACTTTGCTGAGAATTGATGCATTGCGACATCACGCTTAGCTGGCTGCCTTGGCACGCGGAAAGGGCTTGGCCGTGGTGTGAGGGCTGTGGTCTGCAAAAAGCTCCATCTGGGTCAGCAATTCAGCTACACAATGTGGTTCCAAGTCCAGCTTCAACCCTTTCAGGGCTGTTTGATTTCACCCTCTGGGCAGTGGATTTTCTGGTGTCTGGGAAACAAAACTCCTCTGTGGGTGATTAAGCCAAAATACTTCAGGCAAAGCCACTGGATGACACATGTCCCAACTCAGAATGGCACATTCTCTACCAGTGCTCCCCATTATACAACGATAACAATACTGCAATCTTGCGGCTATTAAGGTGTGTGTGTGTGTGTGTGTGTGTGTGTGTGTGTGTGTGTGAAGACAAAGGAGCAAGGTGGAGACATGTTGATGTGTTGCTCAATTTCACCCACAACTGATGTTTCCCTTCTGCTATCTGTTAACCACAACATGAGCCAACCCTATCTTTCTGGACTCCCTTTCCTGAAAACTGGTGAGAATGAATGGTTACACAACAGACAGCCAACTGGTCTACCTCAATAGGCCCTTACAGAGAGAAATATTTCCACTAGACAGAGTCAGTTTCAGATTTACAGTGCACAAAGCCCTCAGACATAGAATCAGCTTAGAAATTTAAAACCAACTCAGCAACTGTTTACTGGAATACCTGCTGTTGTCCAAAGTTCTAGGACCTCTCACTACCTCTCAATTTCCCTAATGCTGGTAAATGACCACCATCTAATGGATGATTACCTTTTATACATCTTCCACCATTTGCCTGACTCATGGTCATAGTACCTGGAGCTTCTATCTCAGTTGTGAGCTTTCAGTAAAGCTGGCTCTAGAAAGAGGTGTGTTCATGGGTAGCCATAGCAAATGGAGTGGGTATGGACATGCAAACCTATGCCTGATCGTTTGGCTGATTTTCATGCTGGGTACTAGAGATTGTTTTGCTAGGATGACCACCAATAATTAGTTTAGACAACTGTAACTTGCCCCTGTGAAAGCTCTTTGGCGATGGTTAGAGAGTATCTTTCCAAATGTTTGCAGATAATAAGGATCTTGGGGAAGTAGCGCTGTGGTTCAAGGGTGGGATGGCAGCCTAGGGACAGCGCCCAGGCCCAGAGCCCAAGCCCCACAACCGATAAAAAAAAAATCTTGTGATGGAATCAATGAGATTATTGGATGACTCCTAAATCTAACAAATAGTGTCTTTACAAGAAGACACAGTGACAAAAATACAGAGCAAAAAAAAGACATGAGGAGAGAGACAGAGGCCAGAGCCATGCAAAAGGTAGAAGAAGAAAGGAAGGAACAGAGGAACTGTGAACTCTGATACCTTCATTACCTCCAAAATTGTAAGAGAAAATTGCATGTCACCAGCCACATGGTTTATGAAACTTCATTGTGGCAGCCTTACGAAACGAATACATCCTATTACATTCAACACATATTTACTCATGCCTCATATATATTTGAAGATGTCTTACAATGAAATTCAGACAAATTCCATCTACATGGAGACTTGAGAGATGTAAAAGCTGGGATATTATGAAGCCTGATATACTGTGTGTTCAACAAACAGTATGACATAGTGCGGGGCAGGTCCTGCAGAAATGATGGCATTCATTCATCTGAGTGCTCTTTCCTAGACCTCTTCCAGGTCATTCCCCCCACCTCCCCCACATACATGGATTTCTTTTGTCAGCAAGCACAAGGTCTTTGACACAGATAGAAAATATTTCTCCTGGGGGACCGGGAGTTTGGCCTAGTGGTAGAGTGCTTGCCTAGCATGCATGAAGACCCGGGTTCGATTCCTCGATACCACATACACAGAAAAAAAAGCCAGACTTGGTGCTGAGGCTCAAGGGGTAGAGCTCTAGCCTTGAGAAAGTCCAAGGACAGGGCTCAGGCCCTGAGTTTAAGCCCCAGTACTGACAGAAAAGAAAAAAGAAAAGAAGGAAAAAAAAATTCTCCCACCAGGCACCAGTGGCTCACACCTATAATCCTAGCTATGATTTGAGGATCATAGTTCAAAGCCAGCCTGGGTACAAAAGTCCATGAGACTCTCATCTCCAATTAACCACCAGAAAACCAGAAGTGACACTGTGGCTCACATGGTAGAGTGCTAACTTCAAGCTGGAGAGCTTAGGGACAGTACCCAGGCCCGGAGTGCAAGCCCCACAACCAACAACAACAACAACAACAAAAAACAAAAACAAAAACAAAAACGAAAGGAAAAAGAAAGAAAGAAGAATAATTCTCCCAATTTTCTTTTTTTCTTTATTTTTGTGCTGGTCCTGGGGCTTGAAGTTTTTGAGGTTTTTGTGCTCCATTTCTGGCTCTTTTGATAGCTAATTGGAGATAAGAGTCTCCCCAGGTGTGGTGGCTCACACCTGTAATCCTAGCTACTCAGGAGGCTGAGATCTGAGGATCAAGGTTCAAAGCCAGACCAGGCACTAAAAGTCCAGAGACTCTTATCTCCAGTTAACCACTAGAAAACTGGAAGTGGGGCTGTGACTCAAGGGCTAAGGTGGTAGCCTTGAGCTGAAGACTTCAGAGACAGCCCCCAGGCCCCGGGTTCAAGCCCCATGACTGACAAAAAAAGTCCCACAGACTTCCCTGCCTGGGCTGGTTTTGAACCATAAAAGCAGATCTCAACCTACTCCTAAAGAGCTTGGATTATAGGTGTGAGCCACTGGTGCCCAGATATTTCTCTCCCAATTTTTGCGTCTACTTTGCTTATGGTGACATTTTACCTGCTGAATTTATATATTTTACATAGTCCAGTTTCTTGATATGTTTTAGTCTTAGGAGCTTTCATTTTTTTTTTTTTTGCTTGAGCTCAGGGCCTGAGTCTTCGTGCATGCTAGGCAAGCACTCTACCACTAGGCCAATCTCCCTGCCCGCAGATTTTTTTTTTAATTCTACTATCCCGTGTTTTAATTGAGTACTCCATGTTCTGGAATAAGATATCTTGCCCTTATATCTGTTTCCTTTCCACAGCATTCTATCACCTTTATTCAGTGTCCACCAAAATAGCACTAGTAAGTAATGAGTTATTGCACCCCAACCTTGATATTCTGAATCATTAATTTCCCAGAAATTAAGCAATGTAGATGGATTCTGTCCATTTTACAGATAAAGAAATATTGCATAAATGTTATCAAAGTATATTTTATAGCCTTATTTTGTAGCACAAAAACCAAACCAGATTTTTTTCTTTTTCTTTTCTTTTTTTTTTTGTCGGTTGTGGGGCTTGAACTCTGGGCCTGGGTGCTGTCCCTTAGCTCTTCAGCTCAAGCTTACTGCCCTATCCCTTGAGCCACAGCTCCTCTTCTAGTTTTCTAGTGGATAAATGGAGATAAGAGCCTCAAGGATGTTAGTGCCTGGGCTTGTTTTGAACTGTGATCCTCAGATCTCAGCCTCCTGAGTAGCTAGGATTACTGGCATGAGCCACCGTGCCCAGCTACAAACCAGATTTTCACAGCTTTCATTTGTTTGTTCATCCTCTCTTACTCTAAACAATTCCTCCATCTGGTTTTTTGTTTTGTTTTGTTTTGTTTTTTTCCATCTTGAGCCCCTGGGTGTTCTTCCTTCCTCAGCCTCCTGAGTAGCTGGAACCATAGGCATGATGTACCATGTTCCACTCCCACCATTTATATTTGTATTAACTTTTAACCTCAGCTTTCTTACCTAGTGTTCCTTTATGTGAATCACAGAACATAGCGAGGTTGAGTGGCTACCTGTACTAGATTGTTCTAGGTGCACAGAAGTTATTTAATCATATACAAATAACTCAGTCATGAGTAATTTTATCTGTCCACTTGACTGGGCTACAGGGTGCCTAGACATTGGCTTGAACATTACTTTAGGAGTGTCTGTGATGGTATTCCTGCTCTTGTCTACCTAATACGGGCAAACAGGTAGGAATAAGCAGAAATGGGAGAGTCTGTTTCCATAGAGAGTCCATTCAGGAAAATGGACTCTCATACCCGTAGACTATGTAGGTATTAGAGCCCTTTCTAACACCTTGAGATGGCACACAACCTGGTGAATATTAAGACAATGGTTCTATGCGCACTCCCCAAATCAAGATCAAACCGGGACAGGCAAAGATGATCTAATGTACAAGCTATGCTTTTTCATCCAGGATTCTGCACAATGGTTAAATTATTTGGGAAAAGCCACAAGGGGGCTTATTTGTCATCACCCTACTCTATTATTTCAATTCCAAATACCCACAACTTCCTTGAAATTGCTCTTCATCTGAACTTCATGCCTCGCCTAAAACAGGTGGCTCTTATTCAAATTGCCCACTTCACTCTTGGAGGTGAAATTCTGCTTTTCCTAAGAACTCACTCTTTACCATCTTCTTCCTTCTATTGTCCTTTCACTGCCCCTGAGGCAGTATCTTACTCACCAGTGTTGTTTCCAGAACAGAGGTAGCTTTGCAGCACCTCCCCCACCGGTAGCTTTTCCAGTAGACTGCGTCTAAGGACTGCTCTTCTTGTGGTGGTGAGCTTCACCTTCAATCCAGAGCATCACTTTTCTCTGCCCTTGGATTCCAATGAAAACATCTCCAGTCCTCTGGCAGTTGGACTAGACTTAAGCCATCAACAGTCCAGAGTTTCAGACCCTCTTGGACAAGAACAACACCGTCCTCTCCCCTGGGATTCCATTTGTTGCTACAGGACAGGGGACTTCTCAGCCTTCCCACAAGAGTGAGCCAATTGTTCAAAGCTCTGTTTTCTACACATACATCCTATCAGTTCTGTTTATCCACTTGTGATGGTCCCGGACCTGTCCTGTCTCATACATTTTGCAGGCACAAGTTAATTCTGGTTCTTTGCAGAACCTAGAGGAATATAGATACCACTGGAGCCCAGGGCTCATTTCAGTCCTAGGCTTGGATGAGAAACTGAGGTGATCAGAAACTATTTAGACATTTGGGGTACGAATGTTTCGTATCAGAAACTATTTAGACATTTGGGGTACGAATGTTTCGTATCATATGACCCAATAACAATGCCTCGGAGTCCCTCTAGTAATAATGCTGACTTGGTCACTTGGTCACAGTTATCCCCCTCCAAGTACTAGGCTTTTAATGCAGACTGTGTTATACCATCCGTTGGTATTCTACCACTTAAGCTATGTATCCAGTCCAAGTTTTCGCTGGCTAATTGGAGATGAAATCTTATAGACTCTTCTGCCTAAGCAATCTCTGAACCATGATCCTCTAGACCTCAGATTCCTGAGTAGCTAAGATGACAAGCATGAGTTACTGAGGAGCGTGGAAAATATCTATATATTTTCTATAAACCTGTTAGCCATTTGTATTTTTATACATGTATTCATTGGTATTTTTATACTTGTATTTTCTTTATTTGCCTTTCTGCTTCTGTATACCTGCTTGCTAAAACCCTGAGAAATGTAACTGTTGTTCTCGTGGCTAATCTACAACCACACACTCGCCCCGGGGCCCAGACACTCCTGGATCTGGATCATGAGTTACAAGGTCGGACTTGTGAGGGCCAGCGAACTAGGCACACACCCGTTATCCTGTCCGCGTCTGGCCCCTTGTCGGGTCTTTCTCCACTGACCCCACGTTGGATCTTTCCCTTCACCCAGTTCAAAGCTGGACAGCTCGCTAAACCGACCAATGATTAGTCACGACCCCTCCTCCTGCTTTGTATTGCGCCAATCATGGTATGATCGTGGTATGAATTTCCCGCATGGCGTATTGATTTGTTGCCAATGCTTGCTGGGACCTGCCCCCTACCAAAGAATGTATTAAAGGTGCTGTAATTTTGTGCTCGTGGCCTCTGGTCTGCACTGGACTATCAGTGTGCAGAGACCCATGCTCGAGCTCGTCAATAAATGACTCATTGAAGTTTGCATTGATCCTTGGTCTCTGGTGATCCTTCTGGGGGCTTCAAGTTTCTGGGCATTACATTACCAGTGCCTTGCCTTGGGCTTGATCACAGATTTTTTTTTCTTAAATTGTTGTTTCCATTAAATTAGCAAATCATTCTGTGAGGCAGTATTTTAACACCATGCAAATGTCCTGCAGATATCTCAGCTACATTCCCCTCCTGGCTTTGGTACCCTTGACACTTGCCTGAATCATTTCTTTCACTCATTGTCCTCCCAGGAATTAAAATTTACCACTCATAAGGCTATAGAATATGAATATATTAACACATATAATTAATGTATACAGTAAGATGAAACTTAATTCCTTGCCCGGAGAAGACTTCTTTTCTACAAAATCTAACTTAACTCTCAGTCTGTGGAGACCAGGCCTGAAAACTAAACACCAGAAGAACATTTTGTGATCTGTAGCTGAGGTAGAAAGGAAGATCAGAACCATTTAGGGTCAGGGAAGTGCCAAGGCTAAGTCAAAGGAAGTAAAACTGAAATAGGAGCAGGATAAGCTGAAGGAAATACTTATACAAAGAAGCTTGCAGACAGGAGAGAAAAGGGTAGGGCAGGAGACAGGAAAACCCTGGGACAATCCAGCAGAAGGGAGAAAATTCTAGAAAGAAGCCTCAGGTGAGGCTTCTCTGTTCTAACAAATGCTTATTGGAATGAAGCAGGGTAGAGGAGAGAAGAGACCCCCCTGGGCTGCGTTTATTAGCAGTAGCAGAATCAAATGAAGCTTGAGGGCTGAGTGCAGGGTCCAGGTAGGAGTTAGGTTGAAGTCACATCAGGCTCCATCCAAGCAAAGGGTGAGGGGGGGAGAAGGGCTTCTGGAAGCCAGGGAAGGTCACCACCTCACACCCTTGGCAAGAGGGGACAGGAGAAACCAGGCACTGGTCATTCCTGCTTGTAACCTTAGCTCCTCGGGAGGCTGAGATCTAAGGATCACTATTAGAAGCCAGCTTTGGTAAACAAGTCCCAGACGCTCCCAATTAACCACCATCAACAACAACAACTACAACTACAAAAGGAAAAACCGGAAGTGGAAATACTACTCAAATGGTAGAGTCTCAGCCTTCAGCAAAGCTGAAGCTCATGCCTATAATCCTAAAAACTCAGATCTGAGGATCAGGGTTCAAAGCCAGACTAGGGAAGAAAGCCTATGCGATTCTTATCTCCAATTAATTATCAAAAAGTTAGAGTATCAGCACAAAAAAAAAAAAGGAAGGAAAGAAGGGAGGAAGGGAGGGAGGGAGGAAAGATGGGTTAGAGATGCCCACAGAACTTCAACCCCATAGAGAAAAAAACAGACATTCTAGAAGGAATCCTGTGAAACTTAGGTATCCAGGAAATGACAGCTCCCACGAGCAGGCCTACAAGGGGTGGGACTCAGTCCTCCGCCTTTGCCTCCCTCCAGACATTCCCACACCTGCACTGCCAGTTACAGCACTGAGAGGCCACGCTGCTCCAGGTTCTGCCCTGCCCACTTATTGCTGCTGAGGAAGTCCTGCAGCTTCTCCTACCTCTCCACCTGGAAGAGATTAGTGCCACTGGCAGCCTGCAGGGCTCCCTGTGCACCTCCGCTCCAGCAGGGCTTGGAAAAGAAGGGGAACGAAATCAGTTTCAGCACTTTTCCCAGAGAACCTGTAAACGCCACAGAGAAGCATCCATTTATCACTACCCTGGGGTTTCCTGTTTTGAATCTGACCTGTTCTTGGCAGACTTACTTCAGCTCATTGAAAGCCTGGCTTAACCCTCTCCCTTCCCCCTCCCTCCTTTCCATTTCCTGCCCTGAGCAGAAATGTGGGGACCGGGGGCAGGGCTCAGGCCTCCTTTTTTTGGGACAAGCACTACTCATTCGCCGCGTGTCCCCATCCTCATGCTCTCCTTTGTCCTCTTCCTCTTTTTCTAGGTAACATGTGATACAAAACTGAAAGAGCTGCTGGCTCTGTGGCACATGCCTGTAATCCTAGATACCTGAGAGGCTGAGATCTGATGATCTGATGGTTCAAAGCCAACCCAGGGACAAAAGTCCACAAGATTCTTATCTCCAACTATCTACCAAAAAGCTGGAAGTGGATCTGTGGGCTCACGTAGTAGAATTCTAGCCTTGAACGAAAAGGCTCAGGAATAGTGTCTAGGCTCTGAGTTCAAGCCTCTGTACTGGTCAAAAAGAAAGAAAGAAAAAAAGAAAGAAAAAGCAATAAGAAAAAGAAAGGGGGGCAGCCTTCCGACCTCTCCTGCTTTTCTGTGACTTCAAGAGGTGAGGTGGGCAGTCACAGTGGACTATGAAGTAAGGGCTGGA